>NC_081318.1:103649460-105054657 GCF_026419965.1 Kogia breviceps | reverse complement strand
CACGCTACCATGCATTTCTGGTCTTTCCACTTTTCGTAGATGACCCTTTGTTTTGATTCGAAGTCATAGAACTATGTAGTGTTGATTTGCACTGAGCCTCTGCCTGGTTGACCCAAAACGGTCTATGCCTTTATCCTGAATATATTCAGGATAAAGGCATACACCCCTTTTTCGACAAAGGCATGGTTGAAGAAGTACTGCCGCATTCTAACTCCTTACCAGGCGAGACCCATCTCCCTCTTGAAATCCCATTTCTGCAATTCTGCCTTGCTCTCAAGTTATTTTCCCTGGTTCAACCCAAGTCATTTTTCCACATTAGGTGTCTTTGCCCATCCTGCAGGGCCATGAATTATAGGCTCCCTGAGATGCCCTGCTCAACTTCCCACTTTCGGAACTGGTCACAAAGCAGCAGGAAATTTTCAAGCCCTATTCTCCTTCTGAGAGCAACTTACAATTGGGTCAATTCTAGATCAGCATTGGAAATTAGAGCGCCTAGTGCCTGTCCAAATATATAGGCATCGTGTCTTATTCTTCCCCATTGCAGTTCATCCGTGGAACGAATTCCAAGCTATAAGAAAGAGGGTTTTGAAAGTGCTGACTTCCCCAAGTGCGGATATTTTCAGGAAAGCAGCTGGAAGCTTGAACCCGAGCACCAGGATATGAGAAGATGAGGTGGCTTTTCATGTTTTTTCCCTGTCCAATGGGGTAGCATCCTGCGGCTGTCCCATGCATGTGTTCGCTGTAGGAAGGGTCGTCTGCATTTGGTGATTTCGGGTCCATGGAATCAGGGCAAGGCAGTGTTATTCTAGAAGGGCTGCATTTGCTGACTCATGCTCACGAAGACTCTCAGAGCCACGAGTGTCCTCCCTGAGGTCCCATCCTTCTGTGTGTTAATATATGCTCAAAACAACTTCAATCACAGCCCCTGAACGAAGTCTCGAAGAATTTTCTCTCACTCCCTGCCTTTAGTTTGCAGTTTGTTTTTCTCACGGGGTGTAGCTGATTGTCAGTGCTGTGTTGCTTGCTGCTGTGCATCCACTTGATTCTCTTTCAGAGAGACATCGATAAACTGTTTTTCAAATTCTGAACAGTTGTAAATAATCTTTTCTGCTGTGCAACGTGGTCTGAGTTCAGTCCTTTGAGTTTTAGAGTAAGTTGTCTTGATTCCCTCTTTGGTCTATATAGAATAGTATCTGTGCTCATTGAAAACACCTGGCTTTTACTCACCTCAAGGGACCTTTGCGCTCCTACAGGCATAAGTGTGTTTGCTAAATCTGTAATTCTTTCTGTCGTCTGCCATTTCGTTCATGGGATGCAATTTTATATTCCACCTGTACCTCATCTCTTTGATAAACCACTATTTTCTATGTGACTCAATTCGCTGAGAATGAGTGTAACTAAGAACACTCCGGTGGTGGCAAGGGACGTTATTTCACTCATTTCCTGGCTCACAAATATATCATTGTAGACAACAATCACATATTCTTCATCCACGTTTTCCGTCCAAGGAAATTTAGATTGTATCCTAGTCGAGGCTTTTGTAAAGAGAGCAGAAGTCAACGTTGGGTTGCCTGTGTCCTGAGGATCTTTGGTTTTCCTGAAAATATACGTCCTTGAGTGGAAGTGTCCGATGCGCTATAGCTTTGTTTCTTACATTACTTTCGAATACAGCATAGAGTTCGCCAGAGTGCTGATTTCAATTTGCCATCCCACATTCCACAAAATGTGGGTACGGTTTACCTCCACGCTACCCTGCATTTCTTGTCTTTACACTTTTCGTAGATGACCCTTTGTTTGGATGGGAAGTGATAGCACTATGTAGTGTTGATTTGCACAGAGCCCCTGCCTGGTTGCCCTAAAACGGTCTATGCCTTTATTCTGAATATATTCAGGATAAAGGCATACACCCCTTTTTCGACAAAGGCATTGTTGAAGAAGTACTGCTGCATTCTAGCTCCTTACCAGGCGAGACCCATCTCCCTCTTGAAATCCCATTTCTGCAATTCTGCCTTGCTCTCAAGTTATTTTCCCTGGTTCAACCCAAGTCATTTTTCCACATTAGGTGTCTTTGCCCATCCTGCAGGGCCATGAATTATACGCTCCCTGAGATGCCCTGCTCAACTTCCCACTTTCGGAACTGGTCACAAAGCAGCAGGAAATTTTCAAGCCCTATTCTCCTTCTGAGAGCAACTTACACTTGGGTCAATTCTAGATCAGCATTGGAAATTAGAGCGCCAAGTGCCTGTCCAAATATATAGGCATCGTGTCTTATTCTTCCCCATTGCAGTTCATCCATGGAACGAATTCCAAGCTATAAGAAAGAGGGTTTTGAAAGTGCTGACTTCCCCAAGTGCGGATATTTTCAGGAAAGCGGCTGGAAGCTTGAACCCGAGCACCAGGATATGAGAAGATGAGGTGGCTTTTCATGTTTTTTCCCTGTCCAATGGGGTAGCATCCTGCGGCTGTCCCATGCATGTGTTCGCTGTAGGAAGGGTCGTCTGCATTTGGTGATTTCGGGTCCATGGAATCAGGGCAAGGCAGTGTTATTCTAGAAGGGCTGCATTTCCTGACTCATGCTCACGAAGTCTCTCAGAGCCACGAGTGTCCTCCCTGAGGTCCCATCCTTCTGTGTGTTAATATATGCTCAAAACAACTTCAATCACAGCCCCTGAACGAAGTCTCGAAGAATTTATCTCTCACTCACTGCCTTTAGTTTGCAGTTTGTTTTTCTCACGGGGTGTAGCTGATTGTCAGTGCTGTGTTGCTTGCTGCTGTGCATCCACTTGATTCTCTTCCAGAGAGACATCGATAAACTGTTTTTCAAATTCTGACCAGTTGTAAATAATCTTTTCTGCTGTGCAACGTGGTCTGAGTTCAGTCCTTTGAGTTTTAGAGTAAGTTGTCTTGATTCCCTCTTTGGTCTATATAGAATAGTATCTGTGCTCATTGAAAACACCTGGCTTTTACTCACCTGAAGGGACCTTTGCGCTCCTACAGGCATAAGTGTGTTTGCTAAATCTGTAATTCTTTCTGTCGTCTGCCATTTCGTTCATGGGATGCAATTTTATATTCCACCTGTACCTCATCTCTTTGATAAACCACTATTTTCTATGTGACTCAATTCGCTGAGAATGAGTGTAACTAAGAACACTCCGGTGGTGGCAAGGGACGTTATTTCACTCATTTCCTGGCTCACTAATATATCATTGTAGACAAGAATCACATATTCTTCATCCACGTTTTCCGTCCAAGGAAATTTAGATTGTATCCTAGTCGAGGCTTTTGTAAAGAGAGCAGAAGTCAACGTTGGGTTGCCTGTGTCCTGAGGATCTTTGGTTTTCCTGAAAATATACATCCTTGATTGGAAGTGTCCTATGCGCTATAGCTTTGTTTCTAACATTACTTTCGAATACAGCATAGAGTTCGCCAGAGTGCTGATTTCAATTTGCTATCCCACATTCCACAAAATGTGGGTACGGTTTACCTCCACGCTACCCTGCATTTCTTGTCTTTACACTTTTCGTAGATGACCCTTTGTTTTGATTCGAAGTGATAGAACTATGTAGTGTTGATTTGCACTGAGCCTCTGCCTGGTTGCCCCAAAACGGTCTATGCCTTTATCCTGAATATATTCAGGATAAAGGCATACACCCCTTTTTCGACAAAGGCATGGTTGAAGAAGTACTGCCGCATTCTAGCTCCTTACCAGGCGAGACCCATCTCCCTCTTGAAATCCCATTTCTGCAATTCTGCCTTGCTCTCAAGTTATTTTCCGTGGTTCAACCCAAGTCATTTTTCCACATTAGTTGTCTTTGCCCATCCTGCAGGGCCATGAATTATAGGCTCCCTGAGATGCCCTGCTCAACTTCCCACTTTCGGAACTGGTCACAAAGCAGCAGGAAATTTTCAAGCCCTATTCTCCTTCTGAGAGCAACTTACAATTGGGTCAATTCTAGATCAGCATTGGAAATTAGAGCGCCTAGTGCCTGTCCAAATATATAGGCATCGTGTCTTATTCTTCCCCATTGCAGTTCATCCGTGGAACGAATTCCAAGCTATAAGAAAGAGGGTTTTGAAAGTGCTGACTTCCCCAAGTGCAGATATTTTCAGGAAAGCGGCTGGAAGCTTGAACCCGAGCACCAGGATATGAGAAGATGAGGTGGCTTTTCATGTTTTTTCCCTGTCCAATGGGGTAGCATCCTGCGGCTGTCCCATGCATGTGTTCGCTGTAGGAAGGGTCGTCTGCATTTGGTGATTTCGGGTCCATGGAATCAGGGCAAGGCAGTGTTATTCTAGAAGGGCTGCATTTGCTGACTCATGCTCACGAAGACTCTCAGAGCCACGAGTGTCCTCCCTGAGGTCCCATCCTTCTGTGTGTTAATATATGCTCAAAACAACTTCAATCACAGCCCCTGAACGAAGTCTCGAAGAATTTTCTCTCACTCCCTGCCTTTAGTTTGCAGTTTGTTTTTCTCACGGGGTGTAGCTGATTGTCAGTGCTGTGTTGCTTGCCGCTGTGCATCCACTTGATTCTCTTCCAGAGAGACATCGATAAACTGTTTTTCAAATTCTGAACAGTTGTAAATAATCTTTTCTGCTGTGCAACGTGGTCTGAGTTCAGTCCTTTGAGTTTTAGAGTAAGTTGTCTTGATTCCCTCTTTGGTCTATATAGAATAGTATCTGTGCTCATTGAAAACACCTGGCTTTTACTCACCTCAAGGGACCTTTGCGCTCCTACAGGCATAAGTGTGTTTGCTAAATCTGTAATTCTTTCTGTCGTCTGCCATTTCATTCATGGGATGCAATTTTATATTCCACCTGTACCTCATCTCTTTGATAAACCACTATTTTCTATGTGACTCAATTCGCTGAGAATGAGTGTAACTAAGAACACTCCGGTGGTGGCAAGGGACGTTATTTCACTCATTTCCTGGCTCACAAATATATCATTGTAGACAACAATCACATATTCTTCATCCACGTTTTCCGTCGAAGGAAATTTAGATTGTATCCTAGTCGAGTCTTTTGTAAAGAGAGCAGAAGTCAACGTTGGGTTGCCTGTGTCCTGAGGATCTTTGGTTTTCCTGAAAATATACGTCCTTGAGTGGAAGTGTCCGATGCGCTATAGCTTTGTTTCTTACATTACTTTCGAATACAGCATAGAGTTCGCCAGAGTGCTGATTTCAATTTGACATCCCACATTCCACAAAATGTGGGTACGGTTTACCTCCACGCTACCATGCATTTCTGGTCTTTCCACTTTTCGTAGATGACCCTTTGTTTTGATTCGAAGTGATAGAACTATGTAGTGTTGATTTGCACTGAGCCTCTGCCTGGTTGACCCAAAACGGTCTATGCCTTTATCCTGAATATATTCAGGATAAAGGCATACACCCCTTTTTCGACAAAGGCATGGTTGAAGAAGTACTGCCGCATTCTAACTCCTTACCAGGCGAGACCCATCTCCCTCTTGAAATCCCATTTCTGCAATTCTGCCTTGCTCTCAAGTTATTTTCCGTGGTTCAACCCAAGTCATTTTTCCACATTAGGTGTCTTTGCCCATCCTGCAGGGCCATGAATTATAGGCTCCCTGAGATGCCCTGCTCAACTTCCCACTTTCGGAACTGGTCACAAAGCAGCAGGAAATTTTCAAGCCCTATTCTCCTTCTGAGAGCAACTTACAATTGGGTCAATTCTAGATCAGCATTGGAAATTAGAGCGCCTAGTGCCTGTCCAAATATATAGGCATCGTGTCTTATTCTTCCCCATTGCAGTTCATCCGTGGAACGAATTCCAAGCTATAAGAAAGAGGGTTTTGAAAGTGCTGACTTCCCCAAGTGCGGATATTTTCAGGAAAGCAGCTGGAAGCTTGAACCCGAGCACCAGGATATGAGAAGATGAGGTGGCTTTTCATGTTTTTTCCCTGTCCAATGGGGTAGCATCCTGCGGCTGTCCCATGCATGTGTTCGCTGTAGGAAGGGTCGTCTGCATTTGGTGATTTCGGGTCCATGGAATCAGGGCAAGGCAGTGTTATTCTAGAAGGGCTGCATTTGCTGACTCATGCTCACGAAGACTCTCAGAGCCACGAGTGTCCTCCCTGAGGTCCCATCCTTCTGTGTGTTAATATATGCTCAAAACAACTTCAATCACAGCCCCTGAACGAAGTCTCGAAGAATTTTCTCTCACTCCCTGCCTTTAGTTTGCAGTTTGTTTTTCTCACGGGGTGTAGCTGATTGTCAGTGCTGTGTTGCTTGCCGCTGTGCATCCACTTGATTCTCTTCCAGAGAGACATCGATAAACTGTTTTTCAAATTCTGAACAGTTTTAAATAATCTTTTCTGCTGTGCAACGTGGTCTGAGTTCAGTCCTTTGAGTTTTAGAGTAAGTTGTCTTGATTCCCTCTTTGGTCTATATAGAATAGTATCTGTGCTCATTGAAAACACCTGGCTTTTACTCACCTCAAGGGACCTTTGCGCTCCTACAGGCATAAGTGTGTTTGCTAAATCTGTAATTCTTTCTGTCGTCTGCCATTTCGTTCATGGGATGCAATTTTATATTCCACCTGTACCTCATCTCTTTGATAAACCACTATTTTCTATGTGACTCAATTCGCTGAGAATGAGTGTAACTAAGAACACTCCGGTGGTGGCAAGGGACGTTATTTCACTCATTTCCTGGCTCACAAATATATCATTGTAGACAACAATCACATATTCTTCATCCACGTTTTCCGTCCAAGGAAATTTAGATTGTATCCTAGTCGAGTCTTTTGTAAAGAGAGCAGAAGTCAACGTTGGGTTGCCTGTGTCCTGAGGATCTTTGGTTTTCCTGAAAATATACGTCCTTGAGTGGAAGTGTCCGATGCGCTATAGCTTTGTTTCTTACATTACTTTCGAATACAGCATAGAGTTCGCCAGAGTGCTGATTTCAATTTGACATCCCACATTCCACAAAATGTGGGTACGGTTTACCTCCACGCTACCATGCATTTCTGGTCTTTCCACTTTTCGTAGATGACCCTTTGTTTTGATTCGAAGTGATAGAACTATGTAGTGTTGATTTGCACTGAGCCTCTGCCTGGTTGACCCCAAACGGTCTATGCCTTTATCCTGAATATATTCAGGATAAAGGCATACACCCCTTTTTCGACAAAGGCATGGTTGAAGAAGTACTGCCGCATTCTAACTCCTTACCAGGCGAGACCCATCTCCCTCTTGAAATCCCATTTCTGCAATTCTGCCTTGCTCTCAAGTTATTTTCCCTGGTTCAACCCAAGTCATTTTTCCACATTAGGTGTCTTTGCCCATCCTGCAGGGCCATGAATTATAGGCTCCCTGAGATGCCCTGCTCAACTTCCCACTTTCGGAACTGGTCACAAAGCAGCAGGAAATTTTCAAGCCCTATTCTCCTTCTGAGAGCAACTTACAATTGGGTCAATTCTAGATCAGCATTGGAAATTAGAGCGCCTAGTGCCTGTCCAAATATATAGGCATCGTGTCTTATTCTTCCCCATTGCAGTTCATCCGTGGAACGAATTCCAAGCTATAAGAAAGAGGGTTTTGAAAGTGCTGACTTCCCCAAGTGCGGATATTTTCAGGAAAGCGGCTGGAAGCTTGAACCCGAGCACCAGGATATGAGAAGATGAGGTGGCTTTTCATGTTTTTTCCCTGTCCAATGGGGTAGCATCCTGCGGCTGTCCCATGCATGTGTTCGCTGTAGGAAGGGTCGTCTGCATTTGGTGATTTCGGGTCCATGGAATCAGGGCAAGGCAGTGTTATTCTAGAAGGGCTGCATTTGCTGACTCATGCTCACGAAGACTCTCAGAGCCACGAGTGTCCTCCCTGAGGTCCCATCCTTCTGTGTGTTAATATATGCTCAAAACAACTTCAATCACAGCCCCTGAACGAAGTCTCGAAGAATTTTCTCTCACTCCCTGCCTTTAGTTTGCAGTTTGTTTTTCTCACGGGGTGTAGCTGATTGTCAGTGCTGTGTTGCTTGCCGCTGTGCATCCACTTGATTCTCTTCCAGAGAGACATCGATAAACTGTTTGTCAAATTCTGAACAGTTGTAAATAATCTTTTCTGCTGTGCAACGTGGTCTGAGTTCAGTCCTTTGAGTTTTAGAGTAAGTTGTCTTGATTCCCTCTTTGGTCTATATAGAATAGTATCTGTGCTCATTGAAAACACCTGGCTTTTACTCACCTCAAGGGACCTTTGCGCTCCTACAGGCATAAGTGTGTTTGCTAAATCTGTAATTCTTTTTGTCGTCTGCCATTTCGTTCATGGGATGCAATTTTATATTCCACCTGTACCTCATCTCTTTGATAAACCACTATTTTCTATGTGACTCAATTCGCTGAGAATGAGTGTAACTAAGAACACTCCGGTGGTGGCAAGGGACGTTATTTCACTCATTTCCTGGCTCACAAATATATCATTGTAGACAACAATCACATATTCTTCATCCACGTTTTCCGTCCAAGGAAATTTAGATTGTATCCTAGTCGAGTCTTTTGTAAAGAGAGCAGAAGTCAACGTTGGGTTGCCTGTGTCCTGAGGATCTTTGGTTTTCCTGAAAATATACGTCCTTGAGTGGAAGTGTCCGATGCGCTATAGCTTTGTTCCTTACATTACTTTCGAATACAGCATAGAGTTCGCCAGAGTGCTGATTTCAATTTGACATCCCACATTCCACAAAATGTGGGTACGGTTTACCTCCACGCTACCATGCATTTCTGGTCTTTCCACTTTTCGTAGATGACCCTTTGTTTTGATTCGAAGTGATAGAACTATGTAGTGTTGATTTGCACTGAGCCTCTGCCTGGTTGACCCAAAACGGTCTATGCCTTTATCCTGAATATATTCAGGATAAAGGCATACACCCCTTTTTCGACAAAGGCATGGTTGAAGAAGTACTGCCGCATTCTAGCTCCTTACCAGGCGAGACCCATCTCCCTCTTGAAATCCCATTTCTGCAATTCTGCCTTGCTCTCAAGTTATTTTCCGTGGTTCAACCCAAGTCATTTTTCCACATTAGGTGTCTTTGCCCATCCTGCAGGGCCATGAATTATAGGCTCCCTGAGATGCCCTGCTCAACTTCCCACTTTCGGAACTGGTCACAAAGCAGCAGGAAATTTTCAAGCCCTATTCTCCTTCTGAGAGCAACTTACAATTGGGTCAATTCTAGATCAGCATTGGAAATTAGAGCGCCTAGTGCCTGTCCAAATATATAGGCATCGTGTCTTATTCTTCCCCATTGCAGTTCATCCGTGGAACGAATTCCAAGCTATAAGAAAGAGGGTTTTGAAAGTGCTGACTTCCCCAAGTGCGGATATTTTCAGGAAAGCAGCTGGAAGCTTGAACCCGAGCACCAGGATATGAGAAGATGAGGTGGCTTTTCATGTTTTTTCCCTGTCCAATGGGGTAGCATCCTGCGGCTGTCCCATGCATGTGTTCGCTGTAGGAAGGGTCGTCTGCATTTGGTGATTTCGGGTCCATGGAATCAGGGCAAGGCAGTGTTATTCTAGAAGGGCTGCATTTGCTGACTCATGCTCACGAAGACTCTCAGAGCCACGAGTGTCCTCCCTGAGGTCCCATCCTTCTGTGTGTTAATATATGCTCAAAACAACTTCAATCACAGCCCCTGAACGAAGTCTCGAAGAATTTTCTCTCACTCCCTGCCTTTAGTTTGCAGTTTGTTTTTCTCACGGGGTGTAGCTGATTGTCAGTGCTGTGTTGCTTGCCGCTGTGCATCCACTTGATTCTCTTCCAGAGAGACATCGATAAACTGTTTTTCAAATTCTGAACAGTTTTAAATAATCTTTTCTGCTGTGCAACGTGGTCTGAGTTCAGTCCTTTGAGTTTTAGAGTAAGTTGTCTTGATTCCCTCTTTGGTCTATATAGAATAGTATCTGTGCTCATTGAAAACACCTGGCTTTTACTCACCTCAAGGGACCTTTGCGCTCCTACAGGCATAAGTGTGTTTGCTAAATCTGTAATTCTTTCTGTCGTCTGCCATTTCGTTCATGGGATGCAATTTTATATTCCACCTGTACCTCATCTCTTTGATAAACCACTATTTTCTATGTGACTCAATTCGCTGAGAATGAGTGTAACTAAGAACACTCCGGTGGTGGCAAGGGACGTTATTTCACTCATTTCCTGGCTCACAAATATATCATTGTAGACAACAATCACATATTCTTCATCCACGTTTTCCGTCGAAGGAAATTTAGATTGTATCCTAGTCGAGTCTTTTGTAAAGAGAGCAGAAGTCAACGTTGGGTTGCCTGTGTCCTGAGGATCTTTGGTTTTCCTGAAAATATACGTCCTTGAGTGGAAGTGTCCGATGCGCTATAGCTTTGTTTCTTACATTACTTTCGAATACAGCATAGAGTTCGCCAGAGTGCTGATTTCAATTTGACATCCCACATTCCACAAAATGTGGGTACGGTTTACCTCCACGCTACCATGCATTTCTGGTCTTTCCACTTTTCGTAGATGACCCTTTGTTTTGATTCGAAGTGATAGAACTATGTAGTGTTGATTTGCACTGAGCCTCTGCCTGGTTGACCCAAAACGGTCTATGCCTTTATCCTGAATATATTCAGGATAAAGGCATACACCCCTTTTTCGACAAAGGCATGGTTGAAGAAGTACTGCCGCATTCTAACTCCTTACCAGGCGAGACCCATCTCCCTCTTGAAATCCCATTTCTGCAATTCTGCCTTGCTCTCAAGTTATTTTCCCTGGTTCAACCCAAGTCATTTTTCCACATTAGGTGTCTTTGCCCATCCTGCAGGGCCATGAATTATAGGCTCCCTGAGATGCCCTGCTCAACTTCCCACTTTCGGAACTGGTCACAAAGCAGCAGGAAATTTTCAAGCCCTATTCTCCTTCTGAGAGCAACTTACAATTGGGTCAATTCTAGATCAGCATTGGAAATTAGAGCGCCTAGTGCCTGTCCAAATATATAGGCATCGTGTCTTATTCTTCCCCATTGCAGTTCATCCGTGGAACGAATTCCAAGCTATAAGAAAGAGGGTTTTGAAAGTGCTGACTTCCCCAAGTGCGGATATTTTCAGGAAAGCAGCTGGAAGCTTGAACCCGAGCACCAGGATATGAGAAGATGAGGTGGCTTTTCATGTTTTTTCCCTGTCCAATGGGGTAGCATCCTGCGGCTGTCCCATGCATGTGTTCACTGTAGGAAGGGTCGTCTGCATTTGGTGATTTCGGGTCCATGGAATCAGGGCAAGGCAGTGTTATTCTAGAAGGGCTGCATTTGCTGACTCATGCTCACGAAGACTCTCAGAGCCACGAGTGTCCTCCCTGAGGTCCCATCCTTCTGTGTGTTAATATATGCTCAAAACAACTTCAATCACAGCCCCTGAACGAAGTCTCGAAGAATTTTCTCTCACTCCCTGCCTTTAGTTTGCAGTTTGTTTTTCTCACGGGGTGTAGCTGATTGTCAGTGCTGTGTTGCTTGCCGCTGTGCATCCACTTGATTCTCTTCCAGAGAGACATCGATAAACTGTTTTTCAAATTCTGAACAGTTGTAAATAATCTTTTCTGCTGTGCAACGTGGTCTGAATTCAGTCCTTTGAGTTTTAGAGTAAGTTGTCTTGATTCCCTCTTTGGTCTATATAGAATAGTATCTGTGCTCATTGAAAACACCTGGCTTTTACTCACCTCAAGGGACCTTTGCGCTCCTACAGGCATAAGTGTGTTTGCTAAATCTGTAATTCTTTCTGTCGTCTGCCATTTCGTTCATGGGATGCAATTTTATATTCCACCTGTACCTCATCTCTTTGATAAACCACTATTTTCTATGTGACTCAATTCGCTGAGAATGAGTGTAACTAAGAACACTCCGGTGGTGGCAAGGGACGTTATTTCACTCATTTCCTGGCTCACTAATATATCATTGTAGACAAGAATCACATATTCTTCATCCACGTTTTCCGTCCAAGGAAATTTAGATTGTATCCTAGTCGAGGCTTTTGTAAAGAGAGCAGAAGTCAACGTTGGGTTGCCTGTGTCCTGAGGATCTTTGGTTTTCCTGAAAATATACATCCTTGATTGGAAGTGTCCTATGCGCTATAGCTTTGTTTCTAACATTACTTTCGAATACAGCATAGAGTTCGCCAGAGTGCTGATTTCAATTTGCTATCCCACATTCCACAAAATGTGGGTACGGTTTACCTCCACGCTACCCTGCATTTCTTGTCTTTACACTTTTCGTAGATGACCCTTTGTTTTGATTCGAAGTGATAGAACTATGTAGTGTTGATTTGCACTGAGCCTCTGCCTGGTTGCCCCAAAACGGTCTATGCCTTTATCCTGAATATATTCAGGATAAAGGCATACACCCCTTTTTCGACAAAGGCATGGTTGAAGAAGTACTGCCGCATTCTAGCTCCTTACCAGGCGAGACCCATCTCCCTCTTGAAATCCCATTTCTGCAATTCTGCCTTGCTCTCAAGTTATTTTCCGTGGTTCAACCCAAGTCATTTTTCCACATTAGTTGTCTTTGCCCATCCTGCAGGGCCATGAATTATAGGCTCCCTGAGATGCCCTGCTCAACTTCCCACTTTCGGAACTGGTCACAAAGCAGCAGGAAATTTTCAAGCCCTATTCTCCTTCTGAGAGCAACTTACAATTGGGTCAATTCTAGATCAGCATTGGAAATTAGAGCGCCTAGTGCCTGTCCAAATATATAGGCATCGTGTCTTATTCTTCCCCATTGCAGTTCATCCGTGGAACGAATTCCAAGCTATAAGAAAGAGGGTTTTGAAAGTGCTGACTTCCCCAAGTGCAGATATTTTCAGGAAAGCGGCTGGAAGCTTGAACCCGAGCACCAGGATATGAGAAGATGAGGTGGCTTTTCATGTTTTTTCCCTGTCCAATGGGGTAGCATCCTGCGGCTGTCCCATGCATGTGTTCGCTGTAGGAAGGGTCGTCTGCATTTGGTGATTTCGGGTCCATGGAATCAGGGCAAGGCAGTGTTATTCTAGAAGGGCTGCATTTGCTGACTCATGCTCACGAAGACTCTCAGAGCCACGAGTGTCCTCCCTGAGGTCCCATCCTTCTGTGTGTTAATATATGCTCAAAACAACTTCAATCACAGCCCCTGAACGAAGTCTCGAAGAATTTTCTCTCACTCCCTGCCTTTAGTTTGCAGTTTGTTTTTCTCACGGGGTGTAGCTGATTGTCAGTGCTGTGTTGCTTGCCGCTGTGCATCCACTTGATTCTCTTCCAGAGAGACATCGATAAACTGTTTTTCAAATTCTGAACAGTTGTAAATAATCTTTTCTGCTGTGCAACGTGGTCTGAGTTCAGTCCTTTGAGTTTTAGAGTAAGTTGTCTTGATTCCCTCTTTGGTCTATATAGAATAGTATCTGTGCTCATTGAAAACACCTGGCTTTTACTCACCTCAAGGGACCTTTGCGCTCCTACAGGCATAAGTGTGTTTGCTAAATCTGTAATTCTTTCTGTCGTCTGCCATTTCATTCATGGGATGCAATTTTATATTCCACCTGTACCTCATCTCTTTGATAAACCACTATTTTCTATGTGACTCAATTCGCTGAGAATGAGTGTAACTAAGAACACTCCGGTGGTGGCAAGGGACGTTATTTCACTCATTTCCTGGCTCACAAATATATCATTGTAGACAACAATCACATATTCTTCATCCACGTTTTCCGTCGAAGGAAATTTAGATTGTATCCTAGTCGAGTCTTTTGTAAAGAGAGCAGAAGTCAACGTTGGGTTGCCTGTGTCCTGAGGATCTTTGGTTTTCCTGAAAATATACGTCCTTGAGTGGAAGTGTCCGATGCGCTATAGCTTTGTTTCTTACATTACTTTCGAATACAGCATAGAGTTCGCCAGAGTGCTGATTTCAATTTGACATCCCACATTCCACAAAATGTGGGTACGGTTTACCTCCACGCTACCATGCATTTCTGGTCTTTCCACTTTTCGTAGATGACCCTTTGTTTTGATTCGAAGTGATAGAACTATGTAGTGTTGATTTGCACTGAGCCTCTGCCTGGTTGACCCAAAACGGTCTATGCCTTTATCCTGAATATATTCAGGATAAAGGCATACACCCCTTTTTCGACAAAGGCATGGTTGAAGAAGTACTGCCGCATTCTAACTCCTTACCAGGCGAGACCCATCTCCCTCTTGAAATCCCATTTCTGCAATTCTGCCTTGCTCTCAAGTTATTTTCCGTGGTTCAACCCAAGTCATTTTTCCACATTAGGTGTCTTTGCCCATCCTGCAGGGCCATGAATTATAGGCTCCCTGAGATGCCCTGCTCAACTTCCCACTTTCGGAACTGGTCACAAAGCAGCAGGAAATTTTCAAGCCCTATTCTCCTTCTGAGAGCAACTTACAATTGGGTCAATTCTAGATCAGCATTGGAAATTAGAGCGCCTAGTGCCTGTCCAAATATATAGGCATCGTGTCTTATTCTTCCCCATTGCAGTTCATCCGTGGAACGAATTCCAAGCTATAAGAAAGAGGGTTTTGAAAGTGCTGACTTCCCCAAGTGCGGATATTTTCAGGAAAGCAGCTGGAAGCTTGAACCCGAGCACCAGGATATGAGAAGATGAGGTGGCTTTTCATGTTTTTTCCCTGTCCAATGGGGTAGCATCCTGCGGCTGTCCCATGCATGTGTTCGCTGTAGGAAGGGTCGTCTGCATTTGGTGATTTCGGGTCCATGGAATCAGGGCAAGGCAGTGTTATTCTAGAAGGGCTGCATTTGCTGACTCATGCTCACGAAGACTCTCAGAGCCACGAGTGTCCTCCCTGAGGTCCCATCCTTCTGTGTGTTAATATATGCTCAAAACAACTTCAATCACAGCCCCTGAACGAAGTCTCGAAGAATTTTCTCTCACTCCCTGCCTTTAGTTTGCAGTTTGTTTTTCTCACGGGGTGTAGCTGATTGTCAGTGCTGTGTTGCTTGCCGCTGTGCATCCACTTGATTCTCTTCCAGAGAGACATCGATAAACTGTTTTTCAAATTCTGAACAGTTTTAAATAATCTTTTCTGCTGTGCAACGTGGTCTGAGTTCAGTCCTTTGAGTTTTAGAGTAAGTTGTCTTGATTCCCTCTTTGGTCTATATAGAATAGTATCTGTGCTCATTGAAAACACCTGGCTTTTACTCACCTCAAGGGACCTTTGCGCTCCTACAGGCATAAGTGTGTTTGCTAAATCTGTAATTCTTTCTGTCGTCTGCCATTTCGTTCATGGGATGCAATTTTATATTCCACCTGTACCTCATCTCTTTGATAAACCACTATTTTCTATGTGACTCAATTCGCTGAGAATGAGTGTAACTAAGAACACTCCGGTGGTGGCAAGGGACGTTATTTCACTCATTTCCTGGCTCACAAATATATCATTGTAGACAACAATCACATATTCTTCATCCACGTTTTCCGTCGAAGGAAATTTAGATTGTATCCTAGTCGAGTCTTTTGTAAAGAGAGCAGAAGTCAACGTTGGGTTGCCTGTGTCCTGAGGATCTTTGGTTTTCCTGAAAATATACGTCCTTGAGTGGAAGTGTCCGATGCGCTATAGCTTTGTTTCTTACATTACTTTCGAATACAGCATAGAGTTCGCCAGAGTGCTGATTTCAATTTGACATCCCACATTCCACAAAATGTGGGTACGGTTTACCTCCACGCTACCATGCATTTCTGGTCTTTCCACTTTTCGTAGATGACCCTTTGTTTTGATTCGAAGTGATAGAACTATGTAGTGTTGATTTGCACTGAGCCTCTGCCTGGTTGACCCCAAACGGTCTATGCCTTTATCCTGAATATATTCAGGATAAAGGCATACACCCCTTTTTCGACAAAGGCATGGTTGAAGAAGTACTGCCGCATTCTAACTCCTTACCAGGCGAGACCCATCTCCCTCTTGAAATCCCATTTCTGCAATTCTGCCTTGCTCTCAAGTTATTTTCCCTGGTTCAACCCAAGTCATTTTTCCACATTAGGTGTCTTTGCCCATCCTGCAGGGCCATGAATTATAGGCTCCCTGAGATGCCCTGCTCAACTTCCCACTTTCGGAACTGGTCACAAAGCAGCAGGAAATTTTCAAGCCCTATTCTCCTTCTGAGAGCAACTTACAATTGGGTCAATTCTAGATCAGCATTGGAAATTAGAGCGCCTAGTGCCTGTCCAAATATATAGGCATCGTGTCTTATTCTTCCCCATTGCAGTTCATCCGTGGAACGAATTCCAAGCTATAAGAAAGAGGGTTTTGAAAGTGCTGACTTCCCCAAGTGCGGATATTTTCAGGAAAGCGGCTGGAAGCTTGAACCCGAGCACCAGGATATGAGAAGATGAGGTGGCTTTTCATGTTTTTTCCCTGTCCAATGGGGTAGCATCCTGCGGCTGTCCCATGCATGTGTTCGCTGTAGGAAGGGTCGTCTGCATTTGGTGATTTCGGGTCCATGGAATCAGGGCAAGGCAGTGTTATTCTAGAAGGGCTGCATTTGCTGACTCATGCTCACGAAGACTCTCAGAGCCACGAGTGTCCTCCCTGAGGTCCCATCCTTCTGTGTGTTAATATATGCTCAAAACAACTTCAATCACAGCCCCTGAACGAAGTCTCGAAGAATTTTCTCTCACTCCCTGCCTTTAGTTTGCAGTTTGTTTTTCTCACGGGGTGTAGCTGATTGTCAGTGCTGTGTTGCTTGCCGCTGTGCATCCACTTGATTCTCTTCCAGAGAGACATCGATAAACTGTTTGTCAAATTCTGAACAGTTGTAAATAATCTTTTCTGCTGTGCAACGTGGTCTGAGTTCAGTCCTTTGAGTTTTAGAGTAAGTTGTCTTGATTCCCTCTTTGGTCTATATAGAATAGTATCTGTGCTCATTGAAAACACCTGGCTTTTACTCACCTCAAGGGACCTTTGCGCTCCTACAGGCATAAGTGTGTTTGCTAAATCTGTAATTCTTTTTGTCGTCTGCCATTTCGTTCATGGGATGCAATTTTATATTCCACCTGTACCTCATCTCTTTGATAAACCACTATTTTCTATGTGACTCAATTCGCTGAGAATGAGTGTAACTAAGAACACTCCGGTGGTGGCAAGGGACGTTATTTCACTCATTTCCTGGCTCACAAATATATCATTGTAGACAACAATCACATATTCTTCATCCACGTTTTCCGTCCAAGGAAATTTAGATTGTATCCTAGTCGAGTCTTTTGTAAAGAGAGCAGAAGTCAACGTTGGGTTGCCTGTGTCCTGAGGATCTTTGGTTTTCCTGAAAATATACGTCCTTGAGTGGAAGTGTCCGATGCGCTATAGCTTTGTTCCTTACATTACTTTCGAATACAGCATAGAGTTCGCCAGAGTGCTGATTTCAATTTGACATCCCACATTCCACAAAATGTGGGTACGGTTTACCTCCACGCTACCATGCATTTCTGGTCTTTCCACTTTTCGTAGATGACCCTTTGTTTTGATTCGAAGTGATAGAACTATGTAGTGTTGATTTGCACTGAGCCTCTGCCTGGTTGACCCAAAACGGTCTATGCCTTTATCCTGAATATATTCAGGATAAAGGCATACACCCCTTTTTCGACAAAGGCATGGTTGAAGAAGTACTGCCGCATTCTAGCTCCTTACCAGGCGAGACCCATCTCCCTCTTGAAATCCCATTTCTGCAATTCTGCCTTGCTCTCAAGTTATTTTCCGTGGTTCAACCCAAGTCATTTTTCCACATTAGGTGTCTTTGCCCATCCTGCAGGGCCATGAATTATAGGCTCCCTGAGATGCCCTGCTCAACTTCCCACTTTCGGAACTGGTCACAAAGCAGCAGGAAATTTTCAAGCCCTATTCTCCTTCTGAGAGCAACTTACAATTGGGTCAATTCTAGATCAGCATTGGAAATTAGAGCGCCTAGTGCCTGTCCAAATATATAGGCATCGTGTCTTATTCTTCCCCATTGCAGTTCATCCGTGGAACGAATTCCAAGCTATAAGAAAGAGGGTTTTGAAAGTGCTGACTTCCCCAAGTGCGGATATTTTCAGGAAAGCAGCTGGAAGCTTGAACCCGAGCACCAGGATATGAGAAGATGAGGTGGCTTTTCATGTTTTTTCCCTGTCCAATGGGGTAGCATCCTGCGGCTGTCCCATGCATGTGTTCGCTGTAGGAAGGGTCGTCTGCATTTGGTGATTTCGGGTCCATGGAATCAGGGCAAGGCAGTGTTATTCTAGAAGGGCTGCATTTGCTGACTCATGCTCACGAAGACTCTCAGAGCCACGAGTGTCCTCCCTGAGGTCCCATCCTTCTGTGTGTTAATATATGCTCAAAACAACTTCAATCACAGCCCCTGAACGAAGTCTCGAAGAATTTTCTCTCACTCCCTGCCTTTAGTTTGCAGTTTGTTTTTCTCACGGGGTGTAGCTGATTGTCAGTGCTGTGTTGCTTGCCGCTGTGCATCCACTTGATTCTCTTCCAGAGAGACATCGATAAACTGTTTTTCAAATTCTGAACAGTTTTAAATAATCTTTTCTGCTGTGCAACGTGGTCTGAGTTCAGTCCTTTGAGTTTTAGAGTAAGTTGTCTTGATTCCCTCTTTGGTCTATATAGAATAGTATCTGTGCTCATTGAAAACACCTGGCTTTTACTCACCTCAAGGGACCTTTGCGCTCCTACAGGCATAAGTGTGTTTGCTAAATCTGTAATTCTTTCTGTCGTCTGCCATTTCGTTCATGGGATGCAATTTTATATTCCACCTGTACCTCATCTCTTTGATAAACCACTATTTTCTATGTGACTCAATTCGCTGAGAATGAGTGTAACTAAGAACACTCCGGTGGTGGCAAGGGACGTTATTTCACTCATTTCCTGGCTCACAAATATATCATTGTAGACAACAATCACATATTCTTCATCCACGTTTTCCGTCGAAGGAAATTTAGATTGTATCCTAGTCGAGTCTTTTGTAAAGAGAGCAGAAGTCAACGTTGGGTTGCCTGTGTCCTGAGGATCTTTGGTTTTCCTGAAAATATACGTCCTTGAGTGGAAGTGTCCGATGCGCTATAGCTTTGTTTCTTACATTACTTTCGAATACAGCATAGAGTTCGCCAGAGTGCTGATTTCAATTTGACATCCCACATTCCACAAAATGTGGGTACGGTTTACCTCCACGCTACCATGCATTTCTGGTCTTTCCACTTTTCGTAGATGACCCTTTGTTTTGATTCGAAGTGATAGAACTATGTAGTGTTGATTTGCACTGAGCCTCTGCCTGGTTGACCCAAAACGGTCTATGCCTTTATCCTGAATATATTCAGGATAAAGGCATACACCCCTTTTTCGACAAAGGCATGGTTGAAGAAGTACTGCCGCATTCTAACTCCTTACCAGGCGAGACCCATCTCCCTCTTGAAATCCCATTTCTGCAATTCTGCCTTGCTCTCAAGTTATTTTCCCTGGTTCAACCCAAGTCATTTTTCCACATTAGGTGTCTTTGCCCATCCTGCAGGGCCATGAATTATAGGCTCCCTGAGATGCCCTGCTCAACTTCCCACTTTCGGAACTGGTCACAAAGCAGCAGGAAATTTTCAAGCCCTATTCTCCTTCTGAGAGCAACTTACAATTGGGTCAATTCTAGATCAGCATTGGAAATTAGAGCGCCTAGTGCCTGTCCAAATATATAGGCATCGTGTCTTATTCTTCCCCATTGCAGTTCATCCGTGGAACGAATTCCAAGCTATAAGAAAGAGGGTTTTGAAAGTGCTGACTTCCCCAAGTGCGGATATTTTCAGGAAAGCAGCTGGAAGCTTGAACCCGAGCACCAGGATATGAGAAGATGAGGTGGCTTTTCATGTTTTTTCCCTGTCCAATGGGGTAGCATCCTGCGGCTGTCCCATGCATGTGTTCACTGTAGGAAGGGTCGTCTGCATTTGGTGATTTCGGGTCCATGGAATCAGGGCAAGGCAGTGTTATTCTAGAAGGGCTGCATTTGCTGACTCATGCTCACGAAGACTCTCAGAGCCACGAGTGTCCTCCCTGAGGTCCCATCCTTCTGTGTGTTAATATATGCTCAAAACAACTTCAATCACAGCCCCTGAACGAAGTCTCGAAGAATTTTCTCTCACTCCCTGCCTTTAGTTTGCAGTTTGTTTTTCTCACGGGGTGTAGCTGATTGTCAGTGCTGTGTTGCTTGCCGCTGTGCATCCACTTGATTCTCTTCCAGAGAGACATCGATAAACTGTTTTTCAAATTCTGAACAGTTGTAAATAATCTTTTCTGCTGTGCAACGTGGTCTGAATTCAGTCCTTTGAGTTTTAGAGTAAGTTGTCTTGATTCCCTCTTTGGTCTATATAGAATAGTATCTGTGCTCATTGAAAACACCTGGCTTTTACTCACCTCAAGGGACCTTTGCGCTCCTACAGGCATAAGTGTGTTTGCTAAATCTGTAATTCTTTCTGTCGTCTGCCATTTCGTTCATGGGATGCAATTTTATATTCCACCTGTACCTCATCTCTTTGATAAACCACTATTTTCTATGTGACTCAATTCGCTGAGAATGAGTGTAACTAAGAACACTCCGGTGGTGGCAAGGGACGTTATTTCACTCATTTCCTGGCTCACAAATATATCATTGTAGACAACAATCACATATTCTTCATCCACGTATTCCGTCGAAGGAAATTTAGATTGTATCCTAGTCGAGTCTTTTGTAAAGAGAGCAGAAGTCAACGTTGGGTTGCCTGTGTCCTGAGGATCTTTGGTTTTCCTGAAAATATACGTCCTTGAGTGGAAGTGTCCGATGCGCTATAGCTTTGTTTCTTACATTACTTTCGAATACAGCATAGAGTTCGCCAGAGTGCTGATTTCAATTTGACATCCCACATTCCACAAAATGTGGGTACGGTTTACCTCCACGCTACCATGCATTTCTGGTCTTTCCACTTTTCGTAGATGACCCTTTGTTTTGATTCGAAGTGATAGAACTATGTAGTGTTGATTTGCACTGAGCCTCTGCCTGGTTGACCCAAAACGGTCTATGCCTTTATCCTGAATATATTCAGGATAAAGGCATACACCCCTTTTTCGACAAAGGCATGGTTGAAGAAGTACTGCCGCATTCTAACTCCTTACCAGGCGAGACCCATCTCCCTCTTGAAATCCCATTTCTGCAATTCTGCCTTGCTCTCAAGTTATTTTCCGTGGTTCAACCCAAGTCATTTTTCCACATTCGGTGTCTTTGCCCATCCTGCAGGGCCATGAATTATAGGCTCCCTGAGATGCCCTGCTAAACTTCCCACTTTCGGAACTGGTCACAAAGCAGCAGGAAATTTTCAAGCCCTATTCTCCTTCTGAGAGCAACTTACAATTGGGTCAATTCTAGATCAGCATTGGAAATTAGAGCGCCTAGTGCCTGTCCAAATATATAGGCATCGTGTCTTATTCTTCCCCATTGCAGTTCATCCGTGGAACGAATTCCAAGCTATAAGAAAGAGGGTTTTGAAAGTGCTGACTTCCCCAAGTGCGGATATTTTCAGGAAAGCAGCTGGAAGCTTGAACCCGAGCACCAGGATATGAGAAGATGAGGTGGCTTTTCATGTTTTTTCCCTGTCCAATGGGGTAGCATCCTGCGGCTGTCCCATGCATGTGTTCGCTGTAGGAAGGGTCGTCTGCATTTGGTGATTTCGGGTCCATGGAATCAGGGCAAGGCAGTGTTATTCTAGAAGGGCTGCATTTGCTGACTCATGCTCACGAAGACTCTCAGAGCCACGAGTGTCCTCCCTGAGGTCCCATCCTTCTGTGTGTTAATATATGCTCAAAACAACTTCAATCACAGCCCCTGAACGAAGTCTCGAAGAATTTTCTCTCACTCCCTGCCTTTAGTTTGCAGTTTGTTTTTCTCACGGGGTGTAGCTGATTGTCAGTGCTGTGTTGCTTGCCGCTGTGCATCCACTTGATTCTCTTCCAGAGAGACATCGATAAACTGTTTTTCAAATTCTGACCAGTTGTAAATAATCTTTTCTGCTGTGCAACGTGGTCTGAGTTCAGTCCTTTGAGTTTTAGAGTAAGTTGTGTTCATTCCCTCTTTGGTCTATATAGAATAGTATCTGTGCTCATTGAAAACACCTGGCTTTTACTCACCTCAAGGGACCTTTGCGCTCCTACAGGCATAAGTGTGTTTGCTAAATCTGTAATTCTTTCTGTCGTCTGCTATTTCGTTCATGGGATGCAATTTTATATTCCACCTGTACCTCATCTCTTTGAAAACCACTATTTTCTATGTGACTAAATTCGCTGAGAGTGAGTGTAACTAAGAACACTCCGGTGGTGGCAACGGACGTTATTTCACTCATTTCCTGGCTCACTAATATATCATTGTAGATAAGAATCACATATTCTTCATCCACGTTTTCCGTCGAAGGAAATTTAGATTGTATCCTAGTCGAGGCTTTTGTAAAGAGAGCAGAAGTCAACGTTGGGTTGCCTGTGTCCTGAGGATCTTTGGTTTTCCTGAAAATATACGTCCTTGAGTGGAAGTGTCCGATGCGCTATAGCTTTGTTTCTTATATTACTTTCGAATACAGCATAGAGTTCGCCAGAGTGCTGATTTCAATTTGCCATTCCACATTCCACAAAATGTGGGTACGGTTTACCTCCACGCTACCCTGCATTTCTTGTCTTTACACTTTTCGTAGATGACCCTTTTTTTGGATGGGAAGTGATAGCACTATGTAGTGTTGATTTGCACCGAGCCCCTGCCTGGTTGCCCCAAAACGGTCTATGCCTTTATCCTGAATATATTCAGGATAAAGGCATACACCCCTTTTTCGACAAAGGCATGGTTGAAGAAGTACTGCCACATTCTAGCTCATTACCAGGTGAGACCCATCTCCCTCTTGAAATCCCATTTCTGCAATTCTGCCTTGCTCTCAAGTTATTTTCCGTGGTTCAACCCAAATCATTTTTCCACATTAGGTGTCTTTGCCCATCCTGCAGGGCCATGAATTATAGGCTCCCTGAGATGCCCTGCTCAACTTCCCACTTTCAGATCTGGTCACAAAGCAGCAGGAAATTTTCAAGCCCTATTCTCCTTCTGAGAGCAAGCTTAGACTTGGGTCAATTCTAGATCAGCATTGGAAATTAGAGCGCCAAATGCCTGTCCAAATATATAGGCATCGTGTCTTATTCTTCCCCATTGCAGTTCATCCATGGAACGAATTCCAAGCTATAAGAAAGAGGGTTTTGAAAGTGCTGACTTCCCCAATTGCGGATATTTTCAGGAAAGCGGCTGGAAGCTTGAACCCGAGCACCAGGATATGAGAAGATGAGGTGGCTTTTCATGTTTTTTCCCTGTCCAATGGGGTAGCATCCTGCGGCTGTCCCATGCATGTGTTCGTTGTAGGAAGGGTCGTCTGCATTTGGTGATTTCGGGTCCATGGAATCAGGGCAAGGCAGTGTTATTCTAGAAGGGCTGCATTTGCTGACTCATGCTCACGAAGACTCTCAGAGCCACGAGTGTCCTCCCTGAGGTCCCATCCTTCTGTGTGTTAATATATGCTCAAAACAACTTCAATCACAGCCCCTGAACGAAGTCTCGAAGAATTTATCTCTCACTCACTGCCTTTAGTTTGCAGTTTGTTTTTCTCACGGGGTGTAGCTGATTGTCAGTGCTGTGTTGCTTGCTGCTGTGCATCCACTTGATTCTCTTCCAGAGAGACATCGATAAACTGTTTTTCAAATTCTGACCAGTTGTAAATAATCTTTTCTGCTGTGCAACGTGGTCTGAGTTCAGTCCTTTGAGTTTTAGAGTAAGTTGTCTTGATTCCCTCTTTGGTCTATATAGAATAGTATCTGTGCTCATTGAAAACACCTGGCTTTTAATCACCTCAAGGGACCTTTGCGCTCCTACAGGCATAAGTGTGTTTGCTAAATCTGTAATTCTTTCTGTCGTCTGCCATTTCGTTCATGGGATGCAATTTTATATTCAACCTGTACCTCATCTCTTTGATAAACCACTATTTTCTATGTGACTCAATTCGCTGATAATGAGTGTAACTAAGAACACTCCGGTGGTGGCAAGGGACGTTATTTCACTCATTTCCTGGCTCACTAATATATCATTGTAGATAAGAATCACATATTCTTCATCCACGTTTTCCGTCCAAGGAAATTTAGATTGTATCCTAGTCGAGGCTTTTGTAAAGAGAGCAGAAGTCAACGTTGGGTTGCCTGTGTCCTGAGGATCTTTGGTGTTCCTGAAAATATACGTCCTTGAGTGGAAGTGTCCTATGCGCTATAGCTTTGTTTCTTACATTATTTTCGAATACAACATAGAGTTCGCCAGAGTGCTGATTTCAATTTGCCATCCCACATTCCACAAAATGTGGGTACAGTTTACCTCCACGCTACCATGCATTTCTTGTCTTTACACTTTTCGTAGACGACCCTTTGTTTGGATGGGAAGTGATAGCACTATGTAGTGTTGATTTGCACCGAGCCCCTGCCTGGTTGCCCCAAAACGGTCTACACCCCTTTTTCGACAAAGGCATGGATGAAGAAGTACTGCCACATTCTAGCTCATTACCAGGCGAGACCCATCTCCCTCTTGAAATCCCATTTCTGCAATTCTGCCTTGCTCTCAAGTTATTTTCCGTGGTTCAACCCAAGTCATTTTTCCACATTAGGTGTCTTTGCCCATCCTGCAGGGCCATGAATTATAGGCTCCCTGAGATGCCCTGCTCAACTTCCCACTTTCGGAACTGGTCACAAAGCAGCAGGAAATTTTCAAGCCCTATTCTCCTTCTGAGAGCAACTTACAATTGGGTCAATTCTAGATCAGCATTGGAAATTAGAGCGCCAAGTGCCTGTCCAAATATATAGGCATCGTTTCTTATTATTCCCCATTGCAGTTCATCCATGGAACGAATTCCAAGCTATAAGAAAGAGGGATTTGAAAGTGCTGACTTCTCCAAGTGGGGATATTTTCAGGAAAGCGGCTGGAAGCTTGAACCCGAGCACCAGGATATGAGAAGATGAGGTGGCTTTCCATGTTTTTTCCCTGTCCAATGGGGTAGCATCCTGCGGCTGTCCCATGCATGTGTTCGCTGTAGGAAGGGTCGTCTGCATTTGGTGATTTCGGGTCCATGGAATCAGGGCAAGGCAGTGTTATTCTAGAAGGGCTGCATTTGCTGACTCATGCTCACGAAGACTCTCAGAGCCACGAGTGTCCTCCCTGAGGTCCCATCCTTCTGTGTGTTAATATATGCTCAAAACAACTTCAATCACAGCCCCTGAACGAAGTCTCGAAGAATTTATCTCTCACTCACTGCCTTTAGTTTGCAGTTTGTTTTTCTCACGGGGTGTAGCTGATTGTCAGTGCTGTGTTGCTTGCTGCTGTGCATCCACTTGATTCTCTTCCAGAGAGACATCGATAAACTGTTTTTCAAATTCTGACCAGTTGTAAATAATCTTTTCTGCTGTGCAACGTGGTCTGAGTTCAGTCCTTTGAGTTTTAGAGTAAGTTGTCTTGATTCCCTCTTTGGTCTATATAGAATAGTATCTGTGCTCATTGAAAACACCTGGCTTTTACTCACCTCAAGGGACCTTTGCGCTCCTACAGGCATAAGTGTGTTTGCTAAATCTGTAATTCTTTCTGTCGTCTGCCATTTCGTTCATGGGATGCAATTTTATATTCCACCTGTACCTCATCTCTTTGATAAACCACTATTTTCTATGTGACTAAATTCGCTGAGAATGAGTGTAACTAAGAACACTCCGGTGGTGGCAAGGGACGTTATTACACTCATTTCCTGGCTCACTAATATATAATTGTAGATAAGAATCACATATTCTTCATCCACGTTTTCTTTCCAAGGAAATTTAGATTGTATCCTAGTCGAGGCTTTTGTAAAGAGAGCAGAAGTCAACGTTGGGTTGCCTGTGTCCTGAGGATCTTTGGTTTCCCTGAAAATATACGTCCTTGAGTGGAAGTGTCCGATGCGCTATAGCTTTGTTTCTTACATTACTTTCGAATACAGCATAGAGTTCGCCAGAGTGCTGATTTCAATTTGCCATCCCACATTCCACAAAATGTGGGTACGGTTTACCTCCACGCTACCCTGCATTTCTTGTCTTTACACTTTTCGTAGATGACCCTTTGTTTGGATGGGAAGTGATAGCACTATGTAGTGTTGATTTGCACCGAGCCCCTGCCTGGTTGCCCCAAAACGGTCTATGCCTTTATCCTGAATATATTCAGGATAAAGGCATACACCCCTTTTTCGACAAAGGCATGGTTGAAGAAGTACTGCCACATTCTAGCTCATTACCAGGTGAGACCCATCTCCCTCTTGAAATCCCATTTCTGCAATTCTGCCTTGCTCTCAAGTTATTTTCCGTGGTTCAACCCAAGTCATTTTTCCACATTAGGTGTCTTTGCCCATCCTGTAGGGCCATGAATTATAGGCTCCCTGAGATGCCCTGCTCAACTTCCCACTTTCGGAACTGGTCACAAACAGCCGGAAATTTTCAAGCCCTATTCTCCTTCTGAGAGCAACTTACCCTTGGATCAATTCTAGATCAGCATTGGAAATTAGAGCGCCAAGTGCCTGTCCAAATATATAGGCATCATGTCTTATTCTTCCCCATTGCAGTTCATCCATGGAACGAATTCCAAGCTATAAGAAAGAGGGTTTTGAAAGTGCTGACTTCCCCAAGTGCGGATGTTTTCAGGAAAGCGGCTGGAAGCTTGAACCCGAGCACCAGGATATGAGAAGATGAGGTGGCTTTTCATGTTTTTTTCCTGTCCAATTGGGTAGCATCCTGCGGCTGTCCCATGCATGTGTTCGCTGTAGGAAGGGTCGTCTGCATTTGGTGATTTCGGGTCCATGGAATCAGGGCAAGGCAGTGTTATTCTAGAAGGGCTGCATTTGCTGACTCATGCTCACGAAGACTCTCAGAGCCACGAGTGTCCTCCCTGAGGTCCCATCCTTCTGTGTGTTAATATATGCTCAAAACAACTTCAATCACAGCCCCTGAACGAAGTCTCGAAGAATTTATCTCTCACTCACTGCCTTTAGTTTGCAGTTTGTTTTTCTCACGGGGTGTAGCTGATTGTCAGTGCTGTGTTGCTTGCTGCTGTGCATCCACTTGATTCTCTTCCAGAGAGACATCGATAAACTGTTTTTCAAATTCTGACCAGTTGTAAATAATCTTTTCTGGTGTGCAAAGTGGGCTGAGTTCAGTCCTTTGAGTTTTAGAGTAAGTTGTGTTCATTCCCTCTTTGATCTATATAGAATAGTATCTGTGCTCATTGAGAACACCTGGCTTTTACTCACCTCAAGGGACCTTTGAGCTCCTACAGGCATAAGTGTGTTTGCTAAATCTGTAATTCTTTCTGTCGTCTGTCATTTCGTTCATGGGATGCAATTTTATATTCCACCTGTACCTCATCTCTTTGATAAACCACTATTTTCTATGTGACTAAATTCGCTGAGAATGAGTGTAACTAAGAACACTCCGGTGGTGGCAAGGGACGTTATTTCACTCATTTCCTGGCTCACTAATATATCATTGTAGATAAGAATCACATATTCTTCATCCACGTTTTCCGTCCAAGGAAATTTACATTGTATCCTAGTCGAGGCTATTGTAAAGAGAGCAGAAGTCAACGTTGGGTGGCCTGTGTCCTGAGGATCTTTGGTTTTCCTGAAAATATACGTCCTTGAGTGGAAGTGTCCTATGCGCTATAGCTTTGTTTCTTACATTACTTTCGAATACAGCATAGAGTTCGCCAGAGTGCTGATTTCAATTTGCCATCCCACATTCCACAAAATGTGGGTACGGTTTACCTCCACGCTACCCTGCATTTCTGGTCTTTACACTTTTCGTAGATGACCCTTTGTTTGGATGGGACCTGATAGCACTATGTAGTGTTGATTTGCACCGATCCCCTGCCTGGTTGCCCCAAAACGGTCTACACCCCCTTTTCGACAAAGGCATGGTTGAAGAAGTACTGCCACATTCTAGCTCATTACCAGGCGAGACCCATCTCCCTCTTGAAATCCCATTTCTGCAATTCTGCCTTGCTCTCAAGTTATTTTCCGTGGTTCAACCCAAGTCATTTTTCCACATTAGGTGTCTTTGCCCATCCTGCAGGGCCATGAATTATAGGCTCCCTGAGATGCCCTGCTCAACTTCCCACTTTCAGAACTGGTCACAAACAGCAGGAAATTTTCAAGCCCTATTCTCCTTCTGAGAGCAACTTACACTTGGGTCAATTCTAGATCAGCATTGGAAATTAGAGCGCCAAGTGCCTGTCCAAATATATAGGCATCGTGTCTTATTCTTCCCCATTGCAGTTCATCCATGGAACGAATTCCAAGCTATAAGAAAGAGGGTTTTGAATGTGCTGACTTCCCCAAGTGCGGATATTTTCAGGAAAGCGGATGGAAGTTTGAACCCGAGCACCAGGATATGAGAAGATGAGGTGGCTTTTCATGTTTTTTCCCTGTCCAATGGGGTAGCATCCTGCGGCTGTCCCATGCATGTGTTCGCTGTAGGAAGGGTCGTCTGCATTTGGTGATTTCGGGTCCATGGAATCAGGGCAAGGCAGTGTTATTCTAGAAGGGCTGCATTTGCTGACTCATGCTCACGAAGACTCTCAAGCCACGAGTGTCCTCCCTGAGGTCCCATCCTTCTGTGTGTTAATATATGCTCAAAACAACTTCAATCACAGCCCCTGAACGAAGTCTCGAAGAATTTATCTCTCACTCACTGCCTTTATTTTGCAGTTTGTTTTTCTCACGGGGTGTAGCTGGTTGTCAGTGCTGTGTTGCTTGCTGCTGTGCATCCACTTGATTCTCTTCCAGAGAGACATCGATAAACTGTTTTTCAAATTCTGACCAGTTGTAAATAATCTTTTCTGCTGTGCAAAGTGGGCTGAGTTCAGTCCTTTGTGTTTTAGAGTAAGTTGTCTTGATTCCCTCTTTGGTCTATATAGAATAGTATCTGTGCTCATTGAAAACACCTGGCTTTTACTCACCTCAAGGGACCTTTGCGCTCCTACAGGCATAAGTGTGTTTGCTAAATCTGTAATTCTTTCTGTCGTCTGCCATTTCGTTCATGGGATGCAATTTTATATTCCACCTGTACCTCATCCCTTTGATAAACCACTATTTTCTATGTGACTAAATTCGCTGAGAATGAGTGTAACTAAGAACACTCCGGTGGTGGCAAGGGACGTTATTTCACTCATTTCCTGGCTCACTAATATATCATTGTAGACAAGAATCACATATTCTTCATCCACGTTTTCCGTCCAAGGAAATTTAGATTGTATCCTAGTCGAGGCTTTTGTAAAGAGAGCAGAAGTCAACGTTGGGTTGCCTGTGTCCTGAGGATCTTTGATTTTCCTGAAAATATACGTCCTTGAGTGGAAGTGTCCGATGCGCTATAGCTTTGTTCTTTACATTAATTTCGAATAGAGCATAGAGTTCGCCAGAGTGCTGATTTCAATTTGACATCCCACATTCCACAAAATGTGGGTACGGTTTACCTCCACGCTACCATGCATTTCTGGTCTTTCCACTTTTCGTAGATGACCCTTTGTTTTGATTAGAAGTGATAGAACTATGTAGTGTTGATTTGCACTGAGCCTCTGCCTGGTTGCCCCAAAACGGTCTATGCCTTTATCCTGAATATATTCAGGATACAGGCATACACCCCTTTTTCGACAAAGGCATGGTTGAAGAAGTACTGCCACATTCTAACTCATTACCAGGCGAGACCCATCTCCCTCTTGAAATCCCATTTCTGCAATTCTGCCTTGCTCTCAAGTTATTTTCCGTGGTTCAACCCAAGTCATTTTCCACATTAGGTGTCTTTTCCCATCCTGCAGGGCCATGAATTATAGGCTCCCTGAGATGCCCTGCTCAACTTCCCACTTTCGGAACTGGTCACAAAACAGCAGGAAATTTTCAAGCCCTATTCTCCTTCTGAGAGCAACTTACCCTTGGGTCAATTCTAGATCAGCATTGGAAATTAGAGCGCCAAGTGCCTGTCCAAATATATAGGCATCGTGTCTTATTCTTCCCCATTGCAGTTCATCCATGGAACGAATTCCAAGCTATAAGAAAGAGGGTTTTGAAAGTGCTGACTTCCCCAAGTGCGGATATTTTCAGGAAAGCGGCTGGAAGCTTGAACCTGAGCACCAGGATATGAGAAGATGAGGTGGCTTTTCATGTTTTTTCCCTGTCCAATGGGGTAGCATCCTGCGGCTGTCCCATGCATGTGTTCGCTGTAGGAAGGGTCGTCTGCATTTGGTGATTTCGGGTCCATGGAATCAGGGCAAGGCAGTGTTATTCTAGAAGGGCTGCATTTGCTGACTCATGCTCACGAAGACTCTCAGATCCACGAGTGTCCTCCCTGAGGTCCCATCCTTCTGTGTGTTAATATATGCTCAAAACAACTTCAATCACAGCCCCTGAACGAAGTCTCGAAGAATTTATCTCTCACTCACTGCCTTTAGTTTGCAGTTTGTTTTTCTCACGGGGTGTAGCTGATTGTCAGTGCTGTGTTGCTTGCTGCTGTGCATCCACTTGATTCTCTTCCAGAGAGACATCGATAAACTGTTTTTCAAATTCTGACCAGTTGTAAATAATCTTTTCTGCTGTGCAACGTGGTCTGAGTTCAGTCCTTTGAGTTTTAGAGTAAGTTGTCTTGATTCCCTCTTTGGTCTATATAGAATAGTATCTGTGCTCATTGAAAACACCTGGCTTTTACTCACCTCAAGGGACCTTTGCGCTCCTACAGGCATAAGTGTGTTTGCTAAATCTGTAATTCTTTCTGTCGTCTGCCATTTCGTTCATGGGATGCAATTTTATATTCCACCTGTACCTCATCTCTTTGATAAACCACTATTTTCTATGTGACTCAATTCGCTGAGAATGAGTGTAACTAAGAACACTCCGGTGGTGGCAAGGGACGTTATTTCACTCATTTCCTGGCTCACTAATATATCATTGTAGACAAGAATCACATATTCTTCATCCACGTTTTCCGTCCAAGGAAATTTAGATGGTATCCTAGTCGAGGCTTTTGTAAAGAGAGCAGAAGTCAACGTTGGGTGGCCTGTGTCCTGAAGATCTTTGGTTTTCCTGAAAATATACGTCCTTGAGTGGAAGTGTCCGATGCGCTAAAGCTTTGTTTCTTACATTACTTTCGAATACAGCATAGAGTTCGCCAGAGTGCTGATTTCAATTTGACATCCCACATTCCACAAAAGGTGGGTACGGTTTACCTCCACGCTACCCTGCATTTCTTGTCTTTACACTTTTCGTAGATGACCCTTTGTTTGGATGGGAAGTGATAGCACTATGTAGTGTTGATTTGCACCGAGCCCCTGCCTGGTTGCCCCAAAACGGTCTACACCCCTTTTTCGACAAAGGCATGGATGAAGAAGTACTGCCACATTCTAGCTCATTACCAGGCGAGACCCATCTCCCTCTTGAAATCCCATTTCTGCAATTCTGCCTTGCTCTCAAGTTATTTTCCGTGGTTCAACCCAAGTCATTTTTCCACATTAGGTGTCTTTGCCCATCCTGCAGGGCCATGAATTATAGGCTCCCTGAGATGCCCTGCTCAACTTCCCACTTTCGGAACTGGTCACAAAGCAGCAGGAAATTTTCAAGCCCTATTCTCCTTCTGAGAGCAACTTACACTTGGGTCAATTCTAGATCAGCATTGGAAATTAGAGCGCCAAGTGCCTGTCCAAATATATAGGCATCGTGTCTTATTATTCCCCATTGCAGTTCATCCATGGAACGAATTCCAAGCTATAAGAAAGAGGGATTTGAAAGTGCTGACTTCTCCAAGTGGGGATATTTTCAGGAAAGCGGCTGGAAGCTTGAACCCGAGCACCAGGATATGAGAAGATGAGGTGGCTTTCCATGTTTTTTCCCTGTCCAATGGGGTAGCATCCTGCGGCTGTACCATGCATGTGTTCGCTGTAGGAAGGGTCGTCTGCATTTGGTGATTTCGGGTCCATGGAATCAGGGCAAGGCAGTGTTATTCTAGAAGGGCTGCATTTGCTGACTCATGCTCACGAAGACTCTCAGAGCCACGAGTGTCCTCCCTGAGGTCCCATCCTTCTGTGTGTTAATATATGCTCAAAACAACTTCAATCACAGCCCCTGAACGAAGTCTCGAAGAATTTATCTCTCACTCACTGCCTTTAGTTTGCAGTTTGTTTTTCTCACGGGGTGTAGCTGATTGTCAGTGCTGTGTTGCTTGCTGCTGTGCATCCACTTGATTTTCTTCCAGAGAGACATCGATAAACTGTTTTTCAAATTCTGACCAGTTGTAAATAATCTTTTCTGCTGTGCAACGTGGTCTGAGTTCAGTCCTTTGAGTTTTAGAGTAAGTTGTCTTGATTCCCTCTTTGGTCTATATAGAATAGTATCTGTGCTCATTGAAAACACCTGGCTTTTACTCACCTCAAGGGACCTTTGCGCTCCTACAGGCATAAGTGTGTTTGCTAAATCTGTAATTCTTTCTGTCGTCTGCCATTTCGTTCATGGGATGCAATTTTATATTCCACCTGTACCTCATCTCTTTGATAAACCACTATTTTCTATGTGACTAAATTCGCTGAGAATGAGTGTAACTAAGAACACTCCGGTGGTGGCAAGGGACGTTATTACACTCATTTCCTGGCTCACTAATATATCATTGTAGATAAGAATCACATATTCTTCATCCACGTTTTCCGTCCAAGGAAATTTAGATTGTATCCTAGTCGAGGCTTTTGTAAAGAGAGCAGAAGTCAACGTTGGGTTGCCTGTGTCCTGAGGATCTTTGGTTTTCCTGAAAATATACGTCCTTGAGTGGAAGTGTCCGATGCGCTATAGCTTTGTTTCTTACATTAATTTCGAATAGAGCATAGAGTTCGCCAGAGTGCTGATTTCAATTTGACATCCCACATTCCACAAAATGTGGGTACGGTTTACCTCCACGCTACCATGCATTTCTGGTCTTTCCACTTTTCGTAGATGACCCTTTGTTTTGATTAGAAGTGATAGAACTATGTAGTGTTGATTTGCACTGAGCCTCTGCCTGGTTGCCCGAAAACGGTCTATGCCTTTATCCTGAATATATTCAGGATACAGGCATACACCCCTTTTTCGACAAAGGCATGGTTGAAGAAGTACTGCCACATTCTAACTCATTACCAGGCGAGACCCATCTCCCTCTTGAAATCCCATTTCTGCAATTCTGCCTTGCTCTCAAGTTATTTTCCGTGGTTCAACCCAAGTCATTTTCCACATTAGGTGTCTTTGCCCATCCTGCAGGGCCATGAATTATAGGCTCCCTGAGATGCCCTGCTCAACTTCCCACTTTCGGAACTGGTCACAAAACAGCAGGAAATTTTCAAGCCCTATTCTCCTTCTGAGAGCAACTTACCCTTGGGTCAATTCTAGATCAGCATTGGAAATTAGAGCGCCAAGTGCCTGTCCAAATATATAGGCATCGTGTCTTATTCTTCCCCATTGCAGTTCATCCATGGAACGAATTCCAAGCTATAAGAAAGAGGGTTTTGAAAGTGCTGACTTCCCCAAGTGCGGATATTTTCAGGAAAGCGCCTGGAAGCTTGAACCTGAGCACCAGGATATGAGAAGATGAGGTGGCTTTTCATGTTTTTTCCCTGTCCAATGGGGTAGCATCCTGCGGCTGTCCCATGCATGTGTTCGCTGTAGGAAGGGTCGTCTGCATTTGGTGATTTCGGGTCCATGGAATCAGGGCAAGGCAGTGTTATTCTAGAAGGGCTGCATTTGCTGACTCATGCTCACGAAGACTCTCAGATCCACGAGTGTCCTCCCTGAGGTCCCATCCTTCTGTGTGTTAATATATGCTCAAAACAACTTCAATCACAGCCCCTGAACGAAGTCTCGAAGAATTTATCTCTCACTCACTGCCTTTAGTTTGCAGTTTGTTTTTCTCACGGGGTGTAGCTGATTGTCAGTGCTGTGTTGCTTGCTGCTGTGCATCCACTTGATTCTCTTCCAGAGAGACATCGATAAACTGTTTTTCAAATTCTGACCAGTTGTAAATAATCTTTTCTGCTGTGCAACGTGGTCTGAGTTCAGTCCTTTGAGTTTTAGAGTAAGTTGTCTTGATTCCCTCTTTGGTCTATATAGAATAGTATCTGTGCTCATTGAAAACACCTGGCTTTTACTCACCTCAAGGGACCTTTGCTCTCCTACAGGCATAAGTGTGTTTGCTAAATCTGTAATTCTTTCTGTCGTCTGCCATTTCGTTCATGGGATGCAATTTTATATTCCACCTGTACCTCATCTCTTTGATAAACCACTATTTTCTATGTGACTCAATTCGCTGAGAATGAGTGTAACTAAGAACACTCCGGTGGTGGCAAGGGACGTTATTTCACTCATTTCCTGGCTCACTAATATATCATTGTAGATAAGAATCACATATTCTTCATCCACGTTTTCCGTCCAAGGAAATTTACATTGTATCCTAGTCGAGGGTATTGTAAAGAGAGCAGAAGTCAACGTTGGGTGGCCTGTGTCCTGAGGATCTTTGGTTTTCCTGAAAATATACGTCCTTGAGTGGAAGTGTCCTATGCGCTATAGCTTTGTTTCTTACATTACTTTCGAATACAGCATAGAGTTCGCCAGAGTGCTGATTTCAATTTGCCATCCCACATTCCACAAAATGTGGGTACGGTTTACCTCCACGCTACCCTGCATTTCTGGTCTTTACACTTTTCGTAGATGACCCTTTGTTTGGATGGGACCTGATAGCACTATGTAGTGTTGATTTGCACCGATCCCCTGCCTGGTTGCCCCAAAACGGTCTACACCCCCTTTTCGACAAAGGCATGGTTGAAGAAGTACTGCCACATTCTAGCTCATTACCAGGCGAGACCCATCTCCCTCTTGAAATCCCATTTCTGCAATTCTGCCTTGCTCTCAAGTTATTTTCCGTGGTTCAACCCAAGTCATTTTTCCACATTAGGTGTCTTTGCCCATCCTGCAGGGCCATGAATTATAGGCTCCCTGAGATGCCCTGCTCAACTTCCCACTTTCAGAACTGGTCACAAACAGCAGGAAATTTTCAAGCCCTATTCTCCTTCTGAGAGCAACTTACACTTGGGTCAATTCTAGATCAGCATTGGAAATTAGAGCGCCAAGTGCCTGTCCAAATATATAGGCATCGTGTCTTATTCTTCCCCATTGCAGTTCATCCATGGAACGAATTCCAAGCTATAAGAAAGAGGGTTTTGAATGTGCTGACTTCCCCAAGTGCGGATATTTTCAGGAAAGCGGATGGAAGCTTGAACCCGAGCACCAGGATATGAGAAGATGAGGTGGCTTTTCATGTTTTTTCCCTGTCCAATGGGGTAGCATCCTGCGGCTGTCCCATGCATGTGTTCGCTGTAGGAAGGGTCGTCTGCATTTGGTGATTTCGGGTCCATGGAATCAGGGCAAGGCAGTGTTATTCTAGAAGGGCTGCATTTGCTGACTCATGCTCACGAAGACTCTCAAGCCACGAGTGTCCTCCCTGAGGTCCCATCCTTCTGTGTGTTAATATATGCTCAAAACAACTTCAATCACAGCCCCTGAACGAAGTCTCGAAGAATTTATCTCTCACTCACTGCCTTTATTTTGCAGTTTGTTTTTCTCACGGGGTGTAGCTGGTTGTCAGTGCTGTGTTGCTTGCTGCTGTGCATCCACTTGATTCTCTTCCAGAGAGACATCGATAAACTATTTTTCAAATTCTGACCAGTTGTAAATAATCTTTTCTGCTGTGCAAAGTGGGCTGAGTTCAGTCCTTTGTGTTTTAGAGTAAGTTGTCTTGATTCCCTCTTTGGTCTATATAGAATAGTATCTGTGCTCATTGAAAACACCTGGCTTTTACTCACCTCAAGGGACCTTTGCGCTCCTACAGGCATAAGTGTGTTTGCTAAATCTGTAATTCTTTCTGTCGTCTGCCATTTCGTTCATGGGATGCAATTTTATATTCCACCTGTACCTCATCCCTTTGATAAACCACTATTTTCTATGTGACTCAATTCGCTGAGAATGAGTGTAACTAAGAACACTCCGGTGGTGGCAAGGGACGTTATTTCACTCATTTCCTGGCTCACAAATATATCATTGTAGACAACAATCACATATTCTTCATCCACGTTTTCCGTCCAAGGAAATTTAGATTGTATCCTAGTCGAGGCTTTTGTAAAGAGAGCAGAAGTCAACGTTGGGTTGCCTGTGTCCTGAGGATCTTTGATTTTCCTGAAAATATACGTCCTTGAGTGGAAGTGTCCGATGCGCTATAGCTTTGTTCTTTACATTAATTTCGAATAGAGCATAGAGTTCGCCAGAGTGCTGATTTCAATTTGACATCCCACATTCCACAAAATGTGGGTACGGTTTACCTCCACGCTACCATGCATTTCTGGTCTTTCCACTTTTCGTAGATGACCCTTTGTTTTGATTAGAAGTGATAGAACTATGTAGTGTTGATTTGCACTGAGCCTCTGCCTGGTTGCCCCAAAACGGTCTATGCCTTTATCCTGAATATATTCAGGATACAGGCATACACCCCTTTTTCGACAAAGGCATGGTTGAAGAAGTACTGCCACATTCTAACTCATTACCAGGCGAGACCCATCTCCCTCTTGAAATCCCATTTCTGCAATTCTGCCTTGCTCTCAAGTTATTTTCCGTGGTTCAACCCAAGTCATTTTCCACATTAGGTGTCTTTTCCCATCCTGCAGGGCCATGAATTATAGGCTCCCTGAGATGCCCTGCTCAACTTCCCACTTTCGGAACTGGTCACAAAACAGCAGGAAATTTTCAAGCCCTATTCTCCTTCTGAGAGCAACTTACCCTTGGGTCAATTCTAGATCAGCATTGGAAATTAGAGCGCCAAGTGCCTGTCCAAATATATAGGCATCGTGTCTTATTCTTCCCCATTGCAGTTCATCCATGGAACGAATTCCAAGCTATAAGAAAGAGGGTTTTGAAAGTGCTGACTTCCCCAAGTGCGGATAATTTCAGGAAAGCGGCTGGAAGCTTGAACCTGAGCACCAGGATATGAGAAGATGAGGTGGCTTTTCATGTTTTTTCCCTGTCCAATGGGGTAGCATCCTGCGGCTGTCCCATGCATGTGTTCGCTGTAGGAAGGGTCGTCTGCATTTGGTGATTTCGGGTCCATGGAATCAGGGCAAGGCAGTGTTATTCTAGAAGGGCTGCATTTGCTGACTCATGCTCACGAAGACTCTCAGATCCACGAGTGTCCTCCCTGAGGTCCCATCCTTCTGTGTGTTAATATATGCTCAAAACAACTTCAATCACAGCCCCTGAACGAAGTCTCGAAGAATTTATCTCTCACTCACTGCCTTTAGTTTGCAGTTTGTTTTTCTCACGGGGTGTAGCTGATTGTCAGTGCTGTGTTGCTTGCTGCTGTGCATCCACTTGATTCTCTTCCAGAGAGACATCGATAAACTGTTTTTCAAATTCTGACCAGTTGTAAATAATCTTTTCTGCTGTGCAACGTGGTCTGAGTTCAGTCCTTTGAGTTTTAGAGTAAGTTGTCTTGATTCCCTCTTTCGTCTATATAGAATAGTATCTGTGCTCATTGAAAACACCTGGCTTTTACTCACCTCAAGGGACCTTTGCGCTCCTACAGGCATAAGTGTGTTTGCTAAATCTGTAATTCTTTCTGTCGTCTGCCATTTCGTTCATGGGATGCAATTTTATATTCCACCTGTACCTCATCTCTTTGATAAACCACTATTTTCTATGTGACTCAATTCGCTGAGAATGAGTGTAACTAAGAACACTCCGGTGGTGGCAAGGGACGTTATTTCACTCATTTCCTGGCTCACTAATATATCATTGTAGACAAGAATCACATATTCTTCATCCACGTTTTCCGTCCAAGGAAATTTAGATTGTATCCTAGTCGAGGCTTTTGTAAAGAGAGCAGAAGTCAACGTTGGGTTGCCTGTGTCCTGAGGATCTTTGGTTTTCCTGAAAATATACGTCCTTGAGTGGAAGTGTCCGATGCGCTAAAGCTTTGTTTCTTACATTACTTTCGAATACAGCATAGAGTTCGCCAGAGTGCTGATTTCAATTTGACATCCCACATTCCACAAAAGGTGGGTACGGTTTACCTCCACGCTACCCTGCATTTCTTGTCTTTACACTTTTCGTAGATGACCCTTTGTTTGGATGGGAAGTGATAGCACTATGTAGTGTTGATTTGCACCGAGCCCCTGCCTGGTTGCCCCAAAACGGTCTACACCCCTTTTTCGACAAAGGCATGGATGAAGAAGTACTGCCACATTCTAGCTCATTACCAGGCGAGACCCATCTCCCTCTTGAAATCCCATTTCTGCAATTCTGCCTTGCTCTCAAGTTATTTTCCGTGGTTCAACCCAAGTCATTTTTCCACATTAGGTGTCTTTGCCCATCCTGCAGGGCCATGAATTATAGGCTCCCTGAGATGCCCTGCTCAACTTCCCACTTTCGGAACTGGTCACAAAGCAGCAGGAAATTTTCAAGCCCTATTCTCCTTCTGAGAGCAACTTACACTTGGGTCAATTCTAGATCAGCATTGGAAATTAGAGCGCCAAGTGCCTGTCCAAATATATAGGCATCGTGTCTTATTATTCCCCATTGCAGTTCATCCATGGAACGAATTCCAAGCTATAAGAAAGAGGGATTTGAAAGTGCTGACTTCTCCAAGTGGGGATATTTTCAGGAAAGCGGCTGGAAGCTTGAACCCGAGCACCAGGATATGAGAAGATGAGGTGGCTTTCCATGTTTTTTCCCTGTCCAATGGGGTAGCATCCTGCGGCTGTACCATGCATGTGTTCGCTGTAGGAAGGGTCGTCTGCATTTGGTGATTTCGGGTCCATGGAATCAGGGCAAGGCAGTGTTATTCTAGAAGGGCTGCATTTGCTGACTCATGCTCACGAAGACTCTCAGAGCCACGAGTGTCCTCCCTGAGGTCCCATCCTTCTGTGTGTTAATATATGCTCAAAACAACTTCAATCACAGCCCCTGAACGAAGTCTCGAAGAATTTATCTCTCACTCACTGCCTTTAGTTTGCAGTTTGTTTTTCTCACGGGGTGTAGCTGATTGTCAGTGCTGTGTTGCTTGCTGCTGTGCATCCACTTGATTCTCTTCCAGAGAGACATCGATAAACTGTTTTTCAAATTCTGACCAGTTGTAAATAATCTTTTCTGCTGTGCAACGTGGTCTGAGTTCAGTCCTTTGAGTTTTAGAGTAAGTTGTCTTGATTCCCTCTTTGGTCTATATAGAATAGTATCTGTGCTCATTGAAAACACCTGGCTTTTACTCACCTCAAGGGACCTTTGCGCTCCTACAGGCATAAGTGTGTTTGCTAAATCTGTAATTCTTTCTGTCGTCTGCCATTTCGTTCATGGGATGCAATTTTATATTCCACCTGTACCTCATCTCTTTGATAAACCACTATTTTCTATGTGACTAAATTCGCTGAGAATGAGTGTAACTAAGAACACTCCGGTGGTGGCAAGGGACGTTATTACACTCATTTCCTGGCTCACTAATATATCATTGTAGATAAGAATCACATATTCTTCATCCACGTTTTCCGTCCAAGGAAATTTAGATTGTATCCTAGTCGAGGCTTTTGTAAAGAGAGCAGAAGTCAACGTTGGGTTGCCTGTGTCCTGAGGATCTTTGGTTTTCCTGAAAATATACGTCCTTGAGTGGAAGTGTCCGATGCGCTATAGCTTTGTTTCTTACATTAATTTCGAATAGAGCATAGAGTTCGCCAGAGTGCTGATTTCAATTTGACATCCCACATTCCACAAAATGTGGGTACGGTTTACCTCCACGCTACCATGCATTTCTGGTCTTTCCACTTTTCGTAGATGACCCTTTGTTTTGATTAGAAGTGATAGCACTATGTAGTGTTGATTTGCACCGAGCCCCTGCCTGGTTGCCCCAAAACGGTCTATGCCTTTATCCTGAATATATTCAGGATAAAGGCATACACCCCTTTTTCGACAAAGGCATGGTTGAAGAAGTACTGCCACATTCTAGCTCATTACCAGGTGAGACCCATCTCCCTCTTGAAATCCCATTTCTGCAATTCTGCCTTGCTCTCAAGTTATTTTCCGTGGTTCAACCCAAGTCATTTTTCCACATTAGGTGTCTTTGCCCATCCTGCAGGGCCATGAATTATAGGCTCCCTTAGATGCCCTGCTCAACTTCCCACTTTCGGAACTGGTCACAAACAGCCGGAAATTTTCAAGCCCTATTCTCCTTCTGAGAGCAACTTACCCTTGGATCAATTCTAGATCAGCATTGGAAATTAGAGCGCCAAGTGCCTGTCCAAATATATAGGCATCGTGTCTTATTCTTCCCCATTGCAGTTCATCCATGGAACGAATTCCAAGCTATAAGAAAGAGGGTTTTGAAAGTGCTGACTTCCCCAAGTGCGGATGTTTTCAGGAAAGCGGCTGGAAGCTTGAACCCGAGCACCAGGATATGAGAAGATGAGGTGGCTTTTCAGGATTTTTCCCTGTCCGATGGGGTAGCATCCTGCGGCTGTCCCATGCATGTGTTCGCTGTAGGAAGGGTCGTCTGCATTTGGTGATTTCGGGTCCATGGAATCAGGGCAAGGCAGTGTTATTCTAGAAGGGCTGCATTTGCTGACTCATGCTCACGAAGACTCTCAGAGCCACGAGTGTCCTCCCTGAGGTCCCATCCTTCTGTGTGTTAATATATGCTCAAAACAACTTCAATCACAGCCCCTGAACGAAGTCTCGAAGAATTTATCTCTCACTCACTGCCTTTATTTTGCAGTTTGTTTTTCTCACGGGGTGTAGCTGATTGTCAGTGCTGTGTTGCTTGCTGCTGTGCATCCACTTGATTCTCTTCCAGAGAGACATCGATAAACTGTTTTTCAAATTCTGACCAGTTGTAAATAATCTTTTCTGGTGTGCAAAGTGGGCTGATTTCAGTCCTTTGAGTTTTAGAGTAAGTTGTGTTCATTCCCTCTTTGATCTATATAGAATAGTATCTGTGCTCATTGAGAACACCTGGCTTTTACTCACCTCAAGGGACCTTTGCGCTCCTACAGGCATAAGTGTGTTTGCTAAATCTGTAATTCTTTCTGTCATCTGCCATTTCGTTCATGGGATGCAATTTTATATTCCACCTGTACCTCATCTCTTTGATAAACCACTATTTTCTATGTGACTAAATTCGCTGAGAATGAGTGTAACTAAGAACACTCCGGTGGTGGCAAGGGACGTTATTTCACTCATTTCCTGGCTCACTAATATATCATTGTAGATAAGAATCACATATTCTTCATCCACGTTTTCCGTCCAAGGAAATTTACATTGTATCCTAGTCGAGGCTATTGTAAAGAGAGCAGAAGTCAACGTTGGGTGGCCTGTGTCCTGAGGATCTTTGGTTTTCCTGAAAATATACGTCCTTGAGTGGAAGTGTCCGATGCGCTATAGCTTTGTTTCTTACATTACTTTCGAATACAGCATAGAGTTCGCCAGAGTGCTGATTTCAATTTGCCATCCCACATTCCACAAAATGTGGGTACGGTTTACCTCCACGCTACCCTGCATTTCTTGTCTTTACACTTTTCGTAGATGACCCTTTGTTTGGATGGGACCTGATAGCACTATGTAGTGTTGATTTGCACCGATCCCCTGCCTGGTTGCCCCAAAACGGTCTACACCCCCTTTTCGACAAAGGCATGGTTGAAGAAGTACTGCCACATTCTAGCTCATTACCAGGCGAGACCCATCTCCCTCTTGAAATCCCATTTCTGCAATTCTGCCTTGCTCTCAAGTTATTTTCCGTGGTTCAACCCAAGTCATTTTTCCACATTAGGTGTCTTTGCCCATCCTGCAGGGCCATGAATTATAGGCTCCCTGAGATGCCCTGCTCAACTTCCCACTTTGGGAACTGGTCACAAACAGCAGGAAATTTTCAAGCCCTATTCTCCTTCTGAGAGCAACTTACACTTGGGTCAATTCTAGATCAGCATTGGAAATTAGAGCGCCAAGTGCCTGTCCAAATATATAGGCATCGTGTCTTATTCTTCCCCATTGCAGTTCATCCATGGAACGAATTCCAAGCTATAAGAAAGAGGGTTTTGAAAGTGCTGACTTCCCCAAGTGCGGATATTTTCAGGAAAGCGGCTGGAAGCTTGAACCCGAGCACCAGGATATGAGAAGATGAGGTGGCTTTTCATGTTTTTTCCCTGTCCAATGGGGTAGCATCCTGCGGCTGTCCCATGCATGTGTTCGCTGTAGGAAGGGTCGTCTGCATTTGGTGATTTCGGGTCCATGGAATCAGGGCAAGGCAGTGTTATTCTAGAAGGGCTGCATTTGCTGACTCATGCTCACGAAGACTCTCAAGCCACGAGTGTCCTCCCTGAGATCCCATCCTTCTGTGTGTTAATATATGCTCAAAACAACTTCAATCACAGCCCCTGAACGAAGTCTCGAAGAATTTATCTCTCACTCACTGCCTTTATTTTGCAGTTTGTTTTTCTCACGGGGTGTAGCTGGTTGTCAGTGCTGTGTTGCTTGCTGCTGTGCATCCACTTGATTCTCTTCCAGAGAGACATCGATAAACTGTTTTTCAAATTCTGACCAGTTGTAAATAATCTTTTCTGCTGTGCAAAGTGGGCTGAGTTCAGTCCTTTGTGTTTTAGAGTAAGTTGTCTTGATTCCCTCTTTGGTCTATATAGAATAGTATCTGTGCTCATTGAAAACACCTGGCTTTTACTCACCTCAAGGGACCTTTGCGCTCCTCCAGGCATAAGTGTGTTTGCTAAATCTGTAATTCTTTCTGTCGTCTGCCATTTCGTTCATGGGATGCAATTTTATATTCCACCTGTACCTCATCCCTTTGATAAACCACTATTTTCTATGTGACTAAATTCGCTGAGAATGAGTGTAACTAAGAACACTCCGGTGGTGGCAAGGTACGTTATTTCACTCATTTCCTGGCTCACTAATATATCATTGTAGACAAGAATCACATATTCTTCATCCACGTTTTCCGTCCAAGGAAATTTAGATTGTATCCTAGTCGAGGCTTTTGTAAAGAGAGCAGAAGTCAACGGTGGGTTGCCTGTGTGCTGAGGATCTTTGGTTTTCCTGAAAATATACGTCCTTGAGTGGAAGTGTCCGATGCGCTATAGCTTTGTTTCTTACATTACTTTCGAATACAGCATAGAGTTCGCCAGAGTGCTGATTTCAATTTGACATCCCACATTCCACAAAATGTGGGTACGGTTTACCTCCACGCTACCATGCATTTCTGGTCTTTCCACTTTTCGTAGATGACCCTTTGTTTTGATTCGAAGTGATAGAACTTTGTAGTGTTGATTTGCACTGAGCCTCTGCCTGGTTGCCCCAAAACGGTCTATGCCTTTATCCTGAATATATTCAGGATACAGGCATACACCCCTTTTTCGACAAAGGCATGGTTGAAGAAGTACTGCCACATTCTAACTCATTACCAGGCGAGACCCATCTCCCTCTTGAAATCCCATTTCTGCAATTCTGCCTTGCTCTCAAGTTATTTTCCGTGGTTCAACCCAAGTCATTTTCCACATTAGGTGTCTTTGCCCATCCTGCAGGGCCATGAATTATAGGCTCCCTGAGATGCCCTGCTCAACTTCCCACTTTCGGAACTGGTCACAAAACAGCAGGAAATTTTCAAGCCCTATTCTCCTTCTGAGAGCAACTTACCCTTGGGTCAATTCTAGATCAGCATTGGAAATTAGAGCGCCAAGTGCCTGTCCAAATATATAGGCATCGTGTCTTATTCTTCCCCATTGCAGTTCATCCATGGAACGAATTCCAAGCTATAAGAAAGAGGGTTTTGAAAGTGCTGACTTCCCCAAGTGCGGATATTTTCAGGAAAGCGGCTGGAAGCTTGAACCTGAGCACCAGGATATGAGAAGATGAGGTGGCTTTTCATGTTTTTTCCCTGTCCAATGGGGTAGCATCCTGCGGCTGTCCCATGCATGTGTTCGCTGCAGGAAGGGTCGTCTGCATTTGGTGATTTCGGGTCCATGGAATCAGGGCAAGGCAGTGTTATTCTAGAAGGGCTGCATTTGCTGACTCATGCTCACGAAGACTCTCAGAGCCACGAGTGTCCTCCCTGAGGTCCCATCCTTCTGTGTGTTAATATATGCTCAAAACAACTTCAATCACAGCCCCTGAACGAAGTCTCGAAGAATTTATCTCTCACTCACTGCCTTTAGTTTGCAGTTTGTTTTTCTCACGGGGTGTAGCTGATTGTCAGTGCTGTGTTGCTTGCTGCTGTGCATCCACTTGATTCTCTTCCAGAGAGACATCGATAAACTGTTTTTCAAATTCTGACCAGTTGTAAATAATCTTTTCTGCTGTGCAACGTGGTCTGAGTTCAGTCCTTTGAGTTTTAGAGTAAGTTGTCTTGATTCCCTCTTTGGTCTATATAGAATAGTATCTGTGCTCATTGAAAACACCTGGCTTTTACTCACCTCAAGGGACCATTGCGCTCCTACAGGCATAAGTGTGTTTGCTAAATCTGTAATTCTTTCTGTCGTCTGCCATTTCGTTCATGGAATGCAATTTTATATTCCACCTGTACCTCATCTCTTTGATAAACCACTATTTTCTATGTGACTAAATTCGCTGAGAATGAGTGTAACTAAGAACACTCCGGTGGTGGCAAGGGACGTTATTTCACTCATTTCCTGGCTCACTAATATATCATTGTAGACAAGAATCACATATTCTTCATCCACGTTTTCCGTCCAAGGAAATTTAGATTGTATCCTAGTCGAGGCTTTTGTAAAGAGAGCAGAAGTCAACGTTGGGTTGCCTGTGTCCTGAGGATCTTTGGTTTTCCTGAAAATATACGTCCTTGAGTGGAAGTGTCCGATGCGCTATAGCTTTGTTTCTTACATTACTTTCGAATACAGCATAGAGTTCGCCAGAGTGCTGATTTCAATTTGACATCCCACATTCCACAAAATGTGGGTACGGTTTACCTCCACGCTACCCTGCATTTCTTGTCTTTACACTTTTCGTAGATGACCCTTTGTTTGGATGGGAAGTGATAGCACTATGTAGTGTTGATTTGCACCGAGCCCCTGCCTGGTTGCCCCAAAACGGTCTATGCCTTTATCCTGAATATATTCAGGATAAAGGCATACACCCCTTTTTCGACAAAGGCATGGTTGAAGAAGTACTGCCGCATTCTAGCTCCGTACCAGGCGAGACCCATCTCCCTCTTGAAATCCCATTTCTGCAATTCTGCCTTGCTCTCAAGTTATTTTCCGTGGTTCAACCCAAGTCATTTTTCCACATTCGGTGTCTTTGCCCATCCTGCAGGGCCATGAATTATAGGCTCCCTGAGATGCCCTGCTCAACTTCCCAATTACGGAACTGGTCACAAACAGCAGGAAATTTTCAAGCCCTATTCTCCTTCTGAGAGCAACTTACACTTGGGTCAATTCTAGATCAGCATTGGAAATTAGAGCGCCAAGTGCCTGTCCAAATATATAGGCATCGTGTCTTATTCTTCCCCATTGCAGTTCATCCATGGAACGAATTCCAAGCTATAAGAAAGAGGGTTTTGAAAGTGCTGACTTCCCCAAGTGCGGATATTTTCAGGAAAGCGGCTGGAAGCTTGAACCCGAGCACCAGGATATGAGAAGATGAGGTGGCTTTTCATGTTTTTTCCCTGTCCAATGGGGTAACATCCTGCGGCTGTCCCATGCATGTGTTCGCTGTAGGAAGGGTCGTCTGCATTTGGTGATTTCGGGTCCATGGAATCAGGGCAAGGCAGTGTTATTCTAGAAGGGCTGCATTTGCTGACTCATGCTCACGAAGACTCTCAGAGCCACGAGTGTCCTCCCTGAGGTCCCATCCTTCTGTGTGTTAATATATGCTCAAAACAACTTCAATCACAGCCCCTGAACGAAGTCTCGAAGAATTTATCTCTCACTCACTGCCTTTAGTTTGCAGTTTGTTTTTCTCACGGGGTGTAGCTGATTGTCAGTGCTGTGTTGCTTGCTGCTGTGCATCCACTTGATTCTCTTCCAGAGAGACATCGATAAACTGTTTTTCAAATTCTGACCAGTTGTAAATAATCTTTTCTGCTGTGCAACGTGGTCTGAGTTCAGTCCTTTGAGTTTTAGAGTAAGTTGTCTTGATTCCCTCTTTGGTCTATATAGAATAGTATCTGTGCTCATTGAAAACACCTGGCTTTTACTCACCTCAAGGGACCTTTGCGCTCCTACAGGCATAAGTGTGTTTGCTAAATCTGTAATTCTTTCTGTCGTCTGCCATTTCGTTCATGGGATGCAATTTTATATTCCACCTGTACCTCATCTCTTTGATAAACCACTATTTTCTATGTGACTCAATTCGCTGAGAATGAGTGTAACTAAGAACACTCCGGTGGTGGCAAGGGACGTTATTTCACTCATTTCCTGGCTCACTAATATATCATTGTAGACAAGAATCACATATTCTTCATCCACGTTTTCCGTCCAAGGAAATTTAGATGGTATCCTAGTCGAGGCTTTTGTAAAGAGAGCAGAAGTCAACGTTGGGTGGCCTGTGTCCTGAAGATCTTTGGTTTTCCTGAAAATATACGTCCTTGAGTGGAAGTGTCCGATGCGCTAAAGCCTTGTTTCTTACATTACTTTCGAATACAGCATAGAGTTCGCCAGAGTGCTGATTTCAATTTGACATCCCACATTCCACAAAAGGTGGGTACGGTTTACCTCCACGCTACCCTGCATTTCTTGTCTTTACACTTTTCGTAGATGACCCTTTGTTTGGATGGGAAGTGATAGCACTATGTAGTGTTGATTTGCACCGAGCCCCTGCCTGGTTGCCCCAAAACGGTCTACACCCCTTTTTCGACAAAGGCATGGATGAAGAAGTACTGCCACATTCTAGCTCATTACCAGGCGAGACCCATCTCCCTCTTGAAATCCCATTTCTGCAATTCTGCCTTGCTCTCAAGTTATTTTCCGTGGTTCAACCCAAGTCATTTTTCCACATTAGGTGTCTTTGCCCATCCTGCAGGGCCATGAATTATAGGCTCCCTGAGATGCCCTGCTCAACTTCCCACTTTCGGAACTGGTCACAAAGCAGCAGGAAATTTTCAAGCCCTATTCTCCTTCTGAGAGCAACTTACACTTGGGTCAATTCTAGATCAGCATTGGAAATTAGAGCGCCAAGTGCCTGTCCAAATATATAGGCATCGTGTCTTATTATTCCCCATTGCAGTTCATCCATGGAACGAATTCCAAGCTATAAGAAAGAGGGATTTGAAAGTGCTGACTTCTCCAAGTGGGGATATTTTCAGGAAAGCGGCTGGAAGCTTGAACCCGAGCACCAGGATATGAGAAGATGAGGTGGCTTTCCATGTTTTTTCCCTGTCCAATGGGGTAGCATCCTGCGGCTGTACCATGCATGTGTTCGCTGTAGGAAGGGTCGTCTGCATTTGGTGATTTCGGGTCCATGGAATCAGGGCAAGGCAGTGTTATTCTAGAAGGGCTGCATTTGCTGACTCATGCTCACGAAGACTCTCAGAGCCACGAGTGTCCTCCCTGAGGTCCCATCCTTCTGTGTGTTAATATATGCTCAAAACAACTTCAATCACAGCCCCTGAACGAAGTCTCGAAGAATTTATCTCTCACTCACTGCCTTTAGTTTGCAGTTTGTTTTTCTCACGGGGTGTAGCTGATTGTCAGTGCTGTGTTGCTTGCTGCTGTGCATCCACTTGATTTTCTTCCAGAGAGACATCGATAAACTGTTTTTCAAATTCTGACCAGTTGTAAATAATCTTTTCTGCTGTGCAACGTGGTCTGAGTTCAGTCCTTTGAGTTTTAGAGTAAGTTGTCTTGATTCCCTCTTTGGTCTATATAGAATAGTATCTGTGCTCATTGAAAACACCTGGCTTTTACTCACCTCAAGGGACCTTTGCGCTCCTACAGGCATAAGTGTGTTTGCTAAATCTGTAATTCTTTCTGTCGTCTGCCATTTCGTTCATGGGATGCAATTTTATATTCCACCTGTACCTCATCTCTTTGATAAACCACTATTTTCTATGTGACTAAATTCGCTGAGAATGAGTGTAACTAAGAACACTCCGGTGGTGGCAAGGGACGTTATTACACTCATTTCCTGGCTCACTAATATATCATTGTAGATAAGAATCACATATTCTTCATCCACGTTTTCCGTCCAAGGAAATTTAGATTGTATCCTAGTCGAGGCTTTTGTAAAGAGAGCAGAAGTCAACGTTGGGTTGCCTGTGTCCTGAGGATCTTTGGTTTTCCTGAAAATATACGTCCTTGAGTGGAAGTGTCCGATGCGCTATAGCTTTGTTTCTTACATTAATTTCGAATAGAGCATAGAGTTCGCCAGAGTGCTGATTTCAATTTGACATCCCACATTCCACAAAATGTGGGTACGGTTTACCTCCACGCTACCATGCATTTCTGGTCTTTCCACTTTTCGTAGATGACCCTTTGTTTTGATTAGAAGTGATAGAACTATGTAGTGTTGATTTGCACTGAGCCTCTGCCTGGTTGCCCGAAAACGGTCTATGCCTTTATCCTGAATATATTCAGGATACAGGCATACACCCCTTTTTCGACAAAGGCATGGTTGAAGAAGTACTGCCACATTCTAACTCATTACCAGGCGAGACCCATCTCCCTCTTGAAATCCCATTTCTGCAATTCTGCCTTGCTCTCAAGTTATTTTCCGTGGTTCAACCCAAGTCATTTTCCACATTAGGTGTCTTTGCCCATCCTGCAGGGCCATGAATTATAGGCTCCCTGAGATGCCCTGCTCAACTTCCCACTTTCGGAACTGGTCACAAAACAGCAGGAAATTTTCAAGCCCTATTCTCCTTCTGAGAGCAACTTACCCTTGGGTCAATTCTAGATCAGCATTGGAAATTAGAGCGCCAAGTGCCTGTCCAAATATATAGGCATCGTGTCTTATTCTTCCCCATTGCAGTTCATCCATGGAACGAATTCCAAGCTATAAGAAAGAGGGTTTTGAAAGTGCTGACTTCCCCAAGTGCGGATATTTTCAGGAAAGCGCCTGGAAGCTTGAACCTGAGCACCAGGATATGAGAAGATGAGGTGGCTTTTCATGTTTTTTCCCTGTCCAATGGGGTAGCATCCTGCGGCTGTCCCATGCATGTGTTCGCTGTAGGAAGGGTCGTCTGCATTTGGTGATTTCGGGTCCATGGAATCAGGGCAAGGCAGTGTTATTCTAGAAGGGCTGCATTTGCTGACTCATGCTCACGAAGACTCTCAGATCCACGAGTGTCCTCCCTGAGGTCCCATCCTTCTGTGTGTTAATATATGCTCAAAACAACTTCAATCACAGCCCCTGAACGAAGTCTCGAAGAATTTATCTCTCACTCACTGCCTTTAGTTTGCAGTTTGTTTTTCTCACGGGGTGTAGCTGATTGTCAGTGCTGTGTTGCTTGCTGCTGTGCATCCACTTGATTCTCTTCCAGAGAGACATCGATAAACTGTTTTTCAAATTCTGACCAGTTGTAAATAATCTTTTCTGCTGTGCAACGTGGTCTGAGTTCAGTCCTTTGAGTTTTAGAGTAAGTTGTCTTGATTCCCTCTTTGGTCTATATAGAATAGTATCTGTGCTCATTGAAAACACCTGGCTTTTACTCACCTCAAGGGACCTTTGCTCTCCTACAGGCATAAGTGTGTTTGCTAAATCTGTAATTCTTTCTGTCGTCTGCCATTTCGTTCATGGGATGCAATTTTATATTCCACCTGTACCTCATCTCTTTGATAAACCACTATTTTCTATGTGACTCAATTCGCTGAGAATGAGTGTAACTAAGAACACTCCGGTGGTGGCAAGGGACGTTATTTCACTCATTTCCTGGCTCACTAATATATCATTGTAGATAAGAATCACATATTCTTCATCCACGTTTTCCGTCCAAGGAAATTTACATTGTATCCTAGTCGAGGGTATTGTAAAGAGAGCAGAAGTCAACGTTGGGTGGCCTGTGTCCTGAGGATCTTTGGTTTTCCTGAAAATATACGTCCTTGAGTGGAAGTGTCCTATGCGCTATAGCTTTGTTTCTTACATTACTTTCGAATACAGCATAGAGTTCGCCAGAGTGCTGATTTCAATTTGCCATCCCACATTCCACAAAATGTGGGTACGGTTTACCTCCACGCTACCCTGCATTTCTGGTCTTTACACTTTTCGTAGATGACCCTTTGTTTGGATGGGACCTGATAGCACTATGTAGTGTTGATTTGCACCGATCCCCTGCCTGGTTGCCCCAAAACGGTCTACACCCCCTTTTCGACAAAGGCATGGTTGAAGAAGTACTGCCACATTCTAGCTCATTACCAGGCGAGACCCATCTCCCTCTTGAAATCCCATTTCTGCAATTCTGCCTTGCTCTCAAGTTATTTTCCGTGGTTCAACCCAAGTCATTTTTCCACATTAGGTGTCTTTGCCCATCCTGCAGGGCCATGAATTATAGGCTCCCTGAGATGCCCTGCTCAACTTCCCACTTTCAGAACTGGTCACAAACAGCAGGAAATTTTCAAGCCCTATTCTCCTTCTGAGAGCAACTTACACTTGGGTCAATTCTAGATCAGCATTGGAAATTAGAGCGCCAAGTGCCTGTCCAAATATATAGGCATCGTGTCTTATTCTTCCCCATTGCAGTTCATCCATGGAACGAATTCCAAGCTATAAGAAAGAGGGTTTTGAATGTGCTGACTTCCCCAAGTGCGGATATTTTCAGGAAAGCGGATGGAAGCTTGAACCCGAGCACCAGGATATGAGAAGATGAGGTGGCTTTTCATGTTTTTTCCCTGTCCAATGGGGTAGCATCCTGCGGCTGTCCCATGCATGTGTTCGCTGTAGGAAGGGTCGTCTGCATTTGGTGATTTCGGGTCCATGGAATCAGGGCAAGGCAGTGTTATTCTAGAAGGGCTGCATTTGCTGACTCATGCTCACGAAGACTCTCAAGCCACGAGTGTCCTCCCTGAGGTCCCATCCTTCTGTGTGTTAATATATGCTCAAAACAACTTCAATCACAGCCCCTGAACGAAGTCTCGAAGAATTTATCTCTCACTCACTGCCTTTATTTTGCAGTTTGTTTTTCTCACGGGGTGTAGCTGGTTGTCAGTGCTGTGTTGCTTGCTGCTGTGCATCCACTTGATTCTCTTCCAGAGAGACATCGATAAACTATTTTTCAAATTCTGACCAGTTGTAAATAATCTTTTCTGCTGTGCAAAGTGGGCTGAGTTCAGTCCTTTGTGTTTTAGAGTAAGTTGTCTTGATTCCCTCTTTGGTCTATATAGAATAGTATCTGTGCTCATTGAAAACACCTGGCTTTTACTCACCTCAAGGGACCTTTGCGCTCCTACAGGCATAAGTGTGTTTGCTAAATCTGTAATTCTTTCTGTCGTCTGCCATTTCGTTCATGGGATGCAATTTTATATTCCACCTGTACCTCATCCCTTTGATAAACCACTATTTTCTATGTGACTCAATTCGCTGAGAATGAGTGTAACTAAGAACACTCCGGTGGTGGCAAGGGACGTTATTTCACTCATTTCCTGGCTCACAAATATATCATTGTAGACAACAATCACATATTCTTCATCCACGTTTTCCGTCCAAGGAAATTTAGATTGTATCCTAGTCGAGGCTTTTGTAAAGAGAGCAGAAGTCAACGTTGGGTTGCCTGTGTCCTGAGGATCTTTGATTTTCCTGAAAATATACGTCCTTGAGTGGAAGTGTCCGATGCGCTATAGCTTTGTTCTTTACATTAATTTCGAATAGAGCATAGAGTTCGCCAGAGTGCTGATTTCAATTTGACATCCCACATTCCACAAAATGTGGGTACGGTTTACCTCCACGCTACCATGCATTTCTGGTCTTTCCACTTTTCGTAGATGACCCTTTGTTTTGATTAGAAGTGATAGAACTATGTAGTGTTGATTTGCACTGAGCCTCTGCCTGGTTGCCCCAAAACGGTCTATGCCTTTATCCTGAATATATTCAGGATACAGGCATACACCCCTTTTTCGACAAAGGCATGGTTGAAGAAGTACTGCCACATTCTAACTCATTACCAGGCGAGACCCATCTCCCTCTTGAAATCCCATTTCTGCAATTCTGCCTTGCTCTCAAGTTATTTTCCGTGGTTCAACCCAAGTCATTTTCCACATTAGGTGTCTTTTCCCATCCTGCAGGGCCATGAATTATAGGCTCCCTGAGATGCCCTGCTCAACTTCCCACTTTCGGAACTGGTCACAAAACAGCAGGAAATTTTCAAGCCCTATTCTCCTTCTGAGAGCAACTTACCCTTGGGTCAATTCTAGATCAGCATTGGAAATTAGAGCGCCAAGTGCCTGTCCAAATATATAGGCATCGTGTCTTATTCTTCCCCATTGCAGTTCATCCATGGAACGAATTCCAAGCTATAAGAAAGAGGGTTTTGAAAGTGCTGACTTCCCCAAGTGCGGATAATTTCAGGAAAGCGGCTGGAAGCTTGAACCTGAGCACCAGGATATGAGAAGATGAGGTGGCTTTTCATGTTTTTTCCCTGTCCAATGGGGTAGCATCCTGCGGCTGTCCCATGCATGTGTTCGCTGTAGGAAGGGTCGTCTGCATTTGGTGATTTCGGGTCCATGGAATCAGGGCAAGGCAGTGTTATTCTAGAAGGGCTGCATTTGCTGACTCATGCTCACGAAGACTCTCAGATCCACGAGTGTCCTCCCTGAGGTCCCATCCTTCTGTGTGTTAATATATGCTCAAAACAACTTCAATCACAGCCCCTGAACGAAGTCTCGAAGAATTTATCTCTCACTCACTGCCTTTAGTTTGCAGTTTGTTTTTCTCACGGGGTGTAGCTGATTGTCAGTGCTGTGTTGCTTGCTGCTGTGCATCCACTTGATTCTCTTCCAGAGAGACATCGATAAACTGTTTTTCAAATTCTGACCAGTTGTAAATAATCTTTTCTGCTGTGCAACGTGGTCTGAGTTCAGTCCTTTGAGTTTTAGAGTAAGTTGTCTTGATTCCCTCTTTCGTCTATATAGAATAGTATCTGTGCTCATTGAAAACACCTGGCTTTTACTCACCTCAAGGGACCTTTGCGCTCCTACAGGCATAAGTGTGTTTGCTAAATCTGTAATTCTTTCTGTCGTCTGCCATTTCGTTCATGGGATGCAATTTTATATTCCACCTGTACCTCATCTCTTTGATAAACCACTATTTTCTATGTGACTCAATTCGCTGAGAATGAGTGTAACTAAGAACACTCCGGTGGTGGCAAGGGACGTTATTTCACTCATTTCCTGGCTCACTAATATATCATTGTAGACAAGAATCACATATTCTTCATCCACGTTTTCCGTCCAAGGAAATTTAGATTGTATCCTAGTCGAGGCTTTTGTAAAGAGAGCAGAAGTCAACGTTGGGTTGCCTGTGTCCTGAGGATCTTTGGTTTTCCTGAAAATATACGTCCTTGAGTGGAAGTGTCCGATGCGCTAAAGCTTTGTTTCTTACATTACTTTCGAATACAGCATAGAGTTCGCCAGAGTGCTGATTTCAATTTGACATCCCACATTCCACAAAAGGTGGGTACGGTTTACCTCCACGCTACCCTGCATTTCTTGTCTTTACACTTTTCGTAGATGACCCTTTGTTTGGATGGGAAGTGATAGCACTATGTAGTGTTGATTTGCACCGAGCCCCTGCCTGGTTGCCCCAAAACGGTCTACACCCCTTTTTCGACAAAGGCATGGATGAAGAAGTACTGCCACATTCTAGCTCATTACCAGGCGAGACCCATCTCCCTCTTGAAATCCCATTTCTGCAATTCTGCCTTGCTCTCAAGTTATTTTCCGTGGTTCAACCCAAGTCATTTTTCCACATTAGGTGTCTTTGCCCATCCTGCAGGGCCATGAATTATAGGCTCCCTGAGATGCCCTGCTCAACTTCCCACTTTCGGAACTGGTCACAAAGCAGCAGGAAATTTTCAAGCCCTATTCTCCTTCTGAGAGCAACTTACACTTGGGTCAATTCTAGATCAGCATTGGAAATTAGAGCGCCAAGTGCCTGTCCAAATATATAGGCATCGTGTCTTATTATTCCCCATTGCAGTTCATCCATGGAACGAATTCCAAGCTATAAGAAAGAGGGATTTGAAAGTGCTGACTTCTCCAAGTGGGGATATTTTCAGGAAAGCGGCTGGAAGCTTGAACCCGAGCACCAGGATATGAGAAGATGAGGTGGCTTTCCATGTTTTTTCCCTGTCCAATGGGGTAGCATCCTGCGGCTGTACCATGCATGTGTTCGCTGTAGGAAGGGTCGTCTGCATTTGGTGATTTCGGGTCCATGGAATCAGGGCAAGGCAGTGTTATTCTAGAAGGGCTGCATTTGCTGACTCATGCTCACGAAGACTCTCAGAGCCACGAGTGTCCTCCCTGAGGTCCCATCCTTCTGTGTGTTAATATATGCTCAAAACAACTTCAATCACAGCCCCTGAACGAAGTCTCGAAGAATTTATCTCTCACTCACTGCCTTTAGTTTGCAGTTTGTTTTTCTCACGGGGTGTAGCTGATTGTCAGTGCTGTGTTGCTTGCTGCTGTGCATCCACTTGATTCTCTTCCAGAGAGACATCGATAAACTGTTTTTCAAATTCTGACCAGTTGTAAATAATCTTTTCTGCTGTGCAACGTGGTCTGAGTTCAGTCCTTTGAGTTTTAGAGTAAGTTGTCTTGATTCCCTCTTTGGTCTATATAGAATAGTATCTGTGCTCATTGAAAACACCTGGCTTTTACTCACCTCAAGGGACCTTTGCGCTCCTACAGGCATAAGTGTGTTTGCTAAATCTGTAATTCTTTCTGTCGTCTGCCATTTCGTTCATGGGATGCAATTTTATATTCCACCTGTACCTCATCTCTTTGATAAACCACTATTTTCTATGTGACTAAATTCGCTGAGAATGAGTGTAACTAAGAACACTCCGGTGGTGGCAAGGGACGTTATTACACTCATTTCCTGGCTCACTAATATATCATTGTAGATAAGAATCACATATTCTTCATCCACGTTTTCCGTCCAAGGAAATTTAGATTGTATCCTAGTCGAGGCTTTTGTAAAGAGAGCAGAAGTCAACGTTGGGTTGCCTGTGTCCTGAGGATCTTTGGTTTTCCTGAAAATATACGTCCTTGAGTGGAAGTGTCCGATGCGCTATAGCTTTGTTTCTTACATTAATTTCGAATAGAGCATAGAGTTCGCCAGAGTGCTGATTTCAATTTGACATCCCACATTCCACAAAATGTGGGTACGGTTTACCTCCACGCTACCATGCATTTCTGGTCTTTCCACTTTTCGTAGATGACCCTTTGTTTTGATTAGAAGTGATAGCACTATGTAGTGTTGATTTGCACCGAGCCCCTGCCTGGTTGCCCCAAAACGGTCTATGCCTTTATCCTGAATATATTCAGGATAAAGGCATACACCCCTTTTTCGACAAAGGCATGGTTGAAGAAGTACTGCCACATTCTAGCTCATTACCAGGTGAGACCCATCTCCCTCTTGAAATCCCATTTCTGCAATTCTGCCTTGCTCTCAAGTTATTTTCCGTGGTTCAACCCAAGTCATTTTTCCACATTAGGTGTCTTTGCCCATCCTGCAGGGCCATGAATTATAGGCTCCCTTAGATGCCCTGCTCAACTTCCCACTTTCGGAACTGGTCACAAACAGCCGGAAATTTTCAAGCCCTATTCTCCTTCTGAGAGCAACTTACCCTTGGATCAATTCTAGATCAGCATTGGAAATTAGAGCGCCAAGTGCCTGTCCAAATATATAGGCATCGTGTCTTATTCTTCCCCATTGCAGTTCATCCATGGAACGAATTCCAAGCTATAAGAAAGAGGGTTTTGAAAGTGCTGACTTCCCCAAGTGCGGATGTTTTCAGGAAAGCGGCTGGAAGCTTGAACCCGAGCACCAGGATATGAGAAGATGAGGTGGCTTTTCAGGATTTTTCCCTGTCCGATGGGGTAGCATCCTGCGGCTGTCCCATGCATGTGTTCGCTGTAGGAAGGGTCGTCTGCATTTGGTGATTTCGGGTCCATGGAATCAGGGCAAGGCAGTGTTATTCTAGAAGGGCTGCATTTGCTGACTCATGCTCACGAAGACTCTCAGAGCCACGAGTGTCCTCCCTGAGGTCCCATCCTTCTGTGTGTTAATATATGCTCAAAACAACTTCAATCACAGCCCCTGAACGAAGTCTCGAAGAATTTATCTCTCACTCACTGCCTTTATTTTGCAGTTTGTTTTTCTCACGGGGTGTAGCTGATTGTCAGTGCTGTGTTGCTTGCTGCTGTGCATCCACTTGATTCTCTTCCAGAGAGACATCGATAAACTGTTTTTCAAATTCTGACCAGTTGTAAATAATCTTTTCTGGTGTGCAAAGTGGGCTGATTTCAGTCCTTTGAGTTTTAGAGTAAGTTGTGTTCATTCCCTCTTTGATCTATATAGAATAGTATCTGTGCTCATTGAGAACACCTGGCTTTTACTCACCTCAAGGGACCTTTGCGCTCCTACAGGCATAAGTGTGTTTGCTAAATCTGTAATTCTTTCTGTCATCTGCCATTTCGTTCATGGGATGCAATTTTATATTCCACCTGTACCTCATCTCTTTGATAAACCACTATTTTCTATGTGACTAAATTCGCTGAGAATGAGTGTAACTAAGAACACTCCGGTGGTGGCAAGGGACGTTATTTCACTCATTTCCTGGCTCACTAATATATCATTGTAGATAAGAATCACATATTCTTCATCCACGTTTTCCGTCCAAGGAAATTTACATTGTATCCTAGTCGAGGCTATTGTAAAGAGAGCAGAAGTCAACGTTGGGTGGCCTGTGTCCTGAGGATCTTTGGTTTTCCTGAAAATATACGTCCTTGAGTGGAAGTGTCCGATGCGCTATAGCTTTGTTTCTTACATTACTTTCGAATACAGCATAGAGTTCGCCAGAGTGCTGATTTCAATTTGCCATCCCACATTCCACAAAATGTGGGTACGGTTTACCTCCACGCTACCCTGCATTTCTTGTCTTTACACTTTTCGTAGATGACCCTTTGTTTGGATGGGACCTGATAGCACTATGTAGTGTTGATTTGCACCGATCCCCTGCCTGGTTGCCCCAAAACGGTCTACACCCCCTTTTCGACAAAGGCATGGTTGAAGAAGTACTGCCACATTCTAGCTCATTACCAGGCGAGACCCATCTCCCTCTTGAAATCCCATTTCTGCAATTCTGCCTTGCTCTCAAGTTATTTTCCGTGGTTCAACCCAAGTCATTTTTCCACATTAGGTGTCTTTGCCCATCCTGCAGGGCCATGAATTATAGGCTCCCTGAGATGCCCTGCTCAACTTCCCACTTTGGGAACTGGTCACAAACAGCAGGAAATTTTCAAGCCCTATTCTCCTTCTGAGAGCAACTTACACTTGGGTCAATTCTAGATCAGCATTGGAAATTAGAGCGCCAAGTGCCTGTCCAAATATATAGGCATCGTGTCTTATTCTTCCCCATTGCAGTTCATCCATGGAACGAATTCCAAGCTATAAGAAAGAGGGTTTTGAAAGTGCTGACTTCCCCAAGTGCGGATATTTTCAGGAAAGCGGCTGGAAGCTTGAACCCGAGCACCAGGATATGAGAAGATGAGGTGGCTTTTCATGTTTTTTCCCTGTCCAATGGGGTAGCATCCTGCGGCTGTCCCATGCATGTGTTCGCTGTAGGAAGGGTCGTCTGCATTTGGTGATTTCGGGTCCATGGAATCAGGGCAAGGCAGTGTTATTCTAGAAGGGCTGCATTTGCTGACTCATGCTCACGAAGACTCTCAAGCCACGAGTGTCCTCCCTGAGGTCCCATCCTTCTGTGTGTTAATATATGCTCAAAACAACTTCAATCACAGCCCCTGAACGAAGTCTCGAAGAATTTATCTCTCACTCACTGCCTTTATTTTGCAGTTTGTTTTTCTCACGGGGTGTAGCTGGTTGTCAGTGCTGTGTTGCTTGCTGCTGTGCATCCACTTGATTCTCTTCCAGAGAGACATCGATAAACTGTTTTTCAAATTCTGACCAGTTGTAAATAATCATTTCTGCTGTGCAAAGTGGGCTGAGTTCAGTCCTTTGTGTTTTAGAGTAAGTTGTCTTGATTCCCTCTTTGGTCTATATAGAATAGTATCTGTGCTCATTGAAAACACCTGGCTTTTACTCACCTCAAGGGACCTTTGCGCTCCTACAGGCATAAGTGTGTTTGCTAAATCTGTAATTCTTTCTGTCGTCTGCCATTTCGTTCATGGGATGCAATTTTATATTCCACCTGTACCTCATCCCTTTGATAAACCACTATTTTCTATGTGACTAAATTCGCTGAGAATGAGTGTAACTAAGAACACTCCGGTGGTGGCAAGGTACGTTATTTCACTCATTTCCTGGCTCACTAATATATCATTGTAGACAAGAATCACATATTCTTCATCCACGTTTTCCGTCCAAGGAAATTTAGATTGTATCCTAGTCGAGGCTTTTGTAAAGAGAGCAGAAGTCAACGGTGGGTTGCCTGTGTGCTGAGGATCTTTGGTTTTCCTGAAAATATACGTCCTTGAGTGGAAGTGTCCGATGCGCTATAGCTTTGTTTCTTACATTACTTTCGAATACAGCATAGAGTTCGCCAGAGTGCTGATTTCAATTTGACATCCCACATTCCACAAAATGTGGGTACGGTTTACCTCCACGCTACCATGCATTTCTGGTCTTTCCACTTTTCGTAGATGACCCTTTGTTTTGATTCGAAGTGATAGAACTTTGTAGTGTTGATTTGCACTGAGCCTCTGCCTGGTTGCCCCAAAACGGTCTATGCCTTTATCCTGAATATATTCAGGATACAGGCATACACCCCTTTTTCGACAAAGGCATGGTTGAAGAAGTACTGCCACATTCTAACTCATTACCAGGCGAGACCCATCTCCCTCTTGAAATCCCATTTCTGCAATTCTGCCTTGCTCTCAAGTTATTTTCCGTGGTTCAACCCAAGTCATTTTCCACATTAGGTGTCTTTGCCCATCCTGCAGGGCCATGAATTATAGGCTCCCTGAGATGCCCTGCTCAACTTCCCACTTTCGGAACTGGTCACAAAACAGCAGGAAATTTTCAAGCCCTATTCTCCTTCTGAGAGCAACTTACCCTTGGGTCAATTCTAGATCAGCATTGGAAATTAGAGCGCCAAGTGCCTGTCCAAATATATAGGCATCGTGTCTTATTCTTCCCCATTGCAGTTCATCCATGGAACGAATTCCAAGCTATAAGAAAGAGGGTTTTGAAAGTGCTGACTTCCCCAAGTGCGGATATTTTCAGGAAAGCGGCTGGAAGCTTGAACCTGAGCACCAGGATATGAGAAGATGAGGTGGCTTTTCATGTTTTTTCCCTGTCCAATGGGGTAGCATCCTGCGGCTGTCCCATGCATGTGTTCGCTGCAGGAAGGGTCGTCTGCATTTGGTGATTTCGGGTCCATGGAATCAGGGCAAGGCAGTGTTATTCTAGAAGGGCTGCATTTGCTGACTCATGCTCACGAAGACTCTCAGAGCCACGAGTGTCCTCCCTGAGGTCCCATCCTTCTGTGTGTTAATATATGCTCAAAACAACTTCAATCACAGCCCCTGAACGAAGTCTCGAAGAATTTATCTCTCACTCACTGCCTTTAGTTTGCAGTTTGTTTTTCTCACGGGGTGTAGCTGATTGTCAGTGCTGTGTTGCTTGCTGCTGTGCATCCACTTGATTCTCTTCCAGAGAGACATCGATAAACTGTTTTTCAAATTCTGACCAGTTGTAAATAATCTTTTCTGCTGTGCAACGTGGTCTGAGTTCAGTCCTTTGAGTTTTAGAGTAAGTTGTCTTGATTCCCTCTTTGGTCTATATAGAATAGTATCTGTGCTCATTGAAAACACCTGGCTTTTACTCACCTCAAGGGACCATTGCGCTCCTACAGGCATAAGTGTGTTTGCTAAATCTGTAATTCTTTCTGTCGTCTGCCATTTCGTTCATGGAATGCAATTTTATATTCCACCTGTACCTCATCTCTTTGATAAACCACTATTTTCTATGTGACTAAATTCGCTGAGAATGAGTGTAACTAAGAACACTCCGGTGGTGGCAAGGGACGTTATTTCACTCATTTCCTGGCTCACTAATATATCATTGTAGACAAGAATCACATATTCTTCATCCACGTTTTCCGTCCAAGGAAATTTAGATTGTATCCTAGTCGAGGCTTTTGTAAAGAGAGCAGAAGTCAACGTTGGGTTGCCTGTGTCCTGAGGATCTTTGGTTTTCCTGAAAATATACGTCCTTGAGTGGAAGTGTCCGATGCGCTATAGCTTTGTTTCTTACATTACTTTCGAATACAGCATAGAGTTCGCCAGAGTGCTGATTTCAATTTGACATCCCACATTCCACAAAATGTGGGTACGGTTTACCTCCACGCTACCCTGCATTTCTTGTCTTTACACTTTTCGTAGATGACCCTTTGTTTGGATGGGAAGTGATAGCACTATGTAGTGTTGATTTGCACCGAGCCCCTGCCTGGTTGCCCCAAAACGGTCTATGCCTTTATCCTGAATATATTCAGGATAAAGGCATACACCCCTTTTTCGACAAAGGCATGGTTGAAGAAGTACTGCCGCATTCTAGCTCCGTACCAGGCGAGACCCATCTCCCTCTTGAAATCCCATTTCTGCAATTCTGCCTTGCTCTCAAGTTATTTTCCGTGGTTCAACCCAAGTCATTTTTCCACATTCGGTGTCTTTGCCCATCCTGCAGGGCCATGAATTATAGGCTCCCTGAGATGCCCTGCTCAACTTCCCAATTACGGAACTGGTCACAAACAGCAGGAAATTTTCAAGCCCTATTCTCCTTCTGAGAGCAACTTACACTTGGGTCAATTCTAGATCAGCATTGGAAATTAGAGCGCCAAGTGCCTGTCCAAATATATAGGCATCGTGTCTTATTCTTCCCCATTGCAGTTCATCCATGGAACGAATTCCAAGCTATAAGAAAGAGGGTTTTGAAAGTGCTGACTTCCCCAAGTGCGGATATTTTCAGGAAAGCGGCTGGAAGCTTGAACCCGAGCACCAGGATATGAGAAGATGAGGTGGCTTTTCATGTTTTTTCCCTGTCCAATGGGGTAACATCCTGCGGCTGTCCCATGCATGTGTTCGCTGTAGGAAGGGTCGTCTGCATTTGGTGATTTCGGGTCCATGGAATCAGGGCAAGGCAGTGTTATTCTAGAAGGGCTGCATTTGCTGACTCATGCTCACGAAGACTCTCAGAGCCACGAGTGTCCTCCCTGAGGTCCCATCCTTCTGTGTGTTAATATATGCTCAAAACAACTTCAATCACAGCCCCTGAACGAAGTCTCGAAGAATTTATCTCTCACTCACTGCCTTTAGTTTGCAGTTTGTTTTTCTCACGGGGTGTAGCTGATTGTCAGTGCTGTGTTGCTTGCTGCTGTGCATCCACTTGATTCTCTTCCAGAGAGACATCGATAAACTGTTTTTCAAATTCTGACCAGTTGTAAATAATCTTTTCTGCTGTGCAACGTGGTCTGAGTTCAGTCCTTTGAGTTTTAGAGTAAGTTGTCTTGATTCCCTCTTTGGTCTATATAGAATAGTATCTGTGCTCATTGAAAACACCTGGCTTTTACTCACCTCAAGGGACCTTTGCGCTCCTACAGGCATAAGTGTGTTTGCTAAATCTGTAATTCTTTCTGTCATCTGTCATTTCGTTCATGGGATGCAATTTTATATTCCACCTGTACCTCATCTCTTTGATAAACCACTATTTTCTATGTGACTAAATTCGCTGAGAATGAGTGTAACTAAGAACACTCCGGTGGTGGCAAGGGACGTTATTTCACTCATTTCCTGGCTCACAAATATATCATTGTAGACAACAATCACATATTCTTCATCCACGTTTTCCGTCCAAGGAAATTTAGATTGTATCCTAGTCGAGGCTTTTGTAAAGAGAGCAGAAGTCAACGTTGGGTTGCCTGTGTCCTGAGGATCTTTGGTTTTCCTGAAAATATACGTCCTTGAGTGTAAGTGTCCGATGCGCTATAGCTTTGTTTCTTACATTACTTTCGAATACAGCATAGAGTTCGCTAGAGTGCTGATTTCAATTTGCCATCCCACATTCCACAAAATGTGGGTACGGTTTACCTCCACGCTACCCTGCATTTCTGGTGTTTACACTTTTCGTAGATGACCCTTTGTTTGGATGGGAAGTGATAGCACTATGAAGTGTTGATTTGCACCGAGCCCCTGCCTGGTTGCCCCAAAACGGTCTATGCCTTTATCCTGAATATATTCAGGATACAGGCATACACCCCTTTTTCGACAAAGGCATGATTGAAGAAGTACTGCCACATTCTAACTCATTACCAGGCGAGACCCATCTCCCTCTTGAAATCCCATTTCTGCAATTCTGCCTTGCTCTCAAGTTATTTTCCGTGGTTCAACCCAAGTCATTTTTCCACATTAGTTGTCTTTGCCCATCCTGCAGGGCCATGAATTATAGGCTCCCTGAGATGCCCTGCTCAACTTCCCAATTACGGAAATGGTCACAAACAGCAGGAAATTTTCAAGCCCTATTCTCCTTCTGAGAGCAACTTACACTTGGGTCAATTCTAGAACAGCATTGGAAATTAGAGCGCCAAGTGCCTGTCCAAATATATAGGCATCGTGTCTTATTCTTCCCCATTGCAGTTCATCCATGGAACGAATTCCAAGCTATAAGAAAGAGGGTTTTGAAAGTGCTGACTTCCCCAAGTGTGGATATTTTCAGGAAAGCGGCTGGAAGCTTGAACCCGAGCACCAGGATATGAGAAGATGAGGTGGCTTTTCATGTTTTCTCCCTGTCCAATGGTGTAGCATCCTGCGGCTGTCCCATGCATGTGTTCGCTGTAGGAAGGGTCGTCTGCGTTTGGTGATTTCGGGTCCATGGAATCAGGGCAAGGCAGTGTTATTCTAGAAGGGCTGCATTTGCTGACTCATGCTCACGAAGACTCTCAGAGCCACGAGTGTCCTCCCTGAGGTCCCATCCTTCTGTGTGTTAATATATGCTCAAAACAACTTCAATCACAGCCCCTGAACGAAGTCTCGAAGAATTTATCTCTCACTCACTGCCTTTAGTTTGCAGTTTGTTTTTCTCACGGGGTGTAGCTGATTGTCAGTGCTGTGTTGCTTGCTGCTGTGCATCCACTTGATTCTCTTCCAGAGAGACATCGATAAACTGTTTTTCAAATTCTGACCAGTTGTAAATAATCTTTTCGGCTGTGCAACGTGGTCTGAGTTCAGTCCTTTGAGTTTTAGAGTAAGTTGTCTTGATTCCCTCTTTGGTCTATATAGAATAGTATCTGTGCTCATTGAAAACACCTGGCTTTTACTCACCTCAAGGGACCTTTGCGCTCCTACAGGCATAAGTGTGTTTGCTAAATCTGTAATTCTTTCTGTCGTCTGCCATTTCGTTCATGGGATGCAATTTTATATTCCACCTGTACCTCATCTCTTTGATAAACCACTATTTTCTATGTGACTCAATTCGCTGAGAATGAGTGTAACTAAGAACACTCCGGTGGTGGCAAGGGACGTTATTTCACTCATTTCCTGGCTCACTAATATATCATTGTAGACAAGAATCACATATTCTTCATCCACGTTTTCCGTCCAAGGAAATTTAGATTGTATCCTAGTCGAGGCTTTTGTAAAGAGAGCAGAAGTCAACGTTGGGTTGCCTGTGTCCTGAGGATCTTTGGTTTTCCTGAAAATATACGTCCTTGAGTGGAAGTGTCCGATGCGCTATAGCTTTGTTTCTTACATTACTTTCGAATACAGCATAGAGTTCGCCAGAGTGCTGATTTCAATTTGACATCCCACATTCCACAAAATGTGGGTACGGTTTACCTCCACGCTACCCTGCATTTCTTCTCTTTACACTTTTCGTAGATGACCCTTTGTTTGGATGGGAAGTGAAAGCAGTATGTAGTGTTGATTTGCACCGAGCCCCTGCCTGGTTGACCCAAAACGGTCTATGCCTTTATCCTGAATATATTCAGGATAAAGGCATACACCCCTTTTTCGACAAAGGCATGGTTGAAGAAGTACTGCCGCATTCTAGCTCCTTACCAGGCGAGACCCATCTCCCTCTTGAAATCCCATTTCTGCAATTCTGCCTTGCTCTCAAGTTATTTTCCGTGGTTCAACCCAAGTCATTTTTCCACATTAGGTGTCTTTGCCCATCCTGCAGGGCCATGAATTATAGGCTCCCTGAGATGCCCTGCTCAACTTCCCAATTACGGAACTGGTCACAAACGGCAGGAAATTTTCAAGCCCTATTCTCCTTCTGAGAGCAACTTACACTTGGGTCAATTCTAGATCAGCATTGGAAATTAGAGCGCCAAGTGCCTGTCCAAATATATAGGCATCGTGTCTTATTCTTCCCCATTGCAGTTCATCCATGGAACGAATTCCAAGCTATAAGAAAGAGGGTTTTGAAAGTGCTGACTTCCCCAAGTGCGGATATTTTCAGGAAAGCGGCTGGAAGCTTGAACCCGAGCACCAGGATATGAGAAGATGAGGTGGCTTTTCATGTTTTTTCCCTGTCCAATGGGGTAGCATCCTGCGGCTGTCCCATGCATGTGTTCGTTGTAGGAAGGGTCGTCTGCATTTGGTGATTTCGGGTCCATGGAATCAGGGCAAGGCAGTGTTATTCTAGAAGGGCTGCATTTGCTGACTCATGCTCACGAAGACTCTCAGAGCCACGAGTGTCCTCCCTGAGGTCCCATCCTTCTGTGTGTTAATATATGCTCAGAACAACTTCAATCACAGCCCCTGAACGAAGTCTCGAAGAATTTATCTCTCACTCACTGCCTTTAGTTTGCAGTTTGTTTTTCTCACGGGGTGTAGCTGATTGTCAGTGCTGTGTTGCTTGCTGCTGTGCATCCACTTGATTCTCTTCCAGAGAGACATCGATAAACTGTTTTTCAAATTCTGACCAGTTGTAAATAATCTTTTCTGCTGTGCAACGTGGTCTGAGTTCAGTCCTTTGAGTTTTAGAGTAAGTTGTCTTGATTCCCTCTTTGGTCTATATAGAATAGTATCTGTGCTCATTGAAAACACCTGGCTTTTACTCACCTCAAGGGACCTTTGCTCTCCTACAGGCATAAGTGTGTTTGCTAAATCTGTAATTCTTTCTGTCGTCTGCCATTTCGTTCATGGGATGCAATTTTATATTCCACCTGTACCTCATCTGTTTGATAAACCACTATTTTCTATGTGACTCAATTCGCTGAGAATGAGTGTAACTAAGAACACTCCGGTGGTGGCAAGGGACGTTATTTCACTCATTTCCTGGCTCACTAATATATCATTGTAGACAAGAATCACATATTCTTCATCCACGTTTTCCGTCCAAGGAAATTTAGATTGTATCCTAGTCGAGGCTTTTGTAAAGAGAGCAGAAGTCAACGTTGGGTTGCCTGTGTCCTGAGGATCTTTGGTTTTCCTGAAAATATACGTCCTTGAGTGGAAGTGTCCGATGCGCTATAGCTTTGTTTCTTACATTACTTTCGAATACAGCATAGAGTTCGCCAGAGTGCTGATTTCAATTTGCCATCCCACATTCCACAAAATGTGGGTACGGTTTACCTCCACGCTACCCTGCAATTCTTGTCTTTACACTTTTCGTAGATGACCCTTTGTTTGGATGGGAAGTGACAGCACTATGTAGTGTTGATTTGCACCAAGCCCCTGCCTGGTTGCCCCAAAACGGTCTATGCCTTTACCCTGAATATATTCAGGATAAAGGCATACACCCCTTTTTCGACAAAGGCATGGTTGAAGAAGTACTGCCACATTCTAGCTCATTACCAGGCGAGACCCATCTCCCTCTTGAAATCCCATTTCTGCAATTCTGCCTTGCTCTCAAGTTATTTTCCGTGGTTCAACCCAAGTCATTTATCCACATTAGGTGTCTTTGCCCATGCTGCCGGGCCATGAATTATAGGCTCCCTGAGGTGCCCTGCTCAACTTCCCACTTTTGGAACTGGTCACAAAGCAGCAGGAAATTTTCAAGCCCTATTCTCCTTCTGAGAGCAACTTACACTTGGGTCAATTCTAGATCAGCATTGGAAATTAGAGCGCCAAGTGCCTGTCCAAATATATAGGCATCGTGTCTTATTCTTCCCCATTGCAGTTCATCCATGGAACGAATTCCAAGCTATAAGAAAGAGGGTTTTGGAAGTGCTGACTTCCCCAAGTGCGGATATTTTCAGGAAAGCGGCTGGAAGCTTGAACCCGAGCACCAGGATATGAGAAGATGAGGTGGCTTTTCATGTTTTTTCCCTGTCCAATGGGGTAGCATCCTGCGGCTGTCCCATGCATGTGTTCGCTGTAGGAAGGGTCGTCTGCATTTGGTGATTTCGGGTCCATGGAATCAGGGCAAGGCAGTGTTATTCTAGAAGGGCTGCATTTGCTGACTCATGCTCACGAAGACTCTCAGAGCCACGAATGTCCTCCCTGAGGTCCCATCCTTCTGTGTGTTAATATATGCTCAAAACAACTTCAATCACAGCCCCTGAACGAAGTCTCGAAGAATTTATCTCTCACTCACTGCCTTTAGTTTGCAGTTTGTTTTTCTCACGGGGTGTAGCTGATTGTCAGTGCTGTGTTGCTTGCTGCTGTGCATCCACTAGATTCTCTTCCAGAGAGACATCGATAAACTGTTTTTCAAATTCTGACCAGTTGTAAATAATCTTTTCTGCTGTGCAACGTGGTCTGAGTTCAGTCCTTTGAGTTTTAGAGTAAGTTGTCTTGATTCCCTCTTTGGTCTATATAGAATAGTATCTGTGCTCATTGAAAACACCTGGCTTTTACTCACCTCAAGGGACCTTTGCTCTCCTACAGGCATAAGTGTGTTTGCTAAATCTGTAATTCTTTCTGTCGTCTGCCATTTCGTTCATGGGATGCAATTTTATATTCCACCTGTACCTCATCTGTTTGATAAACCACTATTTTCTATGTGACTCAATTCGCTGAGAATGAGTGTAACTAAGAACACTCCGGTGGTGGCAAGGGACGTTATTTCACTCATTTCCTGGCTCACTAATATATCATTGTAGACAAGAATCACATATTCTTCATCCACGTTTTCCGTCCAAGGAAATTTAGATTGTATCCTAGTCGAGGCTTTTGTAAAGAGAGCAGAAGTCAACGTTGGGTTGCCTGTGTCCTGAGGATCTTTGGTTTTCCTGAAAATATACGTCCTTGAGTGGAAGTGTCCGATGCGCTATAGCTTTGTTTCTTACATTACTTTCGAATACAGCATAGAGTTCGCCAGAGTGCTGATTTCAATTTGCCATCCCACATTCCACAAAATGTGGGTACGGTTTACCTCCACGCTACCCTGCAATTCTTGTCTTTACACTTTTCGTAGATGACCCTTTGTTTGGATGGGAAGTGACAGCACTATGTAGTGTTGATTTGCACCAAGCCCCTGCCTGGTTGCCCCAAAACGGTCTATGCCTTTACCCTGAATATATTCAGGATAAAGGCATACACCCCTTTTTCGACAAAGGCATGGTTGAAGAAGTACTGCCACATTCTAGCTCATTACCAGGCGAGACCCATCTCCCTCTTGAAATCCCATTTCTGCAATTCTGCCTTGCTCTCAAGTTATTTTCCGTGGTTCAACCCAAGTCATTTTTCCACATTAGGTGTCTTTGCCCATCCTGCAGGGCCATGAATTATAGGCTCCCTGAGATGCCCTGCTCAACTTCCCACTTTCGGATCTGGTCACAAAGCAGCAGGAAATTTTCAAGCCCTATTCTCCTTCTGAGAGCAAGCTTAGACTTGGGTCAATTCTAGATCAGCATTGGAAATTAGAGCGCCAAGTGCCTGTCCAAATATATAGGCATCGTGTCTTATTCTTCCCCATTGCAGTTCATCCATGGAACGAATTCCAAGCTATAAGAAAGAGGGTTTTGGAAGTGCTGACTTCCCCAAGTGCGGATATTTTCAGGAAAGCGGCTGGAAGCTTGAACCCGAGCACCAGGATATGAGAAGATGAGGTGGCTTTTCATGTTTTTTCCCTGTCCAATTGGGTAGCATCCTGCGGCAGTCCCATGCATATGTTCGCTGTAGGAAGGGTCGTCTGCATTTGGTGATTTCGGGTCCATGGAATCAGGGCAAGGCAGTGTTATTCTAGAAGGGCTGCATTTGCTGACTCATGCTCACGAAGACTCTCAGAGCCACGAGTGTCCTCCCTGAGGTCCCATCCTTCTGTGTGTTAATATATGCTCAACACAACTTCAATCACAGCCCCTGAACGAAGTCTCGAAGAATTTATCTCTCACTCACTGCCTTTAGTTTGCAGTTTGTTTTTCTCACGGGGTGTAGCTGATTGTCAGTGCTGTGTTGCTTGCTGCTGTGCATCCACTTGATTCTCTTCCAGAGAGACATCGATAAACTGTTTTTCAAATTCTGACCAGTTGTAAATAATCTTTTCTGCTGTGCAACGTGGTCTGAGTTCAGTCCTTTGAGTTTTAGAGTAAGTTGTCTTGATTCCCTCTTTCGTCTATATAGAATAGTATCTGTGCTCATTGAAAACACCTGGCTTTTACTCACCTCAAGGGACCTTTGCGCTCCTACAGGCATAAGTGTGTTTGCTAAATCTGTAATTCTTTCTGTCGTCTGCCATTTCGTTCATGGGATGCAATTTTATATTCCACCTGTACCTCTTCTCTTTGAAAACCACTATTTTCTATGTGACTAAATTCGCTGAGAATGAGTGTAACTAAGAACACTACGGTGGTGGCAAGGGACGTTATTTCACTCATTTCCTGGCTCACTAATATATCATTGTAGATAAGAATCACATATTCTTCATCCACGTTTTCCGTCCAAGGAAATTTAGATTGTATCCTAGTCGAGGCTTTTGTAAAGAGAGCAGAAGTCAACGTTGGGTTGCCTGTGTCCTGAGGATCTTTGGTTTTCCTGAAAATATACGTCCTTGAGTGGAAGTGTCCTATGCGCTATAGCTTTGTTTCTTATATTACTTTCGAATACAGCATAGAGTTTGCTAGAGTGCTGATTTCAATTTGCCATCCCACATTCCACAAAATGTGGGTACTGTTTACCTCCACGCTACCATGCATTTCTGGTCTTTCCACTTTTCGTAGATGACCCTTTATTTTGATTCGAAGTGATAGAACTATGTAGTGTTGATTTGCACTGAGCCCCTGCCTGGTTGCCCCAAAAAGGTCTATGCCTTTATCCTGAATATATTCAGGATAAAGGCATACACCCCTTTTTCGACAAAGGCATGGTTGAAGAAGTACTGCCTCATTCTAGCTCCTTACCAGGCGAGACCCATCTCCCTCTTGAAATCCCATTTCTGCAATTCTGCCTTGCTCTCAAGTTATTTTCCGTGGTTCAACCCATGTCATTTATCCACATTAGGTGTCTTTGCCCATCCTGCCGGGCCATGAATTATAGGCTCCCTGAGGTGCCCTGCTCAACTTCCCACTTTCGGAACTGGTCACAAAGCAGCAGGAAATTTTCAAGCCCTATTCTCCTTCTGAGAGCAACTTAGAATTGGGTCAATTCTAGATCAGCATTGGAAATTAGAGCGCCAAGTGCCTGTCCAAATATATAGGCATCGTGTCTTATTCTTCCCCATTGCAGTTCATCCATGGAACGAATTCCAAGCTATAAGAAAGAGGGTTTTGGAAGTGCTGACTTCCCAAAGTGCGGATATTTTCAGGAAAGCGGCTGGAAGCTTGAACCCGAGCACCAGGATATGAGAAGATGAGGTGGCTTTTCATGTTTTTTCCCTGTCCAATGGGGTAGCATCCTGCGGCTGTCCCATGCATGTGTTCGCTGTAGGAAGGGTCGTCTGCATTTGGTGATTTCGGGTCCATGGAATCAGGGCAAGGCAGTGTTATTCTAGAAGGGCTGCATTTGCTGACTCATGCTCACGAAGACTCTCAGAGCCACGAATGTCCTCCCTGAGGTCCCATCCTTCTGTGTGTTAATATATGCTCAAAACAACTTCAATCACAGCCCCTGAACGAAGTCTCGAAGAATTTATCTCTCACTCACTGCCTTTAGTTTGCAGTTTGTTTTTCTCACGGGGTGTAGCTGATTGTCAGTGCTGTGTTGCTTGCTGCTGTGCATCCACTTGATTCTCTTCCAGAGAGACATCGATAAACTGTTTTTCAAATTCTGACCAGTTGTAAATAATCTTTTCTGCTGTGCAACGTGGTCTGAGTTCAGTCCTTTGAGTTTTAGAGTAAGGTGTCTTGATTCCCTCTTTGGTCTATATAGAATAGTATCTGTGCTCATTGAAAACACCTGGCTTTTACTCACCTCAAGGGACCTTTGCGCTCCTACAGGCATAAGTGTGTTTGCTAAATCTGTAATTCTTTCTGTCGTCTGCCATTTCGTTCATGGGATGCAATTTTATATTCCACCTGTACCTCATCTCTTTGATAAACCACTATTTTCTATGTGACTCAATTCGCTGAGAATGAGTGTAACTAAGAACACTCCGGTGGTGGCAAGGGACGTTATTTCACTCATTTCCTGGCTCACTAATATATCATTGTAGATAAGAATCACATATTCTTCATCCACGTTTTCCGTCCAAGGAAATTTAGATTGTATCCTAGTCGAGGCTATTGTAAAGAGAGCAGAAGTCAACGTTGGGTTGCCTGTGTCCTGAGGATCTTTGGTTTTCCTGAAAATATACATCCTTGAGTGGAAGTGTCCTATGCGCTATAGCTTTGTTTCTTACATTACTTTCGAATACAGCATAGAGTTCGCCAGAGTGCTGATTTCAGTTTGCCATCCCACATTCCACAAAATGTGGGTACGGTTTACCTCCACGCTACCCTGCATTTCTTGTCTTTACACTTTTCGTAGATGACCCTTTGTTTGGATGGGAAGTGATAGCACTATGTAGTGTTGATTTGCACCGATCCCCTGCCTGGTTGCCCCAAAACGGTCTACACCCCATTTTCGACAAAGGCATGGTTGAAGAAGTACTGCCACATTCTAACTCATTACCAGGCGAGACCCATCTCCCTCTTGAAATCCCATTTCTGCAATTCTGCCTTGCTCTCAAGTTATTTTCCGTGGTTCAACCCAAGTCATTTTTCCACATTAGGTGTCTTTGCCCATCCTGAAGGGCCATGAATTATAGGCTCCCTGAGATGCCCTGCTCAACTTCCCACTTTCGGAACTGGTCACAAACAGCAGGAAATTTTCAAGCCCTATTCTCCTTCTGAGAGCAACTTACACTTGGGTCAATTCTAGATCAGCATTGGAAATTAGAGCGCCAAGTGCCTGTCCAAATATATAGGCATCGTGTCTTATTCTTCCCCATTGCAGTTCATCCATGGAACGAATTCCAAGCTATAAGAAAGAGGGTTTTGGAAGTGCTGACTTCCCCATGTGCGGATATTTTCAGGAAAGCGGCTGGAATCTTGAACCCGAGCACCAGGATATGAGAAGATGAGGTGGCTTTTCATGTTTTTTCCCTTTCCAATGGGGTAGCATCCTGCGGCTGTCCCATGCATGTGTTCGCTGTAGGAAGGGTCGTCTGCATTTGGTGATTTCGGGTCCATGGAATCAGGGCAAGGCAGTGTTATTCTAGAAGGGCTGCATTTGCTGACTCATGCTCACGAAGACTCTCAGAGCCACGAGTGTCCTCCCTGAGGTCCCATCCTTCTGTGTGTTAATATATGCTCAACAAAACTTCAATCACAGCCCCTGAACGAAGTCTCGAAGAATTTATCTCTCACTCACTGCCTTTAGTTTGCAGTTTGTTTTTCTCACGGGGTGTAGCTGATTGTCAGTGCTGTGTTGCTTGCTGCTGTGCATCCACTTGATTCTCTTCCAGAGAGACATCGATAAACTGTTTTTCAAATTCTGACCAGTTGTAAATAATCTTTTCTGCTGTGCAACGTGGTCTGAGTTCAGTCCTTTGAGTTTTAGAGTAAGTTGTCTTGATTCCCTCTTTGGTCTATATAGAATAGTATCTGTGCTCATTGAAAACACCTGGCTTTTACTCACCTCAAGGGACCTTTGCGCTCCTACAGGCATAAGTGTGTTTGCTAAATCTGTAATTCTTTCTGTCGTCTGCCATTTCGTTCATGGGATGCAATTTTATATTCAACCTGTACCTCTTCTCTTTGAAAACCACTATTTTCTATGTGACTAAATTCGCTGAGAATGAGTGTAACTAAGAACACTACGGTGGTGGCAACGGACGTTATTTCACTCATTTCCTGGCTCACTAATATATCATTGTAGATAAGAATCACATATTCTTCATCCACGTTTTCCGTCCAAGGAAATTTAGATTGTATCCTAGTCGAGGCTTTTGTAAAGAGAGCAGAAGTCAACGTTGGGTTGCCTGTGTCCTGAGGATCTTTGGTTTTCCTGAAAATATACGTCCTTGAGTGGAAGTGTCCTATGCGCTATAGCTTTGTTTCTTATATTACTTTCGAATACAGCATAGAGTTTGCTAGAGTGCTGATTTCAATTTGCCATCCCACATTCCACAAAATGTGGGTACTGTTTACCTCCACGCTACCATGCATTTCTGGTCTTTCCACTTTTCGTAGATGACCCTTTATTTTGATTCGAAGTGATAGAACTATGTAGTGTTGATTTGCACTGAGCCCCTGCCTGGTTGCCCCAAAAAGGTCTATGCCTTTATCCTGAATATATTCAGGATAAAGGCATACACCCCTTTTTCGACAAAGGCATGGTTGAAGAAGTACTGCCGCATTCTAGCTCCTTACCAGGCGAGACCCATCTCCCTCTTGAAATCCCATTTCTGCAATTCTGCCTTGCTCTCAAGTTATTTTCCGTGGTTCAACCCAAGTCATTTATCCACATTAGGTGTCTTTGCCCATCCTGCCGGGCCATGAATTATAGGCTCCCTGAGGTGCCCTGCTCAACTTCCCACTTTCGGAACTGGTCACAAAGCAGCAGGAAATTTTCAAGCCCTATTCTCCTTCTGAGAGCAACTTACAATTGGGTCAATTCTAGATCAGCATTGGAAATTAGAGCGCCAAGTGCCTGTCCAAATATATAGGCATCGTGTCTTATTCTTCCCCATTGCAGTTCATCCATGGAACGAATTCCAAGCTATAAGAAAGAGGGTTTTGGAAGTCCTGACTTCCCCAAGTGCGGATATTTTCAGGAAAGCGGCTGGAAGCTTGAACCCGAGCACCAGGATATGAGAAGATGAGGTGGCTTTTCATGTTTTTTCCCTGTCCAATGGGGTAGCATCCTGCGGCTGTCCCATGCATGTGTTCGCTGTAGGAAGGGTCGTCTGCATTTGGTGATTTCGGGTCCATGGAATCAGGGCAAGGCAGTGTTATTCTAGAAGGGCTGCATTTGCTGACTCATGCTCACGAAGACTCTCAGAGCCACGAATGTCCTCCCTGAGGTCCCATCCTTCTGTGTGTTAATATATGCTCAAAACAACTTCAATCACAGCCCCTGAACGAAGTCTCGAAGAATTTATCTCTCACTCACTGCCTTTAGTTTGCAGTTTGTTTTTCTCACGGGGTGTAGCTGATTGTCAGTGCTGTGTTGCTTGCTGCTGTGCATCCACTTGATTCTCTTCCAGAGAGACATCGATAAACTGTTTTTCAAATTCTGACCAGTTGTAAATAATCTTTTCTGCTGTGCAACGTGGTCTGAGTTCAGTCCTTTGAGTTTTAGAGTAAGTTGTCTTGATTCCCTCTTTGGTCTGTATAGAATAGTATCTGTGCTCATTGAAAACACCTGGCTTTTACTCACCTCAAGGGACCTTTGCGCTCCTACAGGCATAAGTGTGTTTGCTAAATCTGTAATTCTTTCTGTCGTCTGCCATTTCGTTCATGGGATGCAATTTTATATTCCACCTGTACCTCATCTCTTTGATAAACCACTATTTTCTATGTGACTAAATTCGCTGAGAATGAGTGTAACTAAGAACACTCCGGTGGTGGCAAGGGACGTTATTTCACTCATTTCCTGGCTCACTAATATATCATTGTAGATAAGAATCACATATTCTTCATCCACGTTTTCCGTCCAAGGAAATTTAGATTGTATCCTAGTCGAGGCTATTGTAAAGAGAGCAGAAGTCAACGTTGGGTTGCCTGTGTCCTGAGGATCTTTGGTTTTCCTGAAAATATACGTCCTTGAGAGGAAGTGTCCTATGCGCTATAGCTTTGTTTCTTACATTACTTTCGAATACAGCATAGAGTTCGCCAGAGTGCTGATTTCAGTTTGCCATCCCACATTCCACAAAATGTGGGTACGGTTTACCTCCACGCTACCCTGCATTTCTTGTCTTTACACTTTTCGTAGATGACCCTTTGTTTGGATGGGAAGTGATAGCTCTATGTAGTGTTGATTTGCACCGATCCCCTGCCTGGTTGCCCCAAAACGGTCTACACCCCCTTTTCGACAAAGGCATGGTTGAAGAAGTACTGCCACATTCTAACTCATTACCAGGCGAGACCCATCTCCCTCTTGAAATCCCATTTCTGCAATTCTGCCTTGCTCTCAAGTTATTTTCCGTGGTTCAACCCAAGTCATTTTTCCACATTAGGTGTCTTTGCCCATCCTGAAGGGCCATGAATTATAGGCTCCCTGAGATGCCCTGCTCAACTTCCCACTTTCGGAACTGGTCACAAACAGCAGGAAATTTTCAAGCCCTATTCTCCTTCTGAGAGCAACTTACACTTGGGTCAATTCTAGATCAGCATTGGAAATTAGAGCGCCAAGTGCCTGTCCAAATATATAGGCATCGTGTCTTATTCTTCCCCATTGCAGTTCATCCGTGGAACGAATTCCAAGCTATAAGAAAGAGGGTTTTGAAAGTGCTGACTTCCCCAAGTGCGGATATTTTCAGGAAAGCGGCTGGAAGCTTGAACCCGAGCACCAGGATATGAGAAGATGAGGTGGCTTTTCATGTTTTTTCCCTGTCCAATGGGGTAGCATCCTGCGGCTGTCCCATGCATGTGTTCGCTGTAGGAAGGGTCGTCTGCATTTGGTGATTTCGGGTCCATGGAATCAGGGCAAGGCAGTGTTATTCTAGAAGGGCTGCATTTGCTGACTCATGCTCACGAAGACTCTCAGAGCCACGAGTGTCCTCCCTGAGGTCCCATCCTTCTGTGTGTTAATATATGCTCAAAACAACTTCAATCACAGCCCCTGAACGAAGTCTCGAAGAATTTATCTCTCACTCACTGCCTTTAGTTTGCAGTTTGTTTTTCTCACGGGGTGTAGCTGATTGTCAGTGCTGTGTTGCTTGCTGCTGTGCATCCACTTGATTCTCTTCCAGAGAGACATCGATAAACTGTTTTTCAAATTCTGACCAGTTGTAAATAATCTTTTCTGCTGTGCAACGTGGTCTGAGTTCAGTCCTTTGAGTTTTAGAGTAAGTTGTCTTGATTCCCTCTTTGGTCTATATAGAATAGTATCTGTGCTCATTGAAAACACCTGGCTTTTACTCACCTCAAGGGACCTTTGCGCTCCTACAGGCATAAGTGTGTTTGCTAAATCTGTAATTCTTTCTGTCGTCTGCCATTTCGTTCATGGGATGCAATTTTATATTCCACCTGTACCTCATCTCTTTGATAAACCACTATTTTCTATGTGACTCAATTCGCTGAGAATGAGTGTAACTAAGAACACTCCGGTGGTGGCAAGGGACGTTATTTCACTCATTTCCTGGCTCACTAATATATCATTGTAGATAAGAATCACATATTCTTCATCCACGTTTTCCGTCCAAGGAAATTTAGATTGTATCCTAGTCGAGGCTATTGTAAAGAGAGCAGAAGTCAACGTTGGGTTGCCTGTGTCCTGAGGATCTTTGGTTTTCCTGAAAATATACGTCCTTGAGTGGAAGTGTCCTATGCGCTATAGCTTTGTTTCTTACATTACTTTCGAATACAGCATAGAGTTCGCCAGAGTGCTGATTTCAGTATGCCATCCCACATTCCACAAAATGTGGGTACGGTTTACCTCCACGCTACCCTGCATTTCTTGTCTTTACACTTTTCGTAGATGACCCTTTGTTTGGATGGGAAGTGATAGCACTATGTAGTGTTGATTTGCACCGAGCCCCTGCCTGGTTGCCCCAAAACGGTCTATGCCTTTATCCTGAATATATTCAGGATAAAGGCATACACCCCTTTTTCAACAAAGGCATGGTTGAAGAAGTACTGCCGCATTCTAGCTCCTTACCAGGCGAGACCCATCTCCCTCTTGAAATCCCATTTCTGCAATTCTGCCTTGCTCTCAAGTTATTTTCCGTGGTTCAACCCAAGTCATTTTTCCACATTAGGTGTCTTTGCCCATCCTGCAGGGCCATGAATTATAGGCTCCCTGAGATGCCCTGCTCAACTTCCCAATTACGGAACTGGTCACAAACAGCAGGAAATTTTCAAGCCCTATTATCCTTCTGAGAGCAACTTACACTTGGGTCAATTCTAGATCAGCATTGGAAATTAGAGCGCCAAGTGCCTGTCCAAATATATAGGCATCGTGTCTTATTCTTCCCCATTGCAGTTCATCCATGGAACGAATTCCAAGCTATAAGAAAGAGGGTTTTGAAAGTGCTGACTTCCCCAAGTGCGGATATTTTCAGGAAAGCGGCTGGAAGCTTGAACCTGAGCACCAGGATATGAGAAGATGAGGTGGCTTTTCATGTTTTTTCCCTGTCCAATGGGGTAGCATCCTGCGGCTGTCCCATGCATGAGTTCGCTGTAGGAAGGGTCATCTGCATTTGGTGATTTCGGGTCCATGGAATCAGGGCAAGGCAGTGTTATTCTAGAAGGGCTGCATTTGCTGACTCATGCTCACGAAGACTCTCAGAGCCACGAGTGTCCTCCCTGAGGTCCCATCCTTCTGTGTGTTAATATATGCTGAAAACAACTTCAATCACAGCCCCTGAACGAAGTCTCGAAAAATTTATCTCTCACTCCCTGCCTTTAGTTTGCAGTTTGTTTTTCTCACGGGGTGTAGCTGATTGTTAGTGCTGTGTTGCTTGCTGCTGTGCATCCACTTGATTCTCTTCCAGAGAGACATCGATAAACTGTTTTTCAAATTCTGACCAGTTGTAAATAATCTTTTCTGCTGTGCAACGTGGTCTGAGTTCAGTCCTTTGAGTTTTAGAGTAAGTTGTCTTGATTCCCTCTTTCGTCTATATAGAATAGTATCTGTGCTCATTGAAAACACCTGGCTTTTACTCACCTCAAGGGACCTTTGCGCTCCTACAGGCATAAGTGTGTTTGCTAAATCTGTAATTCTTTCTGTCGTCTGCCATTTCGTTCATGGGATGCAATTTTATATTCCACCTGTACCTCTTCTCTTTGAAAACCACTATTTTCTATGTGACTAAATTCGCTGAGAATGAGTGTAACTAAGAACACTCCGGTGGTGGCAACGGACGTTATTTCACTCATTTCCTGGTTCACTAATATATCATTGTAGATAAGAATCACATATTCTTCATCCACGTTTTCCGTCCATGGAAATTTAGATTGTATCCTAGTCGAGGCTTTTGTAAAGAGAGCAGAAGTCAACGTTGGGTTGCCTGTGTCCTGAGGATCTTTGGTTTTCCTGAAAATATACGTCCTTGAGTGGAAGTGTCCTATGCGCTATAGCTTTGTTTCTTATATTACTTTCGAATACAGCATAGAGTTTGCTAGAGTGCTGATTTCAATTTGCCATCCCACATTCCACAAAATGTGGGTACTGTTTACCTCCACGCTACCATGCATTTCTGGTCTTTCCACTTTTCGTAGATGACCCTTTATTTTGATTCGAAGTGATAGAACTATGTAGTGTTGATTTGCACTGAGCCCCTGCCTGGTTGCCCCAAAAAGGTCTATATGCCTTTATCCTGAATATATTCAGGATAAAGGCATACACCCCTTTTTCGACAAAGGCATGGTTGAAGAAGTACTGCCGCATTCTAGCTCCTTACCAGGCGAGACCCATCTCCCTCTTGAAATCCCATTTCTGCAATTCTGCCTTGCTCTCAAGTTATTTTCCGTGGTTCAACCCAAGTCATTTATCCACATTAGGTGTCTTTGCCCATCCTGCCGGGCCATGAATTATAGGCTCCTTGAGGTGCCCTGCTCAACTTCCCACTTTCGGAACTGGTCACAAAGCAGCAGGAAATATTCAAGCCCTATTCTCCTTCTGAGAGCAACTTACACTTGGGTCAATTCTAGATCAGCATTGGAAATTAGAGCGCCAAGTGCCTGTCCAAATATATAGGCATCGTGTCTTATTCTTCCCCATTGCAGTTCATCCATGGAACGAATTCCAAGCTATAAGAAAGAGGGTTTTGAAAGTGCTGACTTCCCCAAGTGCGGATATTTTCAGGAAAGCGGCTGGAAGCTTGAACCTGAGCACCAGGATATGAGAAGATGAGGTGGCTTTTCATGTTTTTTCCCTGTCCAATGGCGTAGCATCCTGCGGCTGTCCCATGCATGAGTTCGCTGTAGGAAGGGTCGTCTGCATTTGGTGATTTCGGGTCCATGGAATCAGGGCAAGGCAGTGTTATTCTAGAAGGGCTGCATTTGCTGACTCATGCTCACGAAGACTCTCAGAGCCACGAGTGTCCTCCCTGAGGTCCCATCCTTCTGTGTGTTAATATATGCTGAAAACAACTTCAATCACAGCCCCTGAACGAAGTCTCGAAAAATTTATCTCTCACTCCCTGCCTTTAGTTTGCAGTTTGTTTTTCTCACGGGGTGTAGCTGATTGTTAGTGCTGTGTTGCTTGCTGCTGTGCATCCACTTGATTCTCTTCCAGAGAGACATCGATAAACTGTTTTTCAAATTCTGACCAGTTGTAAATAATCTTTTCTGCTTTGCAACGTGGTCTGAGTTCAGTCCTTTGAGTTTTAGAGTAAGTTGTCTTGATTCCCTCTTTCGTCTATATAGAATAGTATCTGTGCTCATTGAAAACACCTGGCTTTTACTCACCTCAAGGGACCTTTGCGCTCCTACAGGCATAAGTGTGTTTGCTAAATCTGTAATTCTTTCTGTCGTCTGCCATTTCGTTCATGGGATGCAATTTTATATTCCACCTGTACCTCTTCTCTTTGAAAACCACTATTTTCTATGTGACTAAATTCGCTGAGAATGAGTGTAACTAAGAACACTACGGTGGTGGCAAGGGACGTTATTTCACTCATTTCCTGGCTCACTAATATATCATTGTAGATAAGAATCACATATTCTTCATCCACGTTTTCCGTCCAAGGAAATTTAGATTGTATCCTAGTCGAGACTATTGTAAAGAGAGCAGAAGTCAACGTTGGGTTGCCTGTGTCCTGAGGATCTTTGGTTTTCCTGAAAATATACGTCCTTGAGTGGAAGTGTCCTATGCGCTATAGCTTTGTTTCTTATATTACTTTCGAATACAGCATAGAGTTTGCTAGAGTGCTGATTTCAATTTGCCATCCCACATTCCACAAAATGTGGGTACTGTTTACCTCCACGCTACCATGCATTTCTGGTCTTTCCACTTTTCGTAGATGACCCTTTATTTTGATTCGAAGTGATAGAACTATGTAGTGTTGATTTGCACTGAGCCCCTGCCTGGTTGCCCCAAAAAGGTCTATATGCCTTTATCCTGAATATATTCAGGATAAAGGCATACACCCCTTTTTCGACAAAGGCATGGTTGAAGAAGTACTGCCGCATTCTAGCTCCTTACCAGGCGAGACCCATCTCCCTCTTGAAATCCCATTTCTGCAATTCTGCCTTGCTCTCAAGTTATTTTCCGTGGTTCAACCCAAGTCATTTATCCACATTAGGTGTCTTTGCCCATCCTGCCGGGCCATGAATTATAGGCTCCCTGAGGTGCCCTGCTCAACTTCCCACTTTCGGAACTGGTCACAAAGCAGCAGGAAATATTCAAGCCCTATTCTCCTTCTGAGAGCAACTTACACTTGGGTCAATTCTAGATCAGCATTGGAAATTAGAGCGCCAAGTGCCTGTCCAAATATATAGGCATCGTGTCTTATTCTTCCCCATTGCAGTTCATCCATGGAACGAATTCCAAGCTATAAGAAAGAGGGTTTTGGAAGTGCTGACTTCCCCAAGTGCGGATATTTTCAGGAAAGCGGCTGGAAGCTTGAACCCGAGCACCAGGATATGAGAAGATGAGGTGGCTTTTCATGTTTTTTCCCTGTCCAATGGGGTAGCATCCTGCGGCTGTCCCATGCATGTGTTCGCTGTAGGAAGGGTCGTCTGCATTTGGTGATTTCGGGTCCATGGAATCAGGGCAAGGCAGTGTTATTCTAGAAGGGCTGCATTTGCTGACTCATGCTCACGAAGACTCTCAGAGCCACGAATATCCTCCCTGAGGTCCCATCCTTCTGTGTGTTAATATATGCTCAAAACAACTTCAATCACAGCCCCTGAACGAAGTCTCGAAGAATTTATCTCTCACTCACTGCCTTTAGTTTGCAGTTTGTTTTTCTCACGGGGTGTAGCTGATTGTCAGTGCTGTGTTGCTTGCTGCTGTGCATCCACTTCATTCTCTTCCAGAGAGACATCGATAAACTGTTTTTCAAATTCTGACCAGTTGTAAATAATCTTTTCTGCTGTGCAACGTGGTCTGAGTTCAGTCCTTTGAGTTTTAGAGTAAGTTGTCTTGATTCCCTCTTTGGTCTATATAGAATAGTATCTGTGCTCATTGAAAACACCTGGCTTTTACTCACCTCAAGGGACCTTTGCGCTCCTACAGGCATAAGTGTGTTTGCTAAATCTGTAATTCTTTCTGTCGTCTGCCATTTCGTTCATGGGATGCAATTTTATATTCCACCTGTACCTCATCTCTTTGATAAACCACTATTTTCTATGTGACTCAATTCGCTGAGAATGAGTGTAACTAAGAACACTCCGGTGGTGGCAAGGGACGTTATTTCACTCATTTCCTGGCTCACTAATATATCATTGTAGATAAGAATCACATATTCTTCATCCACGTTTTCCGTCCAAGGAAATTTAGATTGTATCCTAGTCGAGGCTATTGTAAAGAGAGCAGAAGTCAACGTTGGGTTGCCTGTGTCCTGAGGATCTTTGGTTTTCCTGAAAATATACGTCCTTGAGTGGAAGTGTCCTATGCGCTATAGCTTTGTTTCTTACATTACTTTCGAATACAGCATAGAGTTCGCCAGAGTGCTGATTTCAGTTTGCCATCCCACATTCCACAAAATGTGGGTACGGTTTACCTCCACGCTACCCTGCATTTCTTGTCTTTACACTTTTCGTAGATGACCCTTTGTTTGGATGGGAAGTGATAGCACTATGTAGTGTTGATTTGCACCGATCCCCTGCCTGGTTGCCCCAAAACGGTCTACACCCCCTTTTCGACAAAGGCATGGTTGAAGAAGTACTGCCACATTCTAACTCATTACCAGGCGAGACCCATCTCCCTCTTGAAATCCCATTTCTGCAATTCTGCCTTGCTCTCAAGTTATTTTCCGTGGTTCAACCCAAGTCATTTTTCCACATTAGGTGTCTTTGCCCATCCTGAAGGGCCATGAATTATAGGCTCCCTGAGATGCCCTGCTCAACTTCCCACTTTCGGAACTGGTCACAAACAGCAGGAAATTTTCAAGCCCTATTCTCCTTCTGAGAGCAACTTACACTTGGGTCAATTCTAGATCAGCATTGGAAATTAGAGCGCCAAGTGCCTGTCCAAATATATAGGCATCGTGTCTTATTCTTCCCCATTGCAGTTCATCCGTGGAACGAATTCCAAGCTATAAGAAAGAGGGTTTTGAAAGTGCTGACTTCCCCAAGTGCGGATATTTTCAGGAAAGCGGCTGGAAGCTTGAACCCGAGCACCAGGATATGAGAAGATGAGGCGGCTTTTCGTGTTTTTTCCCTGTCCAATGGGGTAGCATCCTGCGGCTGTCCCATGCATGTGTTCGCTGTAGGAAGGGTCGTCTGCATTTGGTGATTTCGGGTCCATGGAATCAGGGCAAGGCAGTGTTATTCTAGAAGGGCTGCATTTGCTGACTCATGCTCACGAAGACTCTCAGAGCCACGAGTGTCCTCCCTGAGGTCCCATCCTTCTGTGTGTTAATATATGCTCAAAACAACTTCAATCACAGGCCCTGAACGAAGTCTCTAAGAATTTCTCTCTCACTCACTGCCTTTAGTTTGCAGTTTGTTTTTCTCACGGAGTGTAGCTGATTGTCAGTGCTGTGTTGCTTGCTGCTGTGCATCCACTTGATTCTCTTCCAGAGAGACATCGATAAACTGTTTTTCAAATTCTGACCAGTTGTAAATAATCTTTTCTGCTGTGCAACGTGGTCTGAGTTCAGTCCTTTGAGTTTTAGAGTAAGTTGTCTTGATTCCCTCTTTGGTCTATATAGAATAGTATCTGTGCTCATTGAAAACACCTGGCTTTTACTCACCTCAAGGGACATTTGCGCTCCTACAGGCATAAGTGTGTTTGCTAAATCTGTAATTCTTTCTGTCGTCTGCCATTTCGTTCATGGGATGCAATTTTATATTCCACCTGTACCTCATCTCTTTGATAAACCACTATTTTCTATGTGACTAAATTCGCTGAGAATGAGTGTAACTAAGAACACTCCGGTGGTGGCAAGGGACGTTATTTCACTCATTTCCTGGCTCACTAATATATCATTGTAGATAAGAATCACATATTCTTCATCCACGTTTTCCGTCCAAGGAAATTTAGATTGTATCCTAGTCGAGGCTATTGTAAAGAGAGCAGAAGTCAACGTTGGGTTGCCTGTGTCCTGAGGATCTTTGGTTTTCCTGAAAATATACGTCCTTGAGTGGAAGTGTCCTATGCGCTATAGCTTTGTTTCTTACATTACTTTCGAATACAGCATAGAGTTCGCCAGAGTGCTGATTTCAGTTTGCCATCCCACATTCCACAAAATGTGGGTACGGTTTACCTCCACGCTACCCTGCATTTCTGGTCTTTCCACTTTTCGTAGATGTCCCTTTGTTTTGATTCGAAGTGATAGAACTATGTAGTGTTGATTTGCACTGAGCCTCTGCCTGCTTGCCCAAAAACGGTCTATGCCTTTATCCTGAATATATTCAGGATAAAGGCATACACCCCTTTTTCGACAAAGGCATGGTTGAAGAAGTACTGCCGCATTCTAGCTCCTTACCAGGCGAGACCCATCTCCCTCTTGAAATCCCATTTCTGCAATTCTGCCTTGCTCTCAAGTTATTTTCCGTGGTTCAACCCAAGTCATTTTTCCACATTAGGTGTCTTTGCCCATCCTGCAGGGCCATGAATTATAGGCTCCCTGAGATGCCCTGCTCAACTTCCCAATTACGGAACTGGTCACAAACAGCAGGAAATTTTCAAGCCCTATTCTCCTTCTGAGAGCAACTTACACTTGGGTCAATTCTAGATCAGCATTGGAAATTAGAGCGCCAAGTGCCTGTCCAAATATATAGGCATCGTGTCTTATTCTTCCCCATTGCAGTTCATCCATGGAACGAATTCCAATCTATAAGAAAGAGGGTTTTGAAAGTGCTGACTTCCCCAAGTGCGGATATTTTCAGGAAAGCGGCTGGAAGCTTGAACCCGAGCACCAGGATATGAGAAGATAAGGTGGCTTTTCATGTTTTTTCCCTGTCCAATGGCGTAGCATCCTGCGGCTGTCCCATGCATGTGTTCGCTGTAGGAAGGGTCGTCTGCATTTGGTGATTTCGGGTCCATGGAATCAGGGCCAGGCAGTGTTATTCTAGAAGGGCTGCATTTGCTGACTCATGCTCACGAAGACTCTCAGAGCCACGAGTGTCCTCCCTGAGGTCCCATCCTTCTGTGTGTTAATATATGCTCAAAACAACTTCAATCACAGCCCCTGAACGAAGTCTCGAAGAATATATCTCTCACTCACTGCCTTTAGTTTGCAGTTTGTTTTTCTCACGGGGTGTAGCTGATTGTCAGTGCTGTGTTGCTTGCTGCTGTGCATCCACTTGATTCTCTTCCAGAGAGACATCGATAAACTGTTTTTCAAATTCTGACCAGTTGTAAATAATCTTTTCTGCTGTGCAACGTGGTCTGAGTTCAGTCCTTTGAGTTTTAGAGTAAGTTGTCTTGATTCCCTCTTTGGTCTATATAGAATAGTATCTGTGCTCATTGAAAACACCTGGCTTTTACTCACCTCAAGGGACCTTTGCACTCCTACAGGCATAAGTGTGTTTGCTAAATCTGTAATTCTTTCTGTCGTCTGCCATTTCGTTCATGGGATGCAATTTTATATTCCACCTGTATCTCATCTCTTTGATAAACCACTATTTTCTATGTGACTAAATTCGCTGAGAATGAGTGTAACTAAGAACACTCCGGTGGTGGCAAGGGACGTTATTTCACTCATTTCCTGGCTCACAAATATATCATTGTAGACAACAATCTCATATTCTTCATCCACGTTTTCCGTCCAAGGAAATTTAGATTGTATCCTAGTCGAGGCTTTTGTAAAGAGAGCAGAAGTCAACGTTGGGTTGCCTGTGTCCTGAGGATCTTTGGTTTTCCTGAAAATATACGTCCTTGAGTGGAAGTGTCCGATGCGCTATAGCTTTGTTTCTTACATTACTTCCGAATACAGCATAGAGTTCGCCAGAGTGCTGATTTCAATTTGACATCCCACATTCCACAAAATGTGGGTACGGTTTACCTCCACGCTACCATGCATTTCTGGTCTTTCCACTTTTCGTAGATGACCCTTTGTTTTGATTCGAAGTGATAGAACTATGTAGTGTTGATTTGCACTGAGCCTCTGCCTGGTTGCCCCAAAACGGTCTATGCCTTTATCCTGAATATATTCAAGATAAAGGCATACACCCCTTTTTTGACAAAGGCATGGTTGAAGAAGTACTGCCGCATTCTAGCTCCTTACCAGGCGAGACCCATCTCCCTCTTGAAATCCCATTTCTGCAATTCTGCCTTGCTCTCAAGTTATTTTCCGTGGTTCAACCCAAGTCATTTTTCCACATTAGGTGTCTTTGCCCATCCTGCAGGGCCATGAATTATAGGCTCCCTGAGATGCCCTGCTCAACTTCCCACTTTCGGAACTGGTCACAAAGCAGCAGGAAATTGTCAAGCATTATTCTCCTTCTGAGAGCAACTTACACTTGGGTCAATTCTAGATCAGCATTGGAAATTAGAGCGCCAAGTGCCTGTCCAAATATACAGGCATCGTGTCTTATTCTTCCCCATTGCAGTTCATGCATGGAACGAATTCCAAGCTATAAGAAAGAGGGTTTTGAAAGTGCTGACTTCCCCAAGTGCGGATATTTTCATGAAAGCGGCTGGAAGCTTGAACCCGAGCACCAGGATATGAGGTGGCTTTTCATGTTTTTTCCCTGTCCAATGGCGTAGCATCCTGCGGCTGTCCCATGCATGTGTTTGCTGTAGGAAGGGTCGTCTGCATATGGTGATTTCGGGTCCATGGAATCAGGGCAAGGCAGTGTTATTCTAGAAGGGCTGCATTTGCTGACTCATGCTCACGAAGACTCTCAGAGCCACGAGTGTCCTCCCTGAGGTCCCATCCTTCTGTGTGTTAATATATGCTCAAAACAACTTCAATCACAGCCCCTGAACGAAGTCTCGAAGAATTTATCTCTCACTCACTGCCTTTATTTTGCAGTTTGTTTTTCTCACGGGGTGTAGCTGATTGTCAGTGCTGTGTTGCTTGCTGCTGTGCATCCACTTGATTCTCTTCCAGAGAGACATCGATAAACTGTTTCTCAAATTCTGACCAGTTGTAAATAATCTTTTCTGGTGTGCAAAGTGGGCTGAGTTCAGTCCTTTGAGTTTTAGAGTAAGTTGTGTTCATTCCCTCTTTGGTCTATATAGAATAATATTTGTGCTCATTGAAAACACCTGGCTTTTATTCACCTCAAGGGACCTTTGCGCTCCTACAGGCATAAGTGTGTTTGCTAAATCTGTAATTCTTTCTGTCGTCTGCCATTTCGTTCATGGGATGCAATTTTATATTCCACCTGTACCTCATCTCTTTGATAAACCACTATTTTCTATGTGACTCAATTCGCTGAGAATGAGTGTAACTAAGAACACTCCGGTGGTGGCGAGGGACGTTATTTCACTCATTTCCTGGCTCACTAATATATCATTGTAAACAAGAATCACATATTCTTCATCCACGTTTTCCGTCCAAGGAAATTTAGATTGTATCCTAGTCGAGGCTTTTGTAAAGAGAGCAGAAGTCAACGTTGGGTTGCCTGTGTCCTGAGGATCTTTGGTTTTCCTGAAAATATACGTCCTTGAGTGGAAGTGTCCTATGCGCTATAGCTTTGTTACTTACATTACTTTCGAATACAGCATAGAGTTCGCCAGAGTGCTGATTTCAATTTGACATCCCACATTCCACAAAATGTGGGTACGGTTTACCTCCACGCTACCCTGCATTTCTTGTCTTTACACTTTTCGTAGATGACCCTTTGTTTGGATGGGAAGTGATAGCAGTATGTAGTGTTGATTTGCACCGAGCCCCTGCCTGGTTGCCCCAAAACGGTCTATGCCTTTATCCTGAATATATTCAGGATAAAGGCATACACCCCTTTTTCGACAAACGCATGGTTGAAGAAGTACTGCCACATTCTAGCTCCTTACCAGGCGAGACCCATCTCCCTCTTGAAATCCCATTTCTGCAATTCTGCCTTGCTCTCAAGTTATTTTCCGTGGTTCAAGCCAAGTCATTTTTCTACATTAGGTGTCTTTGCCCATCCTGCAGGGCCATGAATTATAGGCTCCCTGAGATGCCCTGCTCAACTTCCCACTTTTGGAACTGGTCACAAAGCAGCAGGAAATTTTCAAGCCCTATTCTCCTTCTGAGAGCAAGCTTAGATTTGGGTCAATTCTACATCAGCATTGGAAATTAGAGCACCAAGTGCCTGTCCAATTATATAGGCATCGTGTCTTATTCTTCCCCATTGCTGTTCATGCATGGAACGAATTCCAAGCTATAAGAAAGAGGGATTTGAAAGTGCTGACTTCCCCAAGTGGGGATATTTTCAGGAAAGCGGCTGGAAGCTTGAACCCGAGCACCAGGATATGAGAAGATGAGGTGGCTTTTCATGTTTTTTCCCTGTCCAATGGGGTAGGATCCTGCAGCTGTCCCATGCATGTGTTCGCTGTAGGAAGGGTCGTCTGCATTTGGTGATTTCGGGTCCATGGAATCAGGGCAAGGCAGTGTTATTCTAGAAGGGCTGCATTTGCTGACTCATGCTCACGAAGACTCTCAGAGCCACGAGTGTCCTCCCTGAGGTCCCATCCTTCTGTGTGTTAATATATGCTCAAAACAACTTCAATCACAGCCCCTGAACGAAGTCTCGAAGAATTTATCTCTCACTCACTGCCTTTAGTTTGCAGTTTGTTTTTCTCACGGGGTGTAGCTGATTGTCAGTGCTGTGTTGCTTGCTGCTGTGCATCCACTTGATTCTCTTCCAGAGAGAAATTGATAAACTGTTTTTCAAATTCTGACCAGTTATAAATAATCTTTTCTGCTGTGCAACGTGGTCTGAGTTCAGTCCATTGAGTTTTAGAGTAAGTTGTCTTGATTCCCTCTTTGGTCTATATAGAATAGTATCTGTGCTCATTGAAAACACCTGGCTTTTACTCACCTCAAGGGACCTTTGCGCTCCTACAGGCATAAGTTTGTTTGCTAAATCTGTAATTCTTTCTGTCGTCTGCCATTTCGTTCATGGGATGCAATTTTATATTCCACCTGTACCTCATCTCTTTGATAAACCACTATTTTCTATGTGACTAAATTCGCTGAGAATGAGTGTAACTAAGAACACTCCGGTGGTGGCAAGGGACGTTATTTCACTCATTTCCTGGCTCACAAATATATCATTGTAGACAACAATCACATATTCTTCATCCACGTTTTCCGTCCAAGGAAATTTAGATTGTATCCTAGTCGAGTCTTTTGTAAAGAGAGCAGAAGTCAACGTTGGGTTGCCTGTGTCCTGAGGATCTTTGGTTTTCCTGAAAATATACGTCCTTGAGTGGAAGTGTCCGATGCGCTATAGCTTTGTTTCTTACATTACTTTCGAATACAGCATAGAGTTCGCCAGAGTGCTGATTTCAATTTGACATCCCACATTCCACAAAATGGGGGTACGGTTTACCTCCACGCTACCCTGCATTTCTTGTCTTTACACTTTTCGTAGATGACCCTGTGTTTGGATGGGAAGTGATAGCACTATGTAGTGTTGATTTGCACCGAGCCCCTGCCTGGTTGCCCCAAAACGGTCTATGCCTTTATCCTGAATATATTCAGGATAAAGGCATACACCCCTTTTTCGACAAAGGCATGGTTGAAGAAGTACTGCCACATTCTAGCTCCTTACCAGGCGAGACCCATCTCCCTCTTGAAATCCCATTTCTGCAATTCTGCCTTGCTCTCAAGTTATTTTCCGTGGTTCAACCCAAGTCATTTTTCCACATTAGGTGTCTTTGCCCATCCTGCAGGGCCATGAATTATAGGCTCCCTGAGATGCCCTGCTCAACTTCCCAATTACGGAACTGGTCACAAACAGCAGGAAATTTTCAAGCCCTATTCTCCTTCTGAGAGCAACTTACACTTGGGTCAATTCTAGATCAGCATTGGAAATTAGAGCGCCAAGTGCCTGTCCAAATATATAGGCACCGTGTCTTATTCTTCCCCATTGCAATTCATCCATGGAACGAATTCCAAGCTATAAGAAAGAGGGTTTTGAAAGTGCTGACTTCCCCAAGTGGGGATATTTTCAGGAAAGCGGCTGGAAGCTTGAACCCGAGCACCAGGATATGAGAAGATGAGGTGGCTTTTCATGTTTTGTCCCTGTCCAATGGCGTAGCATCCTGCGGCTGTCCCATGCATGTGTTTGCTGTAGGAAGGGTGGTCTGCATATGGTGATTTCGGGTCCATGGAATCAGGGCAAGGCAGTGTTATTCTAGAAGGGCTGCATTTGCTGACTCATGCTCACGAAGACTCTCAGAGCCACGAGTGTCCTCCCTGAGGTCCCAGCCTTCTGTGTGTTAATATATGCTCAAAACAACTTCAATCACAGCCCCTGAACGAAGTCTCGAAGAATTTATCTCTCACTCACTGCCTTTATTTTGCAGTTTGTTTTTCTCACGGGGTGTAGCTGATTGTCAGTGCTGTGTTGCTTGCTGCTGTGCATCCACTTGATTCTCTTCCAGAGAGACATCGATAAACTGTTTTTCAAATTCTGACCAGTTGTAAATAATCTTTTCTGGTGTGCAAAGTGGGCTGAGTTCAGTCCTTTGAGTTTTAGAGTAAGTTGTGTTCATTCCCTCTTTGGTCTATATAGAATAGTATCTGTGCTCATTGAAAACACCTGGCTTTTACTCACCTCAAGGGACCTTTGCGCTCCTACAGGCATAAGTGTGTTTGCTAAATCTGTAATTCTTTCTGTCGTCTGCCATTTCGTTCATGGGATGCAATTTTATATTCCACCTGTACCTCATCTCTTTGATAAACCACTATTTTCTATGTGACTAAATTCGCTGAGAATGAGTGTAACTAAGAACACTCCGGTGGTGGCAAGGGACGTTATTTCACTCATTTCCTGCCTCACTAATATATCATTGTAGATAAGAATCACATATTCTTCATCCACGTTTTCCGTCCAAGGAAATTTAGATTGTATCCTAGTCGAGGCTTTTGTAAAGAGAGCAGAAGTCAACGTTGGGTTGCCTGTGTCCTGAGGATCTTTGGTTTTCCTGAAAATATACGTCCTTGAGTGGAAGTGTCCTATGCGCTATAGCTTTGTTTCTTACATTACTTTCGAATACAGCATAGAGTTCGCCAGAGTGCTGATTTCAATTTGCCATCCCACATTCCACAAAATGTGGGTACGGTTTACCTCCACGCTATCCTGCATTTCTTGTCTTTACACTTTTCGTAGATGACCCTTTGTTTGGATGGGAAGTGATAGCACTATGTAGTGTTGATTTGCACCGAGCGCCTGCCTGGTTGCCCCAAAACGGTCTATGCCTTTATCCTGAATATATTCAGGATAAAGGCATACACCCCTTTTTCGACAAAGGCATGGTTGAAGAAGTACTGCCCCATTCTAGTTCCTTACCAGGCGAGACCCTTCTCCCTCTTGAAATCCCATTTCTGCAATTCTGCCTTGCTCTCAAGTTATTTTCCGTGGTTCAACCCAAGTCATTTTTCCACATTATGTGTCTTTGCACATCCTGCAGGGCCATGAATTATAGGCTCCCTGAGATGCCCTGCTCAACTTCCCAATTTCGGAACTGGTCACAAAGCAGCAGGAAATTTTCAAGCCCTATTCTCCTTCTGAGAGCAACTTACCCTTGGGTCAATTCTAGATCAGCATTGGAAATTAGAGCGCCAAGTGCCTGTCCAAATATATAGGCATCGTGTCTTATTCTTCCCCATTGCAGTTCATCCATGGAACGAATTTCAAGCTATAAGAAAGAAGGTTTTGAAAGTGCTGACTTCCCCAAGTGCGGATATTTTCAGGAAAGCGGCTGGAAGCTTGAACCCGAGCACCAGGATATGAGAAGATGAGGTGGCTTTTCATGTTTTTTCCCTGTCCAATGGGGTAGCATCCTGCGGCTGTCCCATGCATGTGTTCGCTGTAGGAAGGGTCGTCTGCATTTGGTGATTTCGGGTCCATGGAATCAGGGCAAGGCAGTGTTATTCTAGAAGGGCTGCATTTGCTGACTCATGCTCACGAAGACTCTCAGAGCCACGAGTGTCCTCCCTGAGGTCCCATCCTTCTGTGTGTTAATATATGCTCAAAACAACTTCAATCACAGCCCCTGAACGAAGTCTCGAAGAATTTATCTCTCACTCACTGCCTTTATTTTGCAGTTTGTTTTTCTCACGGGGTGTAGCTGATTGTCAGTGCTGTGTTGCTTGCTGCTGTGCATCCACTTGATTCTCTTCCAGAGAGACATCGATAAACTGTTTTTCAAATTCTGACCAGTTGTAAATAATCTTTTCTGGTGTGCAACGTGGGCTGAGTTCAGTCCTTTGAGTTTTAGAGTAAGTTGTGTTCATTCCCTCTTTGGTGTATATAGAATAGTATCTGTGCTCATTGAAAACACCTGGCTTTTACTCACCTCAAGGGACCTTTGCGCTCCTACAGGCATAAGTGTGTTTGCTAAATCTGTAATTCTTTCTGTCGTCTGCCATTTCGTTCATGGGATGCAATTTTATATTCCACCTGTACCTCATCTCTTTGATAAACCACTATTTTCTATGGGACTAAATTCGCTGAGAATGAGTGTAACTAAGAACACTCCGGTGGTGGCAAGGGACGTTATTTCACTCATTTCCTGGCTCAATAATATATCATTGTAGATAAGAATCACATATTCTTCATCCACGTTTCCCGTCCAAGGAAATTTAGATTGTATCCTAGTCGAGGCTTTTGTAAAGAGAGCAGAAGTCAACGTTGGGTTGCCTGTCTCCTGAGGATCTTTGGTTTTCCTGAAAATATACGTCCTTTAGTGGAAGTGTCCGATGCGCTATAGCTTTGTTTCTTACATTACTTTCGAATACAGCATAGAGTTCGCCAGAGTGCTGATTTCAATTTGCCATCCCACATTCCACAAAATGTGGGTACGGTTTACCTCCACACTACCCTTCATTTCTGGTCTTTACACTTTTCGTAGATGACCCTTTGTTTTGATGGGAAGTGATAGAACTATGTAGTGTTGATTTGCACCGAGCCCCTGCCTGGTTGCCCAAAAACGGTCTATGCCTTTATCCTGAATATATTCAGGATAAAGGCATACACCCCTTTTTCGACAAAGGCATGGTTGAAGAAGTACTGCCGCATTCTAGCTCCTTACCAGGCGAGACCCATCTCCCTCTTGAAATCCCATTTCTGCAATTCTGCCTTGCTCTCAAGTTATTTTCCGTGGTTCAACCCAAGTCATTTTTCCACATTAGGTGTCTTTGCCTATCATGCAGGGCCATGAATTATAGGCTCCCTGAGATGCCCTGCTCAACTTCCCACTTTTGGAACTGGTCACAAAGCAGCAGGAAATTTTCAAGCCCTATTCTCCTTCTGAGAGCAAGCTTAGATTTGGATCAATTCTACATCAGCATTGGAAATTAGAGCACCAAGTGCCTGTCCAAATATATAGGCATCGTGTCTTATTCTTCCCCATTGCAGTTCATCCATGGAACGAATTCCAAGCAATAAGAAAGAGGGTTTTGAAAGTGCTGACTTCCCCAAGTGCGGATATTTTCAGGAAAGCGGCTGGAAGCTTGAACCCGAGCACCAGGATATGAGAAGATGAGGTGGCTTTTCATGTTTTTTCCCTGTCCAATGGGGTAGCATCCTGCGGCTGTCCCATGCCTGTGTTCGCTGTAGGAAGGGTCGTCTGCATTTGGTGATTTCGGGTCCATGGAATCAGGGCAAGGCAGTGTTATTCTAGAAGGGCTGCATTTGCTGACTCATGCTCACGAAGACTCTCAGAGCCACGAGTGTCCTCCCTGAGGTCCCATCCTTCTGTGTGTTAATATATGCTCAAAACAACTTCAATCACAGCCCCTGAACGAAGTCTCGAAGAATTTATCTCTCACTCACTGCCTTTAGTTTGCAGTTTGTTTTTCTCACGGGGTGTAGCTGATTGTCAGTGCTGTGTTGCTTGCTGCTGTGCATCCACTTGATTCTCTTCCAGAGAGACATCGATAAACTGTTTTTCAAATTCTGACCAGTTGTAAATAATCTTTTCTGGTGTGCAAAGTGGGCTGAGTTCAGTCCTTTGAGTTTTAGAGTAAGTTGTGTTCATTCCCTCTTTGGTCTATATAGAATAGTATCTGTGCTCATTGAAAACACCTGGCTTTTACTCACCTCAAGGGACCTTTGCGCTCCTACAGGCATAAGTGTGTTTGCTAAATCTGTAATTCTTTCTGTCGTCTGCCATTTCGTTCATGGGATGCAATTTTATATTCCACCTGTACCTCATCTCTTTGATAAACCACTATTTTCTATGTGACTAAATTCGCTGAGAATGAGTGTAACTAAGAACACTCCGGTGGTGGCAAGGGACGTTATTTCACTCATTTCCTGGCTCACTAATATATCATTGTAGATAAGAATCACATATTCTTCATCCACGTTTTCCGTCCAAGGAAATTTAGATTGTATCCTAGTCGAGGCTTTTGTAAAGAGAGCAGAAATCAACGTTGGGTTGCCTGTGTCCTGAGGATCTTTGGTTTTCCTGAAAATATACGTCCTTGAGTGGAAGTGTCCGATGCGCTATAGCTTTGTTTCTTACATTACTTTCGAATACAGCATAGAGTTCGTCAGAGTGCTGATTTCAATTTGCCATCCCACATTCCACAAAATGTGGGTACGGTTTACCTGCACGCTACCCTGCATTTCTTGTCTTTACACTTTTCGTAGATGACCCTGTGTTTGGATGGGAAGTGATAGCACTATGTAGTGTTGATTTGCACCGAGCCCCTGCCTGGTTGCCCCAAAACGGTCTATGCCTCTATCCTGAATATATTCAGGATAAAGGCATACACCCCTTTTTCGACAAAGGCATGGTTGAAGAAGTACTGCCGCATTCTAGCTCCTTACCAGGCGAGACCCATCTCCCTCTTGAAATCCCATTTCTGCAATTCTGCCTTGCTCTCAAGTTATTTTCCGTGGTTCAACCCAAGTCATTTTTCCACATTAGGTGTCTTTGCCCATCCTGCAGGGCCATGAATTATAGGCTCCCTGAGATGCCCTGCTCAACTTCCCACTTTTGGAACTGGTCACAAAGCAGCAGGAAATTTTCAAGCCCTATTCTCCTTCTGAGAGCAAGCTTAGATTTGGATCAATTCTACATCAGCATTGGAAATTAGAGCACCAAGTGCCTGTCCAAATATATAGGCATCGTGTCTTATTCTTCCCCATTGCAGTTCATCCATGGAACGAATTCCAAGCTATAAGAAAGAGGGTTTTGAAAGTGCTGACTTCCCCAAGTGCGGATATTTTCAGGAAAGCGGCTGGAAGCTTGAACCCGAGCACCAGGATATGAGAAGATGAGGTGGCTTTTCATGTTTTTTCCCTGTCCAATGGGGTAGCATCCTGCGGCTGTCCCATGCCTGTGTTCGCTGTAGGAAGGGTCGTCTGCATTTGGTGATTTCGGGTCCATGGAATCAGGGCAAGGCAGTGTTATTCTAGAAGGGCTGCATTTGCTGACTCATGCTCACGAAGACTCTCAGAGCCACGAGTGTCCTCCCTGAGGTCCCATCCTTCTGTGTGTTAATATATGCTCAAAACAACTTCAATCACAGCCCCTGAACGAAGTCTCGAAGAATTTATCTCTCACTCACTGCCTTTAGTTTGCAGTTTGTTTTTCTCACGGGGTGTAGCTGATTGTCAGTGCTGTGTTGCTTGCTGCTGTGCATCCACTTGATTCTCTTCCAGAGAGACATCGATAAACTGTTTTTCAAATTCTGACCAGTTGTAAATAATCTTTTCTGGTGTGCAAAGTGGACTGAGTTCAGTCCTTTGAGTTTTAGAGTAAGTTGTGTTCATTCCCTCTTTGGTCTATATAGAATAGTATCTGTGCTCATTGAAAACACCTGGCTTTTACTCACCTCAAGGGACCTTTGCGCTCCTACAGGCATAAGTGTGTTTGCTAAATCTGTAATTCTTTCTGTCGTCTGCCATTTCGTTCATGGGATGCAATTTTATATTCCACCTGTACCTCATCTCTTTGATAAACCACTATTTTCTACGTGACTAAATTCGCTGAGAATGAGTGTAACTAAGAACACTCCGGTGGTGGCAAGGGACGTTATTTCACTCATTTCCTGGCTCACTAATATATCATTGTAGATAAGAATCACATATTCTTCATCCACGTTTTCCGTCCAAGGAAATTTAGATTGTATCCTGGTCGAGGCTTTTGTAAAGAGAGCAGAAGTCAACGTTGGGTTGCCTGTGTCCTGAGGATCTTTGGTTTTCCTGAAAATATATGTCCTTGAGTGGAAGTGTCCGATGCGCTATAGCTTTGTTTCTTACATTACTTTCGAATACAGCATAGAGTTCGCCAGAGTGCTGATTTCAATTTGCCATCCCAAATTCCACAAAATGTGGGTACGGTTTACCTCCACGCTCCCCTGCATTTCTTGTCTTTACACTTTTCGTAGATGACCCTTTGTTTGGATGGGAAGTGTTAGAACTATGTAGTGTTGATTTGCACCGAGCCCCTGCCTGGTTGCCCCAAAACGGTCTATGCCTTTATCCTGAATATATTCAGGATAAAGGCATACACCCCTTTTTCGACAAAGGCATGGTTGAAGAAGTACTGCCGCATTCTAGCTCCTTACCAGGCGAGACCCATCTCCCTCTTGAAATCCCATTTCTGCAATTCTGCCTTGCTCTCAAGATATTTTCCGTGGTTCAACCCAAGTCATTTTTCCACATTAGGTGTCTTTGCCCATCCTGCAGGGCCATGAATTATAGGCTCCCTGAGATGCCCTGCTGAACTTCCCACTTTCGGAACTGGTCACAAAGCAGCAGGAAATTTTCAAGCCCTATTCTCCTTCTGAGAGCAAGCTTAGATTTGGTTCAATTCTAGATCAGCATTGGAAATTAGAGCGCCAAGTGCCTGTCCAAATATATAGGCCTCGTGTCTTATTCTTCCCCATTGCAGTTCATCCATGGAACGAATTCCAAGCTATAAGAAAGAGGGTATTGAAAGTGCTGACTTCCCCAAGTGCGGATATTTTCAGGAAAGCGGCTGGAAGCTTGAACCGGAGCACCAGGATATGAGAAGATGAGGTGGCTTTTCAGGTTTTTTCCCTTTCCAATGGCGTAGCATCCTGCGGCTGTCCCATGCATGTGTTCGCTGTAGGAAGGGTCGTCTGCATTTGGTGATTTCGGGTCCATGGAATCAGGGCAAGGCAGTGTTATTCTAGAAGGGCTGCATTTGCTGACTCATGCTCACGAAGACTCTCAGAGCCACGAGTGTCCTCCCTGAGGTCCCATCCTTCTGTGTGTTAATATATGCTCAAAACAACTTCAATCACAGCCCCTGAACGAAGTCTCGAAGAATTTATCTCTCACTCACTGCCTTTATTTTGCAGTTTGTTTTTCTCACGGGGTGTAGCTGATTGTCAGTGCTGTGTTGCTTGCTGCTGTGCATCCACTTGATTCTCTTCCAGAGAGACATCGATAAACTGTTTTTCAAATTCTGACCAGTTGTAAATAATCTTTTCTGGTGTGCAATTGGGCTGAGTTCAGTCCTTTGAGTTTTAGAGTAAGTTGTGTTCATTCCCTCTTTGGTCTATATAGAATAGTATCTGTGCTCATTGAAAACACCTGGCTTTTACTCACCTCAAGGGACCTTTGCGCTCCTACAGGCATAAGTGTGTTTGCTAAATCTGTAATTCTTTCTGTCGTCTGCCATTTCGTTCATGGGATGCAATTTATATTCCACCTGTACCTCATCTCTTTGATAAACCACTATTTTCTATGTGACTAAATTCGCTGAGAATGAGTGTAACTAAGAACACTCCGGTGGTGGCAAGGGACGTTATTTCACTCTTTTCCTGGCTCACTAATATATCATTGTAGATAAGAATCACATATTCTTCATCCACGTTTTCCGTCCAAGGAAATTTAGATTGTATCCTAGTCAAGGCTTTTGTAAAGAGAGCAGAAGTAAACGTTGGGTTGCCTGTGTCCTGAGGATCTTTGGTTTTCCTGAAAATATACGTCCTTGAGTGGAAGTGTCCTATGTGCTATCGCATTGTTTCTTACATTACTTTCGAATACAGCATAGAGTTCGCCAGAGTGCTGATTTCAATTTGTCATCCCACATTCCACAAAATGTGGGTACGGTTTACCTCCACGCTACCCTGCATTTCTGGTCTTTACACTTTTCGTAGATGACCCTTTGGTTGGATGGGAAGTGATAGCACTATGTAGTGTTGATTTGCACCGAGCCCCTGCCTGGTTGCCCAAAAACGGTCTATGCCTTTATCCTGCATATATTCAGGATAAAGGCATACACCCCTTTTTCGACAAAGGCATGGTTGAAGAAGTACTGCCGCATTCTAACTCCTTACCAGGCGAGACCCATCTCCCTCTTCAAATCCCATTTCTGCAATTCTGCCTTGCTCTCAAGTTATTTTCCGTGGTTCAATCCAAGTCATTTTTCCACATTAGGTGTCTTTGCCCATCCTGCAGGGCCATGAATTATAGGCTCCCTGAGATGCCCTGCTCAACTTCCCACTTTCGCAACTGGTCACAAAGCAGCAGGAAATTTTCAAGCCCTATTCTCCTTCTGAGAGCAAGCTTAGATTTGGGTCAATTCTAGATCAGCATTGGAAATTAGAGCACCAAGTGCCTGTCCAAATATATAGGCATCGTGTCTTATTCTTCCCCATTGCAGTTCATCCATGGAACGAATTCCAAGCTATAAGAAAGAGGGTTTTGAAAGTGCCGACTTCCCCAAGTGGGGATATTTTCAGGAAAGCAGCTGGAAGCTTGAACCCGAGCACCAGGATATGAGAAAATGAGGTGGCTTTTCATGTTTTTTCCCTGTCCAATGGGGTAGCATCCTGCGGCTGTCCCATGCATGTGTTCGCTGTAGGAAGGGTCGTCGGCATTTGGTGATTTCGGGTCCATGGAATCAGGGCAAGGCAGTGTTATTCTAGAAGGGCTGCATTTGCTGACTCATGCTCATGAAGACTCTCAGAGCCACGAGTGTCCTCCCTGAGGTCCCACCCTTCTGTGTGTTAATATATGCTCAAAACAGCTTCAATCACAGTCCCTGAATGAAGTCTCGAAGAATTTATCTCTCACTCACTGGCTTTATTTTGCAGTTTGTTTTTCTCACGGGGTGTAGCTTATTGTCAGTGCTGTGTTGCTTGCTGCTGTGCATCCACTTGATTCTCTTCCAGAGAGACATCGATAAACTGTTTTTCAAATTCTGACCAGTTGTAAATAATCTTCTCTGGTGTGCAAAGTGGGCTGAGTTCAGTCCTTTGAGTTTTAGAGTAAGTTGTGTTCATTCCCTCTTTGGTCTATATAGATTAGTATCTGTGCTCATTGAAAACACCTGGCTTTTACTCACCTCAAGGGACCTTTGCGCTCCTACAGGCATAAGTGTGTTTGCTAAATCTGTAATTCTTTCTGTCGTCTGCCATTTCGTTCATGGGATGCAATTTTATATTCCACCTGTACCTCATCTCTTTGATAAACCACTATTTTCTATGTGACTAAATTCGCTGAGAATGAGTGTAACTAAGAACACTCCGGTGGTGGCAACGGACATTATTTCACTCATTTCCTGGCTCACTAATATATCATTGTAGAGAAGAATCACATATTCTTCATCCACGTTTTCCGTCCAAGGAAATTTAGATTGTATCCTAGTCGAGTCTTTTGTAAAGAGAGCAGAAGTCAACGTTGGGTTGCCTGTGTCCTGAGGATCTTTGGTTTTCCTGAAAATATACGTCTTTGACTGGAAGTGTCCTATGCGCTATAGCTTTGTTTCTTACATTATTTTCGAATACAGCATAGAGTTCGCCAGAGTGCTGATTTCAATTTGCCATCCCACATTCCACAAAATTTGGGTACGGTTTACCTCCACGCTACCCGGCATTTCTGGTCTTTACACTTTTCATAGATGATCCTTTGTTTTGATTCGAAGTGATAGAACTATGTAGTGTTGATTTGCACCGAGCCCATGCCTGGTTGCCCCAAAACGGTCTATGCCTCTATCCTGAATCTATTCAGGATAAAGGCATACACCCCTTTTTCGACAAAGGCATGGTTGAAGAAGTACTGCCACATTCTAGCTCCTTACCAGGCGAGACCCATCTCCCTCTTGAAATCCCATTTCTGCAATTCTGCCTTGCTCTCAAGTTATTTTCCGTGGTTCAAGCCAAGTCATTTTTCCACATTAGGTGTCTTTGCCCATCCTGCAGGGCCATGAATTATAGGCTCCCTGAGATGCCCTGCTCAACTTCCCACTTTCGGAACTGGTCACAAAGTAGCAGGAAATTTTCAAGCCCTATTCTCCTTCTGCGAGCAACTTAGACTGGGTCAATTCTAGATCAGCATTTGAAATTAGAGCGCCAAGTGCCTGTCCAAATGTATAGGCATCTTGTCTTATTCTTCCCCATTGCACTTCTTCCATGGAACGAATTCCAAGCTATAAGAAATAGTGTTTTGAACGTGCTGACTTCCCCAATTGAGGATATTTTCAGGAAAGCGGCTGGAAGCTTGAACCCGAGCACCAGGATATGAGAAGATGAGGTGGCTTTTCAGGTTTTTTCCCCGTCCAATGGGGTAGCATCCTGCGGCTGTCCCATGCATGTGTTCGCTGTAGGAAGGGTCGTCTGCATTTGGTGATTTCGGGTCCATGGAATCAGGGCAAGGCAGTGTTATTCTAGAAGGGCTGCATTTGCTGACTCATGCTCACGAAGACTCTCAGAGCCACGAGTGTCCTCCCTGAGGTCCTATCCTTCTTTATGTTAATATATGCTCAAAACAACTTCAATCACAGCCCCTGAACAAAGTCTCGAATAATTTATCTCTCACTCACTGCCTTTATTTTGCAGTTTGTTTTTCTCACGGGGTGTAGCTGCTTGTCAGTGCTGTGTTGCTTGCTGCTGAGCATCCACTTGATTCTCTTCCAGAGAGACATCGATAAACTGTTTTTCAAATTCTGACCAGTTGTAAATAATCTTTTCTGGTGTGCAAAGTGAGCTGAGTTCAGTCCTTTGAGTTTTAGAGTAAGTTGTGTTCATTCCCTCTTTGGTCTATATAGAATAGTATCTGTGCTCATTGAAAACACCTGGCTTTTACTCACCTCAAGGGACCTTTGCGCTCCTACAGGCATAAGCGTGTTTGCTAAATCTGTAATTCTTTCTGTCGTCTGCCATTTCGTTCATGGGATGCAATTTTATATTCCACCTGTACCTCATCTCTTTGATAAACCACTATTTTCTATGTGACTAAATTCGCTGAGAATGAGTGTAACTAAGAACACTCCGGTGGTGGCAAGGGACGTTATTTCACTCATATCCTGGCTCACTAATATAGCATTGTAGATAAGAATCACATATTCTTCATCCACGTTTTCCGTCCAAGGAAATTTACATTGTATCCTATTGGAGGCTTTTGTAAAGAGAGCAGAAGTCAACGTTGGGTTGCCTGTGTCCTGAGGATCTTTGGTTTTCCTGAAAATATACGTCCTTGAGTGGAAGTGTCCTATGCGCTATAGCTTTGTTTCTTACATTACTTTCGAATACAGCATAGAGTTCGCCAGAGTGCTGATTTCAATCTGCCATCCCACATTCCACAAAATGTGGGTACGGTTTACCTCCACGCTACCCTGTATTTTTGGTCTTTACACTTTTCGTAGATGACCCTTTGTTTGGATGGGAAGTGATAGCACTATGTAGTGTTGATTTGCACTGAGCCCCTGCCTGGTTGCCCCAAAACGGTCTATGCCTTTATCCTGAATATATTCAGGATAAAGTCATATACCCCTCTTTCGACCAAGGCATGGTTGAAGAAGTACTGCCGCATTCTAGCTCCTTACCAGGCGAGACCCATCTCCCTCTTGAAATCCCATTTCTGCAATTCTGCCTTGCTCTCAAGTTATTTACCGTGGTTGAACCCAAGTCATTTTTCCACAGTAGGTGTCTTTGCCCATCCTGCAGGGCCATGAATTATAGCCTCCCTGAGATGCCCTGCTCAACTTCCCACTTTCGGAACTGGTCACAAAGCAGCAGGAAATTGTCAAGCCCTATTCTCCTTCTGAGAGCAAGCTTAGGCTTGGGTCAATTCTAGATCACCATTGGAAATTAGAGCGCCAAGTGCTTGTCCAAATATATAGGCATCGTGTCTTATTCTTCCCCATTGCAGTTCATCCATGGAACGAATTCCAAGCTATAAGAAAGAGGGTTTTGAAAGTGCTGACTTCCCCAAGTGGGGATATTTTCAGGAAAGCGGCTGGAAGCTTGAACCCGAGCACCAGGATATGAGAAGATGAGGTGGCTTTTCATGTTTTTTCCCTGTCCAATGGGGTAGCATCCTGCGGCTGTCCCATGCATGTGTTCGCTGTAGGAAGGGTCGTCTGCATTTGGTGATTTCCGGTCCATGGAATCAGGGCAAGGCAGTGTTATTCTAGAAGGGCTGCATTTGCTGAGTCATGCTCACGAAGACTCTCAGAGCCACGAGTGTCCTCCCTGAGGTCCCATCCTTCTGTGTGTTAATATATGCTCAAAACAACTTCAATCACAGCCCCTGAACGAAGTCTCGAAGAATTTATCTCTCACTCACTGCCTTTATTTTGCAGATTGTTTTTCTCACGGGGTGTAGCTGATTGTCAGTGCTGTGTTGCTTGCTGCTGTGCATCCACTTGATTCTCTTCCAGAGAGACATCGATAAACTGTTTTTCAAATTCTGACCAGTTGTAAATAATCTTCTCTGGTGTGCAAAGTGGGCTGAGTTCAGTCCTTTGAGTTTTAGAGTAAGTTGTGTTCATTCCCTCTTTGGTCTATATAGAATAGTATCTGTGCTCATTGAAAACACCTGGCTTTTACTCATCTCAAGGGACCTTTGCGCTCCTACAGGCATAAGTGTGTTTGCTAAATCTGTAATTCTTTCTGTCGTCTGCCATTTCGTTCATGGGATGCAATTTTATATTCCACCTGTACCTCATCTCTTTGATAAACCACTATTTTCTAGGTGACTAAATTCGCTGAGAATGAGTGTAACTAAGAACACTCCGGTGGTGGCAAGGGACGTTATTTCACTCATTTCCTGGCTCACTAATATATCATTGTAGATAAGAATCACATATTCTTCATCCACGTTTTCCGTCCAAGGAAATTTACATTGTATCCTATTGGAGGCTTTTGTAAAGAGAGCAGAAGTCAACGTTGGGTTGCCTGTGTCCTGAGGATCTTTGGTTTTCCTGAAAATATACGTCCTTGAGTGGAAGTGTCCTATGCGCTATAGCTTTGTTTCTTACATTACTTTCGAATACAGCATAGAGTTCGCCAGAGTGCTGATTTCAATCTGCCATCCCACATTCCACAAAATGTGGGTACGGTTTACCTCCACGCTACCCTGTATTTTTGGTCTTTACACTTTTCGTAGATGACCCTTTGTTTGGATGGGAAGTGATAGCACTATGTAGTGTTGATTTGCACTGAGCCCCTGCCTGGTTGCCCCAAAACGGTCTATGCCTTTATCCTGAATATATTCAGGATAAAGTCATATACCCCTCTTTCGACAAAGGCATGGTTGAAGAAGTACTGCCGCATTCTAGCTCCTTACCAGGCGAGACCCATCTCCCTCTTGAAATCCCATTTCTGCAATTCTGCCTTGCTCTCAAGTTATTTTCCGTGGTTCAACCCAAGTCATTTTTCCACATTAGGTGACTTTGCCCATCCTGCAGGGCCATGAATTATAGGCTCCCTGAGATGCCCTGCTCAACTTCCCACTTTCGGAACTGGTCACAAAGCAGCAGGAAATTTTCAAGCCCTATTCTCCTTCTGAGAACAAGCTTATACTTGGGTCAATTCTAGATCAGCATTGGAAATTAGAGCGCCGAGTGCCTGTCCAAATATATAGGCATCGTGTCTTATTCTTCCCCATTGCAGTTCATCCATGGAACGAATTCCAAGCTATAAGAAAGAGGGTTTTGAAAGTGCTGACTTCCCCAAGTGCGGATATTTTCAGGAAAGCGGCTGTAAGCTTGAACCCGAGCACCAGGATATGAGAAGATGAGGTGGCTTTTCATGTTTTTTCCCTGTCCAATGGGGTAGCATCCTGCGGCTGTCCCATGCATGTGTTCGTTGTAGGAAGGGTCGTCTGCATTTGGTGATTTCGGGTCCATGGAATCAGGGCAAGGCAGTGTTATTCTAGAAGGGCTGCATTTGCTGACTCATGCTCACGAAGACTCTCAGAGCTACGAGTGTCCTCCCTGAAGTCCCATCCTTCTGTGTGTTAATATATGCTCAAAAGAGCTTCAATCACAGCCCCTGAACGAAGTCTCGAAGAATTTATCTCTCACTCACTGCCTTTATTTTGCAGTTTGTTTTTCTCACGGGGTGTAGCTGATTGTCAGTGCTGTGTTGCTTGCTGCTGTGCATCCACTTGATTCTCTTCCAGAGAGACATCGATAAACTGTTTTTTAAATTCTGACTAGTTGTAAATAATCTTTTCTGGTGTGCAAAGTGGGCTGAGTTCAGTCCTTTGAGTTTTAGAGTAAGTTGTGTTCATTCCCTCTTTGGTCTATATAGAATAGTATCTGTGCTCATTGAAAACACCTGGCTTTTACTCACCTCAATTGACCTTACCGCTCCGACAGGCATAAGTGTGTTTGCTAAATCTGTAATTCTTTCTGTCGTCTGCCATTTCGTTCATGGGATGCAATTTTATATTCCACCTGTACCTCATCTCTTTGATAAACCACTATTTTCTAGGTGACTAAATTCGCTGAGAATGAGTGTAACTAAGAACACTCCGGTGGTGGCAAGGGACGTTATTTCACTCATTTCCTGGCTCACTAATATATCATTGTAGATAGGAATCACATATTCTTCATCCACGTTTTCCGTCCAAGGAAATTTAGATTGTATCCTAGTCGAGGCTTTTGTAAAGAGAGCAGAAGTCAACGTTGGGTTGCCTGTGTCCTGAGGATCTTTGGTTTTCCTGAAAATATACGTCCTTGAGTGGAAGTGTCCTATGCGCTATAGCTTTGTTTCTTACATTATTTTCGAATACAGCACTGAGTTCGCCAGACTGCTGATTTCAATTTGCCATGCCACATTCCACAAAATGTGGGTACGGTTTACCTCCACGCTACCCTGCATTTCTGGTCTTTACACTTTTCGTAGATGACCCTTTATTTTGATTCGAAGTGATAGAACTATGTAGTGTTGATTTGCACCGAGCCCCTGCCTGGTTGCCCCAAAACGGTCTATGCCTTTATCCTGAATATATTCAGGATAAAGGCATACACCCCTTTTTCGACAAAGGCATGGTTGAAGAAGTACTGCCACATTCTAGCTCCTTACCAGGCGAGACCCATCTCCCTCTTGAAATCCCATTTCTGCAATTCTGCCTTGCTCTCAAGTTATTTACCGTGGTTGAACCCAAGTCATTTTTCCACAGTAGGTGTCTTTGCCCATCCTGCAGGGCCATGAATTATAGCCTCCCTGAGATGCCCTGCTCAACTTCCCACTTTCGGAACTGGTCACAAAGCAGCAGGAAATTGTCAAGCCCTATTCTCCTTCTGAGAGCAAGCTTAGGCTTGGGTCAATTCAAGATCACCATTGGAAATTAGAGCGCCAAGTGCTTGTCCAAATATATAGGCATCGTGTCTTATTCTTCCCCATTGCAGTTCATCCATGGAACGAATTCCAAGCTATAAGAAAGAGGGTTTTGAAAGTGCTGACTTCCCCAAGTGGGGATATTTTCAGGAAAGCGGCTGGAAGCTTGAACCCGAGCACCAGGATATGAGAAGATAAGGTGGCTTTTCATGTTTTTTCCCTGTCCAATGGGGTAGCATCCTGCGGCTGTCCCATGCATGTGTTCGCTGTAGGAAGGGTCATCTGCATTTGGTGATTTCGGGGCCATGGAATTAGGGCAAGGCAGTGTTATTCTAGAAGGGCTGCATTTGCTGACTCATGCTCACGAAGACTCTCAGAGCCACGAGTGTCCTCCCTGAGGTCCCATCCTTCTGTGTGTTAATATATGCTCAAAACAACTTCAATCACAGCCCCTGAACGAAGTCTCGAAGAATTTATCTCTCACTCACTGCCTTTAGTTTGCAGTTTGTTTTTCTCACGGGGTGTAGCTGATTGTCAGTGCTGTGTTGCTTGCTGCTGTGCATCCACTTGATTGTCTTCCAGAGAGACATGGATAAACTGTTTTTCAAATTCTGACCAGTTGTAAATAATCTTTTCTGGTGTGCAAAGTGGGCTGAGATCAGTCCTTTGAGTTTTAGAGTAAGTTGTGTTCATTCCCTCTTTGGTCTATATAGAATAGTATCTGTGCTCATTGAAAACACCTGGCTTTTACTCACCTCAAGGGACCTTAGCGCTCCTACAGGCATAAGCGTGTTTGCTAAATCTGTAATTCTTTCTGTCGTCTGCCATTTCCTTCATGGGATGCAATTTTATATTCCACCTGTACCTCATCTCTTTGATAAACCACTATTTTCTATGTGACTAAATTCGCTGAGAATGAGTGTAACTAAGAACACTCTGGTGGTGGCAAGGGACGTTATTTCACTCATATCCTGGCTCACTAATATAGCATTGTAGATAAGAATCACATATTCTTCATCCACGTTTTCCGTCCAAGGAAATTTACATTGTATCCTAGTGGAGGCTTTTGTAAAGAGAGCAGAAGTCAACGTTGGGTTGCCTGTGTCCTGAGGATCTTTGGTTTTCCTGAAAATATACGTCCTTGAGTGGAAGTGTCCTATGCGCTATAGCTTTGTTTCTTACATTACTTTCGAATACAGCATAGAGTTCGCCAGAGTGCTGATTTCAATTTGCCATCCCACATTCTAAAAAATGTGGATACGGTTTACCTCCACGCTACCATGTATTTTTGGTCTTTACACTTTTCGTAGATGACCCTTTGTTTGGATGGGAAGTGATAGCACTATGTAGTGTTGATTTGCACCGAGCCCCTGCCTGGTTGTCCCAAAACGGTCTATGCCTTTATCCTGAATATATTCAGGATAAAGGCATACACCCCTTTTTCGACAAAGGCATGGTTGAAGAAGTACTGCCGCATTCTAGTTCCTTACCAGGCGAGACCCATCTCCCTCTTGAAATCCCATTTCTGCAATTCTGCCTTGCTCTCAAGTTATTTTCCGTGGTTCAAACCAAGTCATTTTTCCACATTAGGTGTCTTTGCCCATCCTGCAGGGCCATGAATTATAGGCTCCCTGAGATGCCCTGCTCAACTTCCCACTTTCGGAACTGGTCACAAAGCAGCAGGAAATTTTCAAGCACTATTCTCCTTCTGAGAACAAGCTTATACTTGGGTCAATTCTAGATCAGCATTGGAAATTAGAGCGCCTAGTGCCTGTCCAAATATATAGGCATCGTGTCTTATTCTTCCCCATTGCAGTTCATCCATGGAACGAATTCCAAGCTATAAGAAAGAGGGTTTTGAAAGTGCTGACTTCCCCAGGTGGGGATATTTTCAGGAAAGCGGCTTGAAGCTTGAACCCGAGCACCAGGATATGAGAAGATGAGGTGGCTTTTCATGATTTTTCCCTGTCCCATGGGGTAGCATCCTGCGGCTGTCCCATGCATGTGTTCGTTGTAAGAAGGGTCGTCTGCATTTCGTGATTTCGGGTCCATGGAATCAGGGCAAGGCAGTGTTATTCTAGAAGGGCTGCATTTGCTGAGTCATGCTCACGAAGACTCTCAGAGCCACGAGTGTCCTCCCTGAGGTCCCATCCTTCTGTGTGTTAATATATGCTCAAAACAACTTCAATCACAGCCCCTGAACGAAGTCTCGAAGAATTTATCTCTCACTCACTGCCTTTATTTTGCAGATTGTTTTTCTCACGGGGTGTAGCTGATTGTCAGTGCTGTGTTGCTTGCTGCTGTGCATCCACTTGATTCTCTTCCAGAGAGACATCGATAAACTGTTTTCAAATTCTGACCAGTTGTAAATAATCTTCTCTGGTGTGCAAAGTGGGCTGAGTTCAGTCCTTTGAGTTTTAGAGTAAGTTGTGTTCATTCCCTCTTTGGTCTATATAGAATAGTATCTGTGCTCATTGAAAACACCTGGCTTTTACTCACCTCAAGGGACCTTTGCGCTCCTACAGGCATAAGTGCGTTTGCTAAATCTGTAATTCTTTCTGTCGTCTGCCATTTCGTTCATGGGATGCAATTTTATATTCCACCTGTACCTCATCTCTTTGATAAACCACTATTTTCTATGTGACTAAATTCGCTGAGAATGAGTGTAACTAAGAACACTCCGGTGGTGGCAAGGGACGTTATTTCACTCATATCCTGGCTCACTAATATAGCATTGTAGATAAGAATCACATATTCTTCATCCACGTTTTCCGTCCAAGGAAATTTACATTGTATCCTATTGGAGGCTTTTGTAAAGAGAGCAGAAGTCAACGTTGGGTTGCCTGTGTCCTGAGGATCTTTGGTTTTCCTGAAAATATACGTCCTTGAGTGGAAGTGTCCTATGCGCTATAGCTTTGTTTCTTACATTACTTTCGAATACAGCATAGAGTTCGCCAGAGTGCTGATTTCAATCTGCCATCCCACATTCCACAAAATGTGGGTACGGTTTACCTCCACGCTACCCTGTATTTTTGGTCTTTACACTTTTCGTAGATGACCCTTTGTTTGGATGGGAAGTGATAGCACTATGTAGTGTTGATTTGCACTGAGCCCCTGCCTGGTTGCCCCAAAACGGTCTATGCCTTTATCCTGAATATATTCAGGATAAAGTCATATACCCCTCTTTCGACAAAGGCATGGTTGAAGAAGTACTGCCGCATTCTAGCTCCTTACCAGGCGAGACCCATCTCCCTCTTGAAATCCCATTTCTGCAATTCTGCCTTGCTCTCAAGTTATTTTCCGTGGTTCAACCCAAGTCATTTTTCCACATTAGGTGACTTTGCCCATCCTGCAGGGCCATGAATTATAGGCTCCCTGAGATGCCCTGCTCAACTTCCCACTTTCGGAACTGGTCACAAAGCAGCAGGAAATTTTCAAGCCCTATTCTCCTTCTGAGAACAAGCTTATACTTGGGTCAATTCTAGATCAGCATTGGAAATTAGAGCGCCGAGTGCCTGTCCAAATATATAGGCATCGTGTCTTATTCTTCCCCATTGCAGTTCATCCATGGAACGAATTCCAAGCTATAAGAAAGAGGGTTTTGAAAGTGCTGACTTCCCCAAGTGGGGATTTTTTCAGGAAAGCGGCTGTAAGCTTGAACCCGAGCACCAGGATATGAGAAGATGAGGTGGCTTTTCATGTTTTTTCCCTGTCCAATGGGGTAGCATCCTGCGGCTGTCCCATGCATGTGTTCGTTGTAGGAAGGGTCGTCTGCATTTGGTGATTTCGGGTCCATGGAATCAGGGCAAGGCAGTGTTATTCTAGAAGGGCTGCATTTGCTGACTCATGCTCACGAAGACTCTCAGAGCTACGAGTGTCCTCCCTGAAGTCCCATCCTTCTGTGTGTTAATATATGCTCAAAAGAGCTTCAATCACAGCCCCTGAACGAAGTCTCGAAGAATTTATCTCTCACTCACTGCCTTTATTTTGCAGTTTGTTTTTCTCACGGGGTGTAGCTGATTGTCAGTGCTGTGTTGCTTGCTGCTGTGCATCCACTTGATTCTCTTCCAGAGAGACATCGATAAACTGTTTTTTAAATTCTGACTAGTTGTAAATAATCTTTTCTGGTGTGCAAAGTGGGCTGAGTTCAGTCCTTTGAGTTTTAGAGTAAGTTGTGTTCATTCCCTCTTTGGTCTATATAGAATAGTATCTGTGCTCATTGAAAACACCTGGATTTTACTCACCTCAATTGACCTTACCGCTCCTACAGGCATAAGTGTGTTTGCTAAATCTGTAATTCTTTCTGTCGTCTGCCATTTCGTTCATGGGATGCAATTTTATATTCCACCTGTACCTCATCTCTTTGATAAACCACTATTTTCTAGGTGACTAAATTCGCTGAGAATGAGTGTAACTAAGAACACTCCGGTGGTGGCAAGGGACGTTATTTCACTCATTTCCTGGCTCACTAATATATCATTGTAGATAAGAATCACATATTCTTCATCCACGTTTTCCGTCCAAGGAAATTTACATTGTATCCTATTGGAGGCTTTTGTAAAGAGAGCAGAAGTCAACGTTGGGTTGCCTGTGTCCTGAGGATCTTTGGTTTTCCTGAAAATATACGTCCTTGAGTGGAAGTGTCCTATGCGCTATAGCTTTGTTTCTTACATTACTTTCGAATACAGCATAGAGTTCGCCAGAGTGCTGATTTCAATCTGCCATCCCACATTCCACAAAATGTGGGTACGGTTTACCTCCACGCTACCCTGTATTTTTGGTCTTTACACTTTTCGTAGATGACCCTTTGTTTGGATGGGAAGTGATAGCACTATGTAGTGTTGATTTGCACTGAGCCCCTGCCTGGTTGCCCCAAAACGGTCTATGCCTTTATCCTGAATATATTCAGGATAAAGTCATATACCCCTCTTTCGACAAAGGCATGGTTGAAGAAGTACTGCCGCATTCTAGCTCCTTACCAGGCGAGACCCATCTCCCTCTTGAAATCCCATTTCTGCAATTCTGCCTTGCTCTCAAGTTATTTTCCGTGGTTCAACCCAAGTCATTTTTCCACATTAGGTGACTTTGCCCATCCTGCAGGGCCATGAATTATAGGCTCCCTGAGATGCCCTGCTCAACTTCCCACTTTCGGAACTGGTCACAAAGCAGCAGGAAATTTTCAAGCCCTATTCTCCTTCTGAGAACAAGCTTATACTTGGGTCAATTCTAGATCAGCATTGGAAATTAGAGCGCCGAGTGCCTGTCCAAATATATAGGCATCGTGTCTTATTCTTCCCCATTGCAGTTCATCCATGGAACGAATTCCAAGCTATAAGAAAGAGGGTTTTGAAAGTGCTGACTTCCCCAAGTGCGGATATTTTCAGGAAAGCGGCTGTAAGCTTGAACCCGAGCACCAGGATATGAGAAGATGAGGTGGCTTTTCATGTTTTTTCCCTGTCCAATGGGGTAGCATCCTGCGGCTGTCCCATGCATGTGTTCGTTGTAGGAAGGGTCGTCTGCATTTGGTGATTTCGGGTCCATGGAATCAGGGCAAGGCAGTGTTATTCTAGAAGGGCTGCATTTGCTGACTCATGCTCACGAAGACTCTCAGAGCTACGAGTGTCCTCCCTGAAGTCCCATCCTTCTGTGTGTTAATATATGCTCAAAAGAGCTTCAATCACAGCCCCTGAACGAAGTCTCGAAGAATTTATCTCTCACTCACTGCCTTTATTTTGCAGTTTGTTTTTCTCACGGGGTGTAGCTGATTGTCAGTGCTGTGTTGCTTGCTGCTGTGCATCCACTTGATTCTCTTCCAGAGAGACATCGATAAACTGTTTTTTAAATTCTGACTAGTTGTAAATAATCTTTTCTGGTGTGCAAAGTGGGCTGAGTTCAGTCCTTTGAGTTTTAGAGTAAGTTGTGTTCATTCCCTCTTTGGTCTATATAGAATAGTATCTGTGCTCATTGAAAACACCTGGCTTTTACTCACCTCAATTGACCTTACCGCTCCTACAGGCATAAGTGTGTTTGCTAAATCTGTAATTCTTTCTGTCGTCTGCCATTTCGTTCATGGGATGCAATTTTATATTCCACCTGTACCTCATCTCTTTGATAAACCACTATTTTCTAGGTGACTAAATTCGCTGAGAATGAGTGTAACTAAGAACACTCCGGTGGTGGCAAGGGACGTTATTTCACTCATTTCCTGGCTCACTAATATATCATTGTAGATAAGAATCACATATTCTTCATCCACGTTTTCCGTCCAAGGAAATTTAGATTGTATCCTAGTCGAGGCTTTTGTAAAGAGAGCAGAAGTCAACGTTGGGTTGCCTGTGTCCTGAGGATCTTTGGTTTTCCTGAAAATATACGTCCTTGAGTTGAAGTGTCCTATGCGCTATAGCTTTGTTTCTTACATTATTTTCGAATACAGCACTGAGTTCGCCAGACTGCTGATTTCAATTTGCCATGCCACATTCCACAAAATGTGGGTACGGTTTACCTCCACGCTACCCTGCATTTCTGGTCTTTACACTTTTCGTAGATGACCCTTTATTTGGATTCGAAGTGATAGAACTATGTAGTGTTGATTTGCACCGAGCCCCTGCCTGGTTGCCCCAAAACGGTCTATGCCTTTATCCTGAATATATTCAGGATAAAGGCATACACCCCTTTTTCGACAAAGGCATGGTTGAAGAAGTACTGCCGCATTCTAGCTCCTTACCAGGCGAGACCCATCTCCCTCTTGAAATCCCATTTCTGCAATTCTGCCTTGCTCTCAAGTTATTTTCCGTGGTTCAAACCAAGTCATTTTTCCACATTAGGTGTCTTTGCCCATCCTGCAGGGCCATGAATTATAGGCTCCCTGAGATGCCCTGCTCAACTTCCCACTTTCGGAACTGGTCACAAAGCAGCAGGAAATTTTCAAGCACTATTCTCCTTCTGAGAACAAGCTTATACTTGGGTCAATTCTAGATCAGCATTGGAAATTAGAGCGCCTAGTGCCTGTCCAAATATATAGGCATCGTGTCTTATTCTTCCCCATTGCAGTTCATCCATGGAACGAATTCCAAGCTATAAGAAAGAGGGTTTTGAAAGTGCTGACTTCCCCAGGTGGGGATATTTTCAGGAAAGCGGCTTGAAGCTTGAACCCGAGCACCAGGATATGAGAAGATGAGGTGGCTTTTCATGATTTTTCCCTGTCCCATGGGGTAGCATCCTGCGGCTGTCCCATGCATGTGTTCGTTGTAAGAAGGGTCGTCTGCATTTGGTGATTTCGGGTCCATGGAATCAGGGCAAGGCAGTGTTATTCTAGAAGGGCTGCATTTGCTGACTCATGCTCACGAAGACTCTCAGAGCCACGAGTGTCCTCCCTGAGGTCCCATCCTTCTGTGTGTTAATATATGCACAAAACAGCTTCAATCACAGCCCCTGAACGAAGTCTCGAAGAATTTATCTCTCACTCACTGCCTTTATTTTGCAGATTGTTTTTCTCACGGGGTGTAGCTGCTTGTCAGTGCTGTGTTGCTTGCTGTTGTGCATCCACTTGATTCTCTTCCAGAGAGACATCGATAAACTGTTTTTCAAATTCTGACCAGTTGTAAATAATCTTCTCTGGTGTGCAAAGTGGGCTGAGTTCAGTCCTTTGAGTTTTAGAGTAAGTTGTGTTCATTCCCTCTTTGGTCTATATAGAATAGTATCTGTGCTCATTGAAAACACCTGGCTTTTACTCACCTCAAGGGACCTTTGCGCTCCTACAGGCATAAGTGTGTTTGCTAAATCTGTAATTCTTTCTGTCGTCTGCCATTTCGTTCATGGGATGCAATTTTATATTCCACCTGTACCTCATCTCTTTGATAAACCACTATTTTCTAGGTGACTAAATTCGCTGAGAATGAGTGTAACTAAGAACACTCCGGTGGTGGCAAGGGGCGTTATTTCACTCATTTCCTGGCTCACTAATATATCATTGTAGATAGGAATCACATATTCTTCATCCACGTTTTCCGTCCAAGGAAATTTAGATTGTATCCTAGTCGAGGCTTTTGTAAAGAGAGCAGAAGTCAACGTTGGGTTGCCTGTGTCCTGAGGATCTTTGGTTTTCCTGAAAATATACGTCCTTGAGTGGAAGTGTCCTATGCGCTATAGCTTTGTTTCTTACATTATTTTCGAATACAGCATAGAGTTTGCCAGAGTGCTGATTTCAATTTGCCATCCCAAATTCCAAAAAATGTGGGTACGGTTTACCTCCACGCTCCCCTGCATTTCTGGTCTTTACACTTTTCGTAGATGACCCTTTGTTTGGATGCGAAGTGATAGAACTATGTAGTGTTGATTTGCACCGAGCCCCTGCCTGGTTGCCCCAAAACGGTCTATGCCTTTATCCTGAATATATTCAGGATAAAGGCATACACCCCTTTTTCGACAAAGGCATGGTTGAAGAAGTACTGCCACATTCTTGCTCCTTACCAGGCGAGACCCATCTCCCTCTTGAAATCCCATTTCTGCAATTCTGCCTTGCTCTCAAGTTATTTTCCGTGGTTCAACCGAAGTCATTTTTCCACATTAGGTGTCTTTGCCCATCCTGCAGGGCCATGAATTATAGGCTCCCTGAGATGCCCTGCTCAACTTCCCACTTTCGGAACTGGTCACAAAGCAGCAGGAAATTTTCAAGCCCTATTCTCCTTCTGAGAGCAAGCTTAGGCTTGGGTCAATTCTAGATCACCATTGGAAATTAGAGCGCCAAGTGCTTGTCCAAATATATAGGCATCGTGTCTTATTCTTCCCCATTGCAGTTCATCCATGGAACGAATTCCAAGCTATAAGAAAGAGGGTTTTGAAAGTGCTGACTTCCCCAAGTGGGGATATTTTCAGGAAAGCGGCTGGAAGCTTGAACCCGAGCACCAGGATATGAGAAGATGAAGTGGCTTTTCATGTTTTTTCCCTGTCCAATGGGGTAGCATCCTGCGGCTGTCCCATGCATGTGTTCGCTGTAGGAAGGGTCGTCTGCATTTGGTGATTTCCGGTCCATGGAATCAGGGCAAGGCTGTGTTATTCTAGAAGGGCTGCATTTGCTGAGTCATGCTCACGAAGACTCTCAGAGCCACGAGTGTCCTCCCTGAGGTCCCATCCTTCTGTGTGTTAATATATGCTCAAAACAACTTCAATCACAGCCCCTGAACGAAGTCTCGAAGAATTTATCTCTCACTCACTGCCTTTATTTTGCAGATTGTTTTTCTCACGGGGTGTAGCTGCTTGTCAGTGCTGTGTTGCTTGCTGCTGTGCATCCACTTGATTCTCTTCCAGAGAGACATCGATAAACTGTTTTTCAAATTCTGACCAGTTGTAAATAATCTTCTCTGGTGTGCAAAGTGGGCTGAGTTCAGTCCTTTGAGTTTTAGAGTAAGTTGTGTTCATTCCCTCTTTGGTCTATATAGAATAGTATCTGTGCTCATTGAAAACACCTGGCTTTTACTCACCTCAAGGGACCTTTGCGCTCCTACAGGCATAAGTGTGTTTGCTAAATCTGTAATTCTTTCTGTCGTCTGCCATTTCGTTCATGGGATGCAATTTTATATTCCACCTGTACCTCATCTCTTTGATAAACCACTATTTTCTATGTGACTAAATTCGCTGAGAATGAGTGTAACTAAGAACACTCCGGTGGTGGCAAGGGACGTTATTTCACTCATATCCTGGCTCACTAATATAGCATTGTAGATAAGAATCACATATTCTTCATCCACGTTTTCCGTCCAAGGAAATTTACATTGTATCCTATTGGAGGCTTTTGTAAAGAGAGCAGAAGTCAACGTTGGGTTGCCTGTGTCCTGAGGATCTTTGGTTTTCCTGAAAATATACGTCCTTGAGTGGAAGTGTCCTATGCGCTATAGCTTTGTTTCTTACATTACTTTCGAATACAGCATAGAGTTCGCCAGAGTGCTGATTTCAATCTGCCATCCCACATTCCACAAAATGTGTGTACGGTTTACCTCCACGCTACCCTGTATTTTTGGTCTTTACACTTTTCGTAGATGACCCTTTGTTTGGATGGGAAGTGATAGCACTATGTAGTGTTGATTTGCACTGAGCCCCTGCCTGGTTGCCCCAAAACGGTCTATGCCTTTATCCTGAATATATTCAGGATAAAGTCATATACCCCTCTTTCGACAAAGGCATGGTTGAAGATGTACTGCCGCATTCTAGCTCCTTACCAGGCGAGACCCATCTCCCTCTTGAAATCCCATTTCTGCAATTCTGCCTTGCTCTCATGTTATTTTCCGTGGTTCAACCCAAGTCATTTTTCCACATTAGGTGACTTTGCCCATCCTGCAGGGCCATGAATTATAGGCTCCCTGAGATGCCCTGCTCAACTTCCCACTTTCGGAACTGGTCACAAAGCAGCAGGAAATTTTCAAGCACTATTCTCCTTCTGAGAACAAGCTTATACTTGGGTCAATTCTAGATCAGCATTGGAAATTAGAGCGCCTAGTGCCTGTCCAAATATATAGGCATCGTGTCTTATTCTTCCCCATTGCAGTTCATCCATGGAACGAATTCCAAGCTATAAGAAAGAGGGTTTTGAAAGTGCTGACTTCCCCAGGTGGGGATATTTTCAGGAAAGCGGCTTGAAGCTTGAACCCGAGCACCAGGATATGAGAAGATGAGGTGGCTTTTCATGATTTTTCCCTGTCCCATGGGGTAGCATCCTGCGGCTGTCCCATGCATGTGTTCGTTGTAAGAAGGGTCGTCTGCATTTGGTGATTTCGGGTCCATGGAATCAGGGCAAGGCAGTGTTATTCTAGAAGGGCTGCATTTGCTGACTCATGCTCACGAAGACTCTCAGAGCCACGAGTGTCCTCCCTGAGGTCCCATCCTTCTGTGTGTTAATATATGCACAAAACTGCTTCAATCACAGCCCCTGAACGAAGTCTCAAAGAATTTATCTCTCACTCACTGCCTTTATTTTGCAGTTTGTTTTTCTCACGGGGTGTAGCTGATTGTCAGTGCTGTGTTGCTTGCTGCTGTGCATCCACTTGATTCTCTTCCAGAGAGACATCGATACACTGTTTTTCAAATTCTGACCAGTTGTAAATAATCTTTTCTGGTGTGCAAAGTGGGCTGAGTTCAGTCCTTTGAGTTTTAGAGTAAGTTGTGTTCATTGCCTCTTTGGTCTATATAGAATAGTATCTGTGCTCATTGAAAACACCTGGCTTTTACTCACCTCAAGGGACCTTTGCGCTCCTACAGGCATAAGTGTGTTTGCTAAATCTGTAATTCTTTCTGTCGTCTGCCATTTCGTTCATGGGATGCAATTTTATATTCCACCTGTACCTCATCTCTTTGATAAACCACTATTTTCTAGGTGACTAAATTCGCTGAGAATGAGTGTAACTAAGAACACTCCGGTGGTGGCAAGGGACGTTATTTCACTCATTTCCTGGCTCACTAATATATCATTGTAGATAGGAATCACATATTCTTCATCCACGTTTTCCGTCCAAGGAAATTTAGATTGAATCCTAGTCGAGGCTTTTGTAAAGAGAGCAGAAGTAAACGTTGGGTTGCCTGTGTCCTGAGGATCTTTGGTTTTCCTGAAAATATACGTCCTTGAGTGGAAGTGTCCTATGCGCTATAGCTTTGTTTCTTACATTATTTTCGAATACAGCATAGAGTTCGCCAGAGTGCTGATTTCAATTTGCCATCCCAAATTCCAAAAAATGTGGGTACGGTTTACCTCCACGCTCCCCTGCATTTCTGGTCTTTACACTTTTCGTAGATGACCCTTTGTTTGGATTCGAAGTGATAGAACTATGTAGTGTTGATTTGCACCGAGCCCCTGCCTGGTTGCCCCAAAACGGTCTATGCCTTTATCCTGAATATATTCAGGATAAAGGCATACACCCCTTTTTCGACAAAGGCATGGTTGAAGAAGTACTGCCACATTCTAGCTCCTTACCAGGCGAGACCCATCTCCCTCTTGAAATCCCATTTCTGCAATTCTGCCTTGCTCTCAAGTTATTTACCGTGGTTGAACCCAAGTCATTTTTCCACAGTAGGTGTCTTTGCCCATCCTGCAGGGCCATGAATTATAGGCTCCCTGAGATGCCCTGCTCAACTTCCCACTTTCGGAACTGGTCACAAAGCAGCAGGAAATTGTCAAGCCCTATTCTCCTTCTGAGAGCAAGCTTAGGCTTGGGTCAATTCAAGATCACCATTGGAAATTAGAGCGCCAAGTGCTTGTCCAAATATATAGGCATCGTGTCTTATTCTTCCCCATTGCAGTTCATCCATGGAACGAATTCCAAGCTATAAGAAAGAGGGTTTTGAAAGTGCTGACTTCCCCAAGTGGGGATATTTTCAGGAAAGCGGCTGGAAGCTTGAACCCGAGCACCAGGATATGAGAAGATGAAGTGGCTTTTCATGTTTTTTCCCTGTCCAATGGGGTAGCATCCTGCGGCTGTCCCATGCATGTGTTCGCTGTAGGAAGGGTCGTCTGCATTTGGTGATTTCCGGTCCATGGAATCAGGGCAAGGCAGTGTTATTCTAGAAGGGCTGCATTTGCTGAGTCATGCTCACGAAGACTCTCAGAGCCACGAGTGTCCTCCCTGAGGTCCCATCCTTCTGTGTGTTAATATATGCTCAAAACAACTTCAATCACAGCCCCTGAACGAAGTCTCGAAGAATTTATCTCTCACTCACTGCCTTTATTTTGCAGATTGTTTTTCTCACGGGGTGTAGCTGATTGTCAGTGCTGTGTTGCTTGCAGCTGTGCATCCACTTGATTCTCTTCCAGAGAGACATCGATAAACTGTTTTTCAAATTCTGACCAGTTGTAAATAATCTTCTCTGGTGTGCAAAGTGGGCTGAGTTCAGTCCTTTGAGTTTTAGAGTAAGTTGTGTTCATTGCCTCTTTGGTCTATATAGAATAGTATCTGTGCTCATTGAAAACACCTGGCTTTTACTCACCTCAAGGGACCTTTGCGCTCCTACAGGCATAAGTGTGTTTGCTAAATCTGTAATTCTTTCTGTCGTCTGCCATTTCGTTCATGGGATGCAATTTTATATTCCACCTGTACCTCATCTCTTTGATAAACCACTATTTTCTATGTGACTAAATTCGCTGAGAATGAGTGTAACTAAGAACACTCCGGTGGTGGCAAGGGACGTTATTTCACTCATTTCCTGGCTCACTAATATATCATTGTAGATAAGAATCACATATTCTTCATCCACGTTTTCCGTCCAAGGAAATTTACATTGTATCCTAGTCGAGGCTTTTGTAAAGAGAGCAGAAGTCAACGTTGGGTTGCCTGTGTCCTGAGGATCTTTGGTTTTCCTGAAAATATACGTCCTTGAGTGGAAGTGTCCTATGCGCTATAGCTTTGTTTCTTACATTACTTTCGAATACAGCATAGAGTTCGCCAGAGTGCTGATTTCAATCTGCCATCCCACATTCCACAAAATGTGGGTACGGTTTACCTCCACGCTACCCTGTATTTTTGGTCTTTACACTTTTCGTAGATGACCCTTTGTTTGGATGGGAACTGATAGCACTATGTAGTGTTGATTTGCACTGAGCCCCTGCCTGGTTGCCCCAAAACGGTCTATGCCTTTATCCTGAATATATTCAGGATAAAGTCATATACCCCTCTTTCGACAAAGGCATGGTTGAAGAAGTACTGCCGCATTCTAGCTCCTTACCAGGCGAGACCCATCTCCCTCTTGAAATCCCATTTCTGCAATTCTGCCTTGCTCTCAAGTTATTTTCCGTGGTTCAACCCAAGTCATTTTTCCACATTAGGTGACTTTGCCCATCCTGCAGGGCCATGAATTATAGGCTCCCTGAGATGCCCTGCTCAACTTCCCACTTTCGGAACTGGTCACAAAGCAGCAGGAAATTTTCAAGCCCTATTCTCCTTCTGAGAACAAGCTTATACTTGGGTCAATTCTAGATCAGCATTGGAAATTAGAGCGCCGAGTGCCTGTCCAAATATATAGGCATCGTGTCTTATTCTTCCCCATTGCAGTTCATCCATGGAACGAATTCCAAGCTATAAGAAAGAGGGTTTTGAAAGTGCTGACTTCCCCAAGTGGGGATTTTTTCAGGAAAGCGGCTGTAAGCTTGAACCTGAGCACCAGGATATGAGAAGATGAGGTGGCTTTTCATGTTTTTTCCCTGTCCAATGGGGTAGCATCCTGCGGCTGTCCCATGCATGTGTTCGTTGTAGGAAGGGTCGTCTGCATTTGGTGATTTCGGGTCCATGGAATCAGGGCAAGGCAGTGTTATTCTAGAAGGGCTGCATTTGCTGACTCATGCTCACGAAGACTCTCAGAGCTACGAGTGTCCTCCCTGAAGTCCCATCCTTCTGTGTGTTAATATATGCTCAAAAGAGCTTCAATCACAGCCCCTGAACGAAGTCTCGAAGAATTTATCTCTCACTCACTGCCTTTATTTTGCAGTTTGTTTTTCTCACGGGGTGTAGATGATTGTCAGTGCTGTGTTGCTTGCTGCTGTGCATCCACTTGATTCTCTTCCAGAGAGACATCGATAAACTGTTTTTTAAATTCTGACTAGTTGTAAATAATCTTTTCTGGTGTGCAAAGTGGGCTGAGTTCAGTCCTTTGAGTTTTAGAGTAAGTTGTGTTCATTCCCTCTTTGGTCTATATAGAATAGTATCTGTGCTCATTGAAAACACCTGGCTTTTACTCACCTCAATTGACCTTACCGCTCCTACAGGCATAAGTGTGTTTGCTAAATCTGTAATTCTTTCTGTCGTCTGCCATTTCGTTCATGGGATGCAATTTTATATTCCACCTGTACCTCATCTCTTTGATAAACCACTCTTTTCTAGGTGACTAAATTCGCTGAGAATGAGTGTAACTAAGAACACTCCGGTGGTGGCAAGGGACGTTATTTCACTCATTTCCTGGCTCACTAATATATCATTGTAGATAAGAATCACATATTCTTCATCCACGTTTTCCGTCCAAGGAAATTTAGATTGTATCCTAGTCGAGGCTTTTGTAAAGAGAGCAGAAGTCAACGTTGGGTTGCCTGTGTCCTGAGGATCTTTGGTTTTCCTGAAAATATACGTCCTTGAGTTGAAGTGTCCTATGCGCTATAGCTTTGTTTCTTACATTATTTTCGAATACAGCACTGAGTTCGCCAGACTGCTGATTTCAATTTGCCATGCCACATTCCACAAAATGTGGGTACGGTTTACCTCCACGCTACCCTGCATTTCTGGTCTTTACACTTTTCGTAGATGACCCTTTATTTGGATTCGAAGTGATAGAACTATGTAGTGTTGATTTGCACCGAGCCCCTGCCTGGTTGCCCCAAAACGGTCTATGCCTTTATCCTGAATATATTCAGGATAAAGGCATACACCCCTTTTTCGACAAAGGCATGGTTGAAGAAGTACTGCCACATTCTAGCTCCTTACCAGGCGAGACCCATCTCCCTCTTGAAATCCCATTTCTGCAATTCTGCCTTGCTCTCAAGTTATTTACCGTGGTTGAACCCAAGTCATTTTTCCACAGTAGGTGTCTTTGCCCATCCTGCAGGGCCATGAATTATAGCCTCCCTGAGATGCCCTGCTCAACTTCCCACTTTCGGAACTGGTCACAAAGCAGCAGGAAATTGTCAAGCCCTATTCTCCTTCTGAGAGCAAGCTTAGGCTTGGGTCAATTCAAGATCACCATTGGAAATTAGAGCGCCAAGTGCTTGTCCAAATATATAGGCATCGTGTCTTATTCTTCCCCATTGCAGTTCATCCATGGAACGAATTCCAAGCTATAAGAAAGAGGGTTTTGAAAGTGCTGACTTCCCCAAGTGGGGATATTTTCAGGAAAGCGGCTGGAAGCTTGAACCCGAGCACCAGGATATGAGAAGATAAGGTGGCTTTTCATGTTTTTTCCCTGTCCAATGGGGTAGCATCCTGCGGCTGTCCCATGCATGTGTTCGCTGTAGGAAGGGTCATCTGCATTTGGTGATTTCGGGGCCATGGAATTAGGGCAAGGCAGTGTTATTCTAGAAGGGCTGCATTTGCTGACTCATGCTCACGAAGACTCTCAGAGCCACGAGTGTCCTCCCTGAGGTCCCATCCTTCTGTGTGTTAATATATGCTCAAAACAACTTCAATCACAGCCCCTGAACGAAGTCTCGAAGAATTTATCTCTCACTCACTGCCTTTAGTTTGCAGTTTGTTTTTCTCACGGGGTGTAGCTGATTGTCAGTGCTGTGTTGCTTGCTGCTGTGCATCCACTTGATTCTCTTCCAGAGAGACATCGATAAACTGTTTTTCAAATTCTGACCAGTTGTAAATAATCTTTTCTGGTGTGCAAAGTGGGCTGAGTTCAGTCCTTTGAGTTTTAGAGTAAGTTGTGTTCATTCCCTCTTTGGTCTATATAGAATAGTATCTGTGCTCATTGAAAACACCTGGCTTTTACTCACCTCAAGGGACCTTAGCGCTCCTACAGGCATAAGCGTGTTTGCTAAATCTGTAATTCTTTCTGTCGTCTGCCATTTCCTTCATGGGATGCAATTTTATATTCCACCTGTACCTCATCTCTTTGATAAACCACTATTTTCTATGTGACTAAATTCGCTGAGAATGAGTGTAACTAAGAACACTCCGGTGGTGGCAAGGGACGTTATTTCACTCATATCCTGGCTCACTAATATAGCATTGTAGATAAGAATCACATATTCTTCATCCACGTTTTCCGTCCAAGGAAATTTACATTGTATCCTAGTGGAGGCTTTTGTAAAGAGAGCAGAAGTCAACGTTGGGTTGCCTGTGTCCTGAGGATCTTTGGTTTTCCTGAAAATATACGTCCTTGAGTGGAAGTGTCCTATGCGCTATAGCTTTGTTTCTTACATTACTTTCGAATACAGCATAGAGTTCGCCAGAGTGCTGATTTCAATTTGCCATCCCACATTCCAAAAAATGTGGATACGGTTTACCTCCACGCTACCATGTATTTTTGGTCTTTACACTTTTCGTAGATGACCCTTTGTTTGGATGGGAAGTGATAGCACTATGTAGTGTTGATTTGCACCGAGCCCCTGCCTGGTTGTCCCAAAACGGTCTATGCCTTTATCCTGAATATATTCAGGATAAAGGCATACACCCCTCTTTCGACAAAGGCATGGTTGAAGAAGTACTGCCGCATTCTAGCTCCTTACCAGGCGAGACCCATCTCCCTCTTGAAATCCCATTTCTGCAATTCTGCCTTGCTCTCAAGTTATTTTCCGTGGTTCAAACCAAGTCATTTTTCCACATTAGGTGTCTTTGCCCATCCTGCAGGGCCATGAATTATAGGCTCCCTGAGATGCCCTGCTCAACTTCCCACTTTCGGAACTGGTCACAAAGCAGCAGGAAATTTTCAAGCACTATTCTCCTTCTGAGAACAAGCTTATACTTGGGTCAATTCTAGATCAGCATTGGAAATTAGAGCGCCTAGTGCCTGTCCAAATATATAGGCATCATGTCTTATTCTTCCCCATTGCAGTTCATCCATGGAACGAATTCCAAGCTATAAGAAAGAGGGTTTTGAAAGTGCTGACTTCCCCAGGTGGGGATATTTTCAGGAAAGCGGCTTGAAGCTTGAACCCGAGCACCAGGATATGAGAAGATGAGGTGGCTTTTCATGATTTTTCCCTGTCCCATGGGGTAGCATCCTGCGGCTGTCCCATGCATGTGTTCGTTGTAAGAAGGGTCGTCTGCATTTGGTGATTTCGGGTCCATGGAATCAGGGCAAGGCAGTGTTATTCTAGAAGGGCTGCATTTGCTGACTCATGCTCACGAAGACTCTCAGAGCCACGAGTGTCCTCCCTGAGGTCCCATCCTTCTGTGTGTTAATATATGCACAAAACAGCTTCAATCACAGCCCCTGAACGAAGTCTCAAAGAATTTATCTCTCACTCACTGCCTTTATTTTGCAGTTTGTTTTTCTCACGGGGTGTAGCTGATTGTCAGTGCTGTGTTGCTTGCTGCTGTGCATACACTTGATTCTCTTCCAGAGAGACATCGATACACTGTTTTTCAAATTCTGACCAGTTGTAAATAATCTTTTCTGGTGTGCAAAGTGGGCTGAGTTCAGTCCTTTGAATTTTAGAGTAAGTTGTGTTCATTGCCTCTTTGGTCTATATAGAATAGTATCTGTGCTCATTGAAAACACCTGGCTTTTACTCACCTCAAGGGACCTTTGCGCTCCTACAGGCATAAGTGTGTTTGCTAAATCTGTAATTCTTTCTGTCGTCTGCCATTTCGTTCATGGGATGCAATTTTATATTCCACCTGTACCTCATCTCTTTGATAAACCACTATTTTCTAGGTGACTAAATTCGCTGAGAATGAGTGTAACTAAGAACACTCCGGTGGTGCAAGGGACGTTATTTCACTCATTTCCTGGCTCACTAATATATCATTGTAGATAGGAATCACATATTCTTCATCCACGTTTTCCGTCCAAGGAAATTTAGATTGTATCCTAGTCGAGGCTTTTGTAAAGAGAGCAGAAGTCAACGTTGGGTTGCCTGTGTCCTGAGGATCTTTGGTTTTCCTGAAAATATACGTCCTTGAGTGGAAGTGTCCTATGCGCTATAGCTTTGTTTCTTACATTATTTTCGAATACAGCATAGAGTTCGCCAGAGTGCTGATTTCAATTTGCCATCCCAAATTCCACAAAATGTGGGTACGGTTTACCTCCACGCTCCCCTGCATTTCTGGTCTTTACACTTTTCGTAGATGACCCTTTGTTTGGATTCGAAGTGATAGAACTATGTAGTGTTGATTTGCACCGAGCCCCTGCCTGGTTGCCCCAAAACGGTCTATGCCTTTATCCTGAATATATTCAGGATAAAGGCATACACCCCTTTTTCGACAAAGGCATGGTTGAAGAAGTACTGCCACATTCTTGCTCCTTACCAGGCGAGACCCATCTCCCTCTTGAAATCCCATTTCTGCAATTCTGCCTTGCTCTCAAGTTATTTTCCGTGGTTCAACCGAAGTCATTTTTCCACATTAGGTGTCTTTGCCCATCCTGCAGGGCCATGAATTATAGGCTCCCTGAGATGCCCTGCTCAACTTCCCACTTTCGGAACTGGTCACAAAGCAGCAGGAAATTTTCAAGCACTATTCTCCTTCTGAGAGCAAGCTTAGGCTTGGGTCAATTCTAGATCACCATTGGAAATTAGAGCGCCAAGTGCTTGTCCAAATATATAGGCATCGTGTCTTATTCTTCCCCATTGCAGTTCATCCATGGAACGAATTCCAAGCTATAAGAAAGAGGGTTTTGAAAGTGCTGAATTCCCCAAGTGAGGATATTTTCAGGAAAGCGGCTGGAAGCTTGAACCCGAGCACCAGGATATGAGAAGATGAAGTGGCTTTTCATGTTTTTTCCCTGTCCAATGGGGTAGCATCCTGCGGCTGTCCCATGCATGTGTTCGCTGTAGGAAGGGTTGTCTGCATTTGGTGATTTCCGGTCCATGGAATCAGGGCAAGGCAGTGTTATTCTAGAAGGGCTGCATTTGCTGACTCATGCTCACGAAGACTCTCAGAGCCACGAGTGTCCTCCCTGAGGTCCCATCCTTCTGTGTGTTAATATATGCTCAAAACAACTTCAATCACAGCCCCTGAACGAAGTCTCGAAGAATTTATCTCTCACTCACTGCCTTTATTTTGCAGATTGTTTTTCTCACGGGGTGTAGCTGATTGTCAGTGCTGTGTTGCTTGCTGCTGTGCATCCACTGGATTCTCTTCCAGAGAGACATCGATAAACTGTTTTTCAAATTCTGACCAGTTGTAAATAATCTTCTCTGGTGTGCAAAGTGGGCTGAGTTCAGTCCTTTGAGTTTTAGAGTAAGTTGTGTTCATTCCCTCTTTGGTCTATATAGAATAGTATCTGTGCTCATTGAAAACACCTGGCTTTTACTCACCTCAAGGGACCTTTGCGCTCCTACAGGCATAAGTGTGTTTGCTAAATCTGTAATTCTTTCTGTCGTCTGCCATTTCGTTCATGGGATGCAATTTTATATTCCACCTGTACCTCATCTCTTTGATAAACCACTATTTTCTATGTGACTAAATTCGCTGAGAATGAGTGTAACTAAGAACACTCCGGTGGTGGCAAGGGACGTTATTTCACTCATATCCTGGCTCACTAATATAGCATTGTAGATAAGAATCACATATTCTTCATCCACGTTTTCCGTCCAAGGAAATTTAGATTGTATCCTATTGGAGGCTTTTGTAAAGAGAGCAGAAGTCAACGTTGGGTTGCCTGTGTCCTGAGGATCTTTGGTTTTCCTGAAAATATACGTCCTTGAGTGGAAGTGTCCTATGCGCTATAGCTTTGTTTCTTACATTACTTTCGAATACAGCATAGAGTTCGCCAGAGTGCTGATTTCAATCTGCCATCCCACATTCCACAAAATGTGGGTACGGTTTACCTCCACGCTACCCTGTATTTTTGGTCTTTACACTTTTCGTAGATGACCCTTTGTTTGGATGGGAAGTGATAGCACTATGTAGTGTTGATTTGCACTGAGCCCCTGCCTGGTTGCCCCAAAACGGTCTATGCCTTTATCCTGAATATATTCAGGATAAAGTCATATACCCCTCTTTCGACAAAGGCATGGTTGAAGAAGTACTGCCGCATTCTAGCTCCTTACCAGGCGAGACCCATCTCCCTCTTGAAATCCCATTTCTGCAATTCTGCCTTGCTCTCATGTTATTTTCCGTGGTTCAACCAAAGTCATTTTTCCACATTAGGTGACTTTGCCCATCCTGCAGGGCCATGAATTATAGGCTCCGTGAGATGCCCTGCTCAACTTCCCACTTTCGGAACTGGTCACAAAGCAGCAGGAAATTTTCAAGCCCTATTCTCCTTCTGAGAACAAGCTTATACTTGGGTCAATTCTAGATCAGCATTAGAAATTAGAGCGCCGAGTGCCTGTCCAAATATATAGGCATCGTGTCTTATTCTTCCCCATTGCAGTTCATCCATGGAACGAATTCCAAGCTATAAGAAAGAGGGTTTTGAAAGTGCTGACTTCCCCAAGTGGGGATTTTTTCAGGAAAGCGGCTGTAAGCTTGAACCCGAGCACCAGGATATGAGAAGATGAGGTGGCTTTTCATGTTTTTTCCCTGTCCAATGGGGTAGCATCCTGCGGCTGTCCCATGCATGTGTTCGTTGTAGGAAGGGTCGTCTGCATTTGGTGATTTCGGGTCCATGGAATCAGGGCAAGGCAGTGTTATTCTAGAAGGGCTGCATTTGCTGACTCATGCTCACGAAGACTCTCAGAGCTACGAGTGTCCTCCCTGAAGTCCCATCCTTCTGTGTGTTAATATATGCTCAAAAGAGCTTCAATCACAGCCCCTGAACGAAGTCTCGAAGAATTTATCTCTCACTCACTGCCTTTATTTTGCAGTTTGTTTTTCTCACGGGGTGTAGCTGATTGTCAGTGCTGTGTTGCTTGCTGCTGTGCATCCACTTGATTCTCTTCCAGAGAGACATCGATAAACTGTTTTTTAAATTCTGACTAGTTGTAAATAATCTTTTCTGGTGTGCAAAGTGGGCTGAGTTCAGTCCTTTGAGTTTTAGAGTAAGTTGTGTTCATTGCCTCTTTGGTCTATATAGAATAGTATCTGTGCTCATTGAAAACACCTGGCTTTTACTCACCTCAATTGACCTTACCGCTCCGACAGGCATAAGTGTGTTTACTAAATCTGTAATTCTTTCTGTCGTCTGCCATTTCGTTCATGGGATGCAATTTTATATTCCACCTGTACCTCATCTCTTTGATAAACCACTATTTTCTAGGTGACTAAATTCGCTGAGAATGAGTGTAACTAAGAACACTCCGGTGGTGGCAAGGGACGTTATTTCACTCATTTCCTGGCTCACTAATATATCATTGTAGATAAGAATCACATATTCTTCATCCACGTTTTCCGTCCAAGGAAATTTAGATTGTATCCTAGTCGAGGCTTTTGTAAAGAGAGCAGAAGTCAACGTTGGGTTGCCTGTGTCCTGAGGATCTTTGGTTTTCCTGAAAATATACGTCCTTGAGTGGAAGTGTCCTATGCGCTATAGCTTTGTTTCTTACATTATTTTCGAATACAGCACTGAGTTCGCCAGACTGCTGATTTCAATTTGCCATGCCACATTCCACAAAATGTGGGTACGGTTTACCTCCACGCTACCCTGCATTTCTGGTCTTTACACTTTTCGTAGATGACCCTTTATTTGGATTCGAAGTGATAGAACTATGTAGTGTTGATTTGCACCGAGCCCCTGCCTGGTTGCCCCAAAACGGTCTATGCCTTTATCCTGAATATATTCAGGATAAAGGCATACACCCCTTTTTCGACAAAGGCAAGGTTGAAGAAGTACTGCCACATTCTAGCTCCTTACCAGGCGAGACCCATCTCCCTCTTGAAATCCCATTTCTGCAATTCTGCCTTGCTCTCAAGTTATTTACCGTGGTTGAACCCAAGTCATTTTTCCACAGTAGGTGTCTTTGCCCATCCTGCAGGGCCATGAATTATAGCCTCCCTGAGATGCCCTGCTCAACTTCCCACTTTCGGAACTGGTCACAAAGCAGCAGGAAATTGTCAAGCCCTATTCTCCTTCTGAGAGCAAGCTTAGGCTTGGGTCAATTCAAGATCACCATTGGAAATTAGAGCGCCAAGTGCTTGTCCAAATATATAGGCATCGTGTCTTATTCTTCCCCATTGCAGTTCATCCATGGAACGAATTCCAAGCTATAAGAAAGAGGGTTTTGAAAGTGCTGACTTCCCCAAGTGGGGATATTTTCAGGAAAGCGGCTGGAAGCTTGAACCCGAGCACCAGGATATGAGAAGATAAGGTGGCTTTTCATGTTTTTTCCCTGTCCAATGGGGTAGCATCCTGCGGCTGTCCCATGCATGTGTTCGCTGTAGGAAGGGTCATCTGCATTTGGTGATTTCGGGGCCATGGAATTAGGGCAAGGCAGTGTTATTCTAGAAGGGCTGCATTTGCTGACTCATGCTCACGAAGACTCTCAGAGCCACGAGTGTCCTCCCTGAGGTCCCATCCTTCTGTGTGTTAATATATGCTCAAAACAACTTCAATCACAGCCCCTGAACGAAGTCTCGAAGAATTTATCTCTCACTCACTGCCTTTAGTTTGCAGTTTGTTTTTCTCACGGGGTGTAGCTGATTGTCAGTGCTGTGTTGCTTGCTGCTGTGCATCCACTTGATTCTCTTCCAGAGAGACATCGATAAACTGTTTTTCAAATTCTGACCAGTTGTAAATAATCTTTTCTGGTGTGCAAAGTGGGCTGAGTTCAGTCCTTTGAGTTTTAGAGTAAGTTGTGTTCATTCCCTCTTTGGTCTATATAGAATAGTATCTGTGCTCATTGAAAACACCTGGCTTTTACTCACCTCAAGGGACCTTAGCGCTCCTACAGGCATAAGCGTGTTTGCTAAATCTGTAATTCTTTCTGTCGTCTGCCATTTCCTTCATGGGATGCAATTTTATATTCCACCTGTACCTCATCTCTTTGATAAACCACTATTTTCTATGTGACTAAATTCGCAGAGAATGAGTGTAACTAAGAACACTCCGGTGGTGGCAAGGGACGTTATTTCACTCATATCCTGGCTCACTAATATAGCATTGTAGATAAGAATCACATATTCTTCATCCACGTTTTCCGTCCAAGGAAATTTACATTGTATCCTAGTGGAGGCTTTTGTAAAGAGAGCAGAAGTCAACGTTGGGTTGCCTGTGTCCTGAGGATCTTTGGTTTTCCTGAAAATATACGTCCTTGAGTGGAAGTGTCCTATGCGCTATAGCTTTGTTTCTTACATTACTTTCGAATACAGCATAGAGTTCGCCAGAGTGCTGATTTCAATTTGCCATCCCACATTCCAAAAAATGTGGATACGGTTTACCTCCACGCTACCATGTATTTTTGGTCTTTACACTTTTCGTAGATGACCCTTTGTTTGGATGGGAAGTGATAGCACTATGTAGTGTTGATTTGCACCGAGCCCCTGCCTGGTTGTCCCAAAACGGTCTATGCCTTTATCCTGAATATATTCAGGATAAAGGCATACACCCCTCTTTCGACAAAGGCATGGTTGAAGAAGTACTGCCGCATTCTAGCTCCTTACCAGGCGAGACCCATCTCCCTCTTGAAATCCCATTTCTGCAATTCTGCCTTGCTCTCAAGTTATTTTCCGTGGTTCAAACCAAGTCATTTTTCCACATTAGGTGTCTTTGCCCATCCTGCAGGGCCATGAATTATAGGCTCCCTGAGATGCCCTGCTCAACTTCCCACTTTCGGAACTGGTCACAAAGCAGCAGGAAATTTTCAAGCACTATTCTCCTTCTGAGAACAAGCTTATACTTGGGTCAATTCTAGATCAGCATTGGAAATTAGAGCGCCTAGTGCCTGTCCAAATATATAGGCATCGTGTCTTATTCTTCCCCATTGCAGTTCATCCATGGAACGAATTCCAAGCTATAAGAAAGAGGGTTTTGAAAGTGCTGACTTCCCCAGGTGGGGATATTTTCAGGAAAGCGGCTTGAAGCTTGAACCCGAGCACCAGGATATGAGAAGATGAGGTGGCTTTTCATGATTTTTCCCTGTCCCATGGGGTAGCATCCTGCGGCTGTCCCATGCATGTGTTCGTTGTAAGAAGGGTCGTCTGCATTTGGTGATTTCGGGTCCATGGAATCAGGGCAAGGCAGTGTTATTCTAGAAGGGCTGCATTTGCTGACTCATGCTCACGAAGACTCTCAGAGCCACGAGTGTCCTCCCTGAGGTCCAATCCTTCTGTGTGTTAATATATGCACAAAACAGCTTCAATCACAGCCCCTGAACGAAGTCTCGAAGAATTTATCTCTCACTCACTGCCTTTATTTTGCAGTTTGTTTTTCTCACGGGGTGTAGCTGATTGTCAGTGCTGTGTTGCTTGCTGCTGTGCATCCACTTGATTCTCTTCCAGAGAGACATCGATAAACTGTTTTTTAAATTCTGACTAGTTGTAAATAATCTTTTCTGGTGTGCAAAGTGGGCTGAGTTCAGTCCTTTGAGTTTTAGAGTAAGTTGTGTTCATTCCCTCTTTGGTCTATATAGAATAGTATCTGTGCTCATTGAAAACACCTGGCTTTTACTCACCTCAAGGGACCTTTGCGCTCCTACAGGCATAAGTGTGTTTGCTAAATCTGTAATTCTTTCTGTCGTCTGCCATTTCGTTCATGGGATGCAATTTTATATTCCACCTGTACCTCATCTCTTTGATAAACCACTATTTTCTATGTGACTAAATTCGCTGAGAATGAGTGTAACTAAGAACACTCCGGTGGTGGCAAGGGACGTTATTTCACTCATTTCCTGGCTCACTAATATATCATTGTAGATAGGAATCACATATTCTTCATCCACGTTTTCCGTCCAAGGAAATTTAGATTGTATCCTAGTCGAGGCTTTTGTAAAGAGAGCAGAAGTAAACGTTGGGTTGCCTGTGTCCTGAGGATCTTTGGTTTTCCTGAAAATATACGTCCTTGAGTGGAAGTGTCCTATGCGCTATAGCTTTGTTTCTTACATTATTTTCGAATACAGCATAGAGTTCGCCAGAGTGCTGATTTCAATTTGCCATCCCAAATTCCAAAAAATGTGGGTACGGTTTACCTCCACGCTCCCCTGCATTTCTGGTCTTTACACTTTTCGTAGATGACCCTTTGTTTGGATTCGAAGTGATAGAACTATGTAGTGTTGATTTGCACCGAGCCCCTGCCTGGTTGCCCCAAAACGGTCTATGCCTTTATCCTGAATATATTCAGGATAAAGGCATACACCCCTTTTTCGACAAAGGCATGGTTGAAGAAGTACTGCCACATTCTTGCTCCTTACCAGGCGAGACCCATCTCCCTCTTGAAATCCCATTTCTGCAATTCTGCCTTGCTCTCAAGTTATTTTCCGTGGTTCAACCGAAGTCATTTTTCCACATTAGGTGTCTTTGCCCATCCTGCAGGGCCATGAATTATAGCCTCCCTGAGATGCCCTGCTCAACTTCCCACTTTCGGAACTGGTCACAAAGCAGCAGGAAATTTTCAAGCCCTATTCTCCTTCTGAGAGCAAGCTTAGGCTTGGGTCAATTCTAGATCACCATTGGAAATTAGAGCGCCAAGTGCTTGTCCAAATATATAGGCATCGTGTCTTATTCTTCCCCATTGCAGTTCATCCATGGAACGAATTCCAAGCTATAAGAAAGAGGGTTTTGAAAGTGCTGACTTCCCCAAGTGGGGATATTTTCAGGAAAGCGGCTGGAAGCTTGAACCCGAGCACCAGGATATGAGAAGATGAAGTGGCTTTTCATGTTTTTTCCCTGTCCAATGGGGTAGCATCCTGCGGCTGTCCCATGCATGTGTTCGCTGTAGGAAGGGTCGTCTGCATTTGGTGATTTCCGGTCCATGGAATCAGGGCAAGGCAGTGTTATTCTAGAAGGGCTGCATTTGCTGAGTCATGCTCACGAAGACTCTCAGAGCCACGAGTGTCCTCCCTGAGGTCCCATCCTTCTGTGTGTTAATATATGCTCAAAACAACTTCAATCACAGCCCCTGAACGAAGTCTCGAAGAATTTATCTCTCACTCACTGCCTTTATTTTGCAGATTGTTTTTCTCACGGGGTGTAGCTGATTGTCAGTGCTGTGTTGCTTGCTGCTGTGCATCCACTTGATTCTCTTCCAGAGAGACATCGATAAACTGTTTTTCAAATTCTGACCAGTTGTAAATAATCTTCTCTGGTGTGCAAAGTGGGCTGAGTTCAGTCCTTTGAGTTTTAGAGTAAGTTGTGTTCATTGCCTCTTTGGTCTATATAGAATAGTATCTGTGCTCATTGAAAACACCTGGCTTTTACTCACCTCAAGGGACCTTTGCGCTCCTACAGGCATAAGTGTGTTTGCTAAATCTGTAATTCTTTCTGTCGTCTGCCATTTCGTTCATGGGATGCAATTTTATATTCCACCTGTACCTCATCTCTTTGATAAACCACTATTTTCTATGTGACTAAATTCGCTGAGAATGAGTGTAACTAAGAACACTCCGGTGGTGGCAAGGGACGTTATTTCACTCATATCCTGGCTCACTAATATAGCATTGTAGATAAGAATCACATATTCTTCATCCACGTTTTCCGTCCAAGGAAATTTACATTGTATCCTATTGGAGGCTTTTGTAAAGAGAGCAGAAGTCAACGTTGGGTTGCCTGTGTCCTGAGGATCTTTGGTTTTCCTGAAAATATACGTCCTTGAGTGGAAGTGTCCTATGCGCTATAGCTTTGTTTCTTACATTACTTTCGAATACAGCATAGAGTTCGCCAGAGTGCTGATTTCAATCTGCCATCCCACATTCCACAAAATGTGGGTACGGTTTACCTCCACGCTACCCTGTATTTTTGGTCTTTACACTTTTCGTAGATGACCCTTTGTTTGGATGGGAAGTGATAGCACTATGTAGTGTTGATTTGCACTGAGCCCCTGCCTGGTTGCCCCAAAACGGTCTATGCCTTTATCCTGAATACATTCAGGATAAAGTCATATACCCCTCTTTCGAAAAAGGCATGGTTGAAGAAGTACTGCCGCATTCTAGCTCCTTACCAGGCGAGACCCATCTCCCTCTTGAAATCCCATTTCTGCAATTCTGCCTTGCTCTCATGTTATTTTCCGTGGTTCAACCCAAGTCATTTTTCCACATTAGGTGACTTTGCCCATCCTGCAGGGCCATGAATTATAGGCTCCCTGAGATGCCCTGCTCAACTTCCCACTTTCGGAACTGGTCACAAAGCAGCAGGAAATTTTCAAGCCCTATTCTCCTTCTGAGAACAAGCTTATACTTGGGTCAATTCTAGATCAGCATTGGAAATTAGAGCGCCGAGTGCCTGTCCAAATATATAGGCATCGTGTCTTATTCTTCCCCATTGCAGTTCATCCATGGAACGAATTCCAAGCTATAAGAAAGAGGGTTTTGAAAGTGCTGACTTCCCCAAGTGGGGATTTTTTCAGGAAAGCGGCTGTAAGCTTGAACCCGAGCACCAGGATATGAGAAGATGAGGTGGCTTTTCATGTTTTTTCCCTGTCCAATGGGGTAGGATCCTGCGGCTGTCCCATGCATGTGTTCGTTGTAGGAAGGGTCGTCTGCATTTGGTGATTTCGGGTCCATGGAATCAGGGCAAGGCAGTGTTATTCTAGAAGGGCTGCATTTGCTGACTCATGCTCACGAAGACTCTCAGAGCCACGAGTGTCCTCCCTGAGGTCCCATCCTTCTGTGTGTTAATATATGCTCAAAACAACTTCAATCACAGCCCCTGAACGAAGTCTCGAAGAATTTATCTCTCACTCACTGCCTTTATTTTGCAGTTTGTTTTTCTCACGGGGTGTAGCTGATTGTCAGTGCTGTGTTGCTTGCTGCTGTGCATCCACTTGATTCTCTTCCAGAGAGACATCGATAAACTGTTTTTTAAATTCTGACTAGTTGTAAATAATCTTTTCTGGTGTGCAAAGTGGGCTGAGTTCAGTCCTTTGAGTTTTAGAGTAAGTTGTGTTCATTCCCTCTTTGGTCTATATAGAATAGTATCTGTGCTCATTGAAAACACCTGGCTTTTACTCACCTCAATTGACCTTACCGCTCCGACAGGCATAAGTGTGTTTGCTAAATCTGTAATTCTTTCTGTCGTCTGCCATTTCGTTCATGGGATGCAATTTTATATTCCACCTGTACCTCATCTCTTTGATAAACCACTATTTTCTAGGTGACTAAATTCGCTGAGAATGAGTGTAACTAAGAACACTCCGGTGGTGGCAAGGGACGTTATTTCACTCATTTCCTGGCTCACTAATATATCATTGTAGATAAGAATCACATATTCTTCATCCACGTTTTCCGTCCAAGGAAATTTAGATTGTATCCTAGTCGAGGCTTTTGTAAAGAGAGCAGAAGTCAACGTTGGGTTGCCTGTGTCCTGAGGATCTTTGGTTTTCCTGAAAATATACGTCCTTGAGTGGAAGTGTCCTATGCGCTATAGCTTTGTTTCTTACATTATTTTCGAATACAGCACTGAGTTCGCCAGACTGCTGATTTCAATTTGCCATGCCACATTCCACAAAATGTGGGTACGGTTTACCTCCACGCTACCCTGCATTTCTGGTCTTTTCACTTTTCGTAGATGACCCTTTATTTGGATTCGAAGTGATAGAACTATGTAGTGTTGATTTGCACCGAGCCCCTGCCTGGTTGCCCCAAAACGGTCTATGCCTTTATCCTGAATATATTCAGGATAAAGGCATACACCCCTTTTTCGACAAAGGCATGGTTGAAGAAGTACTGCCACATTCTAGCTCCTTACCAGGCGAGACCCATCTCCCTCTTGAAATCCCATTTCTGCAATTCTGCCTTGCTCTCAAGTTATTTACCGTGGTTGAACCCAAGTCATTTTTCCACAGTAGGTGTCTTTGCCCATCCTGCAGGGCCATGAATTATAGCCTCCCTGAGATGCCCTGCTCAACTTCCCACTTTCGGAACTGGTCACAAAGCAGCAGGAAATTGTCAAGCCCTATTCTCCTTCTGAGAGCAAGCTTAGGCTTGGGTCAATTCAAGATCACCATTGGAAATTAGAGCGCCAAGTGCTTGTCCAAATATATAGGCATCGTGTCTTATTCTTCCCCATTGCAGTTCATCCATGGAACGAATTCCAAGCTATAAGAAAGAGGGTTTTGAAAGTGCTGACTTCCCCAAGTGGGGATATTTTCAGGAAAGCGGCTGGAAGCTTGAACCCGAGCACCAGGATATGAGAAGATAAGGTGGCTTTTCATGTTTTTTCCCTGTCCAATGGGGTAGCATCCTGCGGCTGTCCCATGCATGTGTTCGCTGTAGGAAGGGTCGTCTGCATTTGGTGATTTCCGGTCCATGGAATCAGGGCAAGGCAGTGTTATTCTAGAAGGGCTGCATTTGCTGAGTCATGCTCACGAAGACTCTCAGAGCCACGAGTGTCCTCCCTGAGGTCCCATCCTTCTGTGTGTTAATATATGCTCAAAACAACTTCAATCACAGCCCCTGAACGAAGTCTCGAAGAATTTATCTCTCACTCACTGCCTTTATTTTGCAGATTGTTTTTCTCACGGGGTGTAGCTGATTGTCAGTGCTGTGTTGCTTGCTGCTGTGCATCCACTTGATTCTCTTCCAGAGAGACATCGATAAACTGTTTTTCAAATTCTGACCAGTTGTAAATAATCTTCTCTGGTGTGCAAAGTGGGCTGAGTTCAGTCCTTTGAGTTTTAGAGTAAGTTGTGTTCATTGCCTCTTTGGTCTATATAGAATAGTATCTGTGCTCATTGAAAACACCTGGCTTTTACTCACCTCAAGGGACCTTTGCGCTCCTACAGGCATAAGTGTGTTTGCTAAATCTGTAATTCTTTCTGTCGTCTGCCATTTCGTTCATGGGATGCAATTTTATATTCCACCTGTACCTCATCTCTTTGATAAACCACTATTTTCTATGTGACTAAATTCGCTGAGAATGAGTGTAACTAAGAACACTCCGGTGGTGGCAAGGGACGTTATTTCACTCATATCCTGGCTCACTAATATAGCATTGTAGATAAGAATCACATATTCTTCATCCACGTTTTCCGTCCAAGGAAATTTACATTGTATCCTATTGGAGGCTTTTGTAAAGAGAGCAGAAGTCAACGTTGGGTTGCCTGTGTCCTGAGGATCTTTGGTTTTCCTGAAAATATACGTCCTTGAGTGGAAGTGTCCTATGCGCTATAGCTTTGTTTCTTACATTACTTTCGAATACAGCATAGAGTTCGCCAGAGTGCTGATTTCAATCTGCCATCCCACATTCCACAAAATGTGGGTACGGTTTACCTCCACGCTACCCTGTATTTTTGGTCTTTACACTTTTCGTAGATGACCCTTTGTTTGGATGGGAAGTGATAGCACTATGTAGTGTTGATTTGCACTGAGCCCCTGCCTGGTTGCCCCAAAACGGTCTATGCCTTTATCCTGAATACATTCAGGATAAAGTCATATACCCCTCTTTCGAAAAAGGCATGGTTGAAGAAGTACTGCCGCATTCTAGCTCCTTACCAGGCGAGACCCATCTCCCTCTTGAAATCCCATTTCTGCAATTCTGCCTTGCTCTCATGTTATTTTCCGTGGTTCAACCCAAGTCATTTTTCCACATTAGGTGACTTTGCCCATCCTGCAGGGCCATGAATTATAGGCTCCCTGAGATGCCCTGCTCAACTTCCCACTTTCGGAACTGGTCACAAAGCAGCAGGAAATTTTCAAGCCCTATTCTCCTTCTGAGAACAAGCTTATACTTGGGTCAATTCTAGATCAGCATTGGAAATTAGAGCGCCGAGTGCCTGTCCAAATATATAGGCATCGTGTCTTATTCTTCCCCATTGCAGTTCATCCATGGAACGAATTCCAAGCTATAAGAAAGAGGGTTTTGAAAGTGCTGACTTCCCCAAGTGGGGATTTTTTCAGGAAAGCGGCTGTAAGCTTGAACCCGAGCACCAGGATATGAGAAGATGAGGTGGCTTTTCATGTTTTTTCCCTGTCCAATGGGGTAGGATCCTGCGGCTGTCCCATGCATGTGTTCGTTGTAGGAAGGGTCGTCTGCATTTGGTGATTTCGGGTCCATGGAATCAGGGCAAGGCAGTGTTATTCTAGAAGGGCTGCATTTGCTGACTCATGCTCACGAAGACTCTCAGAGCTACGAGTGTCCTCCCTGAAGTCCCATCCTTCTGTGTGTTAATATATGCTCAAAAGAGCTTCAATCACAGCCCCTGAACGAAGTCTCGAAGAATTTATCTCTCACTCACTGCCTTTATTTTGCAGTTTGTTTTTCTCACGGGGTGTAGCTGATTGTCAGTGCTGTGTTGCTTGCTGCTGTGCATCCACTTGATTCTCTTCCAGAGAGACATCGATAAACTGTTTTTTAAATTCTGACTAGTTGTAAATAATCTTTTCTGGTGTGCAAAGTGGGCTGAGTTCAGTCCTTTGAGTTTTAGAGTAAGTTGTGTTCATTCCCTCTTTGGTCTATATAGAATAGTATCTGTGCTCATTGAAAACACCTGGCTTTTACTCACCTCAATTGACCTTACCGCTCCGACAGGCATAAGTGTGTTTGCTAAATCTGTAATTCTTTCTGTCGTCTGCCATTTCGTTCATGGGATGCAATTTTATATTCCACCTGTACCTCATCTCTTTGATAAACCACTATTTTCTAGGTGACTAAATTCGCTGAGAATGAGTGTAACTAAGAACACTCCGGTGGTGGCAAGGGACGTTATTTCACTCATTTCCTGGCTCACTAATATATCATTGTAGATAAGAATCACATATTCTTCATCCACGTTTTCCGTCCAAGGAAATTTAGATTGTATCCTAGTCGAGGCTTTTGTAAAGAGAGCAGAAGTCAACGTTGGGTTGCCTGTGTCCTGAGGATCTTTGGTTTTCCTGAAAATATACGTCCTTGAGTGGAAGTGTCCTATGCGCTATAGCTTTGTTTCTTACATTATTTTCGAATACAGCACTGAGTTCGCCAGACTGCTGATTTCAATTTGCCATGCCACATTCCACAAAATGTGGGTACGGTTTACCTCCACGCTACCCTGCATTTCTGGTCATTTCACTTTTCGTAGATGACCCTTTATTTGGATTCGAAGTGATAGAACTATGTAGTGTTGATTTGCACCGAGCCCCTGCCTGGTTGCCCCAAAACGGTCTATGCCTTTATCCTGAATATATTCAGGATAAAGGCATACACCCCTTTTTCGACACAGGCATGGTTGAAGAAGTACTGCCACATTCTAGCTCCTTACCAGGCGAGACCCATCTCCCTCTTGAAATCCCATTTCTGCAATTCTGCCTTGCTCTCAAGTTATTTACCGTGGTTGAACCCAAGTCATTTTTCCACAGTAGGTGTCTTTGCCCATCCTGCAGGGCCATGAATTATAGCCTCCCTGAGATGCCCTGCTCAACTTCCCACTTTCGGAACTGGTCACAAAGCAGCAGGAAATTGTCAAGCCCTATTCTCCTTCTGAGAGCAAGCTTAGGCTTGGGTCAATTCAAGATCACCATTGGAAATTAGAGCGCCAAGTGCTTGTCCAAATATATAGGCATCGTGTCTTATTCTTCCCCATTGCAGTTCATCCATGGAACGAATTCCAAGCTATAAGAAAGAGGGTTTTGAAAGTGCTGACTTCCCCAAGTGGGGATATTTTCAGGAAAGCGGCTGGAAGCTTGAACCCGAGCACCAGGATATGAGAAGATAAGGTGGCTTTTCATGTTTTTTCCCTGTCCAATGGGGTAGCATCCTGCGGCTGTCCCATGCATGTGTTCGCTGTAGGAAGGGTCATCTGCATTTGGTGATTTCGGGGCCATGGAATTAGGGCAAGGCAGTGTTATTCTAGAAGGGCTGCATTTGCTGACTCATGCTCACGAAGACTCTCAGAGCCACGAGTGTCCTCCCTGAGGTCCCATCCTTCTGTGTGTTAATATATGCTCAAAACAACTTCAATCACAGCCCCTGAACGAAGTCTCGAAGAATTTATCTCTCACTCACTGCCTTTAGTTTGCAGTTTGTTTTTCTCACGGGGTGTAGCTGATTGTCAGTGCTGTGTTGCTTTCTGCTGTGCATCCACTTGATTCTCTTCCAGAGAGACATCGATAAACTGTTTTTCAAATTCTGACCAGTTGTAAATAATCTTTTCTGGTGTGCAAAGTGGGCTCAGTTCAGTCCTTTGAGTTTTAGAGTAAGTTGTGTTCCTTCCCTCTTTGGTCTATATAGAATAGTATCTGTGCTCATTGAAAACACCTGGCTTTTACTCACCTCAAGGGACCTTAGCGCTCCTACAGGCATAAGCGTGTTTGCTAAATCTGTAATTCTTTCTGTCGTCTGCCATTTCCTTCATGGGATGCAATTTTATATTCCACCTGTACCTCATCTCTTTGATAAACCACTATTTTCTATGTGACTAAATTCGCTGAGAATGAGTGTAACTAAGAACACTCCGGTGGTGGCAAGGGACGTTATTTCACTCATATCCTGGCTCACTAATATAGCATTGTAGATAAGAATCACATATTCTTCATCCACGTTTTCCGTCCAAGGAAATTTACATTGTATCCTAGTCGAGGCTTTTGTAAAGAGAGCAGAAGTCAACGTTGGGTTGCCTGTGTCCTGAGGATCTTTGGTTTTCCTGAAAATATACGTCCTTGAGTGGAAGTGTCCTATGCGCTATAGCTTTGTTTCTTACATTACTTTCGAATACAGCATAGAGTTCGCCAGAGTGCTGATTTCAATTTGCCATCCCACATTCCAAAAAATGTGGATACGGTTTACCTCCACGCTACCATGTATTTTTGGTCTTTACACTTTTCGTAGATGACCCTTTGTTTGGATGGGAAGTGATAGCACTATGTAGTGTTGATTTGCACCGAGCCCCTGCCTGGTTGTCCCAAAACGGTCTATGCCTTTATCCTGAATATATTCAGGATAAAGGCATACACCCCTCTTTCGACAAAGGCATGGTTGAAGAAGTACTGCCGCATTCTAGCTCCTTACCAGGCGAGACCCATCTCCCTCTTGAAATCCCATTTCTGCAATTCTGCCTTGCTCTCAAGTTATTTTCCGTGGTTCAAACCAAGTCATTTTTCCACATTAGGTGTTTTTGCCCATCCTGCAGGGCCATGAATTATAGGCTCCCTGAGATGCCCTGCTCAACTTCCCACTTTCGGAACTGGTCACAAAGCAGCAGGAAATTTTCAAGCACTATTCTCCTTCTGAGAACAAGCTTATACTTTGGTCAATTCTAGATCAGCATTGGAAATTAGAGCGCCTAGTGCCTGTCCAAATATATAGGCATCGTGTCTTATTCTTCCCCATTGCAGTTCATCCATGGAACGAATTCCAAGCTATAAGAAAGAGGGTTTTGAAAGTGCTGACTTCCCCAGTTGGGGATATTTTCAGGAAAGCGGCTTGAAGCTTGAACCCGAGCACCAGGATATGAGAAGATGAGGTGGCTTTTCATGATTTTTCCCTGTCCCATGGGGTAGCATCCTGCGGCTGTCCCATGCATGTGTTCGTTGTAAGAAGGGTCGTCTGCATTTGGTGATTTCGGGTCCATGGAATCAGGGCAAGGCAGTGTTATTCTAGAAGGGCTGCATTTGCTGACTCATGCTCACGAAGACTCTCAGAGCCACGAGTGTCCTCCCTGAGGTCCCATCCTTCTGTGTGTTAATATATGCACAAAACAGCTTCAATCACAGCCCCTGAACGAAGTCTCAAAGAATTTATCTCTCACTCACTGCCTTTATTTTGCAGTTTGTTTTTCTCACGGGGTGTAGCTGATTGTCAGTGCTGTGTTGCTTGCTGCTGTGCATCCACTTGATTCTCTTCCAGAGAGACATCGATACACTGTTTTTCAAATTCTGACCAGTTGTAAATAATCTTTTCTGGTGTGCAAAGTGGGCTGAGTTCAGTCCTTTGAGTTTTAGAGTAAGTTGTGTTCATTGCCTCTCTGGTCTATATAGAATAGTATCTGTGCTCATTGAAAACACCTGGCTTTTACTCACCTCAAGGGACCTTTGCGCTCCTACAGGCATAAGTGTGTTTGCTAAATCTGTAATTCTTTCTGTCGTCTGCCATTTCGTTCATGGGATGCAATTTTATATTCCACCTGTACCTCATCTCTTTGATAAACCACTATTTTCTAGGTGACTAAATTCGCTGAGAATGAGTGTAACTAAGAACACTCCGGTGGTGGCAAGGGACGTTATTTCACTCATTTCCTGGCTCACTAATATATCATTGTAGATAGGAATCACATATTCTTCATCCACGTTTTCCGTCCAAGGAAATTTAGATTGTATCCTAGTCGAGGCTTTTGTAAAGAGAGCAGAAGTCAACGTTGGGTTGCCTGTGTCCTGAGGATCTTTGGTTTTCCTGAAAATATACGTCCTTGAGTGGAAGTGTCCTATGCGCTATAGCTTTGTTTCTTACATTATTTTCGAATACAGCATAGAGTTCGCCAGAGTGCTGATTTCAATTTGCCATCCCAAATTCCAAAAAATGTGGGTACGGTTTACCTCCACGCTCCCCTGCATTTCTGGTCTTTACACTTTTCGTAGATGACCCTTTGTTTGGATTCGAAGTGATAGAACTATGTAGTGTTGATTTGCACCGAGCCCCTGCCTGGTTGCCCCAAAACGGTCTATGCCTTTATCCTGAATATATTCAGGATAAAGGCATACACCCCTTTTTCGACAAAGGCATGGTTGAAGAAGTACTGCCACATTCTTGCTCCTTACCAGGCGAGACCCATCTCCCTCTTGAAATCCCATTTCTGCAATTCTGCCTTGCTCTCAAGTTATTTTCCGTGGTTCAACCGAAGTCATTTTTCCACATTAGGTGTCTTTGCCCATCCTGCAGGGCCATGAATTATAGGCTCCCTGAGATGCCCTGCTCAACTTCCCACTTTCGGAACTGGTCACAAAGCAGCAGGAAATTTTCAAGCACTATTCTCCTTCTGAGAGCAAGCTTAGGCTTGGGTCAATTCTAGATCACCATTGGAAATTAGAGCGCCAAGTGCTTGTCCAAATATATAGGCATCGTGTCTTATTCTTCCCCATTGCAGTTCATCCATGGAACGAATTCCAAGCTATAAGAAAGAGGGTTTTGAAAGTGCTGACTTCCCCAAGTGGGGATTTTTTCAGGAAAGCGGCTGTAAGCTTGAACCCGAGCACCAGGATATGAGAAGATGAGGTGGCTTTTCATGTTTTTTCCCTGTCCAATGGGGTAGCATCCTGCGGCTGTCCCATGCATGTGTTCGTTGTAGGAAGGGTCGTCTGCATTTGGTGATTTCGGGTCCATGGAATCAGGGCAAGGCAGTGTTATTCTAGAAGGGCTGCATTTGCTGACTCATGCTCACGAAGACTCTCAGAGCTACGAGTGTCCTCCCTGAAGTCCCATCCTTCTGTGTGTTAATATATGCTCAAAAGAGCTTCAATCACAGCCCCTGAACGAAGTCTCGAAGAATTTATCTCTCACTCACTGCCTTTATTTTGCAGTTTGTTTTTCTCACGGGGTGTAGCTGATTGTCAGTGCTGTGTTGCTTGCTGCTGTGCATCCACTTGATTCTCTTCCAGAGAGACATCGATAAACTGTTTTTTAAATTCTGACTAGTTGTAAATAATCTTTTCCGGTGTGCAAAGTGGGCTGAGTTCAGTCCTTTGAGTTTTAGAGTAAGTTGTGTTCATTCCCTCTTTGGTCTATATAGAATAGTATCTGTGCTCATTGAAAACACCTGGCTTTTACTCACCTCAATTGACCTTACCGCTCCGACAGGCATAAGTGTGTTTGCTAAATCTGTAATTCTTTCTGTCGTCTGCCATTTCGTTCATGGGATGCAATTTTATATTCCACCTGTACCTCATCTCTTTGATAAACCACTATTTTCTAGGTGACTAAATTCGCTGAGAATGAGTGTAACTAAGAACACTCTGGTGGTGGCAAGGGACGTTATTTCACTCATTTCCTGGCTCACTAATATATCATTGTAGATAAGAATCACATATTCTTCATCCACGTTTTCCGTCCAAGGAAATTTACATTGTATCCTATTGGAGGCTTTTGTAAAGAGAGCAGAAGTCAACGTTGGGTTGCCTGTGTCCTGAGGATCTTTGGTTTTCCTGAAAATATACGTCCTTGAGTGGAAGTGTCCTATGCGCTATAGCTTTGTTTCTTACATTACTTTCGAATACAGCATAGAGTTCGCCAGAGTGCTGATTTCAATCTGCCATCCCACATTCCACAAAATGTGGGTACGGTTTACCTCCACGCTACCCTGTATTTTTGGTCTTTACACTTTTCGTAGATGACCCTTTGTTTGGATGGGAAGTGATAGCACTATGTAGTGTTGATTTGCACTGAGCCCCTGCCTGGTTGCCCCAAAACGGTCTATGCCTTTATCCTGAATATATTCAGGATAAAGTCATATGCCCCTCTTTCGACAAAGGCATGGTTGAAGAAGTACTGCCGCATTCTAGCTCCTTACCAGGCGAGACCCATCTCCCTCTTGAAATCCCATTTCTGCAATTCTGCCTTGCTCTCATGTTATTTTCCGTGGTTCAACCCAAGTCATTTTTCCACATTAGGTGACTTTGCCCATCCTGCAGGGCCATGAATTATAGGCTCCCTGTGATGCCCTGCTCAACTTCCCACTTTCGGAACTGGTCACAAAGCAGCAGGAAATTTTCAAGCCCTATTCTCCTTCTGAGAACAAGCTTATACTTGGGTCAATTCTAGATCAGCATTGGAAATTAGAGCGCCGAGTGCCTGTCCAAATATATAGGCATCGTGTCTTATTCTTCCCCATTGCAGTTCATCCATGGAACGAATTCCAAGCTATAAGAAAGAGGGTTTTGAAAGTGCTGACTTCCCCAAGTGGGGATTTTTTCAGGAAAGCGGCTGTAAGCTTGAACCCGAGCACCAGGATATGAGAAGATGAGGTGGCTTTTCATGTTTTTTCCCTGTCCAATGGGGTAGCATCCTGCGGCTGTCCCATGCATGTGTTCGTTGTAGGAAGGGTCGTCTGCATTTGGTGATTTCGGGTCCATGGAATCAGGGCAAGGCAGTGTTATTCTAGAAGGGCTGCATTTGCTGACTCATGCTCACGAAGACTCTCAGAGCTACGAGTGTCCTCCCTGAAGTCCCATCCTTCTGTGTGTTAATATATGCTCAAAAGAGCTTCAATCACAGCCCCTGAACGAAGTCTCGAAGAATTTATCTCTCACTCACTGCCTTTATTTTGCAGTTTGTTTTTCTCACGGGGTGTAGCTGATTGTCAGTGCTGTGTTGCTTGCTGCTGTGCATCCACTTGATTCTCTTCCAGAGAGACATCGATAAACTGTTTTTTAAATTCTGACTAGTTGTAAATAATCTTTTCTGGTGTGCAAAGTGGGCTGAGTTCAGTCCTTTGAGTTTTAGAGTAAGTTGTGTTCATTCCCTCTTTGGTCTATATAGAATAGTATCTGTGCTCATTGAAAACACCTGGCTTTTACTCACCTCAATTGACCTTACCGCTCCGACAGGCATAAGTGTGTTTGCTAAATCTGTAATTCTTTCTGTCGTCTGCCATTTCCTTCATGGGATGCAATTTTATATTCCACCTGTACCTCATCTCTTTGATAAACCACTATTTTCTAGGTGACTAAATTCGCTGAGAATGAGTGTAACTAAGAACACTCTGGTGGTGGCAAGGGACGTTATTTCACTCATTTCCTGGCTCACTAATATATCATCGTGGAAAAGAGTCACATATTCTTCATCCACGTTTTCCGTCCAAGGAAATTTAGATTGTATCCTAGTCGAGGTTTTGTAAAGAAAGCAGAAGTAAACGTTGGGTTGCCTGTGTCCTGAGGATCTTTGGTTTTCCTGAAAATATACGTCCTTGAGTGGAAGTGTCCTATGCGCTATAGCTTTGTTTCTTACATTACTTTCGAATACAGCATAGAGTTCGCCAGAGTGCTGATTTCAATCTGCCATCCCACATTCCACAAAATGTGGGTACGGTTTACCTCCACGCTACCCTGCATTTCTGGTCTTTACACTTTTCGTAGATGACCCTTTGTTTGGATGGGAAGTGATAGCACTATGTAGTGTTGATTTGCACCGAGCCCCTGCCTGGTTGCCCCAAAACGGTCTATGCCTTTATCCTGAATATATTCAGGATAAAGTCATACACCCCTCTTTCGACAAAGGCATGGTTGAAGAAGTACTGCCGCATTCTAGCTACTTACCAGGCGAGACCCATCTCCCTCTTGAAATCCCATTTCTGCAATTCTGCCTTGCTCTCATGTTATTTTCCGTGGTTCAACCCAAGTCATTTTTCCACATTAGGTGACTTTGCCCATCCTGCAGGGCCATGAATTATAGGCTCCCTGAGATGCCCTGCTCAACTTCCCACTTTCGGAACTGGTCACAAAGCAGCAGGAAATTTTCAAGCCCTATTCTCCTTCTGAGAGCAAGCTTATACTTGGGTCAATTCTAGATCAGCATTGGAAATTAGAGCGCCGAGTGCCTGTCCAAATATATAGGCATCGTGTCTTATTCTTCCCCATTGCAGTTCATCCATGGAACGAATTCCAAGCTATAAGAAAGAGGGTTTTGAAAGTGCTGACTTCCCCAAGTGGGGATATTTTCAGGAAAGCGGCTGGAAGCTTGAACCCGAGCACCAGGATATGAGAAGATGAAGTGGCTTTTCATGTTTTTTCCCTGTCCAATGGGGTAGCATCCTGCGGCTGTCCCATGCATGTGTTCGCTGTAGGAAGGGTCGTCTGCATTTGGTGATTTCCGGTCCATGGAATCAGGGCAAGGCAGTGTTATTCTAGAAGGGCTGCATTTGCTGAGTCATGCTCACGAAGACTCTCAGAGCCACGAGTGTCCTCCCTGAGGTCCCATCCTTCTGTGTGTTAATATATGCTCAAAACAACTTCAATCACAGCCCCTGAACGTAGTCTCGAAGAATTTATCTCTCACTCACTGCCTTTATTTTGCAGATTGTTTTTCTCACGGGGTGTAGCTGATTGTCAGTGCTGTGTTGCTTGCTGCTGTGCATCCACTTGATTCTCTTCCAGAGAGACATCGATAAACTGTTTTTCAAATTCTGACCAGTTGTAAATAATCTTCTCTGGTGTGCAAAGTGGGCTGAGTTCAGTCCTTTGAGTTTTAGAGTAAGTTGTGTTCATTCCCTCTTTGGTCTATATAGAATAGTATCTGTGCTCATTGAAAACACCTGGCTTTTACTCACCTCAAGGGACCTTTGCGCTCCTACAGGCATAAGTGTGTTTGCTAAATCTGTAATTCTTTCTGTCGTCTGCCATTTCGTTCATGGGATGCAATTTTATATTCCACCTGTACCTCATCTCTTTGATAAACCACTATTTTCTATGTGACTAAATTCGCTGAGAATGAGTGTAACTAAGAACACTCCGGTGGTGGCAAGGGACGTTATTTCACTCATATCCTGGCTCACTAATATAGCATTGTAGATAAGAAACACATATTCTTCATCCACGTTTTCCGTCCAAGGAAATTTAGATTGTATCCTAGTGGAGGCTTTTGTAAAGAGAGCAGAAGTCAACGTTGGGTTGCCTGTGTCCTGAGGATCTTTGGTTTTCCTGAAAATATACGTCCTTGAGTGGAAGTGTCCTATGCGCTATAGCTTTGTTTCTTACATTACTTTCGAATACAGCATAGAGTTCGCCAGAGTGCTGATTTCAATCTGCCATCCCACATTCCACAAAATGTGGGTACGGTTTACCTCCACGCTACCCTGTATTTTTGGTCTTTACACTTTTCGTAGATGACCCTTTGTTTGGATGGGAAGTGATAGCACTATGTAGTGTTGATTTGCACTGAGCCCCTGCCTGGTTGCCCCAAAACGGTCTATGCCTTTATCCTGAATATATTCAGGATAAAGTCATATACCCCTCTTTCGACAAAGGCATGGTTGAAGAAGTACTGCCGCATTCTAGCTCCTTACCAGGCGAGACCCATCTCCCTCTTGAAATCCCATTTCTGCAATTCTGCCTTGCTCTCATGTTATTTTCCGTGGTTCAACCCAAGTCATTTTTCCACATTAGGTGACTTTGCCCATCCTGCAGGGCCATGAATTATAGGCTCCCTGAGATGGCCTGCTCAACTTCCCACTTTCGGAACTGGTCACAAAGCAGCAGGAAATTTTCAAGCCCTATTCTCCTTCTGAGAACAAGCTTATACTTGGGTCAATTCTAGATCAGCATTGGAAATTAGAGCGCCGAGTGCCTGTCCAAATATATAGGCATCGTGTCTTATTCTTCCCCATTGCAGTTCATCCATGGAACGAATTCCAAGCTATAAGAAAGAGGGTTTTGAAAGTGCTGACTTCCCCAAGTGGGGATTTTTTCAGGAAAGCGGCTGTAAGCTTGAACCCGAGCACCAGGATATGAGAAGATGAGGTGGCTTTTCATGTTTTTTCCCTGTCCAATGGGGTAGCATCCTGCGGCTGTCCCATGCATGTGTTCGCTGTAGGAAGGGTCGTCTGCATTTGGTGATTTCGGGTCCATGGAATCAGGGCAAGGCAGTGTTATTCTAGAAGGGCTGCATTTGCTGACTCATGCTCACCAAGACTCTCAGAGCTACGAGTGTCCTCCCTGAAGTCCCATCCTTCTGTGTGTTAATATATTCTCAAAAGAGCTTCAATCACAGCCCCTGAACGAAGTCTCGAAGAATTTATCTCTCACTCACTGCCTTTATTTTGCAGTTTGTTTTTGTCACGGGGTGTAGCTGATTGTCAGTGCTGTGTTGCTTGCTGCTGTGCATCCACTTGATTCTCTTCCAGAGAGACATCGATAAACTGTTTTTTAAATTCTGACTAGTTGTAAATAATCTTTTCTGGTGTGCAAAGTGGGCTGAGTTCAGTCCTTTGAGTTTTAGAGTAAGTTGTGGTCATTCCCTCTTTGGTCTATATAGAATAGTATCTGTGCTCATTGAAAACACCTGGCTTTTACTCACCTCAATTGACCTTACCGCTCCGACAGGCATAAGTGTGTTTGCTAAATCTGTAATTCTTTCTGTCGTCTGCCATTTCGTTCATGGGATGCAATTTTATATTCCACCTGTACCTCATCTCTTTGATAAACCACTATTTTCTAGGTGACTAAATTCGCTGAGAATGAGTGTAACTAAGAACACTCCGGTGGTGGCAAGGGACGTTATTTCACTCATTTCCTGGCTCACTAATATATCATTGTAGATAAGAATCACATATTCTTCATCCACGTTTTCCGTCCAAGGAAATTTAGATTGTATCCTAGTCGAGGCTTTTGTAAAGAGAGCAGAAGTCAACGTTGGGTTGCCTGTGTCCTGAGGATCTTTGGTTTTCCTGAAAATATACGTCCTTGAGTGGAAGTGTCCTATGCGCTATAGCTTTGTTTCTTACATTATTTTCGAATACAGCACTGAGTTCGCCAGACTGCTGATTTCAATTTGCCATCCCACATTCCACAAAATGTGGGTACGGTTTACCTCCACGCTACCCTGCATTTCTGGTCTTTACACTTTTCGTAGATGACCCTTTATTTGGATTCGAAGTGATAGAACTATGTAGTGTTGATTTGCTCCGAGCCCCTGCCTGGTTGCCCCAAAACGGTCTATGCCTTTATCCTGAATATATTCAGGATAAAGGCATACACCCCTTTTTCGACAAAGGCATGGTTGAAGAAGTACTGCCACATTCTAGCTCCTTACCAGGCGAGACCCATCTCCCTCTTGAAATCCCATTTCTGCAATTCTGCCTTGCTCTCAAGTTATTTACCGTGGTTGAACCCAAGTCATTTTTCCACAGTAGGTGTCTTTGCCCATCCTGCAGGGCCATGAATTATAGCCTCCCTGAGATGCCCTGCTCAACTTCCCACTTTGGGAACTGGTCACAAAGCAGCAGGAAATTTTCAAGCCCTATTCTCCTTCTGAGAGCAAGCTTAGGCTTGGGTCAATTCTAGATCACCATTGGAAATTAGAGCGCCAAGTGCTTGTCCAAATATATAGGCATCGTGTCTTATTCTTCCCCATTGCAGTTCATCCATGGAACGAATTCCAAGCTATAAGAAAGAGGGTTTTGAAAGTGCTGACTTCCCCAAGTGGGGATATTTTCAGGAAAGCGGCTGGAAGCTTGAACCCGAGCACCAGGATATGAGAAGATAAGGTGGCTTTTCATGTTTTTTCCCTGTCCAATGGGGTAGCATCCTGCGGCTGTCCCATGCATGTGTTCGCTGTAGGAAGGGTCATCTGCATTTGGTGATTTCGGGGCCATGGAATTAGGGCAAGGCAGTGTTATTCTAGAAGGGCTGCATTTGCTGACTCATGCTCACGAAGACTCTCAGAGCCACGAGTGTCCTCCCTGAGGTCCCATCCTTCTGTGTGTTAATATATGTTCAAAACAACTTCAATCACAGCCCCTGAACGAAGTCTCGAAGAATTTATCTCTCACTCACTGCCTTTAGTTTGCAGTTTGTTTTTCTCACGGGGTGTAGCTGATTGTCAGTGCTGTGTTGCTTGCTGCTGTGCATCCACTTGATTCTCTTCCAGAGAGACATCGATAAACTGTTTTTGAAATTCTGACCAGTTGTAAATAATCTTTTCTGGTGTGCAAAGTGGGCTGAGTTCAGTCCTTTGAGTTTTAGAGTAAGTTGTGTTCATTCCCTCTTTGGTCTATATAGAATAGTATCTGTGCTCATTGAAAACACCTGGCTTTTACTCACCTCAAGGGACCTTTGCGCTCCTACAGGCATAAGTGCGTTTGCTAAATCTGTAATTCTTTCTGTCGTCTGCCATTTCGTTCATGGGATGCAATTTTATATTCCACCTGTACCTCATCTCTTTGATAAACCACTATTTTCTATGTGACTAAATTCGCTGAGAATGAGTGTAACTAAGAACACTCCGGTGGTGGCAAGGGACGTTATTTCACTCATTTCCTGGCTCACTAATATATCATTGTAGATAAGAATCACATATTCTTCATCCACGTTTTCCGTCCAAGGAAATTTAGATTGTATCCTAGTCGAGGCTTTTGTAAAGAGAGCAGAAGTCAACGTTGGGTTGCCTGTGTCCTGAGGATCTTTGGTTTTCCTGAAAATATACGTCCTTGAGTGGAAGTGTCCTATGCGCTATAGCTTTGTTTCTTACATTACTTTCTAATACAGCATAGAGTTCGCCAGAGTGCTGATTTCAATTTGCCATTCCACATTCCACAAAATGTGGGTACGGTTTACCTCCACGCTACCCTGCATTTCTGGTCTTTACACTCTTCGTAGATGACTCTTTGTTTTGATTCGAAGTGATAGAACTATGTACTGTTGATTTGCACCGAGCCCCTGCCTGGTTGCCCCAAAACGGTCTATGCCTTTATCCTGAATATATTCAGGATAAAGGCATACACCCCTTTTTCGACACAGGCATGGTTGAAGAAGTACTGCCACATTCTAGCTCCTTACCAGGCGAGACCCATCTCCCTCTTGAAATCCCATTTCTGCAATTCTGCCTTGCTCTCAAGTTATTTTCCGTGGTTCAACCCAAGTCATTTTTCCACAGTAGGTGTCTTTGCCCATCCTGCAGCGCCATGAATTATAGGCTCCCTGAGATGCCCTGCTCAACTTCCCACTTTCGGAACTGGTCACAAAGCAGCAGGAAATTTTCAAGCCCTATTTCCTTCTGAGAGCAAGCTTAGGCTTGGGTCAATTCTAGATCACCATTGGAAATTAGAGCGCCAAGTGCCTGTCCAAATATATAGGCATCGTGTCTTATTCTTCCCCATTGCAGTTAATTCATGGAACGAATTCCAAGCTATAAGAAAGAGGGTTTTGAAAGTGCTGACTTCCCCAAGTGGGGATATTTTCAGGAAAGCGGCTGGAAGCTTGAACCCGAGCACCAGGATATGAGAAGATGAGGTGGCTTTTCATGTTTTTTCCCTGTCCAATGGGGTAGCATCCTGCGGCTGTCCCATGCATGTGTTCACAGTAGGAAGGGTGGTCTGAATTTGGTGATTTCGGGTCCATGGAATCAGGGCAAGGCAGTGTTATTCTAGAAGGGCTGCATTTGCTGACTCATGCTCACGAAGACTCTCAGAGCCACGAGTGTCCTCCCTGAGGTCCCATCCTTCTGTGTGTTAATATATGCTCAAAACAACTTCAATCACAGCCCCTGAACGAAGTCTCGAAGAATTTATCTCTCACTCACTGCCTTTATTTTGCAGTTTGTTTTTCTCACGGGGTGTAGCTGATTGTCAGTGCTGTGTTGCTTGCTGCTGTGCATCCACTTGATTCTCTTCCAGAGAGACATCGATAAACTGTTTTTCAAATTCTGACCAGGTGTAAATAATCTTCTCTGGTGTGCAAAGTGGGCTGAGTTCAGTCCTTTGAGTTTTAGAGTAAGTTGTGTTCATTGCCTCTTTGGTCTATATAGAATAATATCTGTGCTCATTGAAAACACCTGGCTTTTACTCACCTCAAGGGACCTTAGCGCTCCTACAGGCATAAGTGTGTTTGCTAAATCTGTAATTCTTTCTGTCGTCTGCCATTGCGTTCATGGGATGCAATTTTATATTCCACCTGTACCTCATCTCTTTGATAAACCACTATTTTCTAGGTGACTAAATTCGCTGAGAATGAGTGTAACTAAGAACACTCCGGTGGTGGCAACGGACGTTATTTCACTCATTTCCTGGCTCACTAATATATCATTGTAGATAAGAATCACATATTCTTCATCCACGTTTTCCGTCCAAGCAAATTTAGATTGTATCCTAGTCGAGGCTTTTGTAAAGAGAGCAGAAGTCAACGTTGGGTTGCCTGTGTCCTGAGGATCTTTGGTTTTCCTGAAAATATACGTCCTTGACTGGAAGTGTCCTATGCGCTATAGCTTTGTTTCTTACATTACTTTCTAATACAGCATAGAGTTCGCCAGAGTGCTGATTTCAATTTGCCATCCCACATTCCACAAAATGTGGGTATGGTTTAACTCCACGCTACCCTGCATTTCTGGTATTTACACTTTTCGTAGATGACCCTTTTTTTGGATTCGAAGTGATAGATCTATGTAGTGTTGATTTGCACCGAGCCCCTGCCTGGTTGCCCCAAAACGGTCTATGCCTTTATCCTGAATATATTCAGGATAAAGGCATACACCCCTTTTTCGACAAAGGCATGATTGAAGAAGTACTGCCACATTCTTGCTCCTTACCAGGCGAGACCCATCTCCCTCTTGAAATCCCATTTCTGCAATTCTGCCTTGCTCTCAAGTTATTTTCCGTGGTTCAACCCAAGTCATTTTTCCACATTAGGTGTCTTTGCCCATCCTGCAGGGCCATGAATTATAGGCTCCCTGAGATGCCCTGCTCAACTTCCCACTTTCGGAACTGGTCACAAAGCAGCAGGAAATTTTCAAGCCCTATTCTCCTTCTGAGAGCAAGCTTAGGCTTGGGTCAATTCTAGATCAGCATTGGAAATTAGAGCGCGAAGTGCTTGTCCAAATATACAGGCACCGTGTCTTATTCTTCCCCATTGCAGTTCATCCATGGAACGAATTCCAAGCTATAAGAAAGAGGGTTTTGAAAGTGCTGACTTCCCCAAGTGGGGATATTTTCAGGAAAGCGGCTGGAAGCTTGAACCCGAGCACCAGGATATGAGAAGATGAGGTGGCTTTTCATGTTTTTTCCCTGTCCAATGGGGTAGCATCCTGCGGCTGTCCCATGCATGTGTTCGTTGTAGGAAGGGTCGTCTGCATTTGGTGATTTCGGGTCCATGGAATCAGGGCAAGGCAGTGTTATTCTAGAAGGGCTGCATTTGCTGACTCATGCTCACGAAGACTCTCAGAGCCACGAGTGTCCTCCCTGAGGTCCCATCCTTCTGTGTGTTAATATATGCTCAAAACAGCTTCAATCACAGCACCTGAACGAAGTCTCGAAGAATTAATCTCTCACTCACTGCCTTTATTTTGCAGTTTGTTTTTCTCACGGGGTGTAGCTGATTGTCAGTGCTGTGTTGCTTCCTGCTGTGCATCCACTTGATTCTCTTCCAGAGAGACATCGATAAACTGTTTTTCAAATTCTGACCAGTTGTAAATAATCTTTTCTGTTGTGCAAAGATGGCTGAGTTCAGTCCTTTGAGTTTTAGAGTAAGTTGTGTTCATTGCCTCTTTGGTCTATATAGAATAGTATCTGTGCTCATTGAAAACACCTGGCTTTTACTCACCTCAATTGACCTTACCGCTCCTACAGGCATAAGTGTGTTTGCTAAATCTGTAATTCTTTCTGTCATCTGCCATTTCGTTCATGGGATGCAATTTTATATTCTACCTGTACCTCATTTCTTTGATAAAACACTATTTTCTATGTGACTAAATTCGCTGAGAATGAGTGTAACTAAGAACACTCCGGTGGTGGCAAGGGACGTTATTTCACTCATTTCCTGGCTCACTAATATATCATTGTAGATAAGAATCACATATTCTTCATCCACGTTTTCCGTCCAAGGAAATTTAGATTGTATCCTAGTCGAGGCTTTTATAAAGAAAGCCGAAGTAAACGTTGGGTTGCCTGAGTCTTGAGGATCTTTGGTTTTCCTGAAAATATACGTCCTTGAGTGGAAGTGTCCTAGGCGCTATAGCTTTGTTTCTTACATTATTTTCGAATACAGCATAGAGTTCGCCAGAGTGCTGATTTCAATTTGCCATCCCACATTCCGCAAAATGTAGGTTCGGTTTACCTCCACGCTACCCTGCATTTCTGGTCTTTACACTTTTCATAGATGACCCTTTGTTTTGATTCGAGGTAATAGAATTATGTAGTGTTGATTTGCACCGAGCCCCTGCCTGGTTGACCCACAACGGTCTATGCCTCTATCCTGAATATATTCAGGATAAAGTCATACAACCCTTTTTCGACACTGGCATGGTTGAAGAAATACTGCCCCATTCTAGCTCCTTACCAGGCGAGACCCATCTCCCTCTTGAAATCCCATTTCTGCAATTCTGCCTTGCTCTCAAGTTATTTTCCGTGGTTCAACCCAAGTCATTTTTCCACATTAGGTGTCTTTGCCCATCCTGCAGGGCCATGAATTATAGGCTCCCTGAGATGCCCTGCTCAACTTCCCACTTTCGGAACTGGTCAAAAAGCAGCAGGAAATTTTCAAGCCCTATTCTCCTTCTGAGAGCAACTTACATTTGGGACAATTCTAGATCAGCATTGGAAATTAGAGCGCCAAGTGACTGTCCAAATATATAGGCATCGTGTCTTATTCTTCCCCATTGCAGTTAATTCATGGAACGAATTCCAAGCTATAAGAAAGAGGGTTTTGAAAGTGCTGACTTCCCCAAGTGGGGATATTTTCAGGAAAGCGGCTGGAAGCTTGAACCCGAGCACCAGGATATGAGAAGATGAGGTGGCTTTTCATGTTTTTTCCCTGTCCAATGGGGTAGCATCCTGCGGCTGTCCCATGCATGTGTTCACAGTAGGAAGGGTGGTCTGAATTTGGTGATTTCGGGTCCATGGAATCAGGGCAAGGCAGTGTTATTCTAGAAGGGCTGCATTTGCTGACTCATGCTCACGAAGACTCTCAGAGCCACGAGTGTCCTCCCTGAGGTCCCATCCTTCTGTGTGTTAATATATGCTCAAAACAACTTCAATCACAGCCCCTGAACGAAGTCTCGAAGAATTTATCTCTCACTCACTGCCTTTATTTTGCAGTTTGTTTTTCTCACGGGGTGTAGCTGATTGTCAGTGCTGTGTTGCTTGCTGCTGTGCATCCACTTGATTCTCTTCCAGAGAGACATCGATAAACTGTTTTTCAAATTCTGACCAGGTGTAAATAATCTTCTCTGGTGTGCAAAGTGGGCTGAGTTCAGTCCTTTGAGTTTTAGAGTAAGTTGTGTTCATTGCCTCTTTGGTCTATATAGAATAATATCTGTGCTCATTGAAAACACCTGGCTTTTACTCACCTCAAGGGACCTTAGCGCTCCTACAGGCATAAGTGTGTTTGCTAAATCTGTAATTCTTTCTGTCGTCTGCCATTGCGTTCATGGGATGCAATTTTATATTCCACCTGTACCTCATCTCTTTGATAAACCACTATTTTCTAGGTGACTAAATTCGCTGAGAATGAGTGTAACTAAGAACACTCCGGTGGTGGCAACGGACGTTATTTCACTCATTTCCTGGCTCACTAATATATCATTGTAGATAAGAATCACATATTCTTCATCCACGTTTTCCGTCCAAGCAAATTTAGATTGTATCCTAGTCGAGGCTTTTGTAAAGAGAGCAGAAGTCAACGTTGGGTTGCCTGTGTCCTGAGGATCTTTGGTTTTCCTGAAAATATACGTCCTTGACTGGAAGTGTCCTATGCGCTATAGCTTTGTTTCTTACATTACTTTCTAATACAGCATAGAGTTCGCCAGAGTGCTGATTTCAATTTGCCATCCCACATTCCACAAAATGTGGGTATGGTTTAACTCCACGCTACCCTGCATTTCTGGTATTTACACTTTTCGTAGATGACCCTTTTTTTGGATTCGAAGTGATAGATCTATGTAGTGTTGATTTGCACCGAGCCCCTGCCTGGTTGCCCCAAAACGGTCTATGCCTTTATCCTGAATATATTCAGGATAAAGGCATACACCCCTTTTTCGACAAAGGCATGATTGAAGAAGTACTGCCACATTCTTGCTCCTTACCAGGCGAGACCCATCTCCCTCTTGAAATCCCATTTCTGCAATTCTGCCTTGCTCTCAAGTTATTTTCCGTGGTTCAACCCAAGTCATTTTTCCACATTAGGTGTCTTTGCCCATCCTGCAGGGCCATGAATTATAGGCTCCCTGAGATGCCCTGCTCAACTTCCCACTTTCGGAACTGGTCACAAAGCAGCAGGAAATTTTCAAGCCCTATTCTCCTTCTGAGAGCAAGCTTAGGCTTGGGTCAATTCTAGATCAGCATTGGAAATTAGAGCGCGAAGTGCTTGTCCAAATATACAGGCACCGTGTCTTATTCTTCCCCATTGCAGTTCATCCATGGAACGAATTCCAAGCTATAAGAAAGAGGGTTTTGAAAGTGCTGACTTCCCCAAGTGGGGATATTTTCAGGAAAGCGGCTGGAAGCTTGAACCCGAGCACCAGGATATGAGAAGATGAGGTGGCTTTTCATGTTTTTTCCCTGTCCAATGGGGTAGCATCCTGCGGCTGTCCCATGCATGTGTTCGTTGTAGGAAGGGTCGTCTGCATTTGGTGATTTCGGGTCCATGGAATCAGGGCAAGGCAGTGTTATTCTAGAAGGGCTGCATTTGCTGACTCATGCTCACGAAGACTCTCAGAGCCACGAGTGTCCTCCCTGAGGTCCCATCCTTCTGTGTGTTAATATATGCTCAAAACAGCTTCAATCACAGCACCTGAACGAAGTCTCGAAGAATTAATCTCTCACTCACTGCCTTTATTTTGCAGTTTGTTTTTCTCACGGGGTGTAGCTGATTGTCAGTGCTGTGTTGCTTCCTGCTGTGCATCCACTTGATTCTCTTCCAGAGAGACATCGATAAACTGTTTTTCAAATTCTGACCAGTTGTAAATAATCTTTTCTGTTGTGCAAAGATGGCTGAGTTCAGTCCTTTGAGTTTTAGAGTAAGTTGTGTTCATTGCCTCTTTGGTCTATATAGAATAGTATCTGTGCTCATTGAAAACACCTGGCTTTTACTCACCTCAATTGACCTTACCGCTCCTACAGGCATAAGTGTGTTTGCTAAATCTGTAATTCTTTCTGTCATCTGCCATTTCGTTCATGGGATGCAATTTTATATTCTACCTGTACCTCATTTCTTTGATAAAACACTATTTTCTATGTGACTAAATTCGCTGAGAATGAGTGTAACTAAGAACACTCCGGTGGTGGCAAGGGACGTTATTTCACTCATTTCCTGGCTCACTAATATATCATTGTAGATAAGAATCACATATTCTTCATCCACGTTTTCCGTCCAAGGAAATTTAGATTGTATCCTAGTCGAGGCTTTTATAAAGAAAGCCGAAGTAAACGTTGGGTTGCCTGAGTCTTGAGGATCTTTGGTTTTCCTGAAAATATACGTCCTTGAGTGGAAGTGTCCTAGGCGCTATAGCTTTGTTTCTTACATTATTTTCGAATACAGCATAGAGTTCGCCAGAGTGCTGATTTCAATTTGCCATCCCACATTCCGCAAAATGTAGGTTCGGTTTACCTCCACGCTACCCTGCATTTCTGGTCTTTACACTTTTCATAGATGACCCTTTGTTTTGATTCGAGGTAATAGAATTATGTAGTGTTGATTTGCACCGAGCCCCTGCCTGGTTGACCCACAACGGTCTATGCCTCTATCCTGAATATATTCAGGATAAAGTCATACAACCCTTTTTCGACACTGGCATGGTTGAAGAAATACTGCCCCATTCTAGCTCCTTACCAGGCGAGACCCATCTCCCTCTTGAAATCCCATTTCTGCAATTCTGCCTTGCTCTCAAGTTATTTTCCGTGGTTCAACCCAAGTCATTTTTCCACATTAGGTGTCTTTGCCCATCCTGCAGGGCCATGAATTATAGGCTCCCTGAGATGCCCTGCTCAACTTCCCACTTTCGGAACTGGTCAAAAAGCAGCAGGAAATTTTCAAGCCCTATTCTCCTTCTGAGAGCAACTTACATTTGGGACAATTCTAGATCAGCATTGGAAATTAGAGCGCCAAGTGACTGTCCAAATATATAGGCATCGTGTCTTACTCTTCCCCATTGCAGTTCATCCATGGAACGAAATCCAAGCTATAATAAAGAGGGTTTTGAAAGTGCTGACTTCCCCAAGTGGGGATATTTTCAGGAAAGCGGCTGGAAGCTTGAACCCGAGCACCAGGATATGAGAAGATGAGGTGGCTTTTCATGTTTTTTCCCTGTCCAATGGGGTAGCATCCTGCGGCTGTCCCATGCATGTGTTCGCTGTAGGAAGGGTCATCTGCATTTGGTGATTTCGGGGCCATCGAATCAGGGAAATGCAGTGTTATTCTAGAAGGGCTGCATTTGCTGACTCATGCTCACGAAGACTCTAAGAGCCACGAGTGTCCTCCCTGAGGTCCCATCCTTCTGTGTGTTAATATATGCTCAAAACAACTTCAATCACAGCCCGTGAACGAAGTCTCAAACAATTTATCTCTCACTCACTGCCTTTATTTTGCAGTTTGTTTTTCTCTCGGGGTGTAGCTGATTGTCAGTGCTGTGTTGCTTGCTGCTGTGCATCCACTTGATTCTCTTCCAGAGAGACATCGATAAACTGTTTTTCAAATTCTGACCAGTTGTAAACAATCGTTTCTGGTGTGCAAAGTGGGCTGAGTTCAGTCCTTTGAGTTTTAGAGTAAGTTGTGTTCATTCCCTCTTTGGTCTATATAGAATAGTATCTGTGCTCATTGAAAACACCTGGCTTTTACTCACCTCAAGGGACCTTTGCGCTCCTACAGGCATAAGTGTGTTTGCTAAATCTGTAATTCTTTCTGTCGTCTGCCATTTCGTTCATGGGATGCAATTTTATATTCCACCTGTACCTCATCTCTTTGATAAACCACTATTTTCTAGGTGACTAAATTCGCTGAGAATGAGTGTAACTAAGAACACTCCGGTGGTGGCAACGGACGTTATTTCACTCATTTCCTGGCTCACTAATATATCATTGTAGACAAGAATCACATATTCTTCATCCACGTTTTCCGTCCAAGGAAATTTAGATTGTATCCTAGTCGAGGCTTTTGTAAAGAGAGCAGAAGTAAACGTTGGGTTGCCTGTGTCCTGAGGATCTTTGGTTTTCCTGAAAATATACGTCCTTGCGTGGAAGTGTCTTATGCGCTATAGCTTTGTTTCTTACATTACTTTCGAATACAGCATAGAGTTCGCCAGAGTGCTGATTTCAATTTGCCATCCCACATTCCACAAAATGTGGGTATGGTTTAACTCCACGCTACCCTGCATTTCTGGTCTTTACACTTTTCGTAGATGACCCTTTGTTTGGATTCGAAGTGATAGAACTATGTAGTGTTGATTTGCACCGAGCCCCTGCCTGGTTGCCCCAAAACGGTCTATGCCTCTATCCTGAATATATTCAGGATAAAGGCATACACCCCTTTTTCGACAAATGCATGGTTGAAGAAGTACTGCCACATTCTAGCTCCTTACCAGGCGAGACCCATCTCCCTCTTGAAATCCCATTTCTGCAATTCTGCCTTGCTCTCAAGTTATTTTCCGGGGTTCAACCGAAGTCATTTTTCCACATTAGGTGTCTTTGCCCATCCTGCAGGGCCATGAATTATAGGCTCCCTGAGATGCCCTGCTCAACTTCCCACTTTCGGAACTGGTCACAAAGCAGCAGCAAATTTTCAAGCACTATTCTCCTTCTGAGAACAAGCTTATACTTGGGTCAATTCTAGATCAGCATTGGAAATTAGAGCGCCTAGTGCCTGTCCAAATATATAGGCATCGTGTCTTATTCTTCCCCATTGCAGTTCATCCATGGAACAAATTCCAATCTATAAGAAAGAGGGTTTTGAATGTGCTGACTTCCCCAGGTGGGGATATTTTCAGGAAAGCGGCTGGAAGCTTGAATCATAGCACCAGGATATGAGAAGATGAGGTGGCTTTTCATGTTTTTTCCCTGTCCAATCGGGTAGCATCCTGAGGCTGTCCCATGCATGTGTTCACTGTAGGAAGGGTCGTCTGCATTTGGTGATTTCGGGTCCATGGAATCAGGGCAAGGCAGTGTTATTCTAGAAGGGCTGCATTTGCTGACTCATGCTCACGAAGACTCTCAGAGCCACGAGTGTCCTCCCTGAGGTCCCATCCTTCTGTGTGTTAATATATGCTCAAAACAGCTTCAATCACAGCCCCTGAACGAAGTCTCGAAGAATTTATCTCTCACTCACTGCCTTTATTTTGCAGTTTGTTTTTCTCACGGGGTGTAGCTGATTGTCAGTGCTGTGTTGCTTCCTGCTGTGCATCCACTTGATTCTCTTCCAGAGAGACATCGATAAACTGTTTTTCAAATTCTGACCAGTTGTAAATAATCGTTTCTGGTGTGCAAAGTGGGCTGAGTTCAGTACTTTGAGTTTTAGAGTAAGTTGTTTTCATTCCCTCTTTGGTCTATATAGAATAGTATCTGTGCTCATTGAAAACACCTGGCTTTTACTCACCTCAAGGGACCTTTGCGCTCCTACAGGCATAAGTGTGTTTGCTAAATCTGTAATTCTTTCTGTCGTCTGCCATTTCGTTCATGGGATGCAATTTTATATTCCACCTGTACCTCATCTCTTTGATAAACCACTATTTTCTATGTGCCTAAATTCGCTGAGAATGAGTGTAACTAAGAACACTCCAGTGGTGGCAAGGGGCGTTATTTCACTCATTTCCTGGCTCACTAATATATCATTGTAGATAAGAATCACATATTCTTAATCCACGTTTTCCGTCCAAGGAAATTTAGATTGTATCGTAGTCGAGGCTTTTGTAAAGAGAGCAGAAATAAACGTTGGGTTGCCTGTGTCCTGAGGATCTTTGGGTTTCCTGAAAATATACGTCCTTGAGTTGAAGTGTCCTAGGCGCTATAGCTTTGTTTCTTACATTATTTTCGAATACAGCATAGAGTTCGCCAGAGTGCTGATTTCAATTTGCCATCCCACATTCCACAAAATGTGGGTACGGTTTACCTCCACGCTACCCTGCATTTCTGGTCTTTACACTTTTCGTAGATGACCCTTTGTTTGGATTCGAAGTGATAGAACTATGTAGTGTTGATTTGCACCGAGCCCCTGCCTGGTTGCCCCAAAACGGTCTATGCCTTTATCCTGAATATATTCAGGATAAAGGCATACACCCCTCTTTCGACAAAGGCATGGTTGAAGAAGTACTGCCACATTCTAGCTCCTTACCAGGCGAGACCCATCTCCCTCTTGAAATCCCATTTCTGCAATTCTGCCTTGCTCTCAAGTTATTTTCTGTGGTTCAACCCAAGTCATTTTTCCACATTAGGTGTCTTTGCCCATCCTGCAGGGCCATGAATTATAAGCTCCCTGAGATGGCCTGCTCAACTTCCCACTTTCGGAACTGGTCACAAAGCAGCAGGAAATTTTCAAACGCTATTCTCCTTCTGAGAGCAAGCTTAGGCTTGGGTCAATTCTAGATCACCATTGGAAATTAGAGCGCCAAGTGCTTGTCCAAATATATAGGCATTGTGTCTTATTCTTCCCCATTGCAGTTCATCCGTGGAACGAATTCCAAGCTATAAGAAAGAGGCTTTTGAAAGTGCTGACTTCCCCAAGTGGGGATATTTTCAGGAAAGCGGCTGGAAGCTTGAACCCGAGCACCAGGATATGAGAAGATGAAGTGGATTTTCATGTTTTTTCCCTGTCCAATGGGGTAGCATCCTGCGGCTGTCCCATGCATGTGTTCGCTGTAGGAAGGGTCGTCTGCATTTGGTGATTTCGGGTCCATGGAATCAGGGCAAGGCAGTGTTATTCTAGAAGGGCTGCATTTGCTGACTCATGCCCACGAACACTCTCAGAGCCACGAGTGTCCTCCCTGAGGTCCCATCCTTCTGTGTGTTAATATATGCTCAAAACAACTTCAATCACAGCCCCTGAATGAAGTCTTGAACAATTAATCTCTCACTCACTGACTTTATTTTGCAGTTTGTTTTTCTCACGGGGTGTAGCTGATTGTCAGTGCTGTGTTGCTTGCTGCTGTGCATCCACTTGATTCTCTTCCAGAGAGACATCGATAAACTGTTTTTCAAATTCTGACCAGTTGTAAATAATCTTCTCTTGTGGGCAAAGTGGGCTCAGTTCAGTCCTTTGAGTTCTAGAGTAAGTTGTGTTTATTCTCTCCTTGGTCTATATAGAATAGTATCTGTGCTCATTGAAAACGCCTGGCTTTTACTCACCTCAAAGGACCTTTGCGCTCCTACAGGCATAAGCGAGTTTGCTAAATCTGTAATTCTTTCTGTCGTCTGCCATTTCGTTCATGGGATGCAATTTTATATTCCACCTGTAGCTCATCTCTTTGATAAACCACTATTTTCTAGGTGACTAAATTCGCTGAGAATGAGTGTAACTAAGAAGACTCCGGTGGTGGCAAGGGACATTATTTCACTCATTTCCTGGCTCACTAATATATCATTGTAGATAAGAATCACATATTGTTCAATCAGGTTTTCCGTCCAAGGAAATTTAGATTGTATCCTAGTCGAGGCGTTTGTAAAGAGATCAGAAGTCAACGTTGGGTTGCCTGTGTCCTGAGGATCTTTGGTTTTCCTGAAAATATACGTCCTTGAGTGGAATTTTCCTATGCGCTATAGCTTTGTTTCTTACATTATTTTCGAATACAGCATAGAGTTCTCCAGAGTGCTGATTTCAATTTGCCATCCCACATTCCACAAAATGTGGGTACGGTTTACCTCCACGCTACCCGGCATTTCTGGTCTTTACACTTTTCATAGATGATCCTTTGTTTTGATTCGAAGTGATAGAACTATGTAGTGTTGATTTGCACCGAGCCCCTGCCTGGTTGCCCCAAAACGGTCTATGCCTTTATCCTGAATATATTCAGGATAAAGGCATACACCCCTTTTTCGACAAAGGCATGGTTGAAGAAGTACTGCCACATTCTAGCTCCTTACCAGGCGAGACCCATCTCCCTCTTGAAATCCCATTTCTGCAATTCTGCCTTGCTCTCAAGTTATTTTCCGTGGTTCAACCCAAGTCATTTTTCCACATTAGGTGTCTTTGCCCATCCTGCAGGGCCATGAATTATAGGCTCCCTGAGATGCCCTGTTCAACTTCCCACTTTCGGAACTGTTCACAAAGCAGCAGGAAATTTTCAAGCCCTATTCTCCTTCTGAGAGCAACTTAGACTGGGTCAATTATAGATCAGCATTGGAAATTAGAGCGCCAAGTGCCTGTCCAAATGTATAGGCATCGTGTCTTATTCTTCCACATTGCACTTCATCCATGGAACGAATTCCAAGCTATAAGAAAGAGTGTTTTGAACGTGCTGACTTCCCCAAGTGGAGATATTTTCAGGAAAGCGGAAGGAAGCTTGAACCCGAGCACCAGGATATGAGAAGATGAAGTGGCTTTTCATGTTTTTTCCCTGTCCAATGGGGTAGCATCCTGCGGCTGTCCCATACATGTGTTCGCTGTAGGAAGAGTCGTCTGCATTTGGTGATTTCGGGTCCATGGAATCAGGGCAAGGCAGTGTTATTCTACAAGGGCTGCATTTGCTGACTCATGCTCACGAAGACTCTCAGAGCCACGAGTGTCCTCCCTGAGGTCCCATCCTTCTGTGTGTTAATATATGCTCAAAACAACTTCAATCACAGCCCCTGAACGAAGTCTCGAAGAATTTATCTCTCACTCACTGCCTTTATTTTGCAGTTTGTTTTTCTCACGGGGTGTAGCTGATTGTCAGTGCTGTGTTGCTTGCTGCTGTGCATCCACTTGATTCTCTTCCAGAGAGACATCGATAAACTGTTTTTCAAATTCTGACCAGTTGTAAATAATCTTTTCTGGTGTGCAAAGTGGGCTGAGTTCAGTCCTTTGAGTTTTAGAGTAAGTTGTGTTCATTCCCTCTTTGGGCTATATAGAATAGTATCTGTGCTCATTGAAAACTCCTGGCTTTTACTCACCTCAAGGGACCTTTGCGCTCCTACAGGCATAAGCGTGTTTGCTAAATCTGTAATTCTTTCTGTCGTCTGCCATTTCCTTCATGGGATGCAATTTTATATTCCACCTGTACCTCATCTCTTTGATAAACCACTATTTTCTTTGTGACTAAATTCGCAGAGAATGAGAGTAACTAAGAACACTCCGGTGGTGGCAAGGGACGTTATTTCACTCATTTACTGGCTCACTAATATATCATTGTAGATAAGAATCACATATTCTTCATCCAGGTTTTCCGTCCAAGGAAATTTAGATTGTATCCTAGTTGAGGCTTTTGTAAAGAAAGCAGAAGTAAACGTTGGGTTGTCTGTGTCCTGAGGATCTTTGGTTTTCCTGAAAATATACGTCCTTGAGTGGAAGTGTCCTATGCGCTATAGCTTTGTTTCTTACATTATTTTCGAATACAGCATAGAGTTCGCCAGAGTGCTGATTTCAATTTGCCATCCCACATTCCACAAAATGTGGGTATGGTTTACCTCCACGCTCCCCTGCATTTCTGGTCTTTACACTTTTCGTAGATGACCCTTTGTTTTGATTCGAAGTGATAGAACTATGTAGTGTTGATTTGCACCGATCCCCTGCCTGGTTGCCCCAAAACGGTCTATGCCTCTATCCTGAATATATTCAGGATAAAGGCATACAACCCTTTTTTGACACAGGCATGGTTGAAGAAGTACTTCCACATTCTAACTCATTACCAGGCGAGACACATCTCCCTATTGAAATCCCATTTCTGCAATTCTGCCTTGCTCTCAAGTTATTTTCCGTGGTTCAACTCAAGTCATTTTTCCACATTAGGTGTCTTTGCCCATCCTGCAGGGCCATGAATTATAGGCTCCCTGAGATGCCCTGCTCAACTTCCCACTTTGGGAACTGGTCACAAAGCAGCAGGAAATTCTCAAGCCCTATTCTCCTTCTGAGAGCAAGCTTAGGCTTGGGTCAATTCTAGATCAGCATTGGAAATTAGAGCGCCAAGTGCTTGTCCAAATATACAGGCATCGTGTCTTATTCTTCCCCATTGCAGTTCATTCATGGAACGAATTACTAGCTATAATAAGGAGGGTTTTGAAAGTGCTGACTTCCCCAAGTGGGGATATTTTCAGGAAAGCGGCTGGAAGCTTGAACCCGAGCACCAGGATATGAGAAGGTGAGGTGGCTTTTCATGTTTTTTCCCTTTCCAATGGGGTAGCATCCTGTGGCTCTCCCATGCATGTGTTCACTGTAGGAAGTGACGTCTGCATTTGGTGATTTCGGGTCCATGGAATCAGGGCAAGGCAGTGTTATTCTAGAAGGGCTGCATTTGCTGACTCATGCTCACGAAGACTCTCAGAGCCACGAGTGTCCTCCCAGAGGTCCCATCCTTCTTTGTGTTAATATATGCTCAAAACAGCTTCAATCACAGTCCCTTAAACGAAGTCTCGAAGAATTTATCTCTCACTCACTGCCTTTAGTTTGCAGTTTGTTTTTCTCTCGGGATGTAGCTGATTGTCAGTGCTGTTTTGGTTGCTGCTGTGCATCCACTTGATTCTCTTCCAGAGAGACATCGATAAACTGTTTTTCAAATTCTGACCAGTTGTAAATAATCTTTTCTGGTGTGCAAAGTGGGCTGAGTTCAGTCCTTTGAGTTTTAGAGTAAGTTGTGTTTATTCTCTCCTTGGTCTATATAGAATAGTATCTGTGCTCATTGAAAACACCTGGCTTTTACTCACCTCAAGGGACGTTTGCTCTCCTACAGGCATAAGTGTGTTTGCTAAATCTGTAATTCTTTCTGTCGTCTGCCATTTCGTTCATGGGATGCAATTTTATATTCCACCTGTACCTCATCTCTTTGATAAACCACTATTTTCTATGTGACTAAATTCGCTGAGAATGAGTGTAACTAAGAACACTCCGGTGGTCGCAAGGGACGTTATTTCACTCATTTCCTGGCTCACTAATATATCATTGTAGATAAGAATCACATATTCTTCATCCACGTTTTCCGTCCAAGGAAATTTAGATTGTATCCTAGTCGAGGCTTTTGTAAAGAAAGCAGAAGTCAACGTTGGGTTGCCTGTGTCCTGAGGATCTTTGGTTTTCCTGAAAATATACGTCCTTGAGTGGAAGTGTCCTATGCGCTATAGCTTTGTTTCTTACATTATTTTCGAATACAGCATAGAGTTCGCCAGAGTGCTGATTTCAATTTGCCATCCCACATTCCACAAAATGTGGGTACGGTTTACCTCCACGCTACCCTGCATTTCTGGTCTTTACACTTTTCGTAGATGACCCTTTGTTTTGATTCCAAGTGATAGAACTATGTAGTGTTGATTTGCAACGAGCCCCTGCCTGGTTGCCACAAAACGGTCTATGCCTCTATCCTGAATATATTCAGGATAAAGGCATACAACCCTTTTTTGACACAGGCATGGTTGAAGAAGTACTGACACATTCTAGCTCCTTACCAGGCAAGACCCATCTCACACTTGAAATCCCATTTCTGCAATTCTGCCTTGCTCTCAAGTTATTTTCCGTGGTTCAACCCAAGTCATTTTTCCACATTAGGTGTCTTTGCCCATCCTGCAGGGCCATTAATTATACGCTCCCTGAGATGCCCTGCTCAACTTCCCACTTTGAGAACTGGTCACAAAGCAGCAGGAAATTGTCAAGCCCTATTCTCCTTCTGAGAGCAAGCTTAGGCTTGGGTCAATTCTAGATCAGCATTGGAAATTAGAGCACCAAGTGCTTGTCCAAATATACAGGCATCGTGTCTTATTCTTCCCCATTGCAGTTCATTCATGGAACGAATTCCTAGCTATAAGAAAGAGGGTTTTGAAAGTGCTGACTTCCCCAAGTGGGGATATTTTCAGGAAAGCGGCTGGAAGCTTGAACCCGAGCACCAGGATATGAGAAGATGAGGTGGCTTTTCATGTTTTTTCCCTGTCCAATGGGGTAGCATCCTGTGGCTCTCCCATGCATGTGTTCACTGTAGGAAGGGTCGTCTGCATTTGGTGATTTCGGGTCCATGGAATCAGGGCAAGGCAGTGTTATTCTAGAAGGGCTGCATTTGCTGACTCATGCTCACGAAGACTCTCAGAGCCAAGAGTGTCCTCCCTGAGGTCCCATCCTTCTGTGTGTTAATATATGCTGAAAACAGCTTCAATCACAGCCCCTGAACGAAGTCTCGAAGAATTTATCTCTCACTCACTGCCTTTATTTTGCAGTTTGTTTTTCTCACGGGGTGTAGCTTATTGTCAGTGCTGTGTTGCTTGCTGCTGTGCATCCACTTGATTCTCTTCCAGAGAGACATCGATAAACTGTTTTTCAAATTCTGACCAGTTGTAAATAATCTTCTCTGGTGTGCAAAGTGGGCTCAGTTCAGTCCTTTGAGTTTTAGAGTAAGTTGTGTTTATTCTCTCCTTGGTCTATATAGAATAGTATCTGTGCTCATTGAAAACGCCTGGCTTTTACTCACCTCAAAGGACCTTTGCGCTCCTACAGGCATAAGCGAGTTTGCTAAATCTGTAATTCTTTCTGTCGTCTGCCATTTCGTTCATGGGATGCAATTTTATATTCCACCTGTACCTCATCTCTTTGATAAACCACTATTTTCTTTGTGACTAAATTCGCTGAGAATGAGTGTAACTAAGAAGACTCCGGTGGTGGCAAGGGACATTATTTCACTCATTTCCTGGCTCACTAATATATCATTGTAGATAAGAATCACATATTGTTCATCCAGGTTTTCCGTCCAAGGAAATTTAGATTGTATCCTAGTCGAGGCTTTTGTAAAGAGAGCAGAAGTCAACGTTGGGTTGCCTGTGTCCTGAGGATCTTTGGTTTTCCTGAAAATATACGTCCTTGAGTGGAAGTGTCCTATGCGCTATAGCTTTGTTTCTTACATTATTTTTGAATACAGCATAGAGTTCGCCAGAGTGCTGATTTCAATTTGCCATCCCACATTCCAAAAAATGTGGGTACAGTTTACCTCCACGCTACCCTGCATTTCTGGTCTTTACACTTTTCGTAGATGACCCTTTGTTTTGATTCGAAGTGATAGAACTATGTAGTGTTGATTTGCACCGAGCCCCTGCCTGGTTGCCCCAAAACGGTCTATGCCTCTATCCTGAATATATTCAGGATAAAGGCATACAACCCTTTTTTGACAAAGGCATGGTTGAAGAAGTACTGCCACATTCTAGCTCCTTACCAGGCGAGACACATCTCCCTCTTGAAATCCCATTTCTGCAATTCTGCCTTGCTCTCAAGTTATTTTCCGTGGTTCAACTCAAGTCATTTTTCCACATTAGGTGTCTTTGCCCATCCTGCAGGGCCATGAATTATACGCTCCCTGAGATGCCCTGCTCAACTTCCCACTTTGGGAACTGGTCACAAAGCAGCAGGAAATTGTCAAGCCCTATTCTCCTTCTGAGAGCAAGCTTAGGCTTAGGTCAATTCTAGATCAGCATTGGAAATTAGAGCGCCAAGTGCTTGTCCAAATATACAGGCATCGTGTCTTATTCTTCCCCATTGCAGTTCATTCATGGAACGAATTACTAGCTATAATAAGGAGGGTTTTGAAAGTGCTGACTTCCCCAAGTGGGCATATTTTCAGGAATGCGGCTGGAAGCTTGAACCCGAGCACCAGGATATGAGAAGATGAGGTGGCTTTTCATGTTTTTTCCCTGTCCAATGGGGTAGCATCCTGTGGCTCTCCCATGCATGTGTTCACTGTAGGAAGGGTCGTCTGCATTTGGTGATTTCGGGTCCATGGAATCAGGGCAAGGCAGTGTTATTCTAGAAGGGCTGCATTTGCTGACTCATGCTCACGAAGACTCTCAGAGCCACGAGTGTCCTCCCTGAGGTCCCATCCTTCTGTGTGTTAATATATGCTCAAAACAACTTCAATCACAGCCCCTGAACGAAGTCTCGAAGAATTTATCTCTCACTCACTGCCTTTATTTTGCAGTTTGTTTTTCTCACGGGGTGTAGCTGATTGTCAGTGCTGTGTTGCTTGCTGCTGTGCATCCACTTGATTCTCTTCCAGAGAGACATCGATAAACTGTTTTTCAAATTCTGACCAGTTGTAAATAATCTTTTCTGGTGTGCAAAGTGGGCTGAGTTCAGTCCTTTGAGTTTTAGAGTAAGTTGTGTTCATTTCCTCTTTGGGCTATAAAGAATAGTATCTGTGCTCATTGAAAACACCTGGCTTTTACTCACCTCAAGGGACCTTTGCACTCCTACAGGCATAAGCGTGTTTGCTAAATCTGTAATTCTTTCTGTCGTCTGCCATTTCGTTCATGGGATGCAATTTTATATTCCACCTGTACCTCATCTCTTTGATAAACCACTATTTTCTTTATGACTAAATTCGCTGAGAATGAGTGTAACTAAGAACACTCCGGTGGTGGCAAGGGACGTTATTTCACTCATTTACTGGCTCACTAATATATCATTGTAGATAAGAATCACATATTCTTCATCCAGGTTTTCCGTCCAAGGAAATTTAGATTGTATCCTAGTTGAGGCTTTTGTAAAGAAAGCAGAAGTAAACGTTGGGTTGCCTGTGTCCTGAGGATCTTTGGTTTTCCTGAAAATATACGTCCTTGAGTGGAAGTGTCCTATGCGCTATAGCTTTGTTTCTTACATTATTTTCGAATACAGCATAGAATTCGCCAGAGTGCTGATTTCAATATGCCATCCCACATTCCACAAAATGTGGGTACGGTTTACCTCCACGCTCCCCTGCATTTCTGGTCTTTACACTTTTCGTAGATGACCCTTTGTTTTGATTCGAGGTGATAGAACTATGTAGTGTTGATTTGCACCGATCCCCTGCCTGGTTGCCCCCAAACGGTCTATGCCTCTATCCTGAATATATTCAGGATAAAGGCATACAACCCTTTTTTGACACAGGCATGGTTGAAGAAGTACTTCCACATTCTAGCTCCTTACCAGGCGAGACCCATCTCCCTCTTGAAATCCCATTTCTGCAATTCTGCCTTGCTCTCAAGTTATTTTCCGTGGTTCAACCCAAGTCATTTTTCCACATTAGGTGTCTTTGCCCATCCTGCAGGGCCATGAATTATATGCTCCCTGAGATGCCCTGGTCAACTTCCCACTTTCGGAACTGTTCACAAAGCAGCAGGAAATTTTCAACTCATATTCTCCTTCTGAGAGCAACTTAGACTTGGATCAATTCTAGATCAGCATTGGAAATTAGAGCGCCAAGTGCCTGTCCAAATATATAGGCATCGTGTCTTATTCTTCCCCATTGCAGTTCATCCATGGAACGAATTCCAAGCTATAAGAAAGAGGGTTTTGAAAGTGCTGACTTCCCCAAGTGGGGATATTTTCAGGAAAGCAGCTGGAAGCTTGAACCCGAGCACCAGGATATGAGAAGATGAGGTGGCTTTTCATGTTTTTTCCCTGTCCAATGGGGTAGCATCCTGCAGCTGTCCCATGCATGTGTTCGCTGTAGGAAGGGTCGTCTGCATTTGGTGATTTCGGGTCCATGGAATCAGGGCAAGGCGGTGTTATTCTAAAACGGCTGCATTTGCTGACTCATGCTCACGAAGACTCTCAGAGCCACGAGTGTCCTCCCTGAGGTCCCATCCTTCTGTGTGTTAATATATGCTCAAAACAATTTCAATCACAGCCCCTGAACGAAGTCTCGAAGAATTTATCTCTCACTCACTGCCTTTAGTTTGCAGTTTGTTTTTCTCACGGGGTGTAGCTGATTGTCAGTGCTGTGTTGCTTGCTGCTGTGCATCCACTTGATTCTCTTCCAGAGAGACATCGATAAACTGTTTTTCAAATTCTGACCAGTTGTAAATAATCTTTTCTGGTGTGCAAAGTGGGCTGAATTCAGTCCTTTGAGTTTTAGAGTAAGTTGTGTTCATTCCCTCTTTGGTCTATATAGAATAGTATCTGTGCTCATTGAAAACACCTGGCTTTTACTCACCTCAAGGGACCTTTGCGCTCCTACAGGCATAAGTGTGTTTGCTAAATCTGTAATTCTTTCTGTCGTCTGCCATTTCGTTCATGGGATGCAATTTTATATTCCACCTGTACCTCATCTCTTTGATAAACCACTATTTTCTATATGACTAAATTCGCTGAGAAGGAGTGTAACTAAGAACACTCCGGTGGTGGCAAGGGACGTTATTTCACTCATTTCCTGGCTCACTAATATATCATTGTAGATAGGAATCACATATTCTTCATCCACGTTTTCCGTCAAAGGAAATTTAGATTGTATCCTAGTCGAGGCTTTTGTAAAGAGAGCAGAAGTCAACGTTGGGTTGCCTGTGTCCTGAGGATCTTTTGTTTTCCTGAAAATATACGTCCTTGAGTGGAAGTGTCCTATGCGCTATAGCTTTGTTTCTTACATTATTTTCGAATACAGCATAGAGTTCGCCAGAGTGCTGACTTCAATTTGCCATCCCACATTCCACAAAATGTGGGTACGGTTTACCTCCACGCTACCCTGCATTTCTTGTCTTTACACTTTTCCTAGATGACCCTTTGTTTTGATTCGAAGTAATAGAATTATGTAGTGTTGATTTGCACCGAGCCCCTGCCTCGTTGCCCCAAAACGGTCTATGCCTCTATCCTGAATATATTCAGGATAAAGGCATACAACCCTTTTTCGACACAGGCATGGTTGAAGAAGTACTGCCACATTCTAGTTCCTTACCAGGCGAGACCCATCTCCCTCTTGAAATCCCATTTCTGCAATTCTGCCTTGCTCTCAAGTTATTTTCCGTGGTTCAACCCAAGTCATTTTTCCACATTAGGTGTCTTTGCCCATCCTGCAGGGCCATGAATTATATGCTCCCTGAGATACCCTGGTCAACTTCCCACTTTCGGAACTGTTCACAAAGCAGCAGGAAATTTTCAAGTCCTATTCTCCTTCTGAGAGCAACTTAGACTTGGGTCAATTCTAGATCAGCATTGGAAATTAGAGCGCCAAGTGCCTGTCCAAATATATAGGCATCGTGTCTTATTCTTCCCCATTGCACTTCATCCATGGAACGAATTCCAAGCTATAAGAAAGAAGGTTTTGAAAGTGCTGACCTCCCCAAGTGGGGATATTTTCAGGAAAGCGGCTGGAAGCTTGAACCCGAGCACCAGGATATGAGAAGATGAGGTGGCTTTTCATGTTTTTTCCCTGTCCAATGGGGTAGCATCCTGCAGCTGTCCCATGCATGTGTTCGCTGTAGGAAGGGTCGTCTGCATTTGGTGATTTCGGGTCCATGGAATCAGGGCAAGGCGGTGTTATTCTAGAAGGGCTGCATTTGCTGAGTCATGCTCACGAAGACTCTCAGAGCCACGAGTGTCCTCCCTGAGGTCCCATCCTTCTGTGTGTTAATATATGCTCAAAACAACTTCAATCACAGCCCCTGAACAAAGTCTCGAAGAATTTATCTCTCACTCACTGCCTTTAGTTTGCAGTTTGTTTTTCTCACGGGGTGTAGCTGATTGTCAGTGCTGTGTTGCTTGCTGCTGTGCATCCACTTGATTCTCTTCCAGAGAGACATCGATAAACTGTTTTTCAAATTCTGACCAGTTGTAAATAATCTTTTCTGGTGTGCAAAGTGGGCTGAATTCAGTCCTTTGAGTTTTAGAGTAAGTTGTGTTCATTCCCTCTTTGGTCTATATAGAATAGTATCTGTGCTCATTGAAAACACCTGGCTTTTACTCACCTCAAGGGACCTTTGCGCTCCTACAAGCATAAGTGTGTTTGCTAAATCTGTAATTCTTTCTGTCGTCTGCCATTTCGTTCATGGGATGCAATTTTATATTCCACCTGTACCTCATCTCTTTGATAAACCACTATTTTCTATATGACTAAATTCGCTGAGAAGGAGTGTAACTAAGAACACGCCGGTGGTGGCAAGGGACGTTATTTCACTCATTTCCTGGCTCACTAATATATCATTGTAGATAGGAATCACATATTCTTCATCCACGTTTTCCGTCCAAGGAAATTTAGATTGTATCCTAGTTGAGGCTTTTGTAAAGAAAGCAGAAGTAAACGTTGGGTTGTCTGTGTCCTGAGGATCTTTGTTTCTCCTGAAAATATACGTCCTTGAGTGGAAGTGTCCTATGCGTTATAGCTTTGTTTCTTACATTATTTTCGAATACAGCATAGAGTTCGCCAGAGTGCTGACTTCAATTTGCCATCCCACATTCCACAAAATGTGTGTACGGTTTACCTCCACGCTCCCCTGCATTTCTGGTCTTTACACTTTTCGTAGATGACCCTTTGTTTTGATTCGAAGTGATAGAACTATGTAGTGTTGATTTGCACCGTTCCCCTGCCTGGTTGCGCCAAAACGGTCTATGCCTCTATCCTGAATATATTCAGGATAAAGGCATACAACCCTTTTTTGACACAGGCATGGTTGAAGAAGTACTTCCACATTCTAGCTCCTTACCAGGCGAGACCCATCTCCCTCTTGAAATCACATTTCTGCAATTCTGCCTTGCTCTCAAGTTATTTTCCGTGGTTCAACCCAAGTCATTTTTCCACATTAGGTGTCTTTGCCCATCCTGCAGTGCCATGAATTATATGCTCCCTGAGATGCCCTGGTCAACTTCCCACTTTCGGAACTGTTCACAAAGCAGCAGGAAATTTTCAAGTCCTATTCTCCTTCTGAGAGCAACTTAGACTTGGGTCAATTCTAGATCAGCATTGGAAATTAGAGCGCCAAGTGCCTGTCCAAATATATAGGCATCGTGTCTTATTCTTCCCCATTGCAGTTCATCCATGGAACGAATTCCAAGCTATAAGAAAGAGGGTTTTGAAAGTGCTGACTTCCCCAAGTGGGGATATTTGCAGGAAAGCGGCTGGAAGCTTGAACCCGAGCACCAGGATATGAGAAGATGAGGTGGCTTTTCATGTTTTTTCCCTGTCCAATGGGGTAGCATCCTGCAGCTGTCCCATGCATGTGTTCGCTGTAGGAAGGGTCGTCTGCATTTGGTGATTTCGGGTCCATGGAATCAGGGCAAGGCGGTGTTATTCTAGAAGGGCTGCATTTGCTGACTCATGCTCACGAAGACTCTCAGAGCCACGAGTGTCCTCCCTGAGGTCCCATCCTTCTGTGTGTTAATATATGCTCAAAACAACTTCAATCACAGCCCCTGAACGAAGTCTCGAAGAATTTATCTCTCACTCACTTCCTTTAGTTTGCAGTTTGTTTTTCTCACGGGGTGTAGCTGATTGTCAGTGCTGTGTTGCTTGCTGCTGTGCATCCACTTGATTCTCTTCCAGAGAGACATCGATAAACTGTTTTTCAAATTCTGACCAGTTGTAAATAATCTTTTCTGGTGTGCAAAGTGGGCTGAGTTCAGTCCTTTGAGTTTTAGAGTAAGTTGTGTTCATTCCCTCTTTGGTCTATATAGAATAGTATCTGTGCTCATTGAAAACACCTGGCTTTTACTCACCTCAAGGGACCTTTGCGCTCCTACAGGCATAAGTGTGTTTGCTAAATCTGTAATTCTTTCTGTCGTCTGCCATTTCGTTCATGGGATGCAATTTTATATTCCACCTGTACCTCATCTCTTTGATAAACCACTATTTTCTATATGACTAAATTCGCTGAGAAGGAGTGTAACTAAGAACACTCCGGTGCTGGCAAGGGACGTTATTTCACTCATTTCCTGGCTCACTAATATATCATTGTAGATAGGAATCACATATTCTTCATCCACGTTTTCCGTCCAAGGAAATTTAGATTGTATCCTAGTTGAGGCTTTTGTAAAGAAAGCAGAAGTAAACGTTGGGTTGTCTGTGTCCTGAGGATCTTTGTTTTTCCTGAAAATATACGTCCTTGAGTGGAAGTGTCCTATGCGCTATAGCTTTCTTTCTTACATTATTTTCGAATACAGCATAGAGTTCGCCAGAGTGCTGACTTCAATTTGCCATCCCACATTCCACAAAATGTGGGTACGGTTTACCTCCACGCTCCCCTGCATTTCTGGTCTTTACACTTTTCGTAGATGACCCTTTGTTTTGATTCGAAGTGATAGAACTATGTAGTGTTGATTTGCACCGTTCCCCTGCCTGGTTGCCCCAAAACGGTCTATGCCTCTATCCTGAATATATTCAGGATAAAGGCATACAACCCTTTTTTGACACAGGCATGGTTGAAGAAGTACTTCCACATTCTAGCTCCTTACCAGGCGAGACCCATCTCCCTCTTGAAATCCCATTTCTGCAATTCTGCCTTGCTCTCAAGTTATTTTCCGTGGTTCAACCCAAGTCATTTTTCCACATTAGGTGTCTTTGCCCATCCTGCAGTGCCATGAATTATATGCTCCCTGAGATGCCCTGGTCAACTTCCCACTTTCGGAACTGTTCACAAAGCAGCAGGAAATTTTCAAGTCCTATTCTCCTTCTGAGAGCAACTTAGACTTGGGTCAATTCTAGATCAGCATTGGAAATTAGAGCGCCAAGTGCCTGTCCAAATATATAGGCATCGTGTCTTATTCTTCCCCATTGCAGTTCATCCATGGAACGAATTCCAAGCTATAAGAAAGAGGGTTTTGAAAGTGCTGACTTCCCCAAGTGGGGATATTTTCAGGAAAGCGGCTGGAAGCTTGAACCCGAGCACCAGGATATGAGAAGATGAGGTGGCTTTTCATGTTTTTTCCCTGTCCAATGGGGTAGCATCCTGCAGCTGTCCCATGCATGTGTTCGCTGTAGGAAGGGTCGTCTGCATTTGGTGATTTCTGGTCCATGGAATCAGGGCAAGGCGGTGTTATTCTAGAAGGGCTGCATTTGCTGACTCATGCTCACGAAGACTCTCCGAGCCACGAGTGTCCTCCCTGAGGTCCCATCCTTCTGTGTGTTAATATATGCTCAAAACAACTTCAATCACAGCCCCTGAACGAAGTCTCGAAGAATTTATCTCTCACTCACTGCCTTTATTTTGCAGTTTGTTTTTCTCACGGGGTGTAGCTGATTGTCAGTGCTGTGTTGCTTGCTGCTGTGCATCCACTTGATTCTCTTCCAGAGAGACATCGATAAACTGTTTTTCAAATTCTGACCAGTTGTAAATAATCTTTTCTGGTGTGCAAAGTGGGCTGAATTCAGTCCTTTGAGTTTTAGAGTAAGTTGTGTTCATTCCCTCTTTGGTCTATATAGAATAGTATCTGTGCTCATTGAAAACACCTGGCTTTTACTCACCTCAAGGGACCTTTGCGCTCCTACAGGCATAAGTGTGTTTGCTAAATCTGTAATTCTTTCTGTCGTCTGCCATTTCGTTCATGGGATGCAATTTTATATTCCACCTGTACCTCATCTCTTTGATAAACCACTATTTTCTATATGACTAAATTCGCTGAGAAGGAGTGTAACTAAGAACACTCCGGTGGGGGCAAGGGACGTTATTTCACTCATTTCCTGGCTCACTAATATATCATTGTAGATAGGAATCACATATTCTTCATCCACGTTTTCCGTCCAAGGAAATTTAGATTGTATCCTAGTCGAGGCTTTTGTAAAGAAAGCAGAAGTAAACGTTGGGTTGTCTGTGTCCTGAGGATCTTTGGTTTTCCTGAAAATATACGTCCTTGAGTGGAAGTGTCCTATGCGCTATAGCTTTGTTTCTTACATTATTTTCGAATACAGCATAGAGTTCGCCAGAGTGCTGACTTCAATTTGCCATCCCACATTCCACAAAATGTGGGTACGGTTTACCTCCACGCTACCCTGCATTTCTGGTCTTTACACTTTTCGTAGATGACCCTTTGTTTTGATTCGAAGTGATAGAACTATGTAGTGTTGATTTGCACCGTTCCCCTGCCTGGTTGCCCCAAAACGGTCTATGCCTCTATCCTGAATATATTCAGGATAAAGGCATACAACCCTTTTTTGACACAGGCATGGTTGAAGAAGTACTTCCACATTCTAGCTCCTTACCAGGCGAGACCCATCTCCCTCTTGAAATCCCATTTCTGCAATTCTGCCTTGCTCTCAAGTTATTTTCCGTGGTTCAACCCAAGTCATTTTTCCACATTAGGTGTCTTTGCCCATCCTGCAGTGCCATGAATTATATGCTCCCTGAGATGCCCTGGTCAACTTCCCACTTTCGGAACTGTTCAAAAAGCAGCAGGAAATTTTCAAGTCCTATTCTCCTTCTGAGAGCAACTTAGACTTGGGTCAATTCTAGATCAGCTTTGGAAATTAGAGCGCCAAGTGCCTGTCCAAATATATAGGCATCGTGTCTTATTCTTCCCCATTGCAGTTCATCCATGGAACGAATTCCAAGCTATAAGAAAGAGGGTTTTGAAAGTGCTGACTTCCCCAAGTGGGGATATTTGCAGGAAAGCGGCTGGAAGCTTGAACCCGAGCACCAGGATATGAGAAGATGTGGTGGCTTTTCATGTTTTTTCCCTGTCCAATGGGGTAGCATCCTGCAGCTGTCCCATGCATGTGTTCGCTGTAGGAAGGGTCGTCTGCATTTGGTGATTTCGGGTCCATGGAATCAGGGCAAGGCGGTGTTATTCTAGAAGGGCTGCATTTGCTGACTCATGCTCACGAAGACTCTCAGAGCCACGAGTGTCCTCCCTGAGGTCCCATCCTTCTGCGTGTTAATATATGCTCAAAACAACTTCAATCACAGCCCCTGAACGAAGTCTCGAAGAATTTATCTCTCACTCACTGCCTTTATTTTGCAGTTTGTTTTTCTCACGGGGTGTAGCTGATTGTCAGTGCTGTGTTGCTTGCTGCTGTGCATCCACTAGATTCTCTTCCAGAGAGACATCGATAAACTGTTTTTCAAATTCTGACCAGTTGTAAATAATCTTTTCTGGTGTGCAAAGTGGGCTGAGTTCAGTCCTTTGAGTTTTAGAGTAAGTTGTGTTCATTCCCTCTTTGGTCTATATAGAATAGTATCTGTGCTCATTGAAAACACCTGGCTTTTACTCACCTCAAGGGACCTTTGCGCTCCTACAGGCATAAGTGTGTTTGCTAAATCTGTAATTCTTTCTGTCGTCTGCCATTTCGTTCATGGGATGCAATTTTATATTCCACCTGTACCTCATCTCTTTGATAAACCACTATTTTCTAGGTGACTAAATTCGCTGAGAATGAGTGTAACTAAGAACACTCCGGTGGTGGCAAGGGGCGTTATTTCACTCATTTCCTGGCTCACTAATATATCATTGTAGATAAGAATCACATATTCTTCATCCAGGTTTTCCGTCCAAGGAAATTTAGATTGTATCCTAGTCGAGGCTTTTGTAAAGAGAGCAGAAGTAAACGTTGGGTTGCCTGTGTCCTGAGGATCTTTTGTTTTCCTGAAAATATACGTCCTTGAGTGGAAGTGTCCTATGCGCTCTAGCTTTGTTTCTTACATTATTTTCGAATACAGCATAGAGTTCGCCAGAGTGCTGATTTCAATTTGCCATCCCACATTCCACAAAATGTGGGTACGGTTTACCTCCACGCTACCCTGCATTTCTGGTCTTTACACTTTTCGTAGATGACCCTTTGTTTTGATTCGAGGTGATAGAACTATGTAGTGTTGATTTGCACCGAGCCCCTGCCTGGTTGCCCCAAAACGGTCTATGCCTTTATCCTGAATATATTCAGGATAAAGGCATACACCCCTTTTTCGACAAAGGCATGGTTGAAGAAGTACTGCCGCATTCTAGCTCCTTACCAGGCAAGACCCATCTTCCTCTTGAAATCCCATTTCTGCAATTCTGCCTTGCGCTCAAGTTATTTTCCGTGGTTCAACCCAAGTCATTTTTCCACATTAGGTGTCTTTGCCCATCCTGCAGGGCCATGAATTATAGGCTCCCTGAGATGCCCTGCTCAACTTCCCACTTTCGGAACTCGTCCCAAACCAGCAGGAAATTTTCAAGCCCTATTCTCCTTTTGAGTGCAAGCTTAGATTTGGGTCACTTCTAGATCAGCATTGGAAATTAGAGCACCAAGTACCTGTCCAAATATATAGGCATCGTGTCTTATTCTTCCCCATTGCAGTTCATCCATGGAACGAATTCCAAGCTATAAGAAAGAGGGTTTTGAAAGTGCTGAGTTCCCCAAGTGGCGATATTTTCAGGAAAGCGGCTGGAAGCTTCAACCCGAGCACCAGGATATGAGAAGATGAGGTGGCTCTTCATGTTTTTTCCCTGTCCAATGGGGTAGCATCCTGCGGCTGTCCCATGCATGTGTTCGCTGTAGGAAGGGTCGACTGCATTTGGTGATTTCGGGTCCATGGAATCAGGGCAAGGCAGTGTTATTCTAGAAGGGCTGCATTTGCTGACTCATGCTCACAAAGACTCTCAGAGCCAAGAGTGTCCTCCATGAGGTCCCATCCTTCTGTGTGTTAATATATGCTCAAAACAACTTCAATCACAGCCCCTGAACGAAGTCTCGAGGAATTTATCTCTCACTCACTGCCTTTATTTTGCAGTTTGTTTTTCTCACGGGGTGTAGCTGATTGTCAGTGCTGTGTTGCTTGCTGCTGTGCATCCACTTGATTCTCTTCCAGAGAGACATCGATAAACTGTTTTTCAAATTCTGACCAGTTGTAAATAATCTTTTCTGGTGTGCAAAGTGGGCTGACTTCAGTCCTTTGAGTTTTAGAGTAAGTTGTGTTCATTCCCTCTTTGGTCTATATAGAATAGTATCTGTGCTCATTGAAAACACCTGGCTTTTACTCACCTCAAGGGACCTTTGCGCTCCTACAGGCATAAGTGTGTTTGCTAAATCTGTAATTCTTTCTGTCGTCTGCCATTTCGTTCATGGGATGCAATTTTATATTCCACCTGTACCTCATCTCTTTGATAAACCACTATTTTCTAGGTGACTAAATTCGCTGAGAATGAGTGTAACTAAGAACACTCCGGTGGTGGCAAGGGACGTTATTTCACTCATTTCCTGGCTCACTAATATATCATTGTAGATAAGACTCACATATTCTTCATCCACGTTTTCCGTCCAAGGAAATTTAGATTGTATCCTAGTCGAGGCTTTTGTAAAGAGAGCAGAAGTAAACGTTGGGTTGCCTGTGTCCTGGGGATATTTGGTTTTCCTGAAAATATACGTCCTTGAGTGGAAGTGTCCTATGAGCTATTGCTTTGTTTCTTACATTACTTTCGAATACAGCATAGAGTTCGCCAGAGTGCTGATTTCAATTTGCCATCCCACATTCCACAAAATGTGGGTACAGTTTACCGCCATGCTACCCTGCATTTCTGGTCTTTACACTTTTGGTAGATGACCCTTTGTTTGGATGGGAAGTGATAGCACTATCTAGTGTTGATTTGCACCGAGCCCCTGCCTGGTTGACCCAAAACGGTCTATGCTTTTATCCTGAATAAATTCAGGATAAAGGCATACACCCCTTTTTCGACAAGGGAATGGTTGAAGAAGTACTGCCGCATTCTAGCTCCTTACAAGGCGAGACCCATCTCCCTCTTGAAATCCCATTTCTGCAATTCTGCCTTGCTCTCAAGTTATTTTCCGTGGTTCAACCCAAGTCATTTTTCCGCATTAGGTGTCTTTGGCCATCCTGCAGGGCCATGAATTATAGGCTCCCTGAGATGCCCTGCTCAACTTCCCACTTTCAGACCTGGTCACAAAGCAGCAGGAAATTTTCAAGCCCTATTCTCCTTCTGAGAGCAAGCTTAGATTTGGGTCAATTCTAGATCAGCATTGGAAATTAGAGCACCAAGTGCCTGTCCAAATATATAGGCATCGTGTCTTATTCTTCCCCATTGCAGTTCATCCATGGAACGAATTCCAAGCTATAAGAAAGAGGGTTTTGAAAGTGCTGACTTCCCCAAGTGCGGATATTTTCAGGAAAGCGGCTGGAAGCTTGAACCCGAGCACCAGGATATGAGAAGATGAGGTGGCTTTTCATGTTTTTTCCCTGTCCAATGGGGTAGCATCCTGCGGCTGTCCCATGCATGTGTTCGCTGTAGGAAAGGTCGTCTGCATTTGGTGATTTCGGGTCCATTGAATCAGGGCAAGGCAGTGTTATTCTAGAAGGGCTGCATTTGCTGACTCATGCTCACGAAGACTCTCAGAGCCACGAGTGTCGTCCCTGAGGTCCCATCCTTCTGTGTGTTAATATATGCTCAAAACAACTTCAATCACAGCCCCTGAACGAAGTCTCGAAGAATTTATCTCTCACTCACTGCCTTTAGTTTGCAGTTTGTTTTTCTCACGGGGTGTAGCTGATTGTCAGTGCTGTGTTGCTTGCTGCTGTGCATCCACTTGATTCTCTTCCAGAGAGACATCGATAAACTGTTTTTCAAATTCTGACCAGTTGTAAATAATCTTTTCTGGTGTGCAAAGTGGGCTGAGTTCAGTCCTTTGAGTTTTAGAGTAAGTTGTGTTCATTCCCTCTTTGGTCTATATAGAATAGTACCTGTGCTCATTGACAACACCTGGCTTTTACTCACCTCAAGGGACCTTTGCGCTCCTACAGGCATAAGTGTGTTTGCTAAATCTGTAATTCTTTCTGTCGTCTGCCATTTCGTTCATGGGATGCAATTTTATATTCCACCTGTACCTCATCTCTTTGATAAACCACTATTTTCTATGTGACTAAATTCGCTGAGAATGAGTGTAACTAAGAACACTCCGGTGGTGGCAACGGACATTATTTCACTCATTTCCTGGCTCACTAATATATCATTGTAGATAAGAATCACATATTCTTCATCCACGTTTTCCGTCCAAGGAAATTTAGATTGTATCCTAGTCGAGGTTTTTGTAAAGAGAGCAGAAGTAAACGTTGGGTTGCCTGTTTCCTGAGGATCTTTGGTTTTCCTGAAAATATACGTCCTTGAGTCGAAGTGTCCGATGCGCTATAGCTTTGTTTCTTTCATTACTTTGAATACAGCATAGAGTTCGCCAGACTGCTGATTTCAATTTGCCATCCCACATTCCACAAAATGTGGGTACAGTTTACCTCCACGCTACCCTGCATTTCTGGTCTTTACACTTTTCGTAGATGACCCTTTGTTTGGATGGGAAGTGATAGCACTATGTAGTGTTGATTTGCACCGAGCCCCTGCCTGGTTGACCCAAAAAGGTCTATGCCTTTATCCTGAATATATTCAGCATAAAGGCATACACCCCTTTTTCGACAAAGGCATGGTTGAAGAAGTACTGCCGCATTCTAGCTCCTTACCAGGCGAGACCCATCTCCCTCTTGAAATCACATTTCTGCAATTCTGCCTTGCTCTCAAGTTATTTTCCGTGGTTCAATCCAAGTCATTTTTCCACATTAGGTGTCTTTGCCCATCCTGCAGGGCCATGAATTATCGGCTCCCTGAGATGCCCTGCTCAACTTCCCACTTTCGGAACGGGTCACAAAGCAGCAGGAAATTTTCAAGCCCTATTCTCCTTCTGAGAGCAAGCTTAGATTTGGGTCAATTCTAGATCAGCATTGGAAATTAGAGCACCAAGTGCCTGTCCAAATATATAGGCATCGTGTCTTATTCTTCCCCATTGCAGTTCATCCATGGAACGAATTCCAAGCTATAAGAAAGAGGGTTTTGAAAGTGCTGACTTCCCCAAGTGGGGATGTTTTCAGGAAAGCGGCTGGAAGCTTGAACCCGAGCACCAGGTTATGAGAAGATGAGGTGGCTTTTCATGTTTTTTCCCTGTCCAATGGCGTAGCATCCTGCGACTGTCCCATGCATGTGTTCGCTGTAGGAAGGGTCGTCTGCATTTGGTGAATTCGGGGCCATGGAATCAGGGCAAGGCAGTGTTATTCTAGAAGGGCTGCATTTGCTGACTCATGCTCACGAAGACTCTCAGAGCCACCAGTGTCCTCCCTGAGGTCCCATCCTTCTGTGTGTTAATATATGCTCAAAACAACTTCAATCACAGCCCCTGAACGAAGTCTCGAAGAATTTATCTCTCACTCACTGCCTTTATTTTGCAGTTTGTTTTTCTCACGGGTTGTAGCTGATTATCAGTGCTGTGTTGCTTGCTGCTGTGCATCCACTTGATTCTCTTCCAGAGAGACATCGATAAACTGTTTTTCAAATTCTAACCAGTTGTAAATAATCTTTTCTGGTGTGCAAAGTGGGCTGAGTTCAGTCCTTTGAGTTTTAGAGTAAGTTGTGTTCATTCCCTCTTTGGTCTATATAGAATAGTATCTGTGCTCATTGACAACACCTGGCTTTTACTCACCTCAAGGGACCTTTGCGCTCCTACAGGCATAAGTGTGTTTGCTAAATCTGTAATTCTTTCTGTCGTCTGCCATTTCGTTCATGGGATGCAATTTTATATTCCACCTGTACCTCATCTCTTTGATAAACCACTCTTTTCTATGTGACTAAATTCGCTGAGAATGAGTGTAACTAAGAACACTCCGGTGGTGGCAAGGGACGTTATTTCACTCATTTCCTGGCTCACTAATATATCATTGTAGATAAGAATCACATATTCTTCATCCACGTTTTCCTTCCAAGGAAATTTAGATTGTATCCTAGTCGAGGCTTTTGTAAAGAGAGCAGAAGTCAACGTTGGGTTGCCTGTGTCCTGAGGATCTTTGGTTTTCCTGAAAACATACGTCCTTGAGTGGAAGTGTCCGATGCGCTATAGCTTTGTTTCTTACATTACTTTCGAATACAGCATAGAGTTCGCCAGAGTGCTGATTTCAATTTGCCATCCCACATTCCACAAAATGTGGGTACGGTTTACCTCCACGCTACCCTGCATTTCTGGTCTTTACACTTTTCGTAGATGACCCTTTGTTTGGATGGGAAGTGATAGCACTATGTAGTGTTGATTTGCACCGAGGCCCTGCCTCGTTGCCCCAAAACGGTCTATGCCTTTATCCTGAATATATTCAGGATAAAGGCATACACCCCTTTTTCGACAAAGGCATGGTTGAAGAAATACTGCCGCATTCTAGCTCCTTACCAGGCGAGACACATCTCCCTCTTGAAATCACATTTCTGCAATTCTGCCTTGCTCTCAAGTTATTTTCCGTGGTTCAACCCAAGTCATTTTTCCACATTAGGTGTTTTTGCCCATCCTGCAATTCCATGAATTATAGGCTCCCTGAGATGCCCTGCTCAACTTCCCACTTTCGGAACTGGTCACAAAGCAGCAGGAAATTTTCAAGCCCTATTCTCCTTCTGAGAGCAAGCTTAGATTTGGGTCATTTCTAGATCAGCATTGGAAATTAGAGCGCCAAGTGCCTGTCCAAACATATAGGCATCGTGTCTCATTCTTCCCAATTGCAGTTCATCCATGGAACGAATTCCAAGCTATAAGAAAGAGGGTATTGAAAGTGCTGACTTCCCCAAGTGGGGATATTTTCAGGAAAGCGGCTGGAAGCTTGAACCCGAGCACCAGGATATGAGAAGACGAGGTGGCTTTTCATGTTTTTTCCCTGTCCAATGGGGTAGCATCCTGCGGCTGTCCCATGCATGTGTTCGCTGTAGGAAGGGTCGTCTGCATTTGGTGATTTCGGGGCCATGGAATCAGGGCAAGGCAGTGTTATTCTAGAAGGGCTGCATTTGCTGACTCATGCTCATGAAGACTCTCAGAGCCACGAGTGTCCTCCCTGAGGTCCCAGCCTTCTGTGTGTTAATATATGCTCAAAACAACTTCAATCACAGCCCCTGAACGAAGTCTCGAAGAATTTATCTCTCACTCACTGCCTTTATTTTGCAGTTTGTTTTTCTCACGGTGTGTAGCTGATTGTCAATGCTGTGTTGCTTGCTGCTGTGCATCCACTTGATTCTCTTCCAGAGAGACATCGATAAACTGTTTTTCAAATTCTGACCAGTTGTAAATAATCTTTTCTGGTGTGCAAAGTGGGCTGAGTTCAGTCCTTTGAGTTTTAGAGTAAGTTGTGTTCATTCCCTCTTTGGTCTATATAGAATAGTATCTGTGCTCATTGACAACACCTGGCTTTTACTCACCTCAAGGGACCTTTGCGCTCCTACAGGCATAAGTGTGTTTGCTAAATCTGTAATTCTTTCTGTCGTCTGCCATTTCGTTCATGGGATGCAATTTTATATTCCACCTGTACCTCATCTCTTTGATAAACCACTCTTTTCTATGTGACTAAATTCGCTGAGAATGAGTGTAACTAAGAACACTCCGGTGGTGGCAAGGGACGTTATTTCACTCATTTCCTGGCTCACTAATATATCATTGTAGATAAGAATCACATATTCTTCATCCACGTTTTCCGTCCAAGGAAATTTAGATTGTATCCTAGTCGAGGCTTTTGTAAAGAGAGCAGAAGTCAACGTTGGGTTGCCTGTGTCCTGAGGATCTTTGGTTTTCCTGAAAACATACGTCCTTGAGTGGAAGTGTCCGATGCGCTATAGCTTTGTTTCTTACATTACTTTCGAATACAGCATAGAGTTCGCCAGAGTGCTGATTTCAATTTGCCATCCCACATTCCACAAAATGTGGGTACGGTTTACCTCCACGCTACCCTGCATTTCTGGTCTTTACACTTTTCGTAGATGACCCTTTGTTTGGATGGGAAGTGATAGCACTATGTAGTGTTGATTTGCACCGAGGCCCTGCCTCGTTGCCCCAAAACGGTCTATGCCTTTATCCTGAATATATTCAGGATAAAGGCATACACCCCTTTTTCGACAAAGGCATGGTTGAAGAAATACTGCCGCATTCTAGCTCCTTACCAGGCGAGACACATCTCCCTCTTGAAATCACATTTCTGCAATTCTGCCTTGCTCTCAAGTTATTTTCCGTGGTTCAACCCAAGTCATTTTTCCACATTAGGTGTTTTTGCCCATCCTGCAATTCCATGAATTATAGGCTCCCTGAGATGCCCTGCTCAACTTCCCACTTTTGGAACTGGTCACAAAGCAGCAGGAAATTTTCAAGCCCTATTCTCCTTCTGAGAGCAAGCTTAGATTTGGGTCATTTCTAGATCAGCATTGGAAATTAGAGCGCCAAGTGCCTGTCCAAACATATAGGCATCGTGTCTCATTCTTCCCAATTGCAGTTCATCCATGGAACGAATTCCAAGCTATAAGAAAGAGGGTATTGAAAGTGCTGACTTCCCCAAGTGGGGATATTTTCAGGAAAGCGGCTGGAAGCTTGAACCCGAGCACCAGGATATGAGAAGACGAGGTGGCTTTTCATGTTTTTTCCCTGTCCAATGGGGTAGCATCCTGCGGCTGTCCCATGCATGTGTTCGCTGTAGGAAGGGTCGTCTGCATTTGGTGATTTCGGGGCCATGGAATCAGGGCAAGGCAGTGTTATTCTAGAAGGGCTGCATTTGCTGACTCATGCTCATGAAGACTCTCAGAGCCACGAGTGTCCTCCCTGAGGTCCCAGCCTTCTGTGTGTTAATATATGCTCAAAACAACTTCAATCACAGCCCCTGAACGAAGTCTCGAAGAATTTATCTCTCACTCACTGCCTTTATTTTGCAGTTTGTTTTTCTCACGGGGTGTAGCTGATTGTCAATGCTGTGTTGCTTGCTGCTGTGCATCCACTTGATTCTCTTCCAGAGAGACATCGATAAACTGTTTTTCAAATTCTGACCAGTTGTAAATAATCTTTTCTGGTGTGCAAAGTGGGCTGAGTTCAGTCCTTTGAGTTTTAGAGTAAGGTGTGTTCATTCCCTCTTTGGTCTATATAGAATAGTATCTGTGCTCATTGAAAACACCTGGCTTTTACTCACCTCAAGGGACCTTACCGCTCCTACAGGCATAAGTGTGTTTGCTAAATCTGTAATTCTTTCTGTCGTCTGCCATTTCGTTCATGGGATGCAATTTTACATTCCACCTGTACCTCATCTCTTTGATAAACCACTCTTTTCTATGTGACTAAATTCGCTGAGAATGAGTGTAACTAAGAACACTCCGGTGGTGGCAAGGGACGTTATTTCACTCATTTCCTGGTTCACTAATATATCATTGTAGATAAGAATCACATATTCTTCATCTACGTTTTCCGTCCAAGGAAATTTAGATTGTATCCTAGTCGAGGCTTTTGTAAAGAGAGCAGAAGTCAACGTTGGGTTGCCTGTGTCCTGAGGATCTTTGGTTTTCCTGAAAACATACGTCCTTGAGTGGAAGTGTCCGATGCGCTATAGCTTTGTTTCTTACATTACTTTCGAATACAGCATAGAGTTCGCCAGAGTGCTGATTTCAATTTGCCATCCCACATTCCACAAAATGTGGGTACGGTTTACCTCCACGCTACCCTGCATTTCTGGTCTTTACACTTTTCGTAGATGACCCTTTGTTTGGATGGGAAGTGATAGCACTATGTAGTGTTGATTTGCACCGAGGCCCTGCCTTGTTGCCCCAAAACGGTCTATGCCTTTATCCTGAATATATTCAGGATAAAGGCATACACCCCTTTTTCGACAAAGGCATGGTTGAAGAAATACTGCCGCATTCTAGCTCCTTACCAGGCGAGACACATCTCCCTCTTGAAATCACATTTCTGCAATTCTGCCTTGCTCTCAAGTTATTTTCCGTGGTTCAACCCAAGTCATTTTTCCACATTAGGTGTTTTTGCCCATCCTGCAATTCCATGAATTATAGGCTCCCTGAGATGCCCTGCTCAACTTCCCACTTTCGGAACTGGTCACAAAGCAGCAGGAAATTTTCAAGCCCTATTCTCCTTCTGAGAGCAAGCTTAGATTTGGGTCATTTCTAGATCAGCATTGGAAATTAGAGCGCCAAGTGCCTGTCCAAACATATAGGCATCGTGTCTCATTCTTCCCAATTGCAGTTCATCCATGGAACGAATTCCAAGCTATAAGAAAGAGGGTATTGAAAGTGCTGACTTCCCCAAGTGGGGATATTTTCAGGAAAGCGTCTGGAAGCTTGAACCCGAGCACCAGGATATGAGAAGACGAGGTGGCTTTTCATGTTTTTTCCCTGTCCAATGGGGTAGCATCCTGCGGCTGTCCCATGCATGTGTTCGCTGTAGGAAGGGTCGTCTGCATTTGGTGATTTCGGGGCCATGGAATCAGGGCAAGGCAGTGTTATTCTAGAAGGGCTGCATTTGCTGACTCATGCTCATGAAGACTCTCAGAGCCACGAGTGTCCTCCCTGAGGTCCCAGCCTTCTGTGTGTTAATATATGCTCAAAACAACTTCAATCACAGCCCCTGAACGAAGTCTCGAAGAAATTATCTCTCACTCACTGCCTTTATTTTGCAGTTTGTTTTTCTCACGGGGTGTAGCTGATTGTCAATGCTGTGTTGCTTGCTGCTGTGCATCCACTTGATTCTCTTCCAGAGAGACATCGATAAACTGTTTTTCAAATTCTGACCAGTTGTAAATAATCTTTTCTGGTGTGCAAAGTGGGCTGAGTTCAGTCCTTTGAGTTTTAGAGTAAGTTGTGTTCATTCCCTCTTTGGTCTATATAGATTAGTATCTGTGCTCATTGAAAACACCTGGCTTTTACTCACCTCAAGGGACCTTTGCGCTCCTACAGGCATAAGTGTGTTTGCTAAATCTGTAATTCTTTCTGTCGTCTGCCATTTCGGTCATGGGATGCAATTTTATATTCCACCTGTACCTCATCTCTTTGATAAACCACTCTTTTCTATGTGACTAAATTCGCTGAGAATGAGTGTAACTAAGAACACTCCGGTGGTGGCAAGGGACGTTATTTCACTCATTTCCTGGCTCACTAATATATCATTGTAGATAAGAATCACATATTCTTCATCCACGTTTTCCGTCCAAGGAAATTTAGATTGTATCCTAGTCGAGGCTTTTGTAAAGAGAGCAGAAGTCAACGTTGGGTTGCCTGTGTCCTGAGGATCTTTGGTTTTCCTGAAAACATACGTCCTTGAGTGGAAGTGTCCGATGTGCTATAGCTTTGTTTCTTACATTACTTTCGAATACAGCATAGAGTTCGCCAGAGTGCTGATTTCAATTTGCCATCCCACATTCCACAAAATGTGGGTACGGTTTACCTCCACGCTACCCTGCATTTCTGGTCTTTACACTTTTCGTAGATGACCCTTTGTTTGGATGGGAAGTGATAGCACTATGTAGTGTTGATTTGCACCGAGGCCCTGCCTCGTTGCCCCAAAACGGTCTATGCCTTTATCCTGAATATATTCAGGATAAAGGCATACACCCCTTTTTCGACAAAGGCATGGTTGAAGAAATACTGCCGCATTCTAGCTCCTTACCAGGCGAGACACATCTCCCTCTTGAAATCACATTTCTGCAATTCTGCCTTGCTCTCAAGTTATTTTCCGTGGTTCAACCCAAGTCATTTTTCCACATTAGGTGTTTTTGCCCATCCTGCAATTCCATGAATTATAGGCTCCCTGAGATGCCCTGCTCAACTTCCCACTTTCGGAACTGGTCACAAAGCAGCAGGAAATTTTCAAGCCCTATTCTCCTTCTGAGAGCAAGCTTAGATTTGGGTCATTTCTAGATCAGCATTGGAAATTAGAGCGCCAAGTGCCTGTCCAAACATATAGGCATCGTGTCTCATTCTTCCCAATTGCAGTTCATCCATGGAACGAATTCCAAGCTATAAGAAAGAGGGTATTGAAAGTGCTGACTTCCCCAAGTGGGGATATTTTCAGGAAAGCGGCTGGAAGCTTGAACCCGAGCACCAGGATATGAGAAGACGAGGTGGCTTTTCATGTTTTTTCCCTGTCCAATGGGGTAGCATCCTGCGGCTGTCCCATGCATGTGTTCGCTGTAGGAAGGGTCGTCTGCATTTGGTGATTTCGGGGCCATGGAATCAGGGCAAGGCAGTGTTATTCTAGAAGGGCTGCATTTGCTGACTCATGCTCATGAAGACTCTCAGAGCCACTAGTGTCCTCCCTGAGGTCCCAGCCTTCTGTGTGTTAATATATGCTCAAAACAACTTCAATCACAGCCCCTGAACGAAGTCTCGAAGAATTTATCTCTCACTCACTGCCTTTATTTTGCAGTTTGTTTTTCTCACGGGGTGTAGCTGATTGTCAATGCTGTGTTGCTTGCTGCTGTGCATCCACTTGATTCTCTTCCAGAGAGACATCGATAAACTGTTTTTCAAATTCTGACCAGTTGTAAATAATCTTTTCTGGTGTGCAAAGTGGGCTGAGTTCAGTCCTTTGAGTTTTAGAGTAAGTTGTGTTCATTCCCTCTTTGGTCTATATAGAATAGTATCTGTGCTCATTGACAACACCTGGCTTTTACTCACCTCAAGGGACCTTTGCGCTCCTACAGGCATAAGTGTGTTTGCTAAATCTGTAATTCTTTCTGTCGTCTGCCATTTCGTTCATGGGATGCAATTTTATATTCCACCTGTACCTCATCTCTTTGATAAACCACTCTTTTCTATGTGACTAAATTCGCTGAGAATGAGTGTAACTAAGAACACTCCGGTGGTGGCAAGGGACGTTATTTCACTCATTTCCTGGCTCACTAATATATCATTGTAGATAAGAATCACATATTCTTCATCCACGTTTTCCGTCCAAGGAAATTTAGATTGTATCCTAGTCGAGGCTTTTGTAAAGAGAGCAGAAGTCAACGTTGGGTTGCCTGTGTCCTGAGGATCTTTGGTTTTCCTGAAAACATACGTCCTTGAGTGGAAGTGTCCGATGCGCTATAGCTTTGTTTCTTACATTACTTTCGAATACAGCATAGAGTTCGCCAGAGTGCTGATTTCAATTTGCCATCCCACATTCCACAAAATGTGGGTACGGTTTACCTCCACGCTACCCTGCATTTCTGGTCTTTACACTTTTCGTAGATGACCCTTTGTTTGGATGGGAAGTGATAGCACTATGTAGTGTTGATTTGCACCGAGGCCCTGCCTCGTTGCCCCAAAACGGTCTATGCCTTTATCCTGAATATATTCAGGATAAAGGCATACACCCCTTTTTCGACAAAGGCATGGTTGAAGAAATACTGCCGCATTCTAGCTCTTTACCAGGCGAGACACATCTCCCTCTTGAAATCACATTTCTGCAATTCTGCCTTGCTCTCAAGTTATTTTCCGTGGTTCAACCCAAGTCATTTTTCCACATTAGGTGTTTTTGCCCATCCTGCAATTCCATGAATTATAGGCTCCCTGAGATGCCCTGCTCAACTTCCCACTTTTGGAACTGGTCACAAAGCAGCAGGAAATTTTCAAGCCCTATTCTCCTTCTGAGAGCAAGCTTAGATTTGGGTCATTTCTAGATCAGCATTGGAAATTAGAGCGCCAAGTGCCTGTCCAAACATATAGGCATCGTGTCTCATTCTTCCCAATTGCAGTTCATCCATGGAACGAATTCCAAGCTATAAGAAAGAGGGTATTGAAAGTGCTGACTTCCCCAAGTGGGGATATTTTCAGGAAAGCGGCTGGAAGCTTGAACCCGAGCACCAGGATATGAGAAGACGAGGTGGCTTTTCATGTTTTTTCCCTGTCCAATGGGGTAGCATCCTGCGGCTGTCCCATGCATGTGTTCGCTGTAGGAAGGGTCGTCTGCATTTGGTGATTTCGGGGCCATGGAATCAGGGCAAGGCAGTGTTATTCTAGAAGGGCTGCATTTGCTGACTCATGCTCATGAAGACTCTCAGAGCCACGAGTGTCCTCCCTGAGGTCCCAGCCTTCTGTGTGTTAATATATGCTCAAAACAACTTCAATCACAGCCCCTGAACGAAGTCTCGAAGAATTTATCTCTCACTCACTGCCTTTATTTTGCAGTTTGTTTTTCTCACGGGGTGTAGCTGATTGTCAATGCTGTGTTGCTTGCTGCTGTGCATCCACTTGATTCTCTTCCAGAGAGACATCGATAAACTGTTTTTCAAATTCTGACCAGTTGTAAATAATCTTTTCTGGTGTGCAAAGTGGGCTGAGTTCAGTCCTTTGAGTTTTAGAGTAAGTTGTGTTCATTCCCTCTTTGGTCTATATAGAATAGTATCTGTGCTCATTGACAACACCTGGCTTTTACTCACCTCAAGGGACCTTTGCGCTCCTACAGGCATAAGTGTGTTTGCTAAATCTGTAATTCTTTCTGTCGTCTGCCATTTCGTTCATGGGATGCAATTTTATATTCCACCTGTACCTCATCTCTTTGATAAACCACTCTTTTCTATGTGACTAAATTCGCTGAGAATGAGTGTAACTAAGAACACTCCGGTGGTGGCAAGGGACGTTATTTCACTCATTTCCTGGTTCACTAATATATCATTGTAGATAAGAATCACATATTCTTCATCCACGTTTTCCGTCCAAGGAAATTTAGATTGTATCCTAGTCGAGGCTTTTGTAAAGAGAGCAGAAGTCAACGTTGGGTTGCCTGTGTCCTGAGGATCTTTGGTTTTCCTGAAAACATACGTCCTTGAGTGGAAGTGTCCGATGCGCTATAGCTTTGTTTCTTACATTACTTTCGAATACAGCATAGAGTTCGCCAGAGTGCTGATTTCAATTTGCCATCCCACATTCCACAAAATGTGGGTACGGTTTACCTCCACGCTACCCTGCATTTCTGGTCTTTACACTTTTCGTAGATGACCCTTTGTTTGGATGGGAAGTGATAGCACTATGTAGTGTTGATTTGCACCGAGGCCCTGCCTTGTTGCCCCAAAACGGTCTATGCCTTTATCCTGAATATATTCAGGATAAAGGCATACACCCCTTTTTCGACAAAGGCATGGTTGAAGAAATACTGCCGCATTCTAGCTCCTTACCAGGCGAGACACATCTCCCTCTTGAAATCACATTTCTGCAATTCTGCCTTGCTCTCAAGTTATTTTCCGTGGTTCAACCCAAGTCATTTTTCCACATTAGGTGTTTTTGCCCATCCTGCAATTCCATGAATTATAGGCTCCCTGAGATGCCCTGCTCAACTTCCCACTTTCGGAACTGGTCACAAAGCAGCAGGAAATTTTCAAGCCCTATTCTCCTTCTGAGAGCAAGCTTAGATTTGGGTCATTTCTAGATCAGCATTGGAAATTAGAGCGCCAAGTGCCTGTCCAAACATATAGGCATCGTGTCTCATTCTTCCCAATTGCAGTTCATCCATGGAACGAATTCCAAGCTATAAGAAAGAGGGTATTGAAAGTGCTGACTTCCCCAAGTGGGGATATTTTCAGGAAAGCGGCTGGAAGCTTGAACCCGAGCACCAGGATATGAGAAGACGAGGTGGCTTTTCATGTTTTTTCCCTGTCCAATGGGGTAGCATCCTGCGGCTGTCCCATGCATGTGTTCGCTGTAGGAAGGGTCGTCTGCATTTGGTGATTTCGGGGCCATGGAATCAGGGCAAGGCAGTGTTATTCTAGAAGGGCTGCATTTGCTGACTCATGCTCATGAAGACTCTCAGAGCCACGAGTGTCCTCCCTGAGGTCCCAGCCTTCTGTGTGTTAATATATGCTCAAAACAACTTCAATCACAGCCCCTGAACGAAGTCTCGAAGAATTTATCTCTCACTCACTGCCTTTATTTTGCAGTTTGTTTTTCTCACGGGGTGTAGCTGATTGTCAATGCTGTGTTGCTTGCTGCTGTGCATCCACTTGATTCTCTTCCAGAGAGACATCGATAAACTGTTTTTCAAATTCTGACCAGTTGTAAATAATCTTTTCTGGTGTGCAAAGTGGGCTGAGTTCAGTCCTTTGAGTTTTAGAGTAAGTTGTGTTCATTCCCTCTTTGGTCTATATAGATTAGTATCTGTGCTCATTGAAAACACCTGGCTTTTACTCACCTCAAGGGACCTTTGCGCTCCTACAGGCATAAGTGTGTTTGCTAAATCTGTAATTCTTTCTGTCGTCTGCCATTTCGTTCATGGGATGCAATTTTATATTCCACCTGTACCTCATCTCTTTGATAAACCACTATTTTCTATGTGACTAAATTCGCTGAGAATGAGTGTAACTAAGAACACTCCGGTGGTGGCAAGGGACGTTATTTCACTCATTTCCTGGCTCACTAATATATCATTGTAGATAAGAATCACATATTCTTCATCCACGTTTTCCGTCCAAGGAAATTTAGATTGTATCCTAGTCGAGGCTTTTGTAAAGAGAGCAGAAGTAAACGTTGGGTTGCCTGTTTCCTGAGGATCTTTGGTTTTCCTGAAAATATACGTCCTTGAGTCGAAGTGTCCGATGCGCTATAGCTTTGTTTGTTTCAGTACTTTGAATACAGCATAGAGTTCGCCAGACTGCTGATTTCAATTTGCCATTCCACATTCCACAAAATGTGGGTACAGTTTACCTCCACGCTACCCTGCATTTCTGGTCTTTACACTTTTCGTAGATGACCCTTTGTTTGGATGGGAAGTGATAGAACTATGTAGTGTTGATTTGCACCGAGCCCCTGCCTGGTTGACCCAAAACGGTCTATGCCTTTATCCTGAATATATTCAGCATAAAGGCATACACCCCTTTTTCGACAAAGGCATGGTTGAAGAAGTACTGCCGCATTCTAGCTCCTTACCAGGCGAGACCCATCTCCCTCTTGAAATCACATTTCTGCAATTCTGCCTTGCTCTCAAGTTATTTTCCGTGGTTCAATCCAAGTCATTTTTCCACATTAGGTGTCTTTGCCCATCCTGCAGGGCCATGAATTATAGGCTCCCTGAGATGCCCTGCTCAACTTCCCACTTTCGGAACTTGTCACAAAGCAGCAGGAAAGTGTCAAGCCCTATTCTCCTTCTGAGAGCAAGCTTAGATTTGGGTCAATTCTAGATCAGCATTGGAAATTAGAGCACCAAGTGCCTGTCCAAATATTTAGGCATCGTGTCTTATTCTTCCCCATTGCAGTTCATCCATGGAACGAATTCCAAGCTATAAGAAAGAGGGTTTTGAAAGTGCTGACTTCCCCAAGTGGGGATGTTTTCAGGAAAGCGGCTGGAAGCTTGAACCCGAGCACCAAGTTATGAGAAGATGAGGTGGCTTTTCATGTTTTTTCCCTGTCCAATGGCGTAGCATCCTGCGGCTGTCCCATGCATGTGTTCGCTGTAGGAAGGGTCGTCTGCATATGGTGATTTCGGGTCCATGGAATCAGGGCAAGGCAGTGTTATTCTAGAAGGGCTGCATTTGCTGATTCATGCTTACGAAGACTCTCAGAGCCACGAGGGACCTCCCTGAGGTCCCAGCCTTCTGTGTGTTAATATATGCTCAAGACAACTTCAATCACAGCCCCTGAACGAAGTCACAAAAAGTTATCTCTCACGCACTGCCTTTATTTTGCAGTTTGTTTTTCTCACGGGGTGTAGCTGATTGTCAGTGCTGTGTTGCTTGCTGCTGTGCATCCACTTGATTCTCTTCCAGAGAGACATCGATAAACTGTTTTTCAAATTCTGACCAGTTGTAAATAATCTTTTCTGGTGTGCAAAGTGGGCTGAGTTCAGTCCTTTGAGTTTTAGAGTAAGGTGTGTTCATTCCCTCTTTGGTCTATATAGATTACTATCTGTGCTCATTGACAACACCTGGCTTTTACTCACCTCAAGGGACCTTTGCGCTCCTACAGGCATAAGTGTGTTTGCTAAATCTGTAATTCTTTCTGTCGTCTGCCATTTCGTTCATGGGATGCAATTTTATATTCCACCTGTACCTCATCTCTTTGATAAACCACTATTTTCTATGTGACTAAATTCGGAGAATGATTGTAACAAAGAACACTCCGTTGGTGGCAAGGGACGTTATTTCACTCATTTCCTGGCTCACTAATATATCATTGTAGATAAGAATCACATATTCTTCATCCACGTTTTCCGTCCAAGGAAATTTAGATTGTATCCTAGTCGAGGCTTTTGTAAAGAGAGCAGAAGTCAACGTTGGGTTGCCTGTGTCCTGATGATCTTTGGTTTTCCTGAAAATATACGTCCTTGAGTGGAAGTGTCTGATGCGCTATAGCTTTGTTTCTTACATTACTTTCGAATACAGCGTAGAGTTCGCCAGAGTGCTGATTTCAATTTGCCATCCCACATTCCACAAAATGTGGGTACGGTTTACCTCCATGCTACCCTGCATTTCTGGTCTTTACACTTTTCGTAGATGACCCTTTGTTTTGATTCGAAGTGATAGAACTATGTAGTGTTGATTTGCACCGAGCCCCTGCCTGGTTGACCCAAAACGGTCTATGCCTTTATCCTGAATATATTCAGGATAAAGGCATACACCCCTTTTTCGACAAAGGCATGGTTGAAGAAGTACTGCCGCATTCTAGCTCCTTACCAGGCGAGACCCATCTCCCTCTTGAAATCCCATTTCTGCAATTCTGCCTTGCTCTCAAGTTATTTTCCGTGGTTCAACCCAAGTCATTTTTCCACATTAGGTGTCTTTGCCCATCCTGCAGGGCCATGAATTATAGGCTCCCTGAGATGCCCTGCTCAACTTCCCACTTTCGGAACTGGTCACAAAGCAGCAGGAAATTGTCAAGCCCTATTCTCCTTCTGAGAGCAAGCTTAGACTTGCGTCAATTCTAGATCAGCATTGGAAATTAGAGCGCCAAGTGCCTCTCCAAACATATAGGCATCGTGTCTTATTTTCCCCATTGCAGTTCATCCATGGAACGTATTCCAATCTATAAGAAAGAGGATTTTGAAAGTGCTGACTTCCCCATGTGGGGATATTTTCAGGAAAGCGGCTGGAAGCTTGAACCCGAGCACCAGGATATGAGAAGATGAGGTGGCTTTTCATGTTTTTTCCCTGGCCAATGGGGTAGCATCCTGCGGCTGTCCCATGCATGTGTTCGCTGTAGGAAGGGTCGTCTGCATTTGGTGATTTCGGGGCCATGGAATCAGGGCAAGGCAGTGTTATTCTAGAAGGGCTGCATGTGCTGACTCATGCTGACGAAGACTCTCAGAGCCACGAGTGTCCTCCCTGAGGGCCCATCCTTCTGTGTGTTAATATATGCTCAAAACAACTTCAATCACAGCCCCTGAACGAAGTCTCGAAGAATTTATCTCTCACTCACTGCCTTTAGTTTGCAGTTTGTTTTTCTCACGGGGTGTAGCTGATTGTCAGTGCTGTGTTGCTTGCTGCTGTGCATCCACTTGATTCTCTTCCAGAGAGACATCGATAAACTGTTTTTCAAATTCTGACCAGTTGTAAATAATCTTTTCTGGTGTGCAAAGTGGGCTGAGTTCAGTCCTTTGAGTTTTAGAGTAAGTTGTGTTCATTCCCTCTTTGGTCTATATAAAATAGTATCTGTGCTCATTGACAACACCTGGCTTTTACTCACCTCAAGGGACCTTTGCGCTCCTTCAGGCATAAGTGTGTTTGCTAAATCTGTAATTCTTTCTGTCGTCTGCCATTTCGTTCATGGGATGCAATTTTATATTCCACCTGTACCTCATCTCTTTGATAAACCACTCTTTTCTATGTGACTAAATTCGCTGAGAATGAGTGTAACTAAGAACACTCCGGTGGTGGCAAGGGACGTTATTTCACTCATTTCCTGGCTCACTAATATATCATTGTAGATAAGAATCACATATTCTTCATCCACGTTTTCCGTCCAAGGAAATTTAGATTGTATCCTAGTCGAGGCTTTTGTAAAGAGAGCAGAAGTCAACGTTGGGTTGCCTGTGTCCTGAGGATCTTTGGTTTTCCTGAAAATATACGTCCTTGAGTGGAAGTGTCTGATGCGCTATAGCTTTGTTTCTTACATTACTTTCGAATACAGCGTAGAGTTCGCCAGAGTGCTGATTTCAATTTGCCATCCCACATTCCACAAAATGTGGGTACGGTTTACCTCCATGCTACCCTGCATTTCTGGTCTTTACACTTTTCGTAGATGACCCTTTGTTTGGATTCGAAGTGGTAGAACTATGTAGTGTTGATTTGCACCGAGCCCCTGCCTGGTTGACCCAAAACGGTCTATGCCTTTATCCTGAATATATTCAGGATAAAGGCATACACCCCTTTTTCGACAAAGGCATGGTTGAAGAAGTACTGCCGCATTCTAGCTCCTTACCAGGCGAGACCCATCTCCCTCTTGAAATCCCATTTCTGCAATTCTGCCTTGCTCTCAAGTTATTTTCCGTGGTTCAACCCAAGTCATTTTTCCACATTAGGTGTCTTTGCCCATCCTGCAGGGCCATGAATTATAGGCTCCCTGAGATGCCCTGCTCAACTTCCCACTTTCGGAACTGGTCACAAAGCAGCAGGAAATTGTCAAGCCCTATTCTCCTTCTGAGAGCAAGCTTCGACTTGCGTCAATTCTAGATCAGCATTGGAAATTAGAGCGCCAAGTGCCTCTCCAAACATATAGGCATCGTGTCTTATTCTTCCCCATTGCAGTTCATCCATGGAACGAATTCCAATCTATAAGAAAGTGTGTTTTGAAAGTGCTGACTTCCCCATGTGGGGATATTTTCAGGAAAGCGGCTGGAAGCTTGAACCCGATCACCAGGATATGAGAAGATGAGGTGGCTTTTCATGTTTTTTCCCTGGCCAATTCGGTAGCATCCTGCGGCTGTCCCATGCATGTGTTCGCTGTAGGAAGGGTCGTCTGCATTTGGTGATTTCGGGGCCATGGAATCAGGGCAAGGCAGTGTTATTCTAGAAGGGCTGCAAGTGCTGACTCATGGTGACGAAGACTCTCAGAGCCACGAGTGTCCTCCCTGAGGTCCCATCCTTCTGTGTGTTAATATATGCTCAAAACAACTTCAATCACAGCCCCTGAACGAAGTCTCGAAGAATTTATCTCTCACTCACTGCCTTTATTTTGCAGTTTGTTTTTCTCACGGGGTGTAGCTGATTGTCAGTGCTGTGTTGCTTGCTGCTGTGCATCCACTTGATTCTCTTCCAGAGAGACATCGATAAACTGTTTTTCAAATTCTGACCAGTTGTAAATAATCTTTTCTGGTGTGCAAAGTGGGCTGAGTTCAGTCCTTTGAGTCTTAGAGTATGTTGTGTTCATTCCCTCTTTGGTCTATATAGAATAGTATCTGTGCTCATTGAAAACACCTGGCTTTTACTCACCTCAAGGGACCTTTGCGCTCCTTCAGGCATAAGTGTGTTTGCTAAATCTGTAATTCTTTCTGTAGTCTGCCATTTCGTTCATGGGATGCAATTTTATATTCCACCTGTACCTCATCTCTTTGATAAACCACTATTTTCTATGTGACTAAATTCGCTGAGAATGAGTGTAACTAAGAACACTCCGGTGGTGGCAAGGGACGTTATTTCACTCATTTCCTGGTTCACTAATATATCATTGTAGATAAGAATCACATATTCTTCATCCACGTTTTCCGTCCAAGGAAATTTAGATTGTATCCTAATCGAGGCTTTTGTAAAGAGAGCAGAAGTAAACGTTGGGTTGCCTGTGTCCTGAGGATCTTTGGTTTTCCTGAAAATATACGTCCTTGAGTGGAAGTGTCTGATGCACTATAGCTTTGTTTCTTACATTACTTTCGAATACAGCGTAGAGTTCGCCAGAGTGCTGATTTCAATTTGCCATCCCACATTCCACAAAATGTGGGTACGGTTTACCTCCATGCTACCCTGCATTTCTGGTCTTTACACTTTTCGTAGATGACCCTTTGTTTGGATTCGAAGTGATAGAACTATGTAGTGTTGATTTGCACCGAGCCCCTGCCTGGTTGACCCAAAACGGTCTATGCCTTTATCCTGAATATATTCAGGATAAAGGCATACACCCCTTTTTCGACAAAGGCATGGTTGAAGAAGTACTGCCGCATTCTAGCTCCTTACCAGGCGAGACCCATCTCCCTCTTGAAATCCCATTTCTGCAATTCTGCCTTGCTCTCAAGTTATTTTCCGTGGTTCAACCCAAGTCATTTTTCCACATTAGGTGTCTTTGCCCATCCTGCAGGGCCATGAATTATAGGCTCCCTGAGATGCCCTGCTCAACTTCCCACTTTCGGAACTGGTCACAAAGCAGCAGGAAATTGTCAAGCCCTATTCTCCTTCTGAGAGCAAGCTTAGACTTGCGTCAATTCTAGATCAGCATTGGAAATTAGAGCGCCAAGTGCCTCTCCAAACATATAGGCATCGTGTCTTATTTTCCCCATTGCAGTTCATCCATGGAACGTATTCCAATCTATAAGAAAGAGGGTTTTGAAAGTGCTGACTTCCCCATGTGGGGATATTTTCAGGAAAGCGGCTGGAAGCTTGAACCCGAGCACCAGGATATGAGAAGATGAGGTGGCTTTTCATGTTTTTTCCCTGGCCAATGGGGTAGCATCCTGCGGCTGTCCCATGCATGTGTTCGCTGTAGGAAGGGTCGTCTGCATTTGGTGATTTCGGGGCCATGGAATCAGGGCAAGGCAGTGTTATTCTAGAAGGGCTGCATGTGCTGACTCATGCTGACGAAGACTCTCAGAGCCACGAGTGTCCTCCCTGAGGGCCCATCCTTCTGTGTGTTAATATATGCTCAAAACAACTTCAATCACATCCCCTGGACGAAGTCTCGAAGAATTTATCTCTCACTCACTGCCTTTAGTTTGCAGTTTGCTTTTCTCACGGGGTGTAGCTGATTGTCACTGCTGTGTTGCTTGCTGCTGTGCATCCACTTGATTCTCTTCCAGAGAGACATCGATAAACTGTTTTTCAAATTCTGACCAGTTGTAAATAATCTTTTCTGGTGTGCAAAGTGGGCTGAGTTCAGTCCTTTGAGTCTTAGAGTAAGTTGTGTTCATTCCCTCTTTGGTCTATATAGAATAGTATCTGTGCTCATTGAAAACACCTGGCTTTTACTCACCTCAAGGGACCTTTGCGCTCCTTCAGGCATAAGTGTGTTTGCTAAATCTGTAATTCTTTCTGTCGTCTGCCATTTCGTTCATGGGATGCAATTTTATATTCCACCTGTACCTCATCTCTTTGATAAACCACTATTTTCTACGTGACTAAATTCGCTGAGAATGAGTGTAACTAAGAACACTCCGGTGGTGGCAAGGGACGTTATTTCACTCATTTCCTGGTTCACTAATATATCATTGTAGATAAGAATCACATATTCTTCATCCACGTTTTCCGTCCAAGGAAATTTAGATTGTATCCTAGTCGAGGCTTTTGTAAAGAGAGCAGAAGTAAACGTTGGGTTGCCTGTGTCCTGAGGATCTTTTGTTTTCCTGAAAATATACGTCCTTGAGTGGAAGTGTCTGATGCGCTATAGCTTTGTTTCTTACATTACTTTCGAATACAGCGTAGAGTTCGCCAGAGTGCTGATTTCAATTTGCCATCCCACATTCCACAAAATGTGGGTAAGGTTTACCTCCACGCTACCCCGCATTTCTGGTCTTTACACTTTTCGTAGATGACCCTTTGTTTGGATGGGAAGTGATAGCACTATGTAGTGTTGATTTGCACCGAGCCCCTGCCTGGTTGACCCAAAACGGTCTATGCCTTTATCCTGAATATATTCAGGATAAAGGCATACACCCCTTTTTCGACAAAGGCATGGTTGAAGAAGTACTGCCGCATTCTAGCTCCTTACCAGGCGAGACCCATCTCCCTCTTGAAATCCCATTTCTGCAATTCTGCCTTGCTCTCAAGTTATTTTCCGTGGTTCAACCCAAGTCATTTTTCCACATTAGGTGTCTTTGCCCATCCTGCAGGGCCATGAATTATAGGCTCCCTGAGATGCCCTGCTCAACTTCCCACTTTCGGAACTGGTCACAAAGCAGCAGGAAATTGTCAAGCCCTATTCTCCTTCTGAGAGCAAGCTTATACTTGGGTCAATTCTAGATCAGCATTGGAAATTAGAGCGCCAAGTGCCTCTCCAAACATATAGGCATCATGTCTTATTCTTCCCCAATGCAGTTCATCCATGGAACGAATTCCAATCTATAAGAAAGAGTGTTTTGAAAGTGCTGACTTCCCCAAGTGGGGATATTTTCAGGAAAGCGGCTGGAAGCTTGAACCCGATCACCAGGATATCAGAAGATGAGGTGGCTTTTCATGTTTTTTTCCTGGCCAATGGGGTAGCATCCTGCGGCTGTCCCATGCATGTTTTCGCTGTAGGAAGGGTCATCTGCATTTGGTGATTTCGGGGCCATGGAATCAGGGCAAGGCAGTGTTATTCTAGAAGGGCTGCATGTGCTGACTCATGCTGACGAAGACTCTCAGGGCCACGAGTGTCCTCCCTGAGGGCCCATCCTTCTGTGTGTTAATATATGCTCAAAATAACTTCAATCACATCCCCTGAACGAAGTCTCGAAGAATTTATCTATCACTCACTGCCTTTAGTTTGCAGTTTGTTTTTCTCACGGGGTGTAGCTGATTGTCACTGCTGTGTTGCTTGCTGCTGTGCATCCACTTGATTCTCTTCCAGAGAGACATCGATAAACTGTTTTTCAAATTCTGACCAGTTGTAAATAATCTTTTCTGGTGTGCAAAGTGGGCTGAGTTCAGTCCTTTGAGTCTTAGAGTAAGTTGTGTTCATTCCCTCTTTGGTCTATATAGAATAGTATCTGTGCTCATTGAAAACACCTGGCTTTTACTCACCTCAAGGGACCTTTGCGCTCCTTCAGGCATAAGTGTGTTTGCTAAATCTGTAATTCTTTCTGTCGTCTGCCATTTCGTTCATGGGATGCAATTTTATATTCCACCTGTACCTCATCTCTTTGATAAACCACTATTTTCTATGTGACTAAATTCGCTGAGAATGAGTGTAACTAAGAACACTCCGGTGGTGGCAAGGGACGTTATTTCACTCATTTCCTGGCTCACTAATATATCATTGTAGATAAGAATCACATATTCTTCATCCACGTTTTCCGTCCAAGGAAATTTAGATTGTATCCTAGTCGAGGCTTTTGTACAGAGAGCAGAAGTAAACGTTGGGTTGCCTGTGTCCTGAGGATCTTTGGTTTTCCTGAAAATATACGTCCTTGAGTGGAAGTGTCCTATGCGCTATAGCTTTGTTTCTTACATTATTTTCGAATACAGCATAGAGTTCTCCAGAGTGCTGATTTCAATTTGCCATCCCACATTCCACAAAATGTGGGTACGGTTTACCTCCATGCTGCCCTGCATTTCTGGTCTTTACACTTTTCGTAGATGACCCTTGGATTTGATTCAAAGTGATAGAATTATGTAGTGTTGATTTGCACCGAGCCCCTGCCTGGTTGCCCCAAAACAGTCTATGCCTGTATCCTGAATATATTCCGGATAAAGCATAAACCCCTTTTTCGACAAAGGCATGGTTGAAGATGTACTGCCACATTCTAGCTCCTTATCAGGCGAGACCCATCTCCCTCTTGAAATAACATTTCTGCAATTCTGCCTTGCTCTCAAGTTATTTTCTGTGGTTCAACCCAAGTCATTTTTCCACATTAGGTGTCTTTGCCCATCCTGCAGGGCCATGAATTATAGGCTCCCAGAGATGCCCTGCTCAACTTCCCAATTTATGAACTGGTCACAAAGCAGCAGGAAATTTTCAAGCCCTATTCTCCTTCTGAGAGCAAGCTTAGATTGGGGTCAATTCTAGATCAGCATTGGAAATGAGAGCGCCATGTGCCAGTCCAATTATATAGGCATCGTGTCTTATTCTTCTCCATTGCAGTTCATCCATGGAACGAATTCCAAACTATAAGAAAGAGGGTTTTGAAAGTGCTGAATTCCCCAAGTGGGGATATTTTCAGGAAAGCAGCTGGAAGCTTGAACCCGAGCACTAGGATATCAGAAGATGAGGGGGCTTTTCATGTTTTTTCCCTGGCCAATGGGGTAGCATCCTGCGGCTGTCCCATGCATGTGTTCGCTGTAGGAAGGGTCGTCTGCATTTGGTGATTTCGGGGCCATGGAATCAGGGCAAGGCAGTGTTATTCTAGAAGGGCTGCATGTGCTGACTCATGCTGACGAAGACTCTCAGAGCCACGAGTGTCCTCCCTGAGGTCCCATCCTTCTGTGTGTTAATATATGCTCAAAACAACTTCAATCACAGCCCCTGAACGAAGTCTCGAAGAATTTATCTCTCACTCACTGCCTTTATTTTGCAGTTTGTTTTTCTCACGGGGTGTAGCTGATTGTCAGTGCTGTGTTGCTTGCTGCTGTGCATCCACTTGATTCTCTTCCAGAGAGACATCGATAAACTGTTTTTCAAATTCTGACCAGTTGTAAATAATCTTTTCTGGTGTGCAAAGTGGGCTGAGTTCAGTCCTTTGAGTCTTAGAGTAAGTTGTGTTCATTCCCTCTTTGGTCTATATAGAATAGTATCTGTGCTCATTGAAAACACCTGGCTTTTACTCACCTCAAGGGACCTTTGCGCTCCTTCAGGCATAAATGTGTTTGCTAAATCTGTAATTCTTTCTGTCGTCTGCCATTTCGTTCATGGGATGCAATTTTATATTCCACCTGTACCTCATCTCTTTGATAAACCACTCTTTTCTATGTGACTAAATTCGCTGAGAATGAGTGTAACTAAGAACACTCCGGTGGTGGCAAGGGACGTTATTTCACTCATTTCCTGGCTCACTAATATATCATTGTAGATAAGAATCACATATTCTTCATCCACGTTTTCCGTCCAAGGAAATTTAGATTGTATCCTAGTCGAGGCTTTTGTAAAGAGAGCAGAAGTCAACGTTGGGTTGCCTGTGTCCTGAGGATCTTTGGTTTTCCTGATAATATACGTCCTTGAGTGGAAGTGTCTGATGCGCTATAGCTTTGTTTCTTACATTACTTTCGAATACAGCGTAGAGTTCGCCAGAGTGCTGATTTCAATTTGCCATCCCACATTCCACAAAATGTGGGTACGGTTTACCTCCACGCTACCCTGCATTTCTGGTCTTTACACTTTTCGTAGATGACCCTTTGTTTGGATGGGAAGTGATAGCACTATGTAGTGTTGATTTGCACCGAGCCCCTGCCTGGTTGACCCAAAACGGTCTATGCCTTTATCCTGAATATATTCAGGATAAAGGCATACACCCCTTTTTCGACAAAGGCATGGTTGAAGAAGTACTGCCGCATTCTAGCTCCTTACCAGGCGAGACCCATCTCCCTCTTGAAATCCCATTTCTGCAATTCTGCCTTGCTCTCAAGTTATTTTCCGTGGTTCAACCCAAGTCATTTTTCCACATTAGGTGTCTTTGCCCTTCCTGCAGGGCCATGAATTATAGGCTCCCTGAGATGCCCTACTCAACTTCCCACTTTCGGAACTGGTCACAAAGCAGCAGGAAATTGTCAAGCCCTATTCTCCTTCTGAGAGCAAGCTTAGACTTGGGTCAATTCTAGATCAGCATTGGAAATTAGAGCGCCAAGTGCCTCTCCAAACATATAGGCATCGTGTCTTATTCTTCCCCATTGCAGTTCATCCATGGAACGAATTCCAATCTATAAGAAAGAGTGTTTTGAAAGTGCTGACTTCCCCATGTGGGGATATTTTCAGGAAAGCGGCTGGAAGCTTGAACCCGATCACCAGGATATCAGAAGATGAGGTGGCTTTTCATGTTTTTTCCCTGGCCAATGGGGTAGCATCCTGCGGCTGTCCCATGCATGTGTTCGCTGTAGGAAGGGTCGTCTGCATTTGGTGATTTCGGGGCCATGGAATCAGGGCAAGGCAGTGTTATTCTAGAAGGGCTGCATGTGCTGACTCATGCTGACGAAGACTCTCAGAGCCACGAGTGTCCTCCCTGAGGTCCCATCCTTCTGTGTGTTAATATATGCTCAAAACAACTTCAATCACAGCCCCTGAACGAAGTCTCGAAGAATTTATCTCTCACTCACTGCCTTTATTTTGCAGTTTGTTTTTCTCACGGGGTGTAGCTGATTGTCAGTGCTGTGTTGCTTGCTGCTGTGCATCCACTTGATTCTCTTCCAGAGAGACATCGATAAACTGTTTTTCAAATTCTGACCAGTTGTAAATAATCTTTTCTGGTGTGCAAAGTGGGCTGAGTTCAGTCCTTTGAGTCTTAGAGTAAGTTGTGTTCATTCCCTCTTTGGTCTATATAGAATAGTATCTGTGCTCATTGAAAACACCTGGCTTTTACTCACCTCAAGGGACCTTTGCGCTCCTTCAGGCATAAGTGTGTTTGCTAAATCTGTAATTCTTTCTGTCGTCTGCCATTTCGTTCATGGGATGCAATTTTATATTCCACCTGTACCTCATCTCTTTGATAAACCACTATTTTCTATGTGACTAAATTCGCTGTGAATGAGTGTAACTAAGAACACTCCGGTGGTGGCAAGGGACGTTATTTCACTCATTTCCTGGTTCACTAATATATCATTGTAGATAAGAATCACATATTCTTCATCCACGTTTTCCGTCCAAGGAAATTTAGATTGTATCCTAGTCGAGGCTTTTGTAAAGAGAGGAGAAGTCAACGTTGGGTTGCCTGTGTCCTGAGGATCTTTGGTTTTCCTGAAAATATACGTCCTTGAGTGGAAGTGTCCTATGCGCTATAGCTTTGTTTCTTACATTATTTTCGAATACAGCATAGAGTTCGCCAGAGTGCTGATTTCAATTTGCCATCCTACATTCCACAAAATGTGGGTACGGTTTACCTCCATGCTACCCTGCATTTCTGGTCTTTACACTTTTCGTAGATGACCCTTTGTTTTGATTCGAAGTGATAGAACTATGTAGTGTTGATTTGCACCGAGCCCCTGCCTGGTTGACCCAAAACGGTCTATGCCTTTATCCTGAATATATTCAGGATAAAGGCATACACCCCTTTTTCGACAAAGGCATGGTTGAAGAAGTACTGCCGCATTCTAGCTGCCGAGGACCAGCCCCAGCTGAACAGGTTTCACCCAAAGGGGAGACGGAGTCGGCGTGGACAGATCACAAGACACCTCAGAGGATGCAAGGATCTGACAAATTTAATATCATGATTCCAAAGCATTTATACTGTAAAATAATCTCATTTTCAATCTTAACAACTTCATTCCCATGCCAAAAGGTCCCTTACATAAACCAAAAAACAAAAGTAGTTTACATCAGCAGGTTAAACAAGTTAAGTAATTTTCTTGTTGTCTCCATTCTCTTTCGTCTCTTGTGTTCATTCACATCTAGGTCAGGAACTCTGTCTGCGGTTTCCTCATTTTTCTCAGAAGATTAAGGTGTTTTTGTACCTGCACATTCTGCTCAATCAAGCTATAAACTTAAACATGTTAAAAACAATAATATCATTTCATCCACAGATTTTCTAACCCTATTATTATAATCAAAACAATGTACATCATTATTTATACTTCTAGGAGGCCATGGGGGCGTTCATTGTACCGTAAACTTATTGAATATACCCACTGTTGCACAAAACTTCCTCGTCACCATAGCCAGGTATTTCCCAAGATATTTACAACTCTCCTGGGGAACTTCTGTTAAGCTTCTGACAGCTTTATTTTTGACATATCATTTCTTATATAGGATTTTCTAAACAATAGCATCAGCACTTTCTATGTAACTCCTGTTTTTGACTCATTACCTCATTTCTACACCTACACACAGAAACATTAGCAAGCATTGTTCCGTCTTAAGATCTTTTCGCGCAAACAGGATGTTTAGGTCTAGAAAGCTAATTATTCTTTTCTACTTCAGCTAACATCATATATTGGCCAGTATTCTCAGTACCTTGTTCAAAACACATTGTGCGAAAATACAATTCTATTTTCTACGTAAGGCAATCAATTTTAACTTTCATAGTTAGATATAATTCATTCGTAAAATATTTACAGTAAAGTCCTTCCGCTTCTCTCTTTTTCCTCCAATATACCGGAGAGGGGGCATGCCACATAATCCACCATTTGGGGGCATCCTGTACATAATACCCCACTATTTGCTTCCCTTCTATATCCCTTATTCCTTCTATGGGCCATAACTCATCTAATTCTTCCTTTAAACTTCTACTCCTTAATTGAAACACTCCTTTGTTGCCTGACCAAGGGACTTTTTTCCAAAGTAAATTATTTACAGTAGGTATAGCTACTGTTGTGGTTACAGGGGTTGCTGTGGTCTCGTACCGAGGGGGATTTGCTTTGTAATACTTCCATCTTCTTGGCCTAAACCCTCCAGAAACCCCCTCAGTTTTTAGCAAGAATTTTCCTAGAATCAGAAGAGATGCTTTCCGCCGCCCACCAGGAGAGGAGCTTTGCTTCCTCATGCCATAACTTCTTGCCGAGCTTTGCTCAGGCAATAGTTGGCAATGCTGGACGGCTTCCGGCATCTCCCTCTTTTTTGTTTTTTAAAATTGCAGCGTAGGCTTCAGCTTTAGATTTTCTTAAGGCCTTTTTGAGAATTCTGAAAAGAAGAGGAAGTGAAATACAAAGCAAAATAAGTACAAATAATGTCATTCCAAATGTAATCATAAGATTGATAAATGATCCATGTGAAATAAAATCACTTAAACTGGAAAATAAACTGTTAGTAGTATCGGAGGGGTCATCTTCTGTCAGGCTAGAGCTAATATCTCGTATCTGATTATGCAATTGGGTGAGATCAATACTCAAATCTGAGGAATTCCAAATACTTTGGATATGTTTTTTAATTTTGTCCCAAGGATATTGGCTTTCATTATGTTTCAGAGGAGTAACACAAATCCATTTAAATCCTCCATGGCAACGAGAAGTCATCCTTACTTTCATAGTCATCAATTCTTGTCCTATATGTAAAATAGCTTCTTCTAACACGTCTACCTTTGCTTCTAACTTTCTATCAATAGCCTCCTGCGTAGCTAATGCTAAGGTAACATTCTTAGTTAATGTGTTAACATAATGAGCTGTATGGGTTTCTTTAACTAATGCATATACTGATAAGCTTACACTGGCCATAATAGATATCAACGCTGAAATTCCTAAAATCAAAGCAGCAACAAATCTCTTGGGTCTAAATAATAATTCCATCTTTTTTAACACCTCTAAACTATAATCATCATACCAGGATCCATTAATATGTACAGGCATCATAATATAAGGAGATCTTTTTAACAACATAATAGTTTGTATATTCATTAAGGGATTTACACATGCAGTCAAAATACAATTCTCACATTTAACCTTATATTTTCCATCTACTTGGTTAATAGTTAACTTTTTTGTACTCTTAGAGACCAATAATACATAAGGAGCTGGCACGCAAGCTTGAGTATAATGTGTACTAGTAATATTGCTAGGCTCTTTCTTGGTCCGCGGTGTGGTTTTGGAGACAGGCAAAGCGGCTGTTCCTCAACAGATTCTGCAGCTGGCGCAGCAGTATCTTTCTTTGTGATTGATCCAAGTGAAAGCTGTCGCATAGGACTGATCAATGTTTGTGGGAAACATTTAGTCGATAGGGGTATTTTCATCATCGCTCTGATCTTTGGAGGACTTCTGTCCGACTCGGGGATTCTTTCTGCCATGGCGGATAAGCCTATCAGGAACCCATAGGGGGGAGTCAGCTTCCTGTGGAAATATACAAACATAGCCTCTCCCGCTTGTTAGTAAAACATCAGGTCCTTTCCATTGTCCAGTTAATAAATCTTTCCAATATACCATAGGTTTTTGAGTTAATTTATCAGTTTCCCAATGTCTCATCATAGGTGAACTTCCTTCATGATTTAAATTTAAAAAATTTATCACAAACATAGCATGTTGCAAAATATGATGAGGAGAACTATATTTATATTCAGAATCTTGTAACTTTTGTATTTGATTTTTTAATGTTTGATGAGCTCTTTCTATTATTGCTTGTCCTTGAGGATTATAGGGAATTCAGTAGTATGAGAAATGCCAAGTTTTTTGCAGAAATCTGCAAATGCTTTAGAGGTATATGCAGGGGCATTGTCAGTTTTTAACTTCTTAGGAGTTCCTAGGTAAGACATGGCTAAAAATATATGCTGTATTACATCTTTGTAAGCTTCTCCAGTCCTTGCTGATGCAATAATTACATGAGAATATGTATCAATAACAACATGAACGTAGGATAATTTCCCAAAGCTCTGCATATGAGTTACATCCATTTGCCACAAATGGTTTGGCTGCAACCCTCTAGGGTTTACTCCCAGTGGTAAGGAAGCAGCCTGAGTTGGACAAATAGAGCAATCTCTTACTATAGCTCTTGCAGATTCTCGGGGAATCTTAAATTGATATCTTAGTGCCTGAGCATTCTGATGATGTAATGCATGAGATTGCTGTGCCTGTTCAAGGCTTAAAGCAACAATATCTTTAGTCAACAAATCAGCTCTATAGTTTCCTTGACTTAAAGGGCCAGGTAAATTGCTGTGAGCTCTAATATGTGCCACATGATAAGATTCTGTACGAACCCAAATTAAGGCCTGTAACTGCTGTAAAAGAGACAGAATTGTACTTTTGCTAGAGGAAATCGATGCAGTTTCGATTTGAGGAAACAGTTTCACTATATATTTGGAGTCAGTATAAAGGTTAAATTTCTTCCTCTGTAATTCTGAGAAGACTTTCAAAACTGCAATAAGTTCCGCTCGCTGAGTAGAAGTTTCTTGTGTTTGCAAAACCTGTTCTTTCTGTTCTATAATTATGACTGCTCTCCCACTTGAGGACCCATCAGTAAAAACCAATAGTGCATTATCAATAGGCTGCTCGCACCATCTGGTGGGAAAAATTACTTCGTGGTGCAAGTAAAACTGTACCAAGGGATGTTTTGGCAAATGAAATAAAATTTGTCCTGTATAACTTGTCAAGGCTATCTGCCAATAATCATCATTGTTTAATAAATATTCAAACTGTTCTTTATTATAAGGAATTATTATATTTTTAACATCAGCTCCAAATAATTCTTTACTTCTTTTCTTCCCCTTCATAATTAAAGTTGCAATTAAAGCAGTATAAGCAACCACTATCTTTTTAGTCGTTACCGGTAAGTGCAGCCATTCCAAAGGTCCTTGTTGCCACAGTAAACCTTGTATAAGGAGCTAAAGGGCCATAATCATGGCATGCAGATTTCAATTCTTTCAATAATTTTAGAGGAAGGGGTTCCCAGGAGATGTTACCATCAAATTCCCCTTCATATATAACAGGAAAACATTTTATTAACTCTGGGTCCGAAAAATCCCCTTGAGTGTCCAGCCTGCGAGAGGTTGGCTCTTGCCTTTTATTAATTTTTTTCTTGAAAGGAGGAGGTGGAGGAGGACGTGAACATTGTTTCTGTACAAACTGAAAAAACTGAGTTAATTGCTTATTAGTTACCTTAATTCCTCTTTCATTTATCATATGTTTAACTATATCAATAAATAAGAGCCTCTCTTTGGACTCAGAGTGTCCCATCTTGACACCGCCTTACTCACCTTCCTAACCAGTATTCTTAACTGGGGGTCTGCAGCACCCTACGATGAGACTCCTATCCGTCCGAGAAAAATAATAATACTTACCCCTTCAGGTCCCTGTTCGGGCGCCACTTGCCGAGGACCAGCCCCAGCTGAACAGGTTTCACCCAAAGGGGAGACGGAGTCGGCGTGGACAGATCACAAGACACCTCAGAGGATGCAAGGATCTGACAAATTTAATATCATGATTCCAAAGCATTTATACTGTAAAATAATCTCATTTTCAATCTTAACAACTTCATTCCCATGCCAAAAGGTCCCTTACATAAACCAAAAAACAAAAGTAGTTTACATCAGCAGGTTAAACAAGTTAAGTAATTTTCTTGTTGTCTCCATTCTCTTTCGTCTCTTGTGTTCATTCACATCTAGGTCAGGAACTCTGTCTGCGGTTTCCTCATTTTTCTCAGAAGATTAAGGTGTTTTTGTACCTGCACATTCTGCTCAATCAAGCCATAAACTTAAACATGTTAAAAACAATAATATCATTTCATCCACAGATTTTCTAACCCTATTATTATAATCAAAACAATGTACATCATTATTTATACTTCTAGGAGGCCATGGGGGCGGACATTGTACCGTAAACTTATTGAATATACCCACTGTTGCACAAAACTTCCTCGTCACCATAGCCAGGTATTTCCCAAGATATTTACAACTCTCCTGGGGAACTTCTGTTAAGCTTCTGACAGCTTTATTTTTGACATATCATTTCTTATATAGGATTTTCTAAACAATAGCATCAGCACTTTCTATGTAACTCCTGTTTTTGACTCATTACCTCATTTCTACACCTACACACAGAAACATTAGCAAGCATTGTTCCGTCTTAAGATCTTTTCGCGCAAACAGGATGTTTAGGTCTAGAAAGCTAATTATTCTTTTCTACTTCAGCTAACATCATATATTGGCCAGTATTCTCAGTACCTTGTTCAAAACACATTGTGCGAAAATACAATTCTATTTTCTACGTAAGGCAATCAATTTTAACTTTCATAGTTAGATATAATTCATTCGTAAAATATTTACAGTAAAGTCCTTCCGCTTCTCTCTTTTTCCTCCAATATACCGGAGAGGGGGCATGCCACATAATCCACCATTTGGGGGCATCCTGTACATAATACCCCACTATTTGCTTCCCTTCTATATCCCTTATTCCTTCTATGGGCCATAACTCATCTAATTCTTCCTTTAAACTTCTACTCCTTAATTGAAACACTCCTTTGTTGCCTGACCAAGGGACTTTTTTCCAAAGTAAATTATTTACAGTAGGTATAGCTACTGTTGTGGTTACAGGGGTTGCTGTGGTCTCGTACCGAGGGGGATTTGCTTTGTAATACTTCCATCTTCTTGGCCTAAACCCTCCAGAAACCCCCTCAGTTTTTAGCAAGAATTTTCCTAGAATCAGAAGAGATGCTTTCCGCCGCCCACCAGGAGAGGAGCTTTGCTTCCTCATGCCATAACTTCTTGCCGAGCTTTGCTCAGGCAATAGTTGGCAATGCTGGACGGCTTCCGGCACTAGCTCCTTACCAGGCGAGACCCATCTCCCTCTTGAAATCCCATTTCTGCAATTCTGCCTTGCTCTCAAGTTATTTTCCGTGGTTCAACCCAAGTCATTTTTCCACATTAGGTGTCTTTGCCCATCCTGCAGGGCCATGAATTATAGGCTCCCTGAGATGCCCTGCTCAACTTCCCACTTTCGGAACTGGTCACAAAGCAGCAGGAAATTGTCAAGCCCTATTCTCCTTCTGAGAGCAACCTTAGACTTGCGTCAATTCTAGATCAGCATTGGAAATTAGAGCGCCAAGTGCCTCTCCAAACATATAGGCATCGTGTCTTATTTTCCCCATTGCAGTTCATCCATGGAACGTTTCCCAATCTATAAGAAAGAGGGTTTTGAAAGTGCTGACTTCCCCATGTAGGGATATTTTCAGAAAAGCGGCTGGAAGCTTGAACCCGAGCACCAGGATATGAGAAGATGAGGTGGCTTTTCATGTTTTTTCCCTGGCCAATGGGGTAGCATCCTGCGGCTGTCCCATGCATGTGTTCGCTGTAGGAAGGGTCATCTGCATTTGGTGATTTTGGGGCCATGGAATCAGGCCAAGGCAGTGTTATTCTAGAAGGGCTGCATGTGCTGACTCATGCTGACGAAGACTCTCAGAGCCACGAGTGTCCTCCCTGAGGGCCCATCCTTCTGTGTGTTAATATATGCTCAAAATAACTTCAATCACAGCCCCTGAACGAAGTCTCGAAGAATTTATCTCTCACTCACTGCCTTTATTTTGCAGTTTGTTTTTCTCACGGGGTGTAGCTGATTGTCAGTGCTGTGTTGCTTGCTGCTGTGCATCCACTTGATTCTCTTCCAGAGAGACATCGATAAACTGTTTTTCAAATTCTGACCAGTTGTAAATAATCTTTTCTGGTGTGCAAAGTGGGCTGAGTTCAGTCCTTTGAGTCTTAGAGTAAGTTGTGTTCATTCCCTCTTTGGTCTATATAGAATAGTATCTGTGCTCATTGAAAACACCTGGCTTTTACTCACCTCAAGGGACCTTTGCGCTCCTTCAGGCATAAGTGTGTTTGCTAAATCTGTAATTCTTTCTGTCGTCTGCCATTTCGTTCATGGGATGCAATTTTATATTCCACCTGTACCTCATCTCTTTGATAAACCACTATTTTCTACGTGACTAAATTCGCTGAGAATGAGTGTAACTAAGAAAACTCCGGTGGTGGCAAGGGACGTTATTTCACTCATTTCCTGGTTCACTAATATATCATTGTAGATAAGAATCACATATTCTTCATCCACGTTTTCCGTCCAAGGAAATTTAGATTGTATCCTAGTCGAGGCTTTTGTAAAGAGAGCAGAAGTCAACGTTGGGTTGCCTGTGTCCTGAGGATCTTTTGTTTTCCTGAAAATATACGTCCTTGAGTGGAAGTGTCTGATGCGCTATAGCTTTGTTTCTTACATTACTTTCGAATACAGCGTAGAGTTCGCCAGAGTGCTGATTTCAATTTGCCATCCCACATTCCACAAAATGTGGGTACGGTTTACCTCCACGCTACCCCGCATTTCTGGTCTTTACACTTTTCGTAGATGACCCTTTGTTTGGATGGGAAGTGATAGCACTATGTAGTGTTGATTTGCACCGAGCCCCTGCCTGGTTGACCCAAAACGGTCTATGCCTTTATCCTGAATATATTCAGGATAAAGGCATACACCCCTTTTTCGACAAAGGCATGGTTGAAGAAGTACTGCCGCATTCTAGCTCCTTACCAGGCGAGACCCATCTCCCTCTTGAAATCCCATTTCTGCAATTCTGCCTTGCTCTCAAGTTATTTTCCGTGGTTCAACCCAAGTCATTTTTCCACATTAGGTGTCTTTGCCCATCCTGCAGGGCCATGAATTATAGGCTCCCTGAGATGCCCTGCTCAACTTCCCACTTTCGGAACTGGTCACAAAGCAGCAGGAAATTGTCAAGCCCTATTCTCCTTCTGAGAGCAAGCTTAGACTTGGGTCAATTCTAGATCAGCATTGGAAATTAGAGCGCCAAGTGCCTCTCCAAACATATAGGCATCGTGTCTTATTCTTCCCCATTGCAGTTCATCCATGGAACGAATTCCAATCTATAAGAAAGAGTGTTTTGAAAGTGCTGACTTCCCCATGTGGGGATATTTTCAGGAAAGCGGCTGGAAGCTTGAACCCGATCACCAGGATATCAGAAGATGAGGGGGCTTTTCATGTTTTTTCCCTGGCCAATGGGGTAGCATCCTGCGGCTGTCCCATGCATGTGTTCGCTGTAGGAAGTGTCATCTGCATTTGGTGATTTCGGGGCCATGGAATCAGGGCAAGGCAGTGTTATTCTAGAAGGGCTGCATGTGCTGACTCATGCTGACGAAGACTCTCAGAGCCACGAGTGTCCTCCCTGAGGGCCCATCCTTCTGTGTGTTAATATATGCTCAAAACAACTTCAATCACATCCCCTGGACGAAGTCTCGAAGAATTTATCTCTCACTCACTGCCTTTAGTTTGCAGTTTGTTTTTCTCACGGGGTGTAGCTGATTGTCACTGCTGTGTTGCTTGCTGCTGTGCATCCACTTGATTCTCTTCCAGAGAGACATCGATAAACTGTTTTTCAAATTCTGACCAGTTGTAAATAATCTTTTCTGGTGTGCAAAGTGGGCTGAGTTCAGTCCTTTGAGTCTTAGAGTAAGTTGTGTTCATTCCCTCTTTGGTCTATATAGAATAATATCTGTGCTCATTGAAAACACCTGGCTTTTACTCACCTCAAGGGACCTTTGCGCTCCTTCAGGCATAAGTGTGTTTGCTAAATCTGTAATTCTTTCTGTCGTCTGCCATTTCGTTCATGGGATGCAATTTTATATTCCACCTGTACCTCATCTCTTTGATAAACCACTATTTTCTATGTGACTAAATTCGCTGAGAATGAGTGTAACTAAGAACACTCCGGTGGTGGCAAGGGACGTTATTTCACTCATTTCCTGGCTCACTAATATATCATTGTAGATAAGAATCACATATTCTTCATCCACGTTTTCCGTCCAAGGAAATTTAGATTGTATCCTAGTCGAGGCTTTTGTAAAGAGAGCAGAAGTCAACGTTGGGTTGCCTGTGTCCTGAGGATCTTTTGTTTTCCTGAAAATATACGTCCTTGAGTGGAAGTGTCTGATGCGCTATAGCTTTGTTTCTTACATTACTTTGGAATACAGCATAGAGTTCGCCAGAGTGCTGATTTCAATTTGCCATCCCACATTCCACAAAATGTGGGTACGGTTTACCTCCACGCTACCCCGCATTTCTGGTCTTTACACTTTTCGTAGATGACCCTTTGTTTGGATGGGAAGTGATAGCACTATGTAGTGTTGATTTGCACCGAGCCCCTGCCTGGTTGACCCAAAACGGTCTATGTCTTTATCCTGAATATATTCAGGATAAAGGCATACACCCCTTTTTCGACAAAGGCATGGTTGAAGAAGTACTGCCGCATTCTAGCTCCTTACCAGGCGAGACCCATCTCCCTCTTGAAATCACATTTCTGCAATTCTGCCTTACTCTCAAGTTATTTTCCGTGGTTCAACCCAAGTCATTTTTCCACATTAGGTGTCTTTGCCCATCCTGCAGGGCCATGAATTATAGGCTCCCTGAGATGCCCTGCTCAACTTCCCACTTTCGGAACTGGTCACAAAGCAGCAGGAAATTGTCAAGCCCTATTCTCCTTCTGAGAGCAAGCTTAGACTTGGGTCAATTCTAGATCAGCATTGGAAATTAGAGCGCCAAGTGCCTCTCCAAACATATAGGCATCGTGTCTTATTCTTCCCCATTGCAGTTCATCCATGGAACGAATTCCAATCTATAAGAAAGAGTGTTTTGAAAGTGCTGACTTCCCCATGTGGGGATATTTTCAGGAAAGCGGCTGGAAGCTTGAACCCGATCACCAGGATATCAGAAGATGAGGTGGCTTTTCATGTTTTTTCCCTGGCCAATGGGGTAGCATCCTGCGGCTGTCCCATGCATGTGTTCGCTGTAGGAAGGGTCATCTGCATTTGGTGATTTCGGGGCCATGGAATCAGGGCAAGGCAGTGTTATTCTAGAAGGGCTGCATGTGCTGACTCATGCTGACGAAGACTCTCAGAGCCACGAGTGTCCTCCCTGAGGGCCCATCCTTCTGTGTGTTAATATATGCTCAAAACAACTTCAATCACATCCCCTGGACGAAGTCTCGAAGAATTTATCTCTCACTCACTGCCTTTAGTTTGCAGTTTGTTTTTCTCACGGGGTGTAGCTGATTGTCACTGCTGTGTTGCTTGCTGCTGTGCATCCACTTGATTCTCTTCCAGAGAGACATCGATAAACTGTTTTTCAAATTCTGACCAGTTGTAAATAATCTTTTCTGGTGTGCAAAGTGGGCTGAGTTCAGTCCTTTGAGTCTTAGAGTAAGTTGTGTTCATTCCCTCTTTGGTCTATATAGAATAGTATCTGTGCTCATTGAAAACACCTGGCTTTTACTCACCTCAAGGGACCTTTGCGCTCCTTCAGGCATAAGTGTGTTTGCTAAATCTGTAATTCTTTCTGTCGTCTGCCATTTCGTTCATGGGATGCAATTTTATATTCCACCTGTACCTCATCTCTTTGATAAACCACTATTTTCTATGTGACTAAATTCGCTGAGAATGAGTGTAACTAAGAACACTCCGGTGGTGGCAAGGGACGTTATTTCACTCATTTCCTGGCTCACTAATATATCATTGTAGATAAGAATCACATATTCTTCATCCACGTTTTCCGTCCAAGGAAATTTAGATTGTATCCTAGTCGAGGCTTTTGTACAGAGAGCAGAAGTAAACGTTGGGTTGCCTGTGTCCTGAGGATCTTTGGTTTTCCTGAAAATATACGTCCTTGAGTGGAAGTGTCCTATGCGCTATAGCTTTGTTTCTTACATTATTTTCGAATACAGCATAGAGTTCTCCAGAGTGCTGATTTCAATTTGCCATCCCACATTCCACAAAATGTGGGTACGGTTTACCTCCATCCTGCCCTGCATTTCTGGTCTTTACACTTTTCGTAGATGACCCTTGGATTTGATTCAAAGTGATAGAATTATGTAGTGTTGATTTGCACCGAGCCCCTGCCTGGTTGCCCCAAAACAGTCTATGCCTGTATCCTGAATATATTCAGGATAAAGCATAAACCCCTTTTTCGACAAAGGCATGGTTGAAGATGTACTGCCACATTCTAGCTCCTTATCAGGCGAGACCCATCTCCCTCTTGAAATAAGATTTCTGCAATTCTGCCTTGCTCTCAAGTTATTTTCTGTGGTTCAACCCAAGTCATTTTTCCACATTAGGTGTCTTTGCCCATCCTGCAGGGCCATGAATTATAGGCTCCCAGAGATGCCCTGCCCAACTTCCCAATTTTGGAACTGGTCACAAAGCAGCAGGAAATTTTCAAGCCCTATTCTCCTTCTGAGAGCAAGCTTAGATTGGGGTCAATTCTAGATTAGCATTGGAAATGAGAGCGCCATGTGCCAGTCCAATTATATAGGCATCGTGTCTTATTCTTCTCCATTGCAGTTCCTCCATGGAACGAATTCCAAACTATAAGAAAGAGGGTTTTGAAAGTGCTGAATTCCCCAAGTGGGGATATTTTCAGGAAAGCAGCTGGAAGCCTGAACCCGAGCACCAGGATATGAGAAGATGAGGGGGCTTTTCATGTTTTTTCCCTGTCCAATGGGGTAGCATCCTGCAGCTGTCCCATGCATGTGTTCGCTGTAGGAAGGGTTGTCTGCATTTGGTGATTTCGGGTCCATGGAATCAGGGCAAGGCAGTGTTATTCTAGAAGGGCTGCATTTACTGACTCATGCTGACGAAGACTCTCAGAGCCACGAGTGTCCTCCCTGAGGTCCCATCCTTCTGTGTGTTAATATATGCTCAAAACAACTTCAATCACAGCCCCTGAACGAAGTCTTGAAGAATTTATCTCTCACTCACTGCCGTTATTTTGGAGTTTGTTTTTCTCTCGGGGTGTAGCTGATTGTCAGTGCTGTGTTGCTTGCTGCTGTGCATCCACTTGATTCTCTTCCAGAGAGACATCGATAAACTGTTTTTCAAATTCTGACCAGTTGTAAATAATCTTTTCTGGTGTGCAAAGTGGGCTGAGTTCAGTCCTTTGAGTTTTAGAGTAAGTTGTGTTCATTCCGTCTTTGGTCTATATAGAATAGTATCTGTGCTCATTGAAAACACCTGGCTTTTACTCACCTCAAGGGACCTTTGCGCTCCTTCAGGCATAAGTGTGTTTGCTAAATCTGTAATTCTTTCTGTCGTCTGCCATTTCGTTCATGGGATGCAATTTTATATTCCACCTGTACCTCATCTCTTTGATAAACCACTGTTTTCTACGTGACTAAATTCGCTGAGAATGAGTGTAACTAAGAACACTCCGGTGGTGGCAAGGGACGTTATTTCACTCATTTCCTGGCTCACTAATATATCATTGTAGATAAGAATCACATATTCTTCCTCCACGTTTTCCGTCCAAGGAAATTTAGATTGTATCCTAGTCGAGGCTTTTGTAAAGAGAGCAGAAGTCAACGTTGGGTTGCCTGTGTCCTGAGGATCTTTGGTTTTCCTGAAAATATACGTCCTTGAGTGGAAGTGTCCTATGCGCTAGAGCTTTGTTTCTTACATTATTTTCGAATACACCATAGAGTTTGCCAGAGTGCTGATTTCAATTTCCCATCCCACATTCCACAAAATGTGGGTACGGTTTACCTCCACGCTACCCTGCATTTCTAGTGTATACACTTTTCGTAGATGACCCTTTGTTTTGATTCGAAGTGATAGAACTATGTAGTGTTGATTTGCACCGAGCCGCTGCCTGGTTGCCCCAAAACGGTCTATGCCTTTATCCTGAATATATTCAAGATAAACGCATACACCCCTTTTTCGACAAAGGCATGGTTCAAGAAGTACTGCCACATTCTACCTCCTTACCAGGCGAGACCCATCTCCCTCTTGAAATCCCATTTCTGCAATTCTGCCTTGCTCTCAAGTTATTTTCCGTGGTTCAACCCAAGTCATTTTTCCACATAAGGTGTCTTTGCCCATCCTGCAGGGCCATGAATTATAGGCTCCCTGAGATTCCCTGCTCAACTTCCCACTTTTGGAACTGGTCACAAAGCAGCAGGAAATTTTCAAGCCCTATTCTCCTTCTGAGAGCAAGCTTAGATTTGGGTCAATTCTACATCAGCATTGGAAATTAGAGCACCAAGTGCCTTTCCAAATATATAGGCATCGTGTCTTATTCTTCCCCGTTGCAGTTCATCCATGGAACAAATTCCAAGCTATAAGAAAGAGGGTTTTGAAAGTGCTGACTTCCCCAAGTGGGGATATTTTCAGGAAAGCGGCTGGAAGCTTGAACCCGAGCACCAGGATATGAGAAGATGAGGTGGCTTTTCATGTTTTTTCCCTGTCCAATGGGGTAGCATCCTGCAGCTGTCCCATGCATGTGTTCGCTGTAGGAAGGGTCGTCTGCATTTGGTGATTTCGGGTCCATGGAATCAGGGCAAGGCAGTGTTATTCTAGAAGGGCTGCATTTACTGACTCATGCTGACGAAGACTCTCAGAGCCACGAGTGTCCTCCCTGAGGTCCCATCCTTCTGTGTGTTAATATATGCTCAAAACAACTTCAATCACAGCCCCTGAACCAAGTCTCGAAGAATTTATCTCTCACTCACTGCCTTTATTTTGCAGTTTGTTTTTCTCACGGAGTGTAGCTGATTGTCAGTGCTGTGTTGCTTGCTGCTGAGCATCCACTTGATTCTCTTCCAGAGAGACATCGATAAACTGTTTTTCAAATTCTGACTAGTTGTAAATAATCTTCTCTGGTGTGCAAAGTGGACTGAGTTCAGTCCTTTGAGTTTTAGAGTAAGTTGTGTTCATTCCCTCTTTGGTCTATATAGAATACTATCTGTGCTCATTGAAAACACCTGGCTTTTACTCACCTCAAGAGACCTTTGCGCTCCTACAGGCATAAGTGTGTTTGCTAAATCTGTAATTCTTTCTGTCGTCTGCCATTTCGTTCACGGGATGCAATTTTATATTCCACCTGTACCTCATCTCTTTGATAAACCACTATTTTCTATGTGACTAAATTCGCTGAGAATGAGTGTAACTAAGAACACTCCGGTGGTGGCAAGGGACGTTATTTCACTCATTTCCTGGTTCACTAATATATCATTGTAGATAAGAATCACATATTCTTCATCCACGTTTTCCGTCCAAGGAAATTTAGATTGTATCCTAGTCGAGGCTTTTGTACAGAGAGCAGAAGTAAACGTTGCGTTGCCTGTGTCCTGAGGATCTTTGGTTTTCCTGAAAATATACGTCCTTGAGTGGAAGTGTCCTATGCGCTATAGCTTTGTTTCTTACATTATATTCGAATACAGCATAGAGTTCTCCAGTGTGCTGATTTCAATTTGCCATCCCACATTCCACAAAATGTGGGTACGGTTTACCTCCATGCTGCCCTGCATTTCTGGTCTTTACACTTTTCGTAGATGACCCTTGGATTTGATTCAAAGTGATAGAATTATGTAGTGTTGATTTGCACCGAACCCCTGCCTGGTTGCCCCAAAACAGTCTATGCCTGTATCCTGAATATATTCAGGATAAAGCATAAACCCCTTTTTCAACAAAGGCATGGTTGAAGATGTACTGCCACATTCTAGCTCCTTATCAGGCGAGACCCATCTCCCTCTTGAAATAACATTTCTGCAATTCTGCCTTGCTCTCAAGTTATTTTCCGTGGTTCAACCCAAGTCATTTTTCCACATTAGGTGTCTTTGCCCATCCTGCAGGCCCATGAATTATAGGCTCCAAGAGATGTCCTGCTCAACTTCCCACTTTTGGAACTGGTCACAAAGCAGCAGGAAATTTTCAAGCCCTATTCTCCTTCTGAGAGCAAGCTTAGATTGGGGTCAATTCTAGATCAGCATTGGAAATGAGAGCGCCATGTGCCAGTCCAATTATATAGGCATCGTGTCTTATTCTTCTCCATTGCAGTTCATCCATGGAACGAATTCCAAACTATAAGAAAGAGGGTTTTGAAAGTGCTGAATTCCCCAAGTGGGGATATTTTCAGGAAAGCAGCTGGAAGCTTGAACCCGAGCACCAGGATATGAGAAGATGAGGGGGCTTTTCATGTTTTTTCCCTGTCCAATGGGGTAGCATCCTGCAGCTGTCCCATGCATGTGTTCGCTGTAGGAAGGGTTGTCTGCATTTGGTGATTTCGGGTCCATGGAATCAGGGCAAGGCAGTGTTATTCTAGAAGGGCTGCATGTGCTGACTCATGCTGACGAAGACTCTCAGAGCCACGAGTGTCCTCCCTGAGGGCCCATCCTTCTGTGTGTTAATATATGCTCAAAATAACTTCAATCACAGCCCCTGAACGAAGTCTCGAAGAATTTATCTCTCACTCACTGCCTTTATTTTGCAGTTTGTTTTTCTCACGGGGTGTAGCTGATTGTCAGTGCTGTGTTGCTTGCTGCTGTGCATCCACTTGATTCTCTTCCAGAGAGACATCGATAAACTGTTTTTCAAATTCTGACCAGTTGTAAATAATCTTTTCTGGTGTGCAAAGTGGGCTGAGTTCAGTCCTTTGAGTCTTAGAGTAAGTTGTGTTCATTCCCTCTTTGGTCTATATAGAATAGTATCTGTGCTCATTGAAAACACCTGGCTTTTACTCACCTCAAGGGACCTTTGCGCTCCTTCAGGCATAAGTGTGTTTGCTAAATCTGTAATTCTTTCTGTCGTCTGCCATTTCGTTCATGGGATGCAATTTTATATTCCACCTGTACCTCATCTCTTTGATAAACCACTATTTTCTATGTGACTAAATTCGCTGAGAATGAGTGTAACTAAGAACACTCCGGTGGTGGCAAGGGACGTTATTTCACTCATTTCCTGGTTCACTAATATATCATTGTAGATAAGAATCACATATTCTTCATCCACGTTTTCCGTCCAAGGAAATTTAGATTGTATCCTAGTCGAGGCTTTTGTAAAGAGAGCAGAAGTAAACGTTGGGTTGCCTGTGTCCTGAGGATCTTTGGTTTTCCTGAAAATATACGTCCTTGAGTGGAAGTGTCCTATGCGCTATAGCTTTGTTTCTTACATTACATTCGAATACAGCGTAGAGTTCGCCAGAGGGCTGATTTCAATTTGCCATCCCACATTCCACAAAATGTGGGTACGGTTTACCTCCACGCTACCCTGCATTTCTTGTCTTTACACTTTTGGTATATGACCCTTTGTTTTGATTCAAAGTGATAGAACTATGTAGTGTTGATTTGCACCGAGCCCCTGCCTGGTTGACCCAAAACGGTCTATGCCTTTATCCTGAATATATTCAGGATAAAGGCATACACCACTTTTTCGACAAAGGCATGGTTGAAGAAATACTGCCGCATTCTAGCTCCTTACCAGGCGAGACCCATCTCCCTCTTGAAATCCCATTTCTGCAATTCTGCCTTGCTCTCAAGTTATTTTCCGTGGTTCAACCCAAGTCATTTTTCCACATTAGGTGTCTTTGCCCATCCTGCAGGGCCATGAATTATAGGCTCCCTGAGATGCCCTGCTCAACTTCCCACTTTTGGAACTGGTCACAAAGCAGCAGGAAATTGTCAAGCCCTATTCTCCTTCTGAGAGCAAGCTTAGGCTTGGGTCAATTGTAGATCAGCATTAGAAATTAGAGAGCCAAGTGCCTGTCGAAATATATAGGCATCGTGTCTTATTCTTCCCCATTGCAGTTCATCCATGGAACGAATTCCAAGCTATAAGAAAGAGGGTTTTGAAAATGCTGACTTCCCCAAGTGGGGATATTTTCAGGAAAGCGGCTGGTAGCTTGAACCCGAGCACCAGGATATGAGAAGATGAGGTGGCTTTTCATGTTTTTTCCCTGTACAATGGGGTAGCATCCTGCGGCTGTCCCATGCATGTGTTTACAGTAGGAAGGGTCGTCTGCATTTGGTGATTTCGGGGCCATGGAATCAGGGCAAGGCAGTGTTATTCTAGAAGGGCTGCATTTGCTGACTCATGCTCACGAAGACTCTCAGAGCCACGAGTGTCCTCCCTGAGGGCCCATCCTTCTGTGTGTTAATATATGCTCAAAACAGCTTCAATCACAGCCCCTGAATGAAGTCTTGAAGAATTTATCTCTCACTCACTGCCGTTATTTTGGAGTTTGTTTTTCTCACGGGGTGTAGCTGATTGTCAGTGCTGTGTTGCTTGCTGCTGTGCATCCACTTGATTCTCTTCCAGAGAGACATCGATAAACTGTTTTTCAAATTCTGACGAGTTGTAAATAATCTTCTCTGGTGTGCAAAGTGGGCTGAGTTCAGTCCTTTGAGTTTTAGAGTAAGTTGTGTTCATTCCGTCTTTGGTCTATATAGAATAGTATCTGTGCTCATTGAGAACACCTGGCTTTTACTCACCTCAAGGGACCTCTTCTCCTACAGGCATAAGTGTGTTTGCTAAATCTGTAGTTCTTTCTGTCGTCTGCCATTTCGTTCATGGGATGCAATTTTATATTCCACCTGTACCTCATCTCTTTGATAAACCACTATTTTCTATGTGACTAAATTCGCTGAGTATGAGTGTAACTAAGAACACTCCGGTGGTGGCAAGGGACGTTATTTCACTCATTTCCTGGCTCACTAATATATCATTGTAGATAAGAATCACATATTCTTCCTCCACGTTTTCCATCCAAGGAAATTTAGATTGTATCCTAGTCGAGGCTTTTGTACAGAGAGCAGAAGTCAACGTTGGGTTGCCTGTGTCCTGAGGATCTTTGGTTTTCCTGAAAATATACGTCCTTGAGTGGAAGTGTCCTATGCGCTATAGCTTTGTTTCTTACATTATTTTCGAATACAGCATAGAGTTCTCCAGAGTGCTGATTTCAATTTGCCATCCCACATTCCACAAAATGTGGGTACGGTTTACCTCCATGCTGCCCTGCATTTCTGGTCTTTACACTTTTCGTAGATGACCCTTGGATTTGATTCAAAGTGATAGAATTATGTAGTGTTGATTTGCACCGAGCCCCTGCCTGGTTGCCCCAAAACAGTCTATGCCTGTATCCTGAATATATTCAGGATAAAGCATAAACCCCTTTTTCGACAAAGGCATGGTTGAAGAAGTACTGCCACATTCTAGCTCCTTATCAGGCGAGACCCATCTCCCTCTTGAAATAACATTTCTGCAATTCTGCCTTGCTCTCAAGTTATTTTCCGTGGTTCAACCCAAGTCATTTTTCCACATTAGGTGTCTTTGCCCATCCTGCAGGCCCATGAATTATAGGCTCCAAGAGATGTCCTGCTCAACTTCCCACTTTTGGAACTGGTCACAAAGCAGCAGGAAATTTTCAAGCCCTATTCTCCTTCTGAGAGCAAGCTTAGATTGGGGTCAATTCTAGATCAGCATTGGAAATGAGAGCGCCATGTGCCAGTCCAATTATATAGGCATCGTGTCTTATTCTTCTCCATTGCAGTTCATCCATGGAACGAATTCCAAACTATAAGAAAGAGGGTTTTGAAAGTGCTGAATTCCCCAAGTGGGGATATTTTCAGGAAAGCAGCTGGAAGCTTGAACCCGAGCACCAGGATATGAGAAGATGAGGGGGCTTTTCATGTTTTTTCCCTGTCCAATGGGGTAGCATCCTGCAGCTGTCCCATGCATGTGTTCGCTGTAGGAAGGGTTGTCTGCATTTGGTGATTTCGGGTCCATGGAATCAGGGCAAGGCAGTGTTATTCTAGAAGGGCTGCATGTGCTGACTCATGCTGACGAAGACTCTCAGAGCCACGAGTGTCCTCCCTGAGGGCCCATCCTTCTGTGTGTTAATATATGCTCAAAATAACTTCAATCACAGCCCCTGAACGAAGTCTCGAAGAATTTATCTCTCACTCACTGCCTTTATTTTGCAGTTTGTTTTTCTCACGGGGTGTAGCTGATTGTCAGTGCTGTGTTGCTTGCTGCTGTGCATCCACTTGATTCTCTTCCAGAGAGACATCGATAAACTGTTTTTCAAATTCTGACCAGTTGTAAATAATCTTTTCTGGTGTGCAAAGTGGGCTGAGTTCAGTCCTTTGAGTCTTAGAGTAAGTTGTGTTCATTCCCTCTTTGGTCTATATAGAATAGTATCTGTGCTCATTGAAAACACCTGGCTTTTACTCACCTCAAGGGACCTTTGCGCTCCTTCAGGCATAAGTGTGTTTGCTAAATCTGTAATTCTTTCTGTCGTCTGCCATTTCGTTCATGGGATGCAATTTTATATTCCACCTGTACCTCATCTCTTTGATAAACCACTATTTTCTATGTGACTAAATTCGCTGAGAATGAGTGTAACTAAGAACACTCCGGTGGTGGCAAGGGACGTTATTTCACTCATTTCCTGGTTCACTAATATATCATTGTAGATAAGAATCACATATTCTTCATCCACGTTTTCCGTCCAAGGAAATTTAGATTGTATCCTAGTCGAGGCTTTTGTAAAGAGAGCAGAAGTAAACGTTGGGTTGCCTGTGTCCTGAGGATCTTTGGTTTTCCTGAAAATATACGTCCTTGAGTGGAAGTGTCCTATGCGCTATAGCTTTGTTTCTTACATTACATTCGAATACAGCGTAGAGTTCGCCAGAGGGCTGATTTCAATTTGCCATCCCACATTCCACAAAATGTGGGTACGGTTTACCTCCACGCTACCCTGCATTTCTTGTCTTTACACTTTTGGTATATGACCCTTTGTTTTGATTCAAAGTGATAGAACTATGTAGTGTTGATTTGCACCGAGCCCCTGCCTGGTTGACCCAAAACGGTCTATGCCTTTATCCTGAATATATTCAGGATAAAGGCATACACCACTTTTTCGACAAACGCATGGTTGAAGAAATACTGCCGCATTCTAGCTCCTTACCAGGCGAGACCCATCTCCCTCTTGAAATCCCATTTCTGCAATTCTGCCTTGCTCTCAAGTTATTTTCCGTGGTTCAACCCAAGTCATTTTTCCACATTAGGTGTCTTTGCCCATCCTGCAGGGCCATGAATTATAGGCTCCCTGAGATGCCCTGCTCAACTTCCCACTTTTGGAACTGGTCACAAAGCAGCAGGAAATTGTCAAGCCCTATTCTCCTTCTGAGAGCAAGCTTAGGCTTGGGTCAATTGTAGATCAGCATTAGAAATTAGAGAGCCAAGTGCCTGTCGAAATATATAGGCATCGTGTCTTATTCTTCCCCATTGCAGTTCATCCATGGAACGAATTCCAAGCTATAAGAAAGAGGGTTTTGAAAATGCTGACTTCCCCAAGTGGGGATATTTTCAGGAAAGCGGCTGGTAGCTTGAACCCGAGCACCAGGATATGAGAAGATGAGGTGGCTTTTCATGTTTTTTCCCTGTACAATGGGGTAGCATCCTGCGGCTGTCCCATGCATGTGTTTACAGTAGGAAGGGTCGTCTGCATTTGGTGATTTCGGGGCCATGGAATCAGGGCAAGGCAGTGTTATTCTAGAAGGGCTGCATTTGCTGACTCATGCTCACGAAGACTCTCAGAGCCACGAGTGTCCTCCCTGAGGGCCCATCCTTCTGTGTGTTAATATATGCTCAAAACAGCTTCAATCACAGCCCCTGAATGAAGTCTTGAAGAATTTATCTCTCACTCACTGCCGTTATTTTGGAGTTTGTTTTTCTCACGGGGTGTAGCTGATTGTCAGTGCTGTGTTGCTTGCTGCTGTGCATCCACTTGATTCTCTTCCAGAGAGACATCGATAAACTGTTTTTCAAATTCTGACGAGTTGTAAATAATCTTCTCTGGTGTGCAAAGTGGGCTGAGTTCAGTCCTTTGAGTTTTAGAGTAAGTTGTGTTCATTCCGTCTTTGGTCTATATAGAATAGTATCTGTGCTCATTGAGAACACCTGGCTTTTACTCACCTCAAGGGACCTCTTCTCCTACAGGCATAAGTGTGTTTGCTAAATCTGTAGTTCTTTCTGTCGTCTGCCATTTCGTTCATGGGATGCAATTTTATATTCCACCTGTACCTCATCTCTTTGATAAACCACTATTTTCTATGTGACTAAATTCGCTGAGTATGAGTGTAACTAAGAACACTCCGGTGGTGGCAAGGGACGTTATTTCACTCATTTCCTGGCTCACTAATATATCATTGTAGATAAGAATCACATATTCTTCCTCCACGTTTTCCATCCAAGGAAATTTAGATTGTATCCTAGTCGAGGCTTTTGTACAGAGAGCAGAAGTCAACGTTGGGTTGCCTGTGTCCTGAGGATCTTTGGTTTTCCTGAAAATATACGTCCTTGAGTGGAAGTGTCCTATGCGCTATAGCTTTGTTTCTTACATTATTTTCGAATACAGCATAGAGTTCTCCAGAGTGCTGATTTCAATTTGCCATCCCACATTCCACAAAATGTGGGTACGGTTTACCTCCATGCTGCCCTGCATTTCTGGTCTTTACACTTTTCGTAGATGACCCTTGGATTTGATTCAAAGTGATAGAATTATGTAGTGTTGATTTGCACCGAGCCCCTGCCTGGTTGCCCCAAAACAGTCTATGCCTGTATCCTGAATATATTCAGGATAAAGCATAAACCCCTTTTTCGACAAAGGCATGGTTGAAGAAGTACTGCCACATTCTAGCTCCTTATCAGGCGAGACCCATCTCCCTCTTGAAATAACATTTCTGCAATTCTGCCTTGCTCTCAAGTTATTTTCTGTGGTTCAACCCAAGTCATTTTTCCACATTAGGTGTCTTTGCCCATCCTGCAGGGCCATGAATTATAGGCTCCCAGATATGCCCTGCTCAACTTCCCAATTTTGGAACTGGTCACAAAGCAGCAGGAAATTTTCAAGCCCTATTCTCCTTCTGAGAGCAAGCTTAGATTGGGGTCAATTCTAGATCAGCATTGGAAATGAGAGCACCAAGTGCCTTTCCAAATATATAGGCATCGTGTCTTATTCTTCCCCATTGCAGTTCATCCATGGAACAAATTCCAAGCTATAAGAAAGAGGGTTTTGAAAGTGGTGACTTCTCCAAGTGGGGATATTTTCAGGAAAGCAACTGGAAGCTTGAACCCGAGCACCAGGATATGAGAAGATGAGGGGGCTTTTCATGTTTTTTCCCTGTCCAATGGGGTAGCATCCTGCAGCTGTCCCATGCATGTGTTCGCTGTAGGAAGGGTTGTCTGCATTTGGTGATTTCGGGTCCATGGAATCAGGGCAAGGCAGTGTTATTCTAGAAGGGCTGCATTTGCTGACTCATGCTCACGAAGACTCTCAGAGCCACGAGTGTCCTCCCTGAGGTCCCATCCTTCTGTGTGTTAATATATGCTCAAAACAACTTCAATCAAACACCCTGAACGAAGTCTCGAATAATTTATCTCTCACTCACTGCCTTTATTTTGCAGTTTGTTTTTCTCACGGGGTGTAGCTGACTGTCAGTGCTGTGTTGCTTGCTGCTGTGCATCCACTTGATTGTCTTCCAGAGAGACATGGATAAACTGTTTTTCAAATTCTGACCAGTTGTAAATAATCTTTTCTGGTGTGCAAAGTGGGCTGAGTTCAGTCCTTTGAGTTTTAGAGTAAGGTGTGTTCATGCCCTCTTTGGTCTATATAGAATAGTATCTGTGCTCATTGAAAACACCTGGCTTTTACTCACGTCAAGGGACCTTTGCGCTCCTACAGGCATAAGTGTGTTTGCTAAATCTGTAATTCTTTCTGTCATCTGCCATTTCGTTCATGGGATGCAATTTTATATTCCACCTGTACCTCATCTCTTTGATAAACCACTATTTTCTATGTGACTAAATTCGCTGAGAATGAGTGTAACTAAGAACACTCCGGTGGTGGCAAGGGACGTTATTTCACTCATTTCCTGGCTCACTAATATATCATTGTAGATAAGAATCACATATTCTTCCTCCACGTTTTCCGTCCAAGGAAATTTAGATTGTATCCTAGTCGAGGCTTTTGTAAAGAGAGCAGAAGTCAACGTTGGGTTGCCTGTGTCCTGAGGATCTTTGGTTTTCCTGAAAATATACGTCCTTGAGTGGAAGTGTCCTATGCGCTATAGCTTTGTTTCTTACATTATTTTCGAATACACCATAGAGTTTGCCAGAGTGCTGATTTCAATTTGCCATCCCAAATTCCAAAAAATGTGGGTACGGTTTACCTCCACGCTACCCTGCATTTCTTGTCTTTACACTTTTCGTAGATGACCCTTTGTTTTGATTCGAAGTGATAGAACTATGTAGTGTTGATTTGCACCGAGCCCCTGCCTGGTTGCCCCCAAACGGTCTATGCCTTTATCCTGAATGTATTCAAGATAAACGCATACACCCCTTTTTCGACAGAGGCATGGTTCAAGAAGTACTGCCACATTCTACCTCCTTACCAGGCGAGACCCATCTCCCTCTTGAAATCCCATTTCTGCAATTCTGCCTTGCTCTCAAGTTATTTTCCGTGGTTCAACCCAAGTCATTTTTCCACATTAGGTGTCTTTGCCCATCCTGCCGGGCCATGAATTATAGGCTCCCTGAGATGCCCTGCTCAACTTCCCACTTTTGGAACTGGTCACAAAGCAGCAGGAAATTTTCAAGCCCTATTCTCCTTCTGAGAGCAAGCTTAGATTTGGGTCAATTCTACATCAGCATTGGAAATTAGAGCACCAAGTGCCTTTCCAAATATATAGGCATCGTGTCTTATTCTTCCCCATTGCAGTTCATCCATGGAACAAATTCCAAGCTATAAGAAAGAGGGTTTTGAAAGTGCTGACTTCCCCAAGTGGGGATATTTTCAGGAAAGCGGCTGGAAGCTTCAACCCGAGCACCAGGATATGAGAAGATGAGGTGGCTTTTCATGTTTTTTCCCTGTCCAATGGGGTAGCATCCTGCGGCTCTCCCATGCATGTGTTCGCTGTAGGAAGGGTCGTCTGCATTTGGTGATTTCGGGTCCATGGAATCAGGGCAAGGCAGTGTTATTCTAGAAGGGCTGCATTTGCTGACTCATGCTCACGAAGACTCTCAGAGCCACGAGTGTCCTCCCTGAGGGCCCATCCTTCTGTGTGTTAATATATGCTCAAAACAACTTCAATCACAGCCCCTGAACGAAGTCTCGAAGAATTTATCTCTCACTCACTGCCTTTATTTTGCAGTTTGTTTTTCTCACGGAGTGTAGCTGATTGTCAGTGCTGTGTTGCTTGCTGCTGAGCATCCACTTGATTCTCTTCCAGAGAGACATCGATAAACTGTTTTTCAAATTCTGACTAGTTGTAAATAATCTTCTCTGGTGTGCAAAGTGGACTGAGTTCAGTCCTTTGAGTTTTAGAGTAAGTTGTGTTCATTCCCTCTTTGGTCTATATAGAATACTATCTGTGCTCATTGAAAACACCTGGCTTTTACTCACCTCAAGAGACCTTTGCGCTCCTACAGGCATAAGTGTGTTTGCTAAATCTGTAATTCTTTCTGTCGTCTGCCATTTCGTTCACGGGATGCAATTTTATATTCCACCTGTACCTCATCTCTTTGATAAACCACTATTTTCTATGTGACTAAATTCGCTAAGAGTGAGTGTAACTAAGAACACTCTGGTGGCAAGGGACGTTATTTCACTCATTTCCTGGCTCACTAATATATCATTGTAGATAAGAATCACATATACTTCATCCACGTTTTCCGTCCAAGGAAATTTAGATTGTATCCTAGTCGAGGCTTTTGTACAGAGAGCAGAAGTAAACGTTGCGTTGCCTGTGTCCTGAGGATCTTTGGTTTTCCTGAAAATATACGTCCTTGAGTGGAAGTGTCCTATGCGCTATAGCTTTGTTTCTTACATTATTTTCGAATACAGCATAGAGTTCTCCAGAGTGCTGATTTCAATTTGCCATCCCACATTCCACAAAATGTGGGTACGTTTTACCTCCATGCTGCCCTGCATTTCTGGTCTTTACATTTTTCGTAGATGACCCTTGGATTTGATTCAAAGTGATAGAATTATGTAGTGTTGATTTGCACCGAGCCCCTGCCTGGTTGCCCCAAAACAGTCTATGCCTGTATCCTGAATATATTCAGGATAAAGCATAAACCCCTTTTTCGACAAAGGCATGGTTGAAGATGTACTGCCACATTCTAGCTCCTTATCAGCGAGACCCATCTCCCTCTTGAAATAACATTTCTGCAATTCTGCCTTGCTCTCAAGTTATTTTCTGTGCTTCAACCCAAGTCATTTTTCCACATTAGGTGTCTTTGCCCATCCTGCAGGGCCATGAATTATAGGCTCCAAGAGATGCCCTGCTCAACTTCCCACTTTTGGAACTGGTCACAAAGCAGCAGGAAATTTTCAAGCCCTATTCTCCTTCTGAGAGCAAGCTTAGATTGGGGTCAATTCTAGATCAGCATTGGAAATGAGAGCGCCATGTGCCAGTCCAATTATATAGGCATCGTGTCTTATTTTTCTCCATTGCAGTTCATCCATGGAACGAATTCCAAACTATAAGAAAGAGGGTTTTGAAAGTGCTGACTTCCCCAAGTGGGGATATTTTCAGGAAAGCGGCTGGAAGCTTGAACCCGAGCACCAGGATATGAGAAGATGAGGGGGCTTTTCATGTTTTTTCCCTGTCCAATGGGGTAGCATCCTGCAGCTGTCCCATGCATGTGTTCGCTGTAGGAAGGGTTGTCTGCATTTGGTGATTTCGGGTCCATGGAATCAGGGCAAGGCAGTGTTATTCTAGAAGGGCTGCATTTGCTGACTCATGCTCACGAAGACTCTCAGAGCCACGAGTGTCCTCCCTGAGGTCCCATCCTTCTGTGTGTTAATATATGCTCAAAACAACTTCAATCACAGCGCCTGAACGAAGTCTCAGGGAATTTATCTCTCACTCACTGCCTTTATTTTGCAGTTTGTTTTTCTCACGGGGTGTAGCTGACTGTCAGTGCTGTGTTGCTTGCTGCTGTGCATCCACTTGATTCTCTTCCAGAGAGACATCGATAAACTGTTTTTCAAATTCTGACCAGTTGTAAATAATCTTTTCTGGTGTGCAAAGTGGGCTGAGTTCAGTCCTTTGAGTTTTAGAGTAAGGTGTGTTCATTCCCTCTTTGGTCTATATAGAATAGTATCTGTGCTCATTGAAAACACCTGGCTTTTACTCACCTCAAGGGACCTTTGCGCTCCTACAGGCATAAGTGTGTTTGCTAAATCTGTAATTCTTTCTGTCATCTGCCATTTCGTTCATGGGATGCAATTTTATATTCCACCTGTACCTCATCTCTTTGATAAACCACTATTTTCTATGTGACTAAATTCGCTGAGAATGAGTGTAACTAAGAACACTCCGGTGGTGGCAAGGGACGTTATTTCACTCATTTCCTGGCTCACTAATATATCATTGTAGATAAGAATCACATATTCTTCCTCCACGTTTTCCGTCCAAGGAAATTTAGATTGTATCCTAGTCGAGGCTTTTGTACAGAGAGCAGAAGTCAACGTTGGGTTGCCTGTGTCCTGAGGATCTTTGGTTTTCCTGAAAATATACGTCCTTGAGTGGAAGTGTCCTATGCGCTATAGCTTTGTTTCTTACATTATTTTCGAATACACCATAGAGTTTGCCAGAGTCCTGATTTCAATTTCCCATACCACATTCCACAAAATGTGGGTACGGTTTACCTCCACGCTACCCTGCATTTCTTGTCTTTACACTTTTCGTATATGACCCTTTGTTTTGATTCGAAGTGATAGAACTATGTAGTGTTGATTTGCAACGAGCCCCTGCCTGGTTGACCCAAAACGGTCTATGCCTTTATCCTGAATATATTCAGGATAAAGGCATACACCACTTTTTCGACAAAGGCATGGTTGAAGAAGTACTGCCGCTTTATAGCTCCTTACCAGGCGAGACCCATCTCACTCTTGAAATCCCATTTCTGCAATTCTGCCGTGCTCTCAAGTTATTTTCCGTGGTTCAACCCAAGTCATTTTTCCACATTAGGTGTCTTTGCCCATCCTGCACGGCCATGAATTATAGGCTCCCTGAGATGCCCTGCTCAACTTCCCACTTTTGGAACTGGTCACAAAGCAGCAGGAAATTGTCAAGCCCTATTCTCCTTCTGAGACCAAGCTTAGGCTTGGGTCAATTCTAGATCAGCATTGGAAATTAGAGCACCAGGTGCCTGTCCAAACATATAGGCATCGTGTCTTATTCTTCCCCATTGCAGTTCATCCATGGAACGAATTCCAAGCTATAAGAAAGAGGGTTTTAAAAGTGCTGACTTCCCCAAGTGGGGATATTTTCTGGAAAGCGGCTGGAAGCTTGAACCCGAGCACCAGGATATGAGAAGATGAGGTGGCTTTTCATGTTTTTTCCCTGTCCAATGGGGTAGCATCCTGCAGCTGTCCCATGCATGTGTTCGCTGTAGGAAGGGTCGTCTGCATTTGGTGATTTCGGGTCCATGGAATCAGGGCAAGGCAGTGTTATTCTAGAAGGGCTGCATTTGCTGACTCATGCTGACGAAGACTCTCAGAGCCACGAGTGTCCTCCCTGAGGTCCCATCCTTCTGTGTGTTAATATATGCTCAAAACAACTTCAATCACAGCCCCTGAACGAAGTCTCGAAGAATTTATCTCTCAGTCACTGCCTTTACTTTGCAGTTTGTTTTTCTCACGGGGTGTAGCTGATTGTCAGTGCTGTGTTGCTTGCTGCTGTGCATCCACTTGGTTCTCTTCCAGAGAGACATCGATAAACTGTTTTTCAAATTCTGACCAGTTGTAAATAATCTTTTCTGGTGTGCAAAGTGGGCTGAGTTCAGTCCTTTGAGTTTTAGAGTAAGTTGTGTTCATTCCCTCTTTGGTCTATATAGAATAGTATCTGTGCTCATTGAAAACACCTGGCTTTTACTCACCTCAAGGGACCTTTGCGCTCCTACAGGCATAAGTGTGTTTGCTAAATCTGTAATTCTTTCTGTCGTCTGCCATTTCGTTCATGGGATGCAATTTTATATTCCACCTGTACCTCATCTCTTTGATAAACCTCTATTTTCTATGTGACTAAATTCGCTGAGAATGAGTGTAACTAACAACACTCCGGTGGTGGCAAGGGACATTATTTCACTCATTTCCTGGCTCACTAATATATCATTGTAGATAAGAATCACATATTCTTCATCCACGTTTTCCGTCCAAGGATATTTAGATTGTATCCTAGTCGAGGCTTTTGTAAAGAGAGCAGAAGTCAACGTTGGGTTGCCTGTGTCCTGAGGATCTTTGGTTTTCCTGAAAATATACATCCTTGAGTGGAAGTGTCCTATGCGCTATAGCTTTGTTTCTTACATTATTTTCGAATACACCATAGAGTTCGCCAGAGTGCTGATTTCAATTTGCCATCCCACATTCCACAAAATGTGGGTACGGTTTACCTCCACGCTACCCTTCATTTCTGGTCTTTACACTTTTCGTAGATGACCCTTTGTTTTGATTGGAAGTGATAGAATTATGTAGTGTTGATTTGCACCAAGCCCCTGCCTGGTTGCCCCAAAACGGTCTATGCCTCTATCCTGAATATATTCAGGATAAAGGGATACAACCCTTTTTCGACACAGGCATGGTTGAAGAAGTACTGCCGCAATCTAGCTCCTTACCAGGCGAGACCCATCTCCCTCTTGAAATCCCATTTCAGCAATTCTGCCTTGCTCTCAAGTTATTTTCCGTGGTTCAACCCAAGTCATTTTTCCACATTAGGTGTCTTTGCCCATCCTGCAGGTCCATGAATTATAGGCTCCCAGAGATGCCCTGCTCAACTTCCCACTTTTGGAACTGGTCACAAAGCAGCAGGAAATTTTCAAGCCCTATTCTAATTCTGAGAGCAAGCTTAGATTGGGGTCAATTCTAGATCAGCATTGGAAATTAGAGAGCCAAGTGCCTGTCGAAATATATAGGCATCGTGTCTTATTCTTCTCCATTGCAGTTCATCCATGGAACGAATTCCAAACTATAAGAAACAGGGTTTTGAAAGTGCTGACTTCCCCAAGTGGGGATATTTTCAGGAAAGCCGCTGGAAGCTTGAACCCGAGCACCAGGATATGAGAAGATGAGGTGGCTTTTCATGTTTATTCCCTGTCCAATGGGGTAGCATCCTGCAGCTGTCCCATGCATGTGTTCGCTGTAGGAAGGGTCATCTGCATTTGGTGATTTCGGGTCCATGGAATCAGGGCAAGGCAGTTTTATTCTAGAAGGGCTGCATTTGCTGACTCATGCTCACGAAGACTCTCAGAGCCACGAGTGTCCTCCCTGAGGTCCCATCCTTCTGTGTGTTAATATATGCTCAAAACAACTTCAATCACAGCCCCTGAACGAAGTCTCGAAGAATTTATCTCTCACTCACTGCCTTTAGTTTGCAGTTTGATTTTCTCACGGGGTGTAGCTGATTGTCAGTGCTGTGTTGCTTGCTGCTGTGCATCCACTTGATTCTCTTCCAGAGAGACATCGATAAACTGTTTTTCAAATTCTGACCAGTTGTAAATAATCTTTTCTGGTGTGCAAAGTGGGCTGAGTTCAGTCCTTTGAGTTTTAGAGTAAGTTGTGTTTATTCTCTCCTTGGTCTATAGAGAATAGTATCTGTGCTCATTGAAAACACCTGGCTTTTACTCACCTCAAGGGACTTTTGCGCTCCTACAGGCATAAGTGTGTTTGCTAAATCTGTAATTCTTTCTGTCGTCTGCCATTTCGTTCATGGGATGCAATTTTATATTCCACCTGTACCTCATCTCTTTGATAAACCACTATTTTCTATGTGACTAAATTCGCTGAGAATGAGTGTAACTAAGAACAGTCCGGTGGTGGCAAGGGACGTTATTTCACTCATTTCCTGGCTCACTAATATATCATTGTAGATAAGAATCACATATTCTTCATCCACGTTTTCCGTCCAAGGAAATTTAGATTGTATCCTAGTCGAGGCTTTTGTAAAGAGAGCAGAAGTAAACGTTGGGTTGCCTGTGTCCTGAGGATCTTTGGTTTTCCTGAAAATACACGTCCTTGAGTGGAGGGGTCCGATGCGCTATAGCTTTGTTTCTTACATTACTTTCGAATACAGCATAGAGTTCGCCAGAGTGCTGATTTCAATTTGCCATCCCACATTCCACAAAATGTGGGTACGGTTTACCTCCACGCTACCCTGCATTTCTGGTCTTTACACTTTTCGTAGATGACCCTTTGTTTGGATGGGAAGTGATAGCACTATGTAGTGTTGATTTGCACCGAGCCCCTGCCTGGTTGACCCAAAACGGTCTATGCCTTTATCCTGAATATATTCAGGATAAAGGCATACACCCCTTTTTCGACAAAGGCATGGTTGAAGAAGTACTGCCGCATTCTAGCTCCTTACCAGGCGAGACCCATCTCCCTCTTGAAATCCCATTTCTACAATTCTGCCTTGCTCTCAAGTTATTTTCCGTGGTTCAACCCAAGTCATTTTTCCACAGTAGGTGTCTTTGCCCATCCTGCAGGGCCATGAATTATAGGCTCCCTGAGATGCCCTGCTCAACTTCCCACTTTCGGAACTGGTCACAAAGCAGCAGGAAATTTTCAAGCCCTATTCTAATTCTGAGAGCAAGCTTAGACTTGGGTCAATTCTAGATCAGCATTGGAAATTAGAGCGCCAAGTGCCTATCCAAACATATAGGCATCGTGTCTTATTCTTCCCCATTGCAGTTCATCCATGGAACGAATTCCAAGCTATAAGAAAGAGGGTTTTGAAAGTGCTGACTTCCCCAAGTGGGGATGTTTTCAGGAAAGCGGCTGGAAGATTTAACCCAAGCACCAGGATATGAGAAGATGAGGTGGCTTTTCAAGTTTTTTCCCTGTCCAATGGGGTAGCATCCTGCGGCTGTCCCATGCATGTGTTTGCTGTAGGAAGGGTCGTCTGCGTTTGGTGAATTCGGGTCCATGGAATCAGGGCAAGGCAGTTTTATTCTAGAAGGGCTGCATTTGCTGACTCATGCTCACGAAGACTCTCAGAGCCACGAGTGTCCTCCCTGAGGTCCCATCCTTCTGTGTGTTAATATATGCTCAAAACACCTTCAATCACAGCCCCTGAACGAAGTCTCGAAGAATTTATCTCTCACTCACTGCCTTTAGTTTGCAGTTTGATTTTCTCACGGGGTGTAGCTGATTGTCAGTGCTGTGTTGCTTGCTGCTGTGCATCCACTTGATTCTCTTCCAGAGAGACATCGATAAACTGTTTTTCAAATTCTGACCAGTTGTAAATAATCTTTTCTGGTGTGCAAAGTGGGCTGAGTTCAGTCCTTTGAGTTTTAGAGTAAGTTGTGTTTATTCTCTCCTTGGTCTATAGAGAATAGTATCTGTGCTCATTGAAAACACCTGGCTTTTACTCACCTCAAGGGACTTTTGCGCTCCTACAGGCATAAGTGTGTTTGCTAAATCTGTAATTCTTTCTGTCGTCTGCCATTTCGTTCATGGGATGCAATTTTATATTCCACCTGTACCTCATCTCTTTGATAAACCACTATTTTCTATGTGACTAAATTCGCTGAGAATGAGTGTAACTAAGAACAGTCCGGTGGTGGCAAGGGACGATATTTCACTCATTTCCTGGCTCACTAATATATCATTGTAGATAAGAATCACATATTCTTCATCCACGTTTTCCGTCCAAGGAAATCTAGATTGTATCCTAGTCAAGGCTTTTGTAAAGAGAGCAGAAGTAAACGTTGGGTTGCCTGTGTCCTGAGGATCTTTGGTTTTCCTGAAAATATACGTCCTTGAGTGGAAGTGTCCGATGCGCTATAGCTTTGTTTCTTACATTACTTTCGAATACAGCATAGAGTTCTCCAGAGTGCTGATTTCAATTTGCCATCCCACATTCCACAAAATGTGGGTACGGTTTACCTCCACGCTACCCTGCATTTCTGGTCTTTACACTTTTCATAGATGACCCTTTGTTTGGATGGGAAGTGATAGCACTATGTAGTGTTGATTTGCACCGAGCCCCTGCCTGGTTGACCCAAAACGGTCTATGCCTTTATCCTGAATATATTCAGGATAAAGGCATACACCCCTTTTTCGACAAAGGCATGGTTGAAGAAGTACTGCCGCATTCTAGCTCCTTACCAGGCGAGACCCATCTCCCTCTTGAAATCCCATTTCTGCCATTTTGCCTTGCTCGCAAGTTATTTTCCGTGGTTCAACCCAAGTCATTTTTCCACATTAGGTGTCTTTGCCCATCCTGCAGGGCCATGAATTATAGGCTCCCTGAGATGCCCTGCTCAACTTCCCACTTTCGGAACTGGTCACAAAGCAGCAGGAAATTTTCAAGCCCTATTCTAATTCTGAGAGCAACCTTAGACTTGGGTCAATTCTAGTTCAGCATTGGAAATTAGAGCACCAAGTGCCTGTGCAAATATATAGGCATCGTGTCTTATTCTTCCCCATTGCAGTTCATCCATGGAACGAATTCCAAGCTATAAGAAAGAGGGTTTTGAAAGTGCTGACTTCCCCAAGTGGGGATATTTTCAGGAAAGCGGCTGGAAGCTTGAACCCGAGCACCAGGATATGAGAAGATGAGGTGGCTTTTCAAGTTTTTTCCCTGGCCAAAGGGGTAGCATCCTGCGGCTGTCCCATGCATGTGTTCGCGGTAGGAATGGTCATCTGCATTTGGTGAATTCGGGGCCATGGAATCAGGGCAAGGCAGTGTTATTCTAGAAGGGCTGCATTTGCTGACTCATGCTCACGAAGACTCTCAGAGCCACGAGTGTCCTCCCTGAGGTCCCATCCTTCTGTGTGTTAATATATGCTCAAAACAACTTCAATCACAGCCCCTGAACGAAGTCTCAAAGAATTTATCTCTCACTCACTGCCTTTAGTTTGCAGTTTGTTTTTCTCACGGGGTGTAGCTGATTGTCAGTGTTGTGTTGCTTGCTGCTGAGCATCCACTTGATTCTCTTCCAGAAAGACATCGATAAACTGTTTTTCAAATTCTGACCAGTTGTAAATAATCTTCTCTGGTGTGCAAAGTGGGCTGAGTTCAGTCCTTTGAGTTTTAGAGTAAGTTGTGTTCATTCCCTCTTTGGTCTATATAGAATAGTATCTGTGCTCATTGAAAACACCTGGCTTTTACTCACCTCAAGGGACCTTTGCACTCCTACAGGCATAAGTGTGTTTGCTAAATCTGTAATTCTTTCTGTCGTCTGCCATTTCGTTCATGGGATGCAATTTTATATTTCACCTGTACCTCATCTCTTTGATAAACCACTATTTTCTATGTGACTAAATTCACTGAGAATGAGTGTAACTAAGAACACTCCGGTGGTGGCAAAGGACGTTATTTCACTCATTTCCTGGCTCACTAATATACCATTGTAGATAAGAATCACATATTCTTCATCCACGTTTTCCGTCCAAGGAAATTTAGATTGTATCCTAGTCGAGGCTTTTGTAAAGAGAACAGAAGTAAACGTTGGGTTGCCTGTTTCCTGAGGATCTTTGGTTTTCCTGAAAATATACGTCCTTGAGTGCAAGTGTCCGATGCGCTATAGCTTTGTTTCTTACATTACTTTGAATACAGCATAGAGTTCGCCAGAGTGCTGATTTCAATTTGCCATCCCACATTCCACAAAATGTGGGTACGGTTTACCTCCACACTAACCTGCATTCCTGGTCTTTACACTTTTCGTAGATGAACCTTTGTTTGGATGGGAAGTGAAAGCACTATGTAGTGTTGATTTGCACCGAGTCCCTGCCTGGTTGACCCAAAACGGTCTATGCCTTTATCCTGAATATATTCAGGATAAAGGCATATACCCCTTTTTCGACAAAGGTATGGTTGAAGAAGTACTGCCGCATTCTAGCTCCTTACCAGGGGAGACACATCTCCCTCTTGAAATCCCATTTCTGCAATTCTGCCTTGCTCTCAAGTTATTTTCCGTGGTTCAACCCAAGTCATTTTTCCACATTAGGTGTCTTTGCCCATCCTGCAGGGCCATGAATTATAGGCTCCCTGAGATGCCCTGCTCAACTTCCCACTTTCGGAAATGGTCACAAAGCAGCAGGAAATTTTCAAGCCCTATTCTCCTTCTGAGAGCAAGCTTAGATTTGGGTCAATTCTAGATCAGCATTGAAAATTAGAGCACCAAGTGCCTGTCCAAATATATAGGCATCGGGTCTTATTCTTCCCCATTGCAGTTCATCCATGGAACGAATTCCAAGCTATAAGAAAGGGGGTTTTGAAAGTGCTGACTTCCCCAAGTGGGGATATTTTCAGGAAAGCGGCTGGAAGCTTGAACCCGAGCACCAGGATATGAGAAGATGAGGTGGCTTTTCATGTTTTTTCCCTGGCCAATGGGGTAGCATCCTGCGGCTCTCCCATGCATGTGTTCACTGTAGGAAGGGTCGTCTGCATTTGGTGATTTCGGGGCCATGGAATCAGGCCAAGGCAGTGTTATTTTAGAAGGGCTGCATTTGCTGACTCATGCTCACGAAGACTCTCAGATCCACGAGTGTCCTCCCTGAGGTCCCAGCCTTCTGTGTGTTAATATATGCTCAAAACAACTTCAATCACAGCCCCTGAACGAACTCTCGATGAATTTATCTCTCCCTCACTGCCTTTATTTTGCAGTTTGTTTTTCTCACGGGGTGTAGCTGATTGTCAGTGCTGTGTTGCTTGCTGCTGTGCATCCACGTGATTCTCTTCCAGAGAGACATCGATAAACTGTTTTTCAAATTCTGACAAGTTGTAAGTAATCTTCTCTGGTGTGCAAAGTGGGCTGAGTTCAGTCCTTTGAGTTTTAGAGTAAGTTGTGTTCATTCCCTCTTTGGTCTATATAGAATACTATCTGTGCTCATTGAAAACACCTGGCTTTTACTCACCTCAAGAGACTTTTGCACTCCTACAGGCATAAGTGTGTTTGCTAAATCTGTAATTCTTTCTGTCGTCTGCCATTTCGTTCATGGGATGCAATTTTATATTCCACCTGTACCTCATCTCTTTGATAAACCACTCTTTTCTATGTGACTAAATTCGCTGAGAATGAGTGTAACTAAGAACACTCCGGTGGTGGCAAGGGACGTTATTTCACTCATTTCCTGGCTCACTAATATATCATTGTAGATAAGAATCACATATTCTTCATCCACGTTTTCCGTCCAAGGAAATTTAGATTGTATCCTAGTCGAGGCTTTTGTAAAGAGAGCAGAAGTAAACGTTGTGTTGCCTGTGTCCTGAGGATATTTGGTTTTCCTGAAATTATACGTCCTTGAGTCGAAGTGTCCGATGCGCTATAGCTTTGTTTCTTTCATTACTTTGAATACAGCATAGAGTTCGCCAGACTGCTGATTTCAATTTGCCATCCCACATTCCACAAAATGTGGGTACGGTTTACCTCCACGCTGCCCTGCATTTCTGGTCTTTACATTTTTCGTAGATGACCCTTGGATTTGATTCAAAGTGATAGAATTATGTAGTGTTGATTTGCACCGAGCCCCTGCCTGGTTGCCCCAAAACAGTCTATGCCTGTATCCTGAATATATTCAGGATAAAGCATAAACCCCTTTTTCGACAAAGGCATGGTTGAAGATGTACTGCCACATTCTAGCTCCTTATCAGCGAGACCCATCTCCCTCTTGAAATAACATTTCTGCAATTCTGCCTTGCTCTCAAGTTATTTTCTGTGCTTCAACCCAAGTCATTTTTCCACATTAGGTGTCTTTGCCCATCCTGCAGGGCCATGAATTATAGGCTCCAAGAGATGCCCTGCTCAACTTCCCACTTTTGGAACTGGTCACAAAGCAGCAGGAAATTTTCAAGCCCTATTCTCCTTCTGAGAGCAAGCTTAGATTGGGGTCAATTCTAGATCAGCATTGGAAATGAGAGCGCCATGTGCCAGTCCAATTATATAGGCATCGTGTCTTATTTTTCTCCATTGCAGTTCATCCATGGAACGAATTCCAAACTATAAGAAAGAGGGTTTTGAAAGTGCTGACTTCCCCAAGTGGGGATATTTTCAGGAAAGCGGCTGGAAGCTTGAACCCGAGCACCAGGATATGAGAAGATGAGGGGGCTTTTCATGTTTTTTCCCTGTCCAATGGGGTAGCATCCTGCAGCTGTCCCATGCATGTGTTCGCTGTAGGAAGGGTTGTCTGCATTTGGTGATTTCGGGTCCATGGAATCAGGGCAAGGCAGTGTTATTCTAGAAGGGCTGCATTTGCTGACTCATGCTCACGAAGACTCTCAGAGCCACGAGTGTCCTCCCTGAGGTCCCATCCTTCTGTGTGTTAATATATGCTCAAAACAACTTCAATCACAGCGCCTGAACGAAGTCTCAGGGAATTTATCTCTCACTCACTGCCTTTATTTTGCAGTTTGTTTTTCTCACGGGGTGTAGCTGACTGTCAGTGCTGTGTTGCTTGCTGCTGTGCATCCACTTGATTCTCTTCCAGAGAGACATCGATAAACTGTTTTTCAAATTCTGACCAGTTGTAAATAATCTTTTCTGGTGTGCAAAGTGGGCTGAGTTCAGTCCTTTGAGTTTTAGAGTAAGGTGTGTTCATTCCCTCTTTGGTCTATATAGAATAGTATCTGTGCTCATTGAAAACACCTGGCTTTTACTCACCTCAAGGGACCTTTGCGCTCCTACAGGCATAAGTGTGTTTGCTAAATCTGTAATTCTTTCTGTCATCTGCCATTTCGTTCATGGGATGCAATTTTATATTCCACCTGTACCTCATCTCTTTGATAAACCACTATTTTCTATGTGACTAAATTCGCTGAGAATGAGTGTAACTAAGAACACTCCGGTGGTGGCAAGGGACGTTATTTCACTCATTTCCTGGCTCACTAATATATCATTGTAGATAAGAATCACATATTCTTCCTCCACGTTTTCCGTCCAAGGAAATTTAGATTGTATCCTAGTCGAGGCTTTTGTACAGAGAGCAGAAGTCAACGTTGGGTTGCCTGTGTCCTGAGGATCTTTGGTTTTCCTGAAAATATACGTCCTTGAGTGGAAGTGTCCTATGCGCTATAGCTTTGTTTCTTACATTATTTTCGAATACACCATAGAGTTTGCCAGAGTCCTGATTTCAATTTCCCATACCACATTCCACAAAATGTGGGTACGGTTTACCTCCACGCTACCCTGCATTTCTTGTCTTTACACTTTTCGTATATGACCCTTTGTTTTGATTCGAAGTGATAGAACTATGTAGTGTTGATTTGCAACGAGCCCCTGCCTGGTTGACCCAAAACGGTCTATGCCTTTATCCTGAATATATTCAGGATAAAGGCATACACCACTTTTTCGACAAAGGCATGGTTGAAGAAGTACTGCCGCTTTATAGCTCCTTACCAGGCGAGACCCATCTCACTCTTGAAATCCCATTTCTGCAATTCTGCCGTGCTCTCAAGTTATTTTCCGTGGTTCAACCCAAGTCATTTTTCCACATTAGGTGTCTTTGCCCATCCTGCACGGCCATGAATTATAGGCTCCCTGAGATGCCCTGCTCAACTTCCCACTTTTGGAACTGGTCACAAAGCAGCAGGAAATTGTCAAGCCCTATTCTCCTTCTGAGACCAAGCTTAGGCTTGGGTCAATTCTAGATCAGCATTGGAAATTAGAGCACCAGGTGCCTGTCCAAACATATAGGCATCGTGTCTTATTCTTCCCCATTGCAGTTCATCCATGGAACGAATTCCAAGCTATAAGAAAGAGGGTTTTAAAAGTGCTGACTTCCCCAAGTGGGGATATTTTCTGGAAAGCGGCTGGAAGCTTGAACCCGAGCACCAGGATATGAGAAGATGAGGTGGCTTTTCATGTTTTTTCCCTGTCCAATGGGGTAGCATCCTGCAGCTGTCCCATGCATGTGTTCGCTGTAGGAAGGGTCGTCTGCATTTGGTGATTTCGGGTCCATGGAATCAGGGCAAGGCAGTGTTATTCTAGAAGGGCTGCATTTGCTGACTCATGCTGACGAAGACTCTCAGAGCCACGAGTGTCCTCCCTGAGGTCCCATCCTTCTGTGTGTTAATATATGCTCAAAACAACTTCAATCACAGCCCCTGAACGAAGTCTCGAAGAATTTATCTCTCAGTCACTGCCTTTACTTTGCAGTTTGTTTTTCTCACGGGGTGTAGCTGATTGTCAGTGCTGTGTTGCTTGCTGCTGTGCATCCACTTGGTTCTCTTCCAGAGAGACATCGATAAACTGTTTTTCAAATTCTGACCAGTTGTAAATAATCTTTTCTGGTGTGCAAAGTGGGCTGAGTTCAGTCCTTTGAGTTTTAGAGTAAGTTGTGTTCATTCCCTCTTTGGTCTATATAGAATAGTATCTGTGCTCATTGAAAACACCTGGCTTTTACTCACCTCAAGGGACCTTTGCGCTCCTACAGGCATAAGTGTGTTTGCTAAATCTGTAATTCTTTCTGTCGTCTGCCATTTCGTTCATGGGATGCAATTTTATATTCCACCTGTACCTCATCTCTTTGATAAACCTCTATTTTCTATGTGACTAAATTCGCTGAGAATGAGTGTAACTAACAACACTCCGGTGGTGGCAAGGGACATTATTTCACTCATTTCCTGGCTCACTAATATATCATTGTAGATAAGAATCACATATTCTTCATCCACGTTTTCCGTCCAAGGATATTTAGATTGTATCCTAGTCGAGGCTTTTGTAAAGAGAGCAGAAGTCAACGTTGGGTTGCCTGTGTCCTGAGGATCTTTGGTTTTCCTGAAAATATACATCCTTGAGTGGAAGTGTCCTATGCGCTATAGCTTTGTTTCTTACATTATTTTCGAATACACCATAGAGTTCGCCAGAGTGCTGATTTCAATTTGCCATCCCACATTCCACAAAATGTGGGTACGGTTTACCTCCACGCTACCCTTCATTTCTGGTCTTTACACTTTTCGTAGATGACCCTTTGTTTTGATTGGAAGTGATAGAATTATGTAGTGTTGATTTGCACCAAGCCCCTGCCTGGTTGCCCCAAAACGGTCTATGCCTCTATCCTGAATATATTCAGGATAAAGGGATACAACCCTTTTTCGACACAGGCATGGTTGAAGAAGTACTGCCGCAATCTAGCTCCTTACCAGGCGAGACCCATCTCCCTCTTGAAATCCCATTTCAGCAATTCTGCCTTGCTCTCAAGTTATTTTCCGTGGTTCAACCCAAGTCATTTTTCCACATTAGGTGTCTTTGCCCATCCTGCAGGTCCATGAATTATAGGCTCCCAGAGATGCCCTGCTCAACTTCCCACTTTTGGAACTGGTCACAAAGCAGCAGGAAATTTTCAAGCCCTATTCTAATTCTGAGAGCAAGCTTAGATTGGGGTCAATTCTAGATCAGCATTGGAAATTAGAGAGCCAAGTGCCTGTCGAAATATATAGGCATCGTGTCTTATTCTTCTCCATTGCAGTTCATCCATGGAACGAATTCCAAACTATAAGAAACAGGGTTTTGAAAGTGCTGACTTCCCCAAGTGGGGATATTTTCAGGAAAGCCGCTGGAAGCTTGAACCCGAGCACCAGGATATGAGAAGATGAGGTGGCTTTTCATGTTTATTCCCTGTCCAATGGGGTAGCATCCTGCAGCTGTCCCATGCATGTGTTCGCTGTAGGAAGGGTCATCTGCATTTGGTGATTTCGGGTCCATGGAATCAGGGCAAGGCAGTTTTATTCTAGAAGGGCTGCATTTGCTGACTCATGCTCACGAAGACTCTCAGAGCCACGAGTGTCCTCCCTGAGGTCCCATCCTTCTGTGTGTTAATATATGCTCAAAACAACTTCAATCACAGCCCCTGAACGAAGTCTCGAAGAATTTATCTCTCACTCACTGCCTTTAGTTTGCAGTTTGATTTTCTCACGGGGTGTAGCTGATTGTCAGTGCTGTGTTGCTTGCTGCTGTGCATCCACTTGATTCTCTTCCAGAGAGACATCGATAAACTGTTTTTCAAATTCTGACCAGTTGTAAATAATCTTTTCTGGTGTGCAAAGTGGGCTGAGTTCAGTCCTTTGAGTTTTAGAGTAAGTTGTGTTTATTCTCTCCTTGGTCTATAGAGAATAGTATCTGTGCTCATTGAAAACACCTGGCTTTTACTCACCTCAAGGGACTTTTGCGCTCCTACAGGCATAAGTGTGTTTGCTAAATCTGTAATTCTTTCTGTCGTCTGCCATTTCGTTCATGGGATGCAATTTTATATTCCACCTGTACCTCATCTCTTTGATAAACCACTATTTTCTATGTGACTAAATTCGCTGAGAATGAGTGTAACTAAGAACAGTCCGGTGGTGGCAAGGGACGTTATTTCACTCATTTCCTGGCTCACTAATATATCATTGTAGATAAGAATCACATATTCTTCATCCACGTTTTCCGTCCAAGGAAATTTAGATTGTATCCTAGTCGAGGCTTTTGTAAAGAGAGCAGAAGTAAACGTTGGGTTGCCTGTGTCCTGAGGATCTTTGGTTTTCCTGAAAATACACGTCCTTGAGTGGAGGGGTCCGATGCGCTATAGCTTTGTTTCTTACATTACTTTCGAATACAGCATAGAGTTCGCCAGAGTGCTGATTTCAATTTGCCATCCCACATTCCACAAAATGTGGGTACGGTTTACCTCCACGCTACCCTGCATTTCTGGTCTTTACACTTTTCGTAGATGACCCTTTGTTTGGATGGGAAGTGATAGCACTATGTAGTGTTGATTTGCACCGAGCCCCTGCCTGGTTGACCCAAAACGGTCTATGCCTTTATCCTGAATATATTCAGGATAAAGGCATACACCCCTTTTTCGACAAAGGCATGGTTGAAGAAGTACTGCCGCATTCTAGCTCCTTACCAGGCGAGACCCATCTCCCTCTTGAAATCCCATTTCTACAATTCTGCCTTGCTCTCAAGTTATTTTCCGTGGTTCAACCCAAGTCATTTTTCCACAGTAGGTGTCTTTGCCCATCCTGCAGGGCCATGAATTATAGGCTCCCTGAGATGCCCTGCTCAACTTCCCACTTTCGGAACTGGTCACAAAGCAGCAGGAAATTTTCAAGCCCTATTCTAATTCTGAGAGCAAGCTTAGACTTGGGTCAATTCTAGATCAGCATTGGAAATTAGAGCGCCAAGTGCCTATCCAAACATATAGGCATCGTGTCTTATTCTTCCCCATTGCAGTTCATCCATGGAACGAATTCCAAGCTATAAGAAAGAGGGTTTTGAAAGTGCTGACTTCCCCAAGTGGGGATGTTTTCAGGAAAGCGGCTGGAAGATTTAACCCAAGCACCAGGATATGAGAAGATGAGGTGGCTTTTCAAGTTTTTTCCCTGTCCAATGGGGTAGCATCCTGCGGCTGTCCCATGCATGTGTTTGCTGTAGGAAGGGTCGTCTGCGTTTGGTGAATTCGGGTCCATGGAATCAGGGCAAGGCAGTTTTATTCTAGAAGGGCTGCATTTGCTGACTCATGCTCACGAAGACTCTCAGAGCCACGAGTGTCCTCCCTGAGGTCCCATCCTTCTGTGTGTTAATATATGCTCAAAACAACTTCAATCACAGCCCCTGAACGAAGTCTCGAAGAATTTATCTCTCACTCACTGCCTTTAGTTTGCAGTTTGATTTTCTCACGGGGTGTAGCTGATTGTCAGTGCTGTGTTGCTTGCTGCTGTGCATCCACTTGATTCTCTTCCAGAGAGACATCGATAAACTGTTTTTCAAATTCTGACCAGTTGTAAATAATCTTTTCTGGTGTGCAAAGTGGGCTGAGTTCAGTCCTTTGAGTTTTAGAGTAAGTTGTGTTTATTCTCTCCTTGGTCTATAGAGAATAGTATCTGTGCTCATTGAAAACACCTGGCTTTTACTCACCTCAAGGGACTTTTGCGCTCCTACAGGCATAAGTGTGTTTGCTAAATCTGTAATTCTTTCTGTCGTCTGCCATTTCGTTCATGGGATGCAATTTTATATTCCACCTGTACCTCATCTCTTTGATAAACCACTATTTTCTATGTGACTAAATTCGCTGAGAATGAGTGTAACTAAGAACAGTCCGGTGGTGGCAAGGGACGATATTTCACTCATTTCCTGGCTCACTAATATATCATTGTAGATAAGAATCACATATTCTTCATCCACGTTTTCCGTCCAAGGAAATCTAGATTGTATCCTAGTCAAGGCTTTTGTAAAGAGAGCAGAAGTAAACGTTGGGTTGCCTGTGTCCTGAGGATCTTTGGTTTTCCTGAAAATATACGTCCTTGAGTGGAAGTGTCCGATGCGCTATAGCTTTGTTTCTTACATTACTTTCGAATACAGCATAGAGTTCTCCAGAGTGCTGATTTCAATTTGCCATCCCACATTCCACAAAATGTGGGTACGGTTTACCTCCACGCTACCCTGCATTTCTGGTCTTTACACTTTTCATAGATGACCCTTTGTTTGGATGGGAAGTGATAGCACTATGTAGTGTTGATTTGCACCGAGCCCCTGCCTGGTTGACCCAAAACGGTCTATGCCTTTATCCTGAATATATTCAGGATAAAGGCATACACCCCTTTTTCGACAAAGGCATGGTTGAAGAAGTACTGCCGCATTCTAGCTCCTTACCAGGCGAGACCCATCTCCCTCTTGAAATCCCATTTCTGCCATTTTGCCTTGCTCGCAAGTTATTTTCCGTGGTTCAACCCAAGTCATTTTTCCACATTAGGTGTCTTTGCCCATCCTGCAGGGCCATGAATTATAGGCTCCCTGAGATGCCCTGCTCAACTTCCCACTTTCGGAACTGGTCACAAAGCAGCAGGAAATTTTCAAGCCCTATTCTAATTCTGAGAGCAACCTTAGACTTGGGTCAATTCTAGTTCAGCATTGGAAATTAGAGCACCAAGTGCCTGTGCAAATATATAGGCATCGTGTCTTATTCTTCCCCATTGCAGTTCATCCATGGAACGAATTCCAAGCTATAAGAAAGAGGGTTTTGAAAGTGCTGACTTCCCCAAGTGGGGATATTTTCAGGAAAGCGGCTGGAAGCTTGAACCCGAGCACCAGGATATGAGAAGATGAGGTGGCTTTTCAAGTTTTTTCCCTGGCCAAAGGGGTAGCATCCTGCGGCTGTCCCATGCATGTGTTCGCGGTAGGAATGGTCATCTGCATTTGGTGAATTCGGGGCCATGGAATCAGGGCAAGGCAGTGTTATTCTAGAAGGGCTGCATTTGCTGACTCATGCTCACGAAGACTCTCAGAGCCACGAGTGTCCTCCCTGAGGTCCCATCCTTCTGTGTGTTAATATATGCTCAAAACAACTTCAATCACAGCCCCTGAACGAAGTCTCAAAGAATTTATCTCTCACTCACTGCCTTTAGTTTGCAGTTTGTTTTTCTCACGGGGTGTAGCTGATTGTCAGTGTTGTGTTGCTTGCTGCTGAGCATCCACTTGATTCTCTTCCAGAAAGACATCGATAAACTGTTTTTCAAATTCTGACCAGTTGTAAATAATCTTCTCTGGTGTGCAAAGTGGGCTGAGTTCAGTCCTTTGAGTTTTAGAGTAAGTTGTGTTCATTCCCTCTTTGGTCTATATAGAATAGTATCTGTGCTCATTGAAAACACCTGGCTTTTACTCACCTCAAGGGACCTTTGCACTCCTACAGGCATAAGTGTGTTTGCTAAATCTGTAATTCTTTCTGTCGTCTGCCATTTCGTTCATGGGATGCAATTTTATATTTCACCTGTACCTCATCTCTTTGATAAACCACTATTTTCTATGTGACTAAATTCACTGAGAATGAGTGTAACTAAGAACACTCCGGTGGTGGCAAAGGACGTTATTTCACTCATTTCCTGGCTCACTAATATACCATTGTAGATAAGAATCACATATTCTTCATCCACGTTTTCCGTCCAAGGAAATTTAGATTGTATCCTAGTCGAGGCTTTTGTAAAGAGAACAGAAGTAAACGTTGGGTTGCCTGTTTCCTGAGGATCTTTGGTTTTCCTGAAAATATACGTCCTTGAGTGCAAGTGTCCGATGCGCTATAGCTTTGTTTCTTACATTACTTTGAATACAGCATAGAGTTCGCCAGAGTGCTGATTTCAATTTGCCATCCCACATTCCACAAAATGTGGGTACGGTTTACCTCCACACTAACCTGCATTCCTGGTCTTTACACTTTTCGTAGATGAACCTTTGTTTGGATGGGAAGTGAAAGCACTATGTAGTGTTGATTTGCACCGAGTCCCTGCCTGGTTGACCCAAAACGGTCTATGCCTTTATCCTGAATATATTCAGGATAAAGGCATATACCCCTTTTTCGACAAAGGTATGGTTGAAGAAGTACTGCCGCATTCTAGCTCCTTACCAGGGGAGACACATCTCCCTCTTGAAATCCCATTTCTGCAATTCTGCCTTGCTCTCAAGTTATTTTCCGTGGTTCAACCCAAGTCATTTTTCCACATTAGGTGTCTTTGCCCATCCTGCAGGGCCATGAATTATAGGCTCCCTGAGATGCCCTGCTCAACTTCCCACTTTCGGAAATGGTCACAAAGCAGCAGGAAATTTTCAAGCCCTATTCTCCTTCTGAGAGCAAGCTTAGATTTGGGTCAATTCTAGATCAGCATTGAAAATTAGAGCACCAAGTGCCTGTCCAAATATATAGGCATCGGGTCTTATTCTTCCCCATTGCAGTTCATCCATGGAACGAATTCCAAGCTATAAGAAAGGGGGTTTTGAAAGTGCTGACTTCCCCAAGTGGGGATATTTTCAGGAAAGCGGCTGGAAGCTTGAACCCGAGCACCAGGATATGAGAAGATGAGGTGGCTTTTCATGTTTTTTCCCTGGCCAATGGGGTAGCATCCTGCGGCTCTCCCATGCATGTGTTCACTGTAGGAAGGGTCGTCTGCATTTGGTGATTTCGGGGCCATGGAATCAGGGCAAGGCAGTGTTATTTTAGAAGGGCTGCATTTGCTGACTCATGCTCACGAAGACTCTCAGATCCACGAGTGTCCTCCCTGAGGTCCCAGCCTTCTGTGTGTTAATATATGCTCAAAACAACTTCAATCACAGCCCCTGAACGAACTCTCGATGAATTTATCTCTCCCTCACTGCCTTTATTTTGCAGTTTGTTTTTCTCACGGGGTGTAGCTGATTGTCAGTGCTGTGTTGCTTGCTGCTGTGCATCCACGTGATTCTCTTCCAGAGAGACATCGATAAACTGTTTTTCAAATTCTGACAAGTTGTAAGTAATCTTCTCTGGTGTGCAAAGTGGGCTGAGTTCAGTCCTTTGAGTTTTAGAGTAAGTTGTGTTCATTCCCTCTTTGGTCTATATAGAATACTATCTGTGCTCATTGAAAACACCTGGCTTTTACTCACCTCAAGAGACTTTTGCACTCCTACAGGCATAAGTGTGTTTGCTAAATCTGTAATTCTTTCTGTCGTCTGCCATTTCGTTCATGGGATGCAATTTTATATTCCACCTGTACCTCATCTCTTTGATAAACCACTCTTTTCTATGTGACTAAATTCGCTGAGAATGAGTGTAACTAAGAACACTCCGGTGGTGGCAAGGGACGTTATTTCACTCATTTCCTGGCTCACTAATATATCATTGTAGATAAGAATCACATATTCTTCATCCACGTTTTCCGTCCAAGGAAATTTAGATTGTATCCTAGTCGAGGCTTTTGTAAAGAGAGCAGAAGTAAACGTTGTGTTGCCTGTGTCCTGAGGATATTTGGTTTTCCTGAAATTATACGTCCTTGAGTCGAAGTGTCCGATGCGCTATAGCTTTGTTTCTTTCATTACTTTGAATACAGCATAGAGTTCGCCAGACTGCTGATTTCAATTTGCCATCCCACATTCCACAAAATGTGGGTACGGTTTACCTCCACGCTACCCTGCATTTCTGGTCTTTACACTTTTCGTAGATGACCCTTTGTTTGGATGGGAAGTGATAGCACTATGTAGTGTTGATTTGCACCGAGACCCTGCCTGGTTGACCCAAAACGGTCTATGCCTTTATCCTGAATATATTCAGGATAAAGGCATACACCCCTTTTTCGACAAAGGCATGGTTGAAGAAGTACTGCCGCATTCTAGCTCCTTACCAGGCGAGACCCATCTCCCTCTTGAAATCACATTTCTGCAATTCTGCCTTGCTCTCAAGTTATTTTCCGTGGTTCAACCCAAGTCATTTTTCCACATTAGGTGTCTTTGCCCATCCTGCAGGGCCATGAATTATCGGCTCCCTGAGATGCCCTGCTCAACTTCCCACTTTCGGAAATGGTCACAAAGCAGCAGGAAATTTTCAAGCCCTATTCTCCTTCTGAGAGCAAGCTTAGATTTGGGTCAATTCTAGATCAGCATTGGAAATTAGAGCACCAAGTGCCTGTCCAAATATATAGGCATCGTGTCTTATTCTTCCCCATTGCAGTTCATCCATGGAACGAATTCCAAGCTATAAGAAAGAGGGTTTTGAAAGTGCTGACTTCCCCAAGTGGGGATGTTTTCAGGAAAGCGGCTGGAAGCTTGAACCCGAGCACCAGGTTATGAGAAGATGAGGTGGCTTTTCATGTTTTTTCCCTGTCCAATGGCGTAGCATCCTGCGGCTGTCCCATGCATGTGTTCGCTGTAGGAAGGGTCGTCTGCATTTGGTGATTTCGGGGCCATGGAATCAGGTCAAGGCAGTGTTATTCTAGAAGGGCTGCATTTGCTGACTCATGCTCACGAAGACTCTCAGAGCCACGAGTGTCCTCCCTGAGGTCCCATCCTTCTGTGTGTTAATATATGCTCAAAACAACTTCAATCACAGCCCCTGAACGAAGTCTCGAAGAATTTATCTCTCACTCACTGCCTTTAGTTTGCAGTTTGTTTTTCTCACGGGGTGTAGCTGATTGTCAGTGCTGTGTTGCTTGCTGCTGTGCATCCACTTGATTCTCTTCCAGAGAGACATCGATAAACTGTTTTTCAAATTCTAACCAGTTGTAAATAATCTTTTCTGAAGTGCAAAGTGGGCTGAGTTCAGTCCTTTGAGTTTTAGAGTAAGTTGTGTTCATTCCCTCTTTGGTCTATGTAGAATAGTATCTGTGCTCATTGACAACACCTGGCTTTTACTCACCTCAAGGGACCTTTGCACTCCTACAGGCATAAGTGTGTTTGCTAAATCTGTAATTCTTTCTGTCGTCTGCCATTTCGTTCATGGGATGCAATTTTATATTCCACCTGTACCTCATCTCTTTGATAAACCACTCTTTTCTATGTGACTAAATTCGCTGAGAATGAGTGTAACTAAGAACACTCCGGTGGTGGCAAGGGACGTTATTTCACTCATTTCCTGGCTCACTAATATATCATTGTAGATAAGAATCACATATTCTTCATCCACGTTTTCCGTCCAAGGAAATTTAGATTGTATCCTAGTCGAGGCTTTTGTAAAGAGAGCAGAAGTAAACGTTGGGTTGCCTGTGTCCTGAGGATCTTTGGTTTTCCTGAAAATATACGTCCTTGAGTGCAAGTGTCCGATGCGCTATAGCTTTGTTTGTTACATTACTTTCGAATACAGCATAGAGTTCGCCAGAGTGCTGATTTCAATTTGACATCCCACATTCCACAAAATGTGGGTACGGTTTACTTCCACGCTACCCTGCATTTCTGTTCTTTACACTTTTCATAGATGACCCTTTTTTGGATGGGAAGTGATACCACTATGTAGTGTTGATTTCCACCGAGCCACTGCCTGGTTGCCCCAAAACGGTCTATGCCTTTATCCTGAATATATTCAGGATAAAGGCATACACCCCTTTTTCGACACAGGCATGGATGAACAAGTACTGCCGCATTATAGCTCCTTACCAGGCGAGACCCATCTCCCTCTTGAAATCCCATTTCTGCAATTCTGCCTTGCTCTCAAGTTATTTTCCGTGGTTCAACCCAAGTCATTTTTCCACATTAGGTGTCTTTGCCCATCCTGCAGGGCCATGAATTATAGGCTCCCTGAGATGCCCTGCTCAACTTCCCACTTTCGGAACTGGTCACAAAGCAGCAGGAAATTTTCAAGCCCTATTCTCCTTCTGAGAGCAAGCTTAGATTTGGGTCAATTCTAGATCAGCATTGGAAATTAGAGCGCCAAGTGCCTGTCCAAATATATAGGCATCGTGTCTTATTCTTCCCCATTGCAGTTCATCCATGTAACGAATTCCACGCTATAAGAAAGAGTGTTTTGAAAGTGCTGACTTCCCCCAGTGGGGATGTTTTCAGGAAAGCGGCTGGAAGCTTGAACCCGAGCACCAGGATATGAGAAGATGAGGTGGCTTTTCATGTTTTTTCCCTGTCCAATGGGGTAGCATCCTGCGGCTGTCCCATGCATGTGTTCGCTGTAGGAAGGGTCGTCTGCATTTGGTGATTTTGGGTCCATGGAATCAGGGCAAGGCAGTGTTATTCTAGAAGGGCTGCATTTGCTGACTCATGCTCACGAAGACTCTCAGAGCCACGAGTGTCCTCCCTGAGGTCCCATCCTTCTGTGTGTTAATATATGCTCAAAACAACTTCAATCACAGCCCCTGAACGAAGTCTCGAAGAATTTATCTCTCAGTCACTGCCTTTATTTTGCAGTTTGTATTTCTCTCGGGGTGTAGCTGATTGTCAATGCTGTGTTGCTTGCTACTGTGCATCCACTTGATTCTCTTCCAGAGAGAAAATCGATAAACTGTTTTTCAAATTCTGACCAGTTGTAAATAATCTTTTCTGGTGTGCAAAGTGGGCTCAGTTCAGTCCTTTGAGTTTTAGAGTAAGTTGTCTTCATTCCCTCTTTGGTCTATATAGAATAGTATCTGTGCTCATTGAAAACACCTGGCTTTTACTCACCTCAAGGGACCTTTGCGCTCCTACAGGCATAAGTGTGTTTGCTAAATCTGTAATTCTTTCTGTCGTCTGCCATTTCGTTCATGGGATGCAATTTTATATTCCACCTGTACCTCATCTCTTTGATAAACCACTCTTTTCTATGTGACTAAATTCGCTGAGAATGAGTGTAACTAAGAACACTCCGGTGGTGGCAAGGGACGTTATTTCACTCATTTCCTGGCTCACTAATATATCATTGTAGATAAGAATCACATATTCTTCATCCACGTTTTCCGTCCAAGGAAATTTAGATTGTATCCTAGTCGAGGCTTTTGTAAAGAGAGCAGAAGTAAACGTTGGGTTGCCTGTGTCCTGGGGATCTTTGGTTTTCCTGAAAATATACGTCCTTGAGTTGAAGTGTCCGATGCGCTATAGCTTTGTTTCTTACATTACTTTGAATACAGCATAGAGTTCGCCAGGGTGCTGATTTCAATTTGCCATCCCACATTCCACAAAATGTGGGTACGGTTTACCTCCACGCTACCCTGCATTTCTGGTCTTTACACTTTTCGTAGATGAACCTTTGTTTGGATGGGAAGTGATAGCACTATGTAGTGTTGATTTGCACCGAGTCCCTGCCTGGTTGACCCAAAACGGTCTATGCCTTTCTCCTGAATATATTCAGGATAAAGGCATACACCACTTTTTCGACAAAGGCATGGTTGAAGAAGTACTGCCGCATTCTAGCTCCTTACCAGGCGAGACCCATCTCCCTCTTGAAATCCCATTTCTGCAATTCTGCCTTGCTCTCAAGTTATTTTCCGTGGTTCAACCCAAGTCATTTTTCCACATTAGGTGTCTTTGCCCATCCTGCAGGGCCATGAATTATAGGCTCCCTGAGATGCCCTGCTCAACTTCCCACTTTCGGAACTGGTCACAAAGCAGCAGGAAATTTTCAAGCCCTATTCTCATTCTGAGAGCAAGCTTAGATTTGTGTCAATTCTAGATCAGCATTGAAAATTAGAGCACCAAGTGCCTGTCCAAATATATAGGCATCGTGTCTTATTCTTCCCCATTGCAGTTCATCCATGGAACGAATTCCAAGCTATAAGAAAGAGGGTTTGAAAGTGCTGACTTCCCCAAGTGGGTATGTTTTAAGGAAAGCGGCTGGAAGCTTGAACCCGAGCACCAGGATATGAGAAGATGAGGTGGCTTTTCATGTTTTTTCCCTGTCCAATGGGGTAGCATCCTGCGGCTGTCCCATGCATGTGTTCACTGTAGGAAGGGTCGTCTGCATTTGGTGATTTCGGGGCCATGGAATCAGGGCAAGGCAGTGTTATTCTAGAAGGGCTGCATTTGCTGACTCATGCTCACGAAGACTCTCAGAGCCACGAGTGTCCACCCTGAGGTCCCATCCTTCTGTGTGTTAATATATGCTCAAAACAACTTCAATCACAGCCCCTGAACGAAGTCTCGAAGAATTTATCTCTCACTCACTGCCTTTATTTTGCAGTTTGTTTTTCTCACGGGGTGTAGCTGATTGTCAGTGCTGTGTTGCTTGCTGCTGTGCATCCACTTGATTCTCTTCCAGAGAGACATCGATAAACTGTTTTTCAAATTCTGACCAGTTGTAAATAATCTTTTCTGGTGTGCAAAGTGGGCTGAGTTCAGTCCTTTGAGTTTTAGAGTAAGGTGTGTTCATTCCCTCTTTGGTCTATATAGAATAGTATCTGTGCTCATTGAAAACACCTGGCTTTTACTCACCTCAAGGGACCTTTGCGCTCCTACAGGCATAAGTGTGTTTGCTAAATCTGTAATTCTTTCTGTCGTCTGCCATTTCGTTCATGGGATGCAATTTTATATTCCACCTGTACCTCATCTCTTTGATAAACCACTCTTTTCTATGTGACTAAATTCGCTGAGAATGAGTGTAACTAAGAACACTCCGGTGGTGGCAAGGGACGTTATTTCACTCATTTCCTGGCTCACTAATATATCATTGTAGATAAGAATCACATATTCTTCATCCACGTTTTCCGTCCAAGGAAATTTAGATTGTATCCTAGTCGAGGCTTTTGTAAAGAGAGCAGAAGTAAACGTTGGGTTGCCTGTGTCCTGAGGATCTTTGGTTTTCCTGAAAATATACGTCCTTGAGTGCAAGTGTCCGATGTGCTATAGCTTTGTTTCTTACATTACTTTCGAATACAGCATAGAGTTCGCCAGAGTGCTGATTTCAATTTGCCATCCCACATTCCACAAAATGTGGGTACGGTTTACCTCCACGCTACCCTGCATTTCTGGTCTTTACACTTTTAGTAGATGACCCTTTGTTTGGATGGGAAGTGATAGCACTATGTAGTGTTGATTTGCACCGAGCCCCTGCCTGGTAGACCCAAAACGGTCTATGCCTCTATCCTGAATATATTCAGGATAAAGGCATACACCCCTTATTCGACAAAGGCATGGTTGAAGAAGTACTGCCGCATTCTAGCTCCTTACCAGGCGAGACCCATCTCCCTCTTGAAATCCCATTTCTGCAATTCTGCCTTGCTCTCAAGTTATTTTCCGTGGTTCAACCCAAGTCATTTTTCCATATTAGGTGTCTTTGCCCATCCTGCAGGGCCATGAATTATAGGCTCCCTGAGATGCCCTGCTCCACTTCCCACTTTCGGAACTGGTCACAAAGCAGCAGGAAATTTTCAAGCCCTATTCTCCTTCTGAGAGCAAGCTTAGATTTGGGTCATTTCTAGATCAGCATTGGAAATTTGAGCACCAAGTGCCTGTCCAAATATATAGGCATCGTGTCTTATTCTTCCCCATTGCAGTTCATCCATGGAACGAATTCCAAGCTATAAGAAAGAGGGTTTTGAAAGTGCTGACTTTCCCAAGTGGGGATGTTTTCAGAAAAGCGGCTGGAAGCTTGAACCCGAGCACCAGGATATGAGAAGATGAGGTGGCTTTTCATGTTTTTTCCCTGTCCAATGGGGTAGCATCCTGCGGCTGTCCCATGCATGTGTTCGCTGTAGGAAGGGTCATCTGCATTTGGTGATTTCGGGTCCATGGAATCAGGGCAAGGCAGTGTTATTCTAGAAGGGCTGCATTTGCTGACTCATGCTCACGAAGACTCTCAGAGCCACGAGTGTCCTCCCTGAGGTCCCATCCTTCTGTGTGTTAATATATGCTCAAAACAACTTCAATCACAGCCCCTGAACGAACTCTCGAAGAATTTATCTCTCAGTCACTGCCTTTAGTTTGCAGTTTGTTTTTCTCACGGGGTGTAGCTGATTGTCAGTGCTGCGTTGCTTGCTGCTGTGCATCCAGAGAGACATCGATAAACTGTTTTTCAAATTCTGACCAGTTGTAAATAATCTTTTCTGCTGTGCAAAGTGGGCTGAGTTCAGTCCTTTGAGTTTTAGAGTAAGTTGGGTTCATTCCCTCTTTGGTCTATATAGAATACTATCTGTGCTCATTGAAAACACCTGGCTTTTACTCACCTCAAGAGACCTTTGCACTCCTACAGGCATAAGTGTGTTTGCTAAATCTGTAATTCTTTCTGTCGTCTGCCATTTCGTTCATGGGATGCAATTTTATATTCCACCTGTACCTCATCTCTTTGATAAACCACTCTTTTCTATGTGACTAAATTCGCTGAGAATGAGTGTAACTAAGAACACTCCGGTGGTGGCAAGGGACGTTATTTCACTAATTTCCTGGCTCACTAATATATCATTGTAGATAAGAATCACATATTCTTCATCCACGTTTTCCGTCCAAGGAAATTTAGATTGTATCCTAGTCGAGGCTTTTGTAAAGAGAGCAGAAGTAAACGTTGGGTTGCCTGTGTCCTGAGGATCTTTGGTTTTCCTGAAAATATACGTCCTTGAGTGGAAGTGTCCGATGCGCTATAGCTTTGTTTCTTACATTACTTTCGAATACAGCATAGAGTTCGCCAGAGTGCTGATTTCAATTTGCCATCCCACATTCAACAAAATGTGGGTACGGTTTACTTCCACGCGACCCTGCATTTCTGGTCTTTACACTTTTCGTAGATGACCCTTTGTTTGGATGGGAAGTGATAGCACTATGTAGTGTTGATTTGCACCGATCCCCTGCCTGGTTGACCCAAAACGGTCTATGCCTTTATCCTGAATATATTCAGGATAAAGGCATACACCCCTTTTTCGACAAAGGCATGGTTGAAGAAGTACTGCCGCATTCTAGCTCCTTACCAGCCGAGACCCATCTCCCTCTTGAAATCCCATTCCTGCAATTCTGCCTTGCTCTCAAGTTATTTTCCGTGGTTCAACCCAAGTCATTTTTCCACATTAGGTGTCTTTGCCCATCCTGCAGGGCCATGAATTATAGGCTCCCTGAGATGCCCTGCTCAACTTCCCACTTTCGGAACTGGTCACAAAGCAGCAGGAAATTTTCAAGCCCTATTCTCCTTCTGAGAGCAAGCTTAGATTTAGGTCAATTCTAGAGTAGCATTGGAAATTAGAGCACCAAGTGCCTGTCCAAATATATAGGCATCGTGTCTTATTCTTCCCCATTGCAGTTCATCCATGGAACGAATTCCAAGCTATAAGAAAGAGGGTTTTGAAAGTGCTGACTTCCCCAAGTGGGGATATTTTCAGGAAAGCGGCTGGAAGCTTGAACCCGAGCACCAGGATATGAGAAGATGAGGTGGCTTTTCATGTTTTTGCCCTGGCCAATTGGGTAGCATACTGCGGCTGTCCCATGCATGTGTTCGCTGTAGGAAGGGTCGTCTGCATTTGGGGAATTCGGGGCCACGGAATCAAGGCAAGGCAGTGTTATTCTAGAAGGGCTGCATTTGCTGACTCATGCTCACGAAGACTCTCAGAACCACGAGTGTCCTCCCTGAGGTCCCATTCTTCTGTGTGTTAATATATGCTCAAAACAACTTCAATCACAGCCCCTGAACGAAGTCTCGAAGAATTTATCTCTCACTCACTGCCTTTATTTTGCAGTTTGTTTTTCTCTCGGGGTGTAGCTGATTGTCAATGCTATGTTGCTTGCTACTGTGCATCCACTTGATTCTATTCCAGAGAGAAAATCGATAAACTGTTTTTCAAATTCTGACCAGTTGTAAATAATCTTTTCTGGTGTGCAAAGTGGGCTCAGTTCAGTCCTTTGAGTTTTAGACTAAGTTGTCTTCATTCCCTCTTTGGTCTATATAGAATAGTATCTGTGCTCATTGAAAACACCTGGCTTTTACTCACCTCAAGGGACCTTTGCGCTCCTACAGGCATAAGTGTGTTTGCTAAATCTGTAATTCTTTCTGTCGTCTGCCATTTCGTTCATGGGATGCAATTTTATATTCCACCTGTACCTCATCTCTTTGATAAACCACTATTTTCAATGTGACTAAATTCGCTGAGAATGAGTGTAACTAAGAACACTCCGGTGGTGGCAAGGGACGTTATTTCACTCATTTCCTGGCTCACTAATATATCATTGTAGATAAGAATCACATATTCTTCATCCACGTTTTCCGTCCAAGGAAATTTAGATTGTATCCTAGTCGAGGCTTTTGTAAAGAGAGCAGAAGTAAACGTTGGGTTGCCTGTGTCCTGAGGATCTTTGGTTTTCCTGAAAATATACGTCCTTGAGTGCAAGTGTCCGATGTGCTATAGCTTTGTTTCTTACATTACTTTCGAATACAGCATAGAGTTCGCCAGAGTGCTGATTTCAATTTGCCATCCCACATTCCACAAAATGTGGGTACGGTTTACCTCCACGCTACCCTGCATTTCTGGTCTTTACACTTTTCGTAGATGACCCTTTGTTTGGATGGGAAGTGATAGAACTATGTAGTGTTGATTTGCACCGAGCCCCTGCCTGGTTGACCCAAAACGGTCTATGCCTTTATCCTGAATATATTCAGGATAAAGGCATACACCCCTTTTTCGACAAAGGCATGGTTGAAGAAGTACTGCCGCATTCTAGCTCCTTACCAGGCGAGACCCATCTCCCTCTTGAAATCCCATTTCTGCAATTCTGCCTTGCTCGCAAGTTATTTTCCGTGGTTCAACCCAAGTCATTTTTCCACATTAGGTGTCTTTGCCCATCCTGCAGGGCCATGAATTATAGGCTCCCTGAGATGCCCTGCTCAACTTCCCACTTTCGGAACTGGTCACAAAGCAGCAGGAAATTTTCAAGCCCTATTCTCCTTCTGAGAGCAACCTTAGATTTGGGTCAATTCTAGATCAGCATTGGAAATTAGAGCACCAAGTGCCTGTCCAAATATATAGGCATCGTGTCTTATTCTTCCCCATTGCAGTTCATCCATGGAACGAATTCCAAGCTATAAGAAAGAGGGTTTTGAAAGTGCTGACTTCCCCAAGTGGGGATGTTTTAAGGAAAGCGGCTGGAAGCTTCAACCCGAGCACCAGGATATGAGAAGATGAGGTGGCTTTTCATGTTTTTTCCCTGTCCAATGGGGTAGCATCCTGCGGCTGTCCCATGCATGTGTTCACTGTAGGAAGGGTCGTCTGCATTTGGTGATTTCGGGTCCATGGAATCAGGGCAAGGCAGTGTTATTCTAGAAGGGCTGCATTTGCTGACTCATGCTCACGAAGACTCTCAGAGCCACGAGTGTCCTCCCTGAGGTCCCATCCTTCTGTGTGTTAATATATGCTCAAAACAACTTCAGTCACAGCCCCTGAACGAACTCTCGAAGAATTTATCTCTCACTCACTGCCTTTATTTTGCAGTTTGTTTTTCTCACGGGGTGTAGCTGATTGTCAGTGCTGTGTTGCTTGCTGCTGTGCATCCACTTGATTCTCTTCCAGAGAGACATCGATAAACTGTTTTTCAAATTCTGACCAGTTGTAAATAATCTTCTCTGGTGTGCAAAGTGGGCTGAGTTCAGTCCTTTGAGTTTTAGAGTAAGTTGTGTTCATTCCCTCTTTGGTCTATATAGAATACTATCTGTGCTCATTGAAAACACCTGGCTTTTACTCACCTCAAGAGACCTTTGCACTCCTACAGGCATAAGTGTGTTTGCTAAATCTGTAATTCTTTCTGTCGTCTGCCATTTCGTTCATGGGATTAAATTTTATATTCCCCCTGTACCTCATCTCTTTGATAAACCACTCTTTTCTATGTGACTAAATTCGCTGAGAATGAGTGTAACTAAGAACACTCCGGTGGTGGCAAGGGACGTTATTTCACTCATTTCCTGGCTCACTAATATATCATTGTAGATAAGAATCACATATTCTTCATCCACGTTTTCCGTCCAAGGAAATTTAGATTGTATCCTAGTCGAGGCTTTTGTAAAGAGAGCAGAAGTCAACGTTGGGTTGCCTGTGTCCTGAGGATCTTTGGTTTTCCTGAAAATATACGTCCTTGAGTGGAAGTGTCCGATGCGCTATAGCTTTGTTTCTTACATTAATTTCGAAAACAGCATAGAGTTCGCCAGAGTGCTGATTTCAATTTGCCATCCCACATTCCACAAAATGTGGGTACGGTTTACCTCCACGCTACCCTGCATTTCTGGTCTTTACACTTTTCGTAGATGACCCTTTGTTTGGATGGGAAGTGATAGCACTATGTAGTGTTGATTTGCACCGAGCCCCTGCCTGGTTGCCCCAAAACGGTCTATGCCTTGCATACACCCCTTTTTCGACAAAGGCATGGTTGAAGAAGTACTGCCGCATTCTAACTCCTTACCATGTGAGACCCATCTCCCTCTTGAAATCCCATTTCTGCAATTCTGCCTTGCTCGCAAGGTATTTTCCGTGGTTCAACCCAAGTCATTTTTCCACATTAGGTGTCTTTGCCCATCCTGCAGGGCCATGAATTATAGGCTCCCTGAGATGCCCTGCTCAACTTCCCACGTTCGGAACTGGTCACAAAGCAGCAGGAAATTTTCAAGCCCTATTCTCCTTCTGAGAGCAAGCTTAGATTTGGGTCAATTCTAGATCAGCATTGGAAATTAGAGCGTCAGGTGCCTGTCCAAATATATAGGCATCGTGTCTTATTCTTCCCCATTGCAGTTCATCCATGGAACGAATTCCAAGCTATAAGAATGGGTTTTGAAAGTGCTGACTTCGCCAAGTGGGGATATTTTCAGGAAAGCGGCTGGAAGCTTGAACCCGAGCACCAGGATATGAGAAGATGAGGTGGCTTTTCATGTTTTTTCCCTGTCCAATGGGGTAGCATTCTGCGGCTGTCCCATGCACGTGTTCGCTGTAGGAAGGGTCGTCTGCATTTGGTGATTTCGGGGCCATGGAATCAGGGCAAGGCAGTGTTATTCTAGAAGGGCTGCATTTGCTGACTCATGCTCACGAAGACTCTCAGAGCCACGAGTGTCCTCCCTGAGGTCCCATCCTTCTGTGTGTTAATATATGCTCAAAACAACTTCAATCACAGCCCCGGATCGAAGTCTCGAAGAATTTATCTCTCACTCACTGCCTTTATTTTGCAGGTTGTTTTTCTCACGGGGTGTAGCTGATTGTCAGTGCTGTGTTGCTTGCTGCTGTGCATCCACTTGATTCTCTTCCAGAGAGACATCGATAAACTGTTTTTCAAATTCTGAGCAGTTGTAAATAATCTTTTCTGGTGTGCAAAGTAGGCTGAGTTCAGTCCTTTGAGTTTTAGAGTAAGTTGTGTTCATTCCCTCTTTGGTCTATATAGAATAGTATCTGTGCTCATTGAAAACACCTGGCTTTTACTCACCTCAAGGGACCTTTGCGCTCCTACAGGCATAAGTGTGTTTGCTAAATCTGTAATTCTTTCTGTCGTCTGCCATTTCGTTCATGGGATGCAATTTTATATTCCACCTGTACCTCATCTCTTTGATAAACCACTATTTTCTATGTGACTAAATTCGCTGAGAATGAGTGTAACTAAGAACAGTCCGGTGGTGGCAAGGGACGTTATTTCACTCATTTCCTGGCTTACTAATATATCATTGTAGATAAGAATCACATATTCTTCATCCACGTTTTCCGTCCAAGGAAATTTAGATTGTATCCTAGTCGAGGCTTTTGTAAAGAGAGCAGAAGTAAACGTTGGGTTGCCTGTGTCCTGAGGATCTTTGGTTTTCCTGAAAATATACGTCCTTGAGTGGAAGTGTCCGATGCGCTATAGCTTTGTTTCTTACATTACTTTCGAATACAGCATAGAGTTCGCCAGAGTGCTGATTTCAATTTGCCATCCCAAATTCCAGAAAATGTGGGTACGGTTTACCTCCACGCTACCCTTCATTTCTGGTCTTTACACTTTTCGTAGATGACCCTTTGTTTGGATTGGAAGTGATAGCACTATGTAGTGTTGATTTGCACCGAGCCCCTGCCTGGTTGACCCAAAATGGTCTATGCCTTTATCCTGAATATATTCAGGATAAATGCATACACCTCTTTTTCGACAAAGGCATGGTTGAAGAAGTACTGCCACATTCTAGCTCCTTACCAGGCGAGACCCATCTCCCTCTTGAAATCCCATTTCTGCAATTCTGCCTTGCTCTCAAGTTATTTTCCGTGGTTCAACCCAAGTCATTTTTCCACATTAGGTGTCTTTGCCCATCCTGCAGGGCCATGAATTATAGGCTCCCTGAGATGCCCTGCTCAACTTCCCACGTTCGGAACTGGTCACAAAGCAGCAGGAAATTTTCAAGCCCTATTCTCCTTCTGAGAGCAAGCTTAGATTTGGGTCAATTCTAGATCAGCATTGGAAATTAGAGCGCCAGGTGCCTGTCCAAATATATAGGCATCGTGTCTTATTCTTCCCCATTGCAGTTCATCCATGGAACGAATTCCAAGCTATAAGAAAGGGTTTTGAAAGTGCTGAATTCGCCAAGTGGGGATATTTTCAGGAAAGCGGCTGGAAGCTTGAACCCGAGCACCAGGATATGAGAAGATGAGGTGGCTTTTCATGTTTTTTCCCTGTCCAATGGGGTAGCATTCTGCGGCTGTCCCATGCACGTTTTCGCTGTAGGAAGGGTCGTCTGCATTTGGTGATTTCGGGGCCATGGAATCAGGGCAAGGCAGTGTTATTCTAGAATGGCTGCATTTGCTGACTCATGCTCACGAAGACTCTCAGAGCCACGAGTGTCCTCCCTGAAGTCCCATCCTTCTGTGTGTTAATATATGCTCAAAACAACTTCAATCACAGCCCCGGAACGCAGTCTCGAAGAATTTATCTCTCACTCACTGCCTTTATTTTGCAGTTTGTTTTTCTCACGGGGTGTAGCTGATTGTCAGTGCTGTGTTGCTTGCTGCTGTGCATCCACTTGATTCTCTTCCAGAGAGACATCGATAAACTGTTTTTCAAATTCTGACCAGTTGTAAATAATCTTTTCTGGTGTGCAAAGTAGGCTGAGTTCAGTCCTTTGAGTTTTAGAGTAAGTTGTGTTCATTCCCTCTTTGGTCTATATAGAATAGTATCTGTGCTCATTGAAAACACCTGGCTTTTACTCACCTCAAGGGACCTTTGCGCTCCTACAGGCATAAGTGTGTTTGCTCAATCTGTAATTCTTTCTGTCGTCTGCCATTTCGTTCATGGGATGCAATTTTATATTCCACCTGTACCTCATCTCTTTGATAAACCACTATTTTCTATGTGACTAAATTCGCTGAGAATGAGTGTAACTAAGAACACTCCGGTGGTGGCAAGGGACGTTATTTCACTCATTTCCTGGCTCACAAATATATCATTGTAGATAAGAATCACATATTCTTCCTCCACGTTTTCCGTCCAAGGAAATTTAGATTGTATCCTAGTCGAGGCTTTTGTACAGAGAGCAGAAATAAACGTTGCGTTGCCTGTGTCCTGAGGATCTTTGGTTTTCCTGAAAATATACGTCCTTGAGTGGAAGTGTCCTATGCTCTATAGCTTTGTTTCTTACATTATTTTCGAATACACCATAGAGTTTGCCAGAGTGCTGATTTCAATTTCCCATCCCACATTCCACAAAATGTGGGTACGGTTTACCTCCACGCTACCCTGCATTTCTAGTGTTTACACTTTTCGTAGATGACCCTTTGTTTTGATTCGAAGTGATAGAACTATGTAGTGTTGATTTGCACCGAGCCCCTGCCTGGTTGCCCCAAAACGGTCTATGCCTTTATACTGAATATATTCAGGATAAACGCATACACCGCTTTTTCGACAAAGGCATGGTTGAAGAAGTACTGCCACATTCTACCTCCTTACCAGGCGAGACCCATCTCCCTCTTGAAATCCCATTTCTGCAATTCTGCCTTGCTCTCAAGTTATTTTCCGTGGTTCAACCCAAGTCACTTTTCCACATTAGGTGTCTTTGCCCATCCTGCAGGGCCATGAATTATAGGCTCCCTGAGATGCCCTGCTCAACTTCCCACTTTCGGAACTGGTCACAAAGCAGCAGGAAATTGTCAAGCCCTATTCTCCTTCTGAGAGCAAGCTTAGATTTGGGTCAATTCTAGATCAGCATTGGAAATGAGAGCGCCATGTGCCAGTCCAATTATATAGGCATCGTGTCTTATTCTTCTCCATAGCAGTTCATCCATGGAACGAATTCCAAACTATAAGAAAGACGGTTTTGAAAGTGCTGACTTCCCCAAGTGGAGATATTTTAAGGAATGCGGCTGGAAGCTTGAACCCGAGCACCAGGATATGAGAAGATGAGGTGGCTTTTCATGTTTTTTCCCTGTCCAATGGGGTAGCATCCTGCAGCTGTCCCATGCATGTGTTCGCTGTAGGAAGGGTTGTCTGCATTTGGTGATTTCGGGTCCATGGAATCAGGGCAAGGCAGTGTTATTCTAGAAGGGCTGCATTTGCTGACTCATGCTCACGAAGACTCTCAGAGCCACGAGTGTCCTCCCTGAGGTCCCATCCTTCTGTGTGTTAATATATGCTCAAAACAACTTCAATCACAGACCCTGAACGAAGTCTCGAATAATTTACCTCTCACTCACTGCCTTTATTTTGCAGTTTGCTTTTCTCACGGGGTGTAGTTGACTGTCAGTGCTGTGTTGCTTGCTGCTGTGCATCCACTTGATTGTCTTCCAGAGAGACATGGATAAACTGTTTTTCAAATTCTGACCAGTTGTAAATAATCTTTTCTGGTGTGCAAAGTGGGCTGAGTTCAGTCCTTTGAGTTTTAGAGTAAGTTGTGTTCATTCCCTCTTTGGTCTATATAGAATAGTATCTGTGCTCATTGAAAACACCTGGCTTTTACTCACCTCAAGGGACCTTTGCGCTCCTACAGGCATAAGTGTGTTTGCTAATCTGTAATTCTTTCTGTCGTCTGCCATTTCGTTCATGGGATGCAATTTTATATTCCACCTGTACCTCATCTCTTTGATAAACCACTATTTTCTATGTGACTAAATTCGCTGAGAATGAGTGTAACTAAGAACACTCCGGTGGTGGCAAGGGACGTAATTTCACTCATTTCCTGGCTCACTAATATATCATTGTAGATAAGAATCACATATTCTTCCTCCACGTTTTCCGTCCAAGGAAATTTAGATTGTATCCTAGTCGAGGCTTTTGTAAAGAGAGCAGAAGTCAACGTTGCGTTGCCTGTGTCCTGAGGATCTTTGGTTTTCCTGAAAATATACGTCCTTGAGTGGAAGTGTCCTATGCGCTATAGCTTTGTTTCTTACATTATTTTCGAATACAGCATAGAGTTCGCCAGAGTGCTGATTTCAATTTGCCATCCCACATTCCACAAAATGGGGGTACGGTTTACCTCCATGCTACCCTGCATTTCTGGTCTTTACACTTTTCCTGGATGACCCTTTTTTTTGATTCGAAGTGATAGAATTATGTAGTGTTTATTTCCACCGAGCCCCTGCCTGGTTGCCCCAAAACGGTCTATGCCTCTATCCTGAATATATTCAGGATAAAGGGATACAACCCTTTTTCGACACAGGCATGGTTGAAGAAGTACTGCCACATTCTAGCTCCTTAGCAGGTGAGACCCATCTCCCTCTTGAAATCCCATTTCAGCAATTCTGCCTTGCTCTCAAGTTATTTTCCGTGGTTCAACCCAAGTCATTTTTCCACATTAGGTGTCTTTGCCCATCCTGCAGGGCCATGAATTATAGGCTCCCTTAGATGCCCTGCTCAACTTCCGACTTTCGGAACTGTTCACAAAGCAGCAGGAAATTTTCAAGCCCTATTCTCTTTCTGAGAGCAAGCTTAGATTTGGGTCAATTCTAGATCAACATTGGAAATGAGAGCGCCATGTGCCAGTCCAATTATATAGGCATCGTGTCTTATTCTTCCCAATTGCAGTTCATCCATGGAACGAATTCCAAACTATAAGAAAGAGGGTTTTGAAAGTGCTGACTTCCCACAGTGGGGATATTTTCAGGAAAGCGGCTGGAAGCTTGAACCCGAGCACCAGGATATGACAAGATGAGGTGGCTTTTCGTGTTTTTTCCCTGTCCAATGGGGTAGCAACCTGCAGCTGTCCCATGCATGTGTTCGCTGTAGGAAGGGTTGTCTGCATTTGGTGATTTCGGGTCCATGGAATCAGGGCAAGGCAGTGTTATTCTAGAAGGGCTGCATTTGCTGACTCATGCTCACGAAGACTCTCAGAGCCACGAGTGTGCTCCCTGAGGTCCCATACTTCTGTGTGTTAATTTATGCTCAAAACAACTTCAATCACAGCCCCTGAACGAAGTCTCGAAGAATTTATCTCTCACTCACTGCCTTTATTTTGCAGTTTGTTTTTCTCACGGGGTGTAGCTGATTGTCAGTGCTGTGTTGCTTGCTGCTGTGCATCCACTTGATTCTCTTCCAGAGAGACACCGATAAACTGTTTTTCAAATTCTGACCAGTTGTAAATAATCTTTTCTGGTGTGCAAATTGGGCTGAGTTCAGTCCTTTGAGTTTTAGAGTAAGTTGTGTTCATTCCCTCTTTGTTCTATATAGAATAGTATCTGTGCTCATTGAAAACACCTGGCTTTTACTCACCTCAAGGGACCTTTGCGCTCCTACAGGCATAAGTGTGTTTGCTAAATCTGTAATTCTTTCTGTCGTCTGCCATTTCGTTCATGGGATGCAATTTTATATTCCACCTGTACCTCATCTCTTTGATAAACCACTATTTTCTATGTGACTAAATTCGCTGAGAATGAGTGTAACTAACAACAGTCCGGTCGTGGCAAGGGACGTTATTTCACTCATTTCCTGGCTCACTAATATATCATGTAGATAAGAATCACATATTCTTCATCCACGTTTTCCGTCCAAGGAAATTTAGATTGTATCCTAGTCGAGGCTTTTGTAAAGAAAGCAGAAGTCAACGTTGGGTTGCCTGTGTCCTGAGGATCTTTGGTTTTCCTGAAAATATACGTCCTTGAGTGGAAGTGTCCTATGTGCTATAGCTTTGTTTCTTACATTATTTCCGAATACAGCATAGAGTTCGCCAGAGAGCTGATTTCAATTTGCCATCCCACATTCCACAAAATGTGGGTACGGTTTACCTCCACGCTACCCTGCATTTCTTGTCTTTACACTTTTCGTATATGACCCTATGTTTTGATTCGAAGTGATAGAACTATGTAGTGTTGATTTGCACCGAGCCCCTGCCTGGTTGACCCAAAACGGTCTATGCCTTTATCCTGAATATATTCAGGATAAAGGCATACACCCCTTTTTCGACAAAGGCATGGTTGAAGAAGTACTGCCGCATTCTAGCTCCTTACCAGGCGAGACCCATCTCCCTCTTGAAATCCCATTTCTGCAATTCTGCCTTGCTCTCAAGTTATTTTCCGTGGTTCAACCCAAGTCATTTTTCCACATTAGGTGTCTTTGCCCATCCTGCAGGGCCATGAATTATAGGCTCCCTGAGATGCCCTGCTCAACTTCCCACTTTCGGAACTGGTCACAAAGCAACAGGAAATTGTCAAGCCCTATTCTCCTTCTGAGACCAAGCTTAGGCTTGGGTCAATTCTAGATCAGCTTTGGAAATTAGAGCACCAGGTGCCTGTCCAAACATATAGGCATCGTGTCTTATTCTTCCCCATTGCAGTTCATCCATGGAACGAATTCCAAGCTATAAGAAAGAGGGTTTTAAAAGTGCTGACTTCCCCAACTGGGGATATTTTCTGGAAAGCGGCTGGAAACTTGAACCCGAGCACCAGGATATGAGATGATGAGGTGGCTTTTCATGTTTTTTCCCTGTCCAATGGTGTAGCATCCTGCAGCTGTCCCATGCATGTGTTCGCTGTAGGAAGGGTTGTCTGCATTTGGTGATTTCGGGTCCATGGAATCAGGGCAAGCAGTGTTATTGTAGAAGGGCTGCATTTGCTGACTCATGCTCACGAAGACTCTCAGAGCCACGAGTGTCCTCCCTGAGGTCCCATCCTTCTGTGTGTTAATATATGCTCAAAACTACTTCAATCACAGCCCCTGAACGAAGTCACGACGAATTTATCTCTCACTCACCGCCTTTATTTTGCAGTTTGTTTTTCTCACAGGGTGTAGCTGATTGTCAGTGCTGTGTTGCTTGCTGCTGTGCATCCACTTGATTCTCTTCCAGAGAGACATCGATAAACTGTTTTTCAAATTCTGACCAGTTGTAAATAATCTTTTCTGGTGTGCAAAGTGGGCTGAGTTCAGTCCTTTGAGTTTTAGAGTAAGTTGTGTTCATTCCCTCTTTGGTCTATATAGAATAGTATCTGTGCTCATTGAAAACACCTGGCTTTTACTCACCTCAAGGGACCTTTGCGCTCCTACAGGCATAAGTGTGTTTGCTAAATCTGTAATTCTTTCTGTCGTCTGGCATTTCGTTCATGGGATGCAATTTTATATTCCACCTGTACCTCATCTCTTTGATAAACCTCTATTTTCTATGTGACTAAATTCGCTGAGAATGAGTGTAACTAACAACACTCCGGTGGTGGCAAGGGACGTTATTTCACTCATTTCCTGGCTCACTAATATATCATTGTAGATAAGAATCACATATTCTTCATCCACGTTTTCCGTCCAAAGAAATTTAATTTGTACCATAGTCGAGGCTTTTGTAAAGAGAGAAGAAGTCAACGTTGGGTTGCCTGTGTCCTGAGGATCTTTGGTTTTCCTGAAAATATACGTCCTTGAGTGGCAGTGTCCTATGCGCTATAGCTTTGTTTCTTACATTATTTTCGAATACAGCATAGAGTTCGCCAGAGTGCTGATTTCAATTTGCCATCCCACATTCCACAAAATGTGGGTACGGTTTACCTCCACGCTACCCTGCATTTCTGGTCTTTTCACTTTTCGTAGATAACCCTTTGTTTTGATTGGAAGTGATAGAATTATGTAGTGTTGATTTGCACCAAGCCCCTGCCTGGTTGCCCCAAAACGGTCTATGCCTCTATCCTGAATAGATTCACGATAAAGGCATACACCCCTTTTTCGACAAAGGCATGGTTGAAGAAGTACTGCCACATTCTAGCTCCTTTTCCGGCGAGACCCATCTCCCTCTTGAAATAACATTTCCGCAATTCTGCCTCGCTCTCAAGTTATTTTCTGTGGTTCAACCCAAGTCATTTTTCCACATTAGGTGTCTTTGCCCATCCTGCAGGGACATGAATTATAGGCTCCCTGAGATGCCCTGCTCAACTTCCCACTTTCGGAACTGGTCACAAAGCAGCAGGAAATTTTCAAGCCCTATTCTCCTTCTGAGAGCAAGCTTAGATTTGGGTCAATTCTAGATCAGCATTGGAAATTAGAGCACCAAGTGCCTGTGCAAATATATAGGCATCGTGTCTTATTCTTCCCCATTGCAGTTCATCCATGGAACGAATTCCAAGCTATAAGAAAGAGGGTTTTGAAAGTGCTGACTTCCCCAAGTGGGGATATTTTCGGGAAAGCGGCTGGAAGCTTGAACCCGAGCACCAGGATATGAGAAGATGAGGTGGCTTTTCAAGTTTTTTCCCTGGCCAAAGGGGTAGCATCCTGCGGCTGTCCCATGCATGTGTTCGCGGTAGGAATGGTCATCTGCATTTGGTGAATTCGGGGCCATGGAATCAGGGCAAGGCAGTGTTATTCTAGAAGGGCTGCATTTGCTGACTCATGCTCACGAAGACTCTCAGAGCCACGAGTGTCCTCCCTGAGGTCCCATCCTTCTGTGTGTTAATTTATGCTCAAAACAACTTCAATCACAGCCCCTGAACGAAGTCTCGAAGAATTTATCTCTCACTCACTGCCTTTATTTTGCAGTTTGTTTTTCTCACGGGGTGTAGCTGATTGTCAGTGCTGTGTTGCTTGCTGCTGTGCATCCACTTGATTCTCTTCCAGAGAGACACCGATAAACTGTTTTTCAAATTCTGACCAGTTGTAAATAATCTTTTCTGGTGTGCAAATTGGGCTCAGTTCAGTCCTTTGAGTTTTAGAGTAAGTTGTGTTCATTCCCTCTTTGGTCTATATAGAATAGTATCTGTGCTCATTGAAAACACCTGGCTTTTACTCACCTCAAGGGACCTTTGCGCTCCTACAGGCATAAGTGTGTTTGCTAAATCTGTAATTCTTTCTGTCGTCTGCCATTTCGTTCATGGGATGCAATTTTATATTCCACCTGTACCTCATCTCTTTGATAAACCACTATTTTCTATGTGACTAAATTCGCTGAGAATGAGTGTAACTAACAACAGTCCGGTCGTGGCAAGGGACGTTATTTCACTCATTTCCTGGCTCACTAATATATCATGTAGATAAGAATCACATATTCTTCATTCACGTTTTCCGTCCAAGGAAATTTAGATTGTATCCTAGTCGAGGTTTTTGTAAAGAAAGCAGAAGTCAACGTTGGGTTGCCTGTGTCCTGAGGATCTTTTGTTTTCCTGAAAATATACGTCCTTGAGTGGAAGTGTCCTATGTGCTATAGCTTTGTTTCTTACATTATTTCCGAATACAGCATAGAGTTCGCCAGAGAGCTGATTTCAATTTGCCATCCCACATTCCACAAAATGTGGGTACGGTTTACCTCCACGCTACCCTGTATTTTTGGTCTTTACACTTTTCGTAGATGACCCTTTGTTTTGATTCGAAGTGATAGCACTATGTAGTGTTGATTTGCACTGAGCCCCTGCCTGGTTGCCCCAAAACGGTCTATGCCTTTATCCTGAATATAATCAAGATAAACGCATACACCCCTTTTTCGACAAAGGCATGGTTCAAGAAGTACTGCCACATTCTACCTCCTTACCAGGCGAGACCCATCTCCCTCTTGAAATCCCATTTCTGCAATTCTGCCTTGCTCTCAAGTTATTTTCCGTGGTTCAACCCAAGTCATTTTTCCACATTAGGTGTCTTTGCCCATCCTGCAGGGCCATGAGTTATAGGCTCCCTGAGATGCCCTGCTCAACTTCCCACTTTCGGAACTGGCCACAAAGCAGCAGGAAATTGTCAAGCCCTATTCTCCTTCTGAGAGCAAGCTTAGATTGGGGTCAATTCTAGATCAGCATTGGAAATGAGAGCGCCATGTGCCAGTCCAATTATATAGGCATCGTGTCTTATTCTTCTCCATTGCAGTTCATCCATGGAACGAATTCCAAACTATAAGAAAGAGGGTTTTGAAAGTGCTGATTTCCCCCAGTGGGGATATTTTCAGGAAAGCGGCTGGAAGCTTGAACCCGAGCACCAGGATATGAGAAGATGAGGTGGCTTTTCATGTTTTTCCCTGTCCAATGGGGTAGCATCCTGCGGCTGTCCCATGCAAGTGTTCGCTGCAGGAAGAGTCGTCTGCATTTTGTGATTTCGGGTCCATGGAATCAGGGCAAGGCAGTGTTATTCTAGAAGGGCTGCATTTGCTGACTCATGCTCACGAAGACTCTCAGAGCCACGAGTGTCGTCCCTGAGGTCCCATCCTTCTGTGTGTTAATATATGCTCAAAACAACTTCAATCACAGACCCTGAACGAAGTCTCGAATAATTTATCTCTCACTCACTGCCTTTATTTTGCAGTTTGTTTTTCTCACGGGGTGTAGCTGACTGTCAGTGCTGTGTTGCTTGCTGCTGTGCATCCACTTGATTGTCTTCCAGAGAGACATGGATAAACTGTTTTTCAAATTCTGACCAGTTGTAAATAATCTTTTCTGGTGTGCAAAGTGGGCTGAGTTCAGTCCTTTGAGTTTTAGAGTAAGTTGTGTTCATTCCCTCTTTGTTCTATATAGAATAGTATCTGTGCTCATTGAAAACACCTGGCTTTTACTCACCTCAAGGGACCTTTGAGCTCCTACAGGCATAAGTGTGTTTGCTAATCTGTAATTCTTTCTGTCGTCTGCCATTTCGTTCATGGGATGCAATTTTATATTCCACCTGTACCTCATCTCTTTGATAAACCACTATTTTCTATGTGACTAAATTCGCTGAGAATGAGTGTAACTAAGAAGACTCCGGTGGTGGCAAGGGACGTTATTTCACTCATTTCCTGGCTCACTAATATATCATTGTAGATAAGAATCACATATTCTTCCTCCACGTTTTCCGTCCAAGGAAATTTAGATTGTATCCTAGTCGAGGCTTTTGTAGAGAGAGCAGAAGTCAACGTTGGGTTGCCTGTGTCCTGAGGATCTTCGGTTTTCCTGAAAATATACGTCCTTGAGTGGAAGTGTCCTATGCGCTATAGCTTTGTTTCTTACATTATTTTCGAATACAGCATAGAGTTCGCCAGAGTGCTGATTTCAATTTGCCATTCCACATTCCACAAAATGGGGGTACGGTTTACCTCCACGCTACCCTGCATTTCTGGTCTTTACACTTTTCCTGGATGACCCTTTTTTTTGATTCGAAGTGATAGAATTATGTAGTGTTTATTTCCACCGAGCCCCTGCCTGGTTGCCCCAAAACGGTCTATGCCTCTATCCGGAATATATTCAGGATAAAGGGATACAACCCTTTTTCGACACAGGCATGGTTGAAGAAGTACTGCCACATTCTAGCTACTTAGCAGGTGAGACCCATCTCCCTCTTGAAATCCCATTTCAGCAATTCTGCCTTGCTCTCAAGTTATTTTCCGTGGTTCAACCCAAGTCATTTTTCCACATTAGGTGTCTTTGCCCATCCTGCAGGGCCATGAATTATCGGCTCCCTGAGATGCCCTGCTCAACTTCCCACTTTCGGAACTGGTAACAAAGCAGCAGGAAATTTTCAAGCCCTATTCTCCTTCTGAGAGCAAGCTTAGGCTTGGGTCAATTGTAGATCAGCATTGGAAATTAGAGAGCCAAGTGCCTGTCGAAATATATAGGCATCGTGTCTTATTCTTCCCCATTGCAGTTCATTCATGGAACGAATTCCAAGCTATAAGAAAGAGGGTTTTGAAAGTGCTGACTTCCCCAAGTGGGGATATTTTCAGGAAAGCGGCTGGTAGCTTGAACCCGAGCACCAGGATATGAGAAGATGAGGTGGCTTTTCATGTGTTTTCCCGGTACAATGGGGTAGCATCCTGCGGCTGTCCCATGCATGTGTTTACAGTAGGAAGGGTCGTCTGCATTTGGTGATTTCGGGGCCATGGAATCAGGGCAAGGCAGTGTTATTCTAGAAGGGCTGCATTTGCTGACTCATGCTCACGAAGACTCTCAGAGCCACGAGTGTCCTCCCTGAGGTCCCATCCTTCTGTGTGTTAATATATGTTAAAAACAGCTGCAATCACAGCCCCTGAATGAAGTCTGGAAGAATTTATCTCTCACTCACTGCCGTTATTTTGGAGTTTGTTTTTCTCTCGGGGTGTAGCTGATTGTCAGTGCTGTGTTGCTTGCTGCTGTGCATCCACTTGATTCTCTTCCAGAGAGACATCGATAAACTGTTTTTCAAATTCTGACCAGTTGTAAATAATCTTTTCTGGTGTGCAAAGTGGGCTGAGTTCAGTCCTTTGAGTTTTAGAGTAAGTTGTGTTCATTCCCTCTTTGGTCTATATAGAATAGTATCTGTGCTCATTGAAAACACCTGGCTTTTACTCACCTCAAGGGACCTCTGCGCTCCTACAGGCATAAGTGTGTTTGCTAAATCTGTAATTCTTTCTGTCGTCTGCCATTTCGTTCATGGGATGCAATTTTATATTCCACCTGTACCTCATCTCTTTGATAAACCACTATTTTCTATGTGACTAAATTCGCTGAGAATGAGTGTAACTAAGAACACTCCGGTGGTGGCAAGGGACGTTATTTCACTCATTTCCTGGCTCACTAATATATCATTGTAGATAAGAATCACATATTCTTCCTCCACGTTTTCCGTCCAAGGAAATTTAGATTGTATCCTAGTCGAGGATTTTGTACAGAGAGCAGAAGTCAACGTTGAGTTGCCTGTGTCCTGAGGATCTTTGGTTTTCCTGAAAATATACGTCCTTGAGTGGAAGTGTCCTATGCGCTATAGCTTTGTTTCTTACATTATTTTCGAATACAGCATAGAGTTCTCCAGAGTGCTGATTTCAATTTGCCATCCCACATTCCACAAAATGTGGGTACGGTTTACCTCCATGCTACCCTGCATTTCTGGTCTTTACATTTTTCGTAGATGACCATTGGATTTGATTCAAAGTGATAGAATTATGTAGTGTTGATTTGCACCGAACCCCTGCCTGGTTGCCCCAAAACAGTCTATGCCTGTATCCTGAATATATTCAGGATAAAGCATAAACCCCTTTTTCGACAAAGGCATGGTTGAAGAAGTACTGCCACATTCTATCTCCTTATCCGGCGAGACCCATCTCCCTCTTGAAATAACATTTCCGCAATTCTGCCTCGCTCTCAAGTTATTTTCTGTGGTTCAACCCAAGTCATTTTTCCACATTAGGTGTCTTTGCCCATCCTGCAGGAACATGAATTATAGGCTCCCAGAGATGCCCTGCTCAACTTCCCACTTTTGGAACTGGTCACAAAGCAGCAGGAAATTTTCAAGCCCTATTCTCCTTCTGAGAGCAAGCTTAGATTGGGGTCAATTCTAGATCAGCATTGGAAATGAGAGCGCCATGTGCCAGTCCAATTATATAGGCATCGTGTCTTATTCTTCTCCATTGCAGTTCATCCATGGAACGAATTCCAAACTATAAGAAAGAGGGTTTTGAAAGTGCTGACTTCCCCAAGTGGGGATATTTTCAGGAAAGCAGCTGGAAGCTTGAACCCGAGCACCAGGATATGAGAAGATGAGGGGGCTTTTCATGTTTTTTCCCTGTCCAATGGGGTAGCATCCTGCAGCTGTCCCATGCATGTGTTCGGTGTAGGAAGGGTTGTCTGCATTTGGTGATTTCGGGTCCATGGAATCAGGGCAAGGCAGTGTTATTCTAGAAGGGCTGCATTTGCTGACTCATGCTCACGAAGACTCTCAGAGCCACGAGTGTCCTCCCTGAGGTCCCATCCTTCTGTGTGTTAAGATATGCTCAAAACAACTTCAATCACAGCCCCTGAACGAAGTCTCGAAGAATTTATCTCTCACTCACTGCCTTTAGTTTGCAGTTTGTTTTTCTCACGGGGTATAGCTGACTGTCATTGCTGTGTTGCTTGCTGCTGTGCATCCACTTGATTCTCTTCCAGAGAGACATCGATAAACTGTTTTTCAAATTCTGACCAGTTGTAAATAATCTTTTCTGGTGTGCAAAGTGGGCTGAGTTCAGTCCTTTGAGTTTTAGAGTAAGTTGTGTTCATTACCTCTTTGGTCTATATAGAATAGTATCTGTGCTCATTGAAAACACCTGGCTTTTACTCACCTCAAGGGACCTTTGTGCTCCTACAGGCATAAGTGTGTTTGCTAAATCTGTAATTCTTTCTGTCGTCTGCCATTTCGTTCATGGGATGCAATTTTATATTCCACCTGTACCTCATCTCTTTGATAAACCACTATTTTCTATGTGACTAAATTCGCTGAGAATGAGTGTAACTAAGAACACTCCGGTGGTGGCAAGGGACGTTATTTCACTCATTTCCTGGCTCACTAATATATCATTGTAGATAAGAATCACATATTCTTCCTCCACGTTTTCCGTCCAAGGAAATTTAGATTGTATCCTAGTCGAGGCTTTTGTAAAGAGAGCAGAAGTCAACGTTGGGTTTCCTGTGTCCTGAGGATCTTTGGTTTTCCTGAAAATATACGTCCTTGAGTGGAAGTGTCCTATGCGCTATAGCTTTGTTTCTTACATTATTTTCGAATACACCATAGAGTTTGCCAGAGTGCTGATTTCAATTTGCCATCCCACATTCCACAAAATGTGGGTACGGTTTACCTCCACGCTACCCTGCATTTCTAGTGTTTACACTTTTCGTAGATGACCCTTTGTTTTGATTCGAAGTGATAGAACTATGTAGTGTTGATTTGCACCGAGCCCCTGCCTGGTTGACCCAAAACGGTCTATGCCTTTATCCTGAATATAATCAAGATAAACGCATACACCCCTTTTTCGACAAAGGCATGGTTCAAGAAGTACTGCCACATTCTACCTCCTTACCAGGCGAGACCCATCTACCTCTTGAAATCCCATTTCTGCAATTCTGCCTTGCTCTCAAGTTATTTTCCGTGGTTCAACCCAAGTCATTTTTCCACATTAGGTGTCTTTGCCCATCCTGCAGGGCCATGAGTTATAGGCTCGCTGAGATGCCCTGCTCAACTTCCCACTTTCGGAACTGGTCACAAAGCAGCAGGAAATTGTCAAGCCCTATTCTCCTTCTGAGAGCAAGCTTAGATTTGGGTCAATTCTAGATCAGCATTGGAGATGAGAGCGCCATGTGCCAGTCCAATTATATAGGCATCGTGTCTTATTCTTCTCCATTGCAGTTCATCCATGGAACGAATTCCAAACTATAAGAAAGAGGGTTTTGAAAGTGCTGATTTCCCCCAGTGGGGATATTTTCAGGAAAGCGGCTGGAAGCTTGAACCCGAGCACCAGGATATGAGAAGATGAGGTGGCTTTTCATGTTTTTCCCTGTCCAATGGGGTAGCATCCTGCGGCTGTCCCATGCAAGTGTTCGCTGCAGGAAGAGTCGTCTGCATTTTGGGATTTCAGGTCCATGGAATCAGGGCAAGGCACTGTTATTCTAGAAGGGCTGCATTTGCTGACTCATGCTCACGAAGACTCTCAGAGCCACGAGTGTCGTCCCTGAGGTCCCATCCTTCTGTGCGTTAATATATGCTCAAAACAACTTCAATCACAGACCCTGAACGAAGTCTCGAATAATTTATCTCTCACTCACTGCCTTTATTTTGCAGTTTGTTTTTCTCACGGGGTGTAGCTGACTGTCAGTGCTGTGTTGCTTGCTGCTGTGCATCCACTTGATTGTCTTCCAGAGAGACATGGATAAACTGTTTTTCAAATTCTGACCAGTTGTAAATAATCTTTTCTGGTGTGCAAAGTGGGCTGAGTTCAGTCCTTTGAGTTTTAGAGTAAGTTGTGTTCATTCCCTCTTTGTTCTATATAGAATAGTATCTGTGCTCATTGAAAACACCTGGCTTTTACTCACCTCAAGGGACCTTTGCGCTCCTACAGGCATAAGTGTGTTTGCTAAATCTGTAATTCTTTCTGTCGTCTGCCATTTCGTTCATGGGATGCAATTTTATATTCCACCTGTACCTCATCTCTTTGATAAACCACTATTTTCTATGTGACTAAATTCGCTGAGAATGAGTGTAACTAAGAACACTCCGGTGGTGGCAAGGGACGTTATTTCACTCATTTCCTGGCTCACTAATATATCATTGTAGATAAGAATCACATATTCTTCCTCCACGTTTTCCGTCCAAGGAAATTTAGATTGTATCCTAGTCGAGGCTTTTGTAAAGAGAGCAGAAGTCAACGTTGAGTTGCCTGTGTCCTGAGGATCTTCGGTTTTCCTGAAAATATACGTCCTTGAGTGGAAGTGTCCTATGCGCTATAGCTTTGTTTCTTACATTATTTTCGAATACAGCATAGAGTTCTCGAGAGTGCTGATTTCAATTTGCCATCCCACATTCCACAAAATGTGGGTACGGTTTACCTCCACGCTACCCTGCATTTCTGGTCTTTACAGTTTTCGTAGATGACCCTTTGTTTTGATTCGAAGTGATAGAACTATGTAGTGTTGATTTGCACCGAGCCCCTGCCTGGTTGCCCCAAAACGGTCTATGCCTTTATCCTGAAAATATTCAGGATAAACGCATACACCCCCTTTTCGACAAAGGCATGGTTCAAGAAGTACTGCCACATTCTAGCTCCTTACCAGGCGAGACCCATCTCCCTCTTGAAATCCCATTTCTGCAATTCTGCCTTGCTCTCAAGTTATTTTCCGTGGTTCAACCCAAGTCATTTTTCCACATTAGGTGTCTTTGCCCATCCTGCAGGGCCATGAATTATAGGCTCCCTGAGATGCCCTGCTCAACTTCCCACTTTCGGAACTGGTCACAAAGCAGCAGGAAATTTTCAAGCCCTATTCTCCTTCTGAGAGCAAGCTTAGATTGGGGTCAATTCTAGATCAGCATTGGAAATGAGTGCGCCATGTGCCAGTCCAATTATATAGGCATCGTGTCTTATTCTTCTCCATTGCAGTTCATCCATGGAACGAATTCCAAACTATAAGAAAGAGGGTTTTGAAAGTGCTGACTTCCCCAAGTGGGGATATTTTCAGGAAAGCGGCTGGAAGCTTGAACCCGAGCACCAGGATATGAGAAGATGAGGTGGCTTTTCATGTTTTTTTGCTGTCCAATGGGGTAGCATCCTGTGGCTGTCCCATGCATGTGTTCGCTGTAGGAAGGGTCGTCTGCATTTGGTGATTTCGGGGCCATGGAATCAGGGAAAGGCAGTTTTATTCTAGAAGGGCTGCATTTGCTGACTCATGCTCACGAAGACTCTCAGAGCCACGAGTGTCCTCCCTGAGGTCCCATCCTTCTGTGTGTTAATATATGCTCAAAACAACTTCAATCACAGTCCCTGAACGAAGTCTCGAAGAATTTATCTCTCACTCACTGCCTTTATTTTGCAGTTTGTTTTTCTCACGGGGTGGACCTGATTGTCAGTGCTGTGTTGCTTGCTGCTGTGCATCCACTTGATTGTCTTCCAGAGAGACATGGATAAACTGTTTTTCAAATTCTGACCAGTTGTAAATAATCTTTTCTGCTGTGCAAAGTGGGCTGTGTTCAGTCCTTTGAGTTTTAGAGTAAGGTGTGTTCATTCCCTCTTCGGTCTATATAAAATAGTATCTGTGCTCATTGAAAACACCTGGCTTTTACTCACGTCAAGGGACCTTTGCGCTCCTACAGGCATAAGTGTGTTTGCTAATCTGTAATTCTTTCTGTCGTCTGCCATTTCGTTCATGGGATCCAATTTTATATTCCACCTGTACCTCATCTCTTTGATAAACCACTATTTTCTATGTGACTAAATTCGCTGAGAATGAGTGTAACTAAGAACACTCCGGTGGTGGCAAGGGACGTTATTTCACTCATTTCCTGGCTCACTAATATATCATTGTAGATAAGAATCACATATTCTTCCTCCACGTTTTCCGTCCAAGGAAATTTAGATTGTATCCTAGTCGAGGCTTTTGTAAAGAGAGCAGAAGTAAACGTTGGGTTGCCTGTGTCCTGAGGATCTTTGGTTTTCCTGAAAATATACGTCCTTGAGTGGAAGTGTCCTATGCGCTATAGCTTTGTTTCTTACATTATTTTCGAATACAGCATAGAGTTCGCCAGAGTGCTGATTTCAATTTCCCATCCCACATTCCACAAAATATGGGTACGTTTTACCTCCACGCTACCCTGCATTTCTAGTGTTTACACTTTTCGTAGATGACCCTTTGTTTTGATTCGAAGTGATAGAACTATGTAGTGTTGATTTGCACCGAGCCCCTGCCTGGTTGCCCCAAAACGGTGTATGCCTTTATCCAGAATATATTCAGGATAAACACATACACCCCTTTTTCGACAAAGGCATGGTTGAAGAAGTACTGCCACATTCTAGCTCCTTACCAGGCGAGACCCATCTCCCTCTTGAAATCCCATTTCAGCAATTCTGCCTTGCTCTCAAGTTATTTTCCGTGGTTCAACCCAAGTCATTTTTCCACATTAGGTGTCTTTGCCCATCCTGCAGGGCCATGAATTATAGGCTCCCTGAGATGCCCTGCTCAACTTCCCACTTTCGGAACTGGTCACAAAGCAGCAGGAAATTTTCAAGCCCTATTCTCCTTCTGAGAGCAAGTTTGATTGGGGACTATTCTAGATCAGCATTGGAAATGAGTGCGCCATGTGCCAGTCCAATTATATAGGCATCGTGTCTTATTCTTCTCCATTGCAGTTCCTCCATGGAACGAATTCCAAACTATAAGAAAGAGGGTTTTGAAAGTGCTGACTTCCCCAAGTGGGGATATTTTCAGGAAAGCGGCTGGAAGCTTGAACCCGAGCACCAGGATATGAGAAGATGAGGTGGCTTTTCATGTTTTTTTGCTGTCCAATGGGGTAGCATCTTGTGGCTGTCCCATGCATGTGTTCGCTCTAGGAAGGGTCGTTTGCATTTGGTGATTTCGGGTCCATGGAATCAGGGCAAGGCAGTTTTATTCTAGAAGGGCTGCATTTGCTGACTCATGCTCACGAAGACTCTCAGAGCCACGAGTGTCCTCCCTGAGGTCCCATCCTTCTGTGTGTTAATATATGCTCAAAACAACTTCAATCACAGCCCCTGAACGAAGTCTCGAAGAATTTATCTCTCACTCACTGCCTTTATTTTGCAGTTTGTTTTTCTCACGGGGTGTAGCTGTTTGTCAGTGCTGTGTTGCTTGCTGCTGTGCATCCACTTGATTCTCTTCCAGAGAGACATGGATAAACTGTTTTTCAAATTCTGACCAGTTGTAAATAATCTTTTCTGGTGTGCAAAGTGGGCTGTGTTCAGTCCTTTGAGTTTTAGAGTAAGGTGTGTTCATTCCCTCTTTGGTCTATATAAAATAGTATCTGTGCTCATTGAAAACACCTGGCTTTTACTCACCTCAAGGGACCTTTGCGCACCTACAGGCATAAGTGTGTTTGCTAATCTGTAATTCTTTCTGTCGTCTGCCATTTCGTTCATGGGATGCAATTTTATATTCCACCTGTACCTCATCTCTTTGATAAACCACTATTTTCTATGTGACTAAATTCGCTGAGAATGAGTGTAACTAAGAACACTCCGGTGGTCGCAAGGGACGTTATTTCACTCATTTCCTGGCTCACTAATATATCATTGTAGATAAGAATCACATATACTTCATCCACGTTTTCCGTCCAAGGAAATTTAAATTGTATCCTAGTCGAGGCTTTTGTAAAGAGAGCAGAAGTAAACGTTGGGTTGCCTGTGTCCTGAGGATCTTTGGTTTTCCTGAAAATATACGTCCTTGAGTGGAAGTGTCCTATGCGCTATAGCTTTGTTTCTTACATTACTTTCGAATACAGCATAGAGTTCGCCAGAGTGCTGATTTCAATTTGCCATCCCACATTCCACAAAATGTGGGTACGGTTTACTTCCACGCTTCCCTGCATTCTGGTCTTTACCCTTTTCGTAGATGACCCTTTGTTTTGATTCGAAGTGATAGAATTATGTAGTGTTGATTTGCACCGAGCCCCTGCCTGGTTGCCCCAAAACGGTCTATGCCTCTATCCTGAATATATTCAGGGTAAAGGCATACACCCCTTTTTCGACAAAGGCATGTTTGAAGAAGTAGTGCCGCATTCTAGCTCCTTACCAGGCGAGACCCATCTCCCTCTTGAAATCCCATTTCTGCAATTCTGCCTTGCTCTCAAGTTATTTTCTGTGGTTCAACCAAAGTCATTTTTCCACATTAGGTGTCTTTGCCCATCCTGCAGGGCCATGAATTATAGGCTCCCTGAGATGACCTGCTCAACTTCCCACTTTTGGAACTGGTCACAAAGCAGCAGGAAATTTTCAAGCCCTATTCTCCTTCTGAGAGCAAGCTTAGGCTTGGGTCAATTCTAGATCAGCATTGGAAATTAGAGCGCCAAGTGCCTCTCCAAACATATAGGCATCGTGTCTTATTCTTCCCCATTGCAGTTCATCCATGGAACGAATTCCAAGCTATAAGAAAGAGGGTTTTGAAAGTGCTGACTTCCCCAAGTGGGGATATTTTCAGAAAAGCGGCTGGAAGCTTGAACCCGAGCACCAGGATATGAGAAGATGAGGTGGCTTTTCATGTTTTTTCCCTGTCCAATGGGGTAGCATCCTGCGGATGTCCCATGCATGTGTTCGCTGTAGGAAGGGTCGTCTGCATTTGGTGATTTCGGGTCCATGGAATCAGGGCAAGGCAGTGTTATTCTAGAAGGGCTGCATTTGCTGACTCATGCTCACGAAGACCCTCAGAGCCACGAGTGTCCTCCCTGAGGTCCCATCCTTCTGTGTGTTAATATATGCTCAAAACAACTTCAATCACAGCCCCTGAACGAAGTCTCGAAGAATTTATCTCTCACTCACTGCCTTTATTTTGCAGTTTGTTTTTCTCACGGGGTGTAGCTGATTGTCAGTGCTGTGTTGCTTGCTGCTGTGCATCCACTTGATTCTCTTCCAGAGAGACATGGATAAACTGTTTTTCAAATTCTGACCAGTTGTAAATAATCTTTTCTGGTGTGCAAAGTGGGCTGAGTTCAGTCCTTTGAGTTTTAGAGTAAGTTGTGTTCATTCCCTCTTTGGTCTATATAGAATAGTATCTGTGCTCATTGAAAACACCTGGCTTTTACTCACCTCAAGGGACCTTTGCGCTCCTACAGGCATAAGTGTGTTTGCTAAATCTGTAATTCTTTCTGTCGTCTGCCATTTCGTTCATGGGATTCAATTTTATATTCCACCTGTACCTCATCTCTTTGATAAACCACTATTTTCTATGTGACTAAATTCGCTGAGAATGAGTGTAACTAAGAACACTCCAGTGGTGGCAAGGGACGATATTTCACTCATTTCCTGGCTCACTAATATATCATTGTAGATAAGAATCACATATTCTTCCTCCACGTTTTCCGTCCAAGGAAATTTAGATTGTATCCTAGTCGAGGCTTTTGTAAAGAGAGCAGAAGTAAAAGTTCGGTTGCCTGTGTCCTGAGGATCTTTGGTTTTACTGAAAATATACGTCCTTGAGTGGAAGTGTCCGACGCGCTATAGCTCTGTTTCTTACATTACTTTCGAATACAGCATAGAGTTCGCCCGAGTGCTGATTTCAATTTGCCATCCCACATTCCACAAAATGTGGGTACGGTTTACCTCCACGCTACCCTGCATTTCTGGTCTTTACACTTTTCGTAGATGACCCTTGGTTCTGATTCAAAGTGATAGAATTATGTAGTGTTGATTTGCACCGAGCCCCTGCCTGGTTGCCCCCAAACGGTCTATGCCTCTATCCTGCATATATATTCAGGATAAACGCATACACCCCTTTTTCGACAAAGGCATGGTTGAAGAAGTACTGCCACATTCTACCTCCTTACCAGGCGAGACCCATCTCCCTCTTGAAATCCCATTTCTGCAATTCTGCCTTGCTCTCAAGTTATTTTCCGTGGTTCAACCCAAGTCATTTTTCCACATTAGGTGTCTTTGCCCATCCTGCAGGGCCATGAATTAAAGGCTCCCTGAGATGCCCTGCTCCACTTCCCACTTTCGGAACTGGTCACAAAGCAGCAGGAAATTTTCAAGCCCTATTCTCCTTCTGAGAGCAAGCTTAGATTTGGGTCAATTCTAGATCAACATTGGAAATGAGAGGCCCATGTGCCAGTCCAATTATATAGGCATCGTGTCTTATTCTTCCCCATTGCAGTTCATCCATGGAATGAATTCCAAACTATAAGAAAGAGGGTTTTGAAAGTGCTGACTTGCCCAAGTGGGGATATTTTCAGGAAAGCGGCTGGAAGCTTGAACCCGAGCACCAGGATATGAGAAGATGAGGTGGCTTTTCATGTTTTTTCCCTGTCCAAAGGGGTAGCATCCTGCAGCTGTCCCATGCATGTGTTCACTGTAGGAAGGGTCGTCTGCATTTGGTGATTTTGGGTCCATGGAATCAGGGCAAGGCAGTGTTATTCTAGAAGGGCTGCATTTGCTGACTCATGCTCACGAAGACTCTCAGAGCCACGAGTGTCCTCCCTGAGGTCCCATCCTTCTGTGTGTTAATATATGCTCAAAACTACTTCAATTACAGCCCCTGAACGAAGTCTTGAAGAATTTATCTCTCACTCACTGCGTTTATTTTGCAGTTTGTTTTTCTCACGGGGTGTAGCTGATTGTCACTGCTGTGCTGCTTGCTGCTGTGCATCTACTTGATTCTCTTCCAGAGAGACATCGATAAACTGTTTTTCAAATTCTGACCAGTTGTAAATAATCTTTTCTGGTGTGCAAAGTGGGCTGAGTTCAGTCCTTTGAGTTTTAGAGTCAGTTGTGTTCATTCCCTCTTTGGTCTATATAGAATAGTATCTGTGCTCATTGAAAACACCTGGCTTTTACTCACCTCAAGGGACCTTTGCGCTCCTACAGGCATAAGTGTGTTTGCTAAATCTGTAATTCTTTCTGTCGTCTGCCATTTCGTTCATGGGATGCAATTTTATATTCCACCTGTACCTCATCTCTTTGATAAACCACTATTTTCTATGTGACTAAATTCGCTGAGAATGAGTGTAACTAAGAAGACTCCGGTGGTGGCAAGGGACGTTATTTCACTCATTTCCTGGCTCACTAATATATCATTGTAGATAAGAATCACATATTCTTCCTCCACGTTTTACGTCCAAGGAAATTTAGATTGTAACCTAGTCGAGGCTTTTGTAAAGAGAGCAGAAGTCAACGTTGGGTTGCCTGTGTCCTGAGGATCTTTGGTTTTCCTAAAAATATACGTCCTTGAGTGAAAGTGTCCTATGCGCTATAGCTTTGTTTCTTACATTATTTTCGAATACAGCATAGAGTTCTCCAGAGTGCTGATTTCAATTTGCCATCCCACATTCCACAAAATGTGGGTACGGTTTACCTCCACGCTACCCTGCATTTCTGGTGTTTACACTTTTCGTAGATGACCCTTTGTTTGGATGGGAAGTGATAGCACTATGTAGTGTTGATTTGCACCGAGCCCCTGCCTGGTTGCCCCAAAACGGTCTATGCCTTTATCCTGAATATATTCAGGATAAAGGCATACACCCCTTTTTCGACAAAGGCATGGTTGAAGAAGTACTGCCGCATTCTAGCTCCTTACCAGGCAAGACCCATCTCCCTCTTGAAATCCCATTTCTGCAATTCTGCCTTTCTCTCAAGTTATTTTCCGTGGTTCAACCCAAGTCATTTTTCCACATTAGGTGTCTTTACCCATCCTGCAGGGCCATGAATTATAGGCTCCCTGAGATGCCCTGCTCAACTTCCCACTTTCGGAACTGGTCACAAAGCAGCAGGAAATTTTCAAGCCCTATTCTCCTTCTGAGCGCAAGCATAGACTTGGGTCAATTCTAGATCAGCATTGGAAAGTAGAGCACCAAGTGCCTGTCCAGATATATAGGCATCGTGTCTTATTCTTCCCCATTGCAGTTCATCAATGGAACGAATTCCAAGCTATAAGAAAGAGGGTTTTGAAAGTGCTGACTTCCCCAAGTGGGGATATTTTCAGGAAAGCGGCTGGAAGCTTGAACCCGAGCACCAGGATATGAGAAGATGAGGTGGCTTTTCATGTTTTTTCCCTGTCCAATGGGGTAGCATCCTGAGGCTGTCCCATGCATGTGTTCGCTGTAGGAAGGGTCATCTGCATTTGGTGATTTCGGGTCCATGGAATCAGGGCAAGGCAGTGTTATTCTAGAAGGGCTGCATTGGCTGACTCATGCTCACGAAGACTCTCAGAGCCACGAGTGTCCTCCCTGAGGTCCCATCCTTCTGTGTGTTAATATATGCTCAAAACATCTTCAATCACAGCCCCTGAACGAAGTCTCGAAGAATTTATCTCTCACTCACTGCCTTTATTTTGCAGTTTGTTTTTCTCACGGGGTGTAGCTCATTGTCAGTGCTGTGTTGCTTGCTGCTGTGCATCCACTTGATTCTCTTCCAGAGAGACATCGATAAACTGTTTTTCAAATTCTGACCAGTTGTAAATAATCTTTTCTGGTGTGCAAAGTGGGCTGAGTTCAGTCCTTTGAGTTTTAGAGTAAGGTGTGTTCATTCCCTCTTTGGTCTATATAGAATAGTATCTGTGCTCATTGAAAACACCTGGCTTTTACTCACCTCAAGGGACCTTTGCGCTCCTACAGGCATAAGTGTGTTTGCTAAATCTGTAATTCTTTCTGTCGTCTGCCATTTCGTTCATGGGATGCAATTTTATATTCCACCTGTACCTCATCTCTTTGATAAACCACTATTTTCTATGTGACTAAATTCGCTGAGAATGAGTGTAACTAAGAACACTCCGGTGGTGGCAAGGGACGTTATTTCACTCATTTCCTGGCTCACTAATATATCATTGTAGATAAGAATCACATATTCTTCATCCACGTTTTCCGCCCAAGGAAATTTAGATTGTATCCTAGTCGAGGCTTTTGTAAAGAGAGCAGAAGTCAACGTTGGGTTGCCTGTGTCCTGAGGATCTTTTGTTTTCCTGAAAATATACGTCCTTCAGTGGAAGTGTCCGACGCGCTATAGCTCTGTTTCTTACATTACTTTCGAATACAGCATAGAGTTCGCCCGAGTGCTGATTTCAATTTGCCATCCCACATTCCACAAAATGTGGGTACGGTTTACCTCCACGCTACCCTGCATTTCTGGTCTTTACACTTTTCGTAGATGACCCTTTGTTTGGATGGGAAGTGTTAGCACTATGTAGTGTTGATTTGCACCGAGCCCCTGCCTGGTTGCCCCAAAACGGTCTATGCCTTTATCCTGAATATATTCAGGATAAAGGGATACACCACTTTTTCGACAAAGGCATGGTTGAAGAAGTACTGCCGCATTCTAGCTCCTTACCAGGCGAGACCCATCTCCCTCTTGAAATCCCATTTCTGCAATTCTGCCTTGCTCTCAAGTTATTTTCCGTGGTTCAACCCAAGTCATTTTTCCACATTAGGTGTCTTTGCCAATCCTGCAGGGCCATGAATTATAGGCTCCCTGAGATGCCCTGCTCAACTTCCCACTTTCGGAACTGGTCACAAAGCAGCAGGAAATTTTCAAGCCCTATTCTCCTTCTGAGAGCAAGCTTAGACTTGGGTCAATTCTAGATCAGCATTGGAAATTAGAGCGCCAAGTGCCTGTCCAAACATATAGGCATCGTGTCTTATTCTTCCCCATTGCAGTTCATCCATGGAACGAATTCCAAGCTATAAGAAAGAGGGTTTTGAAAGTGCTGACTTCCCCAAGTGGGGATATTTTCAGGAAAGAGGCTGGAAGCTTGAACCCGAGCACCAGGATATGAGAAGATGAGGTGGCTTTTCATGTTTTTTCCCTGGCCAATGGGGTAGCATCCTGCGGCTGACCCATGCATGTGTTCGCTGTAGGAAGGGTCGTCTGAATTTGGTGATTTCGGGTCCATGGAATCAGGGCAAGGCAGTGTTATTCTAGAAGGGCTGCATTTGCTGACTCATGCTCACGAAGACTCTCAGAGCCACGAGTGTCCTCCCTGAGGTCCCATCCTTCTGTGTGTTAATATATGCTCAAAACAACTTCAATCACAGCCCCTGAACGAAGTCTCGAAGAATTTATCTCTCACTCACTGCCTTTATTTTGCAGTTTGTTTTTCTCACGGGGTGTAGCTGATTGTCAGTGCTGTGTTGCTTGCTGCTGTGCATCCACTTGATTCTCTTCCAGAGAGACATCGATAAACTGTTTTTCAAATTCTGACCAGTTGTAAATAATCTTTTCTGGTGTGCAAAGTGGGCTGAGTTCAGTCCTTTGAGTTTTAGAGTAAGGTGTGTTCATGCCCTCTTTGGTCTATATAGAATAGTATCTGTGCTCATTGAAAACACCTGGCTTTTACTGACCTCAAGGGACCTTTGCGCTCCTACAGGCATAAGTGTGTTTGCTAAATCTGTAATTCTTTCTGTCGTCTGCCATTTCGTTCATGGGATTCAATTCTATATTCCACCTGTACCTCATCTCTTTGATAAACCACTATTTTCTATGTGACTAAATTCGCTGAGAATGAGTGTAACTAAGAACACTCCGGTGGTGGCAAGGGACGTTATTTCACTCATTTCCTGGCTCACTAATATATCATTGTAGATAAGAATCACATATTCTTCATCCACATTTTCCGTCCAAGGAAATTTAGATTGTATCCTAGTCGAGGCTTTTGTAAAGAGAGCAGAAGTAAACGTTGGGTTGCCTGTGTCCTGAGGATCTTTGGTTTTCCTGAAAATATACGTCCTTGAGTGGAAGTGTCTGATGCGCTATAGCTTTGTTTCTTACATTACTTTTGAATACAGCGTAGAGTTCGCCAGAGTGCTGATTTCAATTTGCCATCCCACATTCCACAAAATGTGGGTACGGTTTACCTCCACGCTACCCTGCATTTCTGGTCTTTACACTTTCGTAGATGACCCTTTGTTTGGATGGGAAGTGATAGCAGTATGTAGTGTTGATTTGCACCGAGCCCCTTCCTGGTTGACCCAAAACGGTCTATGCCTTTATCCTGAATATATTCAGGATAAAGGCATACACCCCTTTTTCGACAAAGGCATGGTTGAAGAAGTACTGCCGCCTTCTAGCTCCTTACCAGGCGAGACCCATCTCCCTCTTGAAATCCCATTTCTGCAATTCTGCCTTGCTCTCAAGTTATTTTCCGTGGTTCAACCCAAGTCATTTTTCCACATTAGGTGTCTTTGCCCATCCTGCAGGGCCATGAATTATAGGCTCCCTGAGATGCCCTGCTCAACTTCCCACTTTCGGAACTGGTCACAAAGCAGCAGGAAATTTTCAAGCCCTATTCTCCTTCTGAGAGCAAGCTTAGACTTGCGTCAATTCTAGATCAGCATTGGAAATTAGAGCGCCAAGTGCCTCTCCAAACATATAGGCATCGTGTCTTATTTTCCCCATTGCAGTTCATCCATGGAACGAATTCCAATCTATAAGAAAGAGGGTTTTGAAAGTGCTGACTTCCCCATGTGGGGATATTTTCAGGAAAGCGGCTGGAAGCTTGAACCCGAGCACCAGGATATGAGAAGATGAGGTGGCTTTTCATGTTCTTTCCCTGGCCAATGGGGTAGCATCCTGCGGCTGTCCCATGCATGTGTTCGCTCTAGGAAGGGTCGTCTGCATTTGGTGATTTCGGGTCCATGGAATCAGGGCAAGGCAGTGTTATTCTAGAAGGGCTGCATTTGCTGACTCATGCTCACGAAGACTCTCAGAGCCACGAGTGTCCTCCCTGAGGTCCCATCCTTCTGTGTGTTAATATATGCTCAAAACAACTTCAATCACAGCCCCTGAACGAAGTCTCGAAGAATTTATCTCTCACTCACTGCCTTTATTTTGCAGTTTGTTTTTCTCACGGGGTGTAGCTGATTGTCAGTGCTGTGTTGCTTGCTGCTGTGCATCCACTTGATTCTCTTCCAGAGAGACACCGATAAACTGTTTTTCAAATTCTGACCAGTTGTAAATAATCTTTTCTGGTGTGCAAAGTGGGCTGAGTTCAGTCCTTCGAGTTTTAGAGTAAGTTGTGTTCATTCCCTCTTTTGTCTATATAGAATAGTATTGGTGCTCATTGAAAACACCTGGCTTTTACTCACCTCAAGGGACCTTTGCGCTCCTACAGGCATAAGTGTGTTTGCTAAATGTGTAATTCTTTCTGTCGTCTGCCATTTCGTTCATGGGATGCAATTTTATATTCCACCTGTACCTCATCTCTTTGATAAACCACTATTTTCTATGTGACTAAATTCGCTGAGAATGAGTGTAACTAACAACAGTCCGGTCGTGGCAAGGGACGTTATTTCACTCATTTCCTGGCTCACTAATATATCATGTAGATAAGAATCACATATTCTTCATCCACGTTTTCCGTCCAAGAAAATTTAGACTGTATCCTAGTCGAGGCTTTTGTAAAGAAATCAGAAGTGAACGTTGGGTTGCCTGTGTCCTGAGTATCTTTTGTTTTCCTGAAAATATACGTCCTTGAGTGGAAGTGTCCTATGTGCTATAGCTTTGTTTCTTACATTATTTTCGAATACAGCATAGAGTTCGCCAGAGAGCTGATTTCAATTTGCCATCCCACATTCCACAAAATGTGGGTACGGTTTACCTCCACGCTACCCTGCATTTCTTGTCTTTACACTTTTCGTTTATGACCCTTTGTTTTGATTCGAAGTGATAGAACTATGTAGTGTTGATTTGCACCGAGCCCCTGCCTGGTTGACCCAAAACGGTCTATGCCTTTATCCTGAATATATTCAGGATAAAGGCATACACCACTTTTTCGACAAAGGCATGGTTGAAGAAGTACTGCCGCATTCTAGCTCCTTACCAGGCGAGACCCATCTCCCTCTTGAAATCCCATTTCTGCAATTCTGCCTTGCTCTCAAGTTATTTTCCGTGGTTCAACCCAAGTCATTTTTCCACATTAGGTGTCTTTGCCCATCCTGCAGGGCCATGAATTATAGGCTCCCTGAGATGCCCTGCTCAACTTCCCACTTTCGGAACTGGTCACAAAGCAGCAGGAAATTGTCAAGCCCTATTCTCCTTCTGAGACCAAGCTTAGGCTTGGTTCAATTCTAGATCAGCATTGGAAATTAGAGCACCAGGTGCCTGTCCAAACATATAGGCATCGTGTCTTATTCTTCCCCATTGCAGTTCATCCATGGAACGAATTCCAAGCTATAAGAAAGAGGGTTTTGAAAGTGCTGACTTCCCCAAGTGGGGATATTTTCTTGAAAGCGGCTGGAAGCTTGAACCCGAGCACCAGGATATGAGAAGATGAGGGGGCTTTTCATGTTTTCTCCCTGTCCAATGGGGTAGCATCCTGCTGCTGTCCCATGCATGTGTTCGCTGTAGGAAGGGTTGTCTGCATTTGGTGATTTCGGGTCCATGGAATCAGGGCAAGGCAGTGTTATTCTAGAAGGTCTGCATTTGCTGACTCATGCTCACGAAGACTCTCAGAGCCACGAGTGTCCTCCCTGAGGTCCCATCCTTCTGTGTGTTAATATATGCTCAAAACTACTTCAATCACAGCCCCTGAACGAAGTCGCGACGAATTTATCTCTCAATCACTGCCTTTATTTTGCAGTTTGTTTTTCTCACGGGGTGTAGCTGATTGTCAGTGCTGTGTTGCTTGCTGCTGTGCATCCACTTGATTCTCTTCCAGAGAGACATCGATAAACTGTTTTTCAAATTCTGACCAGTTGTAAATAATCTTTTCTGGTGTGCAAAGTGGGCTGAGTTCAGTCCTTTGAGTTTTAGAGTAAGTTGTGTTCATTCCCTCTTTGGTCTATATAGAATAGTATCTGTGCTCATTGAAAACACCTGGCTTTTACTCACCTCAAGGGACCTCTGCACTCCTACAGGCATAAGTGTGTTTGCTAAATCTGTAATTCTTTCTGTCGTCTGCCATTTCGTTCATGGGATGCAATTTTATATTCCACCTGTACCTCATCTCTTTGATAAACCACTATTTTCTATGTGACTAAATTCGCTGAGAATGAGTGTAACTAAGAACACTCCGGTGGTGGCAAGGGACGTTATTTCACTCATTTCCTGGCTCACTAATATATCATTGTAGATAAGAATCACATATTCTTCCTCCACGTTTTCCGTCCAAGGATATTTAATTTGTATCCTAGTCGAGGCTTTTGTAAAGAGAGCAGAAGTAAACGTTGGGTTGCCTGTGTCCTGAGGATCTTTGGTTTTCCTGAAAATATACGTCCTTGAGTGGAAGTGTCCTATGCGCTATAGCTTTGTTTCTTACATTATTTTCGAATACACCATAGAGTTCGCCAGAGTGCTGATTTCAATTTGCCATCCCACATTCCACAAAATGTGGGTACGGTTTACCTCCATGCTACCCTGCATTTCTGGTCTTTACACTTTTAGTAGATGACCCTTGGATTTGATTCAAAGTGATAGAATTATGTAGTGTTGATTTGCACCGAGCCCCTGCCTGGTTGCCCCAAAACAGTCTATGCCTGTATCCTGAATATATTCAGGATAAACGCATACACCCCTTTTTCGACAAAGGCATGGTTGAAGAAGTACTGCCGCATTCTAGATCCTTACCAGGCGAGACCCATCTCCCTCTTGAAATCCCATTTCTGCAATTCTGCCTTGCTCTCAAGTTATTTTCCGTGGTTCAACCCAAGACATTTTTCCACATTAGGTGTCTTTGCCCATCCTGCAGGGCCATGAACTATAGGCTCCCTGAGATGCCCTGCTCAACTTCCCACTTTCGGAACTGGTCACAAAGCAGCAGGAAATTTTCAAGCCCTATTCTCCTTCTGAGAGCAAGCTTAGGCTTGGGTCAATTCTAGATCAGCATTGGAAATTAGAGTGCCAAGTGCCTGTCCAAATATAAAGGCATCGTGTCTTATTCTTCCCTATTGCAGTTCATCCATGGAACGAATTCCAAGCTATAAGAAAGAGGGTTTTGAAAGTGCTGACTTCCCCAAGTGGGGATATTTTCAGGAAAGTGGCTGGAAGCTTGAACCCGAGCACCAGGATATGAGAAGATGAGGTGGCTTTTCATGTTTTTTCCCTGTCCAATGGGGTAGCATCCTGCGGCTGTCCCATGCATGTGTTCACTGTAGGAAGGGTCGTCTGCATTTGGTGATTTCGGGTCCATGGAATCAGGGCAAGGCAGTGTTATTCTAGAAGGGCTGCATTTGCTGACTCATGCTCACGAAGACTCTCAGAGCCACGAGTGTCCTCCCTGAGGTCCCATCCTTCTGTGTGTTAATATATGCTCAAAACAACTTCAATCACAGCCCCTGAACGAAGTCTCGAAGAACTTATCTCTCACTCACTGCCTTTATTTTGCAGTTTGTTCTTCTCTCGTGGTGTAGCTGATTGTCAGTGCTGTGTTGCTTGCTGCTGTGCATCCACTTGACTCTCTTCCAGAGAGACATCGATAAACTGTTTTTCAAATTCTGACCAGTTGTAAATAATCTTTTCTGGTGTGCAAAGTGGGCTGAGTTCAGTCCTTTGAGTTTTAGAGTAAGGTGTGTTCATTCCCTCTTTGGTCTATATAGAATAGTATCTGTGCTCTTTGAAAACACCTGGCTTTTACTCACCTCAAGGGACCTTTGCGCTCCTACAGGCATAAGTGTGTTTGCAAAATCTGTAATTCTTTCTGTCATCTGCCATTTCGTTCATGGGATGCAATTTTATATTCCACCTGTACCTCATCTCTTTGATAAACCACTATTTTCTATGTGACTAAATTCGCTGAGAATGAGTGTAACTAAGAACACTCCTGTGGTGGCAAGGGACGTTATTTCACTCATTTCCTGGCTCACTAATATATCATTGTAGATAAGAATCACATATTCTTCCTCCACGTTTTCCGTCCAAGGAAATTTAGATTGTATCCTAGTCGAGGCTTTTGTAAAGAAAGCAGAATTAAACGTTGGGTTGCCTGTGTCCTGAGGATCTTTGGTTTCCCTGAAAATATACGTCCTTGAGTGGAAGTGTCCTATGTGCTATAGCTTTGTTTCTTACATTATTTTCGAATACACCATAGAGTTTACCAGAGTGCTGATTTCAATTTGCCATCCCACATTCCACAAAATGTGAGTACCGTTTACCTCCACGCTACCCTGCATTTCTAGTGTTTACACTTTTCGTAGATGACCCTTTGTTTGGATGGGAAGTGATAGCCGTATGTAGTGTTGATTTGCACCGAGCCCCTGCCTGGTTGACCCAAAACGGTCTATGCCTTTATCCTGAATATATTCAGGATAAACGCATACACCCCTTTTTCGACAAAGGCATGGTTCAAGAAGTACTGCCGCATTCTAGCTCCTTACCAGGCGAGACCCATCTCCCTCTTGAAATCCCATTTCTGCAATTCTGCCTTGCTCTCAAGTTATTTTCCGTGGTTCAACCCAAGTCATTTTTCCACATTAGGTGTCTTTGCCCATCCTGCAGGGCCATGAATTATAGGCTCCCTGAGATGCCCTGCTCAACTTCCCACTTTCGGAACTGGTCACAAAGCAGCAGGAAATTTTCAAGCCCTATTCTCCTTCTGAGAGCAAGCTTAGACTTGGGTCAATTCAAGATCAGCATTGGAAATTAGAGCGCCAAGTGCCTCTCCAAACATATAGGCAATGTGTCTTATTTGTCCCCATTGCAGTTCATCCATGGAACCAATTCCAACCTATAAGAAAGAGGGTATTGAAAGTGCTGACTTCCCCAAGTGGGGTTATTTTCAGGAAAGCGGCTGGAAGCTTGAACCCGAGCACCAGGATATGAGAAGATGAGGTGGCTTTTCATGTTTGTCCCTGTCCAATGGGGTAGCATCCTGCGGCTGTCCCATGCATGTGTTTGCTGCAGGAAGGGTCGTCCGCATTTGGTGATTTCGGGTCCATGGAATCAGGGCAAGGCAGTGTTATTCTAGAAGGGCTGCCTTTGCTGACTCATGCTCATGAAGACTCTCAGAGCCACGAGTGTCGTCCCTGAGGTCCCATCCTTCTGTGTGTTAATATATGCTCAAAACAACTTCAATCACAGACCCTGAACGAAGTCTCGAATAATTTATCTCTCACTCACTGCCTTTATTTTGCAGTTTGTTTTTCTCACGGGGTGTAGCTGACTGTCAGTGCTGTGTTGCTTGCTGCTGTGCATCCACTTGATTGTCTTCCAGAGAGACATGGATAAACTGTTTTTCAAATTCTGACCAGTTGTAAATAATCTTTTCTGGTGTGCAAAGTGGGCTGAGTTCAGTCCTTTGAGTTTTAGAGTAAGTTGTGTTCATTCCCTCTTTGGTCTATATAGAATAGTATCTGTGCTCATTGAAAACACCTGGCTTTTACTCACCTCAAGGGACCTTTGTGCTCCTACAGGCATAAGTGTGTTTGCTAATCTGTAATTCTTTCTGTCGTCTGCCATTTCGTTCATGGGATGCAATTTTATATTCCACCTGTACCTCATCTCTTTGATAAACCACTATTTTCTATGTGACTAAATTCGCTGAGAATGAGTGTAACTAAGAACACTCCGGTGGTGGCAAGGGACGTTATTTCACTCATTTCCTGGCTCACTAATATATCATTGTAGATAAGAATCACATATTCTTCCTCCACGTTTTCCGTCCAAGGAAATTTAGATTGTATCCTAGTGGAGGCTTTTGTAAAGAGAGCAGAAGTCAACGTTGGGTTGCCTGTGTCCTGAGGATCTTTGGTTTTCCTGAAAATATACGTCCTTGAGTGGAAGTGTCCTATGCGCTATAGCTTTGTTTCTTACATTATTTTCGAATACAGCATAGAGTTCGCCAGAGTGCTGATTTCAATTTGCCATCCCACATTCCACAAAATGTGGGTACGGTGTACCTCCATGCTACCCTGCATTTCTTGTCTTTACACTTTTCGTAGATGACCCTTTGTTTGGATGGGAAGTGATAGCACTATGTAGTGTTGATTTGCACCGAGCCCCTGACAGGTTGACCCAAAACGGTCTATGCCTTTATCCTGAATATATTCAGGATAAAGGCATACACCCCTTTTTCGACAAAGGCATGGTTGAAGAAGTACTGCCGCATTCTAGCTCCTTACCAGGCGAGACCCATCTCCCTCTTGAAATCCCATTTCTGCAATTCTGCCTTGCTCTCAAGTTATTTTCCGTGGTTCAACCCAAGTCATTTTTCCACCTTAGGTGTCTTTGCCCATCCTGCAGGGCCATGAATTATAGGCTCCCTGAGATGCCCTGCTCAACTTCCCACTTTCGGAACTGGTCACAAAGCAGCAGGAAATTGTCAAGCCCTATTCTCCTTCTGAGAGCAAGCTTAGACTTGGGTCAATTCTAGATCAGCATTGGAAATTAGAGCGCCAAGTGCCTCTCCAAACATATAGGCATCGTGTCTTATTCTTCCCCATTGCAGTTCATCCATGGAACGAATTCCAATCTATAAGAAAGAGGGTTTTGAAAGTGCTGAATTCCCCATGTGGGGATATTTTCAGGAAAGCGGCTGGAAGCTTGAACCCGAGCACCAGGATATGAGAAGATGAGGTGGCTTTTCATGTTTTTCCCTGTCCAATGGGGTAGCATCCTGCGGCTGTCCCATGCATGTGTTCGCTGTAGGAAGGGTCGTCTGCATTTGGTGATTTCGGGGCCATGGAATCAGGGCAAGGCAGTGTTATTCTAGAAGGGCTGCATTTGCTGACTCATGCTCACGAAGACTCTCAGAGCCACGAGTGTCCTCCCTGAGGTCCCATCCTTCTGTGTGTTAATATATGCTCAAAACAACTTCAATCACAGCCCCTGAATGAAGTCTCGAATAATTTATCTCTCACTCACTGCCTTTATTTTGCAGTTTGTTTTTCTCACGGGGTGTAGCTGACTGTCAGTGCTGTGTTGCTTGCTGCTGTGCATCCACTTGATTGTCTTCCAGAGAGACATGGATAAACTGTTTTTCAAATTCTGACCAGTTGTAAATAATCTTTTCTGGTGTGCAAAGTGGGCTGAGTTCAGTCCTTTGAGTTTTAGAGTAAGGTGTGTTCATTCCCTCTTTGGTCTATATAGAATAGTATCTGTGCTCTTTGAAAACACCTGGCTTTTACTCACCTCAAGGGACCTTTGCGCTCCTACAGGCATAAGTGTGTTTGCAAAATCTGTAATTCTTTCTGTCATCTGCCATTTCGTTCATGGGATGCAATTTTATATTCCACCTGTACCTCATCTCTTTGATAAACCACTATTTTCTATGTGACTAAATTCGCTGAGAATGAGTGTAACTAAGAACACTCCTGTGGTGGCAAGGGACGTTATTTCACTCATTTCCTGGCTCACTAATATATCATTGTAGATAAGAATCACATATTCTTCCTCCACGTTTTCCGTCCAAGGAAATTTAGATTGTATCCTAGTCGAGGCTTTTGTAAAGAAAGCAGAATTAAACGTTGGGTTGCCTGTGTCCTGAGGATCTTTGGTTTCCCTGAAAATATACGTCCTTGAGTGGAAGTGTCCTATGTGCTATAGCTTTGTTTCTTACATTATTTTCGAATACACCATAGAGTTTACCAGAGTGCTGATTTCAATTTGCCATCCCACATTCCACAAAATGTGAGTACCGTTTACCTCCACGCTACCCTGCATTTCTAGTGTTTACACTTTTCGTAGATGACCCTTTGTTTGGATGGGAAGTGATAGCCGTATGTAGTGTTGATTTGCACCGAGCCCCTGCCTGGTTGACCCAAAACGGTCTATGCCTTTATCCTGAATATATTCAGGATAAACGCATACACCCCTTTTTCGACAAAGGCATGGTTCAAGAAGTACTGCCGCATTCTAGCTCCTTACCAGGCGAGACCCATCTCCCTCTTGAAATCCCATTTCTGCAATTCTGCCTTGCTCTCAAGTTATTTTCCGTGGTTCAACCCAAGTCATTTTTCCACATTAGGTGTCTTTGCCCATCCTGCAGGGCCATGAATTATAGGCTCCCTGAGATGCCCTGCTCAACTTCCCACTTTCGGAACTGGTCACAAAGCAGCAGGAAATTTTCAAGCCCTATTCTCCTTCTGAGAGCAAGCTTAGACTTGGGTCAATTCAAGATCAGCATTGGAAATTAGAGCGCCAAGTGCCTCTCCAAACATATAGGCAATGTGTCTTATTTGTCCCCATTGCAGTTCATCCATGGAACCAATTCCAACCTATAAGAAAGAGGGTATTGAAAGTGCTGACTTCCCCAAGTGGGGTTATTTTCAGGAAAGCGGCTGGAAGCTTGAACCCGAGCACCAGGATATGAGAAGATGAGGTGGCTTTTCATGTTTGTCCCTGTCCAATGGGGTAGCATCCTGCGGCTGTCCCATGCATGTGTTTGCTGCAGGAAGGGTCGTCCGCATTTGGTGATTTCGGGTCCATGGAATCAGGGCAAGGCAGTGTTATTCTAGAAGGGCTGCCTTTGCTGACTCATGCTCATGAAGACTCTCAGAGCCACGAGTGTCGTCCCTGAGGTCCCATCCTTCTGTGTGTTAATATATGCTCAAAACAACTTCAATCACAGACCCTGAACGAAGTCTCGAATAATTTATCTCTCACTCACTGCCTTTATTTTGCAGTTTGTTTTTCTCACGGGGTGTAGCTGACTGTCAGTGCTGTGTTGCTTGCTGCTGTGCATCCACTTGATTGTCTTCCAGAGAGACATGGATAAACTGTTTTTCAAATTCTGACCAGTTGTAAATAATCTTTTCTGGTGTGCAAAGTGGGCTGAGTTCAGTCCTTTGAGTTTTAGAGTAAGTTGTGTTCATTCCCTCTTTGGTCTATATAGAATAGTATCTGTGCTCATTGAAAACACCTGGCTTTTACTCACCTCAAGGGACCTTTGTGCTCCTACAGGCATAAGTGTGTTTGCTAATCTGTAATTCTTTCTGTCGTCTGCCATTTCGTTCATGGGATGCAATTTTATATTCCACCTGTACCTCATCTCTTTGATAAACCACTATTTTCTATGTGACTAAATTCGCTGAGAATGAGTGTAACTAAGAACACTCCGGTGGTGGCAAGGGACGTTATTTCACTCATTTCCTGGCTCACTAATATATCATTGTAGATAAGAATCACATATTCTTCCTCCACGTTTTCCGTCCAAGGAAATTTAGATTGTATCCTAGTCGAGGCTTTTGTAAAGAGAGCAGAAGTCAACGTTGGGTTGCCTGTGTCCTGAGGATCTTTGGTTTTCCTGAAAATATACGTCCTTGAGTGGAAGTGTCCTATGCGCTATAGCTTTGTTTCTTACATTATTTTCGAATACAGCATAGAGTTCGCCAGAGTGCTGATTTCAATTTGCCATCCCACATTCCACAAAATGTGGGTACGGTGTACCTCCATGCTACCCTGCATTTCTTGTCTTTACACTTTTCGTAGATGACCCTTTGTTTGGATGGGAAGTGATAGCACTATGTAGTGTTGATTTGCACCGAGCCCCTGACAGGTTGACCCAAAACGGTCTATGCCTTTATCCTGAATATATTCAGGATAAAGGCATACACCCCTTTTTCGACAAAGGCATGGTTGAAGAAGTACTGCCGCATTCTAGCTCCTTACCAGGCGAGACCCATCTCCCTCTTGAAATCCCATTTCTGCAATTCTGCCTTGCTCTCAAGTTATTTTCCGTGGTTCAACCCAAGTCATTTTTCCACCTTAGGTGTCTTTGCCCATCCTGCAGGGCCATGAATTATAGGCTCCCTGAGATGCCCTGCTCAACTTCCCACTTTCGGAACTGGTCACAAAGCAGCAGGAAATTGTCAAGCCCTATTCTCCTTCTGAGAGCAAGCTTAGACTTGGGTCAATTCTAGATCAGCATTGGAAATTAGAGCGCCAAGTGCCTCTCCAAACATATAGGCATCGTGTCTTATTCTTCCCCATTGCAGTTCATCCATGGAACGAATTCCAATCTATAAGAAAGAGGGTTTTGAAAGTGCTGAATTCCCCATGTGGGGATATTTTCAGGAAAGCGGCTGGAAGCTTGAACCCGAGCACCAGGATATGAGAAGATGAGGTGGCTTTTCATGTTTTTCCCTGTCCAATGGGGTAGCATCCTGCGGCTGTCCCATGCATGTGTTCGCTGTAGGAAGGGTCGTCTGCATTTGGTGATTTCGGGGCCATGGAATCAGGGCAAGGCAGTGTTATTCTAGAAGGGCTGCATTTGCTGACTCATGCTCACGAAGACTCTCAGAGCCACGAGTGTCCTCCCTGAGGTCCCATCCTTCTGTGTGTTAATATATGCTCAAAACAACTTCAATCACAGCCCCTGAATGAAGTCTCGAATAATTTATCTCTCACTCACTGCCTTTATTTTGCAGTTTGTTTTTCTCACGGGGTGTAGAGGACTGTCAGTGCTGTGTTGCTTGCTGCTGTGCATCCACTTGATTGTCTTCCAGAGAGACATGGATAAACTGTTTTTCAAATTCTGACCAGTTGTAAATAATCTTTTCTGGTGTGCAAAGTGGGCTGAGTTCAGTCCTTTGAGTTTTAGAGTAAGTTGTGTTCATTCCCTCTTTGTTCTATATAGAATAGTATCTGTGCTCATTGAAAACACCTGGCTTTTACTCACCTCAAGGGACCTTTGAGCTCCTACAGGCATAAGTGTGTTTGCTAATCTGTAATTCTTTCTGTCGTCTGCCATTTCGTTCATGGGATGCAATTTTATATTCCACCTGTACCTCATCTCTTTGATAAACCACTATTTTCTATGTGACTAAATTCGCTGAGAATGAGTGTAACTAAGAAGACTCCGGTGGTGGCAAGGGACGTTATTTCACTCATTTCCTGGCTCACTAATATATCATTGTAGATAAGAATCACATATTCTTCCTCCACGTTTTCCGTCCAAGGAAATTTAGATTGTATCCTAGTCGAGGCTTTTGTAGAGAGAGCAGAAGTCAACGTTGGGTTGCCTGTGTCCTGAGGATCTTTGGTTTTCCTGAAAATATACGTCCTTGAGTGGAAGTGTCCTATGCGCTATAGCTTTGTTTCTTACATTATTTTCGAATACAGCATAGAGTTCGCCAGAGTGCTGATTTCAATTTGCCATTCCACATTCCACAAAATGGGGGTACGGTTTACCTCCACGCTACCCTGCATTTCTGGTCTTTACACTTTTCCTGGATGACCCTTTTTTTTGATTCGAAGTGATAGAATTATGTAGTGTTTATTTCCACCAAGCCCCTGCCTGGTTGCCCCAAAACGGTCTATGCCTCTATCCGGAATATATTCAGGATAAAGGGATACAACCCTTTTTCGACACAGGCATGGTTGAAGAAGTACTGCCACATTCTAGCTACTTAGCAGGTGAGACCCATCTCCCTCTTGAAATCCCATTTCAGCAATTCTGCCTTGCTCTCAAGTTATTTTCCGTGGTTCAACCCAAGTCATTTTTCCACATTAGGTGTCTTTGCCCATCCTGCAGGGCCATGAATTATAGGCTCCCTGAGACGCCCTGCTCAACTTCCCACTTTCGGAACTGGTCACAAAGCAGCAGGAAATTGTCAAGCCCTATTCTCCTTCTGAGACCAAGCTTAGGCTTGGTTCAATTCTAGATCAGCATTGGAAATTAGAGCACCAGGTGCCTGTCCAAACACATAGGCATCGTGTCTTATTCTTCCCCATTGCAGTTCATCCATGGAACGAATTCCAAGCTATAAGAAAGAGGGTTTTGAAAGTGCTGACTTCCCCAAGTGGGGATATTTTCTTGAAAGCGGCTGGAAGCTTGAACCCGAGCACCAGGATATGAGAAGATGAGGTGGCTTTTCATGTTTTTTCCCTGTCCAATGGGGTAGCATCCTGCAGCTGTCCCATGCATGTGTTCGCTGTAGGAAGGGTTGTCTCCATTTGGTGATTTCGGGTCCATGGAATCAGGGCAAGGCAGTGTTATTCTAGAAGGGCTGCATTTGCTGACTCATGCTCACGAAGACTCTCAGAGCCACGAGTGTCCTCCCTGAGGTCCCATACTTCTGTGTGTTAATTTATGCTCAAAACAACTTCAATCACAGCCCCTGAACGAAGTCTCGAAGAATTTATCTCTCACTCACTGCCTTTATTTTGCAGTTTGTTTTTCTCACGGGGTGTAGCTGATTGTCAGTGCTGTGTTGCTTGCTGCTGTGCATCCACTTGATTCTCTTCCAGAGAGACACCGATAAACTGTTTTTCAAATTCTGACCAGTTGTAAATAATCTTTTCTGGTGTGCAAATTGGGCTCAGTTCAGTCCTTTGAGTTTTAGAGTAAGTTGTGTTCATTCCCTCTTTGGTCTATATAGAATAGTATCTGTGCTCATTGAAAACACCTGGCTTTTACTCACCTCAAGGGACCTTTGCGCTCCTACAGGCATACGTGTGTTTGCTAAATCTGTAATTCTTTCTGTCGTCTGCCATTTCGTTCATGGGATGCAATTTTATATTCCACCTGTACCTCATCTCTTTGATAAACCACTATTTTCTATGTGACTAAATTCGCTGAGAATGAGTGTAACTAACAACAGTCCGGTCGTGGCAAGGGACGTTATTTCACTCATTTCCTGGCTCACTAATATATCATGTAGATAAGAATCACATATTCTTCATTCACGTTTTCCGTCCAAGGAAATTTAGATTGTATCCTAGTCGAGGTTTTTGTAAAGAAAGCAGAAGTCAACGTTGGGTTGCCTGTGTCCTGAGGATCTTTGGTTTTCCTGAAAATATACGTCCTTGAGTGGCAGTGTCCTATGCGCTATAGCTTTGTTTCTTACATTATTTTCGAATACAGCATAGAGTTCGCCAGAGTGCTGATTTCAACTTGCCATCCCACATTCCACAAAATGTGGGTACGGTTTACCTCCACGCTACCCTGCATTTCTGGTCTTTTCACTTTTCGTAGATAACCCTTTGTTTTGATTGGAAGTGATAGAATTATGTAGTGTTGATTTGCACCAAGCCCCTGCCTGGTTGCCCCAAAACGGTCTATGCCTCTATCCTGAATATATTCAGGATAAAGGGATACAACCCTTTTTCGACACAGGCATGGTTGAAGAAGTACTGCCGCATTCTAGCTCCTTACCAGGCGAGACCCATCTCCCTCTTGAAATCCCATTTCAGCAATTCTGCCTTGCTCTCAGGTTATTTTCTGTGGTTCAACCCAAGTCATTTTTTCACATTAGGTGTCTTTGCCCATCCTGCAGGGCCATGAATTATCGGCTCCCTGAGATGCCCTGCTCAACTTCCCACTTTCGGAACTGGTAACAAAGCAGCAGGAAATTTTCAAGCCCTATTCTCCTTCTGAGAGCAAGCTTAGGCTTGGGTCAATTGTAGATCAGCATTGGAAATTAGAGCACCAAGTGCCTGTCGAAATATATAGGCATCGTGTCTTATTCTTCCCCATTGCAGTTCATTCATGGAACGAATTCCAAGCTATAAGAAAGAGGGTTTTGAAAGTGCTGACTTCCCCAAGTGGGGATATTTTCAGGAAAGCGGCTGGAAGCTTGAACCCGAGCACCAGGATATGAGAAGATGAGGTGGCTTTTCATGTGTTTTCCCGGTACAATGGGGTAGCATCCTGCGGCTGTCCCATGCATGTGTTTACAGTAGGAAGGGTCGTCTGCATTTGGTGATTTCGGGGCCATGGAATCAGGGCAAGGCAGTGTTATTCTAGAAGGGCTGCATTTGCTGACTCATGCTCACGAAGACTCTCAGAGCCACGAGTGTCCTCCCTGAGGTCCCATCCTTCTGTGTGTTAATATATGTTAAAAACAGCTGCAATCACAGCCCCTGAATGAAGTCTGGAAGAATTTATCTCTCACTCACTGCCGTTATTTTGGAGTTTGTTTTTCTCTCGGGGTGTAGCTGATTGTCAGTGCTGTGTTGCTTGCTGCTGTGCATCCACTTGATTCTCTTCCAGAGAGACATCGATAAACTGTTTTTCAAATTCTGACCAGTTGTAAATAATCTTTTCTGGTGTGCAAAGTGGGCTGAGTTCAGTCCTTTGAGTTTTAGAGTAAGTTGTGTTCATTCCCTCTTTGGTCTATATAGAATAGTATCTGTGCTCATTGAAAACACCTGGCTTTTACTCACCTCAAGGGACCTCTGCGCTCCTACAGGCATAAGTGTGTTTGCTAAATCTGTAATTCTTTCTGTCGTCTGCCATTTCGTTCATGGGATGCAATTTTATATTCCACCTGTACCTCATCTCTTTGATAAACCACTATTTTCTATGTGACTAAATTCGCTGAGAATGAGTGTAACTAAGAACACTCCGGTGGTGGCAAGGGACGTTATTTCACTCATTTCCTGGCTCACTAATATATCATTGTAGATAAGAATCACATATTCTTCCTCCACGTTTTCCGTCCAAGGAAATTTAGATTGTATCCTAGTCGAGGATTTTGTACAGAGAGCAGAAGTCAACGTTGAGTTGCCTGTGTCCTGAGGATCTTTGGTTTTCCTGAAAATATACGTCCTTGAGTGGAAGTGTCCTATGCGCTATAGCTTTGTTTCTTACATTATTTTCGAATACAGCATAGAGTTCTCCAGAGTGCTGATTTCAATTTGCCATCCCACATTCCACAAAATGTGGGTACGGTTTACCTCCATGCTACCCTGCATTTCTGGTCTTTACATTTTTCGTAGATGACCATTGGATTTGATTCAAAGTGATAGAATTATGTAGTGTTGATTTGCACCGAACCCCTGCCTGGTTGCCCCAAAACAGTCTATGCCTGTATCCTGAATATATTCAGGATAAAGCATAAACCCCTTTTTCGACAAAGGCATGGTTGAAGAAGTACTGCCACATTCTATCTCCTTATCCGGCGAGACCCATCTCCCTCTTGAAATAACATTTCCGCAATTCTGCCTCGCTCTCAAGTTATTTTCTGTGGTTCAACCCAAGTCATTTTTCCACATTAGGTGTCTTTGCCCATCCTGCAGGAACATGAATTATAGGCTCCCAGAGATGCCCTGCTCAACTTCCCACTTTTGGAACTGGTCACAAAGCAGCAGGAAATTTTCAAGCCCTATTCTCCTTCTGAGAGCAAGCTTAGATTGGGGTCAATTCTAGATCAGCATTGGAAATGAGAGCGCCATGTGCCAGTCCAATTATATAGGCATCGTGTCTTATTCTTCTCCATTGCAGTTCATCCATGGAACGAATTCCAAACTATAAGAAAGAGGGTTTTGAAAGTGCTGACTTCCCCAAGTGGGGATATTTTCAGGAAAGCAGCTGGAAGCTTGAACCCGAGCACCAGGATATGAGAAGATGAGGGGGCTTTTCATGTTTTTTCCCTGTCCAATGGGGTAGCATCCTGCAGCTGTCCCATGCATGTGTTCGGTGTAGGAAGGGTTGTCTGCATTTGGTGATTTCGGGTCCATGGAATCAGGGCAAGGCAGTGTTATTCTAGAAGGGCTGCATTTGCTGACTCATGCTCACGAAGACTCTCAGAGCCACGAGTGTCCTCCCTGAGGTCCCATCCTTCTGTGTGTTAAGATATGCTCAAAACAACTTCAATCACAGCCCCTGAACGAAGTCTCGAAGAATTTATCTCTCACTCACTGCCTTTAGTTTGCAGTTTGTTTTTCTCACGGGGTATAGCTGACTGTCATTGCTGTGTTGCTTGCTGCTGTGCATCCACTTGATTCTCTTCCAGAGAGACATCGATAAACTGTTTTTCAAATTCTGACCAGTTGTAAATAATCTTTTCTGGTGTGCAAAGTGGGCTGAGTTCAGTCCTTTGAGTTTTAGAGTAAGTTGTGTTCATTACCTCTTTGGTCTATATAGAATAGTATCTGTGCTCATTGAAAACACCTGGCTTTTACTCACCTCAAGGGACCTTTGTGCTCCTACAGGCATAAGTGTGTTTGCTAAATCTGTAATTCTTTCTGTCGTCTGCCATTTCGTTCATGGGATGCAATTTTATATTCCACCTGTACCTCATCTCTTTGATAAACCACTATTTTCTATGTGACTAAATTCGCTGAGAATGAGTGTAACTAAGAACACTCCGGTGGTGGCAAGGGACGTTATTTCACTCATTTCCTGGCTCACTAATATATCATTGTAGATAAGAATCACATATTCTTCCTCCACGTTTTCCGTCCAAGGAAATTTAGATTGTATCCTAGTCGAGGCTTTTGTAAAGAGAGCAGAAGTCAACGTTGGGTTTCCTGTGTCCTGAGGATCTTTGGTTTTCCTGAAAATATACGTCCTTGAGTGGAAGTGTCCTATGCGCTATAGCTTTGTTTCTTACATTATTTTCGAATACACCATAGAGTTTGCCAGAGTGCTGATTTCAATTTGCCATCCCACATTCCACAAAATGTGGGTACGGTTTACCTCCACGCTACCCTGCATTTCTAGTGTTTACACTTTTCGTAGATGACCCTTTGTTTTGATTCGAAGTGATAGAACTATGTAGTGTTGATTTGCACCGAGCCCCTGCCTGGTTGACCCAAAACGGTCTATGCCTTTATCCTGAATATAATCAAGATAAACGCATACACCCCTTTTTCGACAAAGGCATGGTTCAAGAAGTACTGCCACATTCTACCTCCTTACCAGGCGAGACCCATCTACCTCTTGAAATCCCATTTCTGCAATTCTGCCTTGCTCTCAAGTTATTTTCCGTGGTTCAACCCAAGTCATTTTTCCACATTAGGTGTCTTTGCCCATCCTGCAGGGCCATGAGTTATAGGCTCGCTGAGATGCCCTGCTCAACTTCCCACTTTCGGAACTGGTCACAAAGCAGCAGGAAATTGTCAAGCCCTATTCTCCTTCTGAGAGCAAGCTTAGATTTGGGTCAATTCTAGATCAGCATTGGAGATGAGAGCGCCATGTGCCAGTCCAATTATATAGGCATCGTGTCTTATTCTTCTCCATTGCAGTTCATCCATGGAACGAATTCCAAACTATAAGAAAGAGGGTTTTGAAAGTGCTGATTTCCCCCAGTGGGGATATTTTCAGGAAAGCGGCTGGAAGCTTGAACCCGAGCACCAGGATATGAGAAGATGAGGTGGCTTTTCATGTTTTTCCCTGTCCAATGGGGTAGCATCCTGCGGCTGTCCCATGCAAGTGTTCGCTGCAGGAAGAGTCGTCTGCATTTTGGGATTTCAGGTCCATGGAATCAGGGCAAGGCACTGTTATTCTAGAAGGGCTGCATTTGCTGACTCATGCTCACGAAGACTCTCAGAGCCACGAGTGTCGTCCCTGAGGTCCCATCCTTCTGTGCGTTAATATATGCTCAAAACAACTTCAATCACAGACCCTGAACGAAGTCTCGAATAATTTATCTCTCACTCACTGCCTTTATTTTGCAGTTTGTTTTTCTCACGGGGTGTAGCTGACTGTCAGTGCTGTGTTGCTTGCTGCTGTGCATCCACTTGATTGTCTTCCAGAGAGACATGGATAAACTGTTTTTCAAATTCTGACCAGTTGTAAATAATCTTTTCTGGTGTGCAAAGTGGGCTGAGATCAGTCCTTTGAGTTTTAGAGTAAGTTGTGTTCATTCCCTCTTTGTTCTATATAGAATAGTATCTGTGCTCATTGAAAACACCTGGCTTTTACTCACCTCAAGGGACCTTTGCGCTCCTACAGGCATAAGTGTGTTTGCTAAATCTGTAATTCTTTCTGTCGTCTGCCATTTCGTTCATGGGATGCAATTTTATATTCCACCTGTACCTCATCTCTTTGATAAACCACTATTTTCTATGTGACTAAATTCGCTGAGAATGAGTGTAACTAAGAACACTCCGGTGGTGGCAAGGGACGTTATTTCACTCATTTCCTGGCTCACTAATATATCATTGTAGATAAGAATCACATATTCTTCCTCCACGTTTTCCGTCCAAGGAAATTTAGATTGTATCCTAGTCGAGGCTTTTGTAAAGAGAGCAGAAGTCAACGTTGAGTTGCCTGTGTCCTGAGGATCTTCGGTTTTCCTGAAAATATACGTCCTTGAGTGGAAGTGTCCTATGCGCTATAGCTTTGTTTCTTACATTATTTTCGAATACAGCATAGAGTTCTCGAGAGTGCTGATTTCAATTTGCCATCCCACATTCCACAAAATGTGGGTACGGTTTACCTCCACGCTACCCTGCATTTCTGGTCTTTACAGTTTTCGTAGATGACCCTTTGTTTTGATTCGAAGTGATAGAACTATGTAGTGTTGATTTGCACCGAGCCCCTGCCTGGTTGCCCCAAAACGGTCTATGCCTTTATCCTGAAAATATTCAGGATAAACGCATACACCCCCTTTTCGACAAAGGCATGGTTCAAGAAGTACTGCCACATTCTAGCTCCTTACCAGGCGAGACCCATCTCCCTCTTGAAATCCCATTTCTGCAATTCTGCCTTGCTCTCAAGTTATTTTCCGTGGTTCAACCCAAGTCATTTTTCCACATTAGGTGTCTTTGCCCATCCTGCAGGGCCATGAATTATAGGCTCCCTGAGATGCCCTGCTCAACTTCCCACTTTCGGAACTGGTCACAAAGCAGCAGGAAATTTTCAAGCCCTATTCTCCTTCTGAGAGCAAGCTTAGATTGGGGTCAATTCTAGATCAGCATTGGAAATGAGTGCGCCATGTGCCAGTCCAATTATATAGGCATCGTGTCTTATTCTTCCCCATTGCAGTTCATCCATGGAACGAATTCCAAACTATAAGAAAGAGGGTTTTGAAAGTGCTGACTTCCCCAAGTGGGGATATTTTCAGGAAAGCGGCTGGAAGCTTGAACCCGAGCACCAGGATATGAGAAGATGAGGTGGCTTTTCATGTTTTTTTGCTGTCCAATGGGGTAGCATCCTGTGGCTGTCCCATGCATGTGTTCGCTGTAGGAAGGGTCGTCTGCATTTGGTGATTTCGGGGCCATGGAATCAGGGAAAGGCAGTTTTATTCTAGAAGGGCTGCATTTGCTGACTCATGCTCACAAAGACTCTCAGAGCCACGAGTGTCCTCCCTGAGGTCCCATCCTTCTGTGTGTTAATATATGCTCAAAACAACTTCAATCACAGTCCCTGAACGAAGTCTCGAAGAATTTATCTCTCACTCACTGCCTTTATTTTGCAGTTTGTTTTTCTCACGGGGTGGACCTGATTGTCAGTGCTGTGTTGCTTGCTGCTGTGCATCCACTTGATTGTCTTCCAGAGAGACATGGATAAACTGTTTTTCAAATTCTGACCAGTTGTAAATAATCTTTTCTGCTGTGCAAAGTGGGCTGTGTTCAGTCCTTTGAGTTTTAGAGTAAGGTGTGTTCATTCCCTCTTCGGTCTATATAAAATAGTATCTGTGCTCATTGAAAACACCTGGCTTTTACTCACGTCAAGGGACCTTTGCGCTCCTACAGGCATAAGTGTGTTTGCTAATCTGTAATTCTTTCTGTCGTCTGCCATTTCGTTCATGGGATCCAATTTTATATTCCACCTGTACCTCATCTCTTTGATAAACCACTATTTTCTATGTGACTAAATTCGCTGAGAATGAGTGTAACTAAGAACACTCCGGTGGTGGCAAGGGACGTTATTTCACTCATTTCCTGGCTCACTAATATATCATTGTAGATAAGAATCACATATTCTTCCTCCACGTTTTCCGTCCAAGGAAATTTAGATTGTATCCTAGTCGAGGCTTTTGTAAAGAGAGCAGAAGTAAACGTTGGGTTGCCTGTGTCCTGAGGATCTTTGGTTTTCCTGAAAATATACGTCCTTGAGTGGAAGTGTCCTATGCGCTATAGCTTTGTTTCTTACATTATTTTCGAATACAGCATAGAGTTCGCCAGAGTGCTGATTTCAATTTCCCATCCCACATTCCACAAAATATGGGTACGTTTTACCTCCACGCTACCCTGCATTTCTAGTGTTTACACTTTTCGTAGATGACCCTTTGTTTTGATTCGAAGTGATAGAACTATGTAGTGTTGATTTGCACCGAGCCCCTGCCTGGTTGCCCCAAAACGGTGTATGCCTTTATCCAGAATATATTCAGGATAAACACATACACCCCTTTTTCGACAAAGGCATGGTTGAAGAAGTACTGCCACATTCTAGCTCCTTACCAGGCGAGACCCATCTCCCTCTTGAAATCCCATTTCAGCAATTCTGCCTTGCTCTCAAGTTATTTTCCGTGGTTCAACCCAAGTCATTTTTCCACATTAGGTGTCTTTGCCCATCCTGCAGGGCCATGAATTATAGGCTCCCTGAGATGCCCTGCTCAACTTCCCACTTTCGGAACTGGTCACAAAGCAGCAGGAAATTTTCAAGCCCTATTCTCCTTCTGAGAGCAAGTTTGATTGGGGACAATTCTAGATCAGCATTGGAAATGAGTGCGCCATGTGCCAGTCCAATTATATAGGCATCGTGTCTTATTCTTCTCCATTGCAGTTCATCCATGGAACGAATTCCAAACTATAAGAAAGAGGGTTTTGAAAGTGCTGACTTCCCCAAGTGGGGATATTTTCAGGAAAGCGGCTGGAAGCTTGAACCCGAGCACCAGGATATGAGAAGATGAGGTGGCTTTTCATGTTTTTTTGCTGTCCAATGGGGTAGCATCTTGTGGCTGTCCCATGCATGTGTTCGCTCTAGGAAGGGTCGTTTGCATTTGGTGATTTCGGGTCCATGGAATCAGGGCAAGGCAGTTTTATTCTAGAAGGGCTGCATTTGCTGACTCATGCTCACGAAGACTCTCAGAGCCACGAGTGTCCTCCCTGAGGTCCCATCCTTCTGTGTGTTAATATATGCTCAAAACAACTTCAATCACAGCCCCTGAACGAAGTCTCGAAGAATTTATCTCTCACTCACTGCCTTTATTTTGCAGTTTGTTTTTCTCACGGGGTGTAGCTGTTTGTCAGTGCTGTGTTGCTTGCTGCTGTGCATCCACTTGATTCTCTTCCAGAGAGACATGGATAAACTGTTTTTCAAATTCTGACCAGTTGTAAATAATCTTTTCTGGTGTGCAAAGTGGGCTGTGTTCAGTCCTTTGAGTTTTAGAGTAAGGTGTGTTCATTCCCTCTTTGGTCTATATAAAATAGTATCTGTGCTCATTGAAAACACCTGGCTTTTACTCACCTCAAGGGACCTTTGCGCACCTACAGGCATAAGTGTGTTTGCTAATCTGTAATTCTTTCTGTCGTCTGCCATTTCGTTCATGGGATGCAATTTTATATTCCACCTGTACCTCATCTCTTTGATAAACCACTATTTTCTATGTGACTAAATTCGCTGAGAATGAGTGTAACTAAGAACACTCCGGTGGTCGCAAGGGACGTTATTTCACTCATTTCCTGGCTCACTAATATATCATTGTAGATAAGAATCACATATACTTCATCCACGTTTTCCGTCCAAGGAAATTTAAATTGTATCCTAGTCGAGGCTTTTGTAAAGAGAGCAGAAGTAAACGTTGGGTTGCCTGTGTCCTGAGGATCTTTGGTTTTCCTGAAAATATACGTCCTTGAGTGGAAGTGTCCTATGCGCTATAGCTTTGTTTCTTACATTACTTTCGAATACAGCATAGAGTTCGCCAGAGTGCTGATTTCAATTTGCCATCCCACATTCCACAAAATGTGGGTACGGTTTACCTCCACGCTTCCCTGCATTCTGGTCTTTACCCTTTTCGTAGATGACCCTTTGTTTTGATTCGAAGTGATAGAATTATGTAGTGTTGATTTGCACCGAGCCCCTGCCTGGTTGCCCCAAAACGGTCTATGCCTCTATCCTGAATATATTCAGGGTAAAGGCATACACCCCTTTTTCGACAAAGGCATGTTTGAAGAAGTAGTGCCGCATTCTAGCTCCTTACCAGGCGAGACCCATCTCCCTCTTGAAATCCCATTTCTGCAATTCTGCCTTGCTCTCAAGTTATTTTCTGTGGTTCAACCCAAGTCATTTTTCCACATTAGGTGTCTTTGCCCATCCTGCAGGGCCATGAATTATAGGCTCCCTGAGATGACCTGCTCAACTTCCCACTTTTGGAACTGGTCACAAAGCAGCAGGAAATTTTCAAGCCCTATTCTCCTTCTGAGAGCAAGCTTAGGCTTGGGTCAATTCTAGATCAGCATTGGAAATTAGAGCGCCAAGTGCCTCTCCAAACATATAGGCATCGTGTCTTATTCTTCCCCATTGCAGTTCATCCATGGAACGAATTCCAAGCTATAAGAAAGAGGGTTTTGAAAGTGCTGACTTCCCCAAGTGGGGATATTTTCAGAAAAGCGGCTGGAAGCTTGAACCCGAGCACCAGGATATGAGAAGATGAGGTGGCTTTTCATGTTTTTTCCCTGTCCAATGGGGTAGCATCCTGCGGATGTCCCATGCATGTGTTCGCTGTAGGAAGGGTCGTCTGCATTTGGTGATTTCGGGTCCATGGAATCAGGGCAAGGCAGTGTTATTCTAGAAGGGCTGCATTTGCTGACTCATGCTCACGAAGACCCTCAGAGCCACGAGTGTCCTCCCTGAGGTCCCATCCTTCTGTGTGTTAATATATGCTCAAAACAACTTCAATCACAGCCCCTGAACGAAGTCTCGAAGAATTTATCTCTCACTCACTGCCTTTATTTTGCAGTTTGTTTTTCTCACGGGGTGTAGCTGATTGTCAGTGCTGTGTTGCTTGCTGCTGTGCATCCACTTGATTCTCTTCCAGAGAGACATGGATAAACTGTTTTTCAAATTCTGACCAGTTGTAAATAATCTTTTCTGGTGTGCAAAGTGGGCTGAGTTCAGTCCTTTGAGTTTTAGAGTAAGTTGTGTTCATTCCCTCTTTGGTCTATATAGAATAGTATCTGTGCTCATTGAAAACACCTGGCTTTTACTCACCTCAAGGGACCTTTGCGCTCCTACAGGCATAAGTGTGTTTGCTAAATCTGTAATTCTTTCTGTCGTCTGCCATTTCGTTCATGGGATTCAATTTTATATTCCACCTGTACCTCATCTCTTTGATAAACCACTATTTTCTATGTGACTAAATTCGCTGAGAATGAGTGTAACTAAGAACACTCCAGTGGTGGCAAGGGACGATATTTCACTCATTTCCTGGCTCACTAATATATCATTGTAGATAAGAATCACATATTCTTCCTCCACGTTTTCCGTCCAAGGAAATTTAGATTGTATCCTAGTCGAGGCTTTTGTAAAGAGAGCAGAAGTAAAAGTTCGGTTGCCTGTGTCCTGAGGATCTTTGGTTTTACTGAAAATATACGTCCTTGAGTGGAAGTGTCCGACGCGCTATAGCTCTGTTTCTTACATTACTTTCGAATACAGCATAGAGTTCGCCCGAGTGCTGATTTCAATTTGCCATCCCACATTCCACAAAATGTGGGTACGGTTTACCTCCACGCTACCCTGCATTTCTGGTCTTTACACTTTTCGTAGATGACCCTTGGTTCTGATTCAAAGTGATAGAATTATGTAGTGTTGATTTGCACCGAGCCCCTGCCTGGTTGCCCCCAAACGGTCTATGCCTCTATCCTGCATATATATTCAGGATAAACGCATACACCCCTTTTTCGACAAAGGCATGGTTGAAGAAGTACTGCCACATTCTACCTCCTTACCAGGCGAGACCCATCTCCCTCTTGAAATCCCATTTCTGCAATTCTGCCTTGCTCTCAAGTTATTTTCCGTGGTTCAACCCAAGTCATTTTTCCACATTAGGTGTCTTTGCCCATCCTGCAGGGCCATGAATTAAAGGCTCCCTGAGATGCCCTGCTCCACTTCCCACTTTCGGAACTGGTCACAAAGCAGCAGGAAATTTTCAAGCCCTATTCTCCTTCTGAGAGCAAGCTTAGATTTGGGTCAATTCTAGATCAACATTGGAAATGAGAGGCCCATGTGCCAGTCCAATTATATAGGCATCGTGTCTTATTCTTCCCCATTGCAGTTCATCCATGGAATGAATTCCAAACTATAAGAAAGAGGGTTTTGAAAGTGCTGACTTGCCCAAGTGGGGATATTTTCAGGAAAGCGGCTGGAAGCTTGAACCCGAGCACCAGGATATGAGAAGATGAGGTGGCTTTTCATGTTTTTTCCCTGTCCAAAGGGGTAGCATCCTGCAGCTGTCCCATGCATGTGTTCACTGTAGGAAGGGTCGTCTGCATTTGGTGATTTTGGGTCCATGGAATCAGGGCAAGGCAGTGTTATTCTAGAAGGGCTGCATTTGCTGACTCATGCTCACGAAGACTCTCAGAGCCACGAGTGTCCTCCCTGAGGTCCCATCCTTCTGTGTGTTAATATATGCTCAAAACTACTTCAATTACAGCCCCTGAACGAAGTCTTGAAGAATTTATCTCTCACTCACTGCGTTTATTTTGCAGTTTGTTTTTCTCACGGGGTGTAGCTGATTGTCACTGCTGTGCTGCTTGCTGCTGTGCATCTACTTGATTCTCTTCCAGAGAGACATCGATAAACTGTTTTTCAAATTCTGACCAGTTGTAAATAATCTTTTCTGGTGTGCAAAGTGGGCTGAGTTCAGTCCTTTGAGTTTTAGAGTCAGTTGTGTTCATTCCCTCTTTGGTCTATATAGAATAGTATCTGTGCTCATTGAAAACACCTGGCTTTTACTCACCTCAAGGGACCTTTGCGCTCCTACAGGCATAAGTGTGTTTGCTAAATCTGTAATTCTTTCTGTCGTCTGCCATTTCGTTCATGGGATGCAATTTTATATTCCACCTGTACCTCATCTCTTTGATAAACCACTATTTTCTATGTGACTAAATTCGCTGAGAATGAGTGTAACTAAGAAGACTCCGGTGGTGGCAAGGGACGTTATTTCACTCATTTCCTGGCTCACTAATATATCATTGTAGATAAGAATCACATATTCTTCCTCCACGTTTTACGTCCAAGGAAATTTAGATTGTAACCTAGTCGAGGCTTTTGTAAAGAGAGCAGAAGTCAACGTTGGGTTGCCTGTGTCCTGAGGATCTTTGGTTTTCCTAAAAATATACGTCCTTGAGTGAAAGTGTCCTATGCGCTATAGCTTTGTTTCTTACATTATTTTCGAATACAGCATAGAGTTCTCCAGAGTGCTGATTTCAATTTGCCATCCCACATTCCACAAAATGTGGGTACGGTTTACCTCCACGCTACCCTGCATTTCTGGTGTTTACACTTTTCGTAGATGACCCTTTGTTTGGATGGGAAGTGATAGCACTATGTAGTGTTGATTTGCACCGAGCCCCTGCCTGGTTGCCCCAAAACGGTCTATGCCTTTATCCTGAATATATTCAGGATAAAGGCATACACCCCTTTTTCGACAAAGGCATGGTTGAAGAAGTACTGCCGCATTCTAGCTCCTTACCAGGCAAGACCCATCTCCCTCTTGAAATCCCATTTCTGCAATTCTGCCTTTCTCTCAAGTTATTTTCCGTGGTTCAACCCAAGTCATTTTTCCACATTAGGTGTCTTTACCCATCCTGCAGGGCCATGAATTATAGGCTCCCTGAGATGCCCTGCTCAACTTCCCACTTTCGGAACTGGTCACAAAGCAGCAGGAAATTTTCAAGCCCTATTCTCCTTCTGAGCGCAAGCATAGACTTGGGTCAATTCTAGATCAGCATTGGAAAGTAGAGCACCAAGTGCCTGTCCAGATATATAGGCATCGTGTCTTATTCTTCCCCATTGCAGTTCATCAATGGAACGAATTCCAAGCTATAAGAAAGAGGGTTTTGAAAGTGCTGACTTCCCCAAGTGGGGATATTTTCAGGAAAGCGGCTGGAAGCTTGAACCCGAGCACCAGGATATGAGAAGATGAGGTGGCTTTTCATGTTTTTTCCCTGTCCAATGGGGTAGCATCCTGAGGCTGTCCCATGCATGTGTTCGCTGTAGGAAGGGTCATCTGCATTTGGTGATTTCGGGTCCATGGAATCAGGGCAAGGCAGTGTTATTCTAGAAGGGCTGCATTGGCTGACTCATGCTCACGAAGACTCTCAGAGCCACGAGTGTCCTCCCTGAGGTCCCATCCTTCTGTGTGTTAATATATGCTCAAAACATCTTCAATCACAGCCCCTGAACGAAGTCTCGAAGAATTTATCTCTCACTCACTGCCTTTATTTTGCAGTTTGTTTTTCTCACGGGGTGTAGCTCATTGTCAGTGCTGTGTTGCTTGCTGCTGTGCATCCACTTGATTCTCTTCCAGAGAGACATCGATAAACTGTTTTTCAAATTCTGACCAGTTGTAAATAATCTTTTCTGGTGTGCAAAGTGGGCTGAGTTCAGTCCTTTGAGTTTTAGAGTAAGGTGTGTTCATTCCCTCTTTGGTCTATATAGAATAGTATCTGTGCTCATTGAAAACACCTGGCTTTTACTCACCTCAAGGGACCTTTGCGCTCCTACAGGCATAAGTGTGTTTGCTAAATCTGTAATTCTTTCTGTCGTCTGCCATTTCGTTCATGGGATGCAATTTTATATTCCACCTGTACCTCATCTCTTTGATAAACCACTATTTTCTATGTGACTAAATTCGCTGAGAATGAGTGTAACTAAGAACACTCCGGTGGTGGCAAGGGACGTTATTTCACTCATTTCCTGGCTCACTAATATATCATTGTAGATAAGAATCACATATTCTTCATCCACATTTTCCGTCCAAGGAAATTTAGATTGTATCCTAGTCGAGGCTTTTGTAAAGAGAGCAGAAGTAAACGTTGGGTTGCCTGTGTCCTGAGGATCTTTGGTTTTCCTGAAAATATACGTCCTTGAGTGGAAGTGTCCTATGCGCTATAGCTTTGTTTCTTACATTATTTTCGAATACAGCATAGAGTTCGCCAGAGTGCTGATTTCAATTTCCCATCCCACATTCCACAAAATATGGGTACGTTTTACCTCCACGCTACCCTGCATTTCTAGTGTTTACACTTTTCGTAGATGACCCTTTGTTTTGATTCGAAGTGATAGAACTATGTAGTGTTGATTTGCACCGAGCCCCTGCCTGGTTGCCCCAAAACGGTGTATGCCTTTATCCAGAATATATTCAGGATAAACACATACACCCCTTTTTCGACAAAGGCATGGTTGAAGAAGTACTGCCACATTCTAGCTCCTTACCAGGCGAGACCCATCTCCCTCTTGAAATCCCATTTCAGCAATTCTGCCTTGCTCTCAAGTTATTTTCCGTGGTTCAACCCAAGTCATTTTTCCACATTAGGTGTCTTTGCCCATCCTGCAGGGCCATGAATTATAGGCTCCCTGAGATGCCCTGCTCAACTTCCCACTTTCGGAACTGGTCACAAAGCAGCAGGAAATTTTCAAGCCCTATTCTCCTTCTGAGAGCAAGTTTGATTGGGGACAATTCTAGATCAGCATTGGAAATGAGTGCGCCATGTGCCAGTCCAATTATATAGGCATCGTGTCTTATTCTTCTCCATTGCAGTTCATCCATGGAACGAATTCCAAACTATAAGAAAGAGGGTTTTGAAAGTGCTGACTTCCCCAAGTGGGGATATTTTCAGGAAAGCGGCTGGAAGCTTGAACCCGAGCACCAGGATATGAGAAGATGAGGTGGCTTTTCATGTTTTTTTGCTGTCCAATGGGGTAGCATCTTGTGGCTGTCCCATGCATGTGTTCGCTCTAGGAAGGGTCGTTTGCATTTGGTGATTTCGGGTCCATGGAATCAGGGCAAGGCAGTTTTATTCTAGAAGGGCTGCATTTGCTGACTCATGCTCACGAAGACTCTCAGAGCCACGAGTGTCCTCCCTGAGGTCCCATCCTTCTGTGTGTTAATATATGCTCAAAACAACTTCAATCACAGCCCCTGAACGAAGTCTCGAAGAATTTATCTCTCACTCACTGCCTTTATTTTGCAGTTTGTTTTTCTCACGGGGTGTAGCTGTTTGTCAGTGCTGTGTTGCTTGCTGCTGTGCATCCACTTGATTCTCTTCCAGAGAGACATGGATAAACTGTTTTTCAAATTCTGACCAGTTGTAAATAATCTTTTCTGGTGTGCAAAGTGGGCTGTGTTCAGTCCTTTGAGTTTTAGAGTAAGGTGTGTTCATTCCCTCTTTGGTCTATATAAAATAGTATCTGTGCTCATTGAAAACACCTGGCTTTTACTCACCTCAAGGGACCTTTGCGCACCTACAGGCATAAGTGTGTTTGCTAATCTGTAATTCTTTCTGTCGTCTGCCATTTCGTTCATGGGATGCAATTTTATATTCCACCTGTACCTCATCTCTTTGATAAACCACTATTTTCTATGTGACTAAATTCGCTGAGAATGAGTGTAACTAAGAACACTCCGGTGGTCGCAAGGGACGTTATTTCACTCATTTCCTGGCTCACTAATATATCATTGTAGATAAGAATCACATATACTTCATCCACGTTTTCCGTCCAAGGAAATTTAAATTGTATCCTAGTCGAGGCTTTTGTAAAGAGAGCAGAAGTAAACGTTGGGTTGCCTGTGTCCTGAGGATCTTTGGTTTTCCTGAAAATATACGTCCTTGAGTGGAAGTGTCCTATGCGCTATAGCTTTGTTTCTTACATTACTTTCGAATACAGCATAGAGTTCGCCAGAGTGCTGATTTCAATTTGCCATCCCACATTCCACAAAATGTGGGTACGGTTTACCTCCACGCTTCCCTGCATTCTGGTCTTTACCCTTTTCGTAGATGACCCTTTGTTTTGATTCGAAGTGATAGAATTATGTAGTGTTGATTTGCACCGAGCCCCTGCCTGGTTGCCCCAAAACGGTCTATGCCTCTATCCTGAATATATTCAGGGTAAAGGCATACACCCCTTTTTCGACAAAGGCATGTTTGAAGAAGTAGTGCCGCATTCTAGCTCCTTACCAGGCGAGACCCATCTCCCTCTTGAAATCCCATTTCTGCAATTCTGCCTTGCTCTCAAGTTATTTTCTGTGGTTCAACCCAAGTCATTTTTCCACATTAGGTGTCTTTGCCCATCCTGCAGGGCCATGAATTATAGGCTCCCTGAGATGACCTGCTCAACTTCCCACTTTTGGAACTGGTCACAAAGCAGCAGGAAATTTTCAAGCCCTATTCTCCTTCTGAGAGCAAGCTTAGGCTTGGGTCAATTCTAGATCAGCATTGGAAATTAGAGCGCCAAGTGCCTCTCCAAACATATAGGCATCGTGTCTTATTCTTCCCCATTGCAGTTCATCCATGGAACGAATTCCAAGCTATAAGAAAGAGGGTTTTGAAAGTGCTGACTTCCCCAAGTGGGGATATTTTCAGAAAAGCGGCTGGAAGCTTGAACCCGAGCACCAGGATATGAGAAGATGAGGTGGCTTTTCATGTTTTTTCCCTGTCCAATGGGGTAGCATCCTGCGGATGTCCCATGCATGTGTTCGCTGTAGGAAGGGTCGTCTGCATTTGGTGATTTCGGGTCCATGGAATCAGGGCAAGGCAGTGTTATTCTAGAAGGGCTGCATTTGCTGACTCATGCTCACGAAGACCCTCAGAGCCACGAGTGTCCTCCCTGAGGTCCCATCCTTCTGTGTGTTAATATATGCTCAAAACAACTTCAATCACAGCCCCTGAACGAAGTCTCGAAGAATTTATCTCTCACTCACTGCCTTTATTTTGCAGTTTGTTTTTCTCACGGGGTGTAGCTGATTGTCAGTGCTGTGTTGCTTGCTGCTGTGCATCCACTTGATTCTCTTCCAGAGAGACATGGATAAACTGTTTTTCAAATTCTGACCAGTTGTAAATAATCTTTTCTGGTGTGCAAAGTGGGCTGAGTTCAGTCCTTTGAGTTTTAGAGTAAGTTGTGTTCATTCCCTCTTTGGTCTATATAGAATAGTATCTGTGCTCATTGAAAACACCTGGCTTTTACTCACCTCAAGGGACCTTTGCGCTCCTACAGGCATAAGTGTGTTTGCTAAATCTGTAATTCTTTCTGTCGTCTGCCATTTCGTTCATGGGATTCAATTTTATATTCCACCTGTACCTCATCTCTTTGATAAACCACTATTTTCTATGTGACTAAATTCGCTGAGAATGAGTGTAACTAAGAACACTCCAGTGGTGGCAAGGGACGATATTTCACTCATTTCCTGGCTCACTAATATATCATTGTAGATAAGAATCACATATTCTTCCTCCACGTTTTCCGTCCAAGGAAATTTAGATTGTATCCTAGTCGAGGCTTTTGTAAAGAGAGCAGAAGTAAAAGTTCGGTTGCCTGTGTCCTGAGGATCTTTGGTTTTACTGAAAATATACGTCCTTGAGTGGAAGTGTCCGACGCGCTATAGCTCTGTTTCTTACATTACTTTCGAATACAGCATAGAGTTCGCCCGAGTGCTGATTTCAATTTGCCATCCCACATTCCACAAAATGTGGGTACGGTTTACCTCCACGCTACCCTGCATTTCTGGTCTTTACACTTTTCGTAGATGACCCTTGGTTCTGATTCAAAGTGATAGAATTATGTAGTGTTGATTTGCACCGAGCCCCTGCCTGGTTGCCCCCAAACGGTCTATGCCTCTATCCTGCATATATATTCAGGATAAACGCATACACCCCTTTTTCGACAAAGGCATGGTTGAAGAAGTACTGCCACATTCTACCTCCTTACCAGGCGAGACCCATCTCCCTCTTGAAATCCCATTTCTGCAATTCTGCCTTGCTCTCAAGTTATTTTCCGTGGTTCAACCCAAGTCATTTTTCCACATTAGGTGTCTTTGCCCATCCTGCAGGGCCATGAATTAAAGGCTCCCTGAGATGCCCTGCTCCACTTCCCACTTTCGGAACTGGTCACAAAGCAGCAGGAAATTTTCAAGCCCTATTCTCCTTCTGAGAGCAAGCTTAGATTTGGGTCAATTCTAGATCAACATTGGAAATGAGAGGCCCATGTGCCAGTCCAATTATATAGGCATCGTGTCTTATTCTTCCCCATTGCAGTTCATCCATGGAATGAATTCCAAACTATAAGAAAGAGGGTTTTGAAAGTGCTGACTTGCCCAAGTGGGGATATTTTCAGGAAAGCGGCTGGAAGCTTGAACCCGAGCACCAGGATATGAGAAGATGAGGTGGCTTTTCATGTTTTTTCCCTGTCCAAAGGGGTAGCATCCTGCAGCTGTCCCATGCATGTGTTCACTGTAGGAAGGGTCGTCTGCATTTGGTGATTTTGGGTCCATGGAATCAGGGCAAGGCAGTGTTATTCTAGAAGGGCTGCATTTGCTGACTCATGCTCACGAAGACTCTCAGAGCCACGAGTGTCCTCCCTGAGGTCCCATCCTTCTGTGTGTTAATATATGCTCAAAACTACTTCAATTACAGCCCCTGAACGAAGTCTTGAAGAATTTATCTCTCACTCACTGCGTTTATTTTGCAGTTTGTTTTTCTCACGGGGTGTAGCTGATTGTCACTGCTGTGCTGCTTGCTGCTGTGCATCTACTTGATTCTCTTCCAGAGAGACATCGATAAACTGTTTTTCAAATTCTGACCAGTTGTAAATAATCTTTTCTGGTGTGCAAAGTGGGCTGAGTTCAGTCCTTTGAGTTTTAGAGTCAGTTGTGTTCATTCCCTCTTTGGTCTATATAGAATAGTATCTGTGCTCATTGAAAACACCTGGCTTTTACTCACCTCAAGGGACCTTTGCGCTCCTACAGGCATAAGTGTGTTTGCTAAATCTGTAATTCTTTCTGTCGTCTGCCATTTCGTTCATGGGATGCAATTTTATATTCCACCTGTACCTCATCTCTTTGATAAACCACTATTTTCTATGTGACTAAATTCGCTGAGAATGAGTGTAACTAAGAAGACTCCGGTGGTGGCAAGGGACGTTATTTCACTCATTTCCTGGCTCACTAATATATCATTGTAGATAAGAATCACATATTCTTCCTCCACGTTTTACGTCCAAGGAAATTTAGATTGTAACCTAGTCGAGGCTTTTGTAAAGAGAGCAGAAGTCAACGTTGGGTTGCCTGTGTCCTGAGGATCTTTGGTTTTCCTAAAAATATACGTCCTTGAGTGAAAGTGTCCTATGCGCTATAGCTTTGTTTCTTACATTATTTTCGAATACAGCATAGAGTTCTCCAGAGTGCTGATTTCAATTTGCCATCCCACATTCCACAAAATGTGGGTACGGTTTACCTCCACGCTACCCTGCATTTCTGGTGTTTACACTTTTCGTAGATGACCCTTTGTTTGGATGGGAAGTGATAGCACTATGTAGTGTTGATTTGCACCGAGCCCCTGCCTGGTTGCCCCAAAACGGTCTATGCCTTTATCCTGAATATATTCAGGATAAAGGCATACACCCCTTTTTCGACAAAGGCATGGTTGAAGAAGTACTGCCGCATTCTAGCTCCTTACCAGGCAAGACCCATCTCCCTCTTGAAATCCCATTTCTGCAATTCTGCCTTTCTCTCAAGTTATTTTCCGTGGTTCAACCCAAGTCATTTTTCCACATTAGGTGTCTTTACCCATCCTGCAGGGCCATGAATTATAGGCTCCCTGAGATGCCCTGCTCAACTTCCCACTTTCGGAACTGGTCACAAAGCAGCAGGAAATTTTCAAGCCCTATTCTCCTTCTGAGCGCAAGCATAGACTTGGGTCAATTCTAGATCAGCATTGGAAAGTAGAGCACCAAGTGCCTGTCCAGATATATAGGCATCGTGTCTTATTCTTCCCCATTGCAGTTCATCAATGGAACGAATTCCAAGCTATAAGAAAGAGGGTTTTGAAAGTGCTGACTTCCCCAAGTGGGGATATTTTCAGGAAAGCGGCTGGAAGCTTGAACCCGAGCACCAGGATATGAGAAGATGAGGTGGCTTTTCATGTTTTTTCCCTGTCCAATGGGGTAGCATCCTGAGGCTGTCCCATGCATGTGTTCGCTGTAGGAAGGGTCATCTGCATTTGGTGATTTCGGGTCCATGGAATCAGGGCAAGGCAGTGTTATTCTAGAAGGGCTGCATTGGCTGACTCATGCTCACGAAGACTCTCAGAGCCACGAGTGTCCTCCCTGAGGTCCCATCCTTCTGTGTGTTAATATATGCTCAAAACATCTTCAATCACAGCCCCTGAACGAAGTCTCGAAGAATTTATCTCTCACTCACTGCCTTTATTTTGCAGTTTGTTTTTCTCACGGGGTGTAGCTCATTGTCAGTGCTGTGTTGCTTGCTGCTGTGCATCCACTTGATTCTCTTCCAGAGAGACATCGATAAACTGTTTTTCAAATTCTGACCAGTTGTAAATAATCTTTTCTGGTGTGCAAAGTGGGCTGAGTTCAGTCCTTTGAGTTTTAGAGTAAGGTGTGTTCATTCCCTCTTTGGTCTATATAGAATAGTATCTGTGCTCATTGAAAACACCTGGCTTTTACTCACCTCAAGGGACCTTTGCGCTCCTACAGGCATAAGTGTGTTTGCTAAATCTGTAATTCTTTCTGTCGTCTGCCATTTCGTTCATGGGATGCAATTTTATATTCCACCTGTACCTCATCTCTTTGATAAACCACTATTTTCTATGTGACTAAATTCGCTGAGAATGAGTGTAACTAAGAACACTCCGGTGGTGGCAAGGGACGTTATTTCACTCATTTCCTGGCTCACTAATATATCATTGTAGATAAGAATCACATATTCTTCATCCACGTTTTCCGCCCAAGGAAATTTAGATTGTATCCTAGTCGAGGCTTTTGTAAAGAGAGCAGAAGTCAACGTTGGGTTGCCTGTGTCCTGAGGATCTTTTGTTTTCCTGAAAATATACGTCCTTCAGTGGAAGTGTCCGACGCGCTATAGCTCTGTTTCTTACATTACTTTCGAATCCAGCATAGAGTTCGCCCGAGTGCTGATTTCAATTTGCCATCCCACATTCCACAAAATGTGGGTACGGTTTACCTCCACGCTACCCTGCATTTCTGGTCTTTACACTTTTCGTAGATGACCCTTTGTTTGGATGGGAAGTGTTAGCACTATGTAGTGTTGATTTGCACCGAGCCCCTGCCTGGTTGCCCCAAAACGGTCTATGCCTTTATCCTGAATATATTCAGGATAAAGGGATACACCACTTTTTCGACAAAGGCATGGTTGAAGAAGTACTGCCGCATTCTAGCTCCTTACCAGGCGAGACCCATCTCCCTCTTGAAATCCCATTTCTGCAATTCTGCCTTGCTCTCAAGTTATTTTCCGTGGTTCAACCCAAGTCATTTTTCCACATTAGGTGTCTTTGCCAATCCTGCAGGGCCATGAATTATAGGCTCCCTGAGATGCCCTGCTCAACTTCCCACTTTCGGAACTGGTCACAAAGCAGCAGGAAATTTTCAAGCCCTATTCTCCTTCTGAGAGCAAGCTTAGACTTGGGTCAATTCTAGATCAGCATTGGAAATTAGAGCGCCAAGTGCCTGTCCAAACATATAGGCATCGTGTCTTATTCTTCCCCATTGCAGTTCATCCATGGAACGAATTCCAAGCTATAAGAAAGAGGGTTTTGAAAGTGCTGACTTCCCCAAGTGGGGATATTTTCAGGAAAGAGGCTGGAAGCTTGAACCCGAGCACCAGGATATGAGAAGATGAGGTGGCTTTTCATGTTTTTTCCCTGGCCAATGGGGTAGCATCCTGCGGCTGACCCATGCATGTGTTCGCTGTAGGAAGGGTCGTCTGAATTTGGTGATTTCGGGTCCATGGAATCAGGGCAAGGCAGTGTTATTCTAGAAGGGCTGCATTTGCTGACTCATGCTCACGAAGACTCTCAGAGCCACGAGTGTCCTCCCTGAGGTCCCATCCTTCTGTGTGTTAATATATGCTCAAAACAACTTCAATCACAGCCCCTGAACGAAGTCTCGAAGAATTTATCTCTCACTCACTGCCTTTATTTTGCAGTTTGTTTTTCTCACGGGGTGTAGCTGATTGTCAGTGCTGTGTTGCTTGCTGCTGTGCATCCACTTGATTCTCTTCCAGAGAGACATCGATAAACTGTTTTTCAAATTCTGACCAGTTGTAAATAATCTTTTCTGGTGTGCAAAGTGGGCTGAGTTCAGTCCTTTGAGTTTTAGAGTAAGGTGTGTTCATGCCCTCTTTGGTCTATATAGAATAGTATCTGTGCTCATTGAAAACACCTGGCTTTTACTGACCTCAAGGGACCTTTGCGCTCCTACAGGCATAAGTGTGTTTGCTAAATCTGTAATTCTTTCTGTCGTCTGCCATTTCGTTCATGGGATTCAATTCTATATTCCACCTGTACCTCATCTCTTTGATAAACCACTATTTTCTATGTGACTAAATTCGCTGAGAATGAGTGTAACTAAGAACACTCCGGTGGTGGCAAGGGACGTTATTTCACTCATTTCCTGGCTCACTAATATATCATTGTAGATAAGAATCACATATTCTTCATCCACATTTTCCGTCCAAGGAAATTTAGATTGTATCCTAGTCGAGGCTTTTGTAAAGAGAGCAGAAGTAAACGTTGGGTTGCCTGTGTCCTGAGGATCTTTGGTTTTCCTGAAAATATACGTCCTTGAGTGGAAGTGTCTGATGCGCTATAGCTTTGTTTCTTACATTACTTTTGAATACAGCGTAGAGTTCGCCAGAGTGCTGATTTCAATTTGCCATCCCACATTCCACAAAATGTGGGTACGGTTTACCTCCACGCTACCCTGCATTTCTGGTCTTTACACTTTCGTAGATGACCCTTTGTTTGGATGGGAAGTGATAGCAGTATGTAGTGTTGATTTGCACCGAGCCCCTTCCTGGTTGACCCAAAACGGTCTATGCCTTTATCCTGAATATATTCAGGATAAAGGCATACACCCCTTTTTCGACAAAGGCATGGTTGAAGAAGTACTGCCGCCTTCTAGCTCCTTACCAGGCGAGACCCATCTCCCTCTTGAAATCCCATTTCTGCAATTCTGCCTTGCTCTCAAGTTATTTTCCGTGGTTCAACCCAAGTCATTTTTCCACATTAGGTGTCTTTGCCCATCCTGCAGGGCCATGAATTATAGGCTCCCTGAGATGCCCTGCTCAACTTCCCACTTTCGCAACTGGTCACAAAGCAGCAGGAAATTTTCAAGCCCTATTCTCCTTCTGAGAGCAAGCTTAGACTTGGGTCAATTCTAGATCAGCATTGGAAATTAGAGCGCCAAGTGCCTCTCCAAACATATAGGCATCGTGTCTTATTTTCCCCATTGCAGTTCATCCATGGAACGAATTCCAATCTATAAGAAAGAGGGTTTTGAAAGTGCTGACTTCCCCATGTGGGGATATTTTCAGGAAAGCGGCTGGAAGCTTGAACCCGAGCACCAGGATATGAGAAGATGAGGTGGCTTTTCATGTTCTTTCCCTGGCCAATGGGGTAGCATCCTGCGGCTGTCCCATGCATGTGTTCGCTCTAGGAAGGGTCGTCTGCATTTGGTGATTTCGGGTCCATGGAATCAGGGCAAGGCAGTGTTATTCTAGAAGGGCTGCATTTGCTGACTCATGCTCACGAAGACTCTCAGAGCCACGAGTGTCCTCCCTGAGGTCCCATCCTTCTGTGTGTTAATATATGCTCAAAACAACTTCAATCACAGCCCCTGAACGAAGTCTCGAAGAATTTATCTCTCACTCACTGCCTTTATTTTGCAGTTTGTTTTTCTCACGGGGTGTAGCTGATTGTCAGTGCTGTGTTGCTTGCTGCTGTGCATCCACTTGATTCTCTTCCAGAGAGACACCGATAAACTGTTTTTCAAATTCTGACCAGTTGTAAATAATCTTTTCTGGTGTGCAAAGTGGGCTGAGTTCAGTCCTTCGAGTTTTAGAGTAAGTTGTGTTCATTCCCTCTTTTGTCTATATAGAATAGTATTGGTGCTCATTGAAAACACCTGGCTTTTACTCACCTCAAGGGACCTTTGCGCTCCTACAGGCATAAGTGTGTTTGCTAAATGTGTAATTCTTTCTGTCGTCTGCCATTTCGTTCATGGGATGCAATTTTATATTCCACCTGTACCTCATCTCTTTGATAAACCACTATTTTCTATGTGACTAAATTCGCTGAGAATGAGTGTAACTAACAACAGTCCGGTCGTGGCAAGGGACGTTATTTCACTCATTTCCTGGCTCACTAATATATCATGTAGATAAGAATCACATATTCTTCATCCACGTTTTCCGTCCAAGAAAATTTAGACTGTATCCTAGTCGAGGCTTTTGTAAAGAAATCAGAAGTGAACGTTGGGTTGCCTGTGTCCTGAGTATCTTTTGTTTTCCTGAAAATATACGTCCTTGAGTGGAAGTGTCCTATGTGCTATAGCTTTGTTTCTTACATTATTTTCGAATACAGCATAGAGTTCGCCAGAGAGCTGATTTCAATTTGCCATCCCACATTCCACAAAATGTGGGTACGGTTTACCTCCACGCTACCCTGCATTTCTTGTCTTTACACTTTTCGTTTATGACCCTTTGTTTTGATTCGAAGTGATAGAACTATGTAGTGTTGATTTGCACCGAGCCCCTGCCTGGTTGACCCAAAACGGTCTATGCCTTTATCCTGAATATATTCAGGATAAAGGCATACACCACTTTTTCGACAAAGGCATGGTTGAAGAAGTACTGCCGCATTCTAGCTCCTTACCAGGCGAGACCCATCTCCCTCTTGAAATCCCATTTCTGCAATTCTGCCTTGCTCTCAAGTTATTTTCCGTGGTTCAACCCAAGTCATTTTTCCACATTAGGTGTCTTTGCCCATCCTGCAGGGCCATGAATTATAGGCTCCCTGAGATGCCCTGCTCAACTTCCCACTTTCGGAACTGGTCACAAAGCAGCAGGAAATTGTCAAGCCCTATTCTCCTTCTGAGACCAAGCTTAGGCTTGGTTCAATTCTAGATCAGCATTGGAAATTAGAGCACCAGGTGCCTGTCCAAACATATAGGCATCGTGTCTTATTCTTCCCCATTGCAGTTCATCCATGGAACGAATTCCAAGCTATAAGAAAGAGGGTTTTGAAAGTGCTGACTTCCCCAAGTGGGGATATTTTCTTGAAAGCGGCTGGAAGCTTGAACCCGAGCACCAGGATATGAGAAGATGAGGGGGATTTTCATGTTTTCTCCCTGTCCAATGGGGTAGCATCCTGCTGCTGTCCCATGCATGTGTTCGCTGTAGGAAGGGTTGTCTGCATTTGGTGATTTCGGGTCCATGGAATCAGGGCAAGGCAGTGTTATTCTAGAAGGTCTGCATTTGCTGACTCATGCTCACGAAGACTCTCAGAGCCACGAGTGTCCTCCCTGAGGTCCCATCCTTCTGTGTGTTAATATATGCTCAAAACTACTTCAATCACAGCCCCTGAACGAAGTCGCGACGAATTTATCTCTCAATCACTGCCTTTATTTTGCAGTTTGTTTTTCTCACGGGGTGTAGCTGATTGTCAGTGCTGTGTTGCTTGCTGCTGTGCATCCACTTGATTCTCTTCCAGAGAGACATCGATAAACTGTTTTTCAAATTCTGACCAGTTGTAAATAATCTTTTCTGGTGTGCAAAGTGGGCTGAGTTCAGTCCTTTGAGTTTTAGAGTAAGTTGTGTTCATTCCCTCTTTGGTCTATATAGAATAGTATCTGTGCTCATTGAAAACACCTGGCTTTTACTCACCTCAAGGGACCTCTGCACTCCTACAGGCATAAGTGTGTTTGCTAAATCTGTAATTCTTTCTGTCGTCTGCCATTTCGTTCATGGGATGCAATTTTATATTCCACCTGTACCTCATCTCTTTGATAAACCACTATTTTCTATGTGACTAAATTCGCTGAGAATGAGTGTAACTAAGAACACTCCGGTGGTGGCAAGGGACGTTATTTCACTCATTTCCTGGCTCACTAATATATCATTGTAGATAAGAATCACATATTCTTCCTCCACGTTTTCCGTCCAAGGAAATTTAGATTGTATCCTAGTCGAGGCTTTTGTAAAGAGAGCAGAAGTAAACGTTGGGTTGCCTGTGTCCTGAGGATCTTTGGTTTTCCTGAAAATATACGTCCTTGAGTGGAAGTGTCCTATGCGCTATAGCTTTGTTTCTTACATTATTTTCGAATACACCATAGAGTTCGCCAGAGTGCTGATTTCAATTTGCCATCCCACATTCCACAAAATGTGGGTACGGTTTACCTCCATGCTACCCTGCATTTCTGGTCTTTACACTTTTAGTAGATGACCCTTGGATTTGATTCAAAGTGATAGAATTATGTAGTGTTGATTTGCACCGAGCCCCTGCCTGGTTGCCCCAAAACAGTCTATGCCTGTATCCTGAATATATTCAGGATAAACGCATACACCCCTTTTTCGACAAAGGCATGGTTGAAGAAGTACTGCCGCATTCTAGATCCTTACCAGGCGAGACCCATCTCCCTCTTGAAATCCCATTTCTGCAATTCTGCCTTGCTCTCAAGTTATTTTCCGTGGTTCAACCCAAGACATTTTTCCACATTAGGTGTCTTTGCCCATCCTGCAAGGCCATGAACTATAGGCTCCCTGAGATGCCCTGCTCAACTTCCCACTTTCGGAACTGGTCACAAAGCAGCAGGAAATTTTCAAGCCCTATTCTCCTTCTGAGAGCAAGCTTAGGCTTGGGTCAATTCTAGATCAGCATTGGAAATTAGAGTGCCAAGTGCCTGTCCAAATATAAAGGCATCGTGTCTTATTCTTCCCTATTGCAGTTCATCCATGGAACGAATTCCAAGCTATAAGAAAGAGGGTTTTGAAAGTGCTGACTTCCCCAAGTGGGGATATTTTCAGGAAAGTGGCTGGAAGCTTGAACCCGAGCACCAGGATATGAGAAGATGAGGTGGCTTTTCATGTTTTTTCCCTGTCCAATGGGGTAGCATCCTGCGGCTGTCCCATGCATGTGTTCACTGTAGGAAGGGTCGTCTGCATTTGGTGATTTCGGGTCCATGGAATCAGGGCAAGGCAGTGTTATTCTAGAAGGGCTGCATTTGCTGACTCATGCTCACGAAGACTCTCAGAGCCACGAGTGTCCTCCCTGAGGTCCCATCCTTCTGTGTGTTAATATATGCTCAAAACAACTTCAATCACAGCCCCTGAACGAAGTCTCGAAGAACTTATCTCTCACTCACTGCCTTTATTTTGCAGTTTGTTCTTCTCTCGTGGTGTAGCTGATTGTCAGTGCTGTGTTGCTTGCTGCTGTGCATCCACTTGACTCTCTTCCAGAGAGACATCGATAAACTGTTTTTCAAATTCTGACCAGTTGTAAATAATCTTTTCTGGTGTGCAAAGTGGGCTGAGTTCAGTCCTTTGAGTTTTAGAGTAAGGTGTGTTCATTCCCTCTTTGGTCTATATAGAATAGTATCTGTGCTCTTTGAAAACACCTGGCTTTTACTCACCTCAAGGGACCTTTGCGCTCCTACAGGCATAAGTGTGTTTGCAAAATCTGTAATTCTTTCTGTCATCTGCCATTTCGTTCATGGGATGCAATTTTATATTCCACCTGTACCTCATCTCTTTGATAAACCACTATTTTCTATGTGACTAAATTCGCTGAGAATGAGTGTAACTAAGAACACTCCTGTGGTGGCAAGGGACGTTATTTCACTCATTTCCTGGCTCACTAATATATCATTGTAGATAAGAATCACATATTCTTCCTCCACGTTTTCCGTCCAAGGAAATTTAGATTGTATCCTAGTCGAGGCTTTTGTAAAGAAAGCAGAATTAAACGTTGGGTTGCCTGTGTCCTGAGGATCTTTGGTTTCCCTGAAAATATACGTCCTTGAGTGGAAGTGTCCTATGTGCTATAGCTTTGTTTCTTACATTATTTTCGAATACACCAAAGAGTTTACCAGAGTGCTGATTTCAATTTGCCATCCCACATTCCACAAAATGTGAGTACCGTTTACCTCCACGCTACCCTGCATTTCTAGTGTTTACACTTTTCGTAGATGACCCTTTGTTTGGATGGGAAGTGATAGCCGTATGTAGTGTTGATTTGCACCGAGCCCCTGCCTGGTTGACCCAAAACGGTCTATGCCTTTATCCTGAATATATTCAGGATAAACGCATACACCCCTTTTTCGACAAAGGCATGGTTCAAGAAGTACTGCCGCATTCTAGCTCCTTACCAGGCGAGACCCATCTCCCTCTTGAAATCCCATTTCTGCAATTCTGCCTTGCTCTCAAGTTATTTTCCGTGGTTCAACCCAAGTCATTTTTCCACATTAGGTGTCTTTGCCCATCCTGCAGGGCCATGAATTATAGGCTCCCTGAGATGCCCTGCTCAACTTCCCACTTTCGGAACTGGTCACAAAGCAGCAGGAAATTTTCAAGCCCTATTCTCCTTCTGAGAGCAAGCTTAGACTTGGGTCAATTCAAGATCAGCATTGGAAATTAGAGCGCCAAGTGCCTCTCCAAACATATAGGCAATGTGTCTTATTTGTCCCCATTGCAGTTCATCCATGGAACCAATTCCAACCTATAAGAAAGAGGGTATTGAAAGTGCTGACTTCCCCAAGTGGGGTTATTTTCAGGAAAGCGGCTGGAAGCTTGAACCCGAGCACCAGGATATGAGAAGATGAGGTGGCTTTTCATGTTTGTCCCTGTCCAATGGGGTAGCATCCTGCGGCTGTCCCATGCATGTGTTTGCTGCAGGAAGGGTCGTCCGCATTTGGTGATTTCGGGTCCATGGAATCAGGGCAAGGCAGTGTTATTCTAGAAGGGCTGCCTTTGCTGACTCATGCTCATGAAGACTCTCAGAGCCACGAGTGTCGTCCCTGAGGTCCCATCCTTCTGTGTGTTAATATATGCTCAAAACAACTTCAATCACAGACCCTGAACGAAGTCTCGAATAATTTATCTCTCACTCACTGCCTTTATTTTGCAGTTTGTTTTTCTCACGGGGTGTAGCTGACTGTCAGTGCTGTGTTGCTTGCTGCTGTGCATCCACTTGATTGTCTTCCAGAGAGACATGGATAAACTGTTTTTCAAATTCTGACCAGTTGTAAATAATCTTTTCTGGTGTGCAAAGTGGGCTGAGTTCAGTCCTTTGAGTTTTAGAGTAAGTTGTGTTCATTCCCTCTTTGGTCTATATAGAATAGTATCTGTGCTCATTGAAAACACCTGGCTTTTACTCACCTCAAGGGACCTTTGTGCTCCTACAGGCATAAGTGTGTTTGCTAATCTGTAATTCTTTCTGTCGTCTGCCATTTCGTTCATGGGATGCAATTTTATATTCCACCTGTACCTCATCTCTTTGATAAACCACTATTTTCTATGTGACTAAATTCGCTGAGAATGAGTGTAACTAAGAACACTCCGGTGGTGGCAAGGGACGTTATTTCACTCATTTCCTGGCTCACTAATATATCATTGTAGATAAGAATCACATATTCTTCCTCCACGTTTTCCGTCCAAGGAAATTTAGATTGTATCCTAGTCGAGGCTTTTGTAAAGAGAGCAGAAGTCAACGTTGGGTTGCCTGTGTCCTGAGGATCTTTGGTTTTCCTGAAAATATACGTCCTTGAGTGGAAGTGTCCTATGCGCTATAGCTTTGTTTCTTACATTATTTTCGAATACAGCATAGAGTTCGCCAGAGTGCTGATTTCAATTTGCCATCCCACATTCCACAAAATGTGGGTACGGTGTACCTCCATGCTACCCTGCATTTCTTGTCTTTACACTTTTCGTAGATGACCCTTTGTTTGGATGGGAAGTGATAGCACTATGTAGTGTTGATTTGCACCGAGCCCCTGACAGGTTGACCCAAAACGGTCTATGCCTTTATCCTGAATATATTCAGGATAAAGGCATACACCCCTTTTTCGACAAAGGCATGGTTGAAGAAGTACTGCCGCATTCTAGCTCCTTACCAGGCGAGACCCATCTCCCTCTTGAAATCCCATTTCTGCAATTCTGCCTTGCTCTCAAGTTATTTTCCGTGGTTCAACCCAAGTCATTTTTCCACCTTAGGTGTCTTTGCCCATCCTGCAGGGCCATGAATTATAGGCTCCCTGAGATGCCCTGCTCAACTTCCCACTTTCGGAACTGGTCACAAAGCAGCAGGAAATTGTCAAGCCCTATTCTCCTTCTGAGAGCAAGCTTAGACTTGGGTCAATTCTAGATCAGCATTGGAAATTAGAGCGCCAAGTGCCTCTCCAAACATATAGGCATCGTGTCTTATTCTTCCCCATTGCAGTTCATCCATGGAACGAATTCCAATCTATAAGAAAGAGGGTTTTGAAAGTGCTGAATTCCCCATGTGGGGATATTTTCAGGAAAGCGGCTGGAAGCTTGAACCCGAGCACCAGGATATGAGAAGATGAGGTGGCTTTTCATGTTTTTCCCTGTCCAATGGGGTAGCATCCTGCGGCTGTCCCATGCATGTGTTCGCTGTAGGAAGGGTCGTCTGCATTTGGTGATTTCGGGGCCATGGAATCAGGGCAAGGCAGTGTTATTCTAGAAGGGCTGCATTTGCTGACTCATGCTCACGAAGACTCTCAGAGCCACGAGTGTCCTCCCTGAGGTCCCATCCTTCTGTGTCTTAATATATGCTCAAAACAACTTCAATCACAGCCGCTGAACGAAGTCTCGAAGAATTTATCTCTCACTCACTGCCTTTATTTTGCAGTTTGTTTTTCTCACGGGGTGTAGCTGATTGTCAGTGCTGTGTTGCTTTCTGCTGTGCATCCACTTGATTCTCTTCCAGAGAGACATCGATAAACTGTTTTTCAAATTCTGACCAGTTGTAAATAATCTTTTCTGGTGTGCAAAGTGGGCTGAGTTCAGTGCTTTGAGTTTTAGAGTAAGTTGTGTTCATTCCCTCTTTGGTCTATATAGAATAGTATCTGTGCTCATTGAAAACACCTGGCTTTTACTCACCTCAAGGGACCTTTGCGCTCCTACAGGCATAAGTGTGTTTGCTAAATCTGTAATTCTTTCTGTCGTCTGCCATTTCATTCATGGGATGCAATTTTATATTCCACCTGTACCTCATCTCTTTGATAAACCACTATTTTCTATGTGACTAAATTCGCTGAGAATGAGTGTAACTAAGAACACTCCGGTGGTGGCAAGGGACGTTATTTCACTCATTTCCTGGCTCACTAATATATCATTGTAGATAAGAATCACATATTCTCCATCCACGTTTCCCGTCCAAGGAAATTTAGCTTGTATCCTATTCGAGGCTTTTGTAAAGAGAGCAGAAGTAAACGTTGGGTAGCCTGTGTCCTGAGGATCTTTGGTTTTCCTGAAAATATACGTCCTTGAGTGGAAGTGTCTGATGCGCTATAGCTTTGTTTCTTACATTACTTTCGAATACAGCATAGAGTTCGCCAGAGTGCTGATTTCAATTTGCCATCCCACATTCCACAAAATGTGGGTACGGTTTACCTCCACGCTACCCCGCATTTCTGGTCTTTACACTTTTCGTAGATGACCCTTTGTTTGGATGGGAAGTGATAGCACTATGTAGTGTTGATTTGCACCGAGCCCCTGCCTGGTTGACCCAAAACGGTCTATGCCTTTATCCTGAATATATTCAGGATAAAGGCATACACCCCTTTTTCGACAAAGGCATGGTTGAAGAAGTACTGCCGCATTCTAGCTCCTTACCAGGCGAGACCCATCTCCCTCTTGAAATCCCATTTCTGCAATTCTGCCTTGCTCTCAAGTTATTTTCCGTGGTTCAACCCAAGTCATTTTTCCACATTAGGTGTCTTTGCCCATCCTGCAGGGCCATGAATTATAGGCTCCCTGAGATGCCCTGCTCAACTTCCCACTTTCGGAACTGGTCACAAAGCAGCAGGAAATTTTCAAGCCCTATTCTCCTTCTGAGAGAAAGCTTAGACTTGGGTCAATTCTAGATCAGCATTGGAAATTAGAGCGCCAAGTGCCTCTCCAAACATATAGGCATCGTGTCTTATTCTTCCCCATTGCAGTTCATCCATGGAACGAATTCCAATCTATAAGAAAGAGGGTTTTGAAAGTGCTGAATTCCCCATGTGGGGATATTTTCAGGAAAGCGGCTGGAAGCTTGAACCCGAGCACCAGGATATGAGAAGATGAGGTGGCTTTTCATGTTTTTCCCTGTCCAATGGGGTAGCATCCTGCGGCTGTCCCATGCATGTGTTCGCTGTAGGAAGGGTCGTCTGCATTTGGTGATTTCGGGGCCATGGAATCAGGGCAAGGCAGTGTTATTCTAGAAGGGCTGCATTTGCTGACTCATGCTCACGAAGACTCTCAGAGCCACGAGTGTCCTCCCTGAGGTCCCATCCTTCTGTGTGTTAATATATGCTCAAAACAACTTCAATCACAGCCCCTGAATGAAGTCTCGAAGAATTTATCTCTCACTCACTGCCTTTATTTTGCAGTTTGTTCTTCTCTCGTGGTGTAGCTGATTGTCAGTGCTGTGTTGCTTGCTGCTGTGCATCCACTTGACTCTCTTCCAGAGAGACATCGATAAACTGTTTTTCAAATTCTGACCAGTTGTAAATAATCTTTTCTGGTGTGCAAAGTGGGCTGAGTTCAGTCCTTTGAGTTTTAGAGTAAGGTGTGTTCATTCCCTCTTTGGTCTATATAGAATAGTATCTGTGCTCTTTGAAAACACCTGGCTTTTACTCACCTCAAGGGACCTTTGCGCTCCTACAGGCATAAGTGTGTTTGCAAAATCTGTAATTCTTTCTGTCATCTGCCATTTCGTTCATGGGATGCAATTTTATATTCCACCTGTACCTCATCTCTTTGATAAACCACTATTTTCTATGTGACTAAATTCGCTGAGAATGAGTGTAACTAAGAACACTCCTGTGGTGGCAAGGGACGTTATTTCACTCATTTCCTGGCTCACTAATATATCATTGTAGATAAGAATCACATATTCTTCATCCACGTTTTCCGTCCAAGGAAATTTAGATTGTATCCTAGTCGAGGCTTTTGTAAAGAAAGCAGAATTAAACGTTGGGTTGCCTGTGTCCTGAGGATCTTTGGTTTCCCTGAAAATATACGTCCTTGAGTGGAAGGGTCCTATGTGCTATAGCTTTGTTTCTTACATTATTTTCGAATACACCATAGAGTTTACCAGAGTGCTGATTTCAATTTGCCATCCCACATTCCACAAAATGTGGGTACCGTTTACCTCCACGCTACCCTGCATTTCTAGTGTTTACACTTTTCGTAGATGACCCTTTGTTTGGATGGGAAGTGATAGCCGTATGTAGTGTTGATTTGCACCGAGCCCCTGCCTGGTTGACCCAAAACGGTCTATGCCTTTATCCTGAATATATTCAGGATAAACGCATACACCCCTTTTTCGACAAAGGCATGGTTCAAGAAGTACTGCCGCATTCTAGCTCCTTACCAGGCGAGACCCATCTCCCTCTTGAAATCCCATTTCTGCAATTCTGCCTTGCTCTCAAGTTATTTTCCGTGGTTCAACCCAAGTCATTTTTCCACATTAGGTGTCTTTGCCCATCCTGCAGGGCCATGAATTATAGGCTCCCTGAGATGCCCTGCTCAACTTCCCACTTTCGGAACTGGTCACAAAGCAGCAGGAAATTTTCAAGCCCTATTCTCCTTCTGAGAGCAAGCTTAGACTTGGGTCAATTCAAGATCAGCATTGGAAATTAGAGCGCCAAGTGCCTCTCCAAACATATAGGCAATGTGTCTTATTTGTCCCCATTGCAGTTCATCCATGGAACCAATTCCAACCTATAAGAAAGAGGGTATTGAAAGTGCTGACTTCCCCAAGTGGGGTTATTTTCAGGAAAGCGGCTGGAAGCTTGAACCCGAGCACCAGGATATGAGAAGATGAGGTGGCTTTTCATGTTTGTCCCTGTCCAATGGGGTAGCATCCTGCGGCTGTCCCATGCATGTGTTTGCTGCAGGAAGGGTCGTCCGCATTTGGTGATTTCGGGTCCATGGAATCAGGGCAAGGCAGTGTTATTCTAGAAGGGCTGCCTTTGCTGACTCATGCTCATGAAGACTCTCAGAGCCACGAGTGTCGTCCCTGAGGTCCCATCCTTCTGTGTGTTAATATATGCTCAAAACAACTTCAATCACAGACCCTGAACGAAGTCTCGAATAATTTATCTCTCACTCACTGCCTTTATTTTGCAGTTTGTTTTTCTCACGGGGTGTAGCTGACTGTCAGTGCTGTGTTGCTTGCTGCTGTGCATCCACTTGATTGTCTTCCAGAGAGACATGGATAAACTGTTTTTCAAATTCTGACCAGTTGTAAATAATCTTTTCTGGTGTGCAAAGTGGGCTGAGTTCAGTCCTTTGAGTTTTAGAGTAAGTTGTGTTCATTCCCTCTTTGGTCTATATAGAATAGTATCTGTGCTCATTGAAAACACCTGGCTTTTACTCACCTCAAGGGACCTTTGTGCTCCTACAGGCATAAGTGTGTTTGCTAATCTGTAATTCTTTCTGTCGTCTGCCATTTCGTTCATGGGATGCAATTTTATATTCCACCTGTACCTCATCTCTTTGATAAACCACTATTTTCTATGTGACTAAATTCGCTGAGAATGAGTGTAACTAAGAACACTCCGGTGGTGGCAAGGGACGTTATTTCACTCATTTCCTGGCTCACTAATATATCATTGTAGATAAGAATCACATATTCTTCCTCCACGTTTTCCGTCCAAGGAAATTTAGATTGTATCCTAGTCGAGGCTTTTGTAAAGAGAGCAGAAGTCAACGTTGGGTTGCCTGTGTCCTGAGGATCTTTGGTTTTCCTGAAAATATACGTCCTTGAGTGGAAGTGTCCTATGCGCTATAGCTTTGTTTCTTACATTATTTTCGAATACAGCATAGAGTTCGCCAGAGTGCTGATTTCAATTTGCCATCCCACATTCCACAAAATGTGGGTACGGTGTACCTCCACGCTACCCTGCATTTCTTGTCTTTACACTTTTCGTAGATGACCCTTTGTTTGGATGGGAAGTGATAGCACTATGTAGTGTTGATTTGCACCGAGCCCCTGCCTGGTTGACCCAAAACGGTCTATGCCTTTATCCTGAATATATTCAGGATAAAGGCATACACCCCTTTTTCGACAAAGGCATGGTTGAAGAAGTACTGCCGCATTCTAGCTCCTTACCAGGCGAGACCCATCTCCCTCTTGAAATCCCATTTCTGCAATTCTGCCTTGCTCTCAAGTTATTTTCCGTGGTTCAACCCAAGTCATTTTTCCACCTTAGGTGTCTTTGCCCATCCTGCAGGGCCATGAATTATAGGCTCCCTGAGATGCCCTGCTCAACTTCCCACTTTCGGAACTGGTCACAAAGCAGCAGGAAATTGTCAAGCCCTATTCTCCTTCTGAGAGCAAGCTTAGACTTGGGTCAATTCTAGATCAGCATTGGAAATTAGAGCGCCAAGTGCCTCTCCAAACATATAGGCATCGTGTCTTATTCTTCCCCATTGCAGTTCATCCATGGAACGAATTCCAATCTATAAGAAAGAGGGTTTTGAAAGTGCTGAATTCCCCATGTGGGGATATTTTCAGGAAAGCGGCTGGAAGCTTGAACCCGAGCACCAGGATACGAGAAGATGAGGTGGCTTTTCATGTTTTTCCCTGTCCAATGGGGTAGCATCCTGCGGCTGTCCCATGCATGTGTTCGCTGTAGGAAGGGTCGTCTGCATTTGGTGATTTCGGGGCCATGGAATCAGGGCAAGGCAGTGTTATTCTAGAAGGGCTGCATTTGCTGACTCATGCTCACGAAGACTCTCAGAGCCACGAGTGTCCTCCCTGAGGTCCCATCCTTCTGTGTGTTAATATATGCTCAAAACAACTTCAATCACAGCCCCTGAATGAAGTCTCGAAGAATTTATCTCTCACTCACTGCCTTTATTTTGCAGTTTGTTCTTCTCTCGTGGTGTAGCTGATTGTCAGTGCTGTGTTGCTTGCTGCTGTGCATCCACTTGACTCTCTTCCAGAGAGACATCGATAAACTGTTTTTCAAATTCTGACCAGTTGTAAATAATCTTTTCTGGTGTGCAAAGTGGGCTGAGTTCAGTCCTTTGAGTTTTAGAGTAAGGTGTGTTCATTCCCTCTTTGGTCTATATAGAATAGTATCTGTGCTCTTTGAAAACACCTGGCTTTTACTCACCTCAAGGGACCTTTGCGCTCCTACAGGCATAAGTGTGTTTGCAAAATCTGTAATTCTTTCTGTCATCTGCCATTTCGTTCATGGGATGCAATTTTATATTCCACCTGTACCTCATCTCTTTGATAAACCACTATTTTCTATGTGACTAAATTCGCTGAGAATGAGTGTAACTAAGAACACTCCTGTGGTGGCAAGGGACGTTATTTCACTCATTTCCTGGCTCACTAATATATCATTGTAGATAAGAATCACATATTCTTCATCCACGTTTTCCGTCCAAGGAAATTTAGATTGTATCCTAGTCGAGGCTTTTGTAAAGAAAGCAGAATTAAACGTTGGGTTGCCTGTGTCCTGAGGATCTTTGGTTTCCCTGAAAATATACGTCCTTGAGTGGAAGGGTCCTATGTGCTATAGCTTTGTTTCTTACATTATTTTCGAATACACCATAGAGTTTACCAGAGTGCTGATTTCAATTTGCCATCCCACATTCCACAAAATGTGGGTACCGTTTACCTCCACGCTACCCTGCATTTCTAGTGTTTACACTTTTCGTAGATGACCCTTTGTTTGGATGGGAAGTGATAGCCGTATGTAGTGTTGATTTGCACCGAGCCCCTGCCTGGTTGACCCAAAACGGTCTATGCCTTTATCCTGAATATATTCAGGATAAACGCATACACCCCTTTTTCGACAAAGGCATGGTTCAAGAAGTACTGCCGCATTCTAGCTCCTTACCAGGCGAGACCCATCTCCCTCTTGAAATCCCATTTCTGCAATTCTGCCTTGCTCTCAAGTTATTTTCCGTGGTTCAACCCAAGTCATTTTTCCACATTAGGTGTCTTTGCCCATCCTGCAGGGCCATGAATTATAGGCTCCCTGAGATGCCCTGCTCAACTTCCCACTTTCGGAACTGGTCACAAAGCAGCAGGAAATTTTCAAGCCCTATTCTCCTTCTGAGAGCAAGCTTAGACTTGGGTCAATTCAAGATCAGCATTGGAAATTAGAGCGCCAAGTGCCTCTCCAAACATATAGGCAATGTGTCTTATTTGTCCCCATTGCAGTTCATCCATGGAACCAATTCCAACCTATAAGAAAGAGGGTATTGAAAGTGCTGACTTCCCCAAGTGGGGTTATTTTCAGGAAAGCGGCTGGAAGCTTGAACCCGAGCACCAGGATATGAGAAGATGAGGTGGCTTTTCATGTTTGTCCCTGTCCAATGGGGTAGCATCCTGCGGCTGTCCCATGCATGTGTTTGCTGCAGGAAGGGTCGTCCGCATTTGGTGATTTCGGGTCCATGGAATCAGGGCAAGGCAGTGTTATTCTAGAAGGGCTGCCTTTGCTGACTCATGCTCATGAAGACTCTCAGAGCCACGAGTGTCGTCCCTGAGGTCCCATCCTTCTGTGTGTTAATATATGCTCAAAACAACTTCAATCACAGACCCTGAACGAAGTCTCGAATAATTTATCTCTCACTCACTGCCTTTATTTTGCAGTTTGTTTTTCTCACGGGGTGTAGCTGACTGTCAGTGCTGTGTTGCTTGCTGCTGTGCATCCACTTGATTGTCTTCCAGAGAGACATGGATAAACTGTTTTTCAAATTCTGACCAGTTGTAAATAATCTTTTCTGGTGTGCAAAGTGGGCTGAGTTCAGTCCTTTGAGTTTTAGAGTAAGTTGTGTTCATTCCCTCTTTGGTCTATATAGAATAGTATCTGTGCTCATTGAAAACACCTGGCTTTTACTCACCTCAAGGGACCTTTGTGCTCCTACAGGCATAAGTGTGTTTGCTAATCTGTAATTCTTTCTGTCGTCTGCCATTTCGTTCATGGGATGCAATTTTATATTCCACCTGTACCTCATCTCTTTGATAAACCACTATTTTCTATGTGACTAAATTCGCTGAGAATGAGTGTAACTAAGAACACTCCGGTGGTGGCAAGGGACGTTATTTCACTCATTTCCTGGCTCACTAATATATCATTGTAGATAAGAATCACATATTCTTCCTCCACGTTTTCCGTCCAAGGAAATTTAGATTGTATCCTAGTCGAGGCTTTTGTAAAGAGAGCAGAAGTCAACGTTGGGTTGCCTGTGTCCTGAGGATCTTTGGTTTTCCTGAAAATATACGTCCTTGAGTGGAAGTGTCCTATGCGCTATAGCTTTGTTTCTTACATTATTTTCGAATACAGCATAGAGTTCGCCAGAGTGCTGATTTCAATTTGCCATCCCACATTCCACAAAATGTGGGTACGGTGTACCTCCACGCTACCCTGCATTTCTTGTCTTTACACTTTTCGTAGATGACCCTTTGTTTGGATGGGAAGTGATAGCACTATGTAGTGTTGATTTGCACCGAGCCCCTGCCTGGTTGACCCAAAACGGTCTATGCCTTTATCCTGAATATATTCAGGATAAAGGCATACACCCCTTTTTCGACAAAGGCATGGTTGAAGAAGTACTGCCGCATTCTAGCTCCTTACCAGGCGAGACCCATCTCCCTCTTGAAATCCCATTTCTGCAATTCTGCCTTGCTCTCAAGTTATTTTCCGTGGTTCAACCCAAGTCATTTTTCCACCTTAGGTGTCTTTGCCCATCCTGCAGGGCCATGAATTATAGGCTCCCTGAGATGCCCTGCTCAACTTCCCACTTTCGGAACTGGTCACAAAGCAGCAGGAAATTGTCAAGCCCTATTCTCCTTCTGAGAGCAAGCTTAGACTTGGGTCAATTCTAGATCAGCATTGGAAATTAGAGCGCCAAGTGCCTCTCCAAACATATAGGCATCGTGTCTTATTCTTCCCCATTGCAGTTCATCCATGGAACGAATTCCAATCTATAAGAAAGAGGGTTTTGAAAGTGCTGAATTCCCCATGTGGGGATATTTTCAGGAAAGCGGCTGGAAGCTTGAACCCGAGCACCAGGATACGAGAAGATGAGGTGGCTTTTCATGTTTTTCCCTGTCCAATGGGGTAGCATCCTGCGGCTGTCCCATGCATGTGTTCGCTGTAGGAAGGGTCGTCTGCATTTGGTGATTTCGGGGCCATGGAATCAGGGCAAGGCAGTGTTATTCTAGAAGGGCTGCATTTGCTGACTCATGCTCACGAAGACTCTCAGAGCCACGAGTGTCCTCCCTGAGGTCCCATCCTTCTGTGTCTTAATATATGCTCAAAACAACTTCAATCACAGCCCCTGAACGAAGTCTCGAAGAATTTATCTCTCACTCACTGCCTTTATTTTGCAGTTTGTTTTTCTCACGGGGTGTAGCTGATTGTCAGTGCTGTGTTGCTTTCTGCTGTGCATCCACTTGATTCTCTTCCAGAGAGACATCGATAAACTGTTTTTCAAATTCTGACCAGTTGTAAATAATCTTTTCTGGTGTGCAAAGTGGGCTGAGTTCAGTGCTTTGAGTTTTAGAGTAAGTTGTGTTCATTCCCTCTTTGGTCTATATAGAATAGTATCTGTGCTCATTGAAAACACCTGGCTTTTACTCACCTCAAGGGACCTTTGCGCTCCTACAGGCATAAGTGTGTTTGCTAAATCTGTAATTCTTTCTGTCGTCTGCCATTTCATTCATGGGATGCAATTTTATATTCCACCTGTACCTCATCACTTTGATAAACCACTATTTTCTATGTGACTAAATTCGCTGAGAATGAGTGTAACTAAGAACACTCCGGTGGTGGCAAGGGACGTTATTTCACTCATTTCCTGGCTCACTAATATATCATTGTAGATAAGAATCACATATTCTCCATCCACGTTTCCCGTCCAAGGAAATTTAGCTTTTATCCTATTCGAGGCTTTTGTAAAGAGAGCAGAAGTAAACGTTGGGTAGCCTGTGTCCTGAGGATCCTTGGTTTTCCTGAAAATATACGTCCTTCAGTGGAAGTGTCTGATGCGCTATAGCTGTGTTTCTTACATTACTTTCGAATACAGCATAGAGTTCGCCAGAGTGCTGATTTCAATTTGCCATCCCACATTCCACAAAATGTGGCTACGGTTTACCTCCACGCTACCCTGCATTTCTGGTCTTTACACTTTTCGTAGATAACCCTTTGTTTGGATGGGAAGTGATAGCACTATGTAGTGTTGATTTGCACCGAGCCCCTGCCTGGTTGACCCAAAACGGTCTATGCCTTTATCCTGAATATATTCAGGATAAAGGCATACACCCCTTTTTCGACAAAGGCATGGTTGAAGAAGTACTGCCGCATTCTAGCTCCTTACCAGGCGAGACCCATCTCCCTCTTGAAATCCCATTTCTGCAATTCTGCCTTGCTCTCAAGTTATTTTCCGTGGTTCAACCCAAGTCATTTTTCCACATTAGGTGTCTTTGCCCATCCTGCAGGGCCATGAATTATAGGCTCCCTGAGATGCCCTGCTCAACTTCCCACTTTCGGAACTGGTCACAAAGCAGCAGGAAATTTTCAAGCCCTATTCTCCTTCTGAGAGCAAGCTTAGACTTGGGTCAATTCTAGATCAGCATTGGAAATTAGAGCGCCAAGTGCCTCTCAAAACATATAGGCATCGTGTCTTATTCTTCCCCATTGCAGTTCATCCATGGAACGAATTCCAATCTATAAGAAAGAGGGTTTTGAAAGTGCTGAATTCCCCATGTGGGGATATTTTCAGGAAAGCGGCTGGAAGCTTGAACCCGAGCACCAGGATACGAGAAGATGAGGTGGCTTTTCATGTTTTTCCCTGGCCAATGGGGTAGCAACCTGCGGCTGTCCCATGCATGTGTTCGCTGTAGGAAGGGTCGTCTGCATTTGGTGATTTCGGGGCCATGGAATCAGGGCAAGGCAGTGTTATTCTAGAAGGGCTGCATTTGCTGACTCATGCTCACGAAGACTCTCAGAGCCACGAGTGTCCTCCCTGAGGTCCCATCCTTCTGTGTCTTAATATATGCTCAAAACAACTTCAATCACAGCCCCTGAACGAAGTCTCGAAGTATTTATCTCTCACTCACTGCCTTTAGTTTGCAGTTTGTTTTTCTCACGGGGTGTAGCTGATTGTCAGTGCTGTGTTGCTTGCTGCTGTGCATCCACTTGATTCTCTTCCAGAGAGACATCGATAAACTGTTTTTCAAATTCTGACCAGTTGTAAATAATCTTTTCTGGTGTGCAAAGTGGGCTGAGTTCAGTCCTTTGAGTTTTAGAGTAAGGTGTGTTCATTCCCTCTTTGGTCTATATAGAATAGTATCTGTGCTCATTGAAAACACCTGGCTTTTACTCACCTCAAGGGACCTTTGCGCTCCTACAGGCATAAGTGTGTTTGCTAAATCTGTAATTCTTTCTGTCGTCTGCCATTTCGTTCATGGGATGCAATTTTATATTCCACCTGTACCTCATCTCTTTGATAAACCACTCTTTTCTATGTGACTAAATTCGCTGAGAATGAGTGTAACTAAGAACACTCCGGTGGTGGCAAGGGACGTTATTTCACTCATTTCCTGGCTCACTAATATATCATTGTAGATAAGAATCACATATTCTTCATCCACATTTTCCGTCCAAGGAAATTTAGATTGTATCCTAGTCGAGGCTTTTGTAAAGAGAGCAGAAGTCAACGTTGGGTTGCCTGTGTCCTGAGGATCTTTGGTTTTCCTGAAAATATACGTCCTTGAGTGGAAGTGTCCTATGCGCTACAGCTTTGTTTCTTACATTACTTTCGAATACAGCGTAGAGTTCGCCAGAGTGCTGATTTCAATTTGCCATCCCACATTCCACAAAATGTGGGTACGGTTTACCTCCATGCTACCCTGCATTTCTGGTCTTTACACTTTCGTAGATGACCCTTTGTTTGGATGGGAAGTGATAGCACTATGTAGTGTTGATTTGCACCGAGCCCCTGCCTGGTTGACCCAAAACGGTCTATGCCTTTATCCTGAATAAATTCAGGATAAAGGCATACACCCCTTTTTCGACAAAGGCATGGTTGAAGAAGTACTGCCGCATTCTAGCTCCTTACCAGGCGAGACCCATCTCCCTCTTGAAATCCCATTTCTGCAATTCTGCCTTGCTCTCAAGTTATTTTCCGTGGTTCAACCCAAGTCATTTTTCCACATTAGGTGTCTTTGCCCATCCTGCAGGGCCATGAATTATAGGCTCCCTGAGATGCCCTGCTCAACTTCCCACTTTCGGAACTGGTCACAAAGCAGCAGGAAATTATCAAGCCCTATTCTCCTTCTGAGAGCAAGCTTAGACTTGGTTCAATTCTAGATCAGCATTGGAAATTAGAGCGCCAAGTGCCTCTCCAAACATATAGGCATCGTGTCTTATTCTTCCCCATTGCAGTTCATCCATGGAACGAATTCCAATCTATAAGAAAGAGTGTTTTGAAAGTGCTGACTTCCCCATGTGGGGATATTTTCAGGAAAGCGGCCGGAAGCTTGAACCCGATCACCAGGATATGAGAAGATGAGGTGGCTTTTCATGTTTTTTCCCTGGCCAATGGGGTAGCATCCTGCGGCTGTCCCATGCATGTGTTCGCTGTAGGAAGGGTCATCTGCATTTGGTGATTTCGGGGCCATAGAATCAGGGCAAGGCAGTGTTATTCTAGAAGGGCTGCATTTGCTGACTCATGCTGACGAAGACTCTCAGAGCCACGACTGTCCTCCCTGAGGGCCCATCCTTCTGTGTGTTAATATATGCTCAGAATAACTTCAATCACAGCCCCTGAACTAAGTCTCGAAGAATTTATCTCTCACTCACTGCCTTTATTTTGCAGTTTGTTTTTCTCACGGGGTGTAGCTGATTGTCAGTGCTGTGTTGCTTGCTGCTGTGCATCCACTTGATTCTCTTCCAGATAGACATCGATAAACTGTTTTTCAAATTCTGACCAGTTGTAAATAATCTTTTCTGGTGTGCAAAGTGGGCTGAGTTCAGTCCTTTGAGTTTTAGAGTAAGTTGTGTTCATTCCCTCTTTGGTCTATATAAAATAGTATCTGTGCTCATTGAAAACACCTGGCTTTTACTCACCTCAAGGGACCTTTGCGCTCCTTCAGGCATAAGTGTGTTTGCTAAATCTGTAATTCTTTCTGTCGTCTGCCATTTCGTTCATGGGATGCAATTTTATATTCCACCTGTACCTCATCTCTTTGATAAACCACTATTTTCTATGTGACTAAATTCGCTGAGAATGAGTGTAACTAAGAACACTCCGGTGGTGGCAAGGGACGTTATTTCACTCATTTCCTGGCTCACTAATATATCATTGTAGATAAGAATCACATATTCTTCATCCACGTTTTCCGTCCAAGGTAATTTAGATTGTATCCTAGTCGAGGCTTTTGTAAAGATAGCAGAAGTAAACGTTGGGTTGCCTGTGTCCTGAGGATCTTTGGTTTTCCTGAAAATATACGTCCTTGAGTGGAAGTGTCTGATGCGCTATAGCTTTGTTTCTTACATTACTTTCGAATACAGCATAGAGTTCGCCAGAGTGCTGATTTCAATTTGCCATCCCACATTCCACAAAATGTGGGTACGGTTTACCTCCACGCTACCCTGCATTTCTGGTCTTTACACTTTTCGTAGATGACCCTTTGTTTGGATGGGAAGTGATAGCACTATGTAGTGTTGATTTGCACCGAGTGGCTGCCTGGATCCACCAAAACGGTCTTTGCCTTTATCCTGAAAATATTCAGGATAAAGGCATACACCCCTTTTTCGACAAAGGCATGTTTGAAGAAGTACTGCCGCATTCTAGCTCCTTACCAGGCGAGACCCATCTCCCTCTTGAAATCCCATTTCTGCAATTCTGCCTTGCTCTCAAGTTATTTTCCGTGGTTCAACCCGAGTCATTTTTCCACATTAGGTGTCTTTGCCCATCCTGCAGGGCCATGAATTATAGGCTCCCTGAGATGCCCTGCTCAACTTCCCACTTTCGGAACAGGTCACCAAGCAGCAGGAAATTGTCAAGCCCTATTCTCCTTCTGAGAGCAAGCTTAGACTTGGGTCAATTCTAGATCAGCATTGGAAATTAGAGCGCCAAGTGCCTCTCCAAACATATAGGCATCGTGTCTTATTCTTCCCCATTGCAGTTCATCCATGGAACGAATTCCAATCTATAAGAAAGAGTGTTTTGAAAGTGCTGACTTCCCCATGTGGGGATATTTTCAGGAAAACGGCTGGAAGCTTGAACCCGATCACCAGGATATGAGAAGATGAGGTGGCTTTTCATGTTTTTTCCCTGTCCAATGGGGTAGCATCCTGCGGCTGTCCCATGCATGTGTTCACTGTAGGAAGGGTCGTCTGCATTTGGTGATTTCGGGGCCATGGAATCAGGGCAAGGCAGTGTTATTCTAGAAGGGCTGCATTTGCTGACTCATGCTGACGAAGACTCTCAGAGCCACGAGGGTCCTCCCTGAGGTCGCATCTTTCTGTGTCTTAATATATGCTCAAAACAACTTCAATCACAGCCCCTGAACGAAGTCTCGAAGAATTTATCTCTCACTCACTGCCTTTAGTTTGCAGTTTGTTTTTCTCACGAGGTGTAGCTGATTGTCAGTGCTGTGTTGCTTGCTGCTGTGCATCCACTTGATTCTCTTCCAGAGAGACATCGATAAACTGTTTTTCAAATTCTGACCAGTTGTAAATAATCTTTTCTGGTGTGCAAAGTGGGCTGAGTTCAGTGCTTTGAGTTTTAGAGTAAGTTGTGTTCATTCCCTCTTTGGTCTATATAGAATAGTATCTGTGCTCATTGAAAACACCTGGCTTTTACTCACCTCAAGGGACCTTTGCGCTCCTACAGGCATAAGTGTGTTTGCTAAATCTGTAATTCTTTCTGTCGTCTGCCATTTCGTTCATGGGATGCAATTTTATATTCCACCTGTAACTCATCTCTTTGATAAACCACTTTTTTCTATGTGACTAAATTCGCTGAGAATGAGTGTAACTAAGAACACTCCGGTGGTGGCAAGGGACGTTATTTCACTCATTTCCTGGCTCACTAATATATCATTGTAGATAAGAATCACATATTCTCCATCCACGTTTCCCGTCCAAGGAAATTTAGATTGTATCCTAGTCGAGGCTTTTGTAAAGAGAGCAGAAGTAAACGTTGGGTTGCCTGTGTCCTGAGGATCTTTGGTTTTCCTGAAAATATACGTCCTTGAGTGGAAGTGTCTGATGCGCTATAGCTTTGTTTCTTACATTACTTTCGAATACAGCATAGAGTTCGCCAGAGTGCTGATTTCAATTTGCCATCCCACATTCCACAAAATGTGGGTACGGTTTACCTCCACGCTACCCTGCATTTCTGGTCTTTACACTTTTCGTAGATGACCCTTTCTTTGGATGGGAAGTGATAGCACTATGTAGTGTTGATTTGCACCGAGCCCCTGCCTGGTTGACCCAAAACGGCCTATGCCTTTATCCTGAATATATTCAGGATAAAGGCATACACCCCTTTTTCGACAAAGGCATGGTTGAAGAAGTACTGCCGCATTCTAGCTCCTTACCAGGCGAGACCCATCTGCCTCTTGAAATCCCATTTCTGCAATTCTGCCTTTCTCTCAAGTTATTTTCCGTGGTTCAAGCCAAGTCATTTTTCCACATTAGGTGTCTTTGCCCATCCTGCAGGGCCATGAATTATAGGCTCCCTGAGATGCCCTGCTCAACATCCCACTTTCGGAACTGGTCACAAAGCAGCAGGAAATTGTCAAGCCCTATTCTCCTTCTGAGAGCAAGCTTAGACTTGGGTCAGTTCTAGATCAGCATTGGAAATTAGAGTGCCAAGTGCCTCTCCAAACATATAGGCATCGTGTCTTATTCTTCCCCATTGGAGTTCATCCATGGAACGAATTCCAATCTATAAGAAAGAGGGTTTTGAAAGTGCTGAATTCCCCATGTGGGGATATTTTCAGGAAAGCGGCTGGAAGCTTGAACCCGAGTACCAGGATATGAGAAGATGAGGTGGCTTTTCATGTTTTTCCCTGGCCAATGGGGTAGCATCCTGCGGCTGTCCCATGCATGTGTTCGCTGTAGGAAGGGTCGTCTGCATTTGGTGATTTCGGGGCCATGGAATCAGGGCAAGGCAGTGTTATTCTAGAAGGGCTGCATTTGCTGACTCATGCTCACGAAGACTCTCAGAGCCACTAGTGTCCTCCCTGAGGTCCCATCCCTCTGTGTCTTAATATATGCTCAAAACAACTTCAATCACAGCCCCTGAACGAAGTCTCGAAGAATTTATCTCTCACTCACTTCCTTTATTTTGCAGTGTGTTTTTCTCACGGGGTGTAGCTGATTGTCAGTGCTGTGTTGCTTTCTGCTGTGCATCCACTTGATTCTCTTCCAGAGAGACATCGATAAACTGTTTTTCAAATTCTGACCAGTTGTAAATAATCTTTTCTGGTGTGCAAAGTGGGCTGAGTTCAGTCCTTTGAGTTTTAGAGTAAGGTGTGTTCATTCCCTCTTTGGTCTATATAGAATAGTATCTGTGCTCATTGAAAACACCTGGCTTTTACTCACCTCAAGGGACCTTTGCGCTCCTACAGGCATAAGTGTGTTTGCTAAATCTGTAATTCTTTCTGTCGTCTGCCATTTCGTTCATGGGATGCAATTTTATATTCCACCTGTACCTCATCTCTTTGATAAACCACTATTTTCTATGTGACTAAATTCGCTGAGAATGAGTGTAACTAAGAACACTCCGGTGGTGGCAAGGGACGTTATTTCACTCATTTCCTGGCTCACTAATATATCATTGTAGATAAGAATCACATATTCTTCATCCACGTTTTCCGTCCAAGGAAATTTAGATTGTATCCTAGTCGAGGCTTTTGTAAAGAGAGCAGAAGTAAACGTTGGGTTGTCTGTGTCCTGAGGATCTTTGGTTTTCCTGAAAATATACGTCCTTGAGTGGAAGTGTCCTATGCGCTATAGCTTTGTTTCTTACATTACTTTCGAATACAGCGTAGAGTTCGCCAGAGTGCTGATTTCAATTTGCCATCCCACATTCCACAAAATGTGGGTACGGTTTACCTCCACGCTACCCTGCATTTCTGGTCTTTACACTTTTCGTAGATGACCCTTTGTTTGGATGGGAAGTGATAGCACTATGTAGTGTTGATTTGCACCGAGCCCCTGCCTGGTTGCACCAAAACGGTCTTTGCCTTTATCCTGAATATATTCAGGATAAAGGCATACACCCCTTTTTCGACAAAGGCATGTTTGAAGAAGTACTGCCGCATTCTAGCTCCTTACCAGGCGAGACCCATCTCCCTCTTGAAATCCCATTTCTGCAATTCTGCCTTGCTCTCAAGTTATTTTCCGTGGTTCAACCCAAGTCATTTTTCCACATTAGGTGTCTTTGCCCATCCTGCAGGGCCATGAATTATAGGCTCCCTGAGATGCCCTGCTCAACTTCCCACTTTCGGAACTGGTCACAAAGCAGCAGGAAATTTTCAAGCCCTATTCTCCTTCTGAGAGCAAGCTTAGACTTGGGTCAATTCTAGATCAGCATTGGAAATTAGAGCGCCAAGTGCCTCTCCAAACATATAGGCATCGTGTCTTATTTTCCCCATTGCAGTTCATCCATGGAACGAATTGCAATCTATAAGAAAGAGGGTTTTGAAAGTGCTGACTTCCCCATGTGGGGATATTTTCAGGAAAGCGGCTGGAAGCTTGAACCCGAGCACCAGGATATGAGAAGATGAGGTGGCTTTTCATGTTTTTTCCCTGTCCAATGGGGTAGCATCCTGCGGCTGTCCCATGCATGTGTTCGCTCTAGGAAGGGTCGTCTGCATTTGGTGATTTCGGGTCCATGGAATCAGGGCAAGGCAGTGTTATTCTAGAAGGGCTGCATTTGCTGACTCATGCTCACGAAGACTCTCAGAGCCACGAGTGTCCTCCCTGAGGTCCCATCCTTCTGTGTGTTAATATATGCTCAAAACAACTTCAATCACAGCCCCTGAACGAAGTCTCGAAGAATTTATCTCTCACTCACTGCCTTTATTTTGCAGTTTGTTTTTCTCACGGGGTGTAGCTGATTGTCAGTGCTGTGTTGCTTGCTGCTGTGCATCCACATGATTCTCTTCCAGAGAGACACCGATAAACTGTTTTTCAAATTCTGACCAGTTGTAAATAATCTTTTCTGGTGTGCAAAGTGGGCTGAGTTCAGTGCTTTGAGTTTTAGAGTAAGGTGTGTTCATTCCCTCTTTGGTCTATATAGAATAGTATCTGTGCTCATTGAAAACACCTGGCTTTTACTCACCTCAAGGGACCTTTGCGCTCCTACAGGCATAAGTGTGTTTGCTAAATCTGTAATTCTTTCTGTCGTCTGCCATTTCGTTCATGGGATGCAATTTTATATTCCACCTGTACCTCATCTCTTTGATAAACCACTATTTTCTATGTGACTAAATTCGCTGAGAATGAGTGTAACTAACAACAGTCCGGTCGTGGCAAGGGACGTTATTTCACTCATTTCCTGGCTCACTAATATATCATGTATATAAGAATCACATATTCTTCATCCACGTTTTCCGTCCAAGGAAATTTAGACTGTATCCTAGTCGAGGCTTTTGTAAAGAAATCAGAAGTCAACGTTGGGTTGCCTGTGTCCTGAGGATCTTTTGTTTTCCTGAAAATATACGTCCTTGAGTGGAAGTGTCCTATGTGCTATAGCTTTGTTTCTTACATTATTTTCGAATACAGCATAGAGTTCGCCAGAGAGCTGATTTCAATTTGCCATCCCACATTCCACAAAATGTGGGTACGGTTTACCTCCACGCTACCCTGCATTTCTTGTCTTTACACTTTTCGTAGATGACCCTTTGTTTTGATTCGAAGTGATAGAACTATGTAGTGTTGATTTGCACCGAGCCCCTGCCTGGTTGACCCAAAACGGTCTATGCCTTTATCCTGAATATATTCAGGATAAAGGCATACACCACTTTTTCGACAAAGGCATGGTTGAAGAAGTACTGCCGCATTCTAGCTCCTTACCAGGCGAGACCCATCTCCCTCTTGAAATCCCATTTCTGCAATTCTGCCTTGCTCTCAAGTTATTTTCCGTGGTTCAACCCAAGTCATTTTTCCACATTAGGTGTCTTTGCCCATCCTGCAGGGCCATGAATTATAGGCTCCCTGAGACGCCCTGCTCAACTTCCCACTTTCGGAACTGGTCACAAAGCAGCAGGAAATTGTCAAGCCCTATTCTCCTTCTGAGACCAAGCTTAGGCTTGGTTCAATTCTAGATCAGCATTGGAAATTAGAGCACCAGGTGCCTGTCCAAACACATAGGCATCGTGTCTTATTCTTCCCCATTGCAGTTCATCCATGGAACGAATTCCAAGCTATAAGAAAGAGGGTTTTGAAAGTGCTGACTTCCCCAAGTGGGGATATTTTCTTGAAAGCGGCTGGAAGCTTGAACCCGAGCACCAGGATATGAGAAGATGAGGGGGCTTTTCATGTTTTTTCCCTGTCCAATGGGGTAGCATCCTGCGGCTGTCCCATGCATGTGTTCGCTGTATGAAGGGTTGTCTGCATTTGGTGATTTCGGGTCGATGGAATCAGGGCAAGGCAGTGTTATTCTAGAAGGTCTGCATTTGCTGACTCATGCTCACGAAGACTCTCAGAGCCACGAGTGTCCTCCCTGAGGTCCCATCCTTCTGTGTGTTAATATATGCTCAAAACTACTTCAATCACAGCCCCTGAACGAAGTCGCGACGAATTTATCTCTCACTCACTGCCTTTATTTTGCAGTTTGTTTTTCTCACGGGGTGTAGCTGATTGTCAGTGCTGTGTTGCTTGCTGCTGTGCATCCACTTGATTCTCTTCCAGAGAGACATCGATAAACTGTTTTTCAAATTCTGACCAGTTGTAAATAATCTTTTCTGGTGTGCAAAGTGGGCTGAGTTCAGTCCTTTGAGTTTTAGAGTAAGTTGTGTTCATTCCCTCTTTGGTCTATATAGAATAGTATCTGTGCTCATTGAAAACACCTGGCTTTTACTCACCTCAAGGGACCTCTGCACTCCTACAGGCATAAGTGTGTTTGCTAAATCTGTAATTCTTTCTGTCGTCTGCCATTTCGTTCATGGGATGCAATTTTATATTCCACCTGTACCTCATCTCTTTGATAAACCACTATTTTCTATGTGACTAAATTCGCTGAGAATGAGTGTAACTAAGAACACTCCGGTGGTGGCAAGGGACGTTATTTCACTCATTTCCTGGCTCACTAATATATCATTGTAGATAAGAATCACATATTCTTCCTCCACGTTTTCCGTCCAAGGATATTTAATTTGTATCATAGTCGAGGCTTTTGTAAAGAGAGCAGAAGTCAACGTTGGGTTGCCTGTGTCCTGAGGATCTTTGGTTTTCCTGAAAATATACGTCCTTGAGTGGAAGTGTCCTATGCGCTATAGCTTTGTTTCTTACATTATTTTCGAATACACCATAGAGTTCGCCAGAGTGCTGATTTCAATTTGCCATCCCACATTCCACAAAATGTGGGTACGGTTTACCTCCACGCTACCCTGCATTTCTGGTCTTTACACTTTTCGTAGATGACCCTTTTTTTTGATTGGAAGTGATAGAATTAGGTAGTGTTGATTTGCAACCAGCCCCTGCCTGGTTGCCCCAAAACGGTCTATGCCTCTATCCTGAATATATTCAGGATAAAGGGATACAACCCTTTTTCGACACAGGCATGGTTGAAGAAGTACTGCCGCATTCTAGCTCCTTACCAGGCGAGACCCATCTCCCTCTTGAAATCCCATTTCAGCAATTCTGCCTTGCTCTCAAGTTATTTTCCTTGGTTCAACCCAAGTCATTTTTCCACATTAGGTGTCTTTGCCCATCCTGCAGGGCCATGAATTATAGGCTCCCTGAGATGCCCTGCTCAACTTCCCACTTTCGGAACTGGTCACAAAGCAGCAGGAAATTTTCAAGCCCTATTCTCCTTCTGAGAGCAAGCTTAGGCTTGGGTCAATTGTAGATCAGCATTGGAAATTAGAGATCCAAGTGCCTGTCGAAATATATAGGCATCGTGTCTTATTCTTCCCCATTGCAGTTCATTCATGGAACGAATTCCAAGCTATAAGAAAGAGGGTTTTGAAAGTGCTGACTTCCCCAAGTGGGGATATTTTCAGGAAAGCGGCTGGTAGCTTGAACCCGAACACCAGGATATGAGAAGATGAGGTGGCTTTTCATGTTTTTTCCCTGTACAATGGGGTAGCATCCTGCGGCTGTCCCATGCATGTGTTTACAGTAGGAAGGGTCGTCTGCATTTGGTGATTTCGGGGCCATGGAATCAGGGCAAGGCAGTGTTATTCTAGAAGGGCTGCATTTGCTGACTCATGCTCACGAAGACTCTCAGAGCCACGAGTGTCCTCCCTGAGGTCCCATTCTTCTGTGTGTTAATATATGCTAAAAACAGCTTCAATCACAGCCCCTGAATGAAGTATTGAAGAATTTATCTCTCACTCACTGCCGTTATTTTGGAGTTTGTTTTTCTCTCGGGGTGTAGCTGATTGTCAGTGCTGTGTTGCTTGCTGCTGTGCATCCACTTGATTCTCTTCCAGAGAGACATCGATAAACTGTTTTTCAAATTCTGACCAGGTGTAAATAATCTTTTCTGGTATGCAAAGTGGGCTGAGTTCAGTCCTTTGAGTTTTAGAGTAAGTTGTGTTCATTCCCTCTTTGGTCTATATAGAATAGTATTTGTGCTCATTGAAAACACCTGGATTTTACTCACCTCAAGGGACCTCTGCGCTCCTACAGGCATAAGTGTGTTTGCTAAATCTGTAATTCTTTCTGTCGTCTGCCATTTCGTTCATGGGATGCAATTTTATATTCCACCTGTACCTCATCTCTTTGATAAACCACTATTTTCTATGTGACTAAATTCGCTGAGAATGAGTGTAACTAAGAACACTCCGGTGGTGGCAAGGGACGTTATTTCACTCATTTCCTGGCTCACTAATATATCATTGTAGATAAGAATCACATATTCTTCATCCACGTTTTCCGTCCAAGGAAATTTAGATTGTATCCTACTCGAGGTTTTGTAAAGAGAGCAGAAGTCAACGTTGGGTTGCCTGTGTCCTGAGGATCTTTGGTTTTCCTGAAAATATACGTCCTTGAGTGGAAGTGTCCTATGCGCTCTAGCTTTGTTTCTTACATTATTTTCGAATACAGCATAGAGTTCGCCAGAGTGCTGATTTCAATTTGCCATCCCACATTCCACAAAATGTGGGTACGGTTTACCTCCATGCTACACTGCATTTCTGGTCTTTACACTTTTCGTAGATGACCCTTGGATTTGATTCAAAGTGATAGAATTATGTGTTGTTGATTTCCACCGAGCCCCTGCCTGGTTGCCCCAAAACAGTCTATGCCTGTATCCTGAATATATTCAGGATAAACGCATACACCCCTTTTTCGACAAAGGCATGGTTGAAGAAGTACTGCCGCATTCTAGATCCTTACCAGGCGAGACCCATCTCCCTCTTGAAATCCCATTTCTGCAATTCTGCCTTGCTCTCAAGTTATTTTCCGTGGTTCAACCCAAGACATTTTTCCACATTAGGTGTCTTTGCCCATCCTGCAGGGCCATGAACTATAGGCTCCCGGAGATGCCCTGCTCAACTTCCCACTTTCGGAACTGGTCACAAAGCAGCAGGAAATTTTCAAGCCCTATTCTCCTTCTGAGAGCAAGCTTAGGCTTGGGTCAATTCTAGATCAGCATTGGGAATTAGAGCGCCAAGTGCCTGTCCAAATATAAAGGCATCCTGTCTTATTCTTCCCTATTGCAGTTCATCCATGGAACGAATTCCAAGCTATAAGAAAGAGGGTTTTGAAAGTGCTGACTTCCCCAAGTGGGGATATTTTCAGGAAAGTGGCTGGAAGCTTGAACCCGAGCACCAGGATATGAGAAGATGAGGTGGCTTTTCATGTTTTTTCCCTGTCCAATGGGGTAGCATCCTGCGGTGTCCCATGCATGTGTTCACTGTAGGAAGGGTCGTCTGCATTTGGTGATTTCGGGTCCATGGAATTAGGGCAAGGCAGTGTTATTCTAGAAGGGCTGCATTTGCTGACTCATGCTCACGAAGACTCTCAGAGCCACGAGTGTCCTCCCTGAGGTCCCATCCTTCTGTGTGTTAATATATGCTCAAAACAACTTCAATCACAGCCCCTGAACGAAGTCTCGAAGAACTTATCTCTCACTCACTGCCTTTATTTTGCAGTTTGTTCTTCTCTCGTGGTGTAGCTGATTGTCAGTGATGTGTTGCTTGCTGCTGTGCATCCACTTGACTCTCTTCCAGAGAGACATCGATAAACTGTTTTTCAAATTCTGACCAGTTGTAAATAATCTTTTCTGGTGTGCAAAGTGGGCTGAGTTCAGTCCTTTGAGTTTTAGAGTAAGGTGTGTTCATTCCCTCTTTGGTCTATATAGAATAGTATCTGTGCTCTTTGAAAACACCTGGCTTTTACTCACCTCAAGGGACCTTTGCGCTCCTACAGGCATAAGTGTGTTTGCAAAATCTGTAATTCTTTCTGTCATCTGCCATTTCGTTCATGGGATGCAATTTTATATTCCACCTGTACCTCATCTCTTTGATAAACCACTATTTTCTATGTGACTAAATTCGCTGAGAATGAGTGTAACTAAGAACACTCCTGTGGTGGCAAGGGACGTTATTTCACTCATTTCCTGGCTCACTAATATATCATTGTAGATAAGAATCACATATTCTTCATCCACGTTTTCCGTCCAAGGAAATTTAGATTGTATCCTAGTCGAGGCTTTTGTAAAGAATGCAGAATTAAATGTTGGGTTGCCTGTGTCCTGAGGATCTTTGGTTTCCCTGAAAATATACGTCCTTGAGTGGAAGTGTCCTATGTGCTATAGCTTTGTTTGTTACATTATTTTCGAATACACCATAGAGTTTACCAGAGTGCTGATTTCAATTTGCCATCCCACATTCCACAAAATGTGGGTACCGTTTACCTCCACGCTACCCTGCATTTCTAGTGTTTACACTTTTCGTAGATGACCCTTTGTTTGGATGGGAAGTGATCGCCGTATGTAGTGTTGATTTGCACCGAGCCCCTGCCTGGTTGACCCAAAACGGTCTATGCCTTTATCCTGAATATATTCAGGATAAACGCATACACCCCTTTTTCGACAAAGGCATGGTTCAAGAAGTACTGCCGCATTCTAGCTCCTTACCAGGCGAGACCCATCTCCCTCTTGAAATCCCATTTCTGCAATTCTGCCTTGCTCTCAAGTTATTTTCCGTGGTTCAACCCAAGTCATTTTTCCACATTAGGTGTCTTTGCCCATCCTGCAGGGCCATGAATTATAGGCTCCCTGAGATACCCTGCTCAACTTCCCACTTTCGGAACTGGTCACAAAGCAGCAGGAAATTTTCAAGCCCTATTCTCCTTCTGAGAGCAAGCTTAGACTTGGGTCAATTCAAGATCAGCATTGGAAATTAGAGGGCCAAGTGCCTGTCCAAACATATAGGCAATGTGTCTTATTCGTTCCCATTGCAGTTCATCAATGGAACCAATTCCAAGCTATAAGAAAGAGGGTGTTGAAAGTGCTGACTTCCCCAAGTGGGGTTATTTTCAGGAAAGCGGCTGGAAGCTTGAACCCGAGCACCAGGATATGAGAAGATGAGGTGGCTTTTCATTTTTTTCCCTGTCCAATGGGGTAGCATCCTGCGGCTGTCCCATGCATGTGTTCGCTGTAGGAAGGGTCGTCTGCATTTGGTGATTTCGGGGCCATGGAATCAGGGCAAGGCAGTGTTATTCTAGAAGGTCTGCATTTGCTGGCTCATGCTCACGAAGACTCTCAGAGCCACGAGTGTCCTCCCTGAGGTCCCATCCTTCTGTGTGTTAATATATGCTCAAAACAACTTCAATCACAGCCCCTGAACGAAGTCTCGAAGAATTTATCTCTCACTCACTGCCTTTATTTTGCAGTTTGTTTTTCTCACGGGGTGTAGCTGATTGTCAGTGTTGTGTTGCTTGCTGCTGTGCATCCACTTGATTCTCTTCCAGAGAGACTTCAATAAACTGTTTTTCGAATTCTGACCAGTTGTAAATAATCTTTTCTGGTGTGCAAAGTGGGCTGAGTTCAGTCCTTTGAGTTTTAGAGTAAGTTGTGTTCATTCCCTCTTTGGTCTATATAGAATAGTATCTGTGCTCATTGAAAACATCCGGCTTTTACTCACCTCAAGGGACCTTTGCGCTCCTACAGGCATAAGTGTGTTTGCTAAATCTGTAATTCTTTCTGTCGTCTGCCATTTCGTTCATGGGATGCAATTTTATATTCCACCTGTACCTCATCTCTTTGATAAACCACTATTTTCTATGTGACTAAATTCGCTGAGAATGAGTGTAACTAAGAACACTCCTGTGGTGGCAAGGGACGTTATTTCACTCATTTCCTGGCTCACTAATATATCATTGTAGATAAGAATCACATATTCTTCCTCCACGTTTTCCGTCCAAGGAAATTTAGATTGTATCCTAGTCGAGGCTTTTGTAGAGAGAGCAGAAGTCAACGTTGGGTTGCCTGTGTCCTGAGGATCTTTGGTTTTCCTGAAAATATACGTCCTTGAGTGGAAGTGTCCTATGTGCTATAGCTTTGTTTCTTACATTATTTTCGAATACACCATAGAGTTTGCCAGAGTGCTGATTTCAATTTGCCATCCCACATTCCACAAAATGTGGGTACGGTTTACCTCCACGCTACCCTGCATTTCTAGTGTTTACACTTTTCGTAGATGACCCTTTGTTTGGATGGGAAGTGATAGCACTATGTAGTGTTGATTTGCACAGAGCCCCTGCCTGGTTGACCCAAAACGGTCTATGCCTTTATCCTGAATATATTCAGGATAAAGGCATACACCCCTTTTTCGATAAAGGCATGGTTGAAGAAGTACTGCCGCAATCTAGCTCCTTACCAGGCGAGACCCATCTCCCTCTTGAAATCCCATTTCTGCAAATCTGCCTTGCTCTCAAGTTATTTTCCGTGGTTCAACCAGAGTCATTTTTCCATATTAGGTGTCTTTGCCCATCCTGCAGGGCCATGAATTATAGGTTCCCTGAGATGCCCTGCTCAACTTCCCACTTTCAGAACTGGTCACAAAGCAGCAGGAAATTTTCAAGCCCTATTCTCCTTCTGAGAGCAAGCTTAGACTTGGGTCAATTCAAGATCAGCATTGGAAATTAGAGCGCCAAGTGCCTGTCCAAACATATAGGCATCGTGTCTTATTCTTCCCCATTGCAGTTCTTCCATGGAACCAATTCCAAGCTATAAGAAAGAGGGTATTGAAAGTGCTGACTTCCCCAAGTGGGGTAATTTTCAGGAAAGCGGCTGGAAGCTTGAACCCGAGCACCAGGATATGAGAAGATGAGGTCGCTTTTCATGTTTTTCCCTGTCCAATGTGGTAGCTTCCTGCGGCTGTCCCATGCATGTGTTCGCTGTAGGAAGGGTCGTCTGCATTTGGTGATTTCGGGTCCATGGAATCAGGGCAAGGCAGTGTTATTCTAGAAGGGCTGCATTTGCTGACTCATGCTCACGAAGACTCTCAGAGCCACGAGTGTCCTCCCTGAGGTCCCATCCTTCTGTGTGTTAATATATGCTCAAAACAACTTCAATCACAGCCCCTGAATGAAGTCTCGAAGAATTTATCTCTCACTCACTGCCTTTAGTTTGCAGTTTGTTTTTCTCACGGGGTGTAGCTGATTGTCAGTGCTGTGTTGCTTGCTGCTGTGCATCCACTTGATTCTCTTCCAGAGAGACATCGATAAACTGTTTTTCAAATTCTGACCAGTTGTAAATAATCTTTTCTGGTGTGCAAAGTGGGCTGAGTTCAGTGCTTTGAGTTTTAGAGTAAGTTGTGTTCATTCCCTCTTTGATCTATATAGAATAGTATCTGTGCTGATTGAAAACACCTGGCTTTTACTCACCTCAAGGGACCTTTGCGCTCCTACAGGCATAAGTGTGTTTGCTAAATCTGTAATTCTTTCTGTCGTCTGCCATTTCGTTCATGGGATGCAATTTTATATTCCACCTGTACCTCATCTCTTTGATAAACCACTATTTTCTATGTGACTAAATTCGCTGAGAATGAGTGTAACTAAGAACATTCCGGTGGTGGCAAGGGACGTTATTTCACTCATTTCCTGGCTCAATAATATATCATTGTAGATAAGAATCACATATTCTTCATCGATGTTTTCCGTCCAAGGAAATTTAGATTGTATCCTAGTCGAGGCTTTTGTAAAGAGAGCACAAGTAAACGTTGGGTTGCCTGTGTCCTGAGGATCTTTGGTTTTCCTGAAAATATACGTCCTTGAGTGGAAGTGTCCGATGCGCTATAGCTTTGTTTCTTACATTACTTTCGAATACAGCATAGAGTTCGCCAGAGTGCTGATTTCAATTTGACATCCCACATTCCACAAAATGTGGGTACGGTTTACCTCCACGCTACCCTGCATTTCTGGTCTTTACACTTTTCGTAGATGACCCTTTATTTGGATGGGAAGTGATAGCACTATGTATTGTTGATTTGCCCCGAGCCCCTTCCTGGTTGACCCAAAACGGTCTATGCCTTTATCCTGAATATATTCAGGATAAAGGCATACACCCCTTTTTCGACAAAGGCATGGTTGAAGAAGTACTGCCGCATTCTAGCTCCTTAGCAGGCGAGACCCATCTCCCTCTTGAAATCCCATTTCTGCAATTCTGCCTTGCTCTCAAGTTATTTTCCGTGGTTCAACCCAAGTCATTTTTCCACATTAGGTGTCTTTGCCCATCCTGCAGGGCCATGAATTATAGGCTCCCTGAGATGCCCTGCTCAACTTCCCACTTTCGGAACTGGTCACAAAGCAGCAGGAAATTTTCAAGCCCAATTCTCCTTCTGAAAGCAAGCTTAGACTTGGGTCAATTCTAGATCAGCATTGCAAATTAGAGCGCCAAGTGACTCTCCAAACATATAGGCATCGTGTCTTATTCTTCCCCATTGCAGTTCATCCATGGAACGAATTCCAAGCTATAAGAAAGAGGGTTTTGAAAGTGCTGACTTCCAAATGTGGGGATATTTTCAGGAAAGCGGCTGGAAGCTTGAATCCGAGCACCAGGATATGAGAAGATGAGGTCGCTTTTCATGTTTTTCCCTGTCCAATGTGGTAGCTTCCTGCGGCTGTCCCATGCATGTGTTCGCTGTAGGAAGGGTCGTCTGCATTTGGTGATTTCGGGTCCATGGAATCAGGGCAAGGCAGTGTTATTCTAGAAGGGCTGCATTTGCTGACTCATGCTCACGAAGACTCTCAGAGCCACGAGTGTCCTCCCTGAGGTCCCATCCTTCTGTGTGTTAATATATGCTCAAAACAACTTCAATCACAGCCCCTGAATGAAGTCTCGAATAATTTATCTCTCACTCACTGCCTTTATTTTGCAGTTTGTTTTTCTCACGGGGTGTAGCTGACTGTCAGTGCTGTGTTGCTTGCTGCTGTGCATCCACTTGATTCTCTTCCAGAGAGACATGGATAAACTGTTTTTCAAATTCTGACCAGTTGTAAATAATCTTTTCTGGTGTGCAAAGTGGGCTGAGTTCAGTCCTTTGAGTTTTAGAGTAAGGTGTGTTCATTCCCTCTTTGGTCTATATAGAATAGTATCTGTGCTCATTGAAAACACCTGGCTTTTACTCACCTCAAGGGACCTTTGCGCTCCTACAGGCATAAGTGTGTTTGCTAAATCTGTAATTCTTTCTGTCGTCTGCCATTTGGTTCATGGGATGCAATTTTATATTCCACCTGTACCTCATCTCTTTGATAAACCACTATTTTCTATGTGACTAAATTCGCTGAGAATGAGTGTAACTAAGAACACTCCGGTGGTGGCAAGGGACGTTATTTCACTCATTTCCTGGCTCACTAATATATCATTGTAGATAAGAATCACATATTCTTCCTCCACGTTTTCCGTCCAAGGAAATTTAGATTGTATCCTAGTCGAGGCTTTTGTAAAGAGAGCAGAAGTCAACGTTGGGTTGCCTGTGTCCTGAGGATCTTTGGTTTCCCTGAAAATATACGTCCTTGAGTGGAAGTGTCCTATGCGCTATAGCTTTGTTTCTTACATTATTTTCGAATACAGCATAGAGTTCGCCAGAGTGCTGATTTCAATTTGCCATCCCCCATTCCACAACATGTGGGAACGGTTTACCTCCACGCTAGCCTGCATTTCTGGTCTTTACACTTTTCGTAGATGACCCTTTGTTTTGATTCGAAGTGATAGAATTATGTAGTGTTGATTTCCACCGAGCCCCTGCCTGGTTGCCCCAAAACGGTCTATGCCTCTATCCTGAATATATTCAGGATAAAGGGATACAACCCTTTTTTGACACAGGCATGGTTGAAGAAGTACTGCCACATTCTAGCTCCTTAGCAGGCGAGACCCATCTCCCTGTTGAAATCCCATTTCAGCAATTCTGCCTTGCTCTCAAGTTATTTTCCGTGGTTCAACCCAAGTCATTTTTCCACATTAGGTGTCTTTGCCCATCCTGCAGGGCCATGAGTTATAGGCTCCCTGAGATGCCCTGCTCAACTTCCCACTTTCAGAACTGGTCACAAAGCAGCAGGAAATTTTCAAGCCCTATTCTCCTTCTGAGAGCAAGCTTAGGCTTGGGTCAATTCTAGATCAGCATTGGAAATTAGAGCGCCAAGGGCCTGTCCAAATATATAGGCATCGTGTCTATTCTTCCCCATTGCAGTTCATTCATGGAACGAATTCCAAGATATAAGAAACAGGGTTTTGAAAGTGCTGACTTCCCAAGTGGGGATATTTTCAGGAAAGCGGCTGGAAGCTTGAACCTGAGCACCAGGAAATGAGAAGATGAGGTGGCTTTACATGTTTTTTCGCTGTCCAATGGGGTAGCATCCTGCGGCTGTCTCATGCATGTGCTCACTGTAGGAAGGGTCGTCTGCATTTGGTGATTTCGGGTCCATGGAATCAGGGCAAGGCAGTGTTATTCTAGAAGGGCTGCATTTGCTGACTCATGCTCACGAAGACTCTCAGAGACACGAGTGTCCTCCCTGAAGTCCCCTCCTTCTGTGTGTTAATATATGCTCAAAACAGCTTCAATCACAGCCCCTGAATGAAGTCTTGAAGAATTTATCTCTCACTCACTGCCTTTATTTTGCAGTTTGTTTTTCTCTCGTGGTGTAGCTGATTGTCAGTGCTGTGTTGCTTGCTGCAGTGCATCCACTTGATTATCTTCCAGAGAGACATCGATAAACTGTTTTTCAAATTCTGACCAGTTGTAAATAATCTTTTCTGGTGTGCAAAGTGGGCTCAGTTCAGTCCTTTGAGTTTTAGAGTAAGGTGTGTTCATTCCCTCTTTGGTCTATATAGAATAGTATCTGTGCTCATTGAAAACACCTGGCTTTTACTCACCTCAAGGGACCTTTGCGCTCCTACAGGCATAAGTGTGTTTGCTAAATCTGTAATTCTTTCTGTCGTCTGCCATTTCGTTCATGGGATGCAATTTTATATTCCACCTGTACCTCATCTCTTTGATAAACCACTATTTTCTATGTGACTAAATTCGCTGAGAATGAGTGTACCTAAGAACACTCCGGTGGTGGCAAGGGACGTTATTTCACTCATTTCCTGGCTCACTAATATATCATTGTAGATAAGAATCACATATTCTTCATCTACGTTTTCCGTCCAAGGAAATTTAGATTGTATCCTAGTCGAGGCTTTTGTAAAGAGAGCAGAAGTAAACGTTGGGTTGCCTGTGTCCTGGGGATCTTTAGTTTTCCTGAAATTATACGTCCTTGAGTGGAAGTGTCCTATGCACTATAGCTTTGTTTCTTACATTATTTTCGAATACACCATAGAGTTCTCCAGAGTGCTGATTTCAATTTGCCATCCCACATTCCACAAAATGTGGGTACGGTTTACCTCCACGCTACCCTGCATTTCTTGTGTTTACACTTTTCGTAGATGACCCTTTGTTTTGATTCGAAGTGATAGAACTATGTAGTGTTGATTTGCACCGAGCCCCTGCCTGGTTGCCCCAAAACGGTCTATGCCTTTATCCTGAATATATTCAGGATAAACGCATACACCCCTTTTTCGACACAGGCATGGTTGAAGAAGTACTGCCACATTCTTGCTCCTTACCAGGCAAGACCCATCTCCCTCTTGAAATCCCATTTCTGCAATTCTGCCTTGCTCTCAAGTTATTTTCTGTGGTTCAACCCAAGTCATTTTTCCACATTAGGTGTCTTTGCCCATCCTGCAGGGCCATGAATTATAGGCTCCCTGAGATGCCCTGCTCAACTTCCCACTTTCGGAACTGGTCACAAAGCAGCAGGAAATTTTTAAGCCCTATTCTCCTTCTGAGAGCAAGCTTAGATTTGGTTCAATTCTAGATCAGCATTGGAAACTAGAGCACCAAGTGCCTGTCCAAATATATAGGCATCGTGTCTTATTCTTCCCCATTGCAGTTCATCCATGGAACGAATTCCAAGCTACAAGAAAGAGGGTTTTGAAAGTGCTGACTTCCCCAAGTGGGGATATGTTCAGGAAAGTGGCTGGAAGCTTGAACCCGAGCACCAGGATATGAGAAGATGAGGTGGCTTTTCATGTTTTTTCCCTGTCCAATGGGGTAGCATTCTGCGGCTGTCCCATGCATGTCTTTGCTGTAGGAAGGGTCGTCTGCATTTGGTGATTTCGGGTCCATGGAAGCAGGGCAAGGCAGTGTTATTCTAGAAGGGCTGCATTTGCTGACTCATGGTCACGAAGACTCTCAGAGCCACGAGTGTCCTTCCTAAGGTCCCATCCTTCTGTGTGTTAATATATGCTCAAAACAACTTCAATCACAGCCCCTGAACGAAGTCTCGAAGAATTTATCTCTCACTCACTGCCTTTATTTTGCAGTTTGTTTTTCTCACGGGGTGTAGCTGATTGTCAGTGCTGTGTTGCTTGCTGCTGTGCATCCACTTGATTCTCTTCCAGAGAGACATCGATAAACTGTTTTTCAAATTCTGACCAGTTGTAAATAGTCTTTTCTGGTGTGCAAAGTGGGCTGAGTTCAGTCCTTTGAGTTTTAGAGTAAGGTGTGTTCATTCCCTCTTTGGTCTATATAGAATAGTATCTGTGCTCATTGAAAACACCTGGCTTTTACTCACCTCAAGGGACCTTTGCGCTCCTACAGGCATAAGTGTGTTTGCTAAATCTGTAATTCTTTCTGTCGTCTGCCATTTCGTTCATGGGATGCAATTTTATATTCCACCTGTACCTCATCTCTTTGATAAACCACTATTTTCTATGTGACTAAATTCGCTGAGAATGAGTGTAACTAAGAACACTCCGGTGGTGGCAAGGGACGTTATTTCACTCATTTCCTGGCTCACTAATATATCATTGTAGATAAGAATCACATATTCTTCATCCACGTTTTCCGTCCAAGGAAATTTAGATTGTATCCTAGTCGAGGCTTTTGTAGAGAAAGCAGAAGTAAACGTTGGGTAGCCTGTGTCCTGAGGATCTTTGGTTTTCCTGAAAATATACGTCCTTGAGTGGAAGTGTCCTATGCGCTATAGCTTTGTTTCTTACATTATTTTCGAATACAGCATACAGTTCGCCAGAGTGCTGATTTCAATTTGCCATCCCACATTCCACAAAATGTGGGTACGGTTTACCTCCACGCTACCCTGCATTTCTGGTCTTTACACTTTTCGTAGATGACCCTTTGTTTGGATGGGAAGTGATAGCACTATGTAGTGTTGATTTGCACCGAGCCCCTTCCTGGTTGACCCAAAACGGTCTATGCCCCTATCCTGAATATATTCAGGATAAAGGCATACACCCCTTTTTCGACAAAGGCATGGTTGAAGAAGTACTGCCGCATTCTAGCTCCTTACCAGGCGAGACCCATCTCCCTCTTGAAATCCCATTTCTGCAATTCTGCCTTGCTCTCAAGTTACTTTTCCGTGGTTCAACCCAAGTCATTTTTCCACATTAGGTGTCTTTGCCCATCCTGCAGGGCAATGAATTATAGGCTCCCTGAGATGCCCTGCTCAACTTCCCACTTTCGGAACTGGTCACAAAGCAGCAGGAAATTTCCAAGCCCTATTCTCCTTCTGAGAGCAAGCTTAGACTTGGGTCAATTCTAGATCAGCATTGGAAATTAGAGCGCCAAGTGCCTGTCCAAACATATAGGCATCGTGTCTTATTCTTCCCCATTGCAGTTCATCCATGGAACCAATTCCAAGCTATAAGAAAGAGGGTTTTGAAAGTGCTGACTTCCCCAAGTAGGGTTATTTTCAGGAAAGCGGCTGGAAGCTTGAACCCGAGCACCAGGATATGAGAAGATGAGGTGGCTTTTCATGTTTTTCCCTGTCCAATGCGGTAGCATCCTGTGGCTGTCCCATGCATGTGTTCGTTGTAGGAAGGGTCGTCTGCATTTGGTGATTTCGGGTCCATGGAATCAGGGCAAGGCAGTGTTATTCTAGAAGGGCTGCATTTGCTGACTCATGCTCACGAAGACTCTCAGAGCCACGAGTGTCCTCCCTGAGGTCCCATCCTTCTGTGTGTTAATATATGCTCAAAACAACTTCAATCACAGCCCCTGAACGAAGTCTCGAAGATTTTATCTCTCACTCACTGCCTTTATTTTGCAGTTTGTTTTTCGCACGGGGTGTAGCTGATTGTCAGTGCTGTGTTGCTTGCTGCTGTGCATCCACTTGATTCTCTTCCAGAGAGACATCGATAAACTGTTTTTCAAATTCTGACCAGTTGTAAATAATCTTCTCTGGGGTGCAAAGTGGGCTGAGTTCAGTCCTTTGAGTTTTAGAGTAAGTTGTGTTCATTCCCTCTTTGGTCTATATAGAATAGTATCTGTGCTCATTGAAAACACCAGGCTTTTACTCACCTCAAGGGACCTTTGCGCTCCTACAGGCATAAGTGTGGTTGCTAAATCTGTAATTCTTTCTGTCGTCTGCCATTTCGTTCATGGGATGCAATTTTATATTCCACCTGTACCTCATCTCTTTGATAAACCACTATTTTCTATGTGACTAAATTCGCTGAGAATGAGTGTAACTAAGAACACTCCGGTGGTGGCAAGGGACGTTATTTCACTCATTTCCTGGCTCACTAATATATCATTGTAGATAAGAATCACATATTCTTCATCCACGTTTTCCGTCCAAGGAAATTTAGATTGTATCCTAGTCGAGGCTTTTGTAAAGAAAGCAGAAGTCAACGTTGGGTTGCCTGTGTCCTGAGGATCTTTGGTTTTCCTGAAAATATACGTCCTTCAGTGGAAGTGTCCGACGCGCTATAGCTCTGTTTCTTACATTACTTTCGAATACAGCATAGAGTTCGCCCGAGTGCTGATTTCAATTTGCCATCCCACATTCCACAAAATGTGGGTACGGTTTACCTCCACGCTACCCTGCATTTCTGGTCTTTACACTTTTCGTAGATGACCCTTTGTTTGGATGGGAATTGATAGCACTATGTAGTGTTGATTTGCACCGAGCCCCTGCCTGGTTGCCCCAAAACGGTCTATGCCTTTATCCTGAATATATTCAGGATAAAGGGATACACCACTTTTTCGACAAAGGCATGGTTGAAGAAGTACTGCCGCATTCTAGCTCCTTACCAGGCGAGACCCATCTCCCTCTTGAAATCCCATTTCTGCAATTCTGCCTTGCTCTCAAGTTATTTTCCGTGGTTCAACCCAAGTCATTTTTCCACATTAGGTGTCTTTGCCCATCCTGCAGGGCCATGAATTATAGGCTCCCTGAGATGCCCTGCTCAACTTCCCACTTTCGGAACTGGTCACAAAGCAGCAGGAAATTTTCAAGCCCTATTCTCCTTCTGAGAGCAAGCTTAGACTTGGGTCAATTCTAGATCAGCATTGGAAATTAGAGCGCCAAGTGCCTCTCCAAACATATAGGCATCGTGTCTTATTATTCCCCGTTGCAGTTCATCCATGGAACGAATTCCAAGCTATAAGAAAGAGGGTTTTGAAAGTGCTGACTTCCCCAAGTGGGGATATTTTCAGGAAAGCGGCTGGAAGCTTGAACCCGAGCACCAGGATATGAGAAGATGAGGTGGCTTTTCATTTTTTTTCCCTGTCCAATGGGGTAGCATCCTGCGGCTGTCCCATGCATGTGTTCGCTGTAGGAAGGGTCGTCTGCATATGGTGATTTCGGGTCCATGGAATCAGGGCAAGGCAGTGTTATTCTAGAAGGGCTGCATTTGCTGACTCATGCTCACGAAGACTCTCAGAGGCACGAGTGTCCTCCCTGAGGTCCCATCCTTCTGTGTGTTAATATATGCTCAAAACAACTTCAATCACAGCCCCTGAACGAAGTCTCGAAGAATTTATCTCTCACTCACTGCCTTTATTTTGCAGATTGTTTTTCTCACGGGGTGTAGCTGATTGTCAGTGCTGTGTTGCTTGCTGCTGTGCATCCACTTGATTCTCTTCCAGAGAGACATCGATAAACTGTTTTTCAAATTCTGACCAGTTGTAAATAATCTTTTCTGGTGTGCAAAGTGGGCTGAGTTCAGTCCTTTGAGTTTTAGAGTAAGGTGTGTTCATTCCCTCTTTGGTCTATATAGAATAGTATCTGTGCTCATTGAAAACACCTGGCTTTTACTCACCTCAAGGAACCTTTGCGCTCCTACAGGCATAAGTGTGTTTGCTAAATCTGTAATTCTTTCTGTCGTCTGCCATTTCGTTCACGGGATGCAATTTTCTTTTCCACCTGTACCTCATCTCTTTGATCAACCACTATTTTCTATGTGACTAAATTCGCTGAGAATGAGTGTAACTAAGAACACTCCGGTGGTGGCAAGGGACGTTATTTCACTCATTTCCTGGCTCACTAATGTATTATTGTAGATAAGAATCACATATTCTTCCTCCACGTTTTCTGTCGGAGGAAATTTAGATTGTATCCTAGTCGAGGCTTTTGTAAAGAGAGCAGAAGTCAACGTTGGGTTGCCTGTGTCCTGAGGATCTTTGGTTTTCCTGAAAATATACGTCCTTGAGTGGAAGTGTCCGACGCGCTATAGCTCTGTTTCTTACATTACTTTCGAATACAGCATAGAGTTCGCCCGAGTGCTGATTTCAATTTGCCATCCCACATTCCACAAAATGTGGGTACGGTTTACCTCCACGCTACCCTGCATTTCTGGTCTTTACACTTTTCGTAGATGACCCTTTGTTTGGATGGGAAGTGATAGCACTATGTAGTGTTGATTTGCACCGAGCCCCTGCGTGGTTGCCCCACAACGGTCTATGCCTTTATCCTGAATATATTCAGGATAAAGGCATACACCCCTTTTTTGACAAAGGCATGGTTGAAGAAGTACTGCCGCATTCTAGCTCCTTACCAGGCGAGACCCATCTCCCTCTTGAAATCCGATTTCTGCAATTCTGCCTTGCTCTCAAGTTATTTTCTGTGGTTCAACCCAAGTCATTTTTCCACATTAGGTGTCTTTTCCCATCCTGCAGGGCCATGAATTATAGGCTCCCTGAGATGCCCTGCTCAACTTCCCATTTTCGGAACTGGTCACAAAGCAGCAGGAAATTTTCAAGCCCTATTCTCCTTCTGAGAGCAAGCTTAGACTTGGGTCAATTCTAGATCAGCATTGGAAATTAGAGCGCCAAGTGCCTGTCCAAATATATAGGCATCGTGTCTTATTCTTCCCCATTGCAGTTCATCCATGGAACGAATTCCAAGCTATAAGAAAGAGGGTTTTGAAAGTGCTGACTTCCCCAGGTGGGGATATTTTCAGGAAAGCGGCTGGAAGCTTGAACCCGAGCACCAGGATATGAGAAGATGAGGTGGCTTTTCATGTTTTTCCCTGTCCAATGGGGTAGCATCCTGTGGCTGTCCCATGCATGTGTTCGCTGTAGGAAGGGTCGTCTGCATTTGGTGATTTCGGGTCGATGGAATCAGGGCAAGGCAGTGTTATTCTAGAAGGGCTGCATTTGCTGACTCATGCTCACGAAGACTCTCAGAGCCACGAGTGTCCTCCCTGAGGTCCCATCCTTCTGTGTGTTAATATATGCTCAAAACTACTTCAATCACAGCCCCTGAACGAAGTCTCGATGAATTTGTCTCTCACTCACTGCCTTTATTTTGCAGTTTGTTTTTCGCACGGGGTGTAGCTGATTGTCAGTGCTGTGTTGCTTGCTGCTGTGCATCCACTTGATTCTCTTCCAGAGAGACATCAATAAACTGTTTTTCAAATTCTGACCAGTTGTAAATAATCTTTTCTGGTGTGCAAAGTGGGCTGAGTTCAGTCCTTTGAGTTTTAGAGTAAGTTGTGTTCATTCCCTCTTTGGTCTATATAGAATAGTATCTGTGCTCATTGAAAACACCTGGCTTTTACTCACCTCAAGGGACCTTTGCGCTCCTACAGGCATAAGTGTGTTTGCTAAATCTGTAATTCTTTCTGTCGTCTGCCATTTCGTTCATGGGATGCAATTTTATATTCCACCTGTACCTCATCTCTTTGATAAACCACTATTTTCTATGTGACTAAATTCGCTGAGAATGAGTGTAACTAAGAACACTCCGGTGGTGGCAAGGGACGTTATTTCACTTATTTCCTGGCTCACTAATATATCATTGTAGATAAGAATCACATATTCTTCATCCACGTTTTCCGTCCAAGGAAATTTAGATTGTATCCTAGTCGAGGCTTTTGTAAAGAGAGCAGAAGGAAACTTTGGAGTGCCTGTGTCCTGAGGATCTTTGGTTTTCCTGAAAATATACGTCCTTCAGTGGAAGTGTCCGACGCGCTATAGCTCTGTTTCTTACATTACTTTCGAATACAGCATAGAGTTCGCCCGAGTGCTGATTTCAATTTGCCATCCCACATTCCACAAAATGTGGGTACGGTTTACCTCCACGCTACCATGCATTTCTGGTCTTTACACTTTTCGTAGATGACCCTTTGTTTGGATGGGAATTGATAGCACTATGTAGTGTTGATTTGCACCGAGCCCCTGCCTGGTTGCCCCAAAAAGGTCTGTGCCTTTATCCTGAATATATTCAGGATAAAGGGATACACCACTTTTTCGACAAAGGCATGGTTGAAGAAGTACTGCCGCATTCTAGCTCCTTACCAGGCGAGACCCATCTCCCTCTTGAAATCCCATTTCTGCAATTCTGCCTTGCTCTCAAGTTATTTTCCGTGGCTCAACCCAAGTCATTTTTCCACATTAGGTGTCTTTGCCAATCCTGCAGGGCCATGAATTATAGGCTCCCTGAGATGCCCTGCTCAACTTCCCACTTTCGGAACTGGTCACAAAGCAGCAGGAAATTTTCAAGCCCTATTCTCCTTCTGAGAGCAAGCTTAGACTTGGGTCAATTCTAGATCAGCATTGGAAATTAGAGCGCCAAGTGCCTGTCCAAACATATAGGCATCGTGTCTTATTCTTCCCCGTTGCAGTTCATCCATGGAACGAAATCCAAGCTATAAGAAAGAGGGTTTTGAAAGTGCTGACTTCCCCAAGTGGGGATAGTTTCAGGAAAGCGGCTGGAAGCTTGAACCCGAGCACCAGGATATGAGAAGATGAGGTGGCTTTTCATGTTTTTTCCCTGTCCAATGGAGTAGCATCCTGTGGCTGTCCCATGCATGTGTTCGCTGTAGGAAGGGTCGTCTGCATTTGCTGATTTCGGGGCCATGGAATCAGGGCAAGGCAGTGTTATTCTAGAAGGGCTGCATTTACTGACTCATGCTCACGAAGACTCTCAGAGCCACGAGTGTCCTCCCTGAGGTCCCATCCTTCTGTGTGTTAATATATGCTCAAAACAACTTCAATCACAGCCCCTGAACGAAGTCTCGAAGAATTTATCTCTCACTCACTGCCTTTAGTTTGCAGTTTGTTTTTCTCTCGTGGTGTAGCTGATTGTCAGTGCTGTGTTGCTTGCTGCTGTGCATCCACTTGATTCTCTTCCAGAGAGACATCGATAAACTGTTTTTCAAATTCTGACCAGTTGTAAATAATCTTTTCTGGTGTGCAAAGTGGGCTGAGTTCAGTCCTTTGAGTTTTAGAGTAAGGTGTGTTCATTCCCTCTTTGGTCTCTATAGAATAGTATCTGTGCTCATTGAAAACACCTGGCTTTTACTCACCTCAAGGGACCTTTGCGCTCCTACAGGCATAAGTGTGTTTGCTAAATCTGTAATTCTTTCTGTCGTCTGCCATTTCGTTCACGGGATGCAATTTTCTTTTCCACCTGTACCTCATCTCTTTGATAAACCACTATTTTCTATGTGACTAAATTCGCTGAGAATGAGTGTAACTAAGAACACTCCGGTGGTGGCAAGGGACGTTATTTCACTCATTTCCTGGCTCCCTAATATATCATTGTAGATAAGAATCACGTATTCTTCATCCACGTTTTCCGTCCAAGGAAATTTAGATTGTATCCTAGTCGAGGCTTTTGTAAAGAGAGCAGAAGTAAACGATGGGTTGCCTGTGTCCTGAGGATCTTTGGTTTTGCTGAAAATATACGTCCTTGAGTGGAAGTGTCCTATGCGCTATAGCTTTGTTTCTTACATTACTTTCGAATACAGCATAGAGTTCGTCAGAGTGCTGATTTCAATTTGCCATCCCACATTCCACAAAATGTGAGTAGAGTTTACCTCCACGCTACCCTGCATTTCTGGTCTTTACACTTTTCGTAGATGACCCTTTGTTTGGATGGGAAGTGATAGCACTATGTAGTGTTGATTTGCACCGAGCCCCTGCCTGGTTGACCCAAAACGGTCTATGCCTTTATCCTGAATATATTCAGGATAAAGGCATACACCCCTTTTTCGACAAAGGCATGGTTGACGAAGTACTGCCGCATTCTAGCTCCTTACCAGGCGAGACCCATCTCCCTCTTGAAATCCCATTTCTGCAATTCTGCCTTGCTCTCAAGTTATTTTCCGTGGTTCAAGCCAAGTCATTTTTCCACATTAGGTGTCTTTGCCCATCCTGCAGGGCCATGAATTATAGGCTCCCTGAGATGCCCTGCTCAACTTCCCATTTTCGGAACTGGTCACAAAGCAGCAGGAAATTTTCAAGCCCTATTCTCCTTCTGAGAGCAAGCTTAGATTTGGGTCAATTCTAGATCAGCATTGGAAATTAGAGCACCAGGTGCCTGTCCAAATATATAGGCATCATGTCTTATTCTTCCCCATTGCAGTTCATCCATGGAACGAATTCCAAGCTATAAGAAAGAGGGTTTTGAAAGTGCTGACTTCCCCAAGTGGGGATATTTGCAGGAAAGCGGCTGGAAGCTTGAACCCGAGCACCAGGATATGAGAAGATGAGGTGGCTTTTCATGTTTTTTCCCTGTCCAATGGGGTAGCATCCTGCGGCTGTCCCATGCATGTGTTCACTGTAGGAAGGGTCGTCTGCATTTGGTGATTTCGGGTCGATGGAATCAGGGCAAGGCAGTGTTATTCTAGAAGGGCTGCATTTGCTGACTCATGCTCACGAAGACTCTCAGAGCCACGAGTTTCCTCCCTGAGGTCCCATCCTTCTGTGTGTTAATATATGCTCAAAACAACTTCAATCACAGCCCCTGAACGAAGTCTCGAAGAATTTATCTCTCACTCACTGCCTTTATTTTGCAGTTTATTTTTCTCACGGGGTGTAGCTGATTGTCAGTGCTGTGTTGCTTCCTGCCGTGCATCCACTTGATTCTCTTCCAGAGAGACATCGATAAACTGTTTTTCAAATTCTGACCAGTTGTAAATAATCTTTTCTGGTGTGCAAAGTGGGCTCAGTTCAGTCCTTTGAGTTTTAGAGTAAGTTGTGTTCATTCCCTCTTTGGTCTATATAGAATAGTATCTGTGCTCATTGAAAACACCTGGCTTTTACTCACCTCAAGGGACCTTTGCGCCCCTACAGGCATAAGTGTGATTGCTAAATCTGTAATTCTTTCTGTCGTCTGCCATTTCGTTCATGGGATGCAATTTTATATTCCACCTGTACCTCATCTCTTTGATAAACCACTATTTTCTATGTGACTAAATTCGCTGAGAATGAGTGTAACTAAGAACACTCCGGTGGTGGCAAGGGACGTTATTTCACTCATTTCCTGGCTCCCTAATATACCATTGTAGATAAGAATCACGTATTCTTCATCCACGTTTTCCGTCCAAGGAAATTTAGATTGTATCCTAGTCGAGGCTTTTGTAAAGAGAGCAGAAGTAAACGTTGGGTTGCCTGTGTCCTGAGGATCTTTGGTTTTCCTGAAAATATACGTCCTTGAGTGGAAGTGTCCGATGCGCTATAGCTTTGTTTCTTACATTACTTTCGAATACAGCATAGAGTTCGCCAGAGTGCTGATTTCAATTTGACATCCCACATTCCACAAAATGTGGGTACGGTTTACCTCCACGCTACCCTGCATTTCTGGTCTTTACACTTTTCGTAGATGAGCCTTTTTTTGGATGGGAAGTGATAGCCCTACGTAGTGTTGATTTGCACCGAGCCCCTGCCTGGTTGCCCCAAAACGGTCTTTGCCTTTATCCTGAATATATTCAGGATAAAGGCATACACCCCTTTTTCGAAAAAGGCATGGTTGAAGAAGTACTGCCGCATTCTAGCTCCTTACCAGGCGAGACCCATCTCCCTCTTGAAATCCCATTTCTGCAATTCTGCCGTGCTCTCAAGTTATTTTCCGTGGTTCAACCCAAGTCATTTTTCCACATTAGGTGTCTTTGCCCATCCTGCAGGGCCATGAATTATAGGCTCCCTGAGATGCCCTGCTCAACTTCCCACTTTCGGAACTGGTCACAAAGCAGCAGGAAATTTTCAAGCGCTATTCTCCTTCTGAGAGCAAGCTTAGATTTGGGTCAATTCTAGATCAGCATTGGAAATTAGAGCACCAGGTGCCTGTCCAAATATATAGGCATCGTGTCTTATTGTTCCCCATTGCAGTTCATCCATGGAACGAATTCCAAGCTATAAGAAAGAGGGTTTTGAAAGTGCTGACTTCCCCAAGTGGGGATATTTTCAGGAAAGCTGCTGGAAGCTTAAACCCGAGCACCAGGATATGAGAAGATGAGGTGGCTTTTCATGTTTTTTTCCCTGTCCAATGGCGTAGCATCCTGCGGCTGTCCCATGCATGTGTTCGCTGTAGGAAGGGTCGTCTGCATTTGCTGATTTCGGGGCCATGGAATCAGGGCAAGGCAGTGTTATTCTAGAAGGGCTGCATTTACTGACTCATGCTCACGAAGACTCTCAGAGCCACGAGTGTCCTCCCTGAGGTCCCATCCTTCTGTGTGTTAATATATGCTCAAAACAACTTCAATCACAGCCCCTGAACGAAGTCTCGAAGAATTTATCTCTCACTCACTGCCTTTAGTTTGCAGTTTGTTTTTCTCTCGTGGTGTAGCTGATTGTCAGTGCTGTGTTGCTTGCTGCTGTGCATCCACTTGATTCTCTTCCAGAGAGACATCGATAAACTGTTTTTCAAATTCTGACCAGTTGTAAATAATCTTTTCTGGTGTGCAAAGTGGGCTGAGTTCAGTCCTTTGAGTTTTAGAGTAAGGTGTGTTCATTCCCTCTTTGGTCTCTATAGAATAGTATCTGTGCTCATTGAAAACACCTGGCTTTTACTCACCTCAAGGGACCTTTGCGCTCCTACAGGCATAAGTGTGTTTGCTAAATCTGTAATTCTTTCTGTCGTCTGCCATTTCGTTCACGGGATGCAATTTTCTTTTCCACCTGTACCTCATCTCTTTGATAAACCACTATTTTCTATGTGACTAAATTCGCTGAGAATGAGTGTAACTAAGAACACTCCGGTGGTGGCAAGGGACGTTATTTCACTCATTTCCTGGCTCCCTAATATATCATTGTAGATAAGAATCACGTATTCTTCATCCACGTTTTCCGTCCAAGGAAATTTAGATTGTATCCTAGTCGAGGCTTTTGTAAAGAGAGCAGAAGTAAACGATGGGTTGCCTGTGTCCTGAGGATCTTTGGTTTTGCTGAAAATATACGTCCTTGAGTGGAAGTGTCCTATGCGCTATAGCTTTGTTTCTTACATTACTTTCGAATACAGCATAGAGTTCGTCAGAGTGCTGATTTCAATTTGCCATCCCACATTCCACAAAATGTGGGTACGGTTTACCTCCACGCTACCCTGCATTTCTGGTCTTTACACTTTTCGTAGATGACTCTTTTTTTGGATGGGAAGTGATAGCACTATGTAGTGTTGATTTGCACCGAGCCCCTGCCTGGTTGACCCAAAACGGTCTATGCCTTTATCCTGAATATATTCAGGATAAAGGCAAACACCCCTTTATCGACAAAGGCATGGTTGAAGAAGTACTGCCGCATTCTAGCTCCTTACCAGGCGAGACCCATCTCCCTCTTGAAATCCCATTTCTGCAATTCTGCCTTGCTCTCAAGTTATTTTCCGTGGTTCAAGCCAAGTCATTTTTCCACATTAGGTGTCTTTGCCCATCCTGCAGGGCCATGAATTATAGGCTCCCTGGGATGCCCTGCTCAACTTCCCATTTTCGGAACTGGTCACAAAGCAGCAGGAAATTTTCAAGCCCTATTCTCCTTCTGAGAGCAAGCTTAGATTTGGGTCAATTCTAGATCAGCATTGGAAATTAGAGCACCAGGTGCCTGTCCAAATATATAGGCATCATGTCTTATTCTTCCCCATTGCAGTTCATCCATGGAACGAATTCCAAGCTATAAGAAAGAGGGTTTTGAAAGTGCTGACTTCCCCAAGTGGGGATATTTGCAGGAAAGCGGCTGGAAGCTTGAACCCGAGCACCAGGATATGAGAAGATGAGGTGGCTTTTCATGTTTTTTCCCTGTCCAATGGGGTAGCATCCTGCGGCTGTCCCATGCATGTGTTCACTGTAGGAAGGGTCGTCTGCATTTGGTGATTTCGGGTCCATGGAATCAGGGCAAGGCAGTGTTATTCTAGAAGGGCTGCATTTGCTGACTCATGCTCACGAAGACTCTCAGAGCCACGAGTTTCCTCCCTGAGGTCCCATCCTTCTGTGTGTTAATATATGCTCAAAACAACTTCAATCACAGCCCCTGAACGAAGTCTCGAAGAATTTATCTCTCACTCACTGCCTTTATTTTGCAGTTTATTTTTCTCACGGGGTGTAGCTGATTGTCAGTGCTGTGTTGCTTGCTGCCGTGCATCCACTTGATTCTCTTCCAGAGAGACATCGATAAACTGTTTTTCAAATTCTGACCAGTTGTAAATAATCTTTTCTGGTGTGCAAAGTGGGCTCAGTTCAGTCCTTTGAGTTTTAGAGTAAGTTGTGTTCATTCCCTCTTTGGTCTCTATAGAATAGTATCTGTGCTCATTGAAAACACCTGGCTTTTACTGACCTCAAGGGACCTTTGCGCTCCTACAGGCATAAGTGTGTTTGCTAAATCTGTAATTCTTTCTGTCGTCTGCCATTTCGTTCATGGGATGCAATTTTATATTCCACCTGTACCTCATCTCTTTGATAAACCACTATTTTCTATGTGACTAAATTCGCTGAGAATGAGTGTAACTAAGAACACTCCGGTGGTGGCAAGGGACGTTATTTCACTCATTTCCTGGCTCCCTAATATATCATTGTAGATAAGAATCACGTATTCTTCATCCACGTTTTCCGTCCAAGGAAATTTAGATTGTATCCTAGTCGAGGCTTTTGTAAAGAGAGCAGAAGTAAACGTTGGGTTGCCCGTGTCCTGAGGATCTTTGGTTTTCCTGAAAATATACGTCCTTGAGTGGAAGTGTCCGATGCGCTATAGCTTTGTTTCTTACATTACTTTCGAATACAGCATAGAGTTCGCCAGAGTGCTGATTTCAATTTGACATCCCACATTCCACAAAATGTGGGTACGGTTTACCTCCACGCTACCCTGCATTTCTGGTCTTTACACTTTTCGTAGATGAGCCTTTTTTTGGATGGGAAGTGATAGCCCTACGTAGTGTTGATTTGCACCGAGCCCCTGCCTGGTTGCCCCAAAACGGTCTTTGCCTTTATCCTGAATATATTCAGGATAAAGGCATACACCCCTTTTTCGACAAAGGCATGGTTGAAGAAGTACTGCCGCATTCTAGCTCCTTACCAGGCGAGACCCATCTCCCTCTTGAAATCCCATTTCTGCAATTCTGCCGTGCTCTCAAGTTATTTTCCGTGGTTCAACCCAAGTCATTTTTCCACATTAGGTGTCTTTGCCCATCCTGCAGGGCCATGAATTATAGGCTCCCTGAGATGCCCTGCTCAACTTCCCACTTTCGGAACTGGTCACAAAGCAGCAGGAAATTTTCAAGCGCTATTCTCCTTCTGAGAGCAAGCTTAGATTTGGGTCAATTCTAGATCAGCATTGGAAATTAGAGCACCAGGTGCCTGTCCAAATATATAGGCATCGTGTCTTATTGTTCCCCATTGCAGTTCATCCATGGAACGAATTCCAAGCTATAAGAAAGAGGGTTTTGAAAGTGCTGACTTCCCCAAGTGGGGATATTTTCAGGAAAGCTGCTGGAAGCTTAAACCCGAGCACCAGGATATGAGAAGATGAGGTGGCTTTTCATGTTTTTTTCCCTGTCCAATGGCGTAGCATCCTGCGGCTGTCCCATGCATGTGTTCGCTGTAGGAAGGGTCGTCTGCATTTGCTGATTTCGGGGCCATGGAATCAGGGCAAGGCAGTGTTATTCTAGAAGGGCTGCATTTACTGACTCATGCTCACGAAGCCTCTCAGAGCCACGAGTGTCCTCCCTGAGGTCCCATCCTTCTGTGTGTTAATATATGCTCAAAACAACTTCAATCACAGCCCATGAACGAAGTCTCGAAGAATTTATCTCTCACTCACTGCCTTTAGTTTGCAGTTTGTTTTTCTCTCGTGGTGTAGCTGATTGTCAGTGCTGTGTTGCTTGCTGCTGTGCATCCACTTGATTCTCTTCCAGAGAGACATCGATAAACTGTTTTTCAAATTCTGACCAGTTGTAAATAATCTTTTCTGGTGTGCAAAGTGGGCTGAGTTCAGTCCTTTGAGTTTTAGAGTAAGGTGTGTTCATTCCCTCTTTGGTCTCTATAGAATAGTATCTGTGCTCATTGAAAACACCTGGCTTTTACTCACCTCAAGGGACCTTTGCGCTCCTACAGGCATAAGTGTGTTTGCTAAATCTGTAATTCTTTCTGTCGTCTGCCATTTCGTTCACGGGATGCAATTTTCTTTTCCACCTGTACCTCATCTCTTTGATAAACCACTATTTTCTATGTGACTAAATTCGCTGAGAATGAGTGTAACTAAGAACACTCCGGTGGTGGCAAGGGACGTTATTTCACTCATTTCCTGGCTCCCTAATATATCATTGTAGATAAGAATCACGTATTCTTCATCCACGTTTTCCGTCCAAGGAAATTTAGATTGTATCCTAGTCGAGGCTTTTGTAAAGAGAGCAGAAGTAAACGATGGGTTGCCTGTGTCCTGAGGATCTTTGGTTTTGCTGAAAATATACGTCCTTGAGTGGAAGTGTCCTATGCGCTATAGCTTTGTTTCTTACATTACTTTCGAATACAGCATAGAGTTCGTCAGAGTGCTGATTTCAATTTGCCATCCCACATTCCACAAAATGTGAGTAGAGTTTACCTCCACGCTACCCTGCATTTCTGGTCTTTACACTTTTCGTAGATGACCCTTTGTTTGGATGGGAAGTGATAGCACTATGTAGTGTTGATTTGCACCGAGCCCCTGCCTGGTTGACCCAAAACGGTCTATGCCTTTATCCTGAATATATTCAGGATAAAGGCATACACCCCTTTTTCGACAAAGGCATGGTTGACGAAGTACTGCCGCATTCTAGCTCCTTACCAGGCGAGACCCATCTCCCTCTTGAAATCCCATTTCTGCAATTCTGCCTTGCTCTCAAGTTATTTTCCGTGGTTCAAGCCAAGTCATTTTTCCACATTAGGTGTCTTTGCCCATCCTGCAGGGCCATGAATTATAGGCTCCCTGAGATGCCCTGCTCAACTTCCCATTTTCGGAACTGGTCACAAAGCAGCAGGAAATTTTCAAGCCCTATTCTCCTTCTGAGAGCAAGCTTAGATTTGGGTCAATTCTAGATCAGCATTGGAAATTAGAGCACCAGGTGCCTGTCCAAATATATAGGCATCATGTCTTATTCTTCCCCATTGCAGTTCATCCATGGAACGAATTCCAAGCTATAAGAAAGAGGGTTTTGAAAGTGCTGACTTCCCCAAGTGGGGATATTTGCAGGAAAGCGGCTGGAAGCTTGAACCCGAGCACCAGGATATGAGAAGATGAGGTGGCTTTTCATGTTTTTTCCCTGTCCAATGGGGTAGCATCCTGCGGCTGTCCCATGCATGTGTTCACTGTAGGAAGGGTCGTCTGCATTTGGTGATTTCGGGTCCATGGAATCAGGGCAAGGCAGTGTTATTCTAGAAGGGCTGCATTTGCTGACTCATGCTCACGAAGACTCTCAGAGCCACGAGTTTCCTCCCTGAGGTCCCATCCTTCTGTGTGTTAATATATGCTCAAAACAACTTCAATCACAGCCCCTGAACGAAGTCTCGAAGAATTTATCTCTCACTCACTGCCTTTATTTTGCAGTTTATTTTTCTCACGGGGTGTAGCTGATTGTCAGTGCTGTGTTGCTTGCTGCCGTGCATCCACTTGATTCTCTTCCAGAGAGACATCGATAAACTGTTTTTCAAATTCTGACCAGTTGTAAATAATCTTTTCTGGTGTGCAAAGTGGGCTCAGTTCAGTCCTTTGAGTTTTAGAGTAAGTTGTGTTCATTCCCTCTTTGGTCTCTATAGAATAGTATCTGTGCTCATTGAAAACACCTGGCTTTTACTGACCTCAAGGGACCTTTGCGCTCCTACAGGCATAAGTGTGTTTGCTAAATCTGTAATTCTTTCTGTCGTCTGCCATTTCGTTCATGGGATGCAATTTTATATTCCACCTGTACCTCATCTCTTTGATAAACCACTATTTTCTATGTGACTAAATTCGCTGAGAATGAGTGTAACTAAGAACACTCCGGTGGTGGCAAGGGACGTTATTTCACTCATTTCCTGGCTCCCTAATATATCATTGTAGCTAAGAATCACGTATTCTTCATCCACGTTTTCCGTCCAAGGAAATTTAGATTGTATCCTAGTCGAGGCTTTTGTAAAGAGAGCAGAAGTAAACGTTGGGTTGCCTGTGTCCTGAGGATCTTTGGTTTTCCTGAAAATATACGTCCTTGAGTGGAAGTGTCCGATGCGCTATAGCTTTGTTTCTTACATTACTTTCGAATACAGCATAGAGTTCGCCAGAGTGCTGATTTCAATTTGACATCCCACATTCCACAAAATGTGGGTACGGTTTACCTCCACGCTACCCTGCATTTCTGGTCTTTACACTTTTCGTAGATGAGCCTTTTTTTGGATGGGAAGTGATAGCCCTACGTAGTGTTGATTTGCACCGAGCCCCTGCCTGGTTGCCCCAAAACGGTCTTTGCCTTTATCCTGAATATATTCAGGATAAAGGCATACACCCCTTTTTCGACAAAGGCATGGTTGAAGAAGTACTGCCGCATTCTAGCTCCTTACCAGGCGAGACCCATCTCCCTCTTGAAATCCCATTTCTGCAATTCTGCCGTGCTCTCAAGTTATTTTCCGTGGTTCAACCCAAGTCATTTTTCCACATTAGGTGTCTTTGCCCATCCTGCAGGGCCATGAATTATAGGCTCCCTGAGATGCCCTGCTCAACTTCCCACTTTCGGAACTGGTCACAAAGCAGCAGGAAATTTTCAAGCGCTATTCTCCTTCTGAGAGCAAGCTTAGATTTGGGTCAATTCTAGATCAGCATTGGAAATTAGAGCACCAGGTGCCTGTCCAAATATATAGGCATCGTGTCTTATTGTTCCCCATTGCAGTTCATCCATGGAACGAATTCCAAGCTATAAGAAAGAGGGTTTTGAAAGTGCTGACTTCCCCAAGTGGGGATATTTTCAGGAAAGCTGCTGGAAGCTTAAACCCGAGCACCAGGATATGAGAAGATGAGGTGGCTTTTCATGTTTTTTTCCCTGTCCAATGGCGTAGCATCCTGCGGCTGTCCCATGCATGTGTTCGCTGTAGGAAGGGTCGTCTGCATTTGCTGATTTCGGGGCCATGGAATCAGGGCAAGGCAGTGTTATTCTAGAAGGGCTGCATTTACTGACTCATGCTCACGAAGACTCTCAGAGCCACGAGTGTCCTCCCTGAGGTCCCATCCTTCTGTGTGTTAATATATGCTCAAAACAACTTCAATCACAGCCCCTGAACGAAGTCTCGAAGAATTTATCTCTCACTCACTGCCTTTAGTTTGCAGTTTGTTTTTCTCTCGTGGTGTAGCTGATTGTCAGTGCTGTGTTGCTTGCTGCTGTGCATCCACTTGATTCTCTTCCAGAGAGACATCGATAAACTGTTTTTCAAATTCTGACCAGTTGTAAATAATCTTTTCTGGTGTGCAAAGTGGGCTGAGTTCAGTCCTTTGAGTTTTAGAGTAAGGTGTGTTCATTCCCTCTTTGGTCTCTATAGAATAGTATCTGTGCTCATTGAAAACACCTGGCTTTTACTCACCTCAAGGGACCTTTGCGCTCCTACAGGCATAAGTGTGTTTGCTAAATCTGTAATTCTTTCTGTCGTCTGCCATTTCGTTCACGGGATGCAATTTTCTTTTCCACCTGTACCTCATCTCTTTGATAAACCACTATTTTCTATGTGACTAAATTCGCTGAGAATGAGTGTAACTAAGAACACTCCGGTGGTGGCAAGGGACGTTATTTCACTCATTTCCTGGCTCCCTAATATATCATTGTAGATAAGAATCACGTATTCTTCATCCACGTTTTCCGTCCAAGGAAATTTAGATTGTATCCTAGTCGAGGCTTTTGTAAAGAGAGCAGAAGTAAACGATGGGTTGCCTGTGTCCTGAGGATCTTTGGTTTTGCTGAAAATATACGTCCTTGAGTGGAAGTGTCCTATGCGCTATAGCTTTGTTTCTTACATTACTTTCGAATACAGCATAGAGTTCGTCAGAGTGCTGATTTCAATTTGCCATCCCACATTCCACAAAATGTGAGTAGAGTTTACCTCCATGCTACCCTGCATTTCTGGTCTTTACACTTTTCGTAGATGACCCTTTGTTTGGATGGGAAGTGATAGCACTATGTAGTGTTGATTTGCACCGAGCCCCTGCCTGGTTGACCCAAAACGGTCTATGCCTTTATCCTGAATATATTCAGGATAAAGGCATACACCCCTTTTTCGACAAAGGCATGGTTGACGAAGTACTGCCGCATTCTAGCTCCTTACCAGGCGAGACCCATCTCCCTCTTGAAATCCCATTTCTGCAATTCTGCCTTGCTCTCAAGTTATTTTCCGTGGTTCAAGCCAAGTCATTTTTCCACATTAGGTGTCTTTGCCCATCCTGCAGGGCCATGAATTATAGGCTCCCTGAGATGCCCTGCTCAACTTCCCATTTTCGGAACTGGTCACAAAGCAGCAGGAAATTTTCAAGCCCTATTCTCCTTCTGAGAGCAAGCTTAGATTTGGGTCAATTCTAGATCAGCATTGGAAATTAGAGCACCAGGTGCCTGTCCAAATATATAGGCATCATGTCTTATTCTTCCCCATTGCAGTTCATCCATGGAACGAATTCCAAGCTATAAGAAAGAGGGTTTTGAAAGTGCTGACTTCCCCAAGTGGGGATATTTGCAGGAAAGCGGCTGGAAGCTTGAACCCGAGCACCAGGATATGAGAAGATGAGGTGGCTTTTCATGTTTTTTCCCTGTCCAATGGGGTAGCATCCTGCGGCTGTCCCATGCATGTGTTCACTGTAGGAAGGGTCGTCTGCATTTGGTGATTTCGGGTCCATGGAATCAGGGCAAGGCAGTGTTATTCTAGAAGGGCTGCATTTGCTGACTCATGCTCACGAAGACTCTCAGAGCCACGAGTTTCCTCCCTGAGGTCCCATCCTTCTGTGTGTTAATATATGCTCAAAACAACTTCAATCACAGCCCCTGAACGAAATCTCGAAGAATTTATCTCTCACTCACTGCCTTTATTTTGCAGTTTATTTTTCTCACGGGGTGTAGCTGATTGTCAGTGCTGTGTTGCTTGCTGCCGTGCATCCACTTGATTCTCTTCCAGAGAGACATCGATAAACTGTTTTTCAAATTCTGACCAGTTGTAAATAATCTTTTCTGGTGTGCAAAGTGGGCTCAGTTCAGTCCTTTGAGTTTTAGAGTAAGTTGTGTTCATTCCCTCTTTGGTCTATATAGAATAGTATCTGTGTTCATTGAAAACACCTGGCTTTTACTCACCTCAAGGGACCTTTGCGCCCCTACAGGCATAAGTGTGTTTGCTAAATCTGTAATTCTTTCTGTCGTCTGCCATTTCGTTCATGGGATGCAATTTTATATTCCACCTGTACCTCATCTCTTTGATAAACCACTATTTTCTATGTGACTAAATTCGCTGAGAATGAGTGTAACTAAGAACACTCCGGTGGTGGCAAGGGACGTTATTTCACTCATTTCCTGGCTCCCTAATATATCATTGTAGCTAAGAATCACGTATTCTTCATCCACGTTTTCCGTCCAAGGAAATTTAGATTGTATCCTAGTCGAGGCTTTTGTAAAGAGAGCAGAAGTAAACGTTGGGTTGCCTGTGTCCTGAGGATCTTTGGTTTTCCTGAAAATATACGTCCTTGAGTGGAAGTGTCCGATGCGCTATAGCTTTGTTTCTTACATTACTTTCGAATACAGCATAGAGTTCGCCAGAGTGCTGATTTCAATTTGACATCCCACATTCCACAAAATGTGGGTACGGTTTACCTCCACGCTACCCTGCATTTCTGGTCTTTACACTTTTCGTAGATGAGCCTTTTTTTGGATGGGAAGTGATAGCCCTACGTAGTGTTGATTTGCACCGAGCCCCTGCCTGGTTGCCCCAAAAAGGTCTTTGCCTTTATCCTGAATATATTCAGGATAAAGGCATACACCCCTTTTTCGACAAAGGCATGGTTGAAGAAGTACTGCCGCATTCTAGCTCCTTACCAGGCGAGACCCATCTCCCTCTTGAAATCCCATTTCTGCAATTCTGCCGTGCTCTCAAGTTATTTTCCGTGGTTCAACCCAAGTCATTTTTCCACATTAGGTGTCTTTGCCCATCCTGCAGGGCCATGAATTATAGGCTCCCTGAGATGCCCTGCTCAACTTCCCACTTTCGGAACTGGTCACAAAGCAGCAGGAAATTTTCAAGCGCTATTCTCCTTCTGAGAGCAAGCTTAGATTTGGGTCAATTCTAGATCAGCATTGGAAATTAGAGCACCAGGTGCCTGTCCAAATATATAGGCATCGTGTCTTATTGTTCCCCATTGCAGTTCATCCATGGAACGAATTCCAAGCTATAAGAAAGAGGGTTTTGAAAGTGCTGACTTCCCCAAGTGGGGATATTTTCAGGAAAGCTGCTGGAAGCTTAAACCCGAGCACCAGGATATGAGAAGATGAGGTGGCTTTTCATGTTTTTTTCCCTGTCCAATGGCGTAGCATCCTGCGGCTGTCCCATGCATGTGTTCGCTGTAGGAAGGGTCGTCTGCATTTGCTGATTTCGGGGCCATGGAATCAGGGCAAGGCAGTGTTATTCTAGAAGGGCTGCATTTACTGACTCATGCTCACGAAGACTCTCAGAGCCACGAGTGTCCTCCCTGAGGTCCCATCCTTCTGTGTGTTAATATATGCTCAAAACAACTTCAATCACAGCCCCTGAACAAAGTCTCGAAGAATTTATCTCTCACTCACTGCCTTTAGTTTGCAGTTTGTTTTTCTCTCGTGGTGTAGCTGATTGTGTGTGCTGTGTTGCTTGCTGCTGTGCATCCACTTGATTCTCTTCCAGAGAGACATCGATAAACTGTTTTTCAAATTCTGACCAGTTGTAAATAATCTTTTCTGGTGTGCAAAGTGGGCTGAGTTCAGTCCTTTGAGTTTTAGAGTAAGGTGTGTTCATTCCCTCTTTGGTCTCTATAGAATAGTATCTGTGCTCATTGAAAACACCTGGCTTTTACTCACCTCAAGGGACCTTTGCGCTCCTACAGGCATAAGTGTGTTTGCTAAATCTGTAATTCTTTCTGTCGTCTGCCATTTCGTTCACGGGATGCAATTTTCTTTTCCACCTGTACCTCATCTCTTTGATAAACCACTATTTTCTATGTGACTAAATTCGCTGAGAATGAGTGTAACTAAGAACACTCCGGTGGTGGCAAGGGACGTTATTTCACTCATTTCCTGGCTCCCTAATATATCATTGTAGATAAGAATCACGTATTCTTCATCCACATTTTCCGTCCAAGGAAATTTAGATTGTATCCTAGTCGAGGCTTTTGTAAAGAGAGCAGAAGTAAACGATGGGTTGCCTGTGTCCTGAGGATCTTTGGTTTTGCTGAAAATATACGTCCTTGAGTGGAAGTGTCCTATGCGCTATAGCTTTGTTTCTTACATTACTTTCGAATACAGCATAGAGTTCGTCAGAGTGCTGATTTCAATTTGCCATCCCACATTCCACAAAATGTGAGTAGAGTTTACCTCCACGCTACCCTGCATTTCTGGTCTTTACACTTTTCGTAGATGACCCTTTGTTTGGATGGGAAGTGATAGCACTATGTAGTGTTGATTTGCACCGAGCCCCTGCCTGGTTGACCCAAAACGGTCTATGCCTTTATCCTGAATATATTCAGGATAAAGGCATACACCCCTTTTTCGACAAAGGCATGGTTGACGAAGTACTGCCGCATTCTAGCTCCTTACCAGGCGAGACCCATCTCCCTCTTGAAATCCCATTTCTGCAATTCTGCCTTGCTCTCAAGTTATTTTCCGTGGTTCAAGCCAAGTCATTTTTCCACATTAGGTGTCTTTGCCCATCCTGCAGGGCCATGAATTATAGGCTCCCTGAGATGCCCTGCTCAACTTCCCATTTTCGGAACTGGTCACAAAGCAGCAGGAAATTTTCAAGCCCTATTCTCCTTCTGAGAGCAAGCTTAGATTTGGGTCAATTCTAGATCAGCATTGGAAATTAGAGCACCAGGTGCCTGTCCAAATATATAGGCATCATGTCTTATTCTTCCCCATTGCAGTTCATCCATGGAACGAATTCCAAGCTATAAGAAAGAGGGTTTTGAAAGTGCTGACTTCCCCAAGTGGGGATATTTGCAGGAAAGCGGCTGGAAGCTTGAACCCGAGCACCAGGATATGAGAAGATGAGGTGGCTTTTCATGTTTTTTCCCTGTCCAATGGGGTAGCATCCTGCGGCTGTCCCATGCATGTGTTCACTGTAGGAAGGGTCGTCTGCATTTGGTGATTTCGGGTCCATGGAATCAGGGCAAGGCAGTGTTATTCTAGAAGGGCTGCATTTGCTGACTCATGCTCACGAAGACTCTCAGAGCCACGAGTTTCCTCCCTGAGGTCCCATCCTTCTGTGTGTTAATATATGCTCAAAACAACTTCAATCACAGCCCCTGAACGAAATCTCGAAGAATTTATCTCTCACTCACTGCCTTTATTTTGCAGTTTATTTTTCTCACGGGGTGTAGCTGATTGTCAGTGCTGTGTTGCTTGCTGCCGTGCATCCACTTGATTCTCTTGCAGAGAGACATCAATAAACTGTTTTTCAAATTCTGACCAGTTGTAAATAATCTTTTCTGGTGTGCAAAGTGGGCTCAGTTCAGTCCTTTGAGTTTTAGAGTAAGTTGTGTTCATTCCCTCTTTGGTCTATATAGAATAGTATCTGTGTTCATTGAAAACACCTGGCTTTTACTCACCTCAAGGGACCTTTGCGCCCCTACAGGCATAAGTGTGTTTGCTAAATCTGTAATTCTTTCTGTCGTCTGCCATTTCGTTCATGGGATGCAATTTTATATTCCACCTGTACCTCATCTCTTTGATAAACCACTATTTTCTATGTGACTAAATTCGCTGAGAATGAGTGTAACTAAGAACACTCCGGTGGTGGCAAGGGACGTTATTTCACTCATTTCCTGGCTCCCTAATATATCATTGTAGCTAAGAATCACGTATTCTTCATCCACGTTTTCCGACCAAGGAAATTTAGATTGTATCCTAGTCGAGGCTTTTGTAAAGAGAGCAGAAGTAAACGTTGGGTTGCCTGTGTCCTGAGGATCTTTGGTTTTCCTGAAAATATACGTCCTTGAGTGGAAGTGTCCGATGCGCTATAGCTTTGTTTCTTACATTACTTTCGAATACAGCATAGAGTTCGCCAGAGTGCTGATTTCAATTTGACATCCCACATTCCACAAAATGTGGGTAGCGTTTACCTCCACGCTACCCTGCATTTCTGGTCTTTACACTTTTCGTAGATGAGCCTTTTTTTGGATGGGAAGTGATAGCCCTACGTAGTGTTGATTTGCACCGAGCCCCTGCCTGGTTGCCCCAAAACGGTCTTTGCCTTTATCCTGAATATATTCAGGATAAAGGCATACACCCCTTTTTCGACAAAGGCATGGTTGAAGAAGTACTGCCACATTCTAGCTCCTTACCAGGCGAGACCCATCTCCCTCTTGAAATCCCATTTCTGCAATTCTGCCGTGCTCTCAAGTTATTTTCCGTGGTTCAAGCCAAGTCATTTTTCCACATTAGGTGTCTTTGCCCATCCTGCAGGGCCATGAATTATAGGCTCCCTGAGATGCCCTGCTCAACTTCCCACTTTCGGAACTGGTCACAAAGCAGCAGGAAATTTTCAAGCGCTATTCTCCTTCTGAGAGCAAGCTTAGATTTGGGTCAATTCTAGATCAGCATTGGAAATTAGAGCACCAGGTGCCTGTCCAAATATATAGGCATCGTGTCTTATTGTTCCCCATTGCAGTTCATCCATGGAACGAATTCCAAGCTATAAGAAAGAGGGTTTTGAAAGTGCTGACTTCCCCAAGTGGGGATATTTTCAGGAAAGCTGCTGGAAGCTTAAACCCGAGCACCAGGATATGAGAAGATGAGGTGGCTTTTCATGTTTTTTTCCCTGTCCAATGGCGTAGCATCCTGCGGCTGTCCCATGCATGTGTTCGCTGTAGGAAGGGTCGTCTGCATTTGCTGATTTCGGGGCCATGGAATCAGGGCAAGGCAGTGTTATTCTAGAAGGGCTGCATTTACTGACTCATGCTCACGAAGACTCTCAGAGCCACGAGTGTCCTCCCTGAGGTCCCATCCTTCTGTGTGTTAATATATGCTCAAAACAACTTCAATCACAGCCCCTGAACAAATTCTCGAAGAATTTATCTCTCACTCACTGCCTTTAGTTTGCAGTTTGTTTTTCTCTCGTGGTGTAGCTGATTGTCAGTGCTGTGTTGCTTGCTGCTGTGCATCCACTTGATTCTCTTCCAGAGAGACATCGATAAACTGTTTTTCAAATTCTGACCAGTTGTAAATAATCTTTTCTGGTGTGCAAAGTGGGCTGAGTTCAGTCCTTTGAGTTTTAGAGTAAGGTGTGTTCATTCCCTCTTTGGTCTCTATAGAATAGTATCTGTGCTCATTGAAAACACCTGGCTTTTACTCACCTCAAGGGACCTTTGCGCTCCTACAGGCATAAGTGTGTTTGCTAAATCTGTAATTCTTTCTGTCGTCTGCCATTTCGTTCACGGGATGCAATTTTCTTTTCCACCTGTACCTCATCTCTTTGATAAACCACTATTTTCTATGTGACTAAATTCGCTGAGAATGAGTGTAACTAAGAACACTTCGGTGGTGGCAAGGGACGTTATTTCACTCATTTCCTGGCTCCCTAATGTATCATTGTAGATAAGAATCACGTATTCTTCATCCACGTTTTCCGTCCAAGGAAATTTAGATTGTATCCTAGTCGAGGCTTTTGTAAAGAGAGCAGAAGTAAACGATGGGTTGCCTGTGTCCTGAGGATCTTTGGTTTTGCTGAAAATATACGTCCTTGAGTGGAAGTGTCCTATGCGCTATAGCTTTGTTTCTTACATTACTTTCGAATACAGCATAGAGTTCGTCAGAGTGCTGATTTCAATTTGCCATCCCACATTCCACAAAATGTGAGTAGAGTTTACCTCCACGCTACCCTGCATTTCTGGTCTTTACACTTTTCGTAGATGACCCTTTGTTTGGATGGGAAGTGATAGCACTATGTAGTGTTGATTTGCACCGAGCCCCTGCCTGGTTGACCCAAAACGGTCTATGCCTTTATCCTGAATATATTCAGGATAAAGGCATACACCCCTTTTTCGACAAAGGCATGGTTGACGAAGTACTGCCGCATTCTAGCTCCTTACCAGGCGAGACCCATCTCCCTCTTGAAATCCCATTTCTGCAATTCTGCCTTGCTCTCAAGTTATTTTCCGTGGTTCAAGCCAAGTCATTTTTCCACATTAGGTGTCTTTGCCCATCCTGCAGGGCCATGAATTATAGGCTCCCTGAGATGCCCTGCTCAACTTCCCATTTTCGGAACTGGTCACAAAGCAGCAGGAAATTTTTAAGCCCTATTCTCCTTCTGAGAGCAAGCTTAGATTTGGGTCAATTCTAGATCAGCATTGGAAATTAGAGCACCAGGTGCCTGTCCAAATATATAGGCATCATGTCTTATTCTTCCCCATTGCAGTTCATCCATGGAACGAATTCCAAGCTATAAGAAAGAGGGTTTTGAAAGTGCTGACTTCCCCAAGTGGGGATATTTGCAGGAAAGCGGCTGGAAGCTTGAACCCGAGCACCAGGATATGAGAAGATGAGGTGGCTTTTCATGTTTTTTCCCTGTCCAATGGGGTAGCATCCTGCGGCTGTCCCATGCATGTGTTCACTGTAGGAAGGGTCGTCTGCATTTGGTGATTTCGGGTCCATGGAATCAGGGCAAGGCAGTGTTATTCTAGAAGGGCTGCATTTGCTGACTCATGCTCACGAAGACTCTCAGAGCCACGAGTGTCCTCCCTGAGGTCCCATCCTTCTGTGTGTTAATATATGCTCAAAACAACTTCAATCACAGCCCCTGAACGAAGTCTCGAAGAATTTATCTCTCACTCACTGCCTTTATTTTGCAGTTTATTTTTCTCACGGGGTGTAGCTGATTGTCAGTGCTGTGTTGCTTGCTGCCGTGCATCCACTTGATTCTCTTCCAGAGAGACATCGATAAACTGTTTTTCAAATTCTGACCAGTTGTAAATAATCTTTTCTGGTGTGCAAAGTGGGCTCAGTTCAGTCCTTTGAGTTTTAGAGTAAGTTGTGTTCATTCCCTCTTTGGTCTCTATAGAATAGTATCTGTGCTCATTGAAAACACCTGGCTTTTACTCACCTCAAGGTACCTTTGCGCTCCTACAGGCATAAGTGTGTTTGCTAAATCTGTAATTCTTTCTGTCGTCTGCCATTTCGTTCATGGGATGCAATTTTATATTCCACCTGTACCTCATCTCTTTGATAAACCACTATTTTCTATGTGACTAAATTCGCTGAGAATGAGTGTAACTAAGAACACTCCGGTGGTGGCAAGGGACGTTATTTCACTCATTTCCTGGCTCTCTAATATATCATTGTAGATAAGAATCACGTATTCTTCATCCACGTTTTCCGTCCAAGGAAATTTAGATTGTATCCTAGTCGAGGCTTTTGTAAAGAGAGCAGAAGTCAACGTTGGGTTGCCTGTGTCCTGAGGATCTTTGGTTTTCCTGAAAATATACGTCCTTGAGTGGAAGTGTCCGATGCGCTATAGCTTTGTTTCTTACATTACTTTCGAATACAGCATAGAGTTCGCCAGAGTGCTGATTTCAATTTGACATCCCACATTCCACAAAATGTGGGTACGGTTTACCTCCACGCTACCCTGCATTTCTGGTCTTTACACTTTTCGTAGATGAGCCTTTTTTTGGATGGGAAGTGATAGCCCTACGTAGTGTTGATTTGCACCGAGCCCCTGCCTGGTTGCCCCAAAACGGTCTTTGCCTTTATCCTGAATATATTCAGGATAAAGGCATACACCCCTTTTTCGACAAAGGCATGGTTGAAGAAGTACTGCCGCATTCTAGCTCCTTACCAGGCGAGACCCATCTCCCTCTTGAAATCCCATTTCTGCAATTCTGCCGTGCTCTCAAGTTATTTTCCGTGGTTCAACCCAAGTCATTTTTCCACATTAGGTGTCTTTGCCCATCCTGCATGGCCATGAATTATAGGCTCCCTGAGATGCCCTGCTCAACTTCCCACTTTCGGAACTGGTCACAAAGCAGCAGGAAATTTTCAAGCGCTATTCTCCTTCTGAGAGCAAGCTTAGATTTGGGTCAATTCTAGATCAGCATTGGAAATTAGAGCACCAGGTGCCTGTCCAAATATATAGGCATCGTGTCTTATTGTTCCCCATTGCAGTTCATCCATGGAACGAATTCCAAGCTATAAGAAAGAGGGTTTTGAAAGTGCTGACTTCCCCAAGTGGGGATATTTTCAGGAAAGCTGCTGGAAGCTTAAACCCGAGCACCAGGATATGAGAAGATGAGGTGGCTTTTCATGTTTTTTTCCCTGTCCAATGGCGTAGCATCCTGCGGCTGTCCCATGCATGTGTTCGCTGTAGGAAGGGTCGTCTGCATTTGCTGATTTCGGGGCCATGGAATCAGGGCAAGGCAGTGTTATTCTAGAAGGGCTGCATTTACTGACTCATGCTCACGAAGACTCTCAGAGCCACGAGTGTCCTCCCTGAGGTCCCATCCTTCTGTGTGTTAATATATGCTCAAAACAACTTCAATCACAGCCCATGAACGAAGTCTCGAAGAATTTATCTCTCACTCACTGCCTTTAGTTTGCAGTTTGTTTTTCTCTCGTGGTGTAGCTGATTGTCAGTGCTGTGTTGCTTGCTGCTGTGCATCCACTTGATTCTCTTCCAGAGAGACATCGATAAACTGTTTTTCAAATTCTGACCAGTTGTAAATAATCTTTTCTGGTGTGCAAAGTGGGCTGAGTTCAGTCCTTTGAGTTTTAGAGTAAGGTGTGTTCATTCCCTCTTTGGTCTCTATAGAATAGTATCTGTGCTCATTGAAAACACCTGGCTTTTACTCACCTCAAGGGACCTTTGCGCTCCTACAGGCATAAGTGTGTTTGCTAAATCTGTAATTCTTTCTGTCGTCTGCCATTTCGTTCACGGGATGCAATTTTCTTTTCCACCTGTACCTCATCTCTTTGATAAACCACTATTTTCTATGTGACTAAATTCGCTGAGAATGAGTGTAACTAAGAACACTCCGGTGGTGGCAAGGGACGTTATTTCACTCATTTCCTGGCTCCCTAATATATCATTGTAGATAAGAATCACGTATTCTTCATCCACGTTTTCCGTCCAAGGAAATTTAGATTGTATCCTAGTCGAGGCTTTTGTAAAGAGAGCAGAAGTAAACGATGGGTTGCCTGTGTCCTGAGGATCTTTGGTTTTGCTGAAAATATACGTCCTTGAGTGGAAGTGTCCTATGCGCTATAGCTTTGTTTCTTACATTACTTTCGAATACAGCATAGAGTTCGTCAGAGTGCTGATTTCAATTTGCCATCCCACATTCCACAAAATGTGAGTAGAGTTTACCTCCACGCTACCCTGCATTTCTGGTCTTTACACTTTTCGTAGATGACCCTTTGTTTGGATGGGAAGTGATAGCACTATGTAGTGTTGATTTGCACCGAGCCCCTGCCTGGTTGACCCAAAACGGTCTATGCCTTTATCCTGAATATATTCAGGATAAAGGCATACACCCCTTTTTCGACAAAGGCATGGTTGACGAAGTACTGCCGCATTCAAGCTCCTTACCAGGCGAGACCCATCTCCCTCTTGAAATCCCATTTCTGCAATTCTGCCTTGCTCTCAAGTTATTTTCCGTGGTTCAAGCCAAGTCATTTTTCCACATTAGGTGTCTTTGCCCATCCTGCAGGGCCATGAATTATAGGCTCCCTGAGATGCCCTGCTCAACTTCCCATTTTCGGAACTGGTCACAAAGCAGCAGGAAATTTTCAAGCCCTATTCTCCTTCTGAGAGCAAGCTTAGATTTGGGTCAATTCTAGATCAGCATTGGAAATTAGAGCACCAGGTGCCTGTCCAAATATATAGGCATCATGTCTTATTCTTCCCCATTGCAGTTCATCCATGGAACGAATTCCAAGCTATAAGAAAGAGGGTTTTGAAAGTGCTGACTTCCCCAAGTGGGGATATTTGCAGGAAAGCGGCTGGAAGCTTGAACCCGAGCACCAGGATATGAGAAGATGAGGTGGCTTTTCATGTTTTTTCCCTGTCCAATGGGGTAGCATCCTGCGGCTGTCCCATGCATGTGTTCACTGTAGGAAGGGTCGTCTGCATTTGGTGATTTCGGGTCCATGGAATCAGGCCAAGGCAGTGTTATTCTAGAAGGGCTGCATTTGCTGACTCATGCTCACGAAGACTCTCAGAGCCACGAGTTTCCTCCCTGAGGTCCCATCCTTCTGTGTGTTAATATATGCTCAAAACAACTTCAATCACAGCCCCTGAACGAAGTCTCGAAGAATTTATCTCTCACTCACTGCCTTTATTTTGCAGTTTATTTTTCTCACGGGGTGTAGCTGATTGTCAGTGCTGTGTTGCTTGCTGCCGTGCATCCACTTGATTCTCTTCCAGAGAGACATCGATAAACTGTTTTTCAAATTCTGACCAGTTGTAAATAATCTTTTCTGGTGTGCAAAGTGGGCTCAGTTCAGTCCTTTGAGTTTTAGAGTAAGTTGTGTTCATTCCCTCTTTGGTCTCTATAGAATAGTATCTGTGCTCATTGAAAACACCTGGCTTTTACTCACCTCAAGGGACCTTTGCGCTCCTACAGGCATAAGTGTGTTTGCTAAATCTGTAATTCTTTCTGTCGTCTGCCATTTCGTTCATGGGATGCAATTTTATATTTCACCTGTACCTCATCTCTTTGATAAACCACTATTTTCTATGTGACTAAATTCGCTGAGAATGAGTGTAACTAAGAACACTCCGGTGGTGGCAAGGGACGTTATTTCACTCATTTCCTGGCTCCCTAATATATCATTGTAGATAAGAATCACGTATTCTTCATCCACGTTTTCCGTCCAAGGAAATTTAGATTGTATCCTAGTCGAGGCTTTTGTAAAGAGAGCAGAAGTAAACGTTGGGTTGCCTGTGTCCTGAGGATCTTTGGTTTTCCTGAAAATATACGTCCTTGAGTGGAAGTGTCCGATGCGCTATAGCTTTGTTTCTTACATTACTTTCGAATACAGCATAGAGTTCGCCAGAGTGCTGATTTCAATTTGACATCCCACATTCCACAAAATGTGGGTACGGTTTACCTCCACGCTACCCTGCATTTCTGGTCTTTACACTTTTCGTAGATGAGCCTTTTTTTGGATGGGAAGTGATAGCCCTACGTAGTGTTGATTTGCACCGAGCCCCTGCCTGGTTGCCCCAAAACGGTCTTTGCCTTTATCCTGAATATATTCAGGATAAAGGCATACACCCCTTTTTCGACAAAGGCATGGTTGAAGAAGTACTGCCGCATTCTAGCTCCTTACCAGGCGAGACCCATCTCCCTCTTGAAATCCCATTTCTGCAATTCTGCCGTGCTCTCAAGTTATTTTCCGTGGTTCAACCCAAGTCATTTTTCCACATTAGGTGTCTTTGCCCATCCTGCATGGCCATGAATTATAGGCTCCCTGAGATGCCCTGCTCAACTTCCCACTTTCGGAACTGGTCACAAAGCAGCAGGAAATTTTCAAGCGCTATTCTCCTTCTGAGAGCAAGCTTAGATTTGGGTCAATTCTAGATCAGCATTGGAAATTAGAGCACCAGGTGCCTGTCCAAATATATAGGCATCGTGTCTTATTGTTCCCCATTGCAGTTCATCCATGGAACGAATTCCAAGCTATAAGAAAGAGGGTTTTGAAAGTGCTGACTTCCCCAAGTGGGGATATTTTCAGGAAAGCTGCTGGAAGCTTAAACCCGAGCACCAGGATATGAGAAGATGAGGTGGCTTTTCATGTTTTTTTCCCTGTCCAATGGCGTAGCATCCTGCGGCTGTCCCATGCATGTGTTCGCTGTAGGAAGGGTCGTCTGCATTTGCTGATTTCGGGGCCATGGAATCAGGGCAAGGCAGTGTTATTCTAGAAGGGCTGCATTTACTGACTCATGCTCACGAAGACTCTCAGAGCCACGAGTGTCCTCCCTGAGGTCCCATCCTTCTGTGTGTTAATATATGCTCAAAACAACTTCAATCATAGCCCCTGAACGAAGTCTCGAAGAATTTATCTCTCACTCACTGCCTTTAGTTTGCAGTTTGTTTTTCTCTCGTGGTGTAGCTGATTGTCAGTGCTGTGTTGCTTGCTGCTGTGCATCCACTTGATTCTCTTCCAGAGAGACATCGATAAACTGTTTTTCAAATTCTGACCAGTTGTAAATAATCTTTTCTGGTGTGCAAAGTGGGCTGAGTTCAGTCCTTTGAGTTTTAGAGTAAGGTGTGTTCATTCCCTCTTTGGTCTCTATAGAATAGTATCTGTGCTCATTGAAAACACCTGGCTTTTACTCACCTCAAGGGACCTTTGCGCTCCTACAGGCATAAGTGTGTTTGCTAAATCTGTAATTCTTTCTGTCGTCTGCCATTTCGTTCACGGGATGCAATTTTCTTTTCCACCTGTACCTCATCTCTTTGATAAACCACTATTTTCTATGTGACTAAATTCGCTGAGAATGAGTGTAACTAAGAACACTCCGGTGGTGGCAAGGGACGTTATTTCACTCATTTCCTGGCTCCCTAATATATCATTGTAGATAAGAATCACGTATTCTTCATCCACGTTTTCCGTCCAAGGAAATTTAGATTGTATCCTAGTCGAGGCTTTTGTAAAGAGAGCAGAAGTAAACGATGGGTTGCCTGTGTCCTGAGGATCTTTGGTTTTGCTGAAAATATACGTCCTTGAGTGGAAGTGTCCTATGCGCTATAGCTTTGTTTCTTACATTACTTTCGAATACAGCATAGAGTTCGTCAGAGTGCTGATTTCAATTTGCCATCCCACATTCCACAAAATGTGAGTAGAGTTTACCTCCACGCTACCCTGCATTTCTGGTCTTTACACTTTTCGTAGATGACCCTTTGTTTGGATGGGAAGTGATAGCACTATGTAGTGTTGATTTGCACCGAGCCCCTGCCTGGTTGACCCAAAACGGTCTATGCCTTTATCCTGAATATATTCAGGATAAAGGCATACACCCCTTTTTCGACAAAGGCATGGTTGACGAAGTACTGCCGCATTCTAGCTCCTTACCAGGCGAGACCCATCTCCCTCTTGAAATCCCATTTCTGCAATTCTGCCTTGCTCTCAAGTTATTTTCCGTGGTTCAAGCCAAGTCATTTTTCCACATTAGGTGTCTTTGCCCATCCTGCAGGGCCATGAATTATAGGCTCCCTGAGATGCCCTGCTCAACTTCCCATTTTCGGAACTGGTCACAAAGCAGCAGGAAATTTTCAAGCCCTATTCTCCTTCTGAGAGCAAGCTTAGATTTGGGTCAATTCTAGATCAGCATTGGAAATTAGAGCACCAGGTGCCTGTCCAAATATATAGGCATCATGTCTTATTCTTCCCCATTGCAGTTCATCCATGGAACGAATTCCAAGCTATAAGAAAGAGGGTTTTGAAAGTGCTGACTTCCCCAAGTGGGGATATTTGCAGGAAAGCGGCTGGAAGCTTGAACCCGAGCACCAGGATATGAGAAGATGAGGTGGCTTTTCATGTTTTTTCCCTGTCCAATGGGGTAGCATCCTGCGGCTGTCCCATGCATGTGTTCACTGTAGGAAGGGTCGTCTGCATTTGGTGATTTCGGGTCCATGGAATCAGGGCAAGGCAGTGTTATTCTAGAAGGGCTGCATTTGCTGACTCATGCTCACGAAGACTCTCAGAGCCACGAGTTTCCTCCCTGAGGTCCCATCCTTCTGTGTGTTAATATATGCTCAAAACAACTTCAATCACAGCCCCTGAACGAAGTCTCGAAGAATTTATCTCTCACTCACTGCCTTTATTTTGCAGTTTATTTTTCTCACGGGGTGTAGCTGATTGTCAGTGCTGTGTTGCTTGCTGCCGTGCATCCACTTGATTCTCTTCCAGAGAGACATCGATAAACTGTTTTTCAAATTCTGACCAGTTGTAAATAATCTTTTCTGGTGTGCAAAGTGGGCTCAGTTCAGTCCTTTGAGTTTTAGAGTAAGTTGTGTTCATTCCCTCTTTGGTCTATATAGAATAGTATCTGTGCTCATTGAAAACACCTGGCTTTTACTCACCTCAAGGGACCTTTGCGCTCCTACAGGCATAAGTGTGTTTGCTAAATCTGTAATTCTTTCTGTCGGCTGCCATTTCGTTCATGGGATGCAATTTTATATTCCACCTGTACCTCATCTCTTTGATAAACCACTATTTTCTATGTAACTAAATTCGCTGAGAATGAGTGTAACTAAGAACACTCCGGTGGTGGCAAGGGACGTTATTTCACTCATTTCCTGGCTCCCTAATATATCATTGTAGATAAGAATCACGTATTCTTCATCCACGTTTTCCGTCCAAGGAAATTTAGATTGTATCCTAGTCGAGGCTTTTGTAAAGAGAGCAGAAGTAAACGTTGGGTTGCCTGTGTCCTGAGGATCTTTGGTTTTCCTGAAAATATACGTCCTTGAGTGGAAGTGTCCGATGCGCTATAGCTTTGTTTCTTACATTACTTTCGAATACAGCATAGAGTTCGCCAGAGTGCTGATTTCAATTTGACATCCCACATTCCACAAAATGTGGGTACCGTTTACCTCCACGCTACCCTGCATTTCTGGTCTTTACACTTTTCGTAGATGAGCCTTTTTTTGGATGGGAAGTGATAGCCCTACGTAGTGTTGATTTGCACCGAGCCCCTGCCTGGTTGCCCCAAAACGGTCTTTGCCTTTATCCTGAATATATTCAGGATAAAGGCATACACCCCTTTTTCGAAAAAGGCATGGTTGAAGAAGTACTGCCTCATTCTAGCTCCTTACCAGGCGAGACCCATCTCCCTCTTGAAATCCCATTTCTGCAATTCTGCCGTGCTCTCAAGTTATTTTCCGTGGTTCAACCCAAGTCATTTTTCCACATTAGGTGTCTTTGCCCATCCTGCAGGGCCATGAATTATAGGCTCCCTGAGATGCCCTGCTCAACTTCCCACTTTCGGAACTGGTCACAAAGCAGCAGGAAATTTTCAAGCGCTATTCTCCTTCTGAGAGCAAGCTTAGATTTGGGTCAATTCTAGATCAGCATTGGAAATTAGAGCACCAGGTGCCTGTCCAAATATATAGGCATCGTGTCTTATTGTTCCCCATTGCAGTTCATCCATGGAACGAATTCCAAGCTATAAGAAAGAGGGTTTTGAAAGTGCTGACTTCCCCAAGTGGGGTATTTTCAGGAAACCTGCTGGAAGCTTAAACCCGAGCACCAGGATATGAGAAGATGAGGTGGCTTTTCATGTTTTTTTCCCTGTCCAATGGCGTAGCATCCTGCGGCTGTCCCATGCATGTGTTCGCTGTAGGAAGGGTCGTCTGCATTTGCTGATTTCGGGGCCATGGAATCAGGGCAAGGCAGTGTTATTCTAGAAGGGCTGCATTTACTGACTCATGCTCACGAAGACTCTCAGAGCCACGAGTGTCCTCCCTGAGGTCCCATCCTTCTGTGTGTTAATATATGCTCAAAACAACTTCAATCACAGCCCATGAACGAAGTCTCGAAGAATTTATCTCTCACTCACTGCCTTTAGTTTGCAGTTTGTTTTTCTCTCGTGGTGTAGCTGATTGTCAGTGCTGTGTTGCTTGCTGCTGTGCATCCACTTGATTCTCTTCCAGAGAGACATCAATAAACTGTTTTTCAAATTCTGACCAGTTGTAAATAATCTTTTCTGGTGTGCAAAGTGGGCTGAGTTCAGTCCTTTGAGTTTTAGAGTAAGTTGTGTTCATTCCCTCTTTGGTCTATATAGAATAGTATCTGTGCTCATTGAAAACACCTGGCTTTTACTCACCTCACGGGACCTTTGCGCTCCTACAGGCATAAGTGTGTTTGCTAAATCTGTAATTCTTTCTGTCGTCTGCCATTTCGTTCATGGGATGCAATTTTATATTCCACCTGTACCTCATCTCTTTGATAAACCACTATTTTCTATGTGACTAAATTCGCTGAGAATGAGTGTAACTAAGAACACTCCGGTGGTGGCAAGGGACGTTATTTCACTCATTTCCTGGCTCCCTAATATATCATTGTAGATAAGAATCACGTATTCTTCATCCACGTTTTCCGACCAAGGAAATTTACATTGTATCCTAGTCGAGGCTTTTGTAAAGAGAGCAGAAGTAAACGTTGGGTTGCCTGTGTCCTGAGGATCTTTGGTTTTCCTGAAAATATACGTCCTTGAGTGAAAGTGTCCGATGCGCTATAGCTTTGTTTCTTACATTACTTTCGAATACAGCATAGAGTTCGCCAGAGTGCTGATTTCAATTTGCCATCCCACATTCCACAAAATGTGGGTATGGTTTACCTCCACGCTACCCTGCATTTCTGGTCTTTACACTTTTCGTAGATGACCCTTTGTTTGGATGGGAAGTGATAGCACTATGTAGTGTTGATTTGCACCGAGCCCCTGCCTGGTTGCCCCAAAACGGTCTATGCCTTTATCCTGAATATATTCAGGATAAAGGCATACACCCCTTTTTCGACAAAGGCATGGTTGAAGAAGTACTGCCGCATTCTAGCTCCTTACCAGGCGAGACCCATCTCCCTCTTGAAATCCCATTTCTGCAATTCTGCCTTGCTCTCAAGTTATTTTCCGTGGTTCAACCCAAGTCATTTTTCCAAATTAGGTGTCTTTACCCATCCTGCAGGGCCATGAATTATAGGCTCCCTGAGATGCCCTGCTCAACTTCCCACTTTCGGAACTGGTCACAAAGCAGCAGGAAATTTTCAAGCCCTATTCTCCTTCTGAGAGCAAGCTTAGATTTGGGTCAATTCTAGATCAGCATTGGAAATTTGAGCACCAAGTGCCTGTCCAAATATATAGGCATCGTGTCTTATTCTTCCCCATTGCAGTTCATCCATGGTACGAATTCCAAGCTATAAGAAAGAGGGTTTTGAAAGTGCTGACTTCCCCAAGTGGGGATATTTTCAGGAAAGCGGCTGGAAGCTTGAACCCGAGCACCAGGATATGAGAAGATGAGGTGGCTTTTCATGTTTTTTCCCTGTCCAATGGGGTAGAATCCTGCGGCTGTCCCATCCATGTGTTCGCTGTAGGAAGGGTCGTCTGCATTTGGTGATTTCGGGGCCATGGAATCAGGGCAAGGCAGTGTTATTCTAGAAGGGCTGCATTTGCTGACTCATGCTCACGAAGACTCTCAGAGCCACGAGATTCCTCGCTGAGGTCCCATCCTTCTGTGTGTTAATATATGCTCAAAACAACTTCAATCACAGCCCCTGAACGAAGTCGCGAAGAATTTATATCTCACTCACTGCCTTTAGTTTGCAGTTTGTTTTTCTCATGGGGTGTAGCTAATTGTCACTGCTGTGTTGCTTGCTGCTGTGCATCCACTTGATTCTCTTCCAGAGAGACATCGATAAACTGTTTTTCAAATTCTGACCAGTTGTAAATAATCTTTTCTGGTGTGCAAAGTGGGCTCAGTTCAGTCCTTTGAGTTTTAGAGTAAGTTGTGTTCATTCCCTCTTTGGTCTATATAGAATAGTATCTGTGCTCATTGAAAACACCTGGCTTTTACTCACCTCAAGGGACCTTTGCACTCCTACAGGCATACGTGTGTTTGCTAAATCTGTAATTCTTTCTGTCGTCTGCCATTTCGTTCATGGGATGCAATTTTATATTCCACCTGTACCTCATCTCTTTGATAAACCACTATTTTCTATGTGACTAAATTCGCTGAGAATGAGTGTAACAAAGAACACTCCGGTGGTGGCAAGGGACGTTATTTCACTCATTTCCTGGCTCACTAATATATCATGGTAGATAAGAATCACATATTCTTCATCCACGTTTTCCGTCCAAGGAAATTTAGATTGTATCCTAGTCGAGGCTTTTGTAAAGAGAGCAGAAGTAAACGTTGGGTTGCCTGTGTCCTGGGGATCTTTAGTTTTCCTGAAAATATACGTCCTTGAGTGGAAGTGTCCTATGCGCTATAGCTTTGTTTCTTACATTACTTTCGAATACAGCATAGAGTTCGCCAGAGTGCTGATTTCAATTTGACATCCCACATTCCACAAAATGTGGGTACGGTTTACCTCCACGCTACCCTGCATTTCTGGTCTTTACACTTTTCGTAGATGACTCTTTTTTTGGATGGGAAGTGATAGCACTATGTAGTGTTGATTTGCACCGAGCCCCTGCCTGGTTGACCCAAAACGGTCTATGCCTTTATCCTGAATATATTCAGGATAAAGGCAAACACCCCTTTATCGACAAAGGCATGGTTGAAGAAGTACTGCCGCATTCTAGCTCCTTACCAGGCGAGACCCATCTCCCTCTTGAAATCCCATTTCTGCAATTCTGCCTTGCTCTCAAGTTATTTTCCGTGGTTCAACCCAAGTCATTTTTCCACATTAGGTGTCTTTGCCCATCCTGCAGGGCCATGAATTATAGGCTCCCTGAGATGCCCTGCTCAACTTCCCACTTTCGGAACTGGTCACAAAGCAGCAGGAAATTTTCAAGCCCTATTCTCCTTCTGAGAGCAAGCTTAGATTTGGGTCAATTCTAGATCAGCATTGGAAATTAGAGCACCAGGTGCCTGTCCAAATATATAGGCATCATGTCTTATTCTTCCCCATTGCAGTTCATCCATGGAACGAATTCCAAGCTATAAGAAAGAGGGTTTTGAAAGTGCTGACTTCCCCAAGTGGGGATATTTTCAGGAAAGCGGCTGGAAGCTTGAACCCGAGCACCAGGATATGAGAAGATGAGGTGGCTTTTCATGTTTTTTCCCTGTCCAATGACGTAGCATCCTGCGGCTGTCCCATGCATGTGTTCACTGTAGGAAGGGTCGTCTGCATTTGGTGATTTCGGGTCCATGGAATCAGGGCAAGGCAGTGTTATTCTAGAAGGGCTGCATTTGCTGACTCATGCTCACGAAGACTCTCAGAGCCACGAGTGTCCTCGCTGAGGTCCCATCCTTCTGTGTGTTAATATATGCTCAAAACAACTTCAATCACAGACCCTGAACGAAGTCTCGAAGAATTTATCTCTCACTCACTGCCTTTATTTTGCAGTTTATTTTTCTCACGGGGTGTAGCTGATTGTCAGTGCTGTGTTGCTTGCTGCTGTGCATCCACTTGATTCTCTTCCAGAGAGACATCAATAAACTGTTTTTCAAATTCTGACCAGTTGTAAATAATCTTTTCTGGTGTGCAAAGTGGGCTGAGTTCAGTCCTTTGAGTTTTAGAGTAAGTTGTGTTCATTCCCTCTTTGGTCTATATAGAATAGTATCTGTTCTCATTGAAAACACCTGGCTTTTACTCACCTCACGGGACCTTTGCGGTCCTACAGGCATAAGTGTGTTTGCTAAATCTGTAATTCTTTCTGTCGTCTGCCATTTCGTTCATGGGATGCAATTTTATATTCCACCTGTACCTCATCTCTTTGATAAACCACTATTTTCTATGTGACTAAATTCGCTGAGAATGAGTGTAACTAAGAACACTCCGGTGGTGGCAAGGGACGTTATTTCACTCATTTCCTGGCTCCCTAATATATCATTGTAGATAAGAATCACGTATTCTTCATCCACGTTTTCCGACCAAGGAAATTTAGATTGTATCCTAGTCGAGGCTTTTGTAAAGAGAGCAGAAGTAAACGTTGGGTTGCCTGTGTCCTGAGGATCTTTGGTTTTCCTGAAAATATACGTCCTTGAGTGAAAGTGTCCGATGCGCTATAGCTTTGTTTCTTAAATTACTTTCGAATACAGCACAGAGTTCGCCAGAGTGCTGATTTCAATTTGCCATCCCACATTCCACAAAATGTGGGTATGGTTTACCTCCACGCTACCCTGCATTTCTGGTCTTTACACTTTTCGTAGATGACCCTTTGTTTGGATGGGAAGTGATATCACTATGTAGTGTTGATTTGCACCGAGCCCCTGCCTGGTTGCCCCAAAACGGTCTATGCCTTTATCCTGAATATATTCAGGATAAAGGCATACACCCCTTTTTCGACAAAGGCATGGTTGAAGAAGTACTGCCGCATTCTAGCTCCTTACCAGGCGAGACCCATCTCCCTCTTGAAATCCCATTTCTGCAATTCTGCCTTGCTCTCAAGTTATTTTCCGTGGTTCAACCCAAGTCATTTTTCCAAATTAGGTGTCTTTACCCATCCTGCAGGGCCATGAATTATAGGCTCCCTGAGATGCCCTGCTCAACTTCCCACTTTCGGAACTGGTCACAAAGCAGCAGGAAATTTTCAAGCCCTATTCTCCTTCTGAGAGCAAGCTTAGATTTGGGTCAATTCTAGATCAGCATTGGAAATTAGAGCACCAAGTGCCTGTCCAAATATATAGGCATCGTGTCTTATTCTTCCCCATTGCAGTTCATCCATGGAACGAATTCCAAGCTATAAGAAAGAGGGTTTTGAAAGTGCTGACTTCCCCAAGTGGGGATATTTTCAGGAAAGCGGCTGGAAGCTTGAACCCGAGCACCAGGATATGAGAAGATGAGGTGGCTTTTCATGTTTTTTCCCTGTCCAATGGGGTAGAATCCTGCGGCTGTCCCATGCATGGGTTCGCTGTAGGAAGGGTCGTCTGCATTTGGTGATTTCGGGGCCATGGAATCAGGGCAAGGCAGTGTTATTCTAGAAGGGCTGCATTTGCTGACTCATGCTCACGAAGACTCTCAGAGCCACGAGTGTCCTCGCTGAGGTCCCATCCTTCTGTGTGTTAATATATGCTCAAAACAACTTCAATCACAGCCCCTGAACGAAGTCGCGAAGAATTTATCTCTCACTCACTGCCTTTAGTTTGCAGTTTGTTTTTCTCATGGGGTGTAGCTAATTGTCACTGCTGTGTTGCTTGCTGCTGTGCATCCACTTGATTCTCTTCCAGAGAGACATCGATAAACTGTTTTTCAAATTCTGACCAGTTGTAAATAATCTTTTCTGGTGTGCAAAGTGGGCTCAGTTCAGTCCTTTGAGTTTTAGAGTAAGTTGTGTTCATTCCCTCTTTGGTCTATATAGAATAGTATCTGTGCTCATTGAAAACACCTGGCTTTTACTCACCTCAAGGGACCTTTGCACTCCTACAGGCATACGTGTGTTTGCTAAATCTGTAATTCTTTCTGTCGTCTGCCATTTCGTTCATGGGATGCAATTTTATATTCCACCTGTACCTCATCTCTTTGATAAACCACTATTTTCTATGTGACTAAATTCGCTGAGAATGAGTGTAACAAAGAACACTCCGGTGGTGGCAAGGGACGTTATTTCACTCATTTCCTGGCTCACTAATATATCATGGTAGATAAGAATCACATATTCTTCATCCACGTTTTCCGTCCAAGGAAATTTAGATTGTATCCTAGTCGAGGCTTTTGTAAAGAGAGCAGAAGTAAACGTTGGGTTGCCTGTGTCCTGGGGATCTTTAGTTTTCCTGAAAATATACGTCCTTGAGTGGAAGTGTCCTATGCGCTATAGCTTTGTTTCTTACATTACTTTCGAATACAGCATAGAGTTCGCCAGAGTGCTGATTTCAATTTGACATCCCACATTCCACAAAATGTGGGTACGGTTTACCTCCACGCTACCCTGCATTTCTGGTCTTTACACTTTTCGTAGATGAGCCTTTTTTTGGATGGGAAGTGATAGCACTACGTAGTGTTGATTTGCACCGAGCCCCTGCCTGTTTGCCCCAAAACGGTCTATGCCTTTATCCTGAATATATTCAGGATAAAGGCATACACCCCTTTTTCGACAAAGGCATGGTTGAAGAAGTACTGCCGCATTCTAGCTCCTTACCAGGCGAGACCCATCTCCCTCTTGAAATCCCATTTCTGCAATTCTGCCTTGCTCTCAAGTTATTTTCCGTTGTTCAACCCAAGTCATTTTTCCACATTAGGTGTCTTTGCCCATCCTGCAGGGCCATGAATTATAGGCTCCCTGAGATGCCCTGCTCAACTTCCCACTTTCGGAACTGGTCACAAAGCAGCAGGAAATTGTCAAGCCCTATTCTCCTTCTGAGAGCAAGCTTAGATTTGGGTCAATTCTAGATCAGCATTGGAAATTAGAGCACCAGGTGCCTGTCCAAATATATAGGCATCGTGTCTTATTCTTCCCCATTGCAGTTCATCCATGGAACGAATTCCAAGCTATAAGAAAGAGGGTTTTGAAAGTGCTGACTTCCCCAAGTGGGGATATTTTCAGGAAAGCTGCTGGAAGCTTAAACCCGAGCACCAGGATATGAGAAGATGAGGTAGCTTTTCATGTTTTTTTCCCTGTCCAATGGCGTAGCATCCTGCGGCTGTCCCATGCATGTGTTTGCTGTAGGAAGGGTCGTCTGCATTTGCTGATTTCGGGGCCATGGAATCAGGGCAAGGCAGTGTTATTCTAGAAGGGCTGCATTTACTGACTCATGCTCACGAAGACTCTCAGAGCCACGAGTGTCCTCCCTGAGGTCCCATCCTTCTGTGTGTTAATATATGCTCAAAACAACTTCAATCACAGCCCCTGAACGAAGTCTCGAAGAATTTATCTCTCACTCACTGCCTTTACTTTGCAGTTTGTTTTTCTCACGGGGTGTAGCTGATTGTCAGTGCTGTGTTGCTTGCTGCTGTGCATCCACTTGATTCTCTTCCAGAGAGACATCGATAAACTGTTTTTCAAATTCTGACCAGTTGTAAATAATCTTTTCTGGTGTGCAAAGTGGGCTGAGTTCAGTCCTTTGAGTTTTAGAGTAAGGTGTGTTCATTCCCTCTTTGGTCTCTATAGAATAGTATCTCTGCTCATTGAAAACACCTGGCTTTTACTCACCTCAAGGGACCTTTGCGCTCCTACAGGCATAAGTGTGTTTGCTAAATCTGTAATTCTTTCTGTCGTCTGCCATTTCGTTCATGGGATGCAATTTTATATTCCACCTGTACCTCATCTCTTTGGTAAACCACTATTTTCTATGTGACTAAATTCGCTGAGAATGAGTGTAACTAAGAACACTCCGGTGGTGGCAAGGGACGTTATTTCACTCATTTCCTGGCTCCCCAATATATCATTGTAGATAAGAATCACGTATTCTTCATCCACGTTTTCCGTCCAAGGAAATTTAGATTGTATCCTGGTCGAGGCTTTTGTAAAGAGAGCAGAAGTAAACGTTGGGTTGCCTGTGTCCTGAGGATCTTTGGTTTTGCTGAAAATATACGTCCTTGAGTGGATGTGTCCTATGCGCTATAGCTTTGTTTCTTACATTACTTTCGAATACAGCATAGAGTTCGTCAGAGTGCTGATTTCAATTTGCCATCCCACATTCCACAAAATGTGAGTACAGTTTACCTCCACGCTACCCTGCATTTCTGGTCTTTACACTTTTCGTAGATGACCCTTTGTTTGGATGGGAAGTGATAGCACTATGTAGTGTTGATTTGCACCGAGCCCCTGCCTGGTTGACCCAAAACGGTCTATGCCTTTATCCTGAATATATTCAGGATAAAGGCATACACCCCTTTTTCGACAAAGGCATGGTTGAAGAAGTACTGCCGCATTCTAGCTCCTTACAAGGCGAGACCCATCTCCCTCTTGAAATCCCATTTCTGCAATTCTGCCTTGCTCTCAAGTTATTTTCCGTGGTTCAACCCAAGTCATTTTTCCACATTAGGTGTCTTTGCCCATCCTGCAGGGCCATGAATTATAGGCTCCCTGAGATGCCCTGCTCAACTTCCCATTTTCGGAACTGGTCACAAAGCAGCAGGAAATTTTCAAGCCCTATTCTCCTTCTGAGAGCAAGCTTAGATTTGGGTCAATTCTAGATCATTATTGGAAATTAGAGCACCAGGTGCCTGTCCAAATATATAGGCATCATGTCTTATTCTTCCCAATTGCAGTTCATCCATGGAACGAATTCCAAGCTATAAGAAAGAGGGTTTTGAAAGTGCTGACTTCCCCAAGTGGGGATATTTGCAGGAAAGCGGCTGGAAGCTTGAACCCGAGCACCAGGATATGAGAAGATGAGGTGGCTTTTCATGTTTTTTCCCTGTCCAATGGGGTAGCATCCTGCGGCTGTCCCATGCATGTGTTCACTGTAGGAAGGGTCGTCTGCATTTGGTGATTTCGGGTCCATGGAATCAGGGCAAGGCAGTGTTATTCTAGAAGGGCTGCATTTGCTGACTCATGCTCACGAAGACTCTCAGAGCCACGAGTTTCCTCCCTGAGGTCCCATCCTTCTGTGTGTTAATATATGCTCAAAACAACTTCAATCACAGCCCCTGAACGAAGTCTCGAAGAATTTATCTCTCACTCACTGCCTTTATTTTGCAGTTTATTTTTCTCACGGGGTGTAGCTGATGGTCAGTGCTGTGTTGCTTGCTGCCGTGCATCCACTTGATTCTCTTCCAGAGAGACATCGATAAACTGTTTTTCAAATTTTGACCAGTTGTAAATAATCTTTTCTGGTGTGCAAAGTGGGCTCAGTTCAGTCCTTTGAGTTTTAGAGTAAGTTGTGTTCATTCCCTCTTTGGTCTATATAGAATAGTATCTGTGCTCATTGAAAACACCTGGCTTTTACTCACCTCAAGGGACCTTTGCGCTCCTACAGGCATAAGTGTGTTTGCTAAATCTCTAATTCTTTCTGTCGTCTGCCATTTCGTTCATGGGATGCAATTTTATATTCCACCTGTACCTCATCTCTTTGATAAACCACTATTTTCTATGTGACTAAATTCGCTGAGAATGAGTGTAACTAAGAACACTCCGGTGGTGGCAAGGGACGTTATTTCACTCATTTCCTGGCTCACTAATATATCATTGTAGATAAGAATCACGTATTCTTCATCCACGTTTTCCGTCCAAGGAAATTTAGATTGTATCCTAGTCGAGGCTTTTGTAAAGAGAGCAGAAGTCAACGTTGGGTTGCCTGTGTCCTGAGTATCTTTGGTTTTCCTGAAAATATACGTCCTTGAGTGGAAGTGTCCGATGCGCTATAGCGTTGTTTCTTACATTACTTTCGAATACAGCATAGAGTTCGCCAGAGTGCTGATTTCAATTTGACATCCCACATTCCAGAAAATGTGGGTACGGTTTACCTCCACGCTACCCTGCATTTCTGGTCTTTACACTTTTCGTAGATGACCCTTTGTTTGGATGGGAAGTGATAGCACTATGTAGTGTTGATTTGCACCGAGCCCCTGCCTGGTTGACCCAAAACGGTCTATGCCTTTATCCTGAATATATTCAGGATAAAGGCATACACCCCTTTTTCGACAAAGGCATGGTTGAAGAAGTACTGTCGCATTCTAGCTACTTACCAAGCGAGACCCATGTCCCTCTTGAAATCCCATTTCTGCAATTCTGCCTTGCTCTCAAGTTATTTTCCGTGGTTCAACCCAAGTCATTTTTCCACATTAGGTGTCTTTGCCCATCCTGCAGGGCCATGAATTATAGGCTCCCTGAGATGCCCTGCTCAACTTCCAACTTTCGGAACTGGTCACAAAGCAGCAGGAAATTTTCAAGCCCTATTCTCCTTCTGAGAGCAAGCTTAGATTTGGGTCAATTCTAGATCAGCATTGGAAATTAGAGCACCAAGTGCCTGTCCAAATATATAGGCATCGTGTCTTATTCTTCCCCATTGCAGTTCATCCATGGAACGAATTCCAAGCTATAAGAAAGAGGGTTTTGAAACTGCTGACTTCCCCAAGTGGGGATGTTTTCAGGAAAGTGGCTGGAAGCTTGAACCCGAGCACCAGGATATGAGAAGATGAGGTGGCTTTTCATGTTTTTTCCCTGTCCAATGGGGTAGCATCCTGCGGCTGTCCCATGCATGTGTTCGCTGTAGGAAGGGTCGTCTGCATTTGGTGATTTCGGGGCCATGGAATCAGGGCAAGGCAGTGTTATTCTAGAAGGGCTGCATTTGCTGACTCATGCTCACGAAGACTCTCAGAGCCACGAGTGTCCTCCCTGAGGTCCCATCCTTCTGTGTGTTAATATATGCTCAAAACAACTTCAATCACAGCCCCTGAACGAAGTCTCGAAGAATTTATCTCTCACTCACTGCCTTTAGTTTGCAGTTTGTTTTTCTCACGGGGTGTAGCTGATTGTCAGTGCTGTGTTGCTTGCTGCTGTGCATCCACTTGATTCTCTTCCAGAGAGACATCGATAAACTGTTTTTCAAATTCTGACCAGTTGTAAATAATCTTTTCTGGTGTGCAAAGTGGGCTGAGTTCAGTCCTTTGAGTATTAGAGTAAGGTGTGGTCATTCCCTCTTTGGTCTATATAGAATAGTATCTGTGCTCATTGAAAACACCTGGCTTTTACACACCTCAAGGGACCTTTGCGCTCCTACAGGCATAAGTGTGTTTGCTAAATCTGTAATTCTTTCTGTCGTCTGCCATTTCGTTCATGGGATGCAATTTTATATTCCACCTGTACCTCATCTCTTTGGTAAACCACTATTTTCTATGTGACTAAATTCGCTGAGAATGAGTGTAACTAAGAACACTCCGGTGGTGGCAAGGGACGTTATTTCACTCATTTCCTGGCTCCCTAATATATCATTGTAGATAAGAATCACGTATTCTTCATCCACGTTTTCCGTCCAAGGAAATTTAGATTGTATCCTAGTCGAGGCTTTTGTAAAGAGAGGAGAAGTAAACGTTGGGTTGCCTGTGTCCTGAGTATCTTTGGTTTTCCTGAAAATATACGTCCTTGAGTGGAAGTGTCCTATGCGCTATAGCTTTGTTTCTTACATTACTTTCGAATACAGCATAGAGTTCGTCAGAGTGCTGATTTCAATTTGCCATCCCACATTCCACAAAATGTGAGTTCAGTTTACCTCCACGCTACCCTGCATTTCTGGTCTTTACACTTTTCGTAGATGACCCTTTGTTTGGATGGGAAGTGATAGCACTATGTAGTGTTGATTTGCACCGAGCCCCTGCCTGGTTGACCCAAAACGGTCTATGCCTTTATCCTGAATATATTCAGGATAAAGGCATACACCCCTTTTTCGACAAAGGCATGGTTGACGAAGTACTGCCGCATTCTAGCTCCTTACCAGGCGAGACCCATCTCCCTCTTGAAATCCCATTTCTGCAATTCTGCCTTGCTCTCAAGTTATTTTCCGTGGTTCAACCCAAGTCATTTTTCCACATTAGGTGTCTTTGCCCATCCTGCAGGGCCATGAATTATAGGCTCCCTGAGATGCCCTGCTCAAATTCCCACTTTCGGAACTGGTCACAAAGCAGCAGGAAATTTTCAAGCCCTATTCTCCTTCTGAGAGCAAGCTTAGATTTGAGTCAATTCTAGATCAACATTGGAAATTAGAGCACCAGGTGCCTGTCCAAATATATAGGCATCATGTCTTATTCTTCCCCATTGCAGTTCATCCATGGAACGAATTCCAAGCTATAAGAAAGAGGGTTTTGAAAGTGCTGACTTCCCCAAGTGGGGATATTTGCAGGAAAGCGGCTGGAAGCTTGAACCCGAGCACCAGGATATGAGAAGATGAGGTGGCTTTTCATGTTTTTTCCCTGTCCAATGGGGTAGCATCCTGCGGCTGTCCCATGCATGTGTTCACTGTAGGAAGGGTCGTCTGCATTTGGTGATTTCGGGTCCATGGAATCAGGGCAAGGCAGTGTTATTCTAGAAGGGCTGCATTTGCTGACTCATGCTCACGAAGACTCTCAGAGCCACGAGTTTCCTCCCTGAGGTCCCATCCTTCTGTGTGTTAATATATGCCCAAAACAACTTCAATCACAGCCCCTGAACGAAGTCTCGAAGAATTTATCTCTCACTCACTGCCTTTATTTTGCAGTTTATTTTTCTCACGGGGTGTAGCTGATTGTCAGTGCTGTGTTGCTTGCTGCCGTGCATCCACTTGATTCTCTTCCAGAGAGACATCGATAAACTGTTTTTCAAATTCTGACCAGTTGTAAATAATCTTTTCTGGTGTGCAAAGTGGGCTCAGTTCAGTCCTTTGAGTTTTAGAGTAAGTTGTGTTCATTCCCTCTTTGGTCTATATAGAATAGAATCTGTGCTCATTGAAAACACCTGGCTTTTACTCACCTCAAGGGACCTATGCGCTCCTACAGGCATAAGTGTGTTTGCTAAATCTGTAATTCTTTCTGTCGTCTGCCATTTCGTTCATGGGATGCAATTTTATATTCCACCTGTACCTCATCTCTTTGATAAACCACTATTTTCTATGTGACTAAATTCGCTGAGAATGAGTGTAACTAAGAACACTCCGGTGGTGGCAAGGGACGTTATTTCACTCATTTCCTGGCTCACTAATATATCATTGTAGATAAGAATCACGTATTCTTCATCCACGTTTTCCGTCCAAGGAAATTTAGATTGTATCCTAGTCGAGGCTTTTGTAAAGAGAGCAGAAGTCAACGTTGGGTTGCCTGTGTCCTGAGTATCTTTGGTTTTCCTGAAAATATACGTCCTTGAGTGGAAGTGTCCGATGCGCTATAGCTTTGTTTCTTACATTACTTTCGAATACAGCATAGAGTTCGCCAGAGTGCTGATTTCAATTTGACATCCCACATTGCACAAAATGTGGGTACGGTTTACCTCCACGCTACCCTGCATTTCTGGTCTTTACACTTTTCGTAGATGACCCTTTGTTTGGATGGGAAGTGATAGCACTATGTAGTGTTGATTTGCACCGAGCCCCTGCCTGGTTGACCCAAAACGGTCTATGCCTTTATCCTGAATATATTCAGGATAAAGGCATACACCCCTTTTTCGACAAAGGCATGGTTGAAGAAGTACTGCCGCATTCTAGCTACTTACCAGGCGAAACCCATGTCCCTCTTGAAATCCCATTTCTGCAATTCTGCCTTGCTCTCAAGTTATTTTCCGTGGTTCAACCCAAGTCATTTTTCCACATTAGGTGTCTTTGCCCATCCTGCAGGGCCATGAATTATAGGCTCCCTGAGATGCCCTGCTCAACTTCCAACTTTCGGAACTGGTCACAAAGCAGCAGGAAATTTTCAAGCCCTATTCTCCTTCTGAGAGCAAGCTTAGATTTGGGTCAATTCTAGATCAGCATTGGAAATTAGAGCACCAAGTGCCTGTCCAAATATATAGGCATCGTGTGTTATTCTTCCCCATTGCAGTTCATCCATGGAACGAATTCCAAGCTATAAGAAAGAGGGTTTTGAAACTGCTGACTTCCCCAAGTGGGGATGTTTTCAGGAAAGTGGCTGGAAGCTTGAACCCGAGCACCAGGATATGAGAAGATGAGGTGGCTTTTCATGTTTTTTCCCTGTCCAATGGGGTAGCATCCTGCGGCTGTCCCATGCATGTGTTCGCTGTAGGAAGGGTCGTCTGCATTTGGTGATTTCGGGGCCATGGAATCAGGGCAAGGCAGTGTTATTCTAGAAGGGCTGCATTTGCTGACTCATGCTCACGAAGACTCTCAGAGCCACGAGTGTCCTCCCTGAGGTCCCATCCTTCTGTGTGTTAATATATGCTCAAAACAACTTCAATCACAGCCCCTGAACGAAGTCTCGAAGAATTTATCTCTCACTCACTGCCTTTAGTTTGCAGTTTGTTTTTCTCACGGGGTGTAGCTGATTGTCAGTGCTGTGTTGCTTGCTACTGTGCATCCACTTGATTCTCTTCCAGAGAGACATCGATAAACTGTTTTTCAAATTCTGACCAGTTGTAAATAATCTTTTCTGGTGTGCAAAGTGGGCTGAGTTCAGTCCTTTGAGTATTAGAGTAAGGTGTGGTCATTCCCTCTTTGGTCTATATAGAATAGTATCTGTGCTCATTGAAAACACCTGGCTTTTACACACCTCAAGGGACCTTTGCGCTCCTACAGGCATAAGTGTGTTTGCTAAATCTGTAATTCTTTCTGTCGTCTGCCATTTCGTTCATGGGATGCAATTTTATATTCCACCTGTACCTCATCTCTTTGGTAAACCACTATTTTCTATGTGACTAAATTCGCTGAGAATGAGTGTAACTAAGAACACTCCGGTGGTGGCAAGGGACGTTATTTCACTCATTTCCTGGCTCCCTAATATATCATTGTAGATAAGAATCACGTATTCTTCATCCACGTTTTCCGTCCAAGGAAATTTAGATTGTATCCTAGTCGAGGCTTTTGTAAAGAGAGGAGAAGTAAACGTTGGGTTGCCTGTGTCCTGAGGATCTTTGGTTTTGCTGAAAATATACGTCCTTGAGTGGAAGTGTCCTATGCGCTATAGCTTTGTTTCTTACATTACTTTCGAATACAGCATAGAGTTCGTCAGAGTGCTGATTTCAATTTGCCATCCCACATTCCACAAAATGTGAGTTCAGTTTACCTCCACGCTACCCTGCATTTCTGGTCTTTACACTTTTCGTAGATGACCCTTTGTTTGGATGGGAAGTGATAGCACTATGTAGTGTTGATTTGCACCGAGCCCCTGCCTGGTTGACCCAAAACGGTCTATGCCTTTATCCTGAATATATTCAGGATAAAGGCATACACCCCTTTTTCGACAAAGGCATGGTTGACGAAGTACTGCCGCATTCTAGCTCCTTACCAGGCGAGACCCATCTCCCTCTTGAAATCCCATTTCTGCAATTCTGCCTTGCTCTCAAGTTATTTTCCGTGGTTCAACCCAAGTCATTTTTCCACATTAGGTGTCTTTGCCCATCCTGCAGGGCCATGAATTATAGGCTCCCTGAGATGCCCTGCTCAAATTCCCACTTTCGGAACTGGTCACAAAGCAGCAGGAAATTTTCAAGCCCTATTCTCCTTCTGAGAGCAAGCTTAGATTTGAGTCAATTCTAGATCAACATTGGAAATTAGAGCACCAGGTGCCTGTCCAAATATATAGGCATCATGTCTTATTCTTCCCCATTGCAGTTCATCCATGGAACGAATTCCAAGCTATAAGAAAGAGGGTTTTGAAAGTGCTGACTTCCCCAAGTGGGGATATTTGCAGGAAAGCGGCTGGAAGCTTGAACCCGAGCACCAGGATATGAGAAGATGAGGTGGCTTTTCATGTTTTTTCCCTTTCCAATGGGGTAGCATCCTGCGGCTGTCCCATGCATGTGTTCACTGTAGGAAGGGTCGTCTGCATTTGGTGATTTCGGGTCCATGGAATCAGGGCAAGGCAGTGTTATTCTAGAAGGGCTGCATTTGCTGACTCATGCTCACGAAGACTCTCAGAGCCACGAGTTTCCTCCCTGAGGTCCCATCCTTCTGTGTGTTAATATATGCTCAAAACAACTTCAATCACAGCCCCTGAACGAAGTCTCGAAGAATTTATCTCTCACTCACTGCCTTTATTTTGCAGTTTATTTTTCTCACGGGGTGTAGCTGATTGTCAGTGCTGTGTTGCTTGCTGCCCTGCATCCACTTGATTCTCTTCCAGAGAGACATCGATAAACTGTTTTTCAAATTCTGACCAGTTGTAAATAATCTTTTCTGGTGTGCAAAGTGGGCTCAGTTCAGTCCTTTGAGTTTTAGAGTAAGTTGTGTTCATTCCCTCTTTGGTCTATATAGAATAGAATCTGTGCTCATTGAAAACACCTGGCTTTTACTCACCTCAAGGGACCTTTGCGCTCCTACAGGCATAAGTGTGTTTGCTAAATCTGTAATTCTTTCTGTCGTCTGCCATTTCGTTCATGGGATGCAATTTTATATTCCACCTGTACCTCATCTCTTTGATAAACCACTATTTTCTATGTGACTAAATTCGCTGAGAATGAGTGTAACTAAGAACACTCCGGTGGTGGCAAGGGACGTTATTTCACTCATTTCCTGGCTCCCTAATATATCATTGTAGATAAGAATCACGTATTCTTCATCCACGTTTTCCGTCCAAGGAAATTTAGATTGTATCCTAGTCGAGGCTTTTGTAAAGAGAGGAGAAGTAAACGTTGGGTTGCCTGTGTCCTGAGGATCTTTGGTTTTGCTGAAAATATACGTCCTTGAGTGGAAGTGTCCTATGCGCTATAGCTTTGTTTCTTACATTACTTTCGAATACAGCATAGAGTTCGTCAGAGTGCTGATTTCAATTTGCCATCCCACATTCCACAAAATGTGAGTTCAGTTTACCTCCACGCTACCCTGCATTTCTGGTCTTTACACTTTTCGTAGATGACCCTTTGTTTGGATGGGAAGTGATAGCACTATGTAGTGTTGATTTGCACCGAGCCCCTGCCTGGTTGACCCAAAACGGTCTATGCCTTTATCCTGAATATATTCAGGATAAAGGCATACACCCCTTTTTCGACAAAGGCATGGTTGACGAAGTACTGCCGCATTCTAGCTCCTTACCAGGCGAGACCCATCTCCCTCTTGAAATCCCATTTCTGCAATTCTGCCTTGCTCTCAAGTTATTTTCCGTGGTTCAACCCAAGTCATTTTTCCACATTAGGTGTCTTTGCCCATCCTGCAGGGCCATGAATTATAGGCTCCCTGAGATGCCCTGCTCAAATTCCCACTTTCGGAACTGGTCACAAAGCAGCAGGAAATTTTCAAGCCCTATTCTCCTTCTGAGAGCAAGCTTAGATTTGAGTCAATTCTAGATCAACATTGGAAATTAGAGCACCAGGTGCCTGTCCAAATATATAGGCATCATGTCTTATTCTTCCCCATTGCAGTTCATCCATGGAACGAATTCCAAGCTATAAGAAAGAGGGTTTTGAAAGTGCTGACTTCCCCAAGTGGGGATATTTGCAGGAAAGCGGCTGGAAGCTTGAACCCGAGCACCAGGATATGAGAAGATGAGGTGGCTTTTCATGTTTTTTCCCTTTCCAATGGGGTAGCATCCTGCGGCTGTCCCATGCATGTGTTCACTGTAGGAAGGGTCGTCTGCATTTGGTGATTTCGGGTCCATGGAATCAGGGCAAGGCAGTGTTATTCTAGAAGGGCTGCATTTGCTGACTCATGCTCACGAAGACTCTCAGAGCCACGAGTTTCCTCCCTGAGGTCCCATCCTTCTGTGTGTTAATATATGCTCAAAACAACTTCAATCACAGCCCCTGAACGAAGTCTCGAAGAATTTATCTCTCACTCACTGCCTTTATTTTGCAGTTTATTTTTCTCACGGGGTGTAGCTGATTGTCAGTGCTGTGTTGCTTGCTGCCCTGCATCCACTTGATTCTCTTCCAGAGAGACATCGATAAACTGTTTTTCAAATTCTGACCAGTTGTAAATAATCTTTTCTGGTGTGCAAAGTGGGCTCAGTTCAGTCCTTTGAGTTTTAGAGTAAGTTGTGTTCATTCCCTCTTTGGTCTATATAGAATAGAATCTGTGCTCATTGAAAACACCTGGCTTTTACTCACCTCAAGGGACCTTTGCGCTCCTACAGGCATAAGTGTGTTTGCTAAATCTGTAATTCTTTCTGTCGTCTGCCATTTCGTTCATGGGATGCAATTTTATATTCCACCTGTACCTCATCTCTTTGATAAACCACTATTTTCTATGTGACTAAATTCGCTGAGAATGAGTGTAACTAAGAACACTCCGGTGGTGGCAAGGGACGTTATTTCACTCATTTCCTGGCTCACTAATATATCATTGTAGATAAGAATCACGTATTCTTCATCCACGTTTTCCGTCCAAGGAAATTTAGATTGTATCCTAGTCGAGGCTTTTGTAAAGAGAGCAGAAGTAAACGTTGGGTTGCCTGTGTCCTGAGGATCTTTGGTTTTGCTGAAAATATACGTCCTTGAGTGGAAGTGTCCTATGCGCTATAGCTTTGTTTCTTACATTACTTTCGAATACAGCATAGAGTTCGTCAGAGTGCTGATTTCAATTTGCCATCCCACATTCCACAAAATGTGAGTAGAGTTTACCTCCACGCTACCCTGCATTTCTGGTCTTTACACTTTTCGTAGATGACCCTTTGTTTGGATGGGAAGTGATAGCACTATGTAGTGTTGATTTGCACCGAGCCCCTGCCTGGTTGACCCAAAACGGTCTATGCCTTTATCCTGAATATATTCAGGATAAAGGCATACACCCCTTTTTCGACAAAGGCATGGTTGAAGAAGTACTGCCGCATTCTAGCTCCTTACCAGGCGAGACCCATCTCCCTCTTGAAATCCCATTTCTGCAATTCTGCCTTGCTCTCAAGTTATTTTCCGTGGTTCAACCCAAGTCATTTTTCCACATTAGGTGTCTTTGCCCATCCTGCAGGGCCATGAATTATAGGCTCCCTGAGATGCCCTGCTCAACTTCCCATTTTCGGAACTGGTCACAAAGCAGCAGGAAATTTTCAAGCCCTATTCTCCTTCTGAGAGCAAGCTTAGATTTGGGTCAATTCTAGATCAACATTGGAAATTAGAGCACCAGGTGCCTGTCCAAATATATAGGCATCATGTCTTATTCTTCCCCATTGCAGTTCGTCCATGCAACGAATTCCAAGCTATAAGAAAGAGGGTTTTGAAAGTGCTGACTTCCCCAAGTGGGGATATTTGCAGGAAAGCGGCTGGAAGCTTGAACCCGAGCACCAGGATATGAGAAGATGAGGTGGCTTTTCATGTTTTTTCCCTGTCCAATGGGGTAGCATCCTGCGGCTGTCGCATGCATGTGTTCACTGTAGGAAGGGTCGTCTGCATTTGGTGATTTCGGGTCCATGGAATCAGGGCAAGGCAGTGTTATTCTAGAAGGGCTGCATTTGCTGACTCATGCTCACGAAGACTCTCAGAGCCACGAGTTTCCTCCCTGAGGTCCCATCCTTCTGTGTGTTAATATATGCTCAAAACAACTTCAATCACAGCCCCTGAACGAAGTCTCGAAGAATTTATCTCTCACTCACTGCCTTTATTTTGCAGTTTATTTTTCTCACGGGGTGTAGCTGATTGTCAGTGCTGTGTTGCTTGCTGCCGTGCATCCACTTGATTCTCTTCCAGAGAGACATCGATAAACTGTTTTTCAAATTCTGACCAGTTGTAAATAATCTTTTCTGGTGTGCAAAGTGGGCTCAGTTCAGTCCTTTGAGTTTTAGAGTAAGTTGTGTTCATTCCCTCTTTGGTCTATATAGAATAGTATCTGTGCTCATTGAAAACACCTGGCTTTTACTCACCTCAAGGGACCTTTGCGCTCCTACAGGCATAAGTGTGTTTGCTAAATCTGTAATTCTTTCTGTCGTCTGCCATTTCGTTCATGGGATGCAATTTTATATTCCACCTGTACCTCATCTCTTTGATAAACCACTATTTTCTATGTGACTAAATTCGCTGAGAATGAGTGTAACTAAGAACACTCCGGTGGTGGCAAGGGACGTTATTTCACTCATTTCCTGGCTCACTAATATATCATTGTAGATAAGAATCACGTATTCTTCATCCACGTTTTCCGTCCAAGGAAATTTAGATTGTATCCTAGTCGAGGCTTTTGTAAAGAGAGCAGAAGTCAACGTTGGGTTGCCTGTGTCCTGAGTATCTTTGGTTTTCCTGAAAATATACGTCCTTGAGTGGAAGTGTCCGATGCGCTATAGCTTTGTTTCTTACATTACTTTCGAATACAGCATAGAGTTCGCCAGAGTGCTGATTTCAATTTGACATCCCACATTGCACAAAATGTGGGTACGGTTTACCTCCACGCTACCCTGCATTTCTGGTCTTTACACTTTTCGTAGATGACCCTTTGTTTGGATGGGAAGTGATAGCACTATGTAGTGTTGATTTGCACCGAGCCCCTGCCTGGTTGACCCAAAACGGTCTATGCCTTTATCCTGAATATATTCAGGATAAAGGCATACACCCCTTTTTCGACAAAGGCATGGTTGAAGAAGTACTGCCGCATTCTAGCTACTTACCAGGCGAAACCCATGTCCCTCTTGAAATCCCATTTCTGCAATTCTGCCTTGCTCTCAAGTTATTTTCCGTGGTTCAACCCAAGTCATTTTTCCACATTAGGTGTCTTTGCCCATCCTGCAGGGCCATGAATTATAGGCTCCCTGAGATGCCCTGCTCAACTTCCAACTTTCGGAACTGGTCACAAAGCAGCAGGAAATTTTCAAGCCCTATTCTCCTTCTGAGAGCAAGCTTAGATTTGGGTCAATTCTAGATCAGCATTGGAAATTAGAGCACCAAGTGCCTGTCCAAATATATAGGCATCGTGTGTTATTCTTCCCCATTGCAGTTCATCCATGGAACGAATTCCAAGCTATAAGAAAGAGGGTTTTGAAACTGCTGACTTCCCCAAGTGGGGATGTTTTCAGGAAAGTGGCTGGAAGCTTGAACCCGAGCACCAGGATATGAGAAGATGAGGTGGCTTTTCATGTTTTTTCCCTGTCCAATGGGGTAGCATCCTGCGGCTGTCCCATGCATGTGTTCGCTGTAGGAAGGGTCGTCTGCATTTGGTGATTTCGGGGCCATGGAATCAGGGCAAGGCAGTGTTATTCTAGAAGGGCTGCATTTGCTGACTCATGCTCACGAAGACTCTCAGAGCCACGAGTGTCCTCCCTGAGGTCCCATCCTTCTGTGTGTTAATATATGCTCAAAACAACTTCAATCACAGCCCCTGAACGAAGTCTCGAAGAATTTATCTCTCACTCACTGCCTTTAGTTTGCAGTTTGTTTTTCTCACGGGGTGTAGCTGATTGTCAGTGCTGTGTTGCTTGCTGCTGTGCATCCACTTGATTCTCTTCCAGAGAGACATCGATAAACTGTTTTTCAAATTCTGACCAGTTGTAAATAATCTTTTCTGGTGTTCAAAGTGGGCTGAGTTCAGTCCTTTGAGTTTTAGAGTAAGGTGTGTTCATTCCCTCTTTGGTCTCTATAGAATAGTATCTGTGCTCATTGAAAACACCTGGCTTTTACTCACCTCAAGGGACCTTTGCGCTCCTACAGGCATAAGTGTGTTTGCTAAATCTGTAATTCTTTCTGTCGTCTGCCATTTCGTTCATGGGATGCAATTTTATATTCCACCTGTACCTCATCTCTTTGATAAACCACTATTTTCTATGTGACTAAATTCGCTGAGAATGAGTGTAACTAAGAACACTCCGGTGGTGGCAAGGGACGTTATTTCACTCATTTCCTGGCTCACTAATATATCATTGTAGATAAGAATCACGTATTCTTCATCCACGTTTTCCGTCCAAGGAAATTTAGATTGTATCCTAGTCGAGGCTTTTGTAAAGAGAGCAGAAGTAAACGTTGGGTTGCCTGTGTCCTGAGGATCTTTGGTTTTGCTGAAAATATACGTCCTTGAGTGGAAGTGTCCTATGCGCTATAGCTTTGTTTCTTACATTACTTTCGAATACAGCATAGAGTTCGTCAGAGTGCTGATTTCAATTTGCCATCCCACATTCCACAAAATGTGAGTAGAGTTTACCTCCACGCTACCCTGCATTTCTGGTCTTTACACTTTTCGTAGATGACCCTTTGTTTGGATGGGAAGTGATAGCACTATGTAGTGTTGATTTGCACCGAGCCCCTGCCTGGTTGACCCAAAACGGTCTATGCCTTTATCCTGAATATATTCAGGATAAAGGCATACACCCCTTTTTCGACAAAGGCATGGTTGAAGAAGTACTGCCGCATTCTAGCTCCTTACCAGGCGAGACCCATCTCCCTCTTGAAATCCCATTTCTGCAATTCTGCCTTGCTCTCAAGTTATTTTCCGTGGTTCAACCCAAGTCATTTTTCCACATTAGGTGTCTTTGCCCATCCTGCAGGGCCATGAATTATAGGCTCCCTGAGATGCCCTGCTCAACTTCCCATTTTCGGAACTGGTCACAAAGCAGCAGGAAATTTTCAAGCCCTATTCTCCTTCTGAGAGCAAGCTTAGATTTGGGTCAATTCTAGATCAACATTGGAAATTAGAGCACCAGGTGCCTGTCCAAATATATAGGCATCATGTCTTATTCTTCCCCATTGCAGTTCGTCCATGCAACGAATTCCAAGCTATAAGAAAGAGGGTTTTGAAAGTGCTGACTTCCGCAAGTGGGGATATTTGCAGGAAAGCGGCTGGAAGCTTGAACCCGAGCACCAGGATATGAGAAGATGAGGTGGCTTTTCATGTTTTTTCCCTGTCCAATGGGGTAGCATCCTGCGGCTGTCGCATGCATGTGTTCACTGTAGGAAGGGTCGTCTGCATTTGGTGATTTCGGGTCCATGGAATCAGGGCAAGGCAGTGTTATTCTAGAAGGGCTGCATTTGCTGACTCATGCTCACGAAGACTCTCAGAGCCACGAGTTTCCTCCCTGAGGTCCCATCCTTCTGTGTGTTAATATATGCTCAAAACAACTTCAATCACAGCCCCTGAACGAAGTCTCGAAGAATTTATCTCTCACTCACTGCCTTTATTTTGCAGTTTATTTTTCTCACGGGGTGTAGCTGATTGTCAGTGCTGTGTTGCTTGCTGCCGTGCATCCACTTGATTCTCTTCCAGAGAGACATCGATAAACTGTTTTTCAAATTGTGACCAGTTGTAAATAATCTTTTCTGGTGTGCAAAGTGGGCTCAGTTCAGTCCTTTGAGTTTTAGAGTAAGTTGTGTTCATTCCCTCTTTGGTCTATATAGAATAGTATCTGTGCTCATTGAAAACACCTGGCTTTTACTCACCTCAAGGGACCTTTGCGCTCCTACAGGCATAAGTGTGTTTGCTAAATCTGTAATTCTTTCTGTCGTCTGCCATTTCGTTCATGGGATGCAATTTTATATTCCACCTGTACCTCATCTCTTTGATAAACCACTATTTTCTATGTGACTAAATTCGCTGAGAATGAGTGTAACTAAGAACACTCCGGTGGTGGCAAGGGACGTTATTTCACTCATTTCCTGGCTCCCTAATATATCATTGTAGATAAGAATCACGTATTCTTCATCCACGTTTTCCGTCCAAGGAAATTTAGATTGTATCCTAGTCGAGGCTTTTGTAAAGAGACCAGAAGTAAACGTTGGGTTGCCTGTGTCCTGAGGATCTTTGGTTTTCCTGAAAATATACGTCCTTGAGTGAAAGTGTCCGATGCGCTATAGCTTTGTTTCTTACATTACTTTCGAATACAGCATAGAGTTCGCCAGAGTGCTGATTTCAATTTGCCATCCCACATTCCACAAAATGTGGGTACGGTTTACCTCCACGCTACCCTGCATTTCTGGTCTTTACACTTTTCGTAGATGAGCCTTTGTTTGGATGGGAAGTGATAGCACCACGTAGTGTTGATTTGCACCGAGCCCCTGCCTGGTTGCCCCAAAACGGTCTATGCCTTTATCCTGAATATATTCAGGATAAAGGCATACACCCCTTTTTCGACAAAGGCATGGTTGAAGAAGTACTGCCGCATTCTAGCTCCTTACCAGGCGAGACCCATCTCCCTCTTGAAATCCCATTTCTGCAATTCTGCCTTGCTCTCAAGTTATTTTCCGTGGTTCAACCAAAGTCATTTTTCCACATTAGGTGTCTTTGCCCATCCTGCAGGGCCATGAATTATAGGCTCCCTGAGATGCCCTGCTCAACTTCCCAATTTCGGAACTGGTCACAAAGCAGCAGGAAATTCTCAAGCCCTATTCTCCTTCTGAGAGAAAGCTTAGATTTGGGTCAATTCTAGATCAGCATTGGAAATTAGAGCACAAGGTGCCTGTCCAAATATATAGGCATCGTGTCTTATTCTTCCCCATTGCAGTTCATCCATGGAACGAATTCCAAGCTATAAGAAAGAGGGTTTTGAAAGTGCTGACTTCCCCAAGTGGGGATATTTTCAGGAAAGCTGCTGGAAGCTTGAACCCGAGCACCAGGATATGAGAAGATGAGGTGGCTTTTCATGTTTTTTTCCCTGTCCAATGGCGTAGCATCCTGCGGCTGTCCCATGCATGTGTTCGCTGTAGGAAGGGTCATCTGCATTTGCTGATTTCGGGGCCATGGAATCAGGGCAAGGCAGTGTTATTCTAGAAGGGCTGCATTTACTGACTCATGCTCACGAAGACTCTCAGAGCCACGAGTGTCCTCCCTGAGGTCCCATCCTTCTGTGTGTTAATATATGCTCAAAACAACTTCAATCACAGCCCATGAACGAAGTCTCGAAGAATTTATCTCTCACTCACTGCCTTTAGTTTGCAGTTTGTTTTTCTCTCGTGGTGTAGCTGATTGTCAGTGCTGTGTTGCTTGCTGCTGTGCATCCACTTGATTCTCTTCCAGAGAGACATCGATAAACTGTTTTTCAAATTCTGACCAGTTGTAAATAATCTTTCCTGGTGTGCAAAGTGGGCTGAGTTCAGTCCTTTGAGTTTTAGAGTAAGGTGTGTTCATTCCCTCTTTGGTCTCTATAGAAGAGTATCTGTGCTCATTGAAAACACATGGCTTTTACTCACCTCAAGGGACCTTTGCGCTCCTACAGGCATAAGTGTGTTTGCTAAATCTGTAATTCTTTCTGTCGTCTGCCATTTCGTTCACGGGATGCAATTTTCTTTTCCACCTGTACGTCATCTCTTTGATAAACCACTATTTTCTATGTGACTAAATTCGCTGAGAATGAGTGTAACTAAGAACACTCCGGTGGTGGCAAGGGACGTTATTTCACTCATTTCCTGGCTCACTAATATATCATTGTAGATAAGAATCACATATTCTTCATCCACGTTTTCCGTCCAAGGAAATTTAGATTTTATCCTAGTCGAGGCTTTTGTAAAGAGAGCAGAAGTAAACGTTGGGTTGCCTGTGTCCTGAGGATCTTTGGTTTTCCTGAAAATATACGTCCTTGAGTGAAAGTGTCCGATGCGCTATAGCTTTGTTTCTTACATTACTTTCGAATACAGCATAGAGTTCGCCAGAGTGCTGATTTCAAATTGCCATCCCACATTCCACAAAATGTGGGTATGGTTTACCTCCACGCTACCCTGTATTTCTGGTCTTTACACTTTTCGTAGATGACCCTTTGTTTGGATGGGAAGTGATAGCACTATGTAGTGTTGATTTGCACCGAGCCCCTGCCTGGTTGCCCCAAAACGGTCTATGCCTTTATCTTGAATATATTCAGGATAAAGGCATACACCCCTTTTTCGACAAAGGCATGGTTGAAGAAGTACTGCCGCATTCTAGCTCCTTACCAGGCGAGACCCATCTCCCTCTTGAAATCCCATTTCTGCAATTCTGCCTTGCTCTCAAGTTATTTTCCGTGGTTCAACCCAAGTCATTTTTCCAAATTAGGTGTCTTTACCCATCGTGCAGGGCCATGAATTATAGGCTCCCTGAGATGCCCTGCTCAACTTCCCACTTTCGGAACTGGTCACAAAGCAGCAGGAAATTTTCAAGCCCTATTCTCCTTCTGAGAGCAAGCTTAGATTTGGGTCAATTCTAGATCAGCATTGGAAATTTGAGCACCAAGTGCCTGTCCAAATATATAGGCATCGTGTCTTATTCTTCCCCATTGCAGTTCATCCATGGAACGAATTCCAAGCTATAAGAAAGAGGGTTTTGAAAGTGCTGACTTCCCCAAGTGGGGATATTTTCAGGAAAGTGGCTGGAAGCTTGAACCCGAGCACCAGGATATGACAAGATGAGGTGGCTTTTCATGTTTTTTCCCTGTCCAATGGGGTAGAGTCCTGCGGCTGTCCCATGCATGTGTTCGCTGTAGGAAGGGTCGTCTGCATTTGGTGATTTCGGGGCCATGGAATCAGGGCAAGGCAGTGTTATTCTAGAAGGGCTGCATTTGCTGACTCATGCTCACGAAGACTCTCAGAGCCACGAGTGTCCTCGCTGAGGTCCCATCCTTCTGTGTGTTAATATATGCTCAAAACAACTTCAATCACAGCCCCTGAACGAAGTCGCGAAGAATTTATCTCTCACTCACTGCCTTTATTTTGCAGTTTATTTTTCTCACGGGGTGTAGCTGATTGTCAGTGCTGTGTTCCTTGCTGCTGTGCATCCACTTGATTCTCTTCCAGAGAGACATCGATAAACTGTTTTTCAAATTCTGACCAGTTGTAAATAATCTTTTCTGGTGTGCAAAGTGGGCTCAGTTCAGTCCTTTGAGTTTTAGAGTAAGTTGTGTTCATTCCCTCTTTGGTCTATATAGAATAGTATCTGTGCTCATTGAAAACACCTGGCTTTTACTCACCTCAACGGACCTTTGCGCTCCTACAGGCATAAGTGTGTTTGCTAAATCTGTAATTCTTTCTGTCGTCTGCCATTTCATTCATGGGATGCAATTTTATATTCCACCTGTACCTCATCTCTTTGGTAAACCACTATTTTCTATGTGACTAAATTCGCTGAGAATGAGTGTAACTAAGAACACTCCGGTGGTGGCAAGGGACGTTATTTCACTCATTTCCTGGCTCACTAATATATCATTGTAGATAAGAATCACATATTCTTCATCCACGTTTTCCGTCCAAGGAAATTTAGATTTTATCCTAGTCGAGGCTTTTGTAAAGAGAGCAGAAGTAAACGTTGGGTTTCCTGTGTCCTGGGGATCTTTAGTTTTCCTGAAAATATACGTCCTTGAGTGGAAGTGTCCTATGCGCTATAGCTTTGTTTCTTACATTACTTTCGAATACAGCATAGAGTTCGCCAGAGTGCTGATTTCAATTTGACATCCCACATTCCACAAAATGTGGGTACGGTTTACCTCCACGCTACCCTGCATTTCTGGTCTGTACACGTTTCGTAAATGAGCCTTTTTTTGGATGGGAAGTGATAGCACTACGTAGTGTTGATTTGCACCGAGCCCCTGCCTGGTTGCCCCAAAACGGTCTTTGCCTTTATCCTGAATATATTCAGGATAAAGGCATACACCCCTTTTTCGACAAAGGCATGGTTGAAGAAGTACTGCCGCATTCTAGCTCCTTACCAGGCGAGACCCATCTCCCTCTTGAAATCCCATTTCTGCAATTCTGCCGTGCTCTCAAGTTATTTTCCGTGGTTCAACCCAAGTCATTTTTCCACATTAGGTGTCTTTGCCCATCCTGCAGGGCCATGAATTATAGGCTCCCTGAGATGCCCTGCTCAACTTCCCACTTTCGGAACTGGTCACAAAGCAGCAGGAAATTTTCAAGCCCTATTCTCCTTCTGAGAGCAAGCTTAGATTTGGGTCAATTCTAGATCAGCATTGGAAATTAGAGCACCAGGTGCCTGTCCAAATATATAGGCATCGTGTCTTATTGTTCCCCATTGCAGTTCATCCATGGAACGAATTCCAAGCTATAAGAAAGAGGGTTTTGAAAGTGCTGACTTCCCCAAGTGGGGTATTTTCAGGAAACCTGCTGGAAGCTTAAACCTGAGCACCAGGATATGAGAAGATGAGGTGGCTTTTCATGTTTTTTTCCCTGTCCAATGGCGTAGCATCCTGCGGCTGTCCCATGCATGTGTTCACTGTAGGAAGGGTCGTCTGCATTTGCTGATTTCGGGGCCATGGAATCAGGGCAAGGCAGTGTTATTCTAGAAGGGCTGCATTTACTGACTCATGCTCACGAAGACTCCCAGAGCCACGAGTGTCCTCCCTGAGGTCCCATCCTTCTGTGTGTTAATATATTCTCAAAACAACTTCAATCACAGCCCATGAACGAAGTCTCGAAGAATTTATCTCTCACTCACTGCCTTTAGTTTTCAGTTTGTTTTTCTCTCGTGGTGTAGCTGATTGTCAGTGCTGTGTTGCTTGCTGCTGTGCATCCACTTGATTCTCTTCCAGAGAGACATCAATAAACTGTTTTTCAAATTCTGACCAGTTGTAAATAATCTTTTCTGGTGTGCAAAGTGGGCTGAGTTCAGTCCTTTGAGTTTTAGAGTAAGTTGTGTTCATTCCCTCTTTGGTCTATATAGAATAGTATCTGTGCTCATTGAAAACACCTGGCTTTTACTCACCTCACGGGACCTTTGCGCTCCTACAGGCATAAGTGTGTTTGCTAAATCTGTAATTCTTTCTGTCGTCTGCCATTTCGTTCATGGGATGCAATTTTATATTCCACCTGTACCTCATCTCTTTGATAAACCACTATTTTCTATGTGACTAAATTCGCTGAGAATGAGTGTAACTAAGAACACTCCGGTGGTGGCAAGGGACGTTATTTCACTCATTTCCTGGCTCCCTAATATATCATTGTAGATAAGAATCACGTATTCTTCATCCACGTTTTCCGACCAAGGAAATTTAGATTGTATCCTAGTCGAGGCTTTTGTAAAGAGAGCAGAAGTAAACGTTGGGTTCCCTGTGTCCTGAGGATCTTTGGTTTTCCTGAAAATATACGTCCTTGAGTGAAAGTGTCCGATGCGCTATAGCTTTGTTTCTTACATTACTTTCGAATACAGCATAGAGTTCGCCAGAGTGCTGATTTCAATTTGCCATCCCACATTCCACAAAATGTGGGTATGGTTTACCTCCACGCTACCCTGCATTTCTGGTCTTTACACTTTTCGTAGATGACCCTTTGTTTGCATGGGAAGTGATAGCACTATGTAGTGTTGATTTGCACCGAGCCCCTGCCTGGTTGCCCCAAAACGGTCTATGCCTTTATCCTGAATATATTCAGGATAAAGGCATACACCCCTTTTTCGACAAAGGCATGGTTGAAGAAGTACTGCCGCATTCTAGCTCCTTACCAGGCGAGACCCATCTCCCTCTTGAAATCCCATTTCTGCAATTCTGCCTTGCTCTCAAGTTATTTTCCGTGGTTCAACCCAAGTCATTTTTCCAAATTAGGTGTCTTTACCCATCCTGCAGGGCCATGAATTATAGGCTCCCTGAGATGCCCTGCTCAACTTCCCACTTTCGGAACTGGTCACAAAGCAGCAGGAAATTTTCAAGCCCTATTCTCCTTCTGAGAGCAAGCTTAGATTTGGGTCAATTCTAGATCAGCATTGGAAATTAGAGCACCAAGTGCCTGTCCAAATATATAGGCATCGTGTCTTATTCTTCCCCATTGCAGTTCATCCATGGAACGAATTCCAAGCTATAAGAAAGAGGGTTTTGAAAGTGCTGACTTCCCCAAGTGGGGATATTTTCAGGAAAGCGGCTGGAAGCTTGAACCCGAGCACCAGGATATGAGAAGATGAGGTGGCTTTTCATTTTTTTTCCCTGTCCAATGGGGTAGCATCCTGCGGCTGTCGCATGCATGTGTTCACTGTAGGAAGGGTCGTCTGCATTTGGTGATTTCGGGTCCATGGAATCAGGGCAAGGCAGTGTTATTCTAGAAGGGCTGCATTTGCTGACTCATGCTCACGAAGACTCTCAGAGCCACGAGTTTCCTCCCTGAGGTCCCATCCTTCTGTGTGTTAATATATGCTCAAAACAACTTCAATCACATCCCCTGAACGAAGTCTCGAAGAATTTATCTCTCACTCAGTGCCTTTATTTTGCAGTTTATTTTTCTCACGGGGTGTAGCTGATTGTCAGTGCTGTGTTGCTTGCTGCCGTGCATCCACTTGATTCTCTTCCAGAGAGACATCGATAAACTGTTTTTCAAATTCTGACCAGTTGTAAATAATCTTTTCTGGTGTGCAAAGTGGGCTCAGTTCAGTCCTTTGAGTTTTAGAGTAAGTTGTGTTCATTCCCTCTTTGGTCTATATAGAATAGTATCTGTGCTCATTGAAAACACCTGGCTTTTACTCACCTCAAGGGACCTTTGCGCTCCTACAGGCATAAGTGTGTTTGCTAAATCTGTAATTCTTTCTGTCGTCTGCCATTTCGTTCATGGGATGCAATTTTATATTCCACCTGTACCTCATCTCTTTGATAAACCACTATTTTCTATGTGACTAAATTCGCTGAGAATGAGTGTAACTAAGAACACTCAGGTGGTGGCAAGGGACGTTATTTCACTCATTTCCTGGCTCCCTAATATATCATTGTAGATAAGAATCACGTATTCTTCATCCACGTTTTCCGTCCAAGGAAATTTAGATTGTATCCTAGTCGAGGCTTTTGTAAAGAGAGCAGAAGTAAACGTTGGGTTCCCTGTGTCCTGAGGATCTTTGGTTTTCCTGAAAATATACGTCCTTGAGTGAAAGTGTCCGATGCGCTATAGCTTTGTTTCTTACATTACTTTCGAATACAGCATAGAGTTCGCCAGAGTGCTGATTTCAATTTGCCATCCCACATTCCACAAAATGTGGGTATGGTTTACCTCCACGCTACCCTGCATTTCTGGTCTTTACACTTTTCGTAGATGACCCTTTGTTTGGATGGGAAGTGATAGCACTATGTAGTGTTGATTTGCACCGAGCCCCTGCCTGGTTGCCCCAAAACGGTCTATGCCTTTATCTTGAATATATTCAGGATAAAGGCATACACCCCTTTTTCGACAAAGGCATGGTTGAAGAAGTACTGCCGCATTCTAGCTCCTTACCAGGCGAGACCCATCTCCCTCTTGAAATCCCATTTCTGCAATTCTGCCTTGCTCTCAAGTTATTTTCCGTGGTTCAACCCAAGTCATTTTTCCACATTAGGTGTCTTTGCCCATCCTGCAGGGCCATGAATTATAGGCTCCCTGAGATGCCCTGCTCAACTTCCCACTTTCGGAACTGGTCACAAAGCAGCAGGAAATTTTCAAGCCCTATTCTCCTTCTGAGAGCAAGCTTAGATTTGGGTCAATTCTAGATCAGCATTGGAAATTAGAGCACCAGGTGCCTGTCCAAATATATAGGCATCATGTCTTATTCTTCCCCATTGCAGTTCATCCATGGAACGAATTCCAAGCTATAAGAAAGAGGGTTTTGAAAGTGCTGACTTCCCCAAGTGGGGATATTTTCAGGAAAGCGCCTGGAAGCTTGAACCCGAGCACCAGGATATGAGAAGATGAGGTGGCTTTTCATGTTTTTTCCCTGTCCAATGGCGTAGCATCCTGCAGCTGTCCCATGCATGTGTTCACTGTAGGAAGGGTCGTCTGCATTTGGTGATTTCGGGTCCATGAAATCAGGGCAAGGCAGTGTTATTCTAGAAGGGCTGCATTTGCTGACTCATGCTCACGAAGACTCTCAGAGCCACGAGTGTCCTCCCTGAGGTCCCATCCTTCTGTGTGTTAATATATGCTCAAAACAACTTCAATCACAGCCCATGAACGAAGTGTCAAAGAATTTATCTCTCACTCACTGCCTTTAGTTTGCAGTTTGTTTTTCTCTCGTGGTGTAGCTGATTGTCAGTGCTGTGTTGCTTGCTGCTGTGCATCCACTTGATTCTCTTCCAGAGAGACATCAATAAACTGTTTTTCAAATTCTGACCAGTTGTAAATAATCTTTTCTGGTGTGCAAAGTGGGCTGAGTTCAGTCCTTTGAGTTTTAGAGTAATTTGTGTTCATTCCCTCTTTGGTCTATATAGAATAGTATCTGTGCTCATTGAAAACACCTGGCTTTTACTCACCTCACGGGACCTTTGCGCTCCTACAGGCATAAGTGTGTTTGCTAAATCTGTAATTCTTTCTGTCGTCTGCCATTTCGTTCATGGGATGCAATTTTATATTCCACCTGTACCTCATCTCTTTGATAAACCACTATTTTCTATGTGACTAAATTCGCTGAGAATGAGTGTAACTAAGAACACTCCGGTGGTGGCAAGCGACGTTATTTCACTCATTTCCTGGCTCCCTAATATATCATTGTAGATAAGAATCACGTATTCTTCATCCACGTTTTCCGACAAAGGAAATTTAGATTGTATCCTAGTCGAGGCTTTTGTAAAGAGAGCAGAAGTAAACGTTGGGTTGCCTGTGTCCTGAGGATCTTTGGTTTTCCTGAAAATATACGTCCTTGAGTGAAAGTGTCCGATGCGCTATAGCTTTGTTTCTTACATTACTTTCGAATACAGCATAGAGTTCGCCAGAGTGCTGATTTCAAATTGCCATCCCACATTCCACAAAATGTGGGTATGGTTTACCTCCACGCTACCCTGCATTTCTGGTCTTTACACTTTTCGTAGATGACCCTTTGTTTGGATGGGAAGTGATAGCACTATGTAGTGTTGATTTGCACCGAGCCCCTGCCTGGTTGCCCCAAAACGGTCTATGCCTTTATCCTGAATATATTCAGGATAAAGGCATACACCCCTTTTTCGACAAAGGCATGGTTGAAGAAGTACTGCCGCATTCAAGCTCCTTACCAGGCGAGACCCATCTCCCTCTTGAAATCCCATTTCTGCAATTCTGCCTTGCTCTCAAGTTATTTTCCGTGGTTCAACCCAAGTCATTTTTCCAAATTAGGTGTCTTTACCCATCCTGCAGGGCCATGAATTATAGGCTCCCTGAGATGCCCTGCTCAACTTCCCACTTTCGGAACTGGTCACAAAGCAGCAGGAAATTTTCAAGCCCTATTCTCCTTCTGAGAGCAAGCTTAGATTTGGGTCAATTCTAGATCAGCATTGGAAATTTGAGCACCAAGTGCCTGTCCAAATATATAGGCATCGTGTCTTATTCTTCCCCATTGCAGTTCATCCATGGAACGAATTCCAAGCTATTAGAAAGAGGGTTTTGAAAGTGCTGACTTCCCCAAGTGGGGATATTTTCAGGAAAGCGGCTGGAAGCTTGAACCCGAGCACCAGGATATGAGAAGATGAGGTGGCTTTTCATGTTTTTTCCCTGTCCAATGGGGTAGAATCCTGCGGCTGTCCCATGCATGTGTTCGCTGTAGGAAGGGTCGTCTGCATTTGGTGATTTCGGGGCCATGGAATCAGGGCAAGGCAGTGTTATTCTAGAAGGGCTGCATTTGCTGACTCATGCTCACGAAGACTCTCAGAGCCACGAGTGTCCTCGCTGAGGTCCCATCCTTCTGTGTGTTAATATATGCTCAAAACAACTTCAATCACAGCCCCTGAACGAAGTCGCGAAGAATTTATCTCTCACTCACTGCCTTTATTTTGCAGTTTATTTTTCTCACGGGGTGTAGCTGATTGTCAGTGCTGTGTTGCTTGCTGCCGTGCATCCACTTGATTCTCTTCCAGAGAGACATCGATAAACTGTTTTTCAAATTCTGACCAGTTGTAAATAATCTTTTCTGGTGTGCAAAGTGGGCTCAGTTCAGTCCTTTGAGTTTTAGAGTAAGTTGTGTTCATTCCCTCTTTGGTCTATATAGAATAGTATCTGTGCTCATTGAAAACACCTGGCTTTTACTCACCTCAACGGACCTTTGCGCTCCTACAGGCATAAGTGTGTTTGCTAAATCTGTAATTCTTTCTGTCGTCTGCCATTTCATTCATGGGATGCAATTTTATATTCCACCTGTACCTCATCTCTTTGGTAAACCACTATTTTCTATGTGACTAAATTCGCTGAGAATGAGTGTAACTAAGAACACTCCGGTGGTGGCAAGGGACGTTATTTCACTCATTTCCTGGCTCACTAATATATCATTGTAGATAAGAATCACATATTCTTCATCCACGTTTTCCGTCCAAGGAAATTTAGATTTTATCCTAGTCGAGGCTTTTGTAAAGAGAGCAGAAGTAAACGTTGGGTTTCCTGTGTCCTGGGGATCTTTAGTTTTCCTGAAAATATACGTCCTTGAGTGGAAGTGTCCTATGCGCTATAGCTTTGTTTCTTACATTACTTTCGAATACAGCATAGAGTTCGCCAGAGTGCTGATTTCAATTTGCCATCCCACATTCCACAAAATGTGGGTACGGTTTACCTCCACGCTACCCTGCATTTCTGGTCTGTACACGTTTCGTAAATGAGCCTTTTTTTGGATGGGAAGTGATAGCACTACGTAGTGTTGATTTGCACCGAGCCCCTGCCTGGTTGCCCCAAAACGGTCTTTGCCTTTATCCTGAATATATTCAGGATAAAGGCATACACCCCTTTTTCGACAAAGGCATGGTTGAAGAAGTACTGCCGCATTCTAGCTCCTTACCAGGCGAGACCCATCTCCCTCTTGAAATCCCATTTCTGCAATTCTGCCGTGCTCTCAAGTTATTTTCCGTGGTTCAACCCAAGTCATTTTTCCACATTAGGTGTCTTTGCCCATCCTGCAGGGCCATGAATTATAGGCTCCCTGAGATGCCCTGCTCAACTTCCCACTTTCGGAACTGGTCACAAAGCAGCAGGAAATTTTCAAGCCCTATTCTCCTTCTGAGAGCAAGCTTAGATTTGGGTCAATTCTAGATCAGCATTGGAAATTAGAGCACCAGGTGCCTGTCCAAATATATAGGCATCGTGTCTTATTGTTCCCCATTGCAGTTCATCCATGGAACGAATTCCAAGCTATAAGAAAGAGGGTTTTGAAAGTGCTGACTTCCCCAAGTGGGGTATTTTCAGGAAACCTGCTGGAAGCTTAAACCCGAGCACCAGGATATGAGAAGATGAGGTGGCTTTTCATGTTTTTTTCCCTGTCCAATGGCGTAGCATCCTGCGGCTGTCCCATGCATGTGTTCACTGTAGGAAGGGTCGTCTGCATTTGCTGATTTCGGGGCCATGGAATCAGGGCAAGGCAGTGTTATTCTAGAAGGGCTGCATTTACTGACTCATGCTCACGAAGACTCCCAGAGCCACGAGTGTCCTCCCTGAGGTCCCATCCTTCTGTGTGTTAATATATTCTCAAAACAACTTCAATCACAGCCCATGAACGAAGTCTCGAAGAATTTATCTCTCACTCACTGCCTTTAGTTTGCAGTTTGTTTTTCTCTCGTGGTGTAGCTGATTGTCAGTGCTGTGTTGCTTGCTGCTGTGCATCCACTTGATTCTCTTCCAGAGAGACATCAATAAACTGTTTTTCAAATTCTGACCAGTTGTAAATAATCTTTTCTGGTGTGCAAAGTGGGCTGAGTTCAGTCCTTTGAGTTTTAGAGTAAGTTGTGTTCATTCCCTCTTTGGTCTATATAGAATAGTATCTGTGCTCATTGAAAACACCTGGCTTTTACTCACCTCACGGGACCTTTGCGCTCCTACAGGCATAAGTGTGTTTGCTAAATCTGTAATTCTTTCTGTCGTCTGCCATTTCGTTCATGGGATGCAATTTTATATTCCACCTGTACCTCATCTCTTTGATAAACCACTATTTTCTATGTGACTAAATTCGCTGAGAATGAGTGTAACTAAGAACACTCCGGTGGTGGCAAGGGACGTTATTTCACTCATTTCCTGGCTCCCTAATATATCATTGTAGATAAGAATCACGTATTCTTCATCCACGTTTTCCGACCAAGGAAATTTAGATTGTATCCTAGTCGAGGCTTTTGTAAAGAGAGCAGAAGTCAACGTTGGGTTGCCTGTGTCCTGAGGATCTTTGGTTTTCCTGAAAATATACGTCCTTGAGTGAAAGTGTCCGATGCGCTATAGCTTTGTTTCTTACATTACTTTCGAATACAGCATAGAGTTCGCCAGAGTGCTGATTTCAATTTGCCATCCCACATTCCACAAAATGTGGGTATGGTTTACCTCCACGCTACCCTGCATTTCTGGTCTTTACACTTTTCGTAGATGACCCTTTGTTTGCATGGGAAGTGATAGCACTATGTAGTGTTGATTTGCACCGAGCCCCTGCCTGGTTGCCCCAAAACGGTCTATGCCTTTATCCTGAATATATTCAGGATAAAGGCATACACCCCTTTTTCGACAAAGGCATGGTTGAAGAAGTACTGCCGCATTCTAGCTCCTTACCAGGCGAGACCCATCTCCCTCTTGAAATCCCATTTCTGCAATTCTGCCTTGCTCTCAAGTTATTTTCCGTGGTTCAACCCAAGTCATTTTTCCAAATTAGGTGTCTTTACCCATCCTGCAGGGCCATGAATTATAGGCTCCCTGAGATGCCCTGCTCAACTTCCCACTTTCGGAACTGGTCACAAAGCAGCAGGAAATTTTCAAGCCCTATTCTCCTTCTGAGAGCAAGCTTAGATTTGGGTCAATTCTAGATCAGCATTGGAAATTAGAGCACCAAGTGCCTGTCCAAATATATAGGCATCGTGTCTTATTCTTCCCCATTGCAGTTCATCCATGGAACGAATTCCAAGCTATAAGAAAGAGGGTTTTGAAAGTGCTGACTTCCCCAAGTGGGGATATTTTCAGGAAAGCGGCTGGAAGCTTGAACCCGAGCACCAGGATATGAGAAGATGAGGTGGCTTTTCATGTTTTTTCCCTGTCCAATGGGGTAGAATCCTGCGGCTGTCCCATGCATGTGTTCGCTGTAGGAAGGGTCGTCTGCATTTGGTGATTTCGGGTCCATGGAATCAGGGCAAGGCAGTGTTATTCTAGAAGGGCTGCATTTGCTGACTCATGCTCACGAAGACTCTCAGAGCCACGAGTGTCCTCGCTGAGGTCCCATCCTTCTGTGTGTTAATATATGCTCAAAACAACTTCAATCACAGCCCCTGAACGAAGTCGCGAAGAATTTATATCTCACTCACTGCCTTTAGTTTGCAGTTTGTTTTTCTCATGGGGTGTAGCTAATTGTCACTGCTGTGTTGCTTGCTGCTGTGCATCCACTTGATTCTCTTCCAGAGAGACATCGATAAACTGTTTTTCAAATTCTGACCAGTTGTAAATAATCTTTTCTGGTGTGCAAAGTGGGCTCAGTTCAGTCCTTTGAGTTTTAGAGTAAGTTGTGTTCATTCCCTCTTTGGTCTATATAGAATAGTATCTGTGCTCATTGAAAACACCTGGCTTTTACTCACCTCAAGGGACCTTTGCGCTCCTACAGGCATAAGTGTGTTTGCTAAATCTGTAATTCTTTCTGTCGTCTGCCATTTCGTTCATGGGATGCAATTTTATATTCCACCTGTACCTCATCTCTTTGATAAACCACTATTTTCTATGTGACTAAATTCGCTGAGAATGAGTGTAACAAAGAACACTCCGGTGGTGGCAAGGGACGTTATTTCACTCATTTCCTGGCTCACTAATATATCATGGTAGATAAGAATCACATATTCTTCATCCACGTTTTCCGTCCAAGGAAATTTAGATTGTATCCTAGTCGAGGCTTTTGTAAAAAGAGCAGAAGTAAACGTTGGGTTGCCTGTGTCCTGAGGATCTTTAGTTTTCCTGAAAATATACGTCCTTGAGTGGAAGTGTCCTTTGCGCTATAGCTTTGTTTCTTACATTACTTTCGAATACAGCATAGAGTTCGCCAGAGTGCTGATTTCAATTTGACATCCCACATTCCACAAAATGTGGGTACGGTTTACCTCCACGCTACCCTGCATTTCTAGTGTCTACACTTTTCGTAGATGACCCTTTGTTTTGATTCGAAGTGATAGAACTATGTAGTGTTGATTTGCACCGAGCCCCTGCCTGGTTGACCCAAAACAGTCTATGCCTTTATCCTGAATATATTCAGGATAAACGCATACACCCCTTTTTCGACAAAGGCATGGTTCAAGAAGTACGGCCACATTCTACCTCCTTACCAGGCGAGACCCATCTCCCTCTTGAAATCCCATTTCTGCAATTCTGCCGTGCTCTCAAGTTATTTTCCGTGGTTCAACCCAAGTCATTTTTCCACATTAGGTGTCTTTGCCCATCCTGCAGGGCCATGAATTATAGGCTCCCTGAGATGCCCTGCTCAACTTCCCACTTTCGGAACTGGTCACAAAGCAGCAGGAAATTTTCAAGCGCTATTCTCCTTCTGAGAGCAAGCTTAGATTTGGGTCAATTCTAGATCAGCATTGGAAATTAGAGCACCAGGTGCCTGTCCAAATATATAGGCATCGTGTCTTATTGTTCCCCATTGCAGTTCATCCATGGAACGAATTCCAAGCTATAAGAAAGAGGGTTTTGAAAGTGCTGACTTCCCCAAGTGGGGATATTTTCAGGAAAGCTGCTGGAAGCTTAAACCCGAGCACCAGGATATGAGAAGATGAGGTGGCTTTTCATGTTTTTTTCCCTGTCCAATGGCGTAGCATCCTGCGGCTGTCCCATGCATGTGTTCGCTGTAGGAAGGGTCGTCTGCATTTGCTGATTTCGGGGCCATGGAATCAGGGCAAGGCAGTGTTATTCTAGAAGGGCTGCATTTACTGACTCATGCTCACGAAGACTCTCAGAGCCACGAGTGTCCTCCCTGAGGTCCCATCCTTCTGTGTGTTAATATATGCTCAAAACAACTTCAATCACAGCCCCTGAACGAAGTCTCGAAGAATTTATCTCTCACTCACTGCCTTTAGTTTGCAGTTTGTTTTTCTCTCGTGGTGTAGCTGATTGTCAGTGCTGTGTTGCTTGCTGCTGTGCATCCACTTGATTCTCTTCCAGAGAGACATCGATAAACTGTTTTTCAAATTCTGACCAGTTGTAAATAATCTTTTCTGGTGTGCAAAGTGGGCTGAGTTCAGTCCTTTGAGTTTTAGAGTAAGGTGTGTTCATTCCCTCTTTGGTCTCTATAGAATAGTATCTGTGCTCATTGAAAACACCTGGCTTTTACTCACCTCAAGGGACCTTTGCGCTCCTACAGGCATAAGTGTGTTTGCTAAATCTGTAATTCTTTCTGTCGTCTGCCATTTCGTTCACGGGATGCAATTTTCTTTTCCACCTGTACCTCATCTCTTTGATAAACCACTATTTTCTATGTGACTAAATTCGCTGAGAATGAGTGTAACTAAGAACACTCCGGTGGTGGCAAGGGACGTTATTTCACTCATTTCCTGGCTCCCTAATATATCATTGTAGATAAGAATCACGTATTCTTCATCCACGTTTTCCGTCCAAGGAAATTTAGATTGTATCCTAGTCGAGGCTTTTGTAAAGAGAGCAGAAGTAAACGATGGGTTGCCTGTGTCCTGAGGATCTTTGGTTTTGCTGAAAATATACGTCCTTGAGTGGAAGTGTCCTATGCGCTATAGCTTTGTTTCTTACATTACTTTCGAATACAGCATTGAGTTCGTCAGAGTGCTGATTTCAATTTGCCATCCCACATTCCACAAAATGTGAGTAGAGTTTACCTCCACGCTACCCTGCATTTCTGGTCTTTACACTTTTCGTAGATGACCCTTTGTTTGGATGGGAAGTGATAGCACTATGTAGTGTTGATTTGCACCGAGCCCCTGCCTGGTTGACCCAAAACGGTCTATGCCTTTATACTGAATATATTCAGGATAAAGGCATACACCCCTTTTTCGACAAAGGCATGGTTGACGAAGTACTGCCGCATTCTAGCTCCTTACCAGGCGAGACCCATCTCCCTCTTGAAATCCCATTTCTGCAATTCTGCCTTGCTCTCAAGTTATTTTCCGTGGTTCAACCCAAGTCATTTTTCCACATTAGGTGTCTTTGCCCATCCTGCAGGGCCATGAATTATAGGCTCCCTGAGATGCCCTGCTCAACTTCCCATTTTCGGAACTGGTCACAAAGCAGCAGGAAATTTTCAAGCCCTATTCTCCTTCTGAGAGCAAGCTTAGATTTGGGTCAATTCTAGATCAGCATTGGAAATTAGAGCACCAGGTGCCTGTCCAAATATATAGGCATCATGTCTTATTCTTCCCCATTGCAGTTCATCCATGGAACGAATTCCAAGCTATAAGAAAGAGGGTTTTGAAAGTGCTGACTTCCCCAAGTGGGGATATTTGCAGGAAAGCGGCTGGAAGCTTGAACCCGAGCACCAGGATATGAGAAGATGAGGTGGCTTTTCATGTTTTTTCCCTGTCCAATGGGGTAGCATCCTGCGGCTGTCCCATGCATGTGTTCACTGTAGGAAGGGTCGTCTGCATTTGGTGATTTCGGGTCCATGGAATCAGGGCAAGGCAGTGTTATTCTAGAAGGGCTGCATTTGCTGACTCATGCTCACGAAGACTCTCAGAGCCACGAGTTTCCTCCCTGAGGTCCCATCCTTCTGTGTGTTAATATATGCTCAAAACAACTTCAATCACAGCCCCTGAATGAAGTCTCGAAGAATTTATCTCTCACTCACTGCCTTTATTTTGCAGTTTATTTTTCTCACGGGGTGTAGCTGATTGTCAGTGCTGTGTTGCTTGCTGCCGTGCATCCACTTGATTCTCTTCCAGAGAGACATCGATAAACTGTTTTTCAAATTCTGACCAGTTGTAAATAATCTTTTCTGGTGTGCAAAGTGGGCTCAGTTCAGTCCTTTGAGTTTTAGAGTAAGTTGTGTTCATTCCCTCTTTGGTCTCTATAGAATAGTATCTGTGCTCATTGAAAACACCTGGCTTTTACTCACCTCAAGGGACCTTTGCGCTCCTACAGGCATAAGTGTGTTTGCTAAATCTGTAATTCTTTCTGTCGTCTGCCATTTCGTTCATGGGATGCAATTTTATATTCCACCTGTACCTCATCTCTTTGATAAACCACTATTTTCTATGTGACTAAATTCGCTGAGAATGAGTGTAACTAAGAACACTCCGGTGGTGGCAAGGGACGTTATTTCACTCATTTCCTGGCTCCCTAATATATCATTGTAGATAAGAATCACGTATTCTTCATCCACGTTTTCCGTCCAAGGAAATTTAGATTGTATCCTAGTCGAGGCTTTTGTAAAGAGAGCAGAAGTAAACGTTGGGTTGCCTGTGTCCTGAGGATCTTTGGTTTTCCTGAAAATATACGTCCTTGAGTGGAAGTGTCCGATGCGCTATAGCTTTGTTTCTTACATTACTTTCGAATACAGCATAGAGTTCGCCAGAGTGCTGATTTCAATTTGACATCCCACATTCCAGAAAATGTGGGTACGGTTTACCTCCACGCTACCCTGCATTTCTGGTCTTTACACTTTTCGTAGATGAGCCTTTTTTTGGATGGGAAGTGATAGCCCTACGTAGTGTTGATTTGCACCGAGCCCCTGCCTGGTTGCCCCAAAACGGTCTTTGCCTTTATCCTGAATATATTCAGGATAAAGGCATACACCCCTTTTTCGACAAAGGCATGGTTGAAGAAGTACTGCCGCATTCTAGCTCCTTACCAGGCGAGACCCATCTCCCTCTTGAAATCCCATTTCTGCAATTCTGCCGTGCTCTCAAGTTATTTTCCGTGGTTCAACCCAAGTCATTTTTCCACATTAGGTGTCTTTGCCCATCCTGCAGGGCCATGAATTATAGGCTCCCTGAGATGCCCTGCTCAACTTCCCACTTTCGGAACTGGTCACAAAGCAGCAGGAAATTTTCAAGCGCTATTCTCCTTCTGAGAGCAAGCTTAGATTTGGGTCAATTCTAGATCAGCATTGGAAATTAGAGCACCAGGTGCCTGTCCAAATATATAGGCATCGTGTCTTATTGTTCCCCATTGCAGTTCATCCATGGAACGAATTCCAAGCTATAAGAAAGAGGGTTTTGAAAGTGCTGACTTCCCCAAGTGGGGTATTTTCAGGAAACCTGCTGGAAGCTTAAACCCGAGCACCAGGATATGAGAAGATGAGGTGGCTTTTCATGTTTTTTTCCCTGTCCAATGGCGTAGCATCCTGCGGCTGTCCCATGCATGTGTTCGCTGTAGGAAGGGTCGTCTGCATTTGCTGATTTCGGGGCCATGGAATCAGGGCAAGGCAGTGTTATTCTAGAAGGGCTGCATTTACTGACTCATGCTCACGAAGACTCTCAGAGCCACGAGTGTCCTCCCTGAGGTCCCATCCTTCTGTGTGTTAATATATGCTCAAAACAACTTCAATCACAGCCCATGAACGAAGTCTCGAAGAATTTATCTCTCACTCACTGCCTTTAGTTTGCAGTTTGTTTTTCTCTCGTGGTGTAGCTGATTGTCAGTGCTGTGTTGCTTGCTGCTGTGCATCCACTTGATTCTCTTCCAGAGAGACATCAATAAACTGTTTTTCAAATTCTGACCAGTTGTAAATAATCTTTTCTGGTGTGCAAAGTGGGCTGAGTTCAGTCCTTTGAGTTTTAGAGTAAGTTGTGTTCATTCCCTCTTTGGTCTATATAGAATAGTATCTGTGCTCATTGAAAACACCTGGCTTTTACTCACCTCACGGGACCTTTGCGCTCCTACAGGCATAAGTGTGTTTGCTAAATCTGTAATTCTTTCTGTCGTCTGCCATTTCGTTCATGGGATGCAATTTTATATTCCACCTGTACCTCATCTCTTTGATAAACCACTATTTTCTATGTGACTAAATTCGCTGAGAATGAGTGTAACTAAGAACACTCCGGTGGTGGCAAGGGACGTTATTTCACTCATTTCCTGGCTCCCTAATATATCATTGTAGATAAGAATCACGTATTCTTCATCCACGTTTTCCGACCAAGGAAATTTAGATTGTATCCTAGTCGAGGCTTTTGTAAAGAGAGGAGAAGTAAACGTTGGGTTGCCTGTGTCCTGAGGATCTTTGGTTTTCCTGAAAATATACGTCCTTGAGTGAAAGTGTCCGATGCGCTATAGCTTTGTTTCTTACATTACTTTCGAATACAGCATAGAGTTCGCCAGAGTGCTGATTTCAATTTGCCATCCCACATTCCACAAAATGTGGGTATGGTTTACCTCCACGCTACCCTGCATTTCTGGTCTTTACACTTTTCGTAGATGACCCTTTGTTTGCATGGGAAGTGATAGCACTATGTAGTGTTGATTTGCACCGAGCCCCTGCCTGGTTGCCCCAAAACGGTCTATGCCTTTATCCTGAATATATTCAGGATAAAGGCATACACCCCTTTTTCGACAAAGGCATGGTTGAAGAAGTACTGCCGCATTCTAGCTCCTTACCAGGCGAGACCCATCTCCCTCTTGAAATCCCATTTCTGCAATTCTGCCTTGCTCTCAAGTTATTTTCCGTGGTTCAACCCAAGTCATTTTTCCACATTAGGTGTCTTTGCCCATCCTGCAGGGCCATGAATTATAGGCTCCCTGAGATGCCCTGCTCAACTTCCCATTTTCGGAACTGGTCACAAAGCAGCAGGAAATTTTCAAGCCCTATTCTCCTTCTGAGAGCAAGCTTAGATTTGGGTCAATTCTAGATCAGCATTGGAAATTAGAGCACCAGGTGCCTGTCCAAATATATAGGCATCATGTCTTATTCTTCCCCATTGCAGTTCATCCATGGAACGAATTCCAAGCTATAAGAAAGAGGGTTTTGAAAGTGCTGACTTCCCCAAGTGGGGATATTTGCAGGAAAGCGGCTGGAAGCTTGAACCCGAGCACCAGGATATGAGAAGATGAGGTGGCTTTTCATGTTTTTTCCCTGTCCAATGGGGTAGCATCCTGCGGCTGTCCCATGCATGTGTTCACTGTAGGAAGGGTCGTCTGCATTTGGTGATTTCGGGTCCATGGAATCAGGGCAAGGCAGTGTTATTCTAGAAGGGCTGCATTTGCTGACTCATGCTCACGAAGACTCTCAGAGCCACGAGTGTCCTCGCTGAGGTCCCATCCTTCTGTGTGTTAATATATGCTCAAAACAACTTCAATCACAGCCCCTGAACGAAGTCGCGAAGAATTTATCTCTCACTCACTGCCTTTATTTTGCAGTTTATTTTTCTCACGGGGTGTAGCTGATTGTCAGTGCTGTGTTGCTTGCTGCCGTGCATCCACTTGATTCTCTTCCAGAGAGACATCGATAAACTGTTTTTCAAATTCTGACCAGTTGTAAATAATCTTTTCTGGTGTGCAAAGTGGGCTCAGTTCAGTCCTTTGAGTTTTAGAGTAAGTTGTGTTCATTCCCTCTTTGGTCTATATAGAATAGTATCTGTGCTCATTGAAAACACCTGGCTTTTACTCACCTCAACGGACCTTTGCGCTCCTACAGGCATAAGTGTGTTTGCTAAATCTGTAATTCTTTCTGTCGTCTGCCATTTCGTTCATGGGATGCAATTTTATATTCCACCTGTACCTCATCTCTTTGATAAACCACTATTTTCTATGTGACTAAATTCGCTGAGAATGAGTGTAACTAAGAACACTCCGGTGGTGGCAAGGGACGTTATTTCACTCATTTCCTGGCTCTCTAATATATCATTGTAGATAAGAATCACGTATTCTTCATCCACGTTTTCCGTCCAAGGAAATTTAGATTGTATCCTAGTCGAGGCTTTTGTAAAGAGAGCAGAAGTCAACGTTGGGTTGCCTGTGTCCTGAGGATCTTTGGTTTTCCTGAAAATATACGTCCTTGAGTGGAAGTGTCCGATGCGCTATAGCTTTGTTTCTTACATTACTTTCGAATACAGCATAGAGTTCGCCAGAGTGCTGATTTCAATTTGACATCCCACATTCCACAAAATGTGGGTACGGTTTACCTCCACGCTACCCTGCATTTCTGGTCTTTACACTTTTCGTAGATGAGCCTTTTTTTGGATGGGAAGTGATAGCCCTACGTAGTGTTGATTTGCACCGAGCCCCTGCCTGGTTGCCCCAAAACGGTCTTTGCCTTTATCCTGAATATATTCAGGATAAAGGCATACACCCCTTTTTCGACAAAGGCATGGTTGAAGAAGTACTGCCGCATTCTAGCTCCTTACCAGGCGAGACCCATCTCCCTCTTGAAATCCCATTTCTGCAATTCTGCCGTGCTCTCAAGTTATTTTCCGTGGTTCAACCCAAGTCATTTTTCCACATTAGGTGTCTTTGCCCATCCTGCAGGGCCATGAATTATAGGCTCCCTGAGATGCCCTGCTCAACTTCCCACTTTCGGAACTGGTCACAAAGCAGCAGGAAATTTTCAAGCGCTATTCTCCTTCTGAGAGCAAGCTTAGATTTGGGTCAATTCTAGATCAGCATTGGAAATTAGAGCACCAGGTGCCTGTCCAAATATATAGGCATCGTGTCTTATTGTTCCCCATTGCAGTTCATCCATGGAACGAATTCCAAGCTATAAGAAAGAGGGTTTTGAAAGTGCTGACTTCCCCAAGTGGGGTATTTTCAGGAAACCTGCTGGAAGCTTAAACCCGAGCACCAGGATATGAGAAGATGAGGTGGCTTTTCATGTTTTTTTCCCTGTCCAATGGCGTAGCATCCTGCGGCTGTCCCATGCATGTGTTCGCTGTAGGAAGGGTCGTCTGCATTTGCTGATTTCGGGGCCATGGAATCAGGGCAAGGCAGTGTTATTCTAGAAGGGCTGCATTTACTGACTCATGCTCACGAAGACTCTCAGAGCCACGAGTGTCCTCCCTGAGGTCCCATCCTTCTGTGTGTTAATATATGCTCAAAACAACTTCAATCACAGCCCATGAACGAAGTCTCGAAGAATTTATCTCTCACTCACTGCCTTTAGTTTGCAGTTTGTTTTTCTCTCGTGGTGTAGCTGATTGTCAGTGCTGTGTTGCTTGCTGCTGTGCATCCACTTGATTCTCTTCCAGAGAGACATCAATAAACTGTTTTTCAAATTCTGACCAGTTGTAAATAATCTTTTCTGGTGTGCAAAGTGGGCTGAGTTCAGTCCTTTGAGTTTTAGAGTAAGTTGTGTTCATTCCCTCTTTGGTCTATATAGAATAGTATCTGTGCTCATTGAAAACACCTGGCTTTTACTCACCTCACGGGACCTTTGCGCTCCTACAGGCATAAGTGTGTTTGCTAAATCTGTAATTCTTTCTGTCGTCTGCCATTTCGTTCATGGGATGCAATTTTATATTCCACCTGTACCTCATCTCTTTGATAAACCACTATTTTCTATGTGACTAAATTCGCTGAGAATGAGTGTAACTAAGAACACTCCGGTGGTGGCAAGGGACGTTATTTCACTCATTTCCTGGCTCCCTAATATATCATTGTAGATAAGAATCACGTATTCTTCATCCACGTTTTCCGACCAAGGAAATTTAGATTGTATCCTAGTCGAGGCTTTTGTAAAGAGAGCAGAAGTAAACGTTGGGTTGCCTGTGTCCTGAGGATCTTTGGTTTTCCTGAAAATATACGTCCTTGAGTGAAAGTGTCCGATGCGCTATAGCTTTGTTTCTTACATTACTTTCGAATACAGCATAGAGTTCGCCAGAGTGCTGATTTCAATTTGCCATCCCACATTCCACAAAATGTGGGTATGGTTTACCTCCACGCTACCCTGCATTTCTGGTCTTTACACTTTTCGTAGATGACCCTTTGTTTGCATGGGAAGTGATAGCACTATGTAGTGTTGATTTGCACCGAGCCCCTGCCTGGTTGCCCCAAAACGGTCTATGCCTTTATCCTGAATATATTCAGGATAAAGGCATACACCCCTTTTTCGACAAAGGCATGGTTGAAGAAGTACTGCCGCATTCTAGCTCCTTACCAGGCGAGACCCATCTCCCTCTTGAAATCCCATTTCTGCAATTCTGCCTTGCTCTCAAGTTATTTTCCGTGGTTCAACCCAAGTCATTTTTCCAAATTAGGTGTCTTTACCCATCCTGCAGGGCCATGAATTATAGGCTCCCTGAGATGCCCTGCTCAACTTCCCACTTTCGGAACTGGTCACAAAGCAGCAGGAAATTTTCAAGCCCTATTCTCCTTCTGAGAGCAAGCTTAGATTTGGGTCAATTCTAGATCAGCATTGGAAATTAGAGCACCAAGTGCCTGTCCAAATATATAGGCATCGTGTCTTATTCTTCCCCATTGCAGTTCATCCATGGAACGAATTCCAAGCTATAAGAAAGAGGGTTTTGAAAGTGCTGACTTCCCCAAGTGGGGATATTTTCAGGAAAGCGGCTGGAAGCTTGAACCCGAGCACCAGGATATGAGAAGATGAGGTGGCTTTTCATGTTTTTTCCCTGTCCAATGGGGTAGAATCCTGCGGCTGTCCCATGCATGTGTTCGCTGTAGGAAGGGTCGTCTGCATTTGGTGATTTCGGGTCCATGGAATCAGGGCAAGGCAGTGTTATTCTAGAAGGGCTGCATTTGCTGACTCATGCTCACGAAGACTCTCAGAGCCACGAGTGTCCTCGCTGAGGTCCCATCCTTCTGTGTGTTAATATATGCTCAAAACAACTTCAATCACAGCCCCTGAACGAAGTCGCGAAGAATTTATATCTCACTCACTGCCTTTAGTTTGCAGTTCGTTTTTCTCATGGGGTGTAGTTAATTGTCACTGCTGTGTTGCTTGCTGCTGTGCATCCACTTGATTCTCTTCCAGAGAGACATCGATAAACTGTTTTTCAAATTCTGACCAGTTGTAAATAATCTTTTCTGGTGTGCAAAGTGGGCTCAGTTCAGTCCTTTGAGTTTTAGAGTAAGTTGTGTTCATTCCCTCTTTGGTCTATATAGAATAGTATCTGTGCTCATTGAAAACACCTGGCTTTTACTCACCTCAAGGGACCTTTGCGCTCCTACAGGCATAAGTGTGTTTGCTAAATCTGTAATTCTTTCTGTCGTCTGCCATTTCGTTCATGGGATGCAATTTTATATTCCACCTGTACCTCATCTCTTTGATAAACCACTATTTTCTATGTGACTAAATTCGCTGAGAATGAGTGTAACAAAGAACACTCCGGTGGTGGCAAGGGACGTTATTTCACTCATTTCCTGGCTCACTAATATATCATGGTAGATAAGAATCACATATTCTTCATCCACGTTTTCCGTCCAAGGAAATTTAGATTGTATCCTAGTCGAGGCTTTTGTAAAGAGAGCAGAAGTAAACGTTGGGTTGCCTGTGTCCTGAGGATCTTTAGTTTTCCTGAAAATATACGTCCTTGAGTGGAAGTGTCCTTTGCGCTATAGCTTTGTTTCTTACATTACTTTCGAATACAGCATAGAGTTCGCCAGAGTGCTGATTTCAATTTGACATCCCACATTCCACAAAATGTGGGTACGGTTTACCTCCACGCTACCCTGCATTTCTAGTGTCTACACTTTTCGTAGATGACCCTTTGTTTTGATTCGAAGTGATAGAACTATGTAGTGTTGATTTGCACCGAGCCCCTGCCTGGTTGACCCAAAACGGTCTATGCCTTTATCCTGAATATATTCAGGATAAACGCATACACCCCTTTTTCGACAAAGGCATGGTTCAAGAAGTACGGCCACATTCTACCTCCTTACCAGGCGAGACCCATCTCCCTCTTGAAATCCCATTTCTGCAATTCTGCCGTGCTCTCAAGTTATTTTCCGTGGTTCAACCCAAGTCATTTTTCCACATTAGGTGTCTTTGCCCATCCTGCAGGGCCATGAATTATAGGCTCCCTGAGATGCCCTGCTCAACTTCCCACTTTCGGAACTGGTCACAAAGCAGCAGGAAATTTTCAAGCCCTATTCTCCTTCTGAGAGCAAGCTTAGATTTGGGTCAATTCTAGATCAGCATTGGAAATTAGAGCACCAGGTGCCTGTCCAAATATATAGGCATCGTGTCTTATTGTTCCCCATTGCAGTTCATCCATGGAACGAATTCCAAGCTATAAGAAAGAGGGTTTTGAAAGTGCTGACTTCCCCAAGTGGGGATATTTTCAGGAAAGCTGCTGGAAGCTTAAACCCGAGCACCAGGATATGAGAAGATGAGGTGGCTTTTCATGTTTTTTTCCCTGTCCAATGGCGTAGCATCCTGCGGCTGTCCCATGCATGTGTTCGCTGTAGGAAGGGTCGTCTGCATTTGCTGATTTCGGGGCCATGGAATCAGGGCAAGGCAGTGTTATTCTAGAAGGGCTGCATTTACTGACTCATGCTCACGAAGACTCTCAGAGCCACGAGTGTCCTCCCTGAGGTCCCATCCTTCTGTGTGTTAATATATGCTCAAAACAACTTCAATCACAGCCCCTGAACGAAGTCTCGAAGAATTTATCTCTCACTCACTGCCTTTAGTTTGCAGTTTGTTTTTCTCTCGTGGTGTAGCTGATTGTCAGTGCTGTGTTGCTTGCTGCTGTGCATCCACTTGATTCTCTTCCAGAGAGACATCGATAAACTGTTTTTCAAATTCTGACCAGTTGTAAATAATCTTTTCTGGTGTGCAAAGTGGGCTCAGTTCAGTCCTTTGAGTTTTAGAGTAAGTTGTGTTCATTCCCTCTTTGGTCTATATAGAATAGTATCTGTGCTCATTGAAAACACCTGGCTTTTACTCACCTCAAGGGACCTTTGCGCTCCTACAGGCATAAGTGTGTTTGCTAAATCTGTAATTCTTTCTGTCGTCTGCCATTTCGTTCATGGGATGCAATTTTATATTCCACCTGTACCTCATCTCTTTGATAAACCACTATTTTCTATGTGACTAAATTCGCTGAGAATGAGTGTAACAAAGAACACTCCGGTGGTGGCAAGGGACGTTATTTCACTCATTTCCTGGCTCACTAATATATCATGGTAGATAAGAATCACATATTCTTCATCCACGTTTTCCGTCCAAGGAAATTTAGATTGTATCCTAGTCGAGGCTTTTGTAAAGAGAGCAGAAGTAAACGTTGGGTTGCCTGTGTCCTGAGGATCTTTAGTTTTCCTGAAAATATACGTCCTTGAGTGGAAGTGTCCTTTGCGCTATAGCTTTGTTTCTTACATTACTTTCGAATACAGCATAGAGTTCGCCAGAGTGCTGATTTCAATTTGACATCCCACATTCCACAAAATGTGGGTACGGTTTACCTCCACGCTACCCTGCATTTCTAGTGTCTACACTTTTCGTAGATGACCCTTTGTTTTGATTCGAAGTGATAGAACTATGTAGTGTTGATTTGCACCGAGCCCCTGCCTGGTTGACCCAAAACGGTCTATGCCTTTATCCTGAATATATTCAGGATAAACGCATACACCCCTTTTTCGACAAAGGCATGGTTCAAGAAGTACGGCCACATTCTACCTCCTTACCAGGCGAGACCCATCTCCCTCTTGAAATCCCATTTCTGCAATTCTGCCGTGCTCTCAAGTTATTTTCCGTGGTTCAACCCAAGTCATTTTTCCACATTAGGTGTCTTTGCCCATCCTGCAGGGCCATGAATTATAGGCTCCCTGAGATGCCCTGCTCAACTTCCCACTTTCGGAACTGGTCACAAAGCAGCAGGAAATTTTCAAGCCCTATTCTCCTTCTGAGAGCAAGCTTAGATTTGGGTCAATTCTAGATCAGCATTGGAAATTAGAGCACCAGGTGCCTGTCCAAATATATAGGCATCGTGTCTTATTGTTCCCCATTGCAGTTCATCCATGGAACGAATTCCAAGCTATAAGAAAGAGGGTTTTGAAAGTGCTGACTTCCCCAAGTGGGGATATTTTCAGGAAAGCTGCTGGAAGCTTAAACCCGAGCACCAGGATATGAGAAGATGAGGTGGCTTTTCATGTTTTTTTCCCTGTCCAATGGCGTAGCATCCTGCGGCTGTCCCATGCATGTGTTCGCTGTAGGAAGGGTCGTCTGCATTTGCTGATTTCGGGGCCATGGAATCAGGGCAAGGCAGTGTTATTCTAGAAGGGCTGCATTTACTGACTCATGCTCACGAAGACTCTCAGAGCCACGAGTGTCCTCCCTGAGGTCCCATCCTTCTGTGTGTTAATATATGCTCAAAACAACTTCAATCACAGCCCCTGAACGAAGTCTCGAAGAATTTATCTCTCACTCACTGCCTTTAGTTTGCAGTTTGTTTTTCTCTCGTGGTGTAGCTGATTGTCAGTGCTGTGTTGCTTGCTGCTGTGCATCCACTTGATTCTCTTCCAGAGAGACATCGATAAACTGTTTTTCAAATTCTGACCAGTTGTAAATAATCTTTTCTGGTGTGCAAAGTGGGCTGAGTTCAGTCCTTTGAGTTTTAGAGTAAGGTGTGTTCATTCCCTCTTTGGTCTCTATAGAATAGTATCTGTGCTCATTGAAAACACCTGGCTTTTACTCACCTCAAGGGACCTTTGCGCTCCTACAGGCATAAGTGTGTTTGCTAAATCTGTAATTCTTTCTGTCGTCTGCCATTTCGTTCACGGGATGCAATTTTCTTTTCCACCTGTACCTCATCTCTTTGATAAACCACTATTTTCTATGTGACTAAATTCGCTGAGAATGAGTGTAACTAAGAACACTCCGGTGGTGGCAAGGGACGTTATTTCACTCATTTCCTGGCTCCCTAATATATCATTGTAGATAAGAATCACGTATTCTTCATCCACGTTTTCCGTCCAAGGAAATTTAGATTGTATCCTAGTCGAGGCTTTTGTAAAGAGAGCAGAAGTAAACGATGGGTTGCCTGTGTCCTGAGGATCTTTGGTTTTGCTGAAAATATACGTCCTTGAGTGGAAGTGTCCTATGCGCTATAGCTTTGTTTCTTACATTACTTTCGAATACAGCATAGAGTTCGTCAGAGTGCTGATTTCAATTTGCCATCCCACATTCCACAAAATGTGAGTAGAGTTTACCTCCACGCTACCCTGCATTTCTGGTCTTTACACTTTTCGTAGATGACCCTTTGTTTGGATGGGAAGTGATAGCACTATGTAGTGTTGATTTGCACCGAGCCCCTGCCTGGTTGACCCAAAACGGTCTATGCCTTTATCCTGAATATATTCAGGATAAAGGCATACACCCCTTTTTCGACAAAGGCATGGTTGACGAAGTACTGCCGCATTCTAGCTCCTTACCAGGCGAGACCCATCTCCCTCTTGAAATCCCATTTCTGCAATTCTGCCTTGCTCTCAAGTTATTTTCCGTGGTTCAACCCAAGTCATTTTTCCACATTAGGTGTCTTTGCCCATCCTGCAGGGCCATGAATTATAGGCTCCCTGAGATGCCCTGCTCAACTTCCCATTTTCGGAACTGGTCACAAAGCAGCAGGAAATTTTCAAGCCCTATTCTCCTTCTGAGAGCAAGCTTAGATTTGGGTCAATTCTAGATCAGCATTGGAAATTAGAGCACCAGGTGCCTGTCCAAATATATAGGCATCATGTCTTATTCTTCCCCATTGCAGTTCATCCATGGAACGAATTCCAAGCTATAAGAAAGAGGGTTTTGAAAGTGCTGACTTCCCCAAGTGGGGATATTTGCAGGAAAGCGGCTGGAAGCTTGAACCCGAGCACCAGGATATGAGAAGATGAGGTGGCTTTTCATGTTTTTTCCCTGTCCAATGGGGTAGCATCCTGCGGCTGTCCCATGCATGTGTTCACTGTAGGAAGGGTCGTCTGCATTTGGTGATTTCGGGTCCATGGAATCAGGGCAAGGCAGTGTTATTCTAGAAGGGCTGCATTTGCTGACTCATGCTCACGAAGACTCTCAGAGCCACGAGTTTCCTCCCTGAGGTCCCATCCTTCTGTGTGTTAATATATGCTCAAAACAACTTCAATCACAGCCCCTGAATGAAGTCTCGAAGAATTTATCTCTCACTCACTGCCTTTAGTTTGCAGTTTGTTTTTCTCTCGTGGTGTAGCTGATTGTCAGTGCTGTGTTGCTTGCTGCTGTGCATCCACTTGATTCTCTTCCAGAGAGACATCAATAAACTGTTTTTCAAATTCTGACCAGTTGTAAATAATCTTTTCTGGTGTGCAAAGTGGGCTGAGTTCAGTCCTTTGAGTTTTAGAGTAAGTTGTGTTCATTCCCTCTTTGGTCTATATAGAATAGTATCTGTGCTCATTGAAAACACCTGGCTTTTACTCACCTCACGGGACCTTTGCGCTCCTACAGGCATAAGTGTGTTTGCTAAATCTGTAATTCTTTCTGTCGTCTGCCATTTCGTTCATGGGATGCAATTTTATATTCCACCTGTACCTCATCTCTTTGATAAACCACTATTTTCTATGTGACTAAATTCGCTGAGAATGAGTGTAACTAAGAACACTCCGGTGGTGGCAAGGGACGTTATTTCACTCATTTCCTGGCTCCCTAATATATCATTGTAGATAAGAATCACGTATTCTTCATCCACGTTTTCCGACCAAGGAAATTTACATTGTATCCTAGTCGAGGCTTTTGTAAAGAGAGCAGAAGTAAACGTTGGGTTGCCTGTGTCCTGAGGATCTTTGGTTTTCCTGAAAATATACGTCCTTGAGTGAAAGTGTCCGATGCGCTATAGCTTTGTTTCTTACATTACTTTCGAATACAGCATAGAGTTCGCCAGAGTGCTGATTTCAATTTGCCATCCCACATTCCACAAAATGTGGGTATGGTTTACCTCCACGCTACCCTGCATTTCTGGTCTTTACACTTTTCGTAGATGACCCTTTGTTTGGATGGGAAGTGATAGCACTATGTAGTGTTGATTTGCACCGAGCCCCTGCCTGGTTGCCCCAAAACGGTCTATGCCTTTATCCTGAATATATTCAGGATAAAGGCATACACCCCTTTTTCGACAAAGGCATGGTTGAAGAAGTACTGCCGCATTCTAGCTCCTTACCAGGCGAGACCCATCTCCCTCTTGAAATCCCATTTCTGCAATTCTGCCTTGCTCTCAAGTTATTTTCCGTGGTTCAACCCAAGTCATTTTTCCAAATTAGGTGTCTTTACCCATCCTGCAGGGCCATGAATTATAGGCTCCCTGAGATGCCCTGCTCAACTTCCCACTTTCGGAACTGGTCACAAAGCAGCAGGAAATTTTCAAGCCCTATTCTCCTTCTGAGAGCAAGCTTAGATTTGGGTCAATTCTAGATCAGCATTGGAAATTTGAGCACCAAGTGCCTGTCCAAATATATAGGCATCGTGTCTTATTCTTCCCCATTGCAGTTCATCCATGGTACGAATTCCAAGCTATAAGAAAGAGGGTTTTGAAAGTGCTGACTTCCCCAAGTGGGGATATTTTCAGGAAAGCGGCTGGAAGCTTGAACCCGAGCACCAGGATATGACAAGATGAGGTGGCTTTTCATGTTTTTTCCCTGTCCAATGGGGTAGAATCCTGCGGCTGTCCCATCCATGTGTTCGCTGTAGGAAGGGTCGTCTGCATTTGGTGATTTCGGGGCCATGGAATCAGGGCAAGGCAGTGTTATTCTAGAAGGGCTGCATTTGCTGACTCATGCTCACGAAGACTCTCAGAGCCACGAGTGTCCTCGCTGAGGTCCCATCCTTCTGTGTGTTAATATATGCTCAAAACAACTTCAATCACAGCCCCTGAACGAAGTCGCGAAGAATTTATATCTCACTCACTGCCTTTAGTTTGCAGTTTGTTTTTCTCATGGGGTGTAGCTAATTGTCACTGCTGTGTTGCTTGCTGCTGTGCATCCACTTGATTCTCTTCCAGAGAGACATCGATAAACTGTTTTTCAAATTCTGACCAGTTGTAAATAATCTTTTCTGGTGTGCAAAGTGGGCTCAGTTCAGTCCTTTGAGTTTTAGAGTAAGTTGTGTTCATTCCCTCTTTGGTCTATATAGAATAGTATCTGTGCTCATTGAAAACACCTGGCTTTTACTCACCTCAAGGGACCTTTGCACTCCTACAGGCATAAGTGTGTTTGCTAAATCTGTAATTCTTTCTGTCGTCTGCCATTTCGTTCATGGGATGCAATTTTATAATCCACCTGTACCTCATCTCTTTGATAAACCACTATTTTCTATGTGACTAAGTTCGCTGAGAATGAGTGTAACAAAGAACACTCCGGTGGTGGCAAGGGACGTTATTTCACTCATTTCCTGGCTCACTAATATATCATGGTAGATAAGAATCACATATCCTTCATCCACGTTTTCCGTCCAAGGAAATTTAGATTGTATCCTAGTCGAGGCTTTTGTAAAGAGAGCAGAAGTAAACGTTGGGTTGCCTGTGTCCTGGGGATCTTTAGTTTTCCTGAAAATATACGTCCTTGAGTGGAAGTGTCCTATGCGCTATAGCTTTGTTTCTTACATTACTTTCGAATACAGCATAGAGTTCGCCAGAGTGCTGATTTCAATTTGACATCCCACATTCCACAAAATGTGGGTACGGTTTACCTCCACGCTACCCTGCATTTCTGGTCTTTACACTTTTCGTAGATGACTCTTTTTTTGGATGGGAAGTGATAGCACTATGTAGTGTTGATTTGCACCGAGCCCCTGCCTGGTTGACCCAAAACGGTCTATGCCTTTATCCTGAATATATTCAGGATAAAGGCAAACACCCCTTTATCGACAAAGGCATGGTTGAAGAAGTACTGCCGCATTCTAGCTCCTTACCAGGCGAGACCCATCTCCCTCTTGAAATCCCATTTCTGCAATTCTGCCTTGCTCTCAAGTTATTTTCCGTGGTTCAACCCAAGTCATTTTTCCACATTAGGTGTCTTTGCCCATCCTGCAGGGCCATGAATTATAGGCTCCCTGAGATGCCCTGCTCAACTTCCCACTTTCGGAACTGGTCACAAAGCAGCAGGAAATTTTCAAGCCCTATTCTCCTTCTGAGAGCAAGCTTAGATTTGGGTCAATTCTAGATCAGCATTGGAAATTAGAGCACCAGGTGCCTGTCCAAATATATAGGCATCATGTCTTATTCTTCCCCATTGCAGTTCATCCATGGAACGAATTCCAAGCTATAAGAAAGAGGGTTTTGAAAGTGCTGACTTCCCCAAGTGGGGATATTTTCAGGAAAGCGGCTGGAAGCTTGAACCCGAGCACCAGGATATGAGAAGATGAGGTGGCTTTTCATGTTTTTTCCCTGTCCAATGGCGTAGCATCCTGCGGCTGTCCCATGCATGTGTTCACTGTAGGAAGGGTCGTCTGCATTTGGTGATTTCGGGTCCATGGAATCAGGGCAAGGCAGTGTTATTCTAGAAGGGCTGCATTTGCTGACTCATGCTCACGAAGACTCTCAGAGCCACGAGTGTCCTCGCTGAGGTCCCATCCTTCTGTGTGTTAATATATGCTCAAAACAACTTCAATCACAGCCCCTGAACGAAGTCTCGAAGAATTTATCTCTCACTCACTGCCTTTATTTTGCAGTTTATTTTTCTCACGGGGTGTAGCTGATTGTCAGTGCTGTGTTGCTTGCTGCTGTGCATCCACTTGATTCTCTTCCAGAGAGACATCAATAAACTGTTTTTCAAATTCTGACCAGTTGTAAATAATCTTTTCTGGTGTGCAAAGTGGGCTGAGTTCAGTCCTTTGAGTTTTAGAGTAAGTTGTGTTCATTCCCTCTTTGGTCTATATAGAATAGTATCTGTGCTCATTGAAAACACCTGGCTTTTACTCACCTCACGGGACCTTTGCGGTCCTACAGGCATAAGTGTGTTTGCTAAATCTGTAATTCTTTCTGTCGTCTGCCATTTCGTTCATGGGATGCAATTTTATATTCCACCTGTACCTCATCTCTTTGATAAACCACTATTTTCTATGTGACTAAATTCGCTGAGAATGAGTGTAACTAAGAACACTCCGGTGGTGGCAAGGGACGTTATTTCACTCATTTCCTGGCTCCCTAATATATCATTGTAGATAAGAATCACGTATTCTTCATCCACGTTTTCCGACCAAGGAAATTTAGATTGTATCCTAGTCGAGGCTTTTGTAAAGAGAGCAGAAGTAAACGTTGGGTTGCCTGTGTCCTGAGGATCTTTGGTTTTCCTGAAAATATACGTCCTTGAGTGAAAGTGTCCGATGCGCTATAGCTTTGTTTCTTACATTACTTTCGAATACAGCACAGAGTTCGCCAGAGTGCTGATTTCAATTTGCCATCCCACATTCCACAAAATGTGGGTATGGTTTACCTCCACGCTACCCTGCATTTCTGGTCTTTACACTTTTCGTAGATGACCCTTTGTTTGGATGGGAAGTGATAGCACTATGTAGTGTTGATTTGCACCGAGCCCCTGCCTGGTTGCCCCAAAACGGTCTATGCCTTTATCCTGAATATATTCAGGATAAAGGCATACACCCCTTTTTCGACAAAGGCATGGTTGAAGAAGTACTGCCGCATTCTAGCTCCTTACCAGGCGAGACCCATCTCCCTCTTGAAATCCCATTTCTGCAATTCTGCCTTGCTCTCAAGTTATTTTCCGTGGTTCAACCCAAGTCATTTTTCCACATTAGGTGTCTTTACCCATCCTGCAGGGCCATGAATTATAGGCTCCCTGAGATGCCCTGCTCAACTTCCCACTTTCGGAACTGGTCACAAAGCAGCAGGAAATTTTCAAGCCCTATTCTCCTTCTGAGAGCAAGCTTAGATTTGGGTCAATTCTAGATCAGCATTGGAAATTAGAGCACCAAGTGCCTGTCCAAATATATAGGCATCGTGTCTTATTCTTCCCCATTGCAGTTCATCCATGGAACGAATTCCAAGCTATAAGAAAGAGGGTTTTGAAAGTGCTGACTTCCCCAAGTGGGGATATTTTCAGGAAAGCGGCTGGAAGCTTGAACCCGAGCACCAGGATATGAGAAGATGAGGTGGCTTTTCATGTTTTTTCCCTGTCCAATGGGGTAGAATCCTGCGGCTGTCCCATCCATGTGTTCGCTGTAGGAAGGGTCGTCTGCATTTGGTGATTTCGGGGCCATGGAATCAGGGCAAGGCAGTGTTATTCTAGAAGGGCTGCATTTGCTGACTCATGCTCACGAAGACTCTCAGAGCCACGAGTGTCCTCGCTGAGGTCCCATCCTTCTGTGTGTTAATATATGCTCAAAACAACTTCAATCACAGCCCCTGAACGAAGTCGCGAAGAATTTATCTCTCACTCACTGCCTTTAGTTTGCAGTTTGTTTTTCTCATGGGGTGTAGCTAATTGTCACTGCTGTGTTGCTTGCTGCTGTGCATCCACTTGATTCTCTTCCAGAGAGACATCGATAAACTGTTTTTCAAATTCTGACAGTTGTAAATAATCTTTTCTGGTGTGCAAAGTGGGCTCAGTTCAGTCCTTTGAGTTTTAGAGTAAGTTGTGTTCATTCCCTCTTTGGTCTATATAGAATAGTATCTGTGCTCATTGAAAACACCTGGCTTTTACTCACCTCAAGGGACCTTTGCACTCCTACAGGCATAAGTGTGTTTGCTAAATCTGTAATTCTTTCTGTCGTCTGCCATTTCGTTCATGGGATGCAATTTTATATTCCACCTGTACCTCATCTCTTTGATAAACCACTATTTTCTATGTGACTAAATTCGCTGAGAATGAGTGTAACAAAGAACACTCCGGTGGTGGCAAGGGACGTTATTTCACTCATTTCCTGGCTCACTAATATATCATGGTAGATAAGAATCACATATTCTTCATCCACGTTTTCCGTCCAAGGAAATTTAGATTGTATCCTAGTCGAGGCTTTTGTAAAGAGAGCAGAAGTAAACGTTGGGTTGCCTGTGTCCTGGGGATCTTTAGTTTTCCTGAAAATATACGTCCTTGAGTGGAAGTGTCCTATGCGCTATAGCTTTGTTTCTTACATTACTTTCGAATACAGCATAGAGTTCGCCAGAGTGCTGATTTCAATTTGACATCCCACATTCCACAAAATGTGGGTACGGTTTACCTCCACGCTACCCTGCATTTCTGGTCTTTACACTTTTCGTAGATGAGCCTTTTTTTGGATGGGAAGTGATAGCACTACGTAGTGTTGATTTGCACCGAGCCCCTGCCTGTTTGCCCCAAAACGGTCTATGCCTTTATCCTGAATATATTCAGGATAAAGGCATACACCCCTTTTTCGACAAAGGCATGGTTGAAGAAGTACTGCCGCATTCTAGCTCCTTACCAGGCGAGACCCATCTCCCTCTTGAAATCCCATTTCTGCAATTCTGCCTTGCTCTCAAGTTATTTTCCGTTGTTCAACCCAAGTCATTTTTCCACATTAGGTGTCTTTGCCCATCCTGCAGGGCCATGAATTATAGGCTCCCTGAGATGCCCTGCTCAACTTCCCACTTTCGGAACTGGTCACAAAGCAGCAGGAAATTGTCAAGCCCTATTCTCCTTCTGAGAGCAAGCTTAGATTTGGGTCAATTCTAGATCAGCATTGGAAATTAGAGCACCAGGTGCCTGTCCAAATATATAGGCATCGTGTCTTATTGTTCCCCATTGCAGTTCATCCATGGAACGAATTCCAAGCTATAAGAAAGAGGGTTTTGAAAGTGCTGACTTCCCCAAGTGGGGATATTTTCAGGAAAGCTGCTGGAAGCTTAAACCCGAGCACCAGGATATGAGAAGATGAGGTAGCTTTTCATGTTTTTTTCCCTGTCCAATGGCGTAGCATCCTGCAGCTGTCCCATGCATGTGTTTGCTGTAGGAAGGGTCGTCTGCATTTGCTGATTTCGGGGCCATGGAATCAGGGCAAGGCAGTGTTATTCTAGAAGGGCTGCATTTACTGACTCATGCTCACGAAGACTCTCAGAGCCACGAGTGGCCTCCCTGAGGTCCCATCCTTCTGTGTGTTAATATATGCTCAAAACAACTTCAATCACAGCCCCTGAACGAAGTCTCGAAGAATTTATCTCTCACTCACTGCCTTTACTTTGCAGTTTGTTTTTCTCACGGGGTGTAGCTGATTGTCAGTGCTGTGTTGCTTGCTGCTGTGCATCCACTTGATTCTCTTCCAGAGAGACATCGATAAACTGTTTTTCAAATTCTGACCAGTTGTAAATAATCTTTTCTGGTGTGCAAAGTGGGCTGAGTTCAGTCCTTTGAGTTTTAGAGTAAGGTGTGTTCATTCCCTCTTTGGTCTCTATAGAATAGTATCTCTGCTCATTGAAAACACCTGGCTTTTACTCACCTCAAGGGACCTTTGCGCTCCTACAGGCATAAGTGTGTTTGCTAAATCTGTAATTCTTTCTGTCGTCTGCCATTTCGTTCATGGGATGCAATTTTATATTCCACCTGTACCTCATCTCTTTGGTAAACCACTATTTTCTATGTGACTAAATTCGCTGAGAATGAGTGTAACTAAGAACACTCCGGTGGTGGCAAGGGACGTTATTTCACTCATTTCCTGGCTCCCCAATATATCATTGTAGATAAGAATCACGTATTCTTCATCCACGTTTTCCGTCCAAGGAAATTTAGATTGTATCCTAGTCGAGGCTTTTGTAAAGAGAGCAGAAGTAAACGTTGGGTTGCCTGTGTCCTGAGGATCTTTGGTTTTGCTGAAAATATACGTCCTTGAGTGGAAGTGTCCTATGCGCTATAGCTTTGTTTCTTACATTACTTTCGAATACAGCATAGAGTTCGTCAGAGTGCTGATTTCAATTTGCCATCCCACATTCCACAAAATGTGAGTAGAGTTTACCTCCACGCTACCCTGCATTTCTGGTCTTTACACTTTTCGTAGATGACCCTTTGTTTGGATGGGAAGTGATAGCACTATGTAGTGTTGATTTGCACCGAGCCCCTGCCTGGTTGACCCAAAACGGTCTATGCCTTTATCCTGAATATATTCAGGATAAAGGCATACACCCCTTTTTCGACAAAGGCATGGTTGAAGAAGTACTGCCGCATTCTAGCTCCTTACCAGGCGAGACCCATCTCCCTCTTGAAATCCCATTTCTGCAATTCTGCCTTGCTCTCAAGTTATTTTCCGTGGTTCAACCCAAGTCATTTTTCCACATTAGGTGTCTTTGCCCATCCTGCAGGGCCATGAATTATAGGCTCCCTGAGATGCCCTGCTCAACTTCCCATTTTCGGAACTGGTCACAAAGCAGCAGGAAATTTTCAAGCCCTATTCTCCTTCTGAGAGCAAGCTTAGATTTGGGTCAATTCTAGATCAACATTGGAAATTAGAGCACCAGGTGCCTGTCCAAATATACAGGCATCATGTCTTATTCTTCCCAATTGCAGTTCATCCATGGAACGAATTCCAAGCTATAAGAAAGAGGGTTTTGAAAGTGCTGACTTCCCCAAGTGGGGATATTTGCAGGAAAGCGGCTGGAAGCTTGAACCCGAGCACCAGGATATGAGAAGATGAGGTGGCTTTTCATGTTTTTTCCCTGTCCAATGGGGTAGCATCCTGCGGCTGTCCCATGCATGTGTTCACTGTAGGAAGGGTCGTCTGCATTTGGTGATTTCGGGTCCATGGAATCAGGGCAAGGCAGTGTTATTCTAGAAGGGCTGCATTTGCTGACTCATGCTCACGAAGACTCTCAGAGCCACGAGTTTCCTCCCTGAGGTCCCATCCTTCTGTGTGTTAATATATGCTCAAAACAACTTCAATCACAGCCCCTGAACGAAGTCTCGAAGAATTTATCTCTCACTCACTGCCTTTATTTTGCAGTTTATTTTTCTCACGGGGTGTAGCTGATTGTCAGTGCTGTGTTGCTTGCTGCCGTGCATCCACTTGATTCTCTTCCAGAGAGACATCGATAAACTGTTTTTCAAATTTTGACCAGTTGTAAATAATCTTTTCTGGTGTGCAAAGTGGGCTCAGTTCAGTCCTTTGAGTTTTAGAGTAAGTTGTGTTCATTCCCTCTTTGGTCTATATAGAATAGTATCTGTGCTCATTGAAAACACCTGGCTTTTACTCACCTCAAGGGACCTTTGCGCTCCTACAGGCATAAGTGTGTTTGCTAAATCTGTAATTCTTTCTGTCGTCTGCCATTTCGTTCATGGGATGCAATTTTATATTCCACCTGTACCTCATCTCTTTGATAAACCACTATTTTCTATGTGACTAAATTCGCTGAGAATGAGTGTAACTAAGAACACTCCGGTGGTGGCAAGGGACGTTATTTCACTCATTTCCTGGCTCACTAATATATCATTGTAGATAAGAATCACGTATTCTTCATCCACGTTTTCCGTCCAAGGAAATTTAGATTGTATCCTAGTCGAGGCTTTTGTAAAGAGAGCAGAAGTCAACGTTGGGTTGCCTGTGTCCTGAGGATCTTTGGTTTTCCTGAAAATATACGTCCTTGAGTGGAAGTGTCCGATGCGCTATAGCGTTGTTTCTTACATTACTTTCGAATACAGCATAGAGTTCGCCAGAGTGCTGATTTCAATTTGACATCCCACATTCCAGAAAATGTGGGTACGGTTTACCTCCACGCTACCCTGCATTTCTGGTCTTTACACTTTTCGTAGATGACCCTTTGTTTGGATGGGAAGTGATAGCACTATGTAGTGTTGATTTGCACCGAGCCCCTGCCTGGTTGACCCAAAACGGTCTATGCCTTTATCCTGAATATATTCAGGATAAAGGCATACACCCCTTTTTCGACAAAGGCATGGTTGACGAAGTACTGCCGCATTCTAGCTCCTTACCAGGCGAGACCCATCTCCCTCTTGAAATCCCATTTCTGCAATTCTGCCTTGCTCTCAAGTTATTTTCCGTGGTTCAACCCAAGTCATTTTTCCACATTAGGTGTCTTTGCCCATCCTGCAGAGCCATGAATTATAGGCTCCCTGAGATGCCCTGCTCAAATTCCCACTTTCGGAACTGGTCACAAAGCAGCAGGAAATTTTCAAGCCCTATTCTCCTTCTGAGAGCAAGCTTAGATTTGAGTCAATTCTAGATCAACATTGGAAATTAGAGCACCAGGTGCCTGTCCAAATATATAGGCATCATGTCTTATTCTTCCCCATTGCAGTTCATCCATGGAACGAATTCCAAGCTATAAGAAAGAGGGTTTTGAAAGTACTGACTTCCCCAAGTGGGGATATTTGCAGGAAAGCGGCTGGAAGCTTGAACCCGAGCACCAGGATATGAGAAGATGAGGTGGCTTTTCATGTTTTTTCCCTGTCCAATGGGGTAGCATCCTGCGGCTGTCCCATGCATGTGTTCACTGTAGGAAGGGTCGTCTGCATTTGGTGATTTCGGGTCCATGGAATCAGGGCAAGGCAGTGTTATTCTAGAAGGGCTGCATTTGCTGACTCATGCTCACGAAGACTCTCAGAGCCACGAGTTTCCTCCCTGAGGTCCCATCCTTCTGTGTGTTAATATATGCTCAAAACAACTTCAATCACAGCCCCTGAACGAAGTCTCGAAGAATTTATCTCTCACTCACTGCCTTTATTTTGCAGTTTATTTTTCTCACGTGGTGTAGCTGATTGTCAGTGCTGTGTTGCTTGCTGCCGTGCATCCACTTGATTCTCTTCCAGAGAGACATCGATAAACTGTTTTTCAAATTCTGACCAGTTGTAAATAATCTTTTCTGGTGTGCAAAGTGGGCTCAGTTCAGTCCTTTGAGTTTTAGAGTAAGTTGTGTTCATTCCCTCTTTGGTCTATATAGAATAGAATCTGTGCTCATTGAAAACACCTGGCTTTTACTCACCTCAAGGGACCTTTGCGCTCCTACAGGCATAAGTGTGTTTGCTAAATCTGTAATTCTTTTTGTCGTCTGCCATTTCGTTCATGGGATGCAATTTTATATTCCACCTGTACCTCATCTCTTTGATAAACCACTATTTTCTATGTGACTAAATTCGCTGAGAATGAGTGTAACTAAGAACACTCCGGTGGTGGCAAGGGACGTTATTTCACTCATTTCCTGGCTCACTAATATATCATTGTAGATAAGAATCACGTATTCTTCATCCACGTTTTCCGTCCAAGGAAATTTAGATTGTATCCTAGTCGAGGCTTTTGTAAAGAGAGCAGAAGTCAACGTTGGGTTGCCTGTGTCCTGAGTATCTTTGGTTTTCCTGAAAATATACGTCCTTGAGTGGAAGTGTCCGATGCGCTATAGCTTTGTTTCTTACATTACTTTCGAATACAGCATAGAGTTCGCCAGAGTGCTGATTTCAATTTGACATCCCACATTGCACAAAATGTGGGTACGGTTTACCTCCACGCTACCCTGCATTTCTGGTCTTTACACTTTTCGTAGATGACCCTTTGTTTGGATGGGAAGTGATAGCACTATGTAGTGTTGATTTGCACCGAGCCCCTGCCTGGTTGACCCAAAACGGTCTATGCCTTTATCCTGAATATATTCAGGATAAAGGCATACACCCCTTTTTCGACAAAGGCATGGTTGAAGAAGTACTGCCGCATTCTAGCTACTTACCAGGCGAGACCCATGTCCCTCTTGAAATCCCATTTCTGCAATTCTGCCTTGCTCTCAAGTTATTTTCCGTGGTTCAACCCAAGTCATTTTTCCACATTAGGTGTCTTTGCCCATCCTGCAGGGCCATGAATTATAGGCTCCCTGAGATGCCCTGCTCAACTTCCAACTTTCGGAACTGGTCACAAAGCAGCAGGAAATTTTCAAGCCCTATTCTCCTTCTGAGAGCAAGCTTAGATTTGGGTCAATTCTAGATCAGCATTGGAAATTAGAGCACCAGGTGCCTGTCCAAATATATAGGCATCATGTCTTATTCTTCCCCATTGCAGTTCGTCCATGCAACGAATTCCAAGCTATAAGAAAGAGGGTTTTGAAAGTGCTGACTTCCCCAAGTGGGGATATTTGCAGGAAAGCGGCTGGAAGCTTGAACCCGAGCACCAGGATATGAGAAGATGAGGTGGCTTTTCATGTTTTTTCCCTGTCCAATGGGGTAGCATCCTGCGGCTGTCCCATGCATGTGTTCACTGTAGGAAGGGTCGTCTGCATTTGGTGATTTCGGGTCCATGGAATCAGGGCAAGGCAGTGTTATTCTAGAAGGGCTGCATTTGCTGACTCATGCTCACGAAGACTCTCAGAGCCACGAGTTTCCTCCCTGAGGTCCCATCCTTCTGTGTGTTAATATATGCTCAAAACAACTTCAATCACAGCCCCTGAACGAAGTCTCGAAGAATTTATCTCTCACTCACTGCCTTTATTTTGCAGTTTATTTTTCTCACGGGGTGTAGCTGATTGTCAGTGCTGTGTTGCTTGCTGCCGTGCATCCACTTGATTCTCTTCCAGAGAGACATCGATAAACTGTTTTTCAAATTCTGACCAGTTGTAAATAATCTTTTCTGGTGTGCAAAGTGGGCTCAGTTCAGTCCTTTGAGTTTTAGAGTAAGTTGTGTTCATTCCCTCTTTGGTCTATATAGAATAGTATCTGTGCTCATTGAAAACACCTGGCTTTTACTCACCTCAAGGGACCTTTGCGCTCCTACAGGCATAAGTGTGTTTGCTAAATCTGTAATTCTTTCTGTCGTCTGCCATTTCGTTCATGGGATGCAATTTTATATTCCACCTGTACCTCATCTCTTTGATAAACCACTATTTTCTATGTGACTAAATTCGCTGAGAATGAGTGTAACTAAGAACACTCCGGTGGTGGCAAGGGACGTTATTTCACTCATTTCCTGGCTCCCTAATATATCATTGTAGATAAGAATCACGTATTCTTCATCCACGTTTTCCGTCCAAGGAAATTTAGATTGTATCCTAGTCGAGGCTTTTGTAAAGAGACCAGAAGTAAACGTTGGGTTGCCTGTGTCCTGAGGATCTTTGGTTTTCCTGAAAATATACGTCCTTGAGTGAAAGTGTCCGATGCGCTATAGCTTTGTTTCTTTCATTACTTTCGAATACAGCATAGAGTTCGCCAGAGTGCTGATTTCAATTTGCCATCCCACATTCCACAAAATGTGGGTACGGTTTACCTCCACGCTACCCTGCATTTCTGGTCTTTACACTTTTCGTAGATGAGCCTTTGTTTGGATGGGAAGTGATAGCACCACGTAGTGTTGATTTGCACCGAGCCCCTGCCTGGTTGCCCCAAAACGGTCTATGCCTTTATCCTGAATATATTCAGGATAAAGGCATACACCCCTTTTTCGACAAAGGCATGGTTGAAGAAGTACTGCCGCATTCTAGCTCCTTACCAGGCGAGACCCATCTCCCTCTTGAAATCCCATTTCTGCAATTCTGCCTTGCTCTCAAGTTATTTTCCGTGGTTCAACCCAAGTCATTTTTCCACATTAGGTGTCTTTGCCCATCCTGCAGGGCCATGAATTATAGGCTCCCTGAGATGCCCTGCTCAACTTCCCAATTTCGGAACTGGTCACAAAGCAGCAGGAAATTCTCAAGCCCTATTCTCCTTCTGAGAGAAAGCTTAGATTTGGGTCAATTCTAGATCAGCATTGGAAATTAGAGCACAAGGTGCCTGTCCAAATATATAGGCATCGTGTCTTATTCTTCCCCATTGCAGTTCATCCATGGAACGAATTCCAAGCTATAAGAAAGAGGGTTTTGAAAGTGCTGACTTCCCCAAGTGGGGATATTTTCAGGAAAGCTGCTGGAAGCTTGAACCCGAGCACCAGGATATGAGAAGATGAGGTGGCTTTTCATGTTTTTTTCCCTGTCCAATGGCGTAGCATCCTGCGGCTGTCCCATGCATGTGTTCGCTGTAGGAAGGGTCATCTGCATTTGCTGATTTCGGGGCCATGGAATCAGGGCAAGGCAGTGTTATTCTAGAAGGGCTGCATTTACTGACTCATGCTCACGAAGACTCTCAGAGCCACGAGTGTCCTCCCTGAGGTCCCATCCTTCTGTGTGTTAATATATGCTCAAAACAACTTCAATCACAGCCCATGAACGAAGTCTCGAAGAATTTATCTCTCACTCACTGCCTTTAGTTTGCAGTTTGTTTTTCTCTCGTGGTGTAGCTGATTGTCAGTGCTGTGTTGCTTGCTGCTGTGCATCCACTTGATTCTCTTCCAGAGAGACATCGATAAACTGTTTTTCAAATTCTGACCAGTTGTAAATAATCTTTCCTGGTGTGCAAAGTGGGCTGAGTTCAGTCCTTTGAGTTTTAGAGTAAGGTGTGTTCATTCCCTCTTTGGTCTCTATAGAAGAGTATCTGTGCTCATTGAAAACACATGGCTTTTACTCACCTCAAGGGACCTTTGCGCTCCTACAGGCATAAGTGTGTTTGCTAAATCTGTAATTCTTTCTGTCGTCTGCCATTTCGTTCACGGGATGCAATTTTCTTTTCCACCTGTACCTCATCTCTTTGATAAACCACTATTTTCTATGTGACTAAATTCGCTGAGAATGAGTGTAACTAAGAACACTCCGGTGGTGGCAAGGGACGTTATTTCACTCATTTCCTGGCTCCCTAATATATCATTGTAGATAAGAATCACGTATTCTTCATCCACGTTTTCCGTCCAAGGAAATTTAGATTGTATCCTAGTCGAGGCTTTTGTAAAGAGAGCAGAAGTAAACGATGGGTTGCCTGTGTCCTGAGGATCTTTGGTTTTGCTGAAAATATACGTCCTTGAGTGGAAGTGTCCTATGCGCTATAGCTTTGTTTCTTACATTACTTTCGAATACAGCATAGAGTTCGCCAGAGTGCTGATTTCAATTTGCCATCCCACATTCCACAAAATGTGAGTAGAGATTACCTCCACGCTACCCTGCATTTCTGGTCTTTACACTTTTCGTAGATGACCCTTTGTTTGGATGGGAAGTGATAGCACTATGTAGTGTTGATTTGCACCGAGCCCCTGCCTGGTTGACCCAAAACGGTCTATGCCTTTATCCTGAATATATTCAGGATAAAGGCATACACCCCTTTTTCGACAAAGGCATGGTTGAAGAAGTACTGCCGCATTCTAGCTCCTTACCAGGCGAGACCCATCTCCCTCTTGAAATCCCATTTCTGCAATTCTGCTTTGCTCTCAAGTTATTTTCCGTGGTTCAACCCAAGTCATTTTTCCACATTAGGTGTCTTTGCCCATCCTGCAGGGCCATGAATTATAGGCTCCCTGAGATGCCCTGCTCAACTTCCCATTTTCGGAACTGGTCACAAAGCAGCAGGAAATTTTCAAGCCCTATTCTCCTTCTGAGAGCAAGCTTAGATTTGGGTCAATTCTAGATCAGCATTGGAAATTAGAGCACCAGGTGCCTGTCCAAATATATAGGCATCATGTCTTATTCTTCCCCATTGCAGTTCATCCATGGAACGAATTCCAAGCTATAAGAAAGAGGGTTTTGAAAGTGCTGATTTCCCCAAGTGGGGATATTTGCAGGAAAGCGGCTGGAAGCTTGAACCCGAGCACCAGGATATGAGAAGATGAGGTGGCTTTTCATGTTTTTTCCCTGTCCAATGGGGTAGCATCCTGCGGCTGTCGCATGCATGTGTTCACTGTAGGAAGGGTCGTCTGCATTTGGTGATTTCGGGTCCATGGAATCAGGGCAAGGCAGTGTTATTCTAGAAGGGCTGCATTTGCTGACTCATGCTCACGAAGACTCTCAGAGCCACGAGTTTCCTCCCTGAGGTCCCATCCTTCTGTGTGTTAATATATGCTCAAAACAACTTCAATCACAGCCCCTGAACGAAGTCTCGAAGAATTTATCTCTCACTCACTGCCTTTATTTTGCAGTTTATTTTTCTCACGGGGTGTAGCTGATTGTCAGTGCTGTGTTGCTTGCTGCCGTGCATCCACTTGATTCTCTTCCAGAGAGACATCGATAAACTGTTTTTCAAATTCTGACCAGTTGTAAATAATCTTTTCTGGTGTGCAAAGTGGGCTCAGTTCAGTCCTTTGAGTTTTAGAGTAAGTTGTGTTCATTCCCTCTTTGGTCTATATAGAATAGTATCTGTGCTCATTGAAAACACCTGGCTTTTACTCACCTCAAGGGACCTTTGCGCTCCTACAGGCATAAGTGTGTTTGCTAAATCTGTAATTCTTTCTGTCGTCTGCCATTTCGTTCATGGGATGCAATTTTATATTCCACCTGTACCTCATCTCTTTGATAAACCACTATTTTCTATGTGACTAAATTCGCTGAGAATGAGTGTAACTAAGAACACTCAGGTGGTGGCAAGGGACGTTATTTCACTCATTTCCTGGCTCCCTAATATATCATTGTAGATAAGAATCACGTATTCTTCATCCACGTTTTCCGTCCAAGGAAATTTAGATTGTATCCTAGTCGAGGCTTTTGTAAAGAGAGCAGAAGTAAACGTTGGGTTGCCTGTGTCCTGAGGATCTTTGGTTTTCCTGAAAATATACGTCCTTGAGTGAAAGTGTCCGATGCGCTATAGCTTTGTTTCTTACATTACTTTCGAATACAGCATAGAGTTCGCCAGAGTGCTGATTTCAATTTGCCATCCCACATTCCACAAAATGTGGGTATGGTTTACCTCCACGCTACCCTGCATTTCTGGTCTTTACACTTTTCGTAGATGACCCTTTGTTTGGATGGGAAGTGATAGCACTATGTAGTGTTGATTTGCACCGAGCCCCTGCCTGGTTGACCCAAAACGGTCTATGCCTTTATCCTGAATATATTCAGGATAAAGGCATACACCCCTTTTTCGACAAAGGCATGGTTGAAGAAGTACTGCCGCATTCTAGCTCCTTACCAGGCGAGACCCATCTCCCTCTTGAAATCCCATTTCTGCAATTCTGCCTTGCTCTCAAGTTATTTTCCGTGGTTCAACCCAAGTCATTTTTCCAAATTAGGTGTCTTTACCCATCCTGCAGGGCCATGAATTATAGGCTCCCTGAGATGCCCTGCTCAACTTCCCACTTTCGGAACTGGTCACAAAGCAGCAGGAAATTTTCAAGCCCTATTCTCCTTCTGAGAGAAAGCTTAGATTTGGGTCAATTCTAGATCAGCATTGGAAATTAGAGCAACAAGTGCATGTACAAATATATAGGCATCGTGTCTTATTCTTCCCCATTGCAGTTCATCCATGGAACGAATTCCAAGCTATAAGAAAGAGGGTTTTGAAAGTGCTGACTTCCCCAAGTGGGGATATTTTCAGGAAAGCGGCTGGAAGCTTGAACCCGAGCACCAGGATATGAGAAGATGAGGTGGCTTTTCATGTTTTTTCCCTGTCCAATGGGGTAGAATCCTGCGGCTGTCCCATGCATGTGTTCGCTGTCGGAAGGGTCGTCTGCATTTGGTGATTTCGGGGCCATGGAATCAGGGCAAGGCAGTGTTATTCTAGAAGGGCTGCATTTGCTGACTCATGCTCACGAAGACTCTCAGAGCCACGAGTGTCCTCCCTGAGGTCCCATCCTTCTGTGTGTTAATATATGCTCAAAACAACTTCAATCACAGCCCCTGAACGAAGTCGCGAAGAATTTATATCTCACTCACTGCCTTTAGTTTGCAGTTTGTTTTTCTCATGGGGTGTAGCTAATTGTCACTGCAGTGTTGCTTGCTGCTGTGCATCCACTTGATTCTCTTCCAGAGAGACATCGATAAACTGTTTTTCAAATTCTGACCAGTTGTAAATAATCTTTTCTGGTGTGCAAAGTGAGCTGAGTTCAGTCCTTTGAGTTTTAGAGTAAGTTGTGTTCATTCCCTCTTTGGTCTATATAGAATAGTATCTGTGCTCATTGAAAACACATGGCTTTTACTCACCTCAAGGGACGTTTGCACTCCTACAGGCATAAGTGTGTTTGCTAAATCTGTAATTCTTTCTGTCGTCTGCCATTTCGTTCATGGGATGCAATTTTATATTCCACCTGTACCTCATCTCTTTGATAAACCACTATTTTCTATGTGACTAAATTCGATGAGAATGAGTGTAACTAAGAACACTCCGGTGGTGGCAAGGGACGTTATTTCACTCATTTCCTGGCTCACTAATATATCATGGTAGAAAAGAATCACATATTCTTCATCCACGTTTTCCGTCCAAGGAAATTTAGATTGTATCCTAGTCGAGGCTTTTGTAAAGAGAGCAGAAGTAAACGTTGGGTTGCCTGTGTCCTGGGGATCCTAAGTTTTCCTGAAAATATACGTCCTTGAGTGTAAGTGTCCTATGCGCTATAGCTTTGTTTCTTACATTACTTTCGAATACAGCATAGAGTTCGCCAGAGTGCTGATTTCAATTTGACATCCCACATTCCACAAAATGTGGGTACGGTTTACCTCCACGCTACCCTGCATTTCTGGTCTTTACACTTTTCGTAGATGACTCTTTTTTTGGATGGGAAGTGATAGCACTATGTAGTGTTGATTTGCACCGAGCCCCTGCCTGGTTGCCCCAAAACGGTCTATGCCTTTATCCTGAATATATTCAGGATAAAGGCATACACCCCTTTTTCGACAAAGGCATGGTTGAAGAAGTACTGCCGCATTCTAGCTCCTTACCAGGCGAGACCCATCTCCCTCTTGAAATCCCATTTCTGCAATTCTGCCTTGCTCTCAAGTTATTTTCCGTGGTTCAACCCAAGTCATTTTTCCACATTAGGTGTCTTTGCCCATCCTGCAGGGCCATGAATTATAGGCTCCCTGAGATGCCCTGCTCAACTTCCCACTTTCGGAACTGGTCACAAAGCAGCAGGAAATTTTCAAGCCCTATTCTCCTTCTGAGAGCAAGCTTAGATTTGGGTCAATTCTAGATCAGCATTGGAAATTAGAGCACCAGGTGCCTGTCCAAATATATAGGCATCATGTCTTATTCTTCCCCATTGCAGTTCATCCATGGAACGAATTCCAAGCTATAAGAAAGAGGGTTTTGAAAGTGCTGACTTCCCCAAGTGGGGATATTTTCAGGAAAGCGGCTGGAAGCTTGAACCCGAGCACCAGGATATGAGAAGATGAGGTGGCTTTTCATGTTTTTTCCCTGTCCAATGGCGTAGCATCCTGCAGCTGTCCCATGCATGTGTTCACTGTAGGAAGGGTCGTCTGCATTTGGTGATTTCGGGTCCATGAAATCAGGGCAAGGCAGTGTTATTCTAGAAGGGCTGCATTTGCTGACTCATGCTCACGAAGACTCTCAGAGCCACGAGTGTCCTCCCTGAGGTCCCATCCTTCTGTGTGTTAATATATGCTCAAAACAACTTCAATCACAGCCCATGAACGAAGTCTCAAAGAATTTATCTCTCACTCACTGCCTTTAGTTTGCAGTTTGTTTTTCTCTCGTGGTGTAGCTGATTGTCAGTGCTGTGTTGCTTGCTGCTGTGCATCCACTTGATTCTCTTCCAGAGAGACATCAATAAACTGTTTTTCAAATTCTGACCAGTTGTAAATAATCTTTTCTGGTGTGCAAAGTGGGCTGAGTTCAGTCCTTTGAGTTTTAGAGTAATTTGTGTTCATTCCCTCTTTGGTCTATATAGAATAGTATGTGGGCTCATTGAAAACACCTGGCTTTTACTCACCTCACGGGACCTTTGCGCTCCTACAGGCATAAGTGTGTTTGCTAAATCTGTAATTCTTTCTGTCGTCTGCCATTTCGTTCATGGGATGCAATTTTATATTCCACCTGTACCTCATCTCTTTGATAAACCACTATTTTCTATGTGACTAAATTCGCTGAGAATGAGTGTAACTAAGAAAACTCCGGTGGTGGCAAGCGACGTTATTTCACTCATTTCCTGGCTCCCTAATATATCATTGTAGATAAGAATCACGTATTCTTCATCCACGTTTTCCGACCAAGGAAATTTAGATTGTATCCTAGTCGAGGCTTTTGTAAAAAGAGCAGAAGTAAACGTTGGGTTGCCTGTGTCCTGAGGATCTTTGGTTTTCCTGAAAATATACGTCCTTGAGTGAAAGTGTCCGATGCGCTATAGCTTTGTTTCTTACATTACTTTCGAATACAGCATAGAGTTCGCCAGAGTGCTGATTTCAAATTGCCATCCCACATTCCACAAAATGTGGGTATGGTTTACCTCCACGCTACCCTGTATTTCTGGTCTTTACACTTTTCGTAGATGACTCTTTTTTTGGATGGGAAGTGATAGCACTATGTAGTGTTGATTTGCACCGAGCCCCTGCCTGGTTGCCCCAAAACGGTCTATGCCTTTATCCTGAATATATTCAGGATAAAGGCATACACCCCTTTTTCGACAAAGGCATGGTTGAAGAAGTACTGCCGCATTCTAGCTCCTTACCAGGCGAGACCCATCTCCCTCTTGAAATCCCATTTCTGCAATTCTGCCTTGCTCTCAAGTTATTTTCCGTGGTTCAACCCAAGTCATTTTTCCACATTAGGTGTCTTTGCCCATCCTGCAGGGCCATGAATTATAGGCTCCCTGAGATGCCCTGCTCAACTTCCCACTTTCGGAACTGGTCACAAAGCAGCAGGAAATTTTCAAGCCCTATTCTCCTTCTGAGAGCAAGCTTAGATTTGGGTCAATTCTAGATCAGCATTGGAAATTAGAGCACCAGGTGCCTGTCCAAATATATAGGCATCATGTCTTATTCTTCCCCATTGCAGTTCATCCATGGAACGAATTCCAAGCTATAAGAAAGAGGGTTTTGAAAGTGCTGACTTCCCCAAGTGGGGATATTTTCAGGAAAGCGGCTGGAAGCTTGAACCCGAGCACCAGGATATGAGAAGATGAGGTGGCTTTTCATGTTTTTTCCCTGTCCAATGGCGTAGCATCCTGCAGCTGTCCCATGCATGTGTTCACTGTAGGAAGGGTCGTCTGCATTTGGTGATTTCGGGTCCATGAAATCAGGGCAAGGCAGTGTTATTCTAGAAGGGCTGCATTTGCTGACTCATGCTCACGAAGACTCTCAGAGCCACGAGTGTCCTCCCTGAGGTCCCATCCTTCTGTGTGTTAATATATGCTCAAAACAACTTCAATCACAGCCCATGAACGAAGTCTCAAAGAATTTATCTCTCACTCACTGCCTTTAGTTTGCAGTTTGTTTTTCTCTCGTGGTGTAGCTGATTGTCAGTGCTGTGTTGCTTGCTGCTGTGCATCCACTTGATTCTCTTCCAGAGAGACATCAATAAACTGTTTTTCAAATTCTGACCAGTTGTAAATAATCTTTTCTGGTGTGCAAAGTGGGCTGAGTTCAGTCCTTTGAGTTTTAGAGTAATTTGTGTTCATTCCCTCTTTGGTCTATATAGAATAGTATGTGGGCTCATTGAAAACACCTGGCTTTTACTCACCTCACGGGACCTTTGCGCTCCTACAGGCATAAGTGTGTTTGCTCAATCTGTAATTCTTTCTGTCGTCTGCCATTTCGTTCATGGGATGCAATTTTATATTCCACCTGTACCTCATCTCTTTGATAAACCACTATTTTCTATGTGACTAAATTCGCTGAGAATGAGTGTAACTAAGAACACTCCGGTGGTGGCAAGCGACGTTATTTCACTCATTTCCTGGCTCCCTAATATATCATTGTAGATAAGAATCACGTATTCTTCATCCACGTTTTCCGACCAAGGAAATTTAGATTGTATCCTAGTCGAGGCTTTTGTAAAAAGAGCAGAAGTAAACGTTGGGTTGCCTGTGTCCTGAGGATCTTTGGTTTTCCTGAAAATATACGTCCTTGAGTGAAAGTGTCCGATGCGCTATAGCTTTGTTTCTTACATTACTTTCGAATACAGCATAGAGTTCGCCAGAGTGCTGATTTCAAATTGCCATCCCACATTCCACAAAATGTGGGTATGGTTTACCTCCACGCTACCCTGTATTTCTGGTCTTTACACTTTTCGTAGATGACCCTTTGTTTGGATGGGAAGTGATAGCACTATGTAGTGTTGATTTGCACCGAGCCCCTGCCTGGTTGCCCCAAAACGGTCTATGCCTTTATCTTGAATATATTCAGGATAAAGGCATACACCCCTTTTTCGACAAAGGCATGGTTGAAGAAGTACTGCCGCATTCTAGCTCCTTACCAGGCGAGACCCATCTCCCTCTTGAAATCCCATTTCTGCAATTCTGCCTTGCTCTCAAGTTATTTTCCGTGGTTCAACCCAAGTCATTTTTCCAAATTAGGTGTCTTTACCCATCCTGCAGGGCCATGAATTATAGGCTCCCTGAGATGCCCTGCTCAACTTCCCACTTTTGGAACTGGTCACAAAGCAGCAGGAAATTTTCAAGCCCTATTCTCCTTCTGAGAGCAAGCTTAGATTTGGGTCAATTCTAGATCAGCATTGGAAATTTGAGCACCAAGTGCCTGTCCAAATATATAGGCATCGTGTCTTATTCTTCCCCATTGCAGTTCATCCATGGAACGAATTCCAAGCTATAAGAAAGAGGGTTTTGAAAGTGCTGACTTCCCCAAGTGGGGATATTTTCAGGAAAGTGGCTGGAAGCTTGAACCCGAGCACCAGGATATGAGAAGATGAGGTGGCTTTTCATGTTTTTTCCCTGTCCAATGGGGTAGAATCCTGCGGCTGTCCCATGCATGTGTTCGCTGTAGGAAGGGTCGTCTGCATTTGGTGATTTCGGGGCCATGGAATCAGGGCAAGGCAGTGTTATTCTAGAAGGGCTGCATTTGCTGACTCATGCTCACGAAGACTCTCAGAGCCACGAGTGTCCTCGCTGAGGTCCCATCCTTCTGTGTGTTAATATATGCTCAAAACAACTTCAATCACAGCCCCTGAACGAAGTCGCGAAGAATTTATCTCTCACTCACTGCCTTTATTTTGCAGTTTATTTTTCTCACGGGGTGTAGCTGATTGTCAGTGCTGTGTTGCTTGCTGCTGTGCATCCACTTGATTCTCTTCCAGAGAGACATCGATAAACTGTTTTTCAAATTCTGACCAGTTGTAAATAATCTTTTCTGGTGTGCAAAGTGGGCTCAGTTCAGTCCTTTGAGTTTTAGAGTAAGTTGTGTTCATTCCCTCTTTGGTCTATATAGAATAGTATCTGTGCTCATTGAAAACACCTGGCTTTTACTCACCTCAACGGACCTTTGCGCTCCTACAGGCATAAGTGTGTTTGCTAAATCTGTAATTCTTTCTGTCGTCTGCCATTTCATTCATGGGATGCAATTTTATATTCCACCTGTACCTCATCTCTTTGGTAAACCACTATTTTCTATGTGACTAAATTCGCTGAGAATGAGTGTAACTAAGAACACTCCGGTGGTGGCAAGGGACGTTATTTCACTCATTTCCTGGCTCACTAATATATCATTGTAGATAAGAATCACATATTCTTCATCCACGTTTTCCGTCCAAGGAAATTTAGATTTTATCCTAGTCGAGGCTTTTGTAAAGAGAGCAGAAGTAAACGTTGGGTTTCCTGTGTCCTGGGGATCTTTAGTTTTCCTGAAAATATACGTCCTTGAGTGGAAGTGTCCTATGCGCTATAGCTTTGTTTCTTACATTACTTTCGAATACAGCATAGAGTTCGCCAGAGTGCTGATTTCAATTTGCCATCCCACATTCCACAAAATGTGGGTACGGTTTACCTCCACGCTACCCTGCATTTCTGGTCTGTACACGTTTCGTAAATGAGCCTTTTTTTGGATGGGAAGTGATAGCACTACGTAGTGTTGATTTGCACCGAGCCCCTGCCTGGTTGCCCCAAAACGGTCTTTGCCTTTATCCTGAATATATTCAGGATAAAGGCATACACCCCTTTTTCGACAAAGGCATGGTTGAAGAAGTACTGCCACATTCTAGCTCCTTACCAGGCGAGACCCATCTCCCTCTTGAAATCCCATTTCTGCAATTCTGCCGTGCTCTCAAGTTATTTTCTGTGGTTCAACCCAAGTCATTTTTCCACATTAGGTGTCTTTGCCCATCCTGCAGGGCCATGAATTATAGGCTCCCTGAGATGCCCTGCTCAACTTCCCACTTTCGGAACTTGTCACAAAGCAGCAGGAAATTTTCAAGCCCTATTCTCCTTCTGAGAGCAAGCTTAGATTTGGGTCAATTCTAGATCAGCATTGGAAATTAGAGCACCAGGTGCCTGTCCAAATATATAGGCATCGTGTCTTATTGTTCCCCATTGCAGTTCATCCATGGAACGAATTCCAAGCTATAAGAAAGAGGGTTTTGAAAGTGCTGACTTCCCCAAGTGGGGTATTTTCAGGAAACCTGCTGGAAGCTTAAACCCGAGCACCAGGATATGAGAAGATGAGGTGGCTTTTCATGTTTTTTTCCCTGTCCAATGGCGTAGCATCCTGCGGCTGTCCCATGCATGTGTTCACTGTAGGAAGGGTCGTCTGCATTTGCTGATTTCGGGGCCATGGAATCAGGGCAAGGCAGTGTTATTCTAGAAGGGCTGCATTTACTGACTCATGCTCACGAAGACTCCCAGAGCCACGAGTGTCCTCCCTGAGGTCCCATCCTTCTGTGTGTTAATATATTCTCAAAACAACTTCAATCACAGCCCATGAACGAAGTCTCGAAGAATTTATCTCTCACTCACTGCCTTTAGTTTGCAGTTTGTTTTTCTCTCGTGGTGTAGCTGATTGTCAGTGCTGTGTTGCTTGCTGCTGTGCATCCACTTGATTCTCTTCCAGAGAGACATCAATAAACTGTTTTTCAAATTCTGACCAGTTGTAAATAATCTTTTCTGGTGTGCAAAGTGGGCTCAGTTCAGTCCTTTGAGTTTTAGAGTAAGTTGTGTTCATTCCCTCTTTGGTCTATATAGAATAGTATCTGTGCTCATTGAAAACACCTGGCTTTTACTCACCTCACGGGACCTTTGCGCTCCTACAGGCATAAGTGTGTTTGCTAAATCTGTAATTCTTTCTGTCGTCTGCCATTTCGTTCATGGGATGCAATTTTATATTCCACCTGTACCTCATCTCTTTGATAAACCACTATTTTCTATGTGACTAAATTCGCTGAGAATGAGTGTAACTAAGAACACTCCGGTGGTGGCAAGGGACGTTATTTCACTCATTTCCTGGCTCCCTAATATATCATTGTAGATAAGAATCACGTATTCTTCATCCACGTTTTCCGACCAAGGAAATTTAGATTGTATCCTAGTCGAGGCTTTTGTAAAGAGAGCAGAAGTAAACGTTGGGTTCCCTGTGTCCTGAGGATCTTTGGTTTTCCTGAAAATATACGTCCTTGAGTGAAAGTGTCCGATGCGCTATAGCTTTGTTTCTTACATTACTTTCGAATACAGCATAGAGTTCGCCAGAGTGCTGATTTCAATTTGCCATCCCACATTCCACAAAATGTGGGTATGGTTTACCTCCACGCTACCCTGCATTTCTGGTCTTTACACTTTTCGTAGATGACCCTTTGTTTGCATGGGAAGTGATAGCACTATGTAGTGTTGATTTGCACCGAGCCCCTGCCTGGTTGCCCCAAAACGGTCTATGCCTTTATCCTGAATATATTCAGGATAAAGGCATACACCCCTTTTTCGACAAAGGCATGGTTGAAGAAGTACTGCCGCATTCTAGCTCCTTACCAGGCGAGACCCATCTCCCTCTTGAAATCCCATTTCTGCAATTCTGCCTTGCTCTCAAGTTATTTTCCGTGGTTCAACCCAAGTCATTTTTCCAAATTAGGTGTCTTTACCCATCCTGCAGGGCCATGAATTATAGGCTCCCTGAGATGCCCTGCTCAACTTCCCACTTTCGGAACTGGTCACAAAGCAGCAGGAAATTTTCAAGCCCTATTCTCCTTCTGAGAGCAAGCTTAGATTTGGGTCAATTCTAGATCAGCATTGGAAATTAGAGCACCAAGTGCCTGTCCAAATATATAGGCATCGTGTCTTATTCTTCCCCATTGCAGTTCATCCATGGAACGAATTCCAAGCTATAAGAAAGAGGGTTTTGAAAGTGCTGACTTCCCCAAGTGGGGATATTTTCAGGAAAGCGGCTGGAAGCTTGAACCCGAGCACCAGGATATGAGAAGATGAGGTGGCTTTTCATGTTTTTTCCCTGTCCAATGGGGTAGCATCCTGCGGCTGTCGCATGCATGTGTTCACTGTAGGAAGGGTCGTCTGCATTTGGTGATTTCGGGTCCATGGAATCAGGGCAAGGCAGTGTTATTCTAGAAGGGCTGCATTTGCTGACTCATGCTCACGAAGACTCTCAGAGCCACGAGTGTCCTCCCTGAGGTCCCAGCCTTCTGTGTGTTAATATATGCTCAAAACAACTTCAATCACAGCCCCTGAACGAAGTCTCGAAGAATTTATCTCTCACTCAGTGCCTTTATTTTGCAGTTTATTTTTCTCACGGGGTGTAGCTGATTGTCAGTGCTGTGTTGCTTGCTGCCGTGCATCCACTTGATTCTCTTCCAGAGAGACATCGATAAACTGTTTTTCAAATTCTGACCAGTTGTAAATAATCTTTTCTGGTGTGCAAAGTGGGCTGAGTTCAGTCCTTTGAGTTTTAGAGTAATTTGTGTTCATTCCCTCTTTGGTCTATATAGAATAGTATCTGTGCTCATTGAAAACACCTGGCTTTTACTCACCTCACGGGACCTTTGCGCTCCTACAGGCATAAGTGTGTTTGCTAAATCTGTAATTCTTTCTGTCGTCTGCCATTTCGTTCATGGGATGCAATTTTATATTCCACCTGTACCTCATCTCTTTGATAAACCACTATTTTCTATGTGACTAAATTCGCTGAGAATGAGTGTAACTAAGAACACTCCGGTGGTGGCAAGCGACGTTATTTCACTCATTTCCTGGCTCCCTAATATATCATTGTAGATAAGAATCACGTATTCTTCATCCACGTTTTCCGACCAAGGAAATTTAGATTGTATCCTAGTCGAGGCTTTTGTAAAGAGAGCAGAAGTAAACGTTGGGTTGCCTGTGTCCTGAGGATCTTTTGTTTTCCTGAAAATATACGTCCTTGAGTGAAAGTGTCCGATGCGCTATAGCTTTGTTTCTTACATTACTTTCGAATACAGCATAGAGTTCGCCAGAGTGCTGATTTCAAATTGCCATCCCACATTCCACATAATGTGGGTATGGTTTACCTCCACGCTACCCTGCATTTCTGGTCTTTACACTTTTCGTAGATGACCCTTTGTTTGGATGGGAAGTGATAGCACTATGTAGTGTTGATTTGCACCGAGCCCCTGCCTGGTTGACCCAAAACGGTCTATGCCTTTATCCTGAATATATTCAGGATAAAGGCATACACCCCTTTTTCGACAAAGGCATGGTTGAAGAAGTACTGCCGCATTCAAGCTCCTTACCAGGCGAGACCCATCTCCCTCTTGAAATCCCATTTCTGCAATTCTGCCTTGCTCTCAAGTTATTTTCCGTGGTTCAACCCAAGTCATTTTTCCAAATTAGGTGTCTTTACCCATCCTGCAGGGCCATGAATTATAGGCTCCCTGAGATGCCCTGCTCAACTTCCCACTTTCGGAACTGGTCACAAAGCAGCAGGAAATTTTCAAGCCCTATTCTCCTTCTGAGAGCAAGCTTAGATTTGGGTCAATTCTAGATCAGCATTGGAAATTTGAGCACCAAGTGCCTGTCCAAATATATACGCATCGTGTCTTATTCTTCCCCATTGCAGTTCATCCATGGAACGAATTCCAAGCTATTAGAAAGAGGGTTTTGAAAGTGCTGACTTCCCCAAGTGGGGATATTTTCAGGAAAGCGGCTGGAAGCTTGAACCCGAGCACCAGGATATGAGAAGATGAGGTGGCTTTTCATGTTTTTTCCCTGTCCAATGGGGTAGAATCCTGCGGCTGTCCCATGCATGTGTTCGCTGTAGGAAGGGTCGTCTGCATTTGGTGATTTCGGGGCCATGGAATCAGGGCAAGGCAGTGTTATTCTAGAAGGGCTGCATTTGCTGACTCATGCTCACGAAGACTCTCAGAGCCACGAGTGTCCTCGCTGAGGTCCCATCCTTCTGTGTGTTAATATATGCTCAAAACAACTTCAATCACAGCCCCTGAACGAAGTCGCGAAGAATTTATCTCTCACTCACTGCCTTTATTTTGCAGTTTATTTTTCTCACGGGGTGTAGCTGATTGTCAGTGCTGTGTTGCTTGCTGCCGTGCATCCACTTGATTCTCTTCCAGAGAGACATCGATAAACTGTTTTTCAAATTCTGACCAGTTGTAAATAATCTTTTCTGGTGTGCAAAGTGGGCTCAGTTCAGTCCTTTGAGTTTTAGAGTAAGTTTTGTTCATTCCCTCTTTGGTCTATATAGAATAGTATCTGTGCTCATTGAAAACACCTGGCTTTTACTCACCTCAACGGACCTTTGCGCTCCTACAGGCATAAGTGTGTTTGCTAAATCTGTAATTCTTTCTGTCGTCTGCCATTTCATTCATGGGATGCAATTTTATATTCCACCTGTACCTCATCTCTTTGGTAAACCACTATTTTCTATGTGACTAAATTCGCTGAGAATGAGTGTAACTAAGAACACTCCGGTGGTGGCAAGGGACGTTATTTCACTCATTTCCTGGCTCACTAATATATCATTGTAGATAAGAATCACATATTCTTCATCCACGTTTTCCGTCCAAGGAAATTTAGATTTTATCCTAGTCGAGGCTTTTGTAAAGAGAGCAGAAGTAAACGTTGGGTTTCCTGTGTCCTGGGGATCTTTAGTTTTCCTGAAAATATACGTCCTTGAGTGGAAGTGTCCTATGCGCTATAGCTTTGTTTCTTACATTACTTTCGAATACAGCATAGAGTTCGCCAGAGTGCTGATTTCAATTTGCCATCCCACATTCCACAAAATGTGGGTACGGTTTACCTCCACGCTACCCTGCATTTCTGGTCTGTACACGTTTCGTAAATGAGCCTTTTTTTGGATGGGAAGTGATAGCACTACGTAGTGTTGATTTGCACCGAGCCCCTGCCTGGTTGCCCCAAAACGGTCTTTGCCTTTATCCTGAATATATTCAGGATAAAGGCATACACCCCTTTTTCGACAAAGGCATGGTTGAAGAAGTACTGCCGCATTCTAGCTCCTTACCAGGCGAGACCCATCTCCCTCTTGAAATCCCATTTCTGCAATTCTGCCGTGCTCTCAAGTTATTTTCCGTGGTTCAACCCAAGGCATTTTTCCACATTAGGTGTCTTTGCCCATCCTGCAGGGCCATGAATTATAGGCTCCCTGAGATGCCCTGCTCAACTTCCCACTTTCGGAACTGGTTACAAAGCAGCAGGAAATTTTCAAGCCCTATTCTCCTTCTGAGAGCAAGCTTAGATTTGGGTCAATTCTAGATCAGCATTGGAAATTAGAGCACCAGGTGCCTGTCCAAATATATAGGCATCGTGTCTTATTGTTCCCCATTGCAGTTCATCCATGGAACGAATTCCAAGCTATAAGAAAGAGGGTTTTGAAAGTGCTGACTTCCCCAAGTGGGGTATTTTCAGGAAACCTGCTGGAAGCTTAAACCCGAGCACCAGGATATGAGAAGATGAGGTGGCTTTTCATGTTTTTTTCCCTGTCCAATGGCGTAGCATCCTGCGGCTGTCCCATGCATGTGTTCACTGTAGGAAGGGTCGTCTGCATTTGCTGATTTCGGGGCCATGGAATCAGGGCAAGGCAGTGTTATTCTAGAAGGGCTGCATTTACTGACTCATGCTCACGAAGACTCCCAGAGCCACGAGTGTCCTCCCTGAGGTCCCATCCTTCTGTGTGTTAAAATATTCTCAAAACAACTTCAATCACAGCCCATGAACGAAGTCTCGAAGAATTTATCTCTCACTCACTGCCTTTAGTTTGCAGTTTGTTTTTCTCTCGTGGTGTAGCTGATTGTCAGTGCTGTGTTGCTTGCTGCTGTGCATCCACTTGATTCTCTTCCAGAGAGACATCAATAAACTGTTTTTCAAATTCTGACCAGTTGTAAATAATCTTTTCTGGTGTGCAAAGTGGGCTGAGTTCAGTCCTTTGAGTTTTAGAGTAATTTGTGTTCATTCCCTCTTTGGTCTATATAGAATAGTATCTGTGCTCATTGAAAACACCTGGCTTTTACTCACCTCACGGGACCTTTGCGCTCCTACAGGCATAAGTGTGTTTGCTAAATCTGTAATTCTTTCTGTCGTCTGCCATTTCGTTCATGGGATGCAATTTTATATTCCACCTGTACCTCATCTCTTTGATAAACCACTATTTTCTATGTGACTAAATTCGCTGAGAATGAGTGTAACTAAGAACACTCCGGTGGTGGCAAGGGACGTTATTTCACTCATTTCCTGGCTCCCTAATATATCATTGTAGATAAGAATCACGTATTCTTCATCCACGTTTTCCGACCAAGGAAATTTAGATTGTATCCTAGTCGAGGCTTTTGTAAAGAGAGCAGAAGTAAACGTTGGGTTGCCTGTGTCCTGAGGATCTTTGGTTTTCCTGAAAATATACGTCCTTGAGTGAAAGTGTCCGATGCGCTATAGCTTTGTTTCTTACATTACTTTCGAATACAGCATAGAGTTCGCCAGAGTGCTGATTTCAATTTGCCATCCCACATTCCACAAAATGTGGGTATGGTTTACCTCCACGCTACCCTGCATTTCTGGTCTTTACACTTTTCGTAGATGACCCTTTGTTTGCATGGGAAGTGATAGCACTATGTAGTGTTGATTTGCACCGAGCCCCTGCCTGGTTGCCCCAAAACGGTCTATGCCTTTATCCTGAATATATTCAGGATAAAGGCATACACCCCTTTTTCGACAAAGGCATGGTTGAAGAAGTACTGCCGCATTCTAGCTCCTTACCAGGCGAGACCCATCTCCCTCTTGAAATCCCATTTCTGCAATTCTGCCTTGCTCTCAAGTTATTTTCCGTGGTTCAACCCAAGTCATTTTTCCAAATTAGGTGTCTTTACCCATCCTGCAGGGCCATGAATTATAGGCTCCCTGAGATGCCCTGCTCAACTTCCCACTTTCGGAACTGGTCACAAAGCAGCAGGAAATTTTCAAGCCCTATTCTCCTTCTGAGAGCAAGCTTAGATTTGGGTCAATTCTAGATCAGCATTGGAAATTAGAGCACCAAGTGCCTGTCCAAATATATAGGCATCGTGTCTTATTCTTCCCCATTGCAGTTCATCCATGGAACGAATTCCAAGCTATAAGAAAGAGGGTTTTGAAAGTGCTGACTTCCCCAAGTGGGGATATTTTCAGGAAAGCGGCTGGAAGCTTGAACCCGAGCACCAGGATATGAGAAGATGAGGTGGCTTTTCATGTTTTTTCCCTGTCCAATGGGGTAGAATCCTGCGGCTGTCCCATGCATGTGTTCGCTGTAGGAAGGGTCGTCTGCATTTGGTGATTTCGGGGCCATGGAATCAGGGCAAGGCAGTGTTATTCTAGAAGGGCTGCATTTGCTGACTCATGCTCACGAAGACTCTCAGAGCCACGAGTGTCCTCCCTGAGGTCCCAGCCTTCTGTGTGTTAATATATGCTCAAAACAACTTCAATCACAGCCCCTGAACGAAGGCTCGAAGAATTTATCTCTCACTCACTGCCTTTATTTTGCAGTTTGTTTTTCTCACGGGGTGTAGCTGATTGTCAGTGCTGTGTTGCTTGCTGCTGTGCATCCACTTGATTCTCTTCCAGAGAGACATCGATAAACTGTTTTTCAAATTCTGACCAGTTGTAAATAATCTTTTCTGGTGTGCAAAGTGGGCTCAGTTCAGTCCTTTGAGTTTTCGAGTAAGGTGTGTTCATTCCCTCTTTGGTCTATATAGAATAGTATCTGTGCTCTTTGAAAACACCTGGCTTTTACTCACCTCAAGGGACCTTTGCGCTCCTACAGGCATAAGTGTGTTTGCTAAATCTGTAATTCTTTCTGTCGTCTGCCATTTCGTTCATGGGATGCAATTTTATATTCCACCTGTACCTCATCTCTTTGATAAACCACTATTTTCTAGGTGACTAAATTCGCTGAGAATGAGTGTAAGTAAGAACACTCCGGTGGTGGCAAGGGACGTTATTTCACTCATTTCCTGGCTCACTAATATATCATTGTAGATAAGAATCACATATTCTTCATACACATTTTCCGTCCAAGGAAATTTAGATTGTATCCTAGTCGAGGCTTTTGTAAAGAGAGCAGAAGTAAACGTTGGGTTGCCTGTGTCCTGAGGATCTTTGGTTTTCCTGAAAATATACGTCCTTGAGTGGAAGTGTCCGATGCGCTATAGCTTTGTTTCTTACATTATTTTCGAATACAGCATAGAGTTCACCAGAGTGCTGATTTCAATTTGCCATCCCACATTCCACAAAATGTGGGTACGGTTTACCTCCACGCTACCCTGCATTTCGGGTCTTTACACTTTTCGTAGATGACCCTTTGTTTTGATTCGAAGTGATAGAACTATGTAGTGTTGATTTGCACCGAGCCCCTGCCTGGTTGCCCCAAAACGATCTATGCCTTTATCCTGAATATATTCAGGATAAAGGCATACAACCCTTTTTCGACACAGGCATGGTTGAAGAAGTACTGCCACATTCTAGCTCCTTACCAGGCGAGACCCATCTCCCTCTTGAAATCCCATTTCTGCAATTCTGCCTTGCTCGCAAGTTATTTTCCGTGGTTCAACCCAAGTCATTTTTCCACATTAGGTGTCTTTGCCCATCCTGCAGGGCCATGAATTATAGGCTCCCTGAGATGCCCTGCTCAACTTCCCACTTTCGGAACTGGTCACAAAGCAGCAGGAAATTGTCAAGCCCTATTCTCGTTCTGAGACCAAGCTTAGACATGGGTCAATTCTAGATCAGCATTGGAAATTAGAGCGCCAAGTGCTTGTCCAAATATATAGGCATCGTGTCTTATTCTTCCCCATTGGAGTTCATCCATGGAACGAATTCCAAGCTATAAGAAAGAGGGTTTTGAAAGTGCTGACTTCCCCAAGTGGGGATATTTTCAGGAAAGCGGCTGGAAGCTTGAACCCGAGCACCAGGATATGAGAAGATGAGGTGGCTTTTCATGTTTTTTCCCTGTCCAATGGGGTAGCATCCTGCGGCTGTCCCATGCATGTGTTCGCTGTAGGAAGGGTCGTCTGCATTTGGTGATTTCGGGTCCATGGAATCAGGGCAAGGCAGTGTTATTCTAGAAGGGCTGCATTTGCTGACTCATGCTCACGAAGACTCTCAGAGCCACGAGTGTCCTCCCTGAGGTCCAGCCTTCTGTGTGTTAATATATGCTCAAAACAACTTCAATCACAGCCCCTGAACGAAGTCTCGAAGAATTTATCTCTCACTCACTGCCTTTATTTTGCAGTTTGTTTTTCTCACGGGGTGTAGCTGATTGTCAGTGCTGTGTTGCTTGCTGCTGTGCATCCACTTGATTCTCTTCCAGAGAGACATCGATAAACTGTTTTTCAAATTCTGACCAGTTGTAAATAATCTTTTCTGGTGTGCAAAGTGGGCTCAGTTCAGTGCTTTGAGTTTTAGAGTAAGGTGTGTTCATTCCCTCTTTGGTCTATATAGAATAGTATCTGTGCTCTTTGAAAACACCTGGCTTTTACTCACCTCAAGGGACCTTTGCGCTCCTACAGGCATAAGTGTGTTTGCTAAATCTGTAATTCTTTCTGTCGTCTGCCATTTCGTTCATGGGATGCAATTTTATATTCCACCAGTACCTCATCTCTTTGATAAACCACTATTTTCTAGGTGACTAAATTCGCTGAGAATGAGTGTAACTAAGAACACTCCGGTGGTGGCAAGGGACGATATTTCACTCATTTCCTGGCTCACTCATATATCATTGTAGATAAGAATCACATATTCTTCATCCACGATTTCCGTCCAAGGAAATTTAGATTGTATCCTAGTCGAGGCTTTTGTAAAGAAAGCAGAAGTCAAGGTTGTGTTGCCTGTGTCCTGAGGTTCTTTGGTTTTCCTGAAAATATACGTCCTTGAGTGGAAGTGTCCGATGCGCTATAGCTTTGTTTCTTACATTATTTTCGAATACAGCATAGAGTTCGCCAGAGTGCTGATTTCAATTTGCCATCCCACATTCCACAAAATGTGGGTATGGTTTACCTCCACGCTACCCTGCATTTCTGGTCTGTACACGTTTCGTAGATGACCCTTTGTTTTGATTCGAAGTGATAGAACTATGTAGTGTTGATTTGCACCGAGCCCCTGCCTGGTTGCCCCAAAACGGTCTATGCCTTTATCCTGAATATATTCAGGATAAACGCATATACCCCTTTTTCGACAAAGGCATGGTTGAAGAAGTACTGCCGCATTCAAGCTTCTTACCAGTCTAGACCGATCTCCCTCTTGAAATCCCATTTCTGCAATTCTGCCTTGCTCTCAAGTTATTTTCCGTGGTTCAACCCAAGTCATTTTTCCACATTAGCTGTCTTTGCCCATCCTGCAGGGCCATGAATTATAGGCTCCCTGAGATGCCCTGCTCAACTTCCCAATTTCGGAACTGGTCACAAAGCAGCCGGAAATTTTCAAGCCCTATTCTCCTTCTGAGAGCAAGCTTAGATTTGGGTCAATTCTAGATCAGCATTGGAAATTAGAGCGCCATGTGCCTGTCCAATTATATAGGCATCGTGTCTTATTCTTCCCCATTGCAGTTCATCCATGGAACGAATTCCATGCTATAAGAAAGAGGGTTTTGAAAGTCCTGACTTCAACATGTGGGGATATTTTCAGGAAAGCGGCTGGAAGCTTGAACCCGAGCACCAGGATATGAGAAGATGAGGTGTCTTTTCATGTTTTTTCCCTGTCCAATGGTGTAGCATCCTGCGGCTGTCCCATGCATGTGTTCGCTGTAGGAAGGGTCGTCTGCATTTGGTGATTTCGGGTCCATGGAATCAGGGCAAGGCAGTGTTATTCTAGAAGGGCTGCATTTGCTGAGTCATGCTCACGAAGACTCTCAGAGCCACGAGTGTCCTCCCTGAGGTCCCATCCTTCTGTGTGTTAATATATGCTCAAAACAACTTCAATCACAGCCCCTGAACGAAGTCTCGAAGAATTTATCTCTCACTCACTGCCTTTATTTTGCAGTTTGTTTTTCTCACGGGGTGTAGCTGATTGTCAGTGCTGTGTTGCTTGCTGCTGTGCATCCTCATGATTCTCTTCCAGAGAGACATCGATAAAGTGTTTTTCAAATTCTGACCAGTTGTAGATAATCTTTTCTGGTGTGCAAAGTGGGCTGAGTTCAGTCCTTTGAGTTTTAGAGTAAGGTGTGTTCATTCCCTCTTTGGTCTATATAGAATAGTATCTGTGCTCATTGAAAACACCTGGCTTTTACTCACCTCAAGGGACCTTTGCGCTCCTACAGGCATAAGTGTGTTTGCTAAATCTGTAATTCTTTCTGTCGTCTGCCATTTCGTTCATGGGATGCAATTGTATATTCCACCTGTACCTCATCTCTTTGATAAACCACTATTTTGTAGGTGACTAAATTCGCTGAGAATGAGTGTAACTAAGAACACTCCGGTGGTGGCAAGGGACGATATTTCACTCATTTCCTGGCTCACTCATATATCATTGTAGATAAGAATCACATATTCTTCATCCACGATTTCCGTCCAAGGAAATTTAGATCGTATCCTAGTCGAGGCTTTTGTAAAGAAAGCAGAAGTCAAGGTTGTGTTGCCTGTGTCCTGAGGTTCTTTGGTTTTCCTGAAAATATACGTCCTTGAGTGGAAGTGTCTTATGCGCTATAGCTTTGTTTCTTACATTATTTTCGAATACAGCATAGAGTTCGCCAGAGTGCTGATTTCAATTTGCCATCCCACATTCCACAAAATGTGGGTACGGTTTACCTCCACGCTACCCTGCATTTCTGGTCTTTACACTTTTCGTAGATGACCCTTTGTTTTGATTCGAAGTGATAGAACTATGTAGTGTTGATTTGCACCGAGCCCCTGCCTGGTTGCCCCAAAACGATCTATGCCTTTATCCTGAATATATTCAGGATAAAGGCATACAACCCTTTTTCGACACAGGCATGGTTGAAGAAGTACTGCCACATTCTAGCTCCTTACCAGGCGAGACCCATCTCCCTCTTGAAATCCCATTTCTGCAATTCTGCCTTGCTCTCAAGTTATTTTCCGTGGTTCAACCCAAGTCATTTTTGCACATTAGGTGTCTTTGCCCATCCTGCAGGGCCATGAATTATAGGCTCCCTGAGATGCCCTGCTCAACTTCCCACTTTCGGAACTGGTCACAAAGCAGCAGGAAATTGTCAAGCCCTATTCTCCTTCTGAGACCAAGCTTAGATTTGGGGCAATTCTAGATCAGCATTGGAAATTAGAGCGCCAAGTGCTTGTCCAAATATATAGGCTTCGTGTCTTATTCTTCCCCATTGCAGTTCATCCATGGAACGAATTCCAAGCTATAAGAAAGAGGGTTTTGAAAGTGCTGACTTCCCCAAGTGGGGATATTTTCAGGAAAGCGGCTGGAAGCTTGAACCCGAGCACCAGGATATGAGAAGATGAGGTGGCTTTTCATGTTTTTTCCCTGTCCAATGGGGTAGCATCCTGCGGCTGTCCCATGCATGTGTTCGCTGTAGGAAGGGTCGTCTGCATTTGGTGATTTCGGGTCCATGGAATCAGGGCAAGGCAGTGTTATTCTAGAAGGGCTGCATTTGCTGACTCATGCTCACGAAGACTCTCAGAGCCACGAGTGTCCTCCCTGAGGTCCAGCCTTCTGTGTGTTAATATATGCTCAAAACAACTTCAATCACAGCCCCTGAACGAAGTCTCGAAGAATTTATCTCTCACTCACTGCCTTTATTTTGCAGTTTGTTTTTCTCACGGGGTGTAGCTGATTGTCAGTGCTGTGTTGCTTGCTGCTGTGCATCCACTTGATTCTCTTCCAGAGAGACATCGATAAACTGTTTTTCAAATTCTGACCAGTTGTAAATAATCTTTTCTGGTGTGCAAAGTGGGCTGAGTTCAGTCCTTTGAGTTTTAGAGTAAGGTGTGTTCATTCCCTCTTTGGTCTATATAGAATAGTATCTGTGCTCATTGAAAACACCTGGCTTTTACTCACCTCAAGGGACCTTTGCGCTCCTACAGGCATAAGTGTGTTTGCTAAATCTGTAATTCTTTCTGTCGTCTTCCATTTCGTTCATGGGATGCAATTTTATATTCCACCTGTACCTCATATCTTTGATAAACCACTATTTTCTATGTGACTAAATTCGCTGAGTATGAGTGTAATTAAGAACACTCCGGTGGTGGCAAGGGACGTTATTTCACTCATTTCCTGGCTCACTAATATATCATTGTAGATAAGAATCACATATTCTTCCTCCACGATTTCCGTCCAAGGAAATTTAGATTGTATCCTAGTCGAGGCTTTTGTAAAGAGAGCAGAAGTAAACGTTGGGTTGCCTGTGTCCTGAGGATCTTTGGTTTTCCTGAAAATATACGTCCTTGAGTGGAAGTGTCCTATGCGCTATAGATTTGTTTCTTACATTATTTTCGAATACAGCATAGAGTTCTCCAGAGTGCTGATTTCAATTTGCCATCCCACATTCCACAAAATGTGGGTACGGTTTACCTCCACGCTACCCTGCATTTCTGGTCTGTACACGTATCGTAGATGACCCTTTGTTTTGATTCGAAGTGAGAGAACTATGTAGTGTTGATTTGCACCGAGCCCCTGCCTGGTTGCCCCAAAACGGTCTATGCCTTTATCCTGAATATATTCAGGATAAACGCATACACCCATTTTTCGACAAAGGCATGGTTGAAGAAGTACTGCCGCATTCAAGCTTCTTACCAGACTAGACCCATCTCCCTCTTGAAATCCCATTTCTGCAATTCTGCCTTGCTCTCAAGTTATTTTCCGTGGTTCAACCCAAGTCATTTTTGCACATTAGGTGTCTTTGCCCATCCTGCAGGGCCATGAATTATAGGCTCCCTGAGATGCCCTGCTCAACTACCCAATTTCGGAACTGGTCACAAAGCAGCCGGAAATTTTCAAGCCCTATTCTCCTTCTGAGAGCAAGCTTAGATTTGGGTCAATTCTAGATCAGCATTGGAAATTAGAGCGCCATGTGCCTGTCCAATTATATAGGCATCGTGTCTTATTCTTCCCCATTGCAGTTCATCCATGGATCGAATTCCATGCTATAAGAAAGAGGGTTTTGAAAGTGCTGACTTCAACATGTGGGGATATTTTCAGGAAAGCGGCTGGAAGCTTGAACCCGAGCACCAGGATATGAGAAGATGAGGTGTCTTTTCATGTTTTTTCCCTGTCCAATGGGGTAGCATCCTGCGGCTGTCCCATGCATGTGTTCGCTGTAGGAAGGGTCGTCTGCATTTGGAGATTTCGGGTCCATGGAATCAGGGCAAGGCAGTATTATTCTAGAAGGGCTGCATTTGCTGAGTCATGCTCACGAAGACTCTCAGAGCCACGAGTGTCCTCCCTGAGGTCCCATCCTTCTGTGTGTTAATATATGCTCAAAACAACTTCAATCACAGCCCCTGAACGAAGGCTCGAAGAATTTATCTCTCACTCACTGCCTTTAATTTGCAGTTTGTTTTTGTCACGGGGTGTAGTTGATTGTCAGTGCTGTGTTGCTTGCTGCTGTGCATCCTCTTGATTCTCTTCCAGAGAGACATCGATAAAGTGTTTTTCAAATTCTGACCAGTTGTAAATAATCTTTTCTGGTGTGCAAAGTGGGCTGAGTTCAGTCCTTTGAGGTTTAGAGTAAGGTGTGTTCATTCCCTCTTTGGTCTATATAGAATAGTATCTGTGCTCTTTGAAAACACCTGGCTTTTACTCACCTCAAGGGACCTTTGCGCTCCTACAGGCATAAGTGTGTTTGCTAAATCTGTAATTCTTTCTGTCGTCTGCCATTTCGTTCATGGGATGCAATTTTATATTCCACCTGTACCTCATATCTTTGATAAACCACTATTTTCTATGTGACTAAATTCGCTGAGTATGAGTGTAATTAAGAACACTCCGGTGGTGGCAAGGGACGTTATTTCACTCATTTCCTGGCTCACTAATATATCATTGTAGATAAGAATCACATATTCTTCCTCCACGTTTTCCGTCCAAGGAAATTTAGATTGTATCCTAGTCGAGGCTTTTGTAAAGAGAGCAGAAGTAAACGTTGGGTTGCCTGTGTCCTGAGGATCTTTGGTTTTCCTGAAAATATACGTCCTTGAGTGGAAGTGTCCTATGCGCTATAGATTTGTTTCTTACATTATTTTCGAATACAGCATAGAGTTCTCCAGAGTGCTGATTTCAATTTGCCATCCCACATTCCACAAAATGTGGGTATGGTTTACCTCCACGCTACCCTGCATTTCTGGTCTGTACACGTATCGTAGATGACCCTTTGTTTTGATTCGAAGTGATAGAACTATGTAGTGTTGATTTGCACCGAGCCCCTGCCTGGTTGCCCCAAAACGGTCTATGCCTTTATCCTGAATATATTCAGGATAAACGCATATACCCCTTTTTCGACAAAGGCATGGTTGAAGAAGTACTGCCGCATTCAAGCTTCTTACCAGACTAGACCCATCTCCCTCTTGAAATCCCATTTCTGCAATTCTGCCTTGCTCTCAAGTTATTTTCCGTGGTTCAACCCAAGTCATTTTTCCACATTAGGTGTCTTTGCCCATCCTGCAGGGCCATGAATTATAGGCTCCCTGAGATGCCCTGCTCAACTTCCCACTTTCGGAACTGGTCACAAAGCAGCAGGAAATTGTCAAGCCCTATTCTCCTTCTGAGACCAAGCTTAGACATGGGTCAATTCTTGATCAGCATTGGAAATTAGAGCGCCAAGTGCTTGTCCAAATATATAGGCATCGTGTCTTATTGTTCCCCATTGCAGTTCATCCATGGAACGAATTCCAAGCTATAAGAAAGAGGGTTTTGAAAGTGCTGACTTCCCCAAGTGGGGATATTTTCAGGAAAGCGGCTGGAAGCTTGAACCCGAGCACCAGGATATGAGAAGATGAGGTGGCTTTTCATGTTTTTTCCCTGTCCAATGGGGTAGCATCCTGCGGCTGTCCCATGCATGTGTTCGCTGTAGGAAGGGTCGTCTGCATTTGGTGATTTCGGGTCCATGGAATCAGGGCAAGGCAGTGTTATTCTAGAAGGGCTGCATTTGCTGACTCATGCTCACGAAGACTCTCAGAGCCACGAGTGTCCTCCCTGAGGTCCAGCCTTCTGTGTGTTAATATATGCTCAAAACAACTTCAATCACAGCCCCTGAACGAAGTCTCGAAGAATTTATCTCTCACTCACTGCCTTTATTTTGCAGTTTGTTTTTCTCACGGGGTGTAGCTGATTGTCAGTGCTGTGTTGCTTGCTGCCGTGCATCCACTTGATTCTCTTCCAGAGAGACATCGATAAACTGTTTTTCAAATTCTGACCAGTTGTAAATAATCTTTTCTGGTGTGCAAAGTGGGCTGAGTTCAGTCCTTTGAGTTTTAGAGTAAGGTGTGTTCATTGCCTCTTTGGTCTATATAGAATAGTATCTGTGCTCATTGAAAACACCTGGCTTTTACTCACCTCAAGGGACCTTTGCGCTCCTACAGGCATAAGTGTGTTTGCTAAATCTGTAATTCTTTCTGTCGTCTGCCATTTCGTTCATGGGATGCAATTTTATATTCCACCTGTACCTCATATCTTTGATAAACCACTATTTTCTATGTGACTAAATTCGCTGAGTATGAGTGTAATTAAGAACACTCCGGTGGTGGCAAGGGACGTTATTTCACTCATTTCCTGGCTCACTAATATATCATTGTAGATAAGAATCACATATTCTTCCTCCACGATTTCCGTCCAAGGAAATTTAGATTGTATCCTAGTCGAGGCTTTTGTAAAGAGAGCAGAAGTAAACGTTGGGTTGCCTGTGTCCTGAGGATCTTTGGTTTTCCTGAAAATATACGTCCTTGAGTGGAAGTGTCCTATGCGCTATAGATTTGTTTCTTACATTATTTTCGAATACAGCATAGAGTTCTCCAGAGTGCTGATTTCAATTTGCCATCCCACATTCCACAAAATGTGGGTACGGTTTACCTCCACGCTACCCTGCATTTCTGGTCTGTACACGTATCGTAGATGACCCTTTGTTTTGATTCGAAGTGATAGAACTATGTAGTGTTGATTTGCACCGAGCCCCTGCCTGGTTGCCCCAAAACGGTCTATGCCTTTATCCTGAATATATTCAGGATAAACGCATACACCCATTTTTCGACAAAGGCATGGTTGAAGAAGTACTGCCGCATTCAAGCTTCTTACCAGACTAGACCCATCTCCCTCTTGAAATCCCATTTCTGCAATTCTGCCTTGCTCTCAAGTTATTTTCCGTGGTTCAACCCAAGTCATTTTTGCACATTAGGTGTCTTTGCCCATCCTGCAGGGCCATGAATTATAGGCTCCCTGAGATGCCCTGCTCAACTTCCCAATTTCGGAACTGGTCACAAAGCAGCCGGAAATTTTCAAGCCCTATTCTCCTTCTGAGAGCAAGCTTAGATTTGGGTCAATTCTAGATCAGCATTGGAAATTAGAGCGCCATGTGCCTGTCCAATTATATAGGCATCGTGTCTTATTCTTCCCCATTGCAGTTCATCCATGGATCGAATTCCATGCTATAAGAAAGAGGGTTTTGAAAGTGCTGACTTCAACATGTGGGGATATTTTCAGGAAAGCGGCTGGAAGCTTGAACCCGAGCACCAGGATATGAGAAGATGAGGTGTCTTTTCATGTTTTTTCCCTGTCCAATGGGGTAGCATCCTGCGGCTGTCCCATGCATGTGTTCGCTGTAGGAAGGGTCGTCTGCATTTGGAGATTTCGGGTCCATGGAATCAGGGCAAGGCAGTGTTATTCTAGAAGGGCTGCATTTGCTGAGTCATGCTCACGAAGACTCTCAGAGCCACGAGTGTCCTCCCTGAGGTCCCATCCTTCTGTGTGTTAATATATGCTCAAAACAACTTCAATCACAGCCCCTGAACGAAGGCTCGAAGAATTTATCTCTCACTCACTGCCTTTAATTTGCAGTTTGTTTTTGTCACGGGGTGTAGTTGATTGTCAGTGCTGTGTTGCTTGCTGCTGTGCATCCTCTTGATTCTCTTCCAGAGAGACATCGATAAAGTGTTTTTCAAATTCTGACCAGTTGTAAATAATCTTTTCTGGTGTGCAAAGTGGGCTGAGTTCAGTCCTTTGAGGTTTAGAGTAAGGTGTGTTCATTCCCTCTTTGGTCTATATAGAATAGTATCTGTGCTCTTTGAAAACACCTGGCTTTTACTCACCTCAAGGGACCTTTGCGCTCCTACAGGCATAAGTGTGTTTGCTAAATCTGTAATTCTTTCTGTCGTCTGCCATTTCGTTCATGGGATGCAATTTTATATTCCACCTGTACCTCATATCTTTGATAAACCACTATTTTCTATGTGACTAAATTCGCTGAGTATGAGTGTAATTAAGAACACTCCGGTGGTGGCAAGGGACGTTATTTCACTCATTTCCTGGCTCACTAATATATCATTGTAGATAAGAATCACATATTCTTCCTCCACGTTTTCCGTCCAAGGAAATTTAGATTGTATCCTAGTCGAGGCTTTTGTAAAGAGAGCAGAAGTAAACGTTGGGTTGCCTGTGTCCTGAGGATCTTTGGTTTTCCTGAAAATATACGTCCTTGAGTGGAAGTGTCCTATGCGCTATAGATTTGTTTCTTACATTATTTTCGAATACAGCATAGAGTTCTCCAGAGTGCTGATTTCAATTTGCCATCCCACATTCCACAAAATGTGGGTATGGTTTACCTCCACGCTACCCTGCATTTCTGGTCTGTACACGTATCGTAGATGACCCTTTGTTTTGATTCGAAGTGATAGAACTATGTAGTGTTGATTTGCACCGAGCCCCTGCCTGGTTGCCCCAAAACGGTCTATGCCTTTATCCTGAATATATTCAGGATAAACGCATATACCCCTTTTTCGACAAAGGCATGGTTGAAGAAGTACTGCCGCATTCAAGCTTCTTACCAGACTAGACCCATCTCCCTCTTGAAATCCCATTTCTGCAATTCTGCCTTGCTCTCAAGTTATTTTCCGTGGTTCAACCCAAGTCATTTTTCCACATTAGGTGTCTTTGCCCATCCTGCAGGGCCATGAATTATAGGCTCCCTGAGATGCCCTGCTCAACTTCCCACTTTCGGAACTGGTCACAAAGCAGCAGGAAATTGTCAAGCCCTATTCTCCTTCTGAGACCAAGCTTAGACATGGGTCAATTCTTGATCAGCATTGGAAATTAGAGCGCCAAGTGCTTGTCCAAATATATAGGCATCGTGTCTTATTGTTCCCCATTGCAGTTCATCCATGGAACGAATTCCAAGCTATAAGAAAGAGGGTTTTGAAAGTGCTGACTTCCCCAAGTGGGGATATTTTCAGGAAAGCGGCTGGAAGCTTGAACCCGAGCACCAGGATATGAGAAGATGAGGTGGCTTTTCATGTTTTTTCCCTGTCCAATGGGGTAGCATCCTGCGGCTGTCCCATGCATGTGTTCGCTGTAGGAAGGGTCGTCTGCATTTGGTGATTTCGGGTCCATGGAATCAGGGCAAGGCAGTGTTATTCTAGAAGGGCTGCATTTGCTGACTCATGCTCACGAAGACTCTCAGAGCCACGAGTGTCCTCCCTGAGGTCCAGCCTTCTGTGTGTTAATATATGCTCAAAACAACTTCAATCACAGCCCCTGAACGAAGTCTCGAAGAATTTATCTCTCACTCACTGCCTTTATTTTGCAGTTTGTTTTTCTCACGGGGTGTAGCTGATTGTCAGTGCTGTGTTGCTTGCTGCCGTGCATCCACTTGATTCTCTTCCAGAGAGACATCGATAAACTGTTTTTCAAATTCTGACCAGTTGTAAATAATCTTTTCTGGTGTGCAAAGTGGGCTGAGTTCAGTCCTTTGAGTTTTAGAGTAAGGTGTGTTCATTGCCTCTTTGGTCTATATAGAATAGTATCTGTGCTCATTGAAAACACCTGGCTTTTACTCACCTCAAGGGACCTTTGCGCTCCTACAGGCATAAGTGTGTTTGCTAAATCTGTAATTCTTTCTGTCGTCTGCCATTTCGTTCATGGGATGCAATTTTATATTCCACCTGTACCTCATCTCTTTGATAAACCACTATTTTCTAGGTGACTAAATTCGCTGAGAATGAGTGTAACTAAGAACACTCCGGTGGTGGCAAGGGACGATATTTCACTCATTTCCTGGCTCACTCATATATCATTGTAGATAAGAATCACATATTCTTCATCCACGATTTCCGTCCAAGGAAATTTAGATCGTATCCTAGTCGAGGCTTTTGTAAAGAGAGCAGAAGTCAAGGTTGTGTTGCCTGTGTCCTGAGGTTCTTTGGTTTTCCTGAAAATATACGTCCTTGAGTGGAAGTGTCCTATGCGCTATAGCTTTGTTTCTTACATTATTTTCGAATACAGCATAGAGTTCTCCAGAGTGCTGATTTCAATTTGCCATCCCACATTCCACAAAATGTGGGTACGGTTTACCTCCACGCTACCCTGCATTTCTGGTCTTTACACTTTTCGTAGATGACCCTTTGTTTTGATTCGAAGTGATAGAACTATGTAGTGTTGATTTGCACCGAGCCCCTGCCTGGTTGCCCCAAAACGATCTATGCCTTTATCCTGAATATATTCAGGATAAAGGCATACAACACATTTTCGACACAGGCATGGTTGAAGAAGTACTGCCACATTCTAGCTCCTTACCAGGCGAGACCCATCTCCCTCTTGAAATCCCATTTCTGCAATTCTGCCTTGCTCTCAAGTTATTTTCCGTGGTTCAACCCAAGTCATTTTTGCACATTAGGTGTCTTTGCCCATCCTGCAGGGCCATGAATTATAGGCTCCCTGAGATGCCCTGCTCAACTTCCCACTTTCGGAACTAGTCACAAAGCAGCAGGAAATTGTCAAGCCCTATTCTCCTTCTGAGACCAAGCTTAGACATGGGTCAATTCTAGATCAGCATTGGAAATTAGAGCGCCAAGTGCTTGTCCAAATATATAGGCATCGTGTCTTATTGTTCCCCATTGCAGTTCATCCATGGAACGAATTCCAAGCTATAAGAAAGAGGGTTTTGAAAGTGCTGACTTCCCCAAGTGGGGATATTTTCAGGAAAGTGGCTGGAAGCTTGAACCCGAGCACCAGGATATGAGAAGATGAGGTGGATTTTCATGTTTTTTCCCTGTCCAATGGGGTAGCATCCTGCGGCTGTCCCATGCATGTGTTCGCTGTAGGAAGGGTCGTCTGCATTTGGAGATTTCGGGTCCATGGAATCAGGGCAAGGCAGTGTTATTCTAGAAGGGCTGCATTTGCTGACTCATGCTCACGAAGACTCTCAGAGCCACGAGTGTCCTCCCTGAGGTCCCAGCCTTCTGTGTGTTAATATATGCTCAAAACAACTTCAATCACAGCCCCTGAACGAAGGCTCGAAGAATTTCTCTCTCACTCACTGCCTTTATTATGCAGTTTGTTTTTCTCACGGGGTGTAGCTGATTGTCAGTGCTGTGTTGCTTGCTGCTGTGCATCCACTTGATTCTCTTCCAGAGAGACATCGATAAACTGTTTTTCAAATTCTGACCAGTTGTAAATAATCTTTTCTGGTGTGTAAAGTGGGCTGAGTTCAGTCCTTTGAGTTTTAGAGTAAGGTGTGTTCATTCCCTCTTTGGTCTATATAGAATAGTATCTGTGCTCATTGAAAACACCTGGCTTTTACTCACCTCAAGGGACCTTTGCGCTCCTACAGGCATAAGTGTGTTTGCTAAATCTGTAATTCTTTCTGTCGTCTGCCATTTCGTTCATGGGATGCAATTTTATATTCCACCTGTACCTCATCTCTTTGATAAACCACTATTTTCTAGGTGACTAAATTCGCTGCGAATGAGTGTAACTAAGAACACTCCGGTGGTGGCAAGGGACGTTATTTCACTCATTTCCTGGCTCACTCATATATCATTGTAGATAAGAATCACATATTCTTCATACACATTTTCCGTCCAAGGAAATTTAGATTGTATCCTAGTCGAGGCTTTTGTAAAGAGAGCAGAAGTAAACGTTGGGTTGCCTGTGTCCTGAGGATCTTTGGTTTTCCTGAAAATATACGTCCTTGAGTGGAAGTGTCCTATGCGCTATAGCTTTGTTTCTTACATTATTTTCGAATACAGCATAGAGTTCACCAGAGTGCTGATTTCAATTTGCCATCCCACATTCCACAAAATGTGGGTACGGTTTACCTCCACGCTACCCTGCATTTCTGGTCTTTACACTTTTCGTAGATGACCCTTTGTTTTGATTCGAAGTGATAGACCTATGTAGTGTTGATTTGCACCGAGCCCCTGCCTGGTTGCCCCAAAACGATCTATGCCTTTATCCTGAATATATTGAGGATAAAGGCATACAACCCTTTTTCGACACAGGCATGGTTGAAGAAGTACTGCCACATTCTAGCTCCTTACCAGGCGAGACCCATCTCCCTCTTGAAATCCCATTTCTGCAATTCTGCCTTGCTCTCAAGTTATTTTCCGTGGTTCAACCCAAGTCATTTTTCCACATTAGGTGTCTTTGCCCATCCTGCAGGGCCATGAATTATAGGCTCCCTGAGATGCCGTGCTCAACTTCCCACTTTCGGAACTGGTCACAAAGCAGCCGGAAATTTTCAAGCCCTATTCTCCTTCTGAGACCAAGCTTAGACATGGGTCAATTCTAGATCAGCATTGGAAATTAGAGCGCCAAGTGCTTGTCCAAATATATAGGCATCGTGTCTTATTCTTCCCCATTGCAGTTCATCCATGGAACGAATTCCAAGCTATAAGAAAGAGGGTTTTGAAAGTGCTGATTTCCCCAAGTGGGGATATTTTCAGGAAAGCGGCTGGAAGCTTGAACCCGAGCACCAGGATATGAGAAGATGAGGTGGCTTTTCATGTTTTTTCCCTGTCCAATGGGGTAGCATCCTGCGGCTGTCCCATGCATGTGTTCGCTGTAGGAAGGGTCGTCTGCATTTGGTGATTTCGGGTCCATGGAATCAGGGCAAGGCAGTGTTATTCTAGAAGGGCTGCATTTGCTGACTCATGCTCACGAAGACTCTCAGAGCCACGAGTGTCCTCCCTGAGGTCCAGCCTTCTGTGTGTTAATATATGCTCAAAACAACTTCAATCACAGCCCCTGAACGAAGTCTCGAAGAATTTATCTCTCACTCACTGCCTTTATTTTGCAGTTTGTTTTTCTCACGGGGTGTAGCTGATTGTCAGTGCTGTGTTGCTTGCTGCTGTGCATCCACTTGATTCTCTTCCAGAGAGACATCGATAAACTGTTTTTCAAATTCTGACCAGTTGTAAATAATCTTTTCTGGTGTGCAAAGTGGGCTGAGTTCAGTCCTTTGAGTTTTAGAGTAAGGTGTGTTCATTGCCTCTTTGGTCTATATAGAATAGTATCTGTGCTCATTGAAAACACCTGGCTTTTACTCACCTCAAGGGACCTTTGCGCTCCTACAGGCATAAGTGTGTTTGCTAAATCTGTAATTCTTTCTGTCGTCTGCCATTTCGTTCATGGGATGCAATTTTATATTCCACCTGTACCTCATCTCTTTGATAAACCACTATTTTCTAGGTGACTAAATTCGCTGAGAATGAGTGTAACTAAGAACACTCCGGTGGTGGCAAGGGACGATATTTCACTCATTTCCTGGCTCACTCATATATCATTGTAGATAAGAATCACATATTCTTCATCCACGATTTCCGTCCAAGGAAATTTAGATCGTATCCTAGTCGAGGCTTTTGTAAAGAGAGCAGAAGTCAAGGTTGTGTTGCCTGTGTCCTGAGGTTCTTTGGTTTTCCTGAAAATATACGTCCTTGAGTGGAAGTGTCCTATGCGCTATAGCTTTGTTTCTTACATTATTTTCGAATACAGCATAGAGTTCTCCAGAGTGCTGATTTCAATTTGCCATCCCACATTCCACAAAATGTGGGTACGGTTTACCTCCACGCTACCCTGCATTTCTGGTCTTTACACTTTTCGTAGATGACCCTTTGTTTTGATTCGAAGTGATAGAACTATGTAGTGTTGATTTGCACCGAGCCCCTGCCTGGTTGCCCCAAAACGATCTATGCCTTTATCCTGAATATATTCAGGATAAAGGCATACAACACATTTTCGACACAGGCATGGTTGAAGAAGTACTGCCACATTCTAGCTCCTTACCAGGCGAGACCCATCTCCCTCTTGAAATCCCATTTCTGCAATTCTGCCTTGCTCTCAAGTTATTTTCCGTGGTTCAACCCAAGTCATTTTTGCACATTAGGTGTCTTTGCCCATCCTGCAGGGCCATGAATTATAGGCTCCCTGAGATGCCCTGCTCAACTTCCCACTTTCGGAACTAGTCACAAAGCAGCAGGAAATTGTCAAGCCCTATTCTCCTTCTGAGACCAAGCTTAGACATGGGTCAATTCTAGATCAGCATTGGAAATTAGAGCGCCAAGTGCTTGTCCAAATATATAGGCATCGTGTCTTATTGTTCCCCATTGCAGTTCATCCATGGAACGAATTCCAAGCTATAAGAAAGAGGGTTTTGAAAGTGCTGACTTCCCCAAGTGGGGATATTTTCAGGAAAGTGGCTGGAAGCTTGAACCCGAGCACCAGGATATGAGAAGATGAGGTGGATTTTCATGTTTTTTCCCTGTCCAATGGGGTAGCATCCTGCGGCTGTCCCATGCATGTGTTCGCTGTAGGAAGGGTCGTCTGCATTTGGAGATTTCGGGTCCATGGAATCAGGGCAAGGCAGTGTTATTCTAGAAGGGCTGCATTTGCTGACTCATGCTCACGAAGACTCTCAGAGCCACGAGTGTCCTCCCTGAGGTCCCAGCCTTCTGTGTGTTAATATATGCTCAAAACAACTTCAATCACAGCCCCTGAACGAAGGCTCGAAGAATTTCTCTCTCACTCACTGCCTTTATTATGCAGTTTGTTTTTCTCACGGGGTGTAGCTGATTGTCAGTGCTGTGTTGCTTGCTGCTGTGCATCCACTTGATTCTCTTCCAGAGAGACATCGATAAACTGTTTTTCAAATTCTGACCAGTTGTAAATAATCTTTTCTGGTGTGCAAAGTGGGCTGAGTTCAGTCCTTTGAGTTTTAGAGTAAGGTGTGTTCATTCCCTCTTTGGTCTATATAGAATAGTATCTGTGCTCATTGAAAACACCTGGCTTTTACTCACCTCAAGGGACCTTTGCGCTCCTACAGGCATAAGTGTGTTTGCTAAATCTGTAATTCTTTCTGTCGTCTGCCATTTCGTTCATGGGATGCAATTTTATATTCCACCTGTACCTCATCTCTTTGATAAACCACTATTTTCTAGGTGACTAAATTCGCTGCGAATGAGTGTAACTAAGAACACTCCGGTGGTGGCAAGGGACGTTATTTCACTCATTTCCTGGCTCACTCATATATCATTGTAGATAAGAATCACATATTCTTCATACACATTTTCCGTCCAAGGAAATTTAGATTGTATCCTAGTCGAGGCTTTTGTAAAGAGAGCAGAAGTAAACGTTGGGTTGCCTGTGTCCTGAGGATCTTTGGTTTTCCTGAAAATATACGTCCTTGAGTGGAAGTGTCCTATGCGCTATAGCTTTGTTTCTTACATTATTTTCGAATACAGCATAGAGTTCACCAGAGTGCTGATTTCAATTTGCCATCCCACATTCCACAAAATGTGGGTACGGTTTACCTCCACGCTACCCTGCATTTCTGGTCTTTACACTTTTCGTAGATGACCCTTTGTTTTGATTCGAAGTGATAGACCTATGTAGTGTTGATTTGCACCGAGCCCCTGCCTGGTTGCCCCAAAACGATCTATGCCTTTATCCTGAATATATTGAGGATAAAGGCATACAACCCTTTTTCGACACAGGCATGGTTGAAGAAGTACTGCCACATTCTAGCTCCTTACCAGGCGAGACCCATCTCCCTCTTGAAATCCCATTTCTGCAATTCTGCCTTGCTCTCAAGTTATTTTCCGTGGTTCAACCCAAGTCATTTTTCCACATTAGGTGTCTTTGCCCATCCTGCAGGGCCATGAATTATAGGCTCCCTGAGATGCCGTGCTCAACTTCCCACTTTCGGAACTGGTCACAAAGCAGCCGGAAATTTTCAAGCCCTATTCTCCTTCTGAGACCAAGCTTAGACATGGGTCAATTCTAGATCAGCATTGGAAATTAGAGCGCCAAGTGCTTGTCCAAATATATAGGCATCGTGTCTTATTCTTCCCCATTGCAGTTCATCCATGGAACGAATTCCAAGCTATAAGAAAGAGGGTTTTGAAAGTGCTGATTTCCCCAAGTGGGGATATTTTCAGGAAAGCGGCTGGAAGCTTGAACCCGAGCACCAGGATATGAGAAGATGAGGTGGCTTTTCATGTTTTTTCCCTGTCCAATGGGGTAGCATCCTGCGGCTGTCCCATGCATGTGTTCGCTGTAGGAAGGGTCGTCTGCATTTGGTGATTTCGGGTCCATGGAATCAGGGCAAGGCAGTGTTATTCTAGAAGGGCTGCATTTGCTGACTCATGCTCACGAAGACTCTCAGAGCCACGAGTGTCCTCCCTGAGGTCCAGCCTTCTGTGTGTTAATATATGCTCAAAACAACTTCAATCACAGCCCCTGAACGAAGTCTCGAAGAATTTATCTCTCACTCACTGCCTTTATTTTGCAGTTTGTTTTTCTCACGGGGTGTAGCTGATTGTCAGTGCTGTGTTGCTTGCTGCTGTGCATCCACTTGATTCTCTTCCAGAGAGACATCGATAAACTGTTTTTCAAATTCTGACCAGTTGTAAATAATCTTTTCTGGTGTGCAAAGTGGGCTCAGTTCAGTCCTTTGAGTTTTAGAGTAAGGTGTGTTCATTCCCTCTTTGGTCTATATAGAATAGTATCTGTGCTCATTGAAAACACCTGGCTTTTACTCACCTCAAGGGACCTTTGCGCTCCTACAGGCATAAGTGTGTTTGCTAAATCTGTAATTCTTTCTGTCGTCTGCCATTTCGTTCATGGGATGCAATTGTATATTCCACCTGTACCTCATCTCTTTGATAAACCACTATTTTCTATGTGACTAAATTCGCTGAGAATGAGTGTAACTAAGAACACTCCGGTGGTGGCAAGGGACGTTATTTCACTCATTTCCTGGCTCACTAATATATCATTGTAGATAAGAATCACATATTCTTCATACACATTTTCCGTCCAAGGAAATTTAGATTGTATCCTAGTCGAGGCTTTTGTAAAGAGAGCAGAAGTAAACGTTGGGTTGCCTGTGTCCTGAGGATCTTTGGTTTTCCTGAAAATATACGTCCTTGAGTGGAAGTGTCCTATGCGCTATAGCTTTGTTTCTTACATTATTTTCGAATACAGCATAGAGTTCACCAGAGTGCTGATTTCAATTTGCCATCCCACATTCCACAAAATGTGGGTACGGTTTACCTCCACGCTACCCTGCATTTCTGGTCTTTACACTTTTCGTAGATGACCCTTTGTTTTGATTCCAAGTGATAGAACTATGTAGTGTTGATTTGCACCGAGCCCCTGCCTGGTTGCCCCAAAACGATCTATGCCTTTATCCTGAATATATTCAGGATAAAGGCATACAACCCTTTTTCGACACAGGCATGGTTGAAGAAGTACTGCCACATTCTAGCTCCTTACCAGGCGAGACCCATCTCCCTCTTGAAATCCCATTTCTGCAATTCTGCCTTGCTCTCAAGTTATTTTCCGTGGTTCAACCCAAGTCATTTTTCCACATTAGGTGTCTTTGCCCATCCTGCAGGGCCATGAATTATAGGCTCCCTGAGATGCCCTGCTCAACTTCCCACTTTCGGAACTGGTCACAAAGCAGCATGAAATTGTCAAGCCCTATTCTCCTTCTGAGACCAAGCTTAGACATGGGTCAATTCTAGATCAGCATTGGAAATTAGAGCGCCAAGTGCTTGTCCAAATATATAGGCATCGTGTCTTATTCTTCCCCATTGCAGTTCATCCATGGAACGAATTCCAAGCTATAAGAAAGAGGGTTTTGAAAGTGCTGACTTCCCCAAGTGGGGATATTTTCAGGAAAGCGGCTGGAAGCTTGAACCCGAGCACCAGGATATGAGAAGATGAGGTGGCTTTTCATGTTTTTTCCCTGTCCAATGGGGTAGCATCCTGCGGCTGTCCCATGCATGTGTTCGCTCTAGGAAGGGTCGTCTGCATTTGGAGATTTCGGGTCCATGGAATCAGGGCAAGGCAGTGTTATTCTAGAAGGGCTGCATTTGCTGACTCATGCTCACGAAGACTCTCAGAGCCACGAGTGTCCTCCCTGAGGTCCAGCCTTCTGTGTGTTAATATATGCTCAAAACAACTTCAATCACATCCCCTGAATGAAGGCTCGAAGAATTTTTCTCTCACTCACTGCCTTTATTTTGCAGTTTGTTTTTCTCACGGGGTGTAGCTGATTGTCAGTGCTGTGTTGCTTGCTGCAGTGCATCCACTTGATTCTCTTCCAGAGAGACATCGATAAACTGTTTTTCAAATTCTGACCAGTTGTAAATAATCTTTTCTGGTGTGTAAAGTGGGCTGAGTTCAGTCCTTTGAGGTTTAGAGTAAGGTGTGTTCATTCGCTCTTTGGTCTATATAGAATAGTATCTGTGCTCATTGAAAACACCTGGCTTTTACTCACCTCAATGGACCTTTGCTCTCCTACAGGCATAAGTGTGTTTGCTAAATCTGGAATTCTTTCTGTCGTCTGCCATTTCGTTCATGGGATGCAATTTTATATTCCACCTGTACCTCATCTCTTTGATAAACCACTATTTTCTATGTGACTAAATTCGCTGAGAATGAGTGTAACTAACAACACTCCAGTCGTGGCAAGGGACGTTATTTCACTCATTTCCTGGCTCACTAATATATCATTGTAGATAAGAATCACATATTCTTCTTCCACGTTTTCCGTCCAAGGAAATTTAGATTGTATCCTAGTCGAGGCTTTTGTAAAGAAAGCAGAAGTCAAGGTTGTGTTGCCTGTGTCCTGAGGATCTTTGGTTTTCCTGAAAATATACGTCCTTGAGTGGAAGTGTCCTATGCGCTATAGATTTGTTTCTTACAGTATTTTCGAATACAGCATAGAGTTCTCCAGAGTGCTGATTTCAATTTGCCATCCCACATTCCACAAAATGTGGGTATGGTTTACCTCCACGCTACCCTGCATTTCTGGTCTGTACACGTTTCGTAGATGACCCTTTGTTTTGATTCGAAGTGATAGAACTATGTAGTGTTGAATTGCACCGAGCCCCTGCCTGGTTGCCCCAAAACGGTCTATGCCTTTATCCTGAATATATTCAGGATAAACGCATACACCCCTTTTTCGACAAAGGCATGGTTGAAGAAGTACTGCCGCATTCAAGCTTCTTACCAGACTAGACCCATCTCCCTCTTGAAATCCCATTTCTGCAATTCTGCCTTGCTCTCAAGTTATTTTCCGTGGTTCAACCCAAGTCATTTTTCCACATTAGGTGTCTTTGCCCATCCTGCAGGGCCATGAATTATAGGCTCCCTGAGATGCCCTGCTCAACTTCCCAATTTCGGAACTGGTCACAAAGCAGCCGGAAATTTTCAAGCCCTATTCTCCTTCTGAGAGCAAGCTTAGATTTGGGTCAATTCTAGATCAGCATTGGAAATTAGAGCGCCATGTGCCTGTCCAATTATATAGGCATCGTGTCTTATTCTTCCCCATTGCAGTTCATCCATGGAACGAATTCCATGCTATAAGAAAGAGGGTTTTGAAAGTGCTGACTTCCCCAAGTGGGGATATTTTCAGGAAAGCGGCTGGAAGCTTGAACCCGAGCACCAGGATATGAGAAGATGAGGTGTCTTTTCATGTTTTTTCCCTGTCCAATGGGGTAGCATCCTGCGGCTGTCCCATGCATGTGTTCGCTGTAGGAAGGGTCGTCTGCATTTGGAGATTTCGGGTCCATGGAATCAGGGCAAGGCAGTGTTATTCTAGAAGGGCTGCATTTGCTGAGTCATGCTCACGAAGACTCTCAGAGCCACGAGTGTCCTCCCTGAGGTCCCATCTTTCTGTGTGTTAATATATGCTCAAAACAACTTCAATCACAGCCCCTGAACGAAGGCTCGAAGAATTTATCTCTCACTCACTGCCTTTATTTTGCAGTTTGTTTTTCCCACGGGGTGTAGTTGATTGTCAGTGCTGTGTTGCTTGCTGCTGTGCATCCTCTTGATTCTCTTCCAGAGAGACATCGATAAAGTGTTTTTCAAATTCTGACCAGTTGTAAATAATCTTTTCTGGTGTGCAAAGTGGGCTGAGTTCAGTCCTTTAAGGTTTAGAGTAAGTTGTTTTCATTCCCTCTTTTGTATATATAGAATAGTATCTGAGCTCATTGAAAACACCTGGATTTTACTCACCTCAAGGGACCTTTGCGCTCCTACAGGCATAAGTGTGTTTGCTAAATCTGTAATTCTTTCTGTCTTCTGCCATTTGGTTCATGGGATGCAATTTTATATTCCACCTGTACCTCATCTCTTTGATAAACCACTATTTTCTATGTGACTAAATTCGCTGAGAATGAGTATAACTAACAACACTCCGGTCGTGGCAAGGGACGTTATTTCACTCATTTCCTGGCTCACTAATATATCATTGTAGATAAGAATCACATATTCTTCATCCACGTTTTCCGTCCAAGGAAATTTAGATCGTATCCTAGTCGAGGCTTTTGTAAAGAAAGCAGAAGTCAAGGTTGTGTTGCCTGTGTCCTGAGGTTCTTTGGTTTTCCTGAAAATATAAGTCCTTGAGTGGAAGTGTCCTATGCGCTATAGCTTTGTTTCTTACATTATTTTCGAATACAGCATAGAGTTCGCCAGAGTGCTGATTTCAATTTGCCATCCCACATTCCACAAAATGTGGGTACGGTTTACCTCCACGCTACCCTGCATTTCTGGTCTTTACACTTTTCGTAGATGACCCTTTCTTTTGATTCGAAGTGATAGAACTATGTAGTGTTGATTTGCACCGAGCCCCTGCCTGGTTGCCCCAAAACGGTCTATGCCTTTATCCTGAATATATTCAGGATAAAGCATACAAAACTTTTTCGACAAAGGCATGGTTGAAGAAGTACTGCCACATTCTAGCTCCTTACCAGGCGAGACCCATCTCCCTCTTGAAATCCCATTTCTGCAATTCTGCCTTGCTCTCAAGTTATTTTCCGTGGTTCAACCCAAGTCATTTTTGCACATTAGGTGTCTTTGCCCATCCAGCAGGGCCATGAATTATAGGCTCCCTGAGATGCCCTGCTCAACTTCCCACTTTCGGAACTGGTCACAAAGCAGCAGGAAATTGTCAAGCCCTATTCTCCTTCTGAGACCAAGCTTAGACATGGGTCAATTCTAGATCAGCATTGGAAATTAGAGCGCCAAGTGCTTGTCCAAATATATAGGCATCGTGTCTTATTCTTCCCCATTGCAGTTCATCCATGGAACGAATTCCAAGCTATAAGAAAGAGGGTTTTGAAAGTGCTGACTTCCCCAAGTGGGGATATTTTCAGGAAAGCTGCTGGAAGCTTGAACCCGAGCACCAGGATATGAGAAGATGAGGTGGCTTTTCATGTTTTTTCCCTGTCCAATGGGGTAGCATCCTGCGGCTGTCCCATGCATGTGTTCGCTCTAGGAAGGGTCGTCTGCATTTGGAGATTTTGGGTCCATGGAATCAGGGCAAGGCAGTGTTATTCTAGAAGGGCTGCATTTGCTGACTCATGCTCACGAAGACTCTCAGAGCCACGAGTGTCCTCCCTGAGGTCCCAGCCTTCTGTGTGTTAATATATGCTCAAAACAACTTCAATCACATCCCCTGTATGAAGGCTCGAAGAATTTTTCTCTCACTCACTGCCTTTATTTTGCAGTTTGTTTTTCTCACGGGGTGTAGCTGATTGTCAGTGCTGTGTTGCTTGCTGCTGTGCATCCACTTGATTCTCTTCCAGAGAGACATCGATAAACTGTTTTTCAAATTCTGACCAGTTGTAAATAATCTTTTCTGGTGTGTAAAGTGGGCTGAGTTCAGTCCTTTGAGGTTTAGAGTAAGGTGTGTTCATTCGCTCTTTGGTCTATATAGAATAGTATCTGTGCTCATTGAAAACACCTGGCTTTTACTCACCTCAAGGGACCTTTGCGCTCCTACAGGCATAAGTGTGTTTGCTAAATCTGTAATTCTTTCTGTCGTCTGCCATTTCGTTCATGGGATGCAATTTTATATTCCACCTGTACCTCATCTCTTTGATAAACCACTATTTTCTATGTGACTAAATTCGCTGAGAATGAGTGTAACTAAGAACACTCCGGTGGTGGCAAGGGACGATATTTCACTCATTTCCTGGCTCACTAATATATCATTGTAGATAAGAATCACATATTCTTCATTCACGTTTTCCGTCCAAGAAAATTTAGATTGTATCCTAGTCGAGGCTTTTGTAAAGAGAGCAGAAGTAAACGTTGGGTTGCCTGTGTCCTGTGGATCTTTGGTTTTCCTGAAAATATACGTCCTTGAATGGAAGTGTCCTATGCGCTATAGATTTGTTTCTTACATTATATTCGAATACAGCATAGAGTTCGCCAGAGTGCTGATTTCAATTTGCCATCCCACATTCCACAAAATGTCGGTACGGTTTACCTCCATGTTACCCTGCCTTTCTGGTCTTTACACGTTTCGTAGATGACCCTTTGTTTTGATTCGAAGTGATAGAACTATGTAGTGTTGATTTGCACCGAGCCCCTGCCTGGTTGCCCCAAAACGGTCTATGCCTTTATCCTGAATATATTCAGGATGAACGCATACACTCCTTTTTCAAGAAAGGCATGGTTGAAGAAGTACTGCCGCATTCAAGCTCCTTACCAGGAGAGACCCATCTCCCTCTTGAAATCCCATTTCTGCAATTCTGCCTTGCTCTCAAGTTATTTTCCGTGGTTCAACCCAAGTCATTTTTACACATTAGGTGTCTTTGCCCATCCTGCAGAGCCATGAATTATAGGCTCCCTGAGATGCCCTGCTCAACTTCCCATTTTCGGAACTGGTCACAAAGCAGCTGGAAATTTTCAAGCCCTATTCTCCTTCTGAGAGCAAGCTTAGATTTGGGTCAATTCTAGATCAGCATTGGAAATTAGAGTGCCAAGTGCCTGTCCAAATATATAGGCATCGTATCTTATTCTTCCCCATTGCAGTTCATCCATGGAACGAATTACAAGCAATAAGAAAGAGCGTTTTGAAAGTGCTGACTTCCCCAAGTGGGGATATTTTCAGGAAAGCTGCTGGAAGCTTGAACCCGAGCACCAGGATATGAGAAGATGAGGTGGCTTTTCATGTTTTTTCGCTGTCCAATGGGGTAGCATCCTGCCGCTGTCCCATGCATGTTTTCACTGTAGGAAGGGTCGTCTGCATTTGGTGATTTCGGGTCCATGGAATCAGGGCAAGGCAGTGTTATTCTAGAAGGGCTGCATTTGCTGACTCATGCTCACGAAGACTCTCAGAGCCACGAGTGTCCTCCCTGAGGTCCCATCCTTCTGTGTGTTAATATATGCTCAAAACAACTTCAATCACAGCCCCTGAACGAAGTCTCGAAGAATTTCTCTCTCACTCACTGCCTTTATTTGCAGTTTGTTTTTCTCTCATGGTGTAGCTGATTGTCAGTACTGTGTTGCTTGCTGCTGTGCATCCACTTGATTCTCTTCCAGAGAGACATCGATAAACTGTTTTTCAAATTCTGACCAGTTGTAAATAATCTTTTCTGTTGTGCAAAGTGGGCTGAGTTCAGTCCTTTGAGTTTTAGAGTAAGTTGTGTTCATTCCCTCTTTGGTCTATATAGAATAGTATCTGTGGTCATTGAAAACACCTGGCTTTTACTCACCTCAAGGGACCTTTGCGCTCCTACAGGCATAAGTGTGTTTGCTAAATCTGTAATTCTTTCTGACATCTGCCATTTCGTTCATGGGATGCAATTTTATATTCCACCTGTACCTCATCTCTTTGATAAACCACTATTTTCTATGTGACTAAATTCGCTGACAATGAGTGTAACTAAGAACACTCCGGTGGTGGAAAGGGACGATATTTCACTCATTTCCTGGCTCACTAATATATCATTGTAGATAAGAATCACATATTCTTCATCCACGTTTTCCGTCCAAGGAAATTTAGATTGTATCCTAGTCGAGGCTTTTGTAAAGAAAGCAGAAGTCAAGGTTGGGTTGCCTGTGTCCTGAGGATCTTTGGTTTTCCTGAAAATATACGTCCTTGAGTGGAAGTGTCCTATGCGCTATAGCTTTGTTTCTTACATTATTTTTAAATACAGCATAGAGTTCGCCAGAGTGCTGATTTCAATTTGCCAACCCACATTCCACAAAATGTGGGTACGGTTTGCCTCCACGCTACCCTGCATTTCTGGTCTTTACACTTTTCGTAGATGACCCTTTGTTTTGATTCGAAGTGATAGAACTATGTAGTAGTGTTGATTTGCACCGAGCCCCTGCCTGGTTGCCCCAAAACGGTCTATGCCTTTATCCTGAATATATTCAGGATAAAGGCATACACCCCTTTTTCGACAAAGGCATTGTTGAAGAAGTACTGCCACATTCTAGCTCCTTACCAGGCGAGACCCATCTCCCTCTTGAAATCCCATTTCTGCAATTCTGCCTTGCTCTCAAGTTATTTTCCGTGGTACAACCCAAGTCATTTTTCCACATTAGGTGTCTTTGCCCATCCTGCAGGGCCATGAATTATAGGCTCCCTGAGATGCCCTGCTCAACTTCCCATTTTCGGAACTGGTCACAAAGCAGCGGGAAATTGTCAAGCCCTATTCTCCTTCTGAGACCAAGCTTAGGCTTGGGTCAATTCTAGATCAGCATTGGAAATTAGAGCGCCAAGTGCCTGTCCAAATATACAGGCATCGTGTCTTATTCTTCCCCATTGCAGTTCATCCATGGAACGAATTCCAAGCTATAAGAAAGAGGGTTTTGAAAGTGCTGAATTCCCCAAGTGGGGATATTTTCAGGAAAGCGGCTGGAAGCTTGAACCCGAGCACCAGGATATGAGAAGATGAGGTGGCTTTTCATGTTTTTTCCCTGTCCAATGGGGTAGCATCCTGCGGCTGTCCCATGCATGTGTTCACTGTAGGAAGGGTCGTCTGCATTTGGTGATTTCGGGTCCATGGAATCAGGGCAAGGCAGTGTTATTCTAGAAGGGCTGCATTTGCTGACTCATGCTCACGAAGACTCTCAGAGCCACGAGTGTCCTCCCTGAGGTTCCAGCCTTCTGTGTGTTAATATATGCTCAAAACAACTTCAATCACAGCCCCTGAACGAAGTCTCAAAGAATTTATCTCTCACTCACTGCCTTTATTTTGCAGTTTGTTTTTCTCACGGGGTGTAGCTGATTATCAGTGCTGTGTTGCTTGCTGCTGTGCATCCACTTGATTCTCTTCCAGAGAGACATCGATAAACTGTTTTTCAAATTCTGACCAGTTGTAAATAATCTTTTCTGGTGTGCAAAGTGGGCTGAGTTCAGTCCTTTGAGTTTTAGAGTAAGTTGTGTTCATTCCCTCTTTGGTCTATATAGAATAGTATCTGTGCTCATTGAAAACACCTGGCTTTTACTCACCTCAAGGGACCTTTGCGCTCCTACAGGCATAAGTGTGTTTGCTAAATCTGTAATTCTTTCTGTCGTCTGCCATTTCGTTCATGGGATGCAATTTTATATTCCACCTGTACCTCATCTCTTTGATAAACCACTATTTTCTATGTGACTAAATTCGCTGAGAATGAGTGTAACTAAGAACACTCCGGTGGTGGCAAGGGACGATATTTCACTCATTTCCTGGCTCACTCATATATCATTGTAGATAAGAATCACATATTCTTCCTCCACGTTTTCCGTCCAAGGAAATTTAGATCGTATCCTAGTTGAGGCTTTTGTAAAGGAAGCAGAAGTAAACGTTGGGTTGCCTGTGTCCTGAGGTTCTTTGGTTTTCCTGAAAATATACGTCCTTGAGTGGAAGTGTCCTATGCGCTATAGCTTTGTTTCTTACATTATTTTCGAATACAGCATAGAGTTCGCCAGAGTGCTGATTTCAATTTGCCATCCCACATTCCACAAAATGTGGGTACGGTTTACCTCCACGCTACCCTGCATTTCTGGTCTTTACACTTTTCGTAGATGACCCCTTGTTTTGATTCGAAGTGATAGAACTATGTAGTGTTGATTTGCACCGAGCCCCTGCCTGGTTGCCCCAAAACGGTCTATGCCTTTATCCTGTATATATTCAGGATAAAGGCATACACCCCTTTTTCGACAAAGGCATGGTTGAAGAAGTACTGCCACATTCTAGCTCCTTACCAGGCGAGACCCATCTCCCTCTTGAATTCCCATTTCTGCAATTCTGCCTTGCTCTCAAGTTATTTTCCGTGGTTCAACCCAACTCATTTTTCCACATTAGGTGTCTTTGCCCATCCTGCAGGGCTATGAATTATAGGATCCCTGAGATGCCCTGCTCAACTTCCCATTTTCGGAACTGGTCACAAAGCAGCAGGAAATTGTCAAGCCCCATTCTCCTTCTGAGACCAAGGTTAGACATGGGTCAATTCTAGATCAGCATTGGAAATTAGAGAGCCAAGTGCTTGTCCAAATATATAGGCATTGTGTCTTATTCTTCCCCATTGCAGTTCATCCATGGAACGAATTCCAAGCTATAAGAAAGAGGGTTTTGAAAGTGCTGACTTCCCCAAGTGGGGATATTTTCAGGAAAGCGGCTGGAAGCTTGAACCCGAGCACCAGGATATGAGAAGATGAGGTGGCTTTTCATGTTTTTTCCCTGTCCAATGGGGTAGCATCCTGCGGCTGTCCCATGCATGTGTTCGCTCTAGGAAGGGTCGTCTGCATTTGGAGATTTCGGGTCCATGGAATCAGGGCAAGGAAGTGTTATTCTAGAAGGGCTGCATTTTCTGACTCATGCTCACGAAGACTCTCAGAGCCACGAGTGTCCTCCCTGAGGTACCAGCCTTCTGTGTGTTAATATATGCTCAAAACAACTTCAATCACATCCCCTGAATGAAGGCTCGAAGAATTTTTCTCTCACTCACTGCCTTTATTTTGCAGTTTGTTTTTCTCACGGGGTGTAGCTGATTGTCAGTGCTGTGTTGCTTGCTGCTGTGCATCCACTTGATTCTCTTCCAGAGAGACATCGATAAACTGTTTTTCAAATTCTGACCAGTTGTAAATAATCTTTTCTGGTGTGTAAAGTGGGCTGAGTTCAGTCCTTTGAGGTTTAGAGTAAGGTGTGTTCATTCGCTCTTTGGTCTATATAGAATAGTATCTGTGCTCATTGAAAACACCTGGCTTTTACTCACCTCAAGGGACCTTTGCGCTCCTACAGGCATAAGTGTGTTTGCTAAATCTGTAATTCTTTCTGTCGTCTGCTATTTCGTTCATGGGATGCAATTTTATATTCCACCTGTACCTCATCTCTTTGATAAACCACTATTTTCTATGTGACTAAATTCGCTGACAATGAGTGTAACTAAGAACACTCCGGTGGTGGCAAGGGACGATATTTCACTCATTTCCTGGCTCACTAATATATCATTGTAGATAAGAATCACATATTCTTCATTCACGTTTTCCGTCCAAGAAAATTTAGATTGTATCCTAGTCGAGGCTTTTGTAAAGAGAGCAGAAGTAAACGTTGGGTTGCCTGTGTCCTGTGGATCTTTGGTTTTCCTGAAAATATACGTCCTTGAATGGAAGTGTCCTATGCGCTATAGATTTGTTTCTTACATTATATTCGAATACAGCATAGAGATCGCCAGAGTGCTGATTTCAATTTGCCATCCCACATTCCACAAAATGTGGGTACTGTTTACCTCCATGTTACCCTGCCGTTCTGGTCTTTACACGTTTCGTAGATGACCCTTTGTTTTGATTCGAAGTGATAGAACTATGTAGTGTTGATTTGCACCGAGCCCCTGCCTGGTTGCCCCAAAACGGTCTATGCCTTTATCCTGAATATATTCAGGATGAACGCATACACTCCTTTTTCAAGAAAGGCATGTTTGAAGAAGTACAGCCGCATTCAAGCTCCTTACCAGGAGAGACCCATCTCCCTCTTGAAATCCCATTTCTGCAATTCTGCCTTGCTCTCAAGTTATTTTCCGTGGTTCAACCCAAGTCATTTTTCCACATTAGGTGTCTTTGCCCATCCTGCAGAGCCATGAATTATAGGCTCCCTGAGATGCCCTGCTCAACTTCCCATTTTCGGAACTGGTCACAAAGCAGCTGGAAATTTTCAAGCCCTATTCTCCTTCTGAGACCAAGCTTAGATTTGGGTCAATTCTAGATCAGCATTGGAAATTAGAGCGCCAAGTGCCTGTCCAAATATATAGGCATCGTGTCTTATTCTTCCCCATTGCAGTTCATCCATGGAACGAATTCCAAGCAATAAGAAAGAGCGTTTTGAAAGTGCTGACTTCCCCAAGTGGGGATATTTTCAGGAAAGCTGCTGGAAGCTTGAACCCGAGCACCAGGATATGAGAAGATGAGGTGGCTTTTCATATTTTTCCCTGTCCAATGGGGTAGCATCCTGCGGCTGTCCCATGCATGTGTTCGCTGTAGGAAGGGTCGTCTGCATTTGGTGATTTCGGGTCCATGGAATCAGGGCAAGGCAGTGTTATTCTAGAAGGGCTGCATTTGCTGACTCATGCTCACGAAGACTCTCAGAGCCACGAGTGTCCTCCCTGAGGTCCCATCCTTCTGTGTGTTAATATATGCTCAAAACAACTTCAATCACAGCCCCTGAACGAAGTCTCAAAGAATTTCTCTCTCACTCACTGCCTTTATTTTGCAGTTTGTTTTTATCTCGTGGTGTAGCTGATTGTCTGTGCTGTGTTGCTTGCTGCTGTGCATCCACTTGATTCTCTTCCAGAGAGACATCGATAAACTGTTTTTCAAATTCTGACCAGTTGTAAATAATCTTTTCTGTTGTGCAAAGTGGGCTGAGTTCAGTCCTTTGAGTTTTAGAGTAAGTTGTGTTCATTCCCTCTTTGGTCTATATAGAATAGTATCTGTGCTCATTGAAAACACCTGGCTTTTACTCACCTCAAGGGACCTTTGCAGTCCTACAGGCATAAGTGTGTTTGCTAAATCTGTAATTCTTTCTGACATCTGCCATTTCGTTCATGGGATGCAATTTTATATTCCACCTGTACCTCATCTCTTTGATAAACCACTATTTTCTATGTGACTAAATTCGCTGACAATGAGTGTAACTAAGAACACTCCGGTGGTGGAAAGGGACGATATTTCACTCATTTCCTGGCTCACTAATATATCATTGTAGATAAGAATCACATATTCTTCATCCACGTTTTCCGTCCAAGGAAACTTAGATTGTATCCTAGTCGAGGCTTTTGTAAAGAAAGCAGAAGTCAAGGTTGGGTTGCCTGTGTCCTGAGGATCTTTGGTTTTCCTGAAAATATAGGTCCTTGAGTGGAAGTGTCCTATGCGCTATAGCTTTGTTTCTTACATTATTTTTGAATACAGCATAGAGTTCGCCAGAGTGCTGATTTCAATTTGCCAACCCACATTCCACAAAATGTGGGTACGGTTTGCCTCCACGCTACCCTGCATTTCTGGTCTTTACACTTTTCGTAGATGACCCTTTGTTTTGATTCGAAATGATAGAACTATGTAGTAGTGTTGATTTGCACCGAGCCCCTGCCTGGTTGCCCCAAAACGGTCTATGCCTTTATCCTGAATATATTCAGGATAAAGGCATACACCCCTTTTTCGACAAAGGCATGGTTGAAGAAGTACTGCCACATTCTAGCTCCTTACCAGGCGAGACCCATCTCCCTCTTGAAATCCCATTTCTGCAATTCTGCCTTGCTCTCAAGTTATTTTCCGTGGTACAACCCAAGTCATTTTTCCACATTAGGTGTCTTTGCCCATCCTGCAGGGCCATGAATTATAGGCTCCCTGAGATGCCCTGCTCAACTACCCATTTTCGGAACTGGTCACAAAGCAGCGGGAAATTGTCAAGCCCTATTCTCCTTCTGAGACCAAGCTTAGGCTTGGGTCAATTCTAGATCAGCATTGGAAATTAGAGCGCCAAGTGCCTGTCCAAATATACAGGCATCGTGTCTTATTCTTCCCCATTGCAGTTCATCCATGGAACGAATTCCAAGCTATAAGAAAGAGGGTTTTGAAAGTGCTGACTTCCCCAAGTGGGGTTATTTTCAGGAAACCGGCTGGAAGCTTGAACCCGAACACCAGGATATGAGAAGATGAGGTGTCTTTTCATATTTTTTCCCTGTCCAATGGGGTAGCATCCTGCGGCTGTCCCATGTATGTGTTCGCTCTAGGAAGGGTCGTCTGCATTTGGAGATTTCGGGTCCATGGAATCAGGGCAAGGCAGTGTTATTGTAGAAGGGCTACATTTGCTGACTCATGCTCACGAAGACTCTCAGAGCCACGAGTGTCCTCCCTGAGGTCCCATCCTTCTGTGTGTTAATATATGCTCAAAACAACTTCAATCACAGCCCATGAACGAAGTCTCGAAGAATTTCTCTCTCACTCACTGCCTTTATTTTGCAGTTTGTTTTTCTCACGGGGGGTAGCTGATTGTCAGTGCTGTGTTGCTTGCTGCTGTGCATCCACTTGATTCTCTTCCAGAGAGACATCGATAAACTGTTTTTCAAATTCTGACCAGTTGTAAATAATCTTTTCTGGTGTGCAAAGTGGGCTGAGTTCAGCCCTTTGAGTTTTAGAGTAAGTTGTGTTCATTCCCTCTTTGGTCTATATAGAATAGTATCTGTGCTCATTGAAAACACCTGGCTTTTACTCACCTCAAGGGACCCTTGCGCTCCTACAGGCATAAGTGTGTTTGCTAAATCTGTAATTCTTTCTGTCGTCTGCCATTTCGTTCATGGGATGCAATTTTATATTCCACCTGTACCTCATCTCTTTGATAAACCACTATTTTCTATGTGACTAAATTCGCTGACAATGAGTGTAACTAAGAACACTCCGGTGGTGGCAAGGGACGATATTTCACTCATTTCCTGGCTCACTAATATATCATTGTAGATAACAATCACATATTCTTCATCCACGTTTTCCGTCCAAGGAAATTTAGATTGTATCCTAGTCGAGGCTTTTGTAAAGAAAGCAGAAGTAAACGTTGGGTTGCCTGTGTCCTGAGGTTCTTTGGTTTTCCTGAAAATATACGTCCTTGAGTGGAAGTGTCCTATGCGCTATAGCTTTGTTTCTTACATTATTTTCGAATACAGCATAGAGTTCACCAGAGTGCTGATTTCAATTTGCCATCCCACATTCCACAAAATGTGGGTACGGTTTACCTCCACGCTACCCTGCATTTCTGGTCTTTACACTTTTCGTAGATGACCCTTTGTTTGGATGGGAAGTGATAGCACTATGTAGTGTTGATTTGCACCGAGCCCCTGCCTGGTTGACCCAAAACGGTCTATGCCTTTATCCTGAATATATTCAGGATAAAGGCATACACCCCTTTTTCAACAAAGGCATGCTTGAAGAAGTACTGCCACATTCTAGCTCCTTACCAGGCGAGACCCATCTCCCTCTTGAAATCCCATTTCTGCAATTCTGCCTTGCTCGCAAGTTATTTTCCGTGGTTCAACCCAAGTCATTTTTCCACATTAGGTGTCTTTGCCCATCCTGCAGGGCCATGAATTATAGGCTCCCTGAGATGCCCTGCTCAACTTCCCACTTTCGGAACTGGTCACAAAGCAGCAGGAAATTGTCAAGCCCTATTCTCCTTCTGAGACCAAGCTTAGACATGGGTCAATTCTAGATCAGCATTGGAAATTAGAGCGCCAAGTGCTTGTCCAAATATATAGGCATCGTGTCTTATTCTTCCCCATTGCAGTTCATCCATGGAACGAATTCCAAGCTATAAGAAAGAGGGTTTTGAAAGTGCTGACTTCCCCAAGTGGGGATATTTTCAGGAAAGCGGCTGGAAGCTTGAACCCGAGCACCAGGATATGAGAAGATGAGGTGGCTTTTCATGTTTTTTCCCTGTCCAATGGGGTAGCATCCTGCGGCTGTCCTATGCATGTGTTCGCTCTAGGAAGGGTCGTCTGCATTTGGAGATTTTGGGTCCATGGAATCAGGGCAAGGCAGTGTTATTCTAGAAGGGCTGCATTTGCTGACTCATGCTCACGAAGACTCTCAGAGCCACGAGTGTCCTCCCTGAGGTCCCAGCCTTCTGTGTGTTAATATATGCTCAAAACAACTTCAATCACAGCCCCTGAACGAAGGCTCGAAGAATTTCTCTCTCACTCACTGCCTTTATTTTGCAGTTTGTTTTTCTCACGGGGTGTAGCTGATTGTCAGTGCTGTGTTGCTTGCTGCTGTGCATCCACTTGATTCTCTTCCAGAGAGACATCGATAAACTGTTTTTCAAATTCTGACCAGTTGTAAATAATCTTTTCTGGTGTGCAAAGTGGGCTGAGTTCAGTCCTTTGAGTTTTAGAGTAAGTTGTGTTCATTCCCTCTTTGGTCTATATAGAATAGTATCTGTGCTCATTGAAAACACCTGGCTTTTCCTCACCTCAAGGGACCCTTGCGCTCCTACAGGCATAAGTGTGTTTGCTAAATCTGTAATTCTTTCTGTCGTCTGCCATTTCGTTCATGGGATGCAATTTTATATTCCACCTGTACCTCAACTCTTTGATAAACCACTATTTTCTATGTGACAAAATTCGCTGAGAATGAGTGTAACTAAGAACACTCCGGTCGTGGCAAGGGACGTTATTTCACTCATTTCCTGGCTCACTAATATATCATTGGAGATAAGAATCACATATTCTTCATCCACGTTTTCCGTCCAAGGAAATTTAGATTGTATACTAGTCGAGGCTTTTGTAAAGAAAGCAGAAGTCAACGCTGGGTTGCCTTTGTCCTGAGGATCTTTGGTTTTCCTAAAAATATACATCCTTGAGTGGAAGTGTCCTATGCGCTATAGCTTTGTTTCTTACATTATTTTCGTATACAGCATAGAGTTCGCCAGAGTGCTGATTTCAATTTGCCATCCCACATTCCACAAAATGTGGGTACGGTTTACCTCCACGCTACCCTGCATTTCTGGTCTTTACACTTTTCGTAGATGACCCTTTGTTTTGATTCGAAGTGATAGAACTATGTAGTGTTGATTTGCACCGAGCCCCTGCCTGGTTGCCCCAAATCGGTCTATTCCTTTATCCTGAATATATTCAGGATAAACGCATACACCCCTTTTTCGACAAAGGCATGGTTGAAGAAGTACTGCCGCATTCTAGCTCCTTACCAGGCGAGACCCATCTCCCTCTTGAAAACCCATTTCTGCAATTCTGCCTTGCTCTCAAGTTATTTTCCGTGGTTCAACCCAAGTCATTTTTCCACATTAGGTGTCTTTGCCCATCCTGCAGGGCCATGAATTATAGGCTCCCTGAGATGCCCTGCTCAACTTCCCACTTTCGGAACTGGTCACAAAGCAGCAGGAAATTTTCAATCCCTATTCTCCTTCTGAGAGCAAGCTTAGATTTGGGTCAATTCTAGATCAGCATTGGAAATTAGAGCACCATGTGCCTGTCCAATTATATAGGCATCATGTCTTATTCTTCCCCATTGCAGTTCATCCATGGAACGAACTCCAAACTATAAGACAGAGGGTTTTGAAAGTGCTGACTTCCACAAGTGGGGATATTTTCAGGAACGCGGATGGAAGCTTGAACCCGAGCACCAGGATATGAGAAGATGAGGTGGCTTTTCATGTTTTTTCCCTGTCCAATGGTGTAGCATCCTGCGGCTGTCCCATGCATGTGTTCGCTGTAGGAAGGGTCGTCTGCATTTGGAGATTTCGGGTCCATGGAATCAGGGCAAGGCTGTGTTATTCTAGAAGGGCTGCATTTGCTGACTCATGCTCACGAAGACTCTCAGAGCCACGAGTGTCCTCCCTGAGGTCCCAGCCTTCTGTGTGTTAATATATGCTCAAAACAACTTCAATCACAGCCCCTGAACGCAGTCTCGAAGAATTTATCTCTCACTCACTGCCTTTATTTTGCACTTTGTTTTTCTCACGGGGTGTAGCTGATTGTCAGTGCTGTGTTGCTTGCTGCTGTGCATCCACTTGATTCTCTTCCAGAGAGACATCGATAAACTGTTTTTCAAATTCTGACCAGTTGTAAATAATCTTTTCTGGTGTGCAAAGTGGGCTGAGTTCAGTCCTTCGAGTTTTAGAGTAAGTTGTGTTCATTCCCTCTTTGGTCTATATAGAATAGTATCTGTGCTCATTGAAAACACCTGGCTTTTACTCACCTCAAGGGACCTTTGCGCTCCTACAGGCATATGTGTGTTTGCTAAATCTGTAATTCTTTCTGTCGTCTGCCATTTCGTTCATGGGATGCAATTTTATATTCCACCTGTACCTCATCTCTTTTATAAACCACTATTTTCTAGGTGACTAAATTCGCTGAGAATGAGTGTAACTAAGAACACTTCGGTGGTGGCAAGGGGCGTTATTTCACTCATTTCCTGGCTCACTAATATATCATTGTAGATAAGAATCACATATTCTTCATCCACGTTTTCCGTCCAAGGAAATTTAGATTGTATCCTAGTCGAGGCTTTTGTAAAGAAAGCAGAAGTAAACGTTGGGTTGCCTGTGTCCTGAGGTTCTTTGGTTTTCCTGAAAATATACGTCCTTGAGTGGAAGTGTCCTATGCGCTATATCTTTGTTTCTTACATTATTTTCGAATACAGCATAGAGTTCACCAGAGTGCTGATTTCAATTTGCCATCCCACATTCCACAAAATGTGGGTACGGTTTACCTCCACGCTACCCTGCATTTCTGGTCTTTACACTTTTCGTAGATGACCCTTTGTTTTGATTCGAAGTGATAGAACTATGTAGTGTTGATTTGCACCGAGCCCCTGCCTGGTTGCCCCAAAACGGTCTATGCCTTTATCCTGAATATATTCAGGATAAAGGCATACACCCCTTTTTCAACAAAGGCATGCTTGAAGAAGTACTGCCGCATTCAAGCTCCTTACCAGGCGAGACCCATCTCCCTCTTGAAATCCCATTTCTGCAATTCTGCCTTGCTCTCAAGTTATTTTCCGTGGTTCAACCCAAGTCATTTTTCCACATTAGGTGTCTTTGCCCATCCTGCAGGGCCATGAATTATAGGCTCCCTGAGATGCCCTGCTCAACTTCCCACTTTCGGAACTGGTCACAAAGCAGCAGGAAATTTTCAATCCCTATTCTCCTTCTGAGAGCAAGCTTAGATTTGGGTCAATTCTAGATCAGCATTGGAAATAAGAGCACCAAGTGCTTGTCCAAATATATAGGCATCGTGTCTTATTCTTCCCCATTGCAGTTCATCCATGGAACGAATTCCAAGCTATAAGAAAGAGGGTTTTGAAAGTGCTGACTTCCCCAAGTGGGGATATTTTCAGGAAAGCGGCTGGAAGCTTGAACCCGAGCACCAGGATATGAGAAGATGAGTTGGCTTTTCATGTTTTTTCCCTGTCCAATGGTGTAGAATCCTGCGGCTGTCCCATGCATGTGTTCGCTCTAGGAAGGGTCGTCTGCATTTGGAGATTTCGGGTCCATGGAATCAGGGCAAGGCAGTGGTATTCTAGAAGGGCTGCATTTGCTGACTCATGCTCACGAAGACTCTCAGAGCCACGAGTGTCCTCACTGAGGTCCCATCCTTCTGTGTGTTAATATATGCTCAAAACAACTTCAATCACAGCCCCTGAACGAAGTCTCCAAGAATTTATCTCTCACTCACTGCCTTTATTTTGCAGTTTGTTTTTCTCACGCGGTGTAGCTGAATGTCAGTGCTGTGCTGCTTGCTGCTGTGCATCCTCTTGATTCTCTTCCAGAGAGACATCGATAAAGTGTTTTTCAAATTCTGACCAGTTGTAAATAATCTTTTCTGGTGTGCAAAGTGGGCTGAGTTCAGTCCTTTGAGTTTTAGAGTAAGTTGTGTTCATTCCTTCTTTGGTCTCTATAGAATAGTATCTGTGCTCATTGAAAACACCTGGCTTTTACTCACCTCAAGGGCCCTTTGCGCTCCTACAGGCATAAGTGTGTTTGCCAAATGTGTAATTCTTTCTCCCGTTTGCCATTGAGTTCATGGGACGCAATTTTATATTCCACCTGTACCTCATATCTTTGATAAACCACTTTTTTCTATTTGACTAAATTCACTGAGAATGATTGTAACTAAGAACAATCCGGTGGCGGCAAGGGACGTTATTTCATTGATTTCCTGGCTCAGTAATATATCATTGTGGATAAGAATCACATATTCTTCATCCATGTTTTCCGTCCAAGGAAATTTAGATTGTATCCTGGTCGAGGCTTTTGTAAAGAGAGCAGCAGTAAACGTTGAGTTGCCTGTGTCCTGGGGATCTTTGGTTTTCCTGAAAATATACGTCCTTGAGTGGAAGTGTCTTTTGTGCTGAAGCTTTGATTCTTACATTATTTTCGAATACACCGTCGACTTTGCCAGAGTGCCAATTGCAATTTGTCATCCCACAATCCACAAAATGTGGGTACGATTTACCTGCATGCTACCCTGCATTTCTGGTCTTTACACTTTTGTTAGATGACCCTTTGTTTTGATGGGAAGCGATAGCACTATGTAGTGTTGATTTGCACCGAGCCCCTGCCTGGTTGCCCAAAAATGGTGTATGGCTTTATCCTGAATATATTCAGGATAAAGGCATACACCCTTTTTGGACCAAGGCATGGTTGAAGAAATACTGCCACATTCTAGGTTCTTACCAGGCGAGACTCATCTCCCTCTTGAAATCCCATTTTTGCAATTCTGCCTTGCTCTCAAGTTCTTTTCTCTGCTTCAACCCGAGTCATTTTTCGACAAAAGGTGTCTTTGACCATCCTGCTGGGCCATGAATTATAGGCTTCCTGCGATTCCCTGCTCAACTTCCCACTTTCAGAACTGGTCACAAAGCAGCAGGAAATTTCCAAGCCCTACTCTCCGTCTGAGAGCAAGCTTAGACTTGGGTTAGTTCTTGTTCAGCTTTGGAAGTTAGAGCGCAATGTGCCTGTCCAAATATATAGGCATCGTGTCTTATTCTTGCCCGTTGCAGTTCATCCATGGAACGAATTCCAAGCTATAAGAAAGAGGGTTTTGAAAGTGCTGACTTCCCCAAGTGGGGATATTTTCAGGAAAGCGGCTGGAAGCTTGAACCCGAGCACCAGGATATGAGAAGGTGAGGTGGCTTTTCATGTTTTTTCCCGTTCCAATGGGGTAGCATCCTGTGGCTGTCCCACGCATGTGTTCGCTGTAGGAAGGGTCGTCTGCATTTGGAGATTTCGGGTCCATGGAATCAGGGCAAGGCTGTGTTATTCTAGAAGTGCTGCATTTGCTGACTCATGCTCACGAAGACTCTCAGACCCACGAGTGTCCTCCCTTAGGTCCCATCCTTCTGTGTGTTAATATATGCTCATAACAACTTCAATCACAGCCCCTGAAAGAAGTCTCTAAGAATTTATCTCTCACTCACTGCCTTTATTTTGCAGTTTATCTTTCTCACGGGGTATAGCTGATTTTGAGTGCTGTGTTGCTTGCTGCTCTGCATCCACTTGATTCTCTTCCAGAGTGACATCCATAAATTGTTTTTCCAATTCTGACCAGTTGTAAATAATCTTTTCTTTTGTGTAAAGTGGGCTGAGTTCAGTCCTTTGAGGTTTAGAGTAAGGTGTGTTGATTCCCTCTTGGGTCTATATGGAACGGTATCTGTGCTCATTGAAAACACCTGGTTTTTCCTCTCCTCAGGTGACCTTTGCGCTCCTACAGGCAAAAGGGTGTTTGTTAAATGTGTAATTCTTTCTCCCGTTTGCCATTGAGTTTATGGGAGGCAATTTTATATTCCACTTGTTCCTCATATCTTTGATAAACCACTTTTTTCTATGTGACTAAATTCACTGAGAATGATTGTAACTACGAACACTCCGGTGGCGGCAAGGGACATTATTTCATTGATTTCCTGGCTCAGTAATATATCATTGTAGATAAGAATCACATATTCTTCATCCATGTTTTCCTTCCAAGGAAATTTAGATTGTATTCTGGTCGAAGCTTTTGTAAAGAGAGCAGCAGTAAACGTTGGGTTGCCTGTGTCCTGAGGAGCTTTGGTTTTCCTGAAAATATACCTCCTTGAGTGGAAGTGTCCTTTGTGCTGTAGCTTTGATTCTTACATTATTTTTGAATACACCATAGACTTCGCCAGAGTGCTGATTGCAATTTGTCATCCCACAATCCACAAAATGTGGGTACGATTTATCTCCACGCTACCCTGCATTTCTGGTCTTTACAGTTTTCTTAGATGACCCTTTGTTTGATGGGATGTGATAGCACTATGTAGTGTTGATTTTCACCGAGCCCCTGCCTGGTTGCCCAAAAACGGTGTATTCCTTTATCCTGAATATATTCAGGATAAAGGCATACACCATTTTTCGATCAAAGCATGGTTGAAGAAGTACTGCCACATTCTAGGTTCTTACCAGGCGAGACCCATCTCCCTCTTGAAATCCCATTTCTGCAATTCTGCCTTGCTCTCAAGTTCTTTTCTCTGCTTCAACCCGAGTCATTTTTCCACATTAGGTGTCTTTGACCATCCTGCAGGTCCATGAATTATAGGCCCCCTGAGATCCCCTGCTCAACTTCCCACATTCAGAACTGGTCACAAAGCAGCAGGAAATTTTCAATCCCTATTCTCCTTCTGAGAGCAAGCTTAGACTTGGGTCAATTCTTGTTCAGCTTTGGAAATAAGGGCGCCATGTGCCTGTCCAAATATATAGGCTTCGTGTCTTATTCTTGCCCATTGCAGTTCATCCATGGAACCAATTCCAAGCTATAAGAAAGAGGGTTTTGAAAGTCCTGACTTCCCCAACTGGGGATATTTTCAGGAATGTGGCTGGAAGTTTGAACACGAGCACCAGGATATGAGAAGATGAGGTGGCTTTTCATGCTTTTTCCCGTTCCAATGGGGTAGCATCCTGTGGCTGTCCCATGCATGTGTTCACTCTAGGAAGGGTCGTCTGCATTTGGAGATTTCGGGTCCATGGAATCAGGGCAAGGCAGTGTTATTCTAGAAGGGCTGCATTTGCTGACTCATGCACACGAAGACTCTAAGACCCACGAGTGTTCTCCCTTAGGTCCCATCCTTCTGTGTGTTAATATATGCTCAAAACAACTTCAATCACAGCCCCTGAACGAAGTCTCTAAGAATTTATCTCTCACTCACTTCCATTACTTTGCAGTTTATTTTTCTCACGGGGTGTAGCTGATTTTGAGTGCTGTGTTGCTTGCTGCTGTGCATCCACTTGATTCTCTTCCAGGGAGACATCCATAAATTGTTTTTCCAATTCTGACCAGTTGTAAATAATCTTTTCTGGTGTGCAAAGTGGGCTGAGTTCAGTCCTTTCAGGTTTAGAGTATGTTGTGTTGATTCCCTCTTTGGTCTATATGGAATGGTATCTGTGCTCATTGAGAACACCTGGTTTTTCCTCACCTCAAGTGACCTTTGCACTCCTACAGGCATAAGGGTGTGTGCTGAATGTGTAATTTTTTCTACCGTTTGCCATTGAGTTCATGGGACGCAATTTTATATTCCACCTGTACCTCATAGGTTTGATAAAACACTTTTTTCTATGTGACTAAATTCACTGAGAATGATTGTAACTAAGAACACTCCGGTGGCGGCAAGGCACTTTATTTCATTGATTTCCTCGCTCAGTAATATGTCATTGTGGATAAGAATCACATAATCTTCATTCATGTTTTCCGCCCAAGGAAATTTAGATTTTATCCTGGTGGAGGCTTGTGTAAAGAGAGCAGCAGTAAACGTTGGGTTGCCTGTGTCCTGAGGATCTTTGGTTTCCCTGAAAATATACGTCCTTGAATATAAGTGTCGAATGTGCTGTAGCATTGATTCTTACATTATTTTCGAATACACCATAGACTTCGCCAGAGTGCCGATTGCAATTTGCCATCCCACAATCCACAAAATGTGGGTACGATTTACCTCCACGCTACCCTGCATTTCTGGTCTTTACAGTTTTCGTAGATGACCCTTTGTTTTGATTCGAAGTGATAGCACTATGTAGTGATGATTTGCACCTAGCCCCTGCCTGGTTGCCCAAAATTGGTGTATGCCTTTATGCTGAATATATTCAGCATAAAGGCATACACCCGTTTTCGACAAAGGCATGGTTGAAAAAGTACGTCCACATTCTAGGTTCTTACCAGGCGAGACCCATCTCCCTCTTGAAATCCCATATTTGCAATTCTTCCTTGCTCTCAATTTCTTTTGTCTGCTTCAACCCGAGTCATTTTTCCACATTAGGTGTCTTTGACCATCCTGCAGGGCCATGAATTATACGCTGCCTGGGATCCCCTGCACAACTTCCCACTTTCAGAACTGGTCACAAAGCAGCAGGAAATTTTCAAGCCCTATTCTCCTTCTGAGAGCAAGCTTAGACTTGAGTCAATTCTTGTTCAGCTTTGGAAATTAGAGCGCCATGTGCCTGTCCAAATATATAGGCATCGTGTCTGTTTCTTCCCTGAGGCAGTTCATCCATGGAACCAGTTCCAAGCTATAAGAAAGAGGGTTTTGAAATTGCTGACTTCCCCGAGTGGGGATATTTTCAGGAAAGCTGCTGGAAGCTTGAAGCCAAGCACCAGGATATGAGAACATGAGGTGGCTTTTCATGTTTTTTCCCTGTCCAATGGGGTAGCATCCTGCGGCTGTCCCATGCATGTGTTCACTGTAGGTATGGTCGTTTGCATTTGGAGATTTCGTGCCCATGGAATCAGGGCAAGGCAGTGTTATTCTAGAAGGGCTGCATTTGCTGACTCATGCTCACGAAGACTCTCAGAGCCACGAGTGTCCTCCCTGAGGTCCCAGCCTTCTGTGTGTTAATATATGCTCAAAACAACTTCATTCACAGTCCCTGAACGAAGTCTCGAAGAATTTATCTCTCACTCACTGCCTTTATTTTGCAGTTTGTTTTTCTCACGGGGTGTAGCTGATTGTCAGTGCTGTGTTGCTTGCTGCTGTGCATCCACTTGATTCTCTTCCAGAGAGACATCGATAAACTGTTTTTCAAATTCTGACCAGTTGTAAATAATATTTTCTGGTGTGTAAAGTGGGCTGAGTTCAGTCCTTTGCGGTTTAGAGTAAGGTGTGTTCATTCCCTCTTTGGTCTATATAGAATAGTATCTGTGCTCATTGAAAACACCTGGCTTTTACTCACCTCAAGGGACATTTGGGCTCCTACAGGCATAAGTGTGTTTGCTAAATCTGTAATTCTTTCTGTCGTCTGCCATTTCGTTCATGGGATGCAATTTTATATTCCACCTGTACGTCATCTCTTTGATAAACCACTATTTTCTATGTGACTAAATTCGCTGAGAATGAGTGTAACTAAGAACACTCCGGTGGTGGCAAGGGACGATATTTCACTCATTTCCTGGCTCACTAATATATCATTGTAGATAAGAATCACATATTCTTCATCCACGTTTTCCGTCCAAGGAAATTTAGATCGTATCCTAGTCGAGGCTTTTGTAAAGAAAGCAGAAGTCAACGTTGGGTTGCCTGTGTCCTGAGGTTCTTTGGTTTTCCTGAAAATATACGTCCTTGAGTGGAAGTGTCCTATGCGCTATAGCTTTGTTTCTTACATTATTTTCGAATACAGCATAGAGTTCGCCAGAGTGCTGATTTCAATTTGCCATCCCACATTCCACAAAATGTGGGTACGGTTTGCCTCCACGCTACCCTGCATTTCTTGTCTTTACACTTTTCGTAGATGACCCTTTGTTTTGATTCGAAGTGATAGAACTATGTAGTGTTGATTTCCACCGAGCCCCTGCCTGGTTGCCCCAAAACGGTCTATGCCTTTATCCTGAATATATTCAGGATAAAGGCATACACCCCTTTTTCGACACAGGCATGGTTGAAGAAGTACTGCCACATTCTAGCTCCTTACCAGGCGAGACCCATCTCCCTCTTGAAATCCCATTTCTGCAATTCTGCCTTGCTCTCAAGTTATTTTCCGTGGTTCAACCCAAGTTATTTTTCCACATTAGGTGTCTTTGCCCATCCTGCAGGGCCATGAATTATAGGCTCCCTGAGATGCCCTGCTCAACTTCCCACTTTCGGAACTGGTCACAAAGCAGCAGGAAATTGTCAAGCCCTATTCTCCTTCTGAGACCAAGCTTAGACATGGGTCAATTCTAGATCAGCATTGGAAATTAGAGCGCCAAGTGCTTGTCCAAATATATAGGCATCGTGTCTTATTCTTCCCCATTGCAGTTCATCCATGGAACGAATTCCAAGCTATAAGAAAGAGGGTTTTGAAAGTGCTGACTTCCCCAAGTGGGGATATTTTCAGGAAAGCGGCTGGAAGCTTGAACCCGAGCACCAGGATATGAGAAGATGAGGTGGCTTTTCATGTTTTTTCCCTGTCCAATGGGGTAGCATCCAGCGGCTGTCCCATGCATGTGTTCGCTGTAGGAAGGGTCGTCTGCATTTGGAGATTTCGGGTCCATGGAATCAGGGCAAGGCAGTGTTATTCTAGAAGGGCTGCATTTGCTGACTCATGCTCACGAAGACTCTCAGACCCACGAGTGTCCTCCCTGAGGTCCCATGCTTCTGTGTGTTAATATATGCTCAAAACAACTTCAATCACAGACCCTGGACGAAGTCTCGAAGAATTTCTCTCTCACTCACTGCCTTTATTTTGCAGTTTGTTTTTCTCACGGGGTGTAGCTGATTGTCAGTGCTGTGTTGCTTGCTGCTGTGCATCCACTTGATTCTCTTCCAGAGAGACATCGATAAACAGTTTTTCAAATTCTGACCAGTTGTAAATAATCTTTTCTGGTGTGCAAAGTGGGCTGAGTTCAGTCCTTTGAGTTTTAGAGTAAGTTGTGTTCATTCCCTCTTTGGTCTATATAGAATAGTATCTGTGCTCATTGAAAACACCTGGCTTTTACTCACCTCAAGGGACCCTTGCGCTCCTACAGGCATAAGTGTGTTTGCTAAATCTGTAATTCTTTCTGTCGTCTGCCATTTCGTTCATGGGATGCAATTTTATATTCCACCTGTACCTCAACTCTTTGATAAACCACTATTTTCTATGTGACAAAATTCGCTGAGAATGAGTGTAACTAAGAACACTCCGGTCGTGGCAAGGGACGTTATTTCACTCATTTCCCGGCTCTCTAATATATCATTGTAGATAAGAATCACATATTCTTCATCCACGTTTTCCGTCCAAGGAAATTTAGATTGTATACTAGTCGAGGCTTTTGTAAAGAAAGCAGAAGTCAACGCTGGGTTGCCTTTGTCCTGAGGATCTTTGGTTTTCCTGAAAATATACGTCCTTGAGTGGAAGTGTCCTATGCGCTATAGCTTTGTTTCTTACATTATTTTCGTATACAGCATAGAGTTCGCCAGAGTGCTGATTTCAATTTGCCATCCCACATTCCACAAAATGTGGGTACGGTTTACCTCCACGCTACCCTGCATTTCTGGTCTTTACACTTTTCGTAGATGACCCTTTGTTTTGATTCGAAGTGATAGAACTATGTAGTGTTGATTTGCACCGAGCCCCTGCCTGGTTGCCCCAAATCGGTCTATGCCTTTATCCTGAATATATTCAGGATAAACGCATACACCCCTTTTTCGACAAAGGCATGGTTGAAGAAGTACTGCCGCATTCTAGCTCCTTACCAGGCGAGACCCATCTCCCTCTTGAAATCCCATTTCTGCAATTCTGCCTTGCTCTCAAGTTATTTTCCGTGGTTCAACCCAAGTCATTTTACCACATTAGGTGTCTTTGCCCATCCTGCAGGGCCATGAATTATAGGCTCCCTGAGATGCCGTGCTCAACTTCCCATTTTCAGAACTGGTCACAAAGCAGCAGGAAATTTTCAATCCCTATTCTCCTTCTGAGAGCAAGCTTAGATTTGGGTCAATTCTAGATCAGCATTGGAAATTAGAGCACCATGTGCCTGTCCAATTATATAGGCATCATGTCTTATTCTTCCCCATTGCAGTTCATCCATGGAACGAACTCCAAACTATAAGACAGAGGGTTTTGAAAGTGCTGACTTCCACAAGTGGGGATATTTTCAGGAACGCGGCTGGAAGCTTGAACCCGAGCACCAGGATATGAGAAGATGAGGTGGCTTTTCATGTTTTTTCCCTGTCCAATGGTGTAGCATCCTGCGGCTGTCCCATGCATGTGTTCGCTCTAGGAAGGGTCGTCTGCATTTGGAGATTTCGGGTCCATGGAATCAGGGCAAGGCAGTGGTATTCTAGAAGGGCTGCATTTGCTGACTCATGCTCACGAAGACTCTCAGAGCCACGAGTGTCCTCCCTGAGGTCCCATCCTTCTGTGTGTTAATATATGCTCAAAACAACTTCAATCACAGCCCCTGAACGAAGTCTCCAAGAATTTATCTCTCACTCACTGCCTTTATTTTGCAGTTTGTTTTTCTCACGCGGTGTAGCTGATTGTCAGTGCTGTGCTGCTTGCTGCTGTGCATCCTCTTGATTCTCTTCCAGAGAGACATCGATAAAGTGTTTTTCAAATTCTGACCAGTTGTAAATAATCTTTTCTGGTGTGCAAAGTGGGCTGAGTTCAGTCCTTTGAGTTTTAGAGTAAGTTGTGTTCATTCCCTCTTTGGTCTCTATAGAATAGTATCTGTGCTCATTGAAAACACCTGGCTTTTACTCACCTCAAGGGCCCTTTGCGCTCCTACAGGCATAAGTGTGTTTGCCAAATGTGTAATTCTTTCTCCCGTTTGCCATTGAGTTCATGGGACGCAATTTTATATTCCACCTGTACCTCATATCTTTGATAAACCACTTTTTTCTATTTGACTAAATTCACTGAGAATGATTGTAACTAAGAACAATCCGGTGGCGGCAAGGGACGTTATTTCATTGATTTCCTGGCTCAGTAATATATCATTGTGGATAAGAATCACATATTCTTCATCCATGTTTTCCATCCAAGGAAATTTAGATTGTATCCTGGTCGAGGCTTTTGTAAAGAGAGCAGCAGTAAACGTTGAGTTGCCTGTGTCCTGGGGATCTTTGGTTTTCCTGAAAATATACGTCCTTGAGTGGAAGTGTCTTTTGTGCTGTAGCTTTGATTCTTACATTATTTTCGAATACACCGTCGACTTTGCCAGAGTGCCGATTGCAATTTGCCATCCCACAATCCACAAAATGTGGGTACGATTTACCTGCATGCTACCCTGCATTTCTGGTCTTTACACTTTTGTTAGATGACCCTTTGTTTTGATGGGAAGCGATAGCACTATGTAGTGTTGATTTGCACCGAGCCCCTGCCTGGTTGCCCAAAAATGGTGTATGGCTTTATCCTGAATATATTCAGGATAAAGGCATACACCCTTTTTGGACCAAGGCATGGTTGAAGAAATACTGCCACATTCTAGGTTCTTACCAGGCGAGACTCATCTCCCTCTTGAAATCCCATTTTTGCAATTCTGCCTTGCTCTCAAGTTCTTTTCTCTGCTTCAACCCGAGTCATTTTTCGACAAAAGGTGTCTTTGACCATCCTGCTGGGCCATGAATTATAGGCTTCCTGCGATTCCCTGCTCAACTTCCCACTTTCAGAACTGGTCACAAAGCAGCAGGAAATTTCCAAGCCCTACTCTCCGTCTGAGAGCAAGCTTAGACTTGGGTTAGTTCTTGTTCAGCTTTGGAAGTTAGAGCGCAATGTGCCTGTCCAAATATATAGGCATCGTGTCTTATTCTTGCCCGTTGCAGTTCATCCATGGAACGAATTCCAAGCTATAAGAAAGAGGGTTTTGAAAGTGCTGACTTCCCCAAGTGGGGATATTTTCAGGAAAGCGGCTGGAAGCTTGAACCCGAGCACCAGGATATGAGAAGCTGAGGTGGCTTTTCATGTTTTTTCCCGTTCCAATGGGGTAGCATCCTGTGGCTGTCCCACGCATGTGTTCGCTGTAGGAAGGGTCGTCTGCATTTGGAGATTTCGGGTCCATGGAATCAGGGCAAGGCTGTGTTATTCTAGAAGTGCTGCATTTGCTGACTCATGCTCACGAAGACTCTCAGACCCACGAGTGTCCTCCCTTAGGTCCCATCCTTCTGTGTGTTAATATATGCTCATAACAACTTCAATCACAGCCCCTGAAAGAAGTCTCTAAGAATTTATCTCTCACTCACTGCCTTTATTTTGCAGTTTATCTTTCTCACGGGGTATAGCTGATTTTGAGTGCTGTGTTGCTTGCTGCTCTGCATCCACTTGATTCTCTTCCAGAGTGACATCGATAAATTGTTTTTCCAATTCTGACCAGTTGTAAATAATCTTTTCTTTTGTGTAAAGTGGGCTGAGTTCAGTCCCTTGAGGTTTAGAGTAAGTTGTGTTCATTACCTCTTTGGTCTATATAGAATAGTATCTGTGCTCATTGAAAACACCTGGCTTTTACTCACCTCACGGGACCTTTGCGCTCCTACAGGCATAAGTGTGTTTGCTAAATCTGTAATTCTTTCTGTCGTCTGCCATTTCGTTCATGGGATGCAATTTTATATTCCACCTGTACCTCATCTCTTTGATAAACCACTATTTTCTATGTGACTAAATTCGCTGAGAATGAGTGTAACTAAGAACACTCCGGTGGTGGCAAGGGACGATATTTCACTCATTTCCTGGCTCACTAATATATCATTGTAGATAAGAATCACATATTCTTCATCCACGTTTTCCGTCCAAGGAAATTTAGATCGTATCCTAGTCGAGGCTTTTGTAAAGAAAGCAGAAGTAAACGTTGGGTTGCCTGTGTCCTGAGGTTCTTTGGTTTTCCTGAAAATATACGTCCTTGAGTGGAAGTGTCCTATGCGCTATAGCTTTGTTTCTTACATTATTTTCGAATACAGCATAGAGTTCGCCAGAGTGCTGATTTCAATTTGCCATCCCACATTCCACAAAATGTGGGTACGATTTGCCTCCACGCTACCCTGCATTTCTGGTCTTTACACTTTTCATAGATGACCCTTTGTTTTGATTCGAAGTGATAGAACTATGTAGTGTTGATTTGCACCGAGCCCCTGCCTGGTTGCCCCAAAACGGTCTATGCCTTTATCCTGAATATATTCAGGATAAAGGCATACACCCCTTTTTCGACACAGGCATGGTTGAAGAAGTACTGCCACATTCTAGCTCCTTACCAGGCGAGACCCATCTCCCTCTTGAAATCCCATTTCTGCAATTCTGCCTTGCTCTCAAGTTATTTTCCGTGGTTCAACCCAAGTCATTTTTCCACATTAGGTGTCTTTGCCCATCCTGCAGGGCCATGAATTATAGGCTCCCTGAGATGCCCTGCTCAACTTCCCACTTTCGGAACTGGTCACAAAGCAGCAGGAAATTTTCAATCCCTATTCTCCTTCTGAGAGCAAGCTTAGATTTGGGTCAATTCTAGATCAGCATTGGAAATTAGAGCGCCAAGTGCTTGTCCAAATATATAGGCATCGTGTCTTATTCTTCCCCATTGCAGTTCATCCATGGAACGAATTCCAAGCTATAAGAAAGAGGGTTTTGAAAGTGCTGACTTCCCCAAGTGGGGATATTTTCAGGAAAGCGGCTGGAAGCTTGAACCCGAGCACCAGGATATGAGAAGATGAGGTGGCTTTTCATGTTTTTTCCCTGTCCAATGGGGTAGCATCCTGCGGCTGTCCCATGCATGTGTTCGCTGTAGGAAGGGTCGTCTGCATTTGGAGATTTCGGGTCCATGGAATCAGGGCAAGGCAGTGTTATTCTAGAAGGGCTGCATTTGCTGACTCATGCTCACGAAGACTCTCAGACCCACGAGTGTCCTCCGTGAGGTCCTATGCTTCTGTGTGTTAATATATGCTCAAAACAACTTCAATCACAGCCCCTGGACGAAGTCTCGAAGAATTTCTCTCTCACTCACTGCCTTTATTTTGCAGTTTGTTTTTCTCACGGGGTGTAGCTGATTGTCAGTGCTGTGTTGCTTGCTGCTGTGCATCCACTTGATTCTCTTCCAGAGAGACATCGATAAACTGTTTTTCAAATTCTGACCAGTTGTAAAAAATCTTTTCTGGTGTGCAAAGTGGGCTGAGTTCAGTCCTTTGAGTTTTAGAGTAAGTTGTGTTCATTCCCTCTTTGGTCTATATAGAAGAGTATCTGTGCTCATGGAAAACACCTGGCTTTTACTCACCTCAAGGGACCCTTGCGCTCCTACAGGCATAAGTGTGTTTGCTAAATCTGTAATTCTTTCTGTCGTCTGCCATTTCGTTCATGGGATGCAATTTTATATTCCACCTGTACCTCAACTCTTTGATAAACCACTATTTTCTATGTGACAAAATTCGCTGAGAATGAGTGTAACTAAGAACACTCCGGTCGTGGCAAGGGACGTTATTTCACTCATTTCCTGGCTCTCTAATATATCATTGTAGATAAGAATCACATATTCTTCATCCACGTTTTCCGTCCAAGGAAATTTAGATTGTATACTAGTCGAGGCTTTTGTAAAGAAAGCAGAAGTCAACGCTGGGTTGCCTTTGTCCTGAGGATCTTTGGTTTTCCTGAAAATATACGTCCTTGAGTGGAAGTGTCCTATGCGCTATAGCTTTGTTTCTTACATTATTTTCGTATACAGCATAGAGTTCGCCAGAGTGCTGATTTCAATCTGCCATCCCACATTCCACAAAATGTGGGTATGGTTTACCTCCACGCTACCCTGCATTTCTGGTCTTTACACTTTTCGTAGATGACCCTTTGTTTTGATTCGAAGTGATAGAACTATGTAGTGTTGATTTGCACCGAGCCCCTGCCTGGTTGCCCCAAATCGGTCTATGCCTTTATCCTGAATATATTCAGGATAAACGCATACACCCCTTTTTCGACAAAGGCATGGTTGAAGAAGTACTGCCACATTCTAGCTCCTTACCAGGCGAGACCCATCTCCCTCTTGAAATCCCATTTCTGCAATTCTGCCTTGCTCTCAAGTTATTTTCCGTGGTTCAACCCAAGTCATTTTACCACATTAGGTGTCTTTGCCCATCCTGCAGGGCCATGAATTATAGGCTCCCTGAGATGCCCTGCTCAACTTCCCATTTTCGGAACTGGTCACAAAGCAGCAGGAAATTTTCAAGCCCTATTCTCCTTCTGAGAGCAAGCTTAGATTTGGGTCAATTCTAGATCAGCATTGGAAATTAGAGCACCATGTGCCTGTCCAATTATATAGGCATCATGTCTTATTCTTCCCCATTGCAGTTCATCCATGGAACGAACTCCAAACTATAAGACAGAGGGTTTTGAAAGTGCTGACTTCCCCAAGTGGAGATATTTTCAGGAACGCGGCTGGAAGCTTGAACCCGAGCACCAGGATATGAGAAGATGAGGTGGCTTTTCATGTTTTTTCCCTGTCCAATGGTGTAGCATCCTGCGGCTGTCCCACGCATGTGTTCGCTCTAGGAAGGGTCGTCTGCATTTGGAGATTTCGGGTCCATGGAATCAGGGCAAGGCAGTGGTATTCTAGAAGGGCTGCATTTGCTGACTCATGCTCACGAAGACTCTCAGAGCCACGAGTGTCCTCCCTGAGGTCCCATCCTTCTGTGTGTTAATATATGCTCAAAACAACTTCAATCACAGCCCCTGAACGAAGTCTCCAAGAATTTATCTCTCACTCACTGCCTTTATTTTGCAGTTTGTTTTTCTCACGCGGTGTAGCTGATTGTCAGTGCTGTGCTGCTTGCTGCTGTGCATCCTCTTGATTCTCTTCCAGAGAGACATCGATAAAGTGTTTTTCAGATTCTGACCAGTTGTAAATAATCTTTTCTGGTGTGCAAAGTGGGCTGAGTTCAGTCCTTTGAGTTTTAGAGTAAGTTGTGTTCATTCCCTCTTTGGTCTCTATAGAATAGTATCTGTGCTCATTGAAAACACCTGGCTTTTACTCACCTCAAGGGCCCTTTGCGCTCCTACAGGCATAAGTGTGTTTGCCAAATGTGTAATTCTTTCTCCCGTTTGCCATTGAGTTCATGGGACGCAATTTTATATTCCACCTGTACCTCATATCTTTGATAAACCACTTTTTTCTATTTGACTAAATTCACTGAGAATGATTGTAACTAAGAACAATCCGGTGGCGGCAAGGGACGTTATTTCATTGATTTCCTGGCTCAGTAATATATCATTGTGGATAAGAATCACATATTCTTCATCCATGTTTTCCGTCCAAGGAAATTTAGATTGTATCCTGGTCGAGGCTTTTGTAAAGAGAGCAGCAGTAAACGTTGAATTGCCTGTGTCTTGGGGATCTTTGGTTTTCCTGAAAATATACGTCCTTGAGTGGAAGTGTCTTTTGAGCTGTAGCTTTGATTCTTACATTATTTTCGAATACACCGTCGACTTTGCCAGAGTGCCGATTGCAATTTGCCATCCCACAATCCACAAAATGTGGGTACGATTTACCTGCATGCTACCCTGCATTTCTGGTCTTTACACTTTTGTTAGATGACCCTTTGTTTTGATGGGAAGCGATAGCACTATGTAGTGTTGATTTGCACCGAGCCCCTGCCTGGTTGCCCAAAAATGGTGTATGGCTTTATCCTGAATATATTCAGGATAAAGGCATACACCCTTTTTGGACCAAGGCATGGTTGAAGAAATACTGCCACATTCTAGGTTCTTACCAGGCGAGACTCATCTCCCTCTTGAAATCCCATTTTTGCAATTCTGCCTTGCTCTCAAGTTCTTTTCTCTGCTTCAACCCGAGTCATTTTTCGACAAAAGGTGTCTTTGACCATCCTGCTGGGCCATGAATTATAGGCTTCCTGTGATTCCCTGCTCAACTTCCCACTTTCAGAACTGGTCACAAAGCAGCAGGAAATTTCCAAGCCCAACTCTCCGTCTGAGAGCAAGCTTAGACTTGGGTTAGTTCTTGTTCAGCTTTGGAAGTTAGAGCGCAATGTGCCTGTCCAAATATATAGGCATCGTGTCTTATTCTTGCCCGTTGCAGTTCATCCATGGAACGAATTCCAAGCTATAAGAAAGAGGGTTTTGAAAGTGCTGACTTCCCCAAGTGGGGATATTTTCAGGAAAGCGGCTGGAAGCTTGAACCCGAGCACCAGGATATGAGAAGGTGAGGTGGCTTTTCATGTTTTTTCCCGTTCCAATGGGGTAGCATCCTGTGGCTGTCCCACGCATGTGTTCGCTGTAGGAAGGGTCGTCTGCATTTGGAGATTTCGGGTCCATGGAATCAGGGCAAGGCTGTGTTATTCTAGAAGTGCTGCATTTGCTGACTCATGCTCACGAAGACTCTCAGACCCACGAGTGTCCTCCCTTAGGTCCCATCCTTCTGTGTGTTAATATATGCTCATAACAACTTCAATCACAGCCCCTGAAAGAAGTCTCTAAGAATTTATCTCTCACTCACTGCCTTTATTTTGCAGTTTATCTTTCTCACGGGGTATAGCTGATTTTGAGTGCTGTGTTGCTTGCTGCTCTGCATCCACTTGATTCTCTTCCAGAGTGACATCCATAAATTGTTTTTCCAATTCTGACCAGTTGTAAATAATCTTTTCTTTTGTGTAAAGTGGGCTGAGTTCAGTCCTTTGATGTTTAGAGTAAGGTGTGTTGATTCCCTCTTGGGTCTATATGGAATGGTATCTGTGCTCATTGAAAACACCTGGTTTTTCCTCACCTCAGGTGACCTTTGCGCTCCTACTGGCAAAAGGGTGTTTGTTAAATGTGTAATTCTTTCTCCCGTTTGCCATTGCGTTTATGGGAGGCAATTTTATATTCCACTTGTTCCTCATATCTTTGATAAACCACTTTTTTCTATGTGACTAAATTCACTGAGAATGATTGTAACTACGAACACTCCGGTAGCGGCAAGGGACATTATTTCATTGATTTCCTGGCTCAGTAATATATCGTTGTAGATAAGAATCACATATTCTTCATCCATGTTTTCCTTCCACGGAAATTTAGATTGTATTCTGGTCGAAGCTTTTGTAAAGAGAGCAGCAGTAAACGTTGGGTTGCCTGTGTCCTGAGGAGCTTTGGTTTTCCTGAAAATATACCTCCTTGAGTGGAAGTGTCCTTTGTGCTGTAGCTTTGATTCTTACATTATTTTTGAATACACCATAGACTTCGCCAGAGTGCCGATTGCAATTTGCCATCCCACAATCCACAAAATGTGGGTACGATTTATCTCCACGCTACCCTGCATTTCTGGTCTTTACAATTTTCTTAGATGACCCTTTGTTTTGATGGGATGTGATAGCACTATGTACTGTTGATTTTCACCGAGCCCCTGCCTGGTGGCCCCAAAACGGTGTATTCCTTTATCCTGAATATATTCAGGATAAAGGCATACACCATTTTTCGATCAAAGCATGGTTGAAGAAGTACTGCCACATTCTAGGTTCTTACCAGGCGAGACCCATCTCCCTCTTGAAATCCCATTTCTGCAATTCTGCCTTGCTCTCAAGTTCTTTTCTCTGCTTCAACCCGAGTCACTTTTCCACATTAAGTGTCTTTGACCATCCTGCAGGTCCATGAATTATAGGCCCCCTGAGATCCCCTGCTCAACTTCCCACATTCGGAACTGGTCACAAAGCAGCAGGAAATTTTCAATCCCTATTCTCCTTCTGAGAGCAAGCTTAGACTTGGGTCAATTCTTGTTCAGCTTTGGAAATAAGGGCGCCATGTGCCTGTCCAAATATATAGGCTTCGTGTCTTATTCTTGCCCATTGCAGTTCATCCATGGAACCAATTCCAAGCTATAAGAAAGAGGGTTTTGAAAGTCCTGACTTCCCCAACTGGGGATATTTTCAGGAATGTGGCTGGAAGCTTGAACCCGAGCACCAGGATATGAGAAGATGAGGTGGCTTTTCATGCTTTTTCCCGTTCCAATGGGGTAGCATCCTGTGGCTGTCCCATGCATGTGTTCACTCTAGGAAGGGTCGTCTGCATTTGGAGATTTCGGGTCCATGGAATCAGGGCAAGGCAGTGTTATTCTAGAAGGGCTGCATTTGCTGACTCATGCACACGAAGACTCTAAGACCCACGAGTGTTCTCCCTTAGGTCCCATCCTTCTGTGTGTTAATATATGCTCAAAACAACTTCAATCACAGCCCCTGAACGAAGTCTCTAAGAATTTATCTCTCACTCACTGCCATTACTTTGCAGTTTATTTTTCTCACGGGGTGTAGCTGATTTTGAGTGCTGTGTTGCTTGCTGCTGTGCATCCACTTGATTCTCTTCCAGGGAGACATCCATAAATTGTTTTTCCAATTCTGACCAGTTGTAAATAATCTTTTCTGGTGTGCAAAGTGGGCTGAGTTCAGTCCTTTCAGGTTTAGAGTAAGTTGTGTTGATTCCCTCTTTGGTCTATATGGAATGGTATCTGTGCTCATTGAGAACACCTGGTTTTTCCTCACCTCAAGTGACCTTTGCACTCCTACAGGCATAAGGGTGTGGGCTGAATGTGTAATTTTTTCTACCGTTTGCCATTGAGTTCATGGGACGCAATTTTATATTCCACCTGTACCTCATAGGTTTGATAAAACACTTTTTTCTATGTGACTAAATTCACTGAGAATGATTGTAACAAAGAAAACTCCGGTGGCGGCAAGGCACTTTATTTCATTGATTTCCTCGCTCAGTAATATGTCATTGTGGATAAGAATCACATAATCTTCATTCATGTTTTCCGCCCAAGGAAATTTAGATTTTATCCTGGTGGAGGCTTGTGTAAAGAGAGCAGCAGTAAACGTTGGGTTGCCTGTGTCCTGAGGATCTTTGGTTTCCCTGAAAATATACGTCCTTGAATATAAGTGTCGAATGTGCTGTAGCATTGATTCTTACATTATTTTCGAATACACCATAGACTTCGCCAGAGTGCCGATTGCAATTTGCCATCCCACAATCCACAAAATGTGGGTACGATTTACCTCCACGCTACCCTGCATTTCTGGTCTTTACAGTTTTCGTAGATGACCCTTTGTTTTGATTCGAAGTGATAGCACTATGTAGTGATGATTTGCACCTAGCCCCTGCCTGGTTGCCCAAAATTGGTGTATGCCTTTATGCTGAATATATTCAGCATAAAGGCATACACCCGTTTTCGACAAAGGCATGGTTGAAAAAGTACGTCCACATTCTAGGTTCTTACCAGGCGAGACCCATCTCCCTCTTGAAATCCCATATTTGCAATTCTTCCTTGCTCTCAATTTCTTTTGTCTGCTTCAACCCGAGTCATTTTTCCACATTAGGTGTCTTTGACCATCCTGCAGGGCCATGAATTATACGCTGCCTGGGATCCCCTGCACAACTTCCCACTTTCAGAACTGGTCACAAAGCAGCAGGAAATTTTCAAGCCCTATTCTCCTTCTTAGAGCAAGCTTAGACTTGCGTCAATTCTTGTTCAGCTTTGGAAATTAGAGCGCCATGTGCCTGTCCAAATATATAGGCATCGTGTCTGTTTCTTCCCTGAGGCAGTTCATCCATGGAACCAGTTCCAAGCTATAAGAAAGAGGGTTTTGAAATTGCTGAATTCCCCGAGTGGGGATATTTTCAGGAAAGCTGCTGGAAGCTTGAAGCCGAGCACCAGGATATGAGAACATGAGGTGGCTTTTCATGTTTTTTCCCTGTCCAATGGGGTAGCATCCTGCGGCTGTCCCATGCATGTGTTCACTGTAGGTATGGTCGTTTGCATTTGGAGATTTCGTGCCCATGGAATCAGGGCAAGGCAGTGTTTTTCTAGAAGGGCTGCATTTGCTAACTCATGCTCACGAAGACTCTCAGAGCCACGAGTGTCCCCCATAGGTCCCATCCTTCTGTGTGTTAATATATGCTCAAAACAACTTCAATCACAGCCCCTAAACAAAGTCTTTATGATGTTATCTCTCACTCACTGCCTTTATTTTGCAGTTTGTTTTTCTCACGGGGTGTAGCTGATTGTCAGTGCTGTGTTGATGCTGCTGTGCATCCACTTGATTCTCTTCCAGAGAGACATCGATATACTGTTTTTCAAATTCTGACCAGTTGTAAATAATCTTTTCTGGTGTGTAAAGTGGGCTGAGTTCAGTCCTTTGCGGTTTAGAGTAAGGTGTGTTCATTCCCTCTTTGGTCTATATAGAATAGTATCTGGGCTCATTGAAAACACCTGGCTTTTACTCACCTCAAGGGACATTTGGGCTCCTACAGGCATAAGTGTGTTTGCTAAATCTGTAATTCGTTCTGTCGTCTGCCATTTCGTTCATGGAATGCAATTTTATATTCCACCTGTACCTCATCTCTTTGATAAACCACTATTTTCTATGTGACTAAATTCGCTGACAATGAGTGTAACTAAGAACACTCCGGTGGCGGCAAGGGACGATATTTCACTCATTTCCTGGCTCACTCATATATCATTGTAGATAAGAATCACATATTCTTCATCCACGTTTTCCGTCCAAGGAAATTTAGATCGTATCCTAGTCGAGGCTTTTGTAAAGAAAGCAGAAGTAAACGTTGGGTTGCCTGTGTCCTGAGGTTCTTTGGTTTTCCTGAAAATATACGTCCTTGAGTGGAAGTGTCCTATGCGCTATAGCTTTGTTTCTTACATTATTTTCGAATACAGCATAGAGTTCGCCAGAGTGCTGATTTCAATTTGCCATCCCACATTCCACAAAATGTGGGTACGGTTTACCTCCACGCTACCCTGCATTTCTGGCCTTTACACTTTTCGTAGAAGACCCTTGGTTTGGATGGGAAGTGATAGCACTATGTAGTGTTGATTTGCACCGAGCCCCTGCCTGGTTGCCCCAAAACGGTCTATGCCTTTATCCTGAATATATTCAGGATAAAGGCATACACCCCTTTTTCGACAAAGGCATGGTTGAAGAAGTACTGCCACATTCTACCTCCTTACAAGGCGAGACCCATCTCCCTCTTGAAATCCCATTTCTGCAATTCTGCCTTGTTCTCAAGTTATTTTCCGTGGTTCAACCCAAGTCATTTTTCCACATTAGGTGTCTTTGCCCACCCTGCAGGGCCATGAATTATAGGCTCCCTGAGATGCCCTGCTCAACTTCCCACTTTCGGAACTGGTCACAAAGCAGCAGGAAATTGTCAAGCCCTATTCTCCTTCTGAGACCAAGCTTAGACATGGGTCAATTCTAGATCAGCATTGGAAATTAGAGCGCCAAGTGCTTGTCCAAATATATAGGCATCGTGTCTTATTCTTCCCCATTGCAGTTCATCCATGGAACGAATTCCAAGCTATAAGAAAGAGGGTTTTGAAAGTGCTGACTTCCCCAAGTGGGGATATTTTCAGGAAAGCGGCTGGAAGCTTGAACCCGAGCACCAGGATATGAGAAGATGAGGTGGCTTTTCATGTTTTTTCCCTGTCCAATGGGGTAGCATCCTGCGGCTGTCCCATGCATGTGTTCACTGTAGGAAGGGTCGTCTGCATTTGGTGATTTCGGGTCCATGGAATCAGGGCAAGGCAGTGTTATTCTAGAAGGGCTGCATTTGCTGACTCATGCTCACGAAGACTCTCAGAGCCACGAGTGTCCTCCCTGAGGTTCCAGCCTTCTGTGTGTTAATATATGCTCAAAACAACTTCAATCACAGCCCCTGAACGAAGTCTCAAAGAATTTATCTCTCATTAACTGCCTTTATTTTGCAGTTTGTTTTTCTCACGGGGTGTAGCTGATTGTCAGTGCTGTGTTGCTTGCTGCTGTGCATCCACTTGATTCTCTTCCAGAGAGACATCGATAAACTGTTTTTCAAATTCTGACCAGTTGTAAATAATCTTTTCTGGTGTGCAAAGTGGGCTGAGTTCAGTCTTTTGAGTTTTAGAGTAAGTTGTGTTCATTCCCTCTTTGGTCTATATAGAATGGTATCTGTGCTCATTGAAAACACCTGGCTTTTACTCACCTCAAGGGACCTTTGCGCTCCTACAGGCATAAGTGTGTTTGCTAAATCTGTAATTCTTTCTGTCGTCTGCCATTTCGTTCATGGGATGCAATTTTATATTCCACCTGTACCTCATCTCTTTGATAAACCACTATTTTCTATGTGACTAAATTCGCTGAGAATGAGTGTAACTAAGAACACTCCGGTGGTGGCAAGGGACGATATTTCACTCATTTCCTGGCTCACTCATATATCATTGTAGATAAGAATCACATATTCTTCATCCACGTTTTCCGTCCAAGGAAATTTAGATCGTATCCTAGTTGAGGCTTTTGTAAAGGAAGCAGAAGTAAACGTTGGGTTGCCTGTGTCCTGAGGTTCTTTGGTTTTCCTGAAAATATACGTCCTTGAGTGGAAGTGTCCTATGCGCTATAGCTTTGTTTCTTACATTATTTTCGAATACAGCATAGAGTTCGCCAGAGTGCTGATTTCAATTTGCCATCCCACATTCCACAAAATGTGGGTACGGTTTACCTCCACGCTACCCTGCATTTCTGGTCTTTACACTTTTCGTAGATGACCCCTTGTTTTGATTCGAAGTGATAGAACTATGTAGTGTTGATTTGCACCAAGACCCTGCCTGGTTGCCCCAAAACGGTCTATGCCTTTATCCTGTTTATATTCAGGATAAAGGCATACACCCCTTTTTCGACAAAGGCATGGTTGAAGAAGTACTGCCACATTCTAGCTCCTTACCAGGCGAGACCCATCTCCCTCTTGAATTCCCATTTCTGCAATTCTGCCTTGCTCTCAAGTTATTTTCCGTGGTTCAACCCAACTCATTTTTCCACATTAGGTGTCTTTGCCCATCCTGCAGGGCTATGAATTATAGGATCCCTGAGATGCCCTGCTCAACTTCCCATTTTCGGAACTGGTCACAAAGCAGCAGGAAATTGTCAAGCCCCATTCTCCTTCTGGGACCAAGGTTAGACATGGGTCAATTCTAGATCAGCATTGGAAATTAGAGAGCCAAGTGCTTGTCCAAATATATAGGCATCGTGTCTTATTCTTCCCCATTGCAGTTCATCCATGGAACGAATTCCAAGCTATAAGAAAGAGGGTTTTGAAAGTGCTGACTTCCCCAAGTGGGGATATTTTCAGGAAAGCGGCTGGAAGCTTGAACCCGAGCACCAGGATATGAGAAGATGAGGTGGCTTTTCATGTTTTTTCCCTGTCCAATGGGCTAGCATCCTGCGGCTGTCCCATGCATGTGTTCGCTCTAGGAAGGGTCGTCTGCATTTGGAGATTTCGGGTCCATGGAATCAGGGCAAGGCAGTGTTATTCTAGAAGGGCTGCATTTGCTGACTCATGCTCACGAAGACTCTCAGAGCCACGAGTGTCCTCCCTGAGGTCCCAGCCTTCTGTGTGTTAATATATGCTCAAAACAACTTCAATCACATCCCCTGAATGAAGGCTCGAAGAATTTTTCTCTCACTCAATGCCTTTATTTTGCAGTTTGTTTTTCTCACGGGGTGTAGCTGACTGTCAGTGCTGTGTTGCTTGCTGCTGTGCATCCACTTGATTCTCTTCCAGAGAGACATCGATAAACTGTTTTTCAAATTCTGACCAGTTGTAAATAATCTTTTCTGGTGTGTAAAGTGGGCTGAGTTCAGTCCTTTGAGGTTTAGAGTAAGGTGTGTTCATTCGCTCTTTGGTCTATATAGAATAGTATCTGTGCTCATTGAAAACACCTGGCTTTTACTCACCTCAAGGGACCTTTGCGCTCCTACAGGCATAAGTGTGTTTGCTAAATCTGTAATTCTTTCTGTCGTCTGCCATTTCGTTCATGGGATGCAATTTTATATTCCACCTGTACCTCATCTCTTTGATAAACCACTATTTTCTATGTGACTAAATTCGCTGACAATGAGTGTAACTAAGAACACTCCGGTGGTGGCAAGGGACGATATTTCACTCATTTCCTGCCTCACTAATATATCATTGTAGATAAGAATCACATATTCTTCATTCACGTTTTCCGTCCAAGAAAATTTAGATTGTATCCTAGTCGAGGCTTTTGTAAAGAGAGCAGAAGTAAACGTTGGGTTGCCTGTGTCCTGTGGATCTTTGGTTTTCCTGAAAATATACGTCCTTGAATGGAAGTGTCCTATGCGCTATAGATTTGTTTCTTACATTATATTCGAATACAGCATAGAGTTCGCCAGAGTGCTGATTTCAATTTGCCATCCCACATTCCACAAAATGTGGGTACGGTTTACCTCCATGTTACCCTGCCTTTCTGGTCTTTACACGTTTCGTAGATGACCCTTTGTTTTGATTCGAAGTGATAGAACTATGTAGTGTTGATTTGCACCGAGCCCCTGCCTGGTTGCCCCAAAACGGTCTATGCCTTTATCCTGAATATATTCAGGATGAACGCATACACTCCTTTTTCAAGAAAGGCATGTTTGAAGAAGTACTGCCGCATTCAAGCTCCTTACCAGGAGAGACCCATCTCCCTCTTGAAATCCCATTTCTGCAATTCTGCCTTGCTCTCCAGTTATTTTCCGTGGTTCAACCCAAGTCATTTTTCCACATTAGGTGTCTTTGCCCATCCTGCAGAGCCATGAATTATAGGCTCCCTGAGATGCCCTGCTCAACTTCCCATTTTCGGAACTGGTCACAAAGCAGCTGGAAATTTTCAAGCCCTATTCTCCTTCTGAGAGCAAGCTTAGATTTGGGTCAATTCTAGATCAGCATTGGAAATTAGAGCGCCAAGTGCCTGTCCAAATATATAGGCATCGTGTCTTATTCTTCCCCATTGCAGTTCATCCATGGAACGAATTCCAAGCAATAAGAAAGAGCGTTTTGAAAGTGCTGACTTCCCCAAGTGGGGATATTTTCAGGAAAGCTGCTGGAAGCTTGAACCCGAGCACCAGAATATGAGAAGATGAGGTGGCTTTTCATATTTTTCCCTGTCCAATGGGGTAGCATCCTGCGGCTGTCCCATGCATGTGTTCGCTGTAGGAAGGGTCGTCTGCATTTGGTGATTTCGGGTCCATGGAATCAGGGCAAGGCAGTGTTATTCTAGAAGGGCTGCATTTGCTGACTCATGCTCACGAAGACTCTCAGAGCCACGAGTGTCCTCCCTGAGGTCCCATCCTTCTGTGTGTTAATATATGCTCAAAACAACTTCAATCACAGCCCCTGAACGAAGTCTCGAAGAATTTCTCTCTCACTCACTGCCTTTATTTGCAGTTTGTTTTTCTCTCGTGGTGTAGCTGATTGTCTGTGCTGTGTTGCTTGCTGCTGTGCATCCACTTGATTCTCTTCCAGAGAGACATCGATAAACTGTTTTTCAAATTCTGACCAGTTGTAAATAATCTTTTCTGTTGTGCAAAGTGGGCTGAGTTCAGTCCTTTGAGTTTTAGAGTAAGTTGTGTTCATTCCCTCTTTGGTCTATATAGAATAGTATCTGTGGTCATTGAAAACACCTGGCTTTTACTCACCTCAAGGGACCTTTGCGCTCCTACAGGCATAAGTGTGTTTGCTAAATCTGTAATTCTTTCTGACATCTGCCATTTCGTTCATGGGATGCAATTTTATATTCCACCTGTACCTCATCTCTTTGATAAACCACTATTTTCTATGTGACTAAATTCGCTGACAATGAGTGTAACTAAGAACACTCCGGTGGTGGAAAGGGACGATATTTCACTCATTTCCTGGCTCACTAATATATCATTGTAGATAAGAATCACATATTCTTCATCCACGTTTTCCGTCCAAGGAAATTTAGATTGTATCCTAGTCGAGGCTTTTGTAAAGAAAGCAGAAGTCAAGGTTGGGTTGCCTGTGTCCTGAGGATCTTTGGTTTTCCTGAAAATATACGTCCTTGAGTGGAAGTGTCCTATGCGCTATAGCTTTGTTTCTTACATTATTTTTGAATACAGCATAGAGTTCGCCAGAGTGCTGATTTCAATTTGCCAACCCACATTCCACAAAATGTGGGTACGGTTTGCCTCCACGCTACCCTGCATTTCTGGTCTTTACACTTTTCGTATATGACCCTTTGTTTTGATTCGAAGTGATAGAACTATGTAGTAGTGTTGATTTGCACCGAGCCCCTGCCTGGTTGCCCCAAAACGGTCTATGCCTTTATCCTGAATATATTCAGGATAAAGGCATACACCCCTTTTTCGACAAAGGCATGGTTGAAGAAGTACTGCCACATTCTAGCTCCTTACCAGGCGAGACCCATCTCCCTCTTGAAATCCCATTTCTGCAATTCTGCCTTGCTCTCAAGTTATTTTCCGTGGTACAACCCAAGTCATTTTTCCACATTAGGTGTCTTTGCCCATCCTGCAGGGCCATGAATTATAGGCTCCCTGAGATGCCCTGCTCAACTTCCCATTTTCGGAACTGGTCACAAAGCAGCGGGAAATTGTCAAGCCCTATTCTCCTTCTGAGACCAAGCTTAGGCTTGGGTCAATTCTAGATCAGCATTGGAAATTAGAGCGCCAAGTGCCTGTCCAAATATACAGGCATCGTGTCTTATTCTTCCCCATTGCAGTTCATCCATGGAACGAATTCCAAGCTATAAGAAAGAGGGTTTTGAAAGTGCTGACTTCCCCAAGTGGGGTTTTTTTCAGGAAACCGGCTGGAAGCTTGAACCCGAACACCAGGATATGAGAAGATGAGGTGTCTTTTCATGTTTTTTCCCTGTCCAATGGGGTAGCATCCTGCGGCTGTCCCATGCATGTGTTCGCTCTAGGAAGGGTCGTCTGCATTTGGAGATTTCGGGTCCATGGAATCAGGGCAAGGCAGTGTTATTCTAGAAGGGCTACATTTGCTGACTCATGCTCACGAAGACTCTCAGAGCCACGAGTGTCCTCCCTGAGGTCCCATCCTTCTGTGTGTTAATATATGCTCAAAACAACTTCAATCACAGCCCATGAACGAAGTCTCGAAGAATTTCTCTCTCACTCACTGCCTTTATTTTGCAGTTTGTTTTTCTCACGGGGGGTAGCTGATTGTCAGTGCTGTGTTGCTTGCTGCTGTGCATCCACTTGATTCTCTTCCAGAGAGACATCGATAAACTGTTTTTCAAATTCTGACCAGTTGTAAATAATCTTTTCTGGTGTGCAAAGTGGGCTGAGTTCAGCCCTTTGAGTTTTAGAGTAAGTTGTGTTCATTCCCTCTTTGGTCTATATAGAATAGTATCTGTGCTCATTGAAAACACCTGGCTTTTACTCACCTCAAGGGACCCTTGCGCTCCTACAGGCATAAGTGTGTTTGCTAAATCTGTAATTCTTTCTGTCGTCTGCCATTTCGTTCATGGGATGCAATTTTATATTCCACCTGTACCTCATCTCTTTGATAAACCACTATTTTCTATGTGACTAAATTCGCTGACAATGAGTGTAACTAAGAACACTCCGGTGGTGGCAAGGGACGATATTTCACTCATTTCCTGGCTCACTAATATATCATTGTAGATAAGAATCACATATTCTTCATCCACGTTTTCCGTCCAAGGAAATTTAGATTGTATCCTAGTCGAGGCTTTTGTAAAGAAAGCAGAAGTAAACGTTGGGTTGCCTGTGTCCTGAGGTTCTTTGGTTTTCCTGAAAATATACGTCCTTGAGTGGAAGTGTCCTATGCGCTATAGCTTTGTTTCTTACATTATTTTCAAATACAGCATAGAGTTCACCAGAGTGCTGATTTCAATTTGCCATCCCACATTCCACAAAATGTGGGTACGGTTTACCTCCACGCTACCCTGCATTTCTGGTCTTTACACTTTTCGTAGATGACCCTTTGTTTTGATTCGAAGTGATAGAACTATGTAGTGTTGATTTGCACCGAGCCCCTGCCTGGTTGCCCCGAAACGGTCTATTCCTTTATCCTGAATATATTCAGGATAAAGGCATACACCCCTTTTTCAACAAAGGCATGCTTGAAGAAGTACTGCCACATTCTAGCTCCTTACCAGGCGAGACCCATCTCCCTCTTGAAATCCCATTTCTGCAATTCTGCCTTGCTCGCAAGTTATTTTCCGTGGTTCAACCCAAGTCATTTTTCCACATTAGGTGTCTTTGCCCATCCTGCAGGGCCATGAATTATAGGCTCCCTGAGATGCCCTGCTCAACTTCCCACTTTCGGAACTGGTCACAAAGCAGCAGGAAATTGTCAAGCCCTATTCTCCTTCTGAGACCAAGCTTAGACATGGGTCAATTCTAGATCAGCATTGGAAATTAGAGCGCCAAGTGCTTGTCCAAATATATAGGCATCGTGTCTTATTCTTCCCCATTGCAGTTCATCCATGGAACGAATTCCAAGGTATAAGAAAGAGGGTTTTGAAAGTGCTGACTTCCCCAAGTGGGGATATTTTCAGGAAAGCGGCTGGAAGCTTGAACCCGAGCACCAGGATATGAGAAGATGAGGTGGCTTTTCATGTTTTTTCCCTGTCCAATGGGGTAGCATCCTGCGGCTGTCCCATGCATGTGTTCGCTCTAGGAAGGGTCGTCTGCATTTGGTGATTTCGGGTCCATGGAATCAGGGCAAGGCACTGTTATTCTAGAAGGGCTGCATTTGCTGACTCATGCTCACGAAGACTCTCAGAGCCACGAGTGTCCTCCCTGAGGTCCCAGCCTTCTGTGTGTTAATATATGCTCAAAACAACTTCAATCACAGCCCCTGAACGAAGTCTCGAAGAATTTTTCTCTCACTCACTGCCTTTATTTTGCAGTTTGTTTTTCTCACGGGGTGTAGCTGATTGTCAGTGCTGTGTTGCTTGCTGCTGTGCATCCACTTGATTCTCTTCCAGAGAGACATCGATAAACTGTTTTTCAAATTCTGACCAGTTGTAAATAATCTTCTCTGGTGTGCAAAGTGGGCTGAGTTCAGTCCTTTGAGTTTTAGAGTAAGTTGTGTTCATTCCCTCTTTGGTCTATAGAGAATAGTATCTGTGCTCATTGAAAACACCTGGCTTTTACTCACCTCAAGGGACCTTTGCGCTCCTACAGGCATAAGTGTGTTTGCTAAATCTGTAATTCTTTCTGTCGTCTGCCATTTCGTTCATGGGATGCAATTTTATATTCCACCTGTACCTCATCTCTTTGATAAACCACTATTTTCTATGTGACTAAATTCGCTGAGAATGAGTGTAACTAAGAACACTCCGGTGGTGGCAAGGGACGATATTTCACTCATTTCCTGGCTCACTCATATATCATTGTAGATAAGAATCACATATTCTTCATCCACGTTTTCCGTCCAAGGAAATTTAGATCGTATCCTAGTTGAGGCTTTTGTAAAGGAAGCAGAAGTAAACGTTGGGTTGCCTGTGTCCTGAGGTTCTTTGGTTTTCCTGAAAATATACGTCCTTGAGTGGAAGTGTCCTATGCGCTATAGCTTTGTTTCTTACATTATTTTCGAATACAGCATAGAGTTCGCCAGCGTGCTGATTTCAATTTGCCATCCCACATTCCACAAAATGTGGGTACGGTTTACCTCCACGCTACCCTGCATTTCTGGTCTTTACACTTTTCGTAGATGACCCCTTGTTTTGATTCGAAGTGATAGAACTATGTAGTGTTGATTTGCACCAAGCCCCTGCCTGGTTGCCCCAAAACGGTCTATGCCTTTATCCTGTATATATTCAGGATAAAGGCATACACCCCTTTTTCGACAAAGGCATGGTTGAAGAAGTACTGCCACATTCTAGCTCCTTACCAGGCGAGACCCATCTCCCTCTTGAATTACCATTTCTGCAATTCTGCCTTGCTCTCAAGTTATTTTCCGTGGTTCAACCCAACTCATTTTTCCACATTAGGTGTCTTTGCCCATCCTGCAGGGCTATGAATTATAGGATCCCTGAGATGCCCTGCTCAACTTCCCATTTTCGGAACTGGTCACAAAGCAGCAGGAAATTGTCAAGCCCCATTCTCCTTCTGAGACCAAGGTTAGACATGGGTCAATTCTAGATCAGCATTGGAAATTAGAGAGCCAAGTGCTTGTCCAAATATATAGGCATCGTGTCTTATTCTTCCCCATTGCAGTTCATCCATGGAACGAATTCCAAGCTATAAGAAAGAGGGTTTTGAAAGTGCTGACTTCCCCAAGTGGGGATATTTTCAGGAAAGCGGCTGGAAGCTTGAACCCGAGCACCAGGATATGAGAAGATGAGGTGGCTTTTCATGTTTTTTCCCTGTCCAATGGGGTAGCATCCTGCGGCTGTCCCATGCATGTGTTCGCTCTAGGAAGGGTCGTCTGCATTTGGAGATTTCGGGTCCATGGAATCAGGGCAAGGCAGTGTTATTCTAGAAGGGCTGCATTTGCTGACTCATGCTCACGAAGACTCTCAGAGCCACGAGTGTCCTCCCTGAGGTCCCAGCCTTCTGTGTGTTAATATATGCTCAAAACAACTTCAATCACATCCCCTGAATGAAGGCTCGAAGAATTTTTCTCTCACTCACTGCCTTTATTTTGCAGTTTGTTTTTCTCACGGGGTGTAGCTGATTGTCAGTGCTGTGTTGCTTGCTGCTGTGCATCCACTTGATTGTCTTCCAGAGAGACATCGATAAATTGTTTTTCAAATTCTGACCAGTTGTAAATAATCTTTTCTGGTGTGTAAAGTGGGCTGAGTTCAGTCCTTTGAGGTTTAGAGTAAGGTGTGTTCATTCGCTCTTTGGTCTATATAGAATAGTATCTGTGCTCATTGAAAACACCTGGCTTTTACTCACCTCAAGGGACCTTTGCGCTCCTACAGGCATAAGTGTGTTTGCTAAATCTGTAATTCTTTCTGTCGTCTGCCATTTCGTTCATGGGATGCAATTTTATATTCCACCTGTACCTCATCTCTTTGATAAACCACTATTTTCTATGTGACTAAATTCGCTGAGAATGAGTGTAACTAAGAACACTCCGGTGGTGGCAAGGGACGATATTTCACTCATTTCCTGGCTCACTAATATATCATTGTAGATAAGAATCACATATTCTTCATTCACGTTTTCCGTCCAAGAAAATTTAGATTGTATCCTAGTCGAGGCTTTTGTAAAGAGAGCAGAAGTAAACGTTGGGTTGCCTGTGTCCTGTGGATCTTTGGTTTTCCTGAAAATATACGTCCTTGAATGGAAGTGTCCTATGCGCTATAGATTTGTTTCTTACATTATATTCGAATACAGCATAGAGTTCGCCAGAGTGCTGATTTCAATTTGCCATCCCACATTCCACAAAATGTGGGTACGGTTTACCTCCATGTTACCCTGCCTTTCTGGTCTTTACACGTTTCGTAGATGACCCTTTGTTTTGATTCGAAGTGATAGAACTATGTAGTGTTGATTTGCACCGAGCCCCTGCCTGGTTGCCCCAAAACGGTCTATGCCTTTATCCTGAATATATTCAGGATGAACGCATACACTCCTTTTTCAAGAAAGGCATGTTTGAAGAAGTACTGCCGCATTCAAGCTCCTTACCAGGAGAGACCCATCTCCCTCTTGAAATCCCATTTCTGCAATTCTGCCTTGCTCTCAAGTTATTTTCCGTGGTTCAACCCAAGTCATTTTTCCACATTAGGTGTCTTTGCCCATCCTGCAGAGCCATGAATTATAGGCTCCCTGAGATGCCCTGCTCAACTTCCCATTTTCGGAACTGGTCACAAAGCAGCTGGAAATTTTCAAGCCCTATTCTCCTTCTGAGACCAAGCTTAGATTTGGGTCAATTCTAGATCAGCATTGGAAATTAGAGCGCCAAGTGCCTGTCCAAATATATAGGCATCGTGTCTTATTCTTCCCCATTGCAGTTCATCCATGGAACGAATTCCAAGCAATAAGAAAGAGCGTTTTGAAAGTGCTGACTTCCCCAAGTGGGGATATTTTCAGGAAAGCTGCTGGAAGCTTGAACCCGAGCACCAGGATATGAGAAGATGAGGTGGCTTTTCATATTTTTCCCTGTCCAATGGGGTAGCATCCTGCGGCTGTCCCATGCATGTGTTCGCTGTAGGAAGGGTCGTCTGCATTTGGTGATTTCGGGTCCATGGAATCAGGGCAAGGCAGTGTTATTCTAGAAGGGCTGCATTTGCTGACTCATGCTCACGAAGACTCTCAGAGCCACGAGTGTCCTCCCTGAGGTCCCATCCTTCTGTGTGTTAATATATGCTCAAAACAACTTCAATCACAGCCCCTGAACGAAGTCTCGAAGAATTTCTCTCTCACTCACTGCCTTTATTTGCAGTTTGTTTTTCTCTCGTGGTGTAGCTGATTGTCTGTGCTGTGTTGCTTGCTGCTGTGCATCCACTTGATTCTCTTCCAGAGAGACATCGATAAACTGTTTTTCAAATTCTGACCAGTTGTAAATAATCTTTTCTGTTGTGCAAAGTGGGCTGAGTTCAGTCCTTTGAGTTTTAGAGTAAGTTGTGTTCATTCCCTCTTTGGTCTATATAGAATAGTATCTGTGGTCATTGAAAACACCTGGCTTTTACTCACCTCAAGGGACCTTTGCGCTCCTACAGGCATAAGTGTGTTTGCTAAATCTGTAATTCTTTCTGACATCTGCCATTTCGTTCATGGGATGCAATTTTATATTCCACCTGTACCTCATCTCTTTGATAAACCACTATTTTCTATGTGACTAAATTCGCTGACAATGAGTGTAACTAAGAACACTCCGGTGGTGGCAAGGGACGATATTTCACTCATTTCCTGGCTCACTAATATATCATTGGAGATAAGAATCACATATTCTTAATCCACGTTTTCCGTCCAAGGAAATTTAGATTGTATCCTAGTCGAGGCTTTTGTAAAGAAAGCAGAAGTAAACGTTGGGTTGCCTGTGTCCTGAGGTTCTTTGGTTTTCCTGAAAATATACGTCCTTGAGTGGAAGTGTCCTATGCGCTATAGCTTTGTTTCTTACATTATTTTCGAATACAGCATAGAGTTCACCAGAGTGCTGATTTCAATTTGCCATCCCACATTCCACAAAATGTGGGTACTGTTTACCTCCACGCTACCCTGCATTTCTGGTCTTTACACTTTTCGTAGATGACCCTTTGTTTTGATTCGAAGTGATAGAACTATGTAGTGTTGATTTGCACCGAGCCCCTGCCTGGTTGCCCCAAAACGGTCTATTCCTTTATCCTGAATATATTCAGGATAAAGGCATACACCCCTTTTTCAACAAAGGCATGCTTGAAGAAGTACTGCCACATTCTAGCTCCTTACCAGGCGAGACCCATCTCCCTCTTGAAATCCCATTTCTGCAATTCTGCCTTGCTCGCAAGTTATTTTCCGTGGTTCAACCCAAGTCATTTTTCCACATTAGGTGTCTTTGCCCATCCTGCAGGGCCATGAATTATAGGCTCCCTGAGATGCCCTGCTCAACTTCCCACTTTCGGAACTGGTCACAAAGCAGCAGGAAATTGTCAAGCCCTATTCTCCTTCTGAGACCAAGCTTAGACATGGGTCAATTCTAGATCAGCATTGGAAATTAGAGCGCCAAGTGCTTGTCCAAATATATAGGCATCGTGTCTTATTCTTCCCCATTGCAGTTCATCCATGGAACGAATTCCAAGGTATAAGAAAGAGGGTTTTGAAAGTGCTGACTTCCCCAAGTGGGGATATTTTCAGGAAAGCGGCTGGAAGCTTGAACCCGAGCACCAGGATATGAGAAGATGAGGTGGCTTTTCATGTTTTTTCCCTGTCCAATGGGGTAGCATCCTGCGGCTGTCCCATGCATGTGTTCGCTCTAGGAAGGGTCGTCTGCATTTGGAGATTTTGGGTCCACGGAATCAGGGCAAGGCAGTGTTATTCTAGAAGGGCTGCATTTGCTGACTCATGCTCACGAAGACTCTCAGAGCCACGAGTGTCCTCCCTGAGGTCCCAGCCTTCTGTGTGTTAATATATGCTCAAAACAACTTCAATCACAGCCCCTGAACGAAGTCTCGAAGAATTTTTCTCTCACTCACTGCCTTTATTTTGCAGTTTGTTTTTCTCACGGGGTGTAGCTGATTGTCAGTGCTGTGTTGCTTGCTGCTGTGCATCCACTTGATTCTCTTCCAGAGAGACATCGATAAACTGTTTTTCAAATTCTGACCAGTTGTAAATAATCTTTTCTGGTGTGCAAAGTGGGCTGAGTTCAGTCCTTTGAGTTTTAGAGTAAGTTGTGTTCATTACCTCTTTGGTCTATATAGAATAGTATCTGTGCTCATTGAAAACACCTGGCTTTTCCTCACCTCAAGGGACCCTTGCGCTCCTACAGGCATAAGTGTGTTTGCTAAATCTGTAATTCTTTCTCTCGTCTGCCATTTCGTTCATGGGATGCAATTTTATATTCCACCTGTACCTCAACTCTTTGATAAACCACTATTTTCTATGTGACAAAATTCGCTGAGAATGAGTGTAACTAAGAACACTCCGGTGGTGGCAAGGGACGTTATTTCACTCATTTCCTGGCTCACTAATATATCATTGGAGATAAGAATCACATATTCTTCATCCACGTTTTCCGTCCAAGGAAATTTAGATTGTATACTAGTCGAGGCTTTTGTAAAGAAAGCAGAAGTCAACGCTGGGTTGCCTTTGTCCTGAGGATCTTTGGTTTTCCTGAAAATATACGTCCTTGAGTGGAAGTGTCCTATGCGCTATAGCTTTGTTTCTTACATTATTTTCGAATACAGCATAGAGTTCGCCAGAGTGCTGATTTCAATTTGCCATCCCACATTCCACAAAATGTGAGTAGAGTTTACCTCCACGCTACCCTGCATTTCTGGTCTTTACACTTTTCGTAGATGACCCTTTGTTTGGATGGGAAGTGATAGCACTATGTAGTGTTGATTTGCACCGAGCCCCTGCCTGGTTGCCCCAAATCGGTCTATGCCTTTATCCTGAATATATTCAGGATAAACGCATACACCCCTTTTTCGACACAGGCATGGTTGAAGAAGTACTGCCGCATTCTAGCTCCTTACCAGGCGAGACCCATCTCCCTCTTGAAATCCCATTTCTGCAATTCTGCCTTGCTCTCAAGTTATTTTCCGTGGTTCAACCCAAGTCATTTTTCCACATTAGGTGTCTTTGCCCATCCTGCAGGGCCATGAATTATAGGCTCCCTGAGATGCCCTGCTCAACTTCCCACTTTCGGAACTGGTCACAAAGCAGCAGGAAATTTTCAATCCCTATTCTCCTTCTGAGAGCAAGCTTAGATTTGGGTCAATTCTAGATCAGCATTGGAAATTAGAGCACCATGTGCCTGTCCAATTATATAGGCATCATGTCTTATTCTTCCCCATTGCAGTTCATCCATGGAACGAACTCCAAACTATAAGACAGAGGGTTTTGAAAGTGCTGACTTCCACAAGTGGGGATATTTTCAGGAACGCGGATGGAAGCTTGAACCCGAGCACCAGGATATGAGAAGATGAGGTGGCTTTTCATGTTTTTTCCCTGTCCAATGTTGTAGCATCCTGCGGCTGTCCCATGCATGTGTTCGCTGTAGGAAGGGTCGTCTGCATTTGGAGATTTCGGGTCCAGGGAATCAGGGCAAGGCTGTGTTATTCTAGAAGTGCTGCATTTGCTGACTCATGCTCACGAAGACTCTCAGAGCCACGAGTGTCCTCCCTGAGGTCCCAGCCTTCTGTGTGTTAATATATGCTCAAAACAACTTCAATCACAGCCCCTGAACGCAGTCTCGAAGAATTTATCTCTCACTCACTGCCTTTATTTTGCAGTTTGTTTTTCTCACGGGGTGTAGCTGATTGTCAGTGCTGTGTTGCTTGCTGCTGTGCATCCACTTGATTCTCTTCCAGAGAGACATCGATAAACTGTTTTTCAAATTCTGACCAGTTGTAAATAATCTTTTCTGGTGTGCAAAGTGGGCTGAGTTCAGTCCTTTGAGTTTTAGAGTAAGTTGTGTTCATTCCCTCTTTGGTCTATATAGAATAGTATCTGTGCTCATTGAAAACACCTGGCTTTTACTCACCTCAAGGGACCTTTGCGCTCCTACAGGCATATGTGTGTTTGCTAAATGTGTAATTCTTTCTGTCGTCTGCCATTTCGTTCATGGGATGCAATTCTATATTCCACCTGTACCTCATCTCTTTTATAAACCACTATTTTCTAGGTGACTAAATTCGCTGAGAATGAGTGTAACTAAGAACACTTCGGTGGTGGCAAGGGGCGTTATTTCACTCATTTCCTGGCTCACTAATATATCATTGTAGATAAGAATCACATATTCTTCATCCACGTTTTCCGTCCAAGGAAATTTAGATCGTATCCTAGTTGAGGCTTTTGTAAAGGAAGCAGAAGTAAACGTTGGGTTGCCTGTGTCCTGAGGTTCTTTGGTTTTCCTGAAAATATACGTCCTTGAGTGGAAGTGTCCTATGCGCTATAGCTTTGTTTCTTACATTATTTTCGAATACAGCATAGAGTTCGCCAGCGTGCTGATTTCAATTTGCCATCCCACATTCCACAAAATGTGGGTACGGTTTACCTCCACGCTACCCTGCATTTCTGGTCTTTACACTTTTCGTAGATGACCCCTTGTTTTGATTCGAAGTGATAGAATTATGTAGTGTTGATTTGCACCAAGCCCCTGCCTGGTTGCCCCAAAACGGTCTATGCCTTTATCCTGTATATATTCAGGATAAAGGCATACACCCCTTTTTCGACAAAGGCATGGTTGAAGAAGTACTGCCACATTCTAGCTCCTTACCAGGCGAGACCCATCTCCCTCTTGAATTACCATTTCTGCAATTCTGCCTTGCTCTCAAGTTATTTTCCGTGGTTCAACCCAACTCATTTTTCCACATTAGGTGTCTTTGCCCATCCTGCAGGGCTATGAATTATAGGATCCCTGAGATGCCCTGCTCAACTTCCCATTTTCGGAACTGGTCACAAAGCAGCAGGAAATTGTCAAGCCCCATTCTCCTTCTGAGACCAAGGTTAGACATGGGTCAATTCTAGATCAGCATTGGAAATTAGAGAGCCAAGTGCTTGTCCAAATATATAGGCATCGTGTCTTATTCTTCCCCATTGCAGTTCATCCATGGAACGAATTCCAAGCTATAAGAAAGAGGGTTTTGAAAGTGCTGACTTCCCCAAGTGGGGATATTTTCAGGAAAGCGGCTGGAAGCTTGAACCCGAGCACCAGGATATGAGAAGATGAGGTGGCTTTTCATGTTTTTTCCCTGTCCAATGGGGTAGCATCCTGCGGCTGTCCCATGCATGTGTTCGCTCTAGGAAGGGTCGTCTGCATTTGGAGATTTCGGGTCCATGGAATCAGGGCAAGGCAGTGTTATTCTAGAAGGGCTGCATTTGCTGACTCATGCTCACGAAGACTCTCAGAGCCACGAGTGTCCTCCCTGAGGTCCCAGCCTTCTGTGTGTTAATATATGCTCAAAACAACTTCAATCACATCCCCTGAATGAAGGCTCGAAGAATTTTTCTCTCACTCACTGCCTTTATTTTGCAGTTTGTTTTTCTCACGGGGTGTAGCTGATTGTCAGTGCTGTGTTGCTTGCTGCTGTGCATCCACTTGATTGTCTTCCAGAGAGACATCGATAAATTGTTTTTCAAATTCTGACCAGTTGTAAATAATCTTTTCTGGTGTGTAAAGTGGGCTGAGTTCAGTCCTTTGAGGTTTAGAGTAAGGTGTGTTCATTCGCTCTTTGGTCTATATAGAATAGTATCTGTGCTCATTGAAAACACCTGGCTTTTACTCACCTCAAGGGACCTTTGCGCTCCTACAGGCATAAGTGTGTTTGCTAAATCTGTAATTCTTTCTGTCGTCTGCCATTTCGTTCATGGGATGCAATTTTATATTCCACCTGTACCTCATCTCTTTGATAAACCACTATTTTCTATGTGACTAAATTCGCTGAGAATGAGTGTAACTAAGAACACTCCGGTGGTGGCAAGGGACGATATTTCACTCATTTCCTGGCTCACTAATATATCATTGTAGATAAGAATCACATATTCTTCATTCACGTTTTCCGTCCAAGAAAATTTAGATTGTATCCTAGTCGAGGCTTTTGTAAAGAGAGCAGAAGTAAACGTTGGGTTGCCTGTGTCCTGTGGATCTTTGGTTTTCCTGAAAATATACGTCCTTGAATGGAAGTGTCCTATGCGCTATAGATTTGTTTCTTACATTATATTCGAATACAGCATAGAGTTCGCCAGAGTGCTGATTTCAATTTGCCATCCCACATTCCACAAAATGTGGGTACGGTTTACCTCCATGTTACCCTGCCTTTCTGGTCTTTACACGTTTCGTAGATGACCCTTTGTTTTGATTCGAAGTGATAGAACTATGTAGTGTTGATTTGCACCGAGCCCCTGCCTGGTTGCCCCAAAACGGTCTATGCCTTTATCCTGAATATATTCAGGATGAACGCATACACTCCTTTTTCAAGAAAGGCATGTTTGAAGAAGTACTGCCGCATTCAAGCTCCTTACCAGGAGAGACCCATCTCCCTCTTGAAATCCCATTTCTGCAATTCTGCCTTGCTCTCAAGTTATTTTCCGTGGTTCAACCCAAGTCATTTTTCCACATTAGGTGTCTTTGCCCATCCTGCAGAGCCATGAATTATAGGCTCCCTGAGATGCCCTGCTCAACTTCCCATTTTCGGAACTGGTCACAAAGCAGCTGGAAATTTTCAAGCCCTATTCTCCTTCTGAGACCAAGCTTAGATTTGGGTCAATTCTAGATCAGCATTGGAAATTAGAGCGCCAAGTGCCTGTCCAAATATATAGGCATCGTGTCTTATTCTTCCCCATTGCAGTTCATCCATGGAACGAATTCCAAGCAATAAGAAAGAGCGTTTTGAAAGTGCTGACTTCCCCAAGTGGGGATATTTTCAGGAAAGCTGCTGGAAGCTTGAACCCGAGCACCAGGATATGAGAAGATGAGGTGGCTTTTCATATTTTTCCCTGTCCAATGGGGTAGCATCCTGCGGCTGTCCCATGCATGTGTTCGCTGTAGGAAGGGTCGTCTGCATTTGGTGATTTCGGGTCCATGGAATCAGGGCAAGGCAGTGTTATTCTAGAAGGGCTGCATTTGCTGACTCATGCTCACGAAGACTCTCAGAGCCACGAGTGTCCTCCCTGAGGTCCCATCCTTCTGTGTGTTAATATATGCTCAAAACAACTTCAATCACAGCCCCTGAACGAAGTCTCGAAGAATTTCTCTCTCACTCACTGCCTTTATTTGCAGTTTGTTTTTCTCTCGTGGTGTAGCTGATTGTCTGTGCTGTGTTGCTTGCTGCTGTGCATCCACTTGATTCTCTTCCAGAGAGACATCGATAAACTGTTTTTCAAATTCTGACCAGTTGTAAATAATCTTTTCTGTTGTGCAAAGTGGGCTGAGTTCAGTCCTTTGAGTTTTAGAGTAAGTTGTGTTCATTCCCTCTTTGGTCTATATAGAATAGTATCTGTGGTCATTGAAAACACCTGGCTTTTACTCACCTCAAGGGACCTTTGCGCTCCTACAGGCATAAGTGTGTTTGCTAAATCTGTAATTCTTTCTGACATCTGCCATTTCGTTCATGGGATGCAATTTTATATTCCACCTGTACCTCATCTCTTTGATAAACCACTATTTTCTATGTGACTAAATTCGCTGACAATGAGTGTAACTAAGAACACTCCGGTGGTGGCAAGGGACGATATTTCACTCATTTCCTGGCTCACTAATATATCATTGGAGATAAGAATCACATATTCTTAATCCACGTTTTCCGTCCAAGGAAATTTAGATTGTATCCTAGTCGAGGCTTTTGTAAAGAAAGCAGAAGTAAACGTTGGGTTGCCTGTGTCCTGAGGTTCTTTGGTTTTCCTGAAAATATACGTCCTTGAGTGGAAGTGTCCTATGCGCTATAGCTTTGTTTCTTACATTATTTTCGAATACAGCATAGAGTTCACCAGAGTGCTGATTTCAATTTGCCATCCCACATTCCACAAAATGTGGGTACGGTTTACCTCCACGCTACCCTGCATTTCTGGTCTTTACACTTTTCGTAGATGACCCTTTGTTTTGATTCGAAGTGATAGAACTATGTAGTGTTGATTTGCACCGAGCCCCTGCCTGGTTGCCCCAAAACGGTCTATTCCTTTATCCTGAATATATTCAGGATAAAGGCATACACCCCTTTTTCAACAAAGGCATGCTTGAAGAAGTACTGCCACATTCTAGCTCCTTACCAGGCGAGACCCATCTCCCTCTTGAAATCCCATTTCTGCAATTCTGCCTTGCTCGCAAGTTATTTTCCGTGGTTCAACCCAAGTCATTTTTCCACATTAGGTGTCTTTGCCCATCCTGCAGGGCCATGAATTATAGGCTCCCTGAGATGCCCTGCTCAACTTCCCACTTTCGGAACTGGTCACAAAGCAGCAGGAAATTGTCAAGCCCTATTCTCCTTCTGAGACCAAGCTTAGACATGGGTCAATTCTAGATCAGCATTGGAAATTAGAGCGCCAAGTGCTTGTCCAAATATATAGGCATCGTGTCTTATTCTTCCCCATTGCAGTTCATCCATGGAACGAATTCCAAGGTATAAGAAAGAGGGTTTTGAAAGTGCTGACTTCCCCAAGTGGGGATATTTTCAGGAAAGCGGCTGGAAGCTTGAACCCGAGCACCAGGATATGAGAAGATGAGGTGGCTTTTCATGTTTTTTCCCTGTCCAATGGGGTAGCATCCTGCGGCTGTCCCATGCATGTGTTCGCTCTAGGAAGGGTCGTCTGCATTTGGAGATTTTGGGTCCACGGAATCAGGGCAAGGCAGTGTTATTCTAGAAGGGCTGCATTTGCTGACTCATGCTCACGAAGACTCTCAGAGCCACGAGTGTCCTCCCTGAGGTCCCAGCCTTCTGTGTGTTAATATATGCTCAAAACAACTTCAATCACAGCCCCTGAACGAAGTCTCGAAGAATTTTTCTCTCACTCACTGCCTTTATTTTGCAGTTTGTTTTTCTCACGGGGTGTAGCTGATTGTCAGTGCTGTGTTGCTTGCTGCTGTGCATCCACTTGATTCTCTTCCAGAGAGACATCGATAAACTGTTTTTCAAATTCTGACCAGTTGTAAATAATCTTTTCTGGTGTGCAAAGTGGGCTGAGTTCAGTCCTTTGAGTTTTAGAGTAAGTTGTGTTCATTACCTCTTTGGTCTATATAGAATAGTATCTGTGCTCATTGAAAACACCTGGCTTTTCCTCACCTCAAGGGACCCTTGCGCTCCTACAGGCATAAGTGTGTTTGCTAAATCTGTAATTCTTTCTCTCGTCTGCCATTTCGTTCATGGGATGCAATTTTATATTCCACCTGTACCTCAACTCTTTGATAAACCACTATTTTCTATGTGACAAAATTCGCTGAGAATGAGTGTAACTAAGAACACTCCGGTGGTGGCAAGGGACGTTATTTCACTCATTTCCTGGCTCACTAATATATCATTGGAGATAAGAATCACATATTCTTCATCCACGTTTTCCGTCCAAGGAAATTTAGATTGTATACTAGTCGAGGCTTTTGTAAAGAAAGCAGAAGTCAACGCTGGGTTGCCTTTGTCCTGAGGATCTTTGGTTTTCCTGAAAATATACGTCCTTGAGTGGAAGTGTCCTATGCGCTATAGCTTTGTTTCTTACATTATTTTCGAATACAGCATAGAGTTCGCCAGAGTGCTGATTTCAATTTGCCATCCCACATTCCACAAAATGTGAGTAGAGTTTACCTCCACGCTACCCTGCATTTCTGGTCTTTACACTTTTCGTAGATGACCCTTTGTTTGGATGGGAAGTGATAGCACTATGTAGTGTTGATTTGCACCGAGCCCCTGCCTGGTTGCCCCAAATCGGTCTATGCCTTTATCCTGAATATATTCAGGATAAACGCATACACCCCTTTTTCGACACAGGCATGGTTGAAGAAGTACTGCCGCATTCTAGCTCCTTACCAGGCGAGACCCATCTCCCTCTTGAAATCCCATTTCTGCAATTCTGCCTTGCTCTCAAGTTATTTTCCGTGGTTCAACCCAAGTCATTTTTCCACATTAGGTGTCTTTGCCCATCCTGCAGGGCCATGAATTATAGGCTCCCTGAGATGCCCTGCTCAACTTCCCACTTTCGGAACTGGTCACAAAGCAGCAGGAAATTTTCAATCCCTATTCTCCTTCTGAGAGCAAGCTTAGATTTGGGTCAATTCTAGATCAGCATTGGAAATTAGAGCACCATGTGCCTGTCCAATTATATAGGCATCATGTCTTATTCTTCCCCATTGCAGTTCATCCATGGAACGAACTCCAAACTATAAGACAGAGGGTTTTGAAAGTGCTGACTTCCACAAGTGGGGATATTTTCAGGAACGCGGATGGAAGCTTGAACCCGAGCACCAGGATATGAGAAGATGAGGTGGCTTTTCATGTTTTTTCCCTGTCCAATGTTGTAGCATCCTGCGGCTGTCCCATGCATGTGTTCGCTGTAGGAAGGGTCGTCTGCATTTGGAGATTTCGGGTCCAGGGAATCAGGGCAAGGCTGTGTTATTCTAGAAGTGCTGCATTTGCTGACTCATGCTCACGAAGACTCTCAGAGCCACGAGTGTCCTCCCTGAGGTCCCAGCCTTCTGTGTGTTAATATATGCTCAAAACAACTTCAATCACAGCCCCTGAACGCAGTCTCGAAGAATTTATCTCTCACTCACTGCCTTTATTTTGCAGTTTGTTTTTCTCACGGGGTGTAGCTGATTGTCAGTGCTGTGTTGCTTGCTGCTGTGCATCCACTTGATTCTCTTCCAGAGAGACATCGATAAACTGTTTTTCAAATTCTGACCAGTTGTAAATAATCTTTTCTGGTGTGCAAAGTGGGCTGAGTTCAGTCCTTCGAGTTTTAGAGTAAGTTGTGTTCATTCCCTCTTTGGTCTATATAGAATAGTATCTGTGCTCATTGAAAACACCTGGCTTTTACTCACCTCAAGGGACCTTTGCGCTCCTACAGGCATATGTGTGTTTGCTAAATGTGTAATTCTTTCTGTCGTCTGCCATTTCGTTCATGGGATGCAATTTTATATTCCACCTGTACCTCATCTCTTTTATAAACCACTATTTTCTAGGTGACTAAATTCGCTGAGAATGAGTGTAACTAAGAACACTTCGGTGGTGGCAAGGGGCGTTATTTCACTCATTTCCTGGCTCACTAATATATCATTGTAGATAAGAATCACATATTCTTCATCCACGTTTTCCGTCCAAGGAAATTTAGATTGTATCCTAGTCGAGGCTTTTGTAAAGAAAGCAGAAGTAAACGTTGGGTTGCCTGTGTCCTGAGGTACTTTGGTTTTCCTGAAAATATACGTCCTTGAGTGGAAGTGTCCTATGCGCTATATCTTTGTTTCTTACATTATTTTCGAATACAGCATAGAGTTCACCAGAGTGCTGATTTCAATTTGCCATCCCACATTCCACAAAATGTGGGTACGGTTTACCTCCACGCTACCCTGCATTTCTGGTCTTTACACTTTTCGTAGATGACCCTTTGTTTTGATTCGAAGTGATAGAACTATGTAGTGTTGATTTGCACCGAGCCCCTGCCTGGTTGCCCCAAAACGGTCTATGCCTTTATCCTGAATATATTCAGGATAAACGCATACACCCCTTTTTCGACAAAGGCATGGTTGAAGAAGTACTGCCGCATTCTAGCTCCTTACCAGGCGAGACCCATCTCCCTCTTGAAATCCCATTTCTGCAATTCTGCCTTGCTCTCAAGTTATTTTCCGTGGTTCAACCCAAGTCATTTTTCCACATTAGGTGTCTTTGCCCATCCTGCAGGGCCATGAATTATAGGCTCCCTGAGATGCCCTGCTCAACTTCCCACTTTCGGAACTGGTCACAAAGCAGCAGGAAATTTTCAATCCCTATTCTCCTTCTGAGAGCAAGCTTAGATTTGGGTCAATTCTAGATCAGCATTGGAAATTAGAGCGCCAAGTGCTTGTCCAAATATATAGGCATCGTGTCTTATTCTTCCCCATTGCAGTTCATCCATGGAACGAATTCCAAGCTATAAGAAAGAGGGTTTTGAAAGTGCTGACTTCCCCAAGTGGGGATATTTTCAGGAAAGCGGCTGGAAGCTTGAACCCGAGCACCAGGATATGAGAAGATGAGGTGGCTTTTCATGTTTTTTCCCTGTCCAATGGTGTAGCATCCTGCGGCTGTCCCATGCATGTGTTCGCTCTAGGAAGGGTCGTCTGCATTTGGAGATTTCGGGTCCATGGAATCAGGGCAAGGCAGTGTTATTCTAGAAGGGCTGCATTTGCTGACTCATGCTCACGAAGACTCTCAGAGCCACGAGTGTCCTCCCTGAGGTCCCATCCTTCTGTGTGTTAATATATGCTCAAAACAACTTCAATCACAGCCCCTGAACGAAGTCTCCAAGAATTTATCTCTCACTCACTGCCTTTATTTTGCAGTTTGTTTTTCTCACGCGGTGTAGCTGATTGTCAGTGCTGTGCTGCTTGCTGCTGTGCATCCTCTTGATTCTCTTCCAGAGAGACATCGATAAAGTGTTTTTCAAATTCTGACCAGTTGTAAATAATCTTTTCTGGTGTGCAAAGTGGGCTGAGTTCAGTCCTTTGAATTTTAGAGTATGTTGTGTTCATTCCTTCTTTGGTCTCTATAGAATAGTATCTGTGCTCATTGAAAACACCTGGCTTTTACTCACCTCAAGGGCCCTTTGCGCTCCTACAGGCATAAGTGTGTTTGCCAAATGTGTAATTCTTTCTCCCGTTTGCCATTGAGTTCATGGGACGCAATTTTATATTCCACCTGTACCTCATATCTTTGATAAACCACTTTTTTCTATTTGACTAAATTCACTGAGAATGATTGTAACTAAGAACAATCCGGTGGCGGCAAGGGACGTTATTTCATTGATTTCCTGGCTCAGTAATATATCATTGTGGATAAGAATCACATATTCTTCATCCATGTTTTCCGTCCAAGGAAATTTAGATTGTATCCTGGTCGAGGCTTTTGTAAAGAGAGCAGCAGTAAACGTTGAGTTGCCTGTGTCCTGGGGATCTTTGGTTTTCCTGAAAATATACGTCCTTGAGTGGAAGTGTCTTTTGTGCTGTAGCTTTGATTCTTACATTATTTTTGAATACACCGTCGACTTTGCCAGAGTGCCGATTGCAATTTGCCATCCCACAATCCACAAAATGTGGGTACGATTTACCTGCATGCTACCCTGCATTTCTGGTCTTTACACTTTTGTTAGATGACCCTTTGTTTTGATGGGAAGCGATAGCACTATGTAGTGTTGATTTGCACCGAGCCCCTGCCTGGTTGCCCAAAAATGGTGTATGGCTTTATCCTGAATATATTCAGGATAAAGGCATACACCCTTTTTGGACCAAGGCATGGTTGAAGAAATACTGCCACATTCTAGGTTCTTACCAGGCGAGACTCATCTCCCTCTTGAAATCCCATTTTTGCAATTCTGCCTTGCTCTCAAGTTCTTTTCTCTGCTTCAACCCGAGTCATTTTTCGACAAAAGGTGTCTTTGACCATCCTGCTGGGCCATGAATTATAGGCTTCCTGCGATTCCCTGCTCAACTTCCCACTTTCAGAACTGGTCACAAAGCAGCAGGAAATTTCCAAGCCCTACTCTCCGTCTGAGAGCAAGCTTAGACTTGGGTTAGTTCTTGTTCAGCTTTGGAAGTTAGAGCGCAATGTGCCTGTCCAAATATATAGGCATCGTGTCTTATTCTTGCCCGTTGCAGTTCATCCATGGAACGAATTCCAAGCTATAAGAAAGAGGGTTTTGAAAGTGCTGACTTCCCCAAGTGGGGATATTTTCAGGAAAGCGGCTGGAAGCTTGAACCCGAGCACCAGGATATGAGAAGGTGAGGTGGCTTTTCATGTTTTTTCCCGTTCCAATGGGGTAGCATCCTGTGGCTGCCCCACGCATGTGTTCGCTGTAGGAAGGGTCGTCTGCATTTGGAGATTTCGGGTCCATGGAATCAGGGCAAGGCTGTGTTATTCTAGAAGTGCTGCATTTGCTGACTCATGCTCACGAAGACTCTCAGACCCACGAGTGTCCTCCCTTAGGTCCCATCCTTCTGTGTGTTAATATATGCTCATAACAACTTCAATCACAGCCCCTGAAAGAAGTCTCTAAGAATTTATCTCTCACTCACTGCCTTTATTTTGCAGTTTATCTTTCTCACGGGGTATAGCTGATTTTGAGTGCTGTGTTGCTTGCTGCTCTTCATCCACTTGATTCTCTTCCAGAGTGACATCCATAAATTGTTTTTCCAATTCTGACCAGTTGTAAATAATCTTTTCTTTTGTGTAAAGTGGGCTGAGTTCATTCCTTTGAGGTTTAGAGTAAGGTGTGTTGATTCCCTCTTGGGTCTATATGGAACGGTATCTGTGCTCATTGAAAACACCTGGTTTTTCCTCACCTCAGGTGACCTTTGCGCTCCTACTGGCAAAAGGGTGTTTGTTAAATGTGTAATTCTTTCTCCCGTTTGCCATTGAGTTTATGGGAGGCAATTTTATATTCCACTTGTTCCTCATATCTTTGATAAACCACTTTTTTCTATGTGACTAAATTCACTGAGAATGATTGTAACTACGAACACTCCGGTGGCGGCAAGGGACATTATTTCATTGATTTCCTGGCTCAGTAATATATCATTGTAGATAAGAATCACATATTCTTCATCCATATTTTCCTTCCAAGGAAATTTAGATTGTATTCTGGTCGAAGCTTTTGTAAAGAGAGCAGCAGTAAACGTTCGGTTGCCTGTGTCCTGAGGAGCTTTGGTTTTCCTGAAAATATACCTCCTTGAGTGGAAGTGTCCTTTGTGCTGTAGCTTTGATTCTTACATTATTTTTGAATACACCATAGACTTCGCCAGAGTGCTGATTGCAATTTGTCATCCCACAATCCACAAAATGTGGGTACGATTTATCTCCACGCTACCCTGCATTTCTGGTCTTTACAGTTTTCTTAGATGACCCTTTGTTTGATGGGATGTGATAGCACTATGTAGTGTTGATTTTCACCGAGCCCCTGCCTGGTTGCCCAAAAACGGTGTATTCCTTTATCCTGAATATATTCAGGATAAAGGCATACACCATTTTTCGATCAAAGCATGGTTGAAGAAGTACTGCCACATTCTAGGTTCTTACCAGGCGAGACCCATCTCCCTCTTGAAATCCCATTTCTGCAATTCTGCCTTGCTCTCAAGTTCTTTTCTCTGCTTCAACCCGAGTCATTTTTCCACATTAGGTGTCTTTGACCATCCTGCAGGTCCATGAATTATAGGCCCCCTGAGATCCCCTGCTCAACTTCCCACATTCAGAACTGGTCACAAAGCAGCAGGAAATTTTCAATCCCTATTCTCCTTCTGAGAGCAAGCTTAGACTTGGGTCAATTCTTGTTCAGCTTTGGAAATAAGGGCGCCATGTGCCTGTCCAAATATATAGGCTTCGTGTCTTATTCTTGCCCATTGCAGTTCATCCATGGAACCAATTCCAAGCTATAAGAAAGAGGGTTTTGAAAGTCCTGACTTCCCCAACTGGGGATATTTTCAGGAATGTGGCTGGAAGCTTGAACCCGAGCACCAGGATATGAGAAGATGAGGTGGCTTTTCATGCTTTTTCCCGTTCCAATGGGGAGGCATCCTGTGGCTGTCCCATGCATGTGTTCACTCTAGGAAGGGTCGTCTGCATTTGGAGATTTCGGGTCCATGGAATCAGGGCAAGGCAGTGTTATTCTAGAAGGGCTGCATTTGCTGACTCATGCACACGAAGACTCTAAGACCCACGAGTGTTCTCCCTTAGGTCCCATCCTTCTGTGTGTTAATATATGCTCAAAACAACTTCAATCACAGCCCCTGAACGAAGTCTCTAAGAATTTATCTCTCACTCACTGCCATTACTTTGCAGTTTATTTTTCTCACGGGGTGTAGCTGATTTTGAGTGCTGTGTTGCTTGCTGCTGTGCATCCACTTGATTCTCTTCCAGGGAGACATCCATAAATTGTTTTTCCAATTCTGACCAGTTGTAAATAATCTTTTCTGGTGTGCAAAGTGGGCTGAGTTCAGTCCTTTCAGGTTTAGAGTAAGTTGTGTTGATTCCCTCTTTGGTCTATATGGAATGGTATCTGTGCTCATTGAGAACACCTGGTTTTTCCTCACCTCAAGTGACCTTTGCACTCCTACAGGCATAAGGGTGTGTGCTGAATGTGTAATTTTTTCTACCGTTTGCCATTGAGTTCATGGGACGCAATTTTATATTCCACCTGTACCTCATAGGTTTGATAAAACACTTTTTTCTATGTGACTAAATTCACTGAGAATGATTGTAACTAAGAACACTCCGGTGGCGGCAAGGCACTTTATTTCATTGATTTCCTCGCTCAGTAATATGTCATTGTGGATAAGAATCACATAATCTTCATTCATGTTTTCCGCCCAAGGAAATTTAGATTTTATCCTGGTGGAGGCTTGTGTAAAGAGAGCAGCAGTAAACGTTGGGTTGCCTGTGTCCTGAGAATCTTTGGTTTCCCTGAAAATATACGTCCTTGAATATAAGTGTCGAATGTGCTGTAGCATTGATTCTTACATTATTTTCGAATACACCATAGACTTCGCCAGAGTGCCGATTGCAATTTGCCATCCCACAATCCACAAAATGTGGGTACGATTTACCTCCACGCTACCCTGCATTTCTGGTCTTTACAGTTTTCGTAGATGACCCTTTGTTTTGATTCGAAGTGATAGCACTATGTAGTGATGATTTGCACCTAGCCCCTGCCTGGTTGCCCAAAATTGGTGTATGCCTTTATGCTGAATATATTCAGCATAAAGGCATACACCCGTTTTCGACAAAGGCATGGTTGAAAAAGTACGTCCACATTCTAGGTTCTTACCAGGCGAGACCCATCTCCCTCTTGAAATCCCATATTTGCAATTCTTCCTTGCTCTCAATTTCTTTGTCTGCTTCAACCCGAGTCATTTTTCCACATTAGGTGTCTTTGACCATCCTGCAGGGCCATGAATTATACGCTGCCTGGGATCCCCTGCACAACTTCCCACTTTCAGAACTGGTCACAAAGCAGCAGGAAATTTTCAAGCCCTATTCTCCTTCTGAGAGCAAGCTTAGACTTGAGTCAATTCTTGTTCAGCTTTGGAAATTAGAGCGCCATGTGCCTGTCCAAATATATAGGCATCGTGTCTGTTTCTTCCCTGAGGCAGTTCATCCATGGAACCAGTTCCAAGCTATAAGAAAGAGGGTTTTGAAATTGCTGACTTCCCCGAGTGGAGATATTTTCAGGAAAGCTGCTGGAAGCTTGAAGCCGAGCACCAGGATATGAGAACATGAGGTGGCTTTTCATGTTTTTTCCCTGTCCAATGGGGTAGCATCCTGCGGCTGTCCCATGCATGTGTTCGCTCTAGGAAGGGTCGTCTGCATTTGGAGATTTCGGGTCCATGGAATCAGGGCAAGGCAGTGTTATTCTAGAAGGGCTGCATTTGCTGACTCATGCTCACGAAGACTCTCAGAGCCACGAGTGTCCTCCCTGAGGTCCCAGCCTTCTGTGTGTTAATATATGCTCAAAACAACTTCAATCACAGCCCCTGAACGAAGTCTCGAAGAATTTATCTCTCACTCACTGCCTTTATTTTGCAGTGTGTTTTTCTCACGGGGTGTAGCTGATTGTCAGTGCTGTGTTGCTTGCTGCTGTGCATCCACTTGATTCTCTTCCAGAGAGACATCGATAAACTGTTTTTCAAATTCTGACCAGTTGTAAATAATCTTTTCTGGTGTGCAAAGTGGGCTGAGTTCAGTCCTTTGAGTTTTAGAGTAAGTTGTGTTCATTCCCTCTTTGGTCTATATAGAATAGTATCTGTGCTCATTGAAAACACCTGGCTTTTACTCACCTCAAGGGACCTTTGCGCTCCTACAGGCATAAGTGTGTTTGCTAAATCTGTAATTCTTTCTGTCGTCTGCCATTTCGTTCATGGGATGCAATTTTATATTCCACCTGTACCTCATCTCTTTGATAAACCACTATTTTCTATGTGACTAAATTCGCTGAGAATGAGTGTAACTAAGAACACTCCGGTGGTGGCAAGGGACGATATTTCACTCATTTCCTGGCTCACTAATATATCATTGTAGATAAGAATCACATATTCTTCATCCACGTTTTCCGTCCAAGGAAATTTAGATCGTATCCTAGTCGAGGCTTTTGTAAAGAAAGCAGAAGTAAACGTTGGGTTGCCTGTGTCCTGAGGTTATTTGGTTTTCCTGAAAATATACGTCCTTGAGTGGAAGTGTCCTATGCGCTATAGCTTTGTTTCTTACATTATTTTCGAATACAGCATAGAGTTCGCCAGAGTGCTGATTTCAATTTGCCATCCCACATTCCACAAAATGTGGGTACGGTTTACCTCCACGCTACCCTGCATTTCTGGCCTTTACACTTTTCGTAGATGACACTTTGTTTGGATGGGAAGTGATAGAACTATGTAGTGTTCATTTGCACCGAGCCCCTGCCTGGTTGCCCCAAAACGGTCTATGCCTTTATCCTGAATATATTCAGGATAAAGGCATACACCCCTTTTTCGACACAGGCATGGTTGAAGAAGTACTGCCACATTCTAGCTCCTTACCAGGCGAGACCCATCTCCCTCTTGAAATCCCATTTCTGCAATTCTGCCTTGCTCTCAAGTTATTTTCCGTGGTTCAACCCAAGTCATTTTTCCACATTACGTGTCTTTGCCCATCCTGCAGGGCCATGAATTATAGGCTCCCTGAGATGCCCTGCTCAACTTCCCACTTTCGGAACTGGTCACAAAGCAGCAGGAAATTTTCAAGCCCTATTCTCCTTCTGAGACCAAGCTTAGATTTTGGGTCAATTCTAGATCAGCATTGGAAATTAGAACGCCAAGTGCTTGTCCAAATATATAGGCATCGTGTCTTATTCTTCCCCATTGCAGTTCATCCATGGAACGAATTCCAAGCTATAAGAAAGAGGGTTTTGAAAGTGCTGACTTCCCCAAGTGGGGATATTTTCAGGAAAGCGGCTGGAAGCTTGAACCCGAGCACCAGGATATGAGAAGATGAGGTGGCTTTTCATGTTTTTTCCCTGTCCAATGGGGTAGCATCCTGCGGCTGTCCCATGCATGTGTTCGCTGTAGGAAGGGTCGTCTGCATTTGGAGATTTCGGGTCCATGGAATCAGGGCAAGGCAGTGTTATTCTAGAAGGGCTGCATTTGCTGACTCATGCTCACGAAGACTCTCAGAGCCACGAGTGTCCTCCCTGAGGTCCCATGCTTCTGTGTGTTAATATATGCTCAAAACAACTTCAATCACAGCCCCTGAACGAAGTCTCGAAGAATTTCTCTCTCACTCACTGCCTTTATTTTGCACTTTGTTTTTCTCACGGGGTGTAGCTGATTGTCAGTGCTGTGTTGCTTGCTGCTGTGCATCCACTTGATTCTCTTCCAGAGAGACATCGATATACTGTTTTTCAAATTCTGACCAGTTGTCAATAATCTTTTCTGGTGTGTAAAGTGGGCTGAGTTCAGTCCTTTGCGGTTTAGAGTAAGGTGTGTTCATTCCCTCTTTGGTCTATATAGAATAGTATCTGTGCTCATTGAAAACACCTGGCTTTTACTCACCTCAAGGGACCTTTGCGCTCCTACAGGCATAAGTGTGTTTGCTAAATCTGTAATTCTTTCTGTCGTCTGCCATTTCGTTCATGGGATGCAATTTTATATTCCATCTGTACCTCATCTCTTTGATAAACCACTATTTTCTATGTGACTAAATTCGCTGACAATGAGTGTAACTAAGAACACTCCGGTGGTGGCAAGGGACGATATTTCACTCATTTCCTGGCAAACTAATATATCATTGTAGATAAGAATCACATATTCTTCATCCACGTTTTCCGTCCAAGGAAATTTAGATCGTATCCTAGTCGAGGCTTTTGTAAAGAAAGCAGAAGTAAACGTTGGGTTGCCTGTGTCCTGAGGTTCTTTGGTTTCCCTGAAAATATACGTCCTTGAGTGGAAGTGTCCTATGCGCTATAGCTTTGTTTCTTACATTATTTTCGAATACAGCATAGAGTTCGCCAGAGTGCTGATTTCAATTTGCCATCCCACATTCCACAAAATGTGGGTACGGTTTACCTCCACGCTACCCTGCATTTCTGGTCTTTACACTTTTCGTAGATGTCCCTTTGTTTGGATGGGAAGTGATAGAACTATGTAGTGTTGATTTGCACCGAGCCCCTGCCTGGTTGCCCCAAAACGGTCTATGCCTTTATCCTGAATATATTCAGGATAAAGGCATACACCCCTTTTTCGACACAGGCATGGTTGAAGAAGTACTGCCACATTCTAGCTCCTTACCAGGCGAGACCCATCTCCCTCTTGAAATCCCATTTCTGCAATTCTGCCTTGCTCTCAAGTTATTTTCCGTGGTTCAACCCAAGTCATTTTTCCACATTAGGTGTCTTTGCCCATCCTGCAGGGCCATGAATTATAGGCTCCCTGAGATGCCCTGCTCAACTTCCCACTTTCGGAACTGGTCACAAAGCAGCAGGAAATTGTCAAGCCCTATTCTCCTTCTGAGACCAAGCTTAGACATGGGTCAATTCTAGATCAGCATTGGAAATTAGAGCGCCAAGTGCTTGTCCAAATATATAGGCATCGTGTCTTATTCTTCCCCATTGCAGTTCATCCATGGAACGAATTCCAAGCTATAAGAAAGAGGGTTTTGAAAGTGCTGACTTCCCCAAGTGGGGATATTTTCAGGAAAGCGGCTGGAAGCTTGAACCCGAGCACCAGGATATGAGAAGATGAGGTGGCTTTTCATGTTTTTTCCCTGTCCAATGGGGTAGCATCCTGCGGCTGTCCCATGCATGTGTTCGCTGTAGGAAGGGTCGTCTGCATTTGGAGATTTCGGGTCCATGGAATCAGGGCAAGGCAGTGTTATTCTAGAAGGGCTGCATTTGCTGACTCATGCTCACGAAGACTCTCAGACCCACGAGTGTCCTCCATGAGGTCCCATGCTTCTGTGTGTTAATATATGCTCAAAACAACTTCAATCACAGCCCCTGAACGAAGTCTCGAAGAATTTCTCTCTCACTCACTGCCTTTATTTTGCAGTTTGTTTTTCTCACGGGGTGTAGCTGATTGTCAGTGCTGTGTTGCTTGCTGCTGTGCATCCACTTGATTCTCTTCCAGAGAGACATCGATATACTGTTTTTCAAATTCTGACCAGTTGTAAATAATCTTTTCTGGTGTGTAAAGTGGGCTGAGTTCAGTCCTTTGCGGTTTAGAGTAAGGTGTGTTCATTCCCTCTTTGGTCTATATAGAATAGTATCTGTGCTCATTGAAAACACCTGGCTTTTACTCACCTCAAGGGACATTTGGGCTCCTACAGGCATAAGTGTGTTTGCTAAATCTGTAATTCTTTCTGTCGTCTGCCATTTCGTTCATGAGATGCAATTTTATATTCCACCTCTACCTCATCTCTTTGGTAAACCACTCTTTTCTATGTGACTAAATTCGCTGACAATGAGTATAACTAAGAACACTCCGGTGGTGGCAAGGGACGATATTTCACTCATTTCCTGGCTCACTAATATATCATTGTAGATAAGAATCACATATTCTTCATCCACGTTTTCCGTCCAAGGAAATTTAGATCGTATCCTAGTCGAGGCTTTTGTAAAGAGAGCAGAAGTCAACGCTGGGTTGCCTGTGCCCTGAGGTTCTTTGGTTTTCCTGAAAATATACGTCCTTGAGTGGAAGTGTCCTATGCGCTATAGCTTTGTTTCTTACATTATTTTCGAATACAGCATAGAGTTCGCCAGAGTGCTGATTTCAATTTGCCATCCCACATTCCACAAAATGTGGGTACGGTTTACCTCCATGCTACCCTGCATTTCTGGTCTTTACACTTTTCGTAGATGACCCTTTGTTTTGATTCGAAGTGATAGAACTATGTAGTGTTGATTTGCACCGAGCCCCTGCCTGGTTGCCCCAAAACGGTCTATGCCTTTATCCTGAATATATTCAGGATAAAGGCATACAACCCTTTTTTGACAAAGGCATGGTTGAAGAAGTACTGCCACATTCTAGCTCCTTACCAGGCGAGACCCATCTCCCTCTTGAAATCCCATTTCTGCAATTCTGCCTTGCTCTCAAGTTATTTTCCGTGGTTCAACCCAAGTCATTTTTCCACATTAGGTGTCTTTGCCCATCCTGCAGGGCCATGAATTATAGGCTCCATGAGATGCCCTGCTCAACTTCCCACTTTCGGAACTGGTCACAAAGCAGCAGGAAATTGTCAAGCCCTATTCTCCTTCTGAGACCAAGCTTAGACATGGGTCAATTCTAGATCAGCATTGGAAATTAGAGCGCCAAGTGCTTGTCCAAATATATAGGCATCGTGTCTTATTCTTCCCCATTGCAGTTCATCCATGGAACGAATTCCAAGCTATAAGAAAGAGGGTTTTGAAAGTGCTGACTTCCCCAAGTGGGGATATTTTCAGGAAAGCGGCTGGAAGCTTGAACCCGAGCACCAGGATATGACAAGATGAGGTGGCTGTTCATGTTTTTTCCCTGACCAATGGGGTAGCATCCTGCGGCTGTCCCATGCATGTGTTCGCTGTAGGAAGGGTCATCTGCATTTGGTGATTTCGGGTCCATGGAATCAGGGCAAGGCAGTGTTATTCTAGAAGGGCTGCATTTGCTGACTCATGCTCACGAAGACTCTCAGATCCACGAGTGTCCTCCGTGAGGTCCCATGCTTCTGTGTGTTAATATATGCTCAAAACAACTTCAATCACAGCCCCTGAACGAAGGCTCGAAGAATTTCTCTCTCACTCACTGCCTTTATTTTGCAGTTTGTTTTTCTCACGGGGTGTAGCTGATTGTCCGTGCTGTGTTGCTTGCTGCTGTGCATCCACTTGATTCTCTTCCAGAGAGACATCGATAAACTGTTTTTCAAATTCTGACCAGTTGTAAATAATCTTTTCTGGTGTGCAAAGTGGGCTGAGTTCAGTCCTTTGAGTTTTAGAGTAAGTTGTGTTCATTCCCTCTTTGGTCTATATAGAATAGTATCTGTGCTCATTGAAAACACCTGGCTTTTACTCACCTCAAGGGACCTTTGCGCTCCTACAGGCATAAGTGTGTTTGCTAAATCTGTAATTCTTTCTGTCGTCTGCCATTTCGTTCATGGGATGCAATTTTATATTCCACCTGTACCTCATCTCTTTGATAAACCACTATTTTCTATGTGACTAAATTCGCTGAGAATGAGTGTAACTAAGAACACTCCGGTGGTGGCAAGGGACGATATTTCACTCATTTCCTGGCTCACTAATATATCATTGTAGATAAGAATCACATATTCTTCATCCACGTTTTCCGTCCAAGGAAATTTAGATCGTATCCTAGTCGAGGCTTTTGTAAAGAAAGCAGAAGTAAACGTTGGGTTGCCTGTGTCCTGAGGTTATTTGGTTTTCCTGAAAATATACGTCCTTGAGTGGAAGTGTCCTATGCGCTATAGCTTTGTTTCTTACATTATTTTCGAATACAGCATAGAGTTCGCCAGAGTGCTGATTTCAATTTGCCATCCCACATTCCACAAAATGTGGGTACGGTTTACCTCCACGCTACCCTGCATTTCTGGCCTTTACACTTTTCGTAGATGACACTTTGTTTGGATGGGAAGTGATAGAACTATGTAGTGTTCATTTGCACCGAGCCCCTGCCTGGTTGCCCCAAAACGGTCTATGCCTTTATCCTGAATATATTCAGGATAAAGGCATACACCCCTTTTTCGACACAGGCATGGTTGAAGAAGTACTGCCACATTCTAGCTCCTTACCAGGCGAGACCCATCTCCCTCTTGAAATCCCATTTCTGCAATTCTGCCTTGCTCTCAAGTTATTTTCCGTGGTTCAACCCAAGTCATTTTTCCACATTACGTGTCTTTGCCCATCCTGCAGGGCCATGAATTATAGGCTCCGTGAGATGCCCTGCTCAACTTCCCACTTTCGGAACTGGTCACAAAGCAGCAGGAAATTTTCAAGCCCTATTCTCCTTCTGAGACCAAGCTTAGATTTGGGTCAATTCTAGATCAGCATTGGAAATTAGAACGCCAAGTGCTTGTCCAAATATATAGGCATCGTGTCTTATTCTTCCCCATTGCAGTTCATCCATGGAACGAATTCCAAGCTATAAGAAAGAGGGTTTTGAAAGTGCTGACTTCCCCAAGTGGGGATATTTTCAGGAAAGCGGCTGGAAGCTTGAACCCGAGCACCAGGATATGAGAAGATGAGGTGGCTTTTCATGTTTTTTCCCTGTCCAATGGGGTAGCATCCTGCGGCTGTCCCATGCATGTGTTCGCTGTAGGAAGGGTCGTCTGCATTTGGAGATTTCGGGTCCATGGAATCAGGGCAAGGCAGTGTTATTCTAGAAGGGCTGCATTTGCTGACTCATGCTCACGAAGACTCTCAGAGCCACGAGTGTCCTCCCTGAGGTCCCATGCTTCTGTGTGTTAATATATGCTCAAAACAACTTCAATCACAGCCCCTGAACGAAGTCTCGAAGAATTTCTCTCTCACTCACTGCCTTTATTTTGCACTTTGTTTTTCTCACGGGGTGTAGCTGATTGTCAGTGCTGTGTTGCTTGCTGCTGTGCATCCACTTGATTCTCTTCCAGAGAGACATCGATATACTGTTTTTCAAATTCTGACCAGTTGTCAATAATCTTTTCTGGTGTGTAAAGTGGGCTGAGTTCAGTCCTTTGCGGTTTAGAGTAAGGTGTGTTCATTCCCTCTTTGGTCTATATAGAATAGTATCTGTGCTCATTGAAAACACCTGGCTTTTACTCACCTCAAGGGACCTTTGCGCTCCTACAGGCATAAGTGTGTTTGCTAAATCTGTAATTCTTTCTGTCGTCTGCCATTTCGTTCATGGGATGCAATTTTATATTCCATCTGTACCTCATCTCTTTGATAAACCACTATTTTCTATGTGACTAAATTCGCTGACAATGAGTGTAACTAAGAACACTCCGGTGGTGGCAAGGGACGATATTTCACTAATTTCCTGGCTCACTAATATATCATTGTAGATAAGAATCACATATTCTTCATCCACGTTTTCCGTCCAAGGAAATTTAGATCGTATCCTAGTCGAGGCTTTTGTAAAGAAAGCAGAAGTAAACGTTGGGTTGCCTGTGTCCTGAGGTTCTTTGGTTTCCCTGAAAATATACGTCCTTGAGTGGAAGTGTCCTATGCGCTATAGCTTTGTTTCTTACATTATTTTCGAATACAGCATAGAGTTCGCCAGAGTGCTGATTTCAATTTGCCATCCCACATTCCACAAAATGTGGGTACGGTTTACCTCCACGCTACCCTGCATTTCTGGTCTTTACACTTTTCGTAGATGTCCCTTTGTTTGGATGGGAAGTGATAGAACTATGTAGTGTTGATTTGCACCGAGCCCCTGCCTGGTTGCCCCAAAACGGTCTATGCCTTTATCCTGAATATATTCAGGATAAAGGCATACACCCCTTTTTCGACACAGGCATGGTTGAAGAAGTACTGCCACATTCTAGCTCCTTACCAGGCGAGACCCATCTCCCTCTTGAAATCCCATTTCTGCAATTCTGCCTTGCTCTCAAGTTATTTTCCGTGGTTCAACCCAAGTCATTTTTCCACATTAGGTGTCTTTGCCCATCCTGCAGGGCCATGAATTATAGGCTCCCTGAGATGCCCTGCTCAACTTCCCACTTTCGGAACTGGTCACAAAGCAGCAGGAAATTGTCAAGCCCTATTCTCCTTCTGAGACCAAGCTTAGACATGGGTCAATTCTAGATCAGCATTGGAAATTAGAGCGCCAAGTGCTTGTCCAAATATATAGGCATCGTGTCTTATTCTTCCCCATTGCAGTTCATCCATGGAACGAATTCCAAGCTATAAGAAAGAGGGTTTTGAAAGTGCTGACTTCCCCAAGTGGGGATATTTTCAGGAAAGCGGCTGGAAGCTTGAACCCGAGCACCAGGATATGAGAAGATGAGGTGGCTTTTCATGTTTTTTCCCTGTCCAATGGGGTAGCATCCTGCGGCTGTCCCATGCATGTGTTCGCTGTAGGAAGGGTCGTCTGCATTTGGAGATTTCGGGTCCATGGAATCAGGGCAAGGCAGTGTTATTCTAGAAGGGCTGCATTTGCTGACTCATGCTCACGAAGACTCTCAGACCCACGAGTGTCCTCCATGAGGTCCCATGCTTCTGTGTGTTAATATATGCTCAAAACAACTTCAATCACAGCCCCTGAACGAAGTCTCGAAGAATTTCTCTCTCACTCACTGCCTTTATTTTGCAGTTTGTTTTTCTCACGGGGTGTAGCTGATTGTCAGTGCTGTGTTGCTTGCTGCTGTGCATCCACTTGATTCTCTTCCAGAGAGACATCGATATACTGTTTTTCAAATTCTGACCAGTTGTAAATAATCTTTTCTGGTGTGTAAAGTGGGCTGAGTTCAGTCCTTTGCGGTTTAGAGTAAGGTGTGTTCATTCCCTCTTTGGTCTATATAGAATAGTATCTGTGCTCATTGAAAACACCTGGCTTTTACTCACCTCAAGGGACATTTGGGCTCCTACAGGCATAAGTGTGTTTGCTAAATCTGTAATTCTTTCTGTCGTCTGCCATTTCGTTCATGAGATGCAATTTTATATTCCACCACTACCTCATCTCTTTGATAAACCACTCTTTTCTATGTGACTAAATTCGCTGACAATGAGTATAACTAAGAACACTCCGGTGGTGGCAAGGGACGATATTTCACTCATTTCCTGGCTCACTAATATATCATTGTAGATAAGAATCACATATTCTTCATCCACGTTTTCCGTCCAAGGAAATTTAGATCGTATCCTAGTCGAGGCTTTTGTAAAGAGAGCAGAAGTCAACGCTGGGTTGCCTGTGCCCTGAGGTTCTTTGGTTTTCCTGAAAATATACGTCCTTGAGTGGAAGTGTCCTATGCGCTATAGCTTTGTTTCTTACATTATTTTCGAATACAGCATAGAGTTCGCCAGAGTGCTGATTTCAATTTGCCATCCCACATTCCACAAAATGTGGGTACGGTTTACCTCCATGCTACCCTGCATTTCTGGTCTTTACACTTTTCGTAGATGACCCTTTGTTTTGATTCGAAGTGATAGAACTATGTAGTGTTGATTTGCACCGAGCCCCTGCCTGGTTGCCCCAAAACGGTCTATGCCTTTATCCTGAATATATTCAGGATAAAGGCATACAACCCTTTTTTGACAAAGGCATGGTTGAAGAAGTACTGCCACATTCTAGCTCCTTACCAGGCGAGACCCATCTCCCTCTTGAAATCCCATTTCTGCAATTCTGCCTTGCTCTCAAGTTATTTTCCGTGGTTCAACCCAAGTCATTTTTCCACATTAGGTGTCTTTGCCCATCCTGCAGGGCCATGAATTATAGGCTCCATGAGATGCCCTGCTCAACTTCCCACTTTCGGAACTGGTCACAAAGCAGCAGGAAATTGTCAAGCCCTATTCTCCTTCTGAGACCAAGCTTAGACATGGGTCAATTCTAGATCAGCATTGGAAATTAGAGCGCCAAGTGCTTGTCCAAATATATAGGCATCGTGTCTTATTCTTCCCCATTGCAGTTCATCCATGGAACGAATTCCAAGCTATAAGAAAGAGGGTTTTGAAAGTGCTGACTTCCCCAAGTGGGGATATTTTCAGGAAAGCGGCTGGAAGCTTGAACCCGAGCACCAGGATATGACAAGATGAGGTGGCTGTTCATGTTTTTTCCCTGACCAATGGGGTAGCATCCTGCGGCTGTCCCATGCATGTGTTCGCTGTAGGAAGGGTCATCTGCATTTGGTGATTTCGGGTCCATGGAATCAGGGCAAGGCAGTGTTATTCTAGAAGGGCTGCATTTGCTGACTCATGCTCACGAAGACTCTCAGATCCACGAGTGTCCTCCCTGAGGTCCCAGCCTTCTGTGTGTTAATATATGCTCAAAACAACTTCAATCACAGCCCCTGAACGAAGTCTCGAAGAATTTCTCTCTCACTCACTGCCTTTAGTTTGCAGTTTGTTTTTCTCACGGGGTGTAGCTGATTGTCAGTGCTGTGTCGCTTGCTGCTGTTCATCCACTTGATTCTCTTCCAGAGAGACATCGATAAACTGTTTTTCAAATTCTGACCAGTTGTAAATAATCTTTTCTGGTGTGCAAAGTGGGCTGAGTTCAGTCCTTTGAGTTTTAGAGTAAGTTGTGTTCATTCCCTCTTTGGTCTATATAGAATAGTATCTGTGCTCATTGAAAACACCTGGCTTTTACTCACCTCAAGGGACCTTTGCGCTCCTACAGGCATAAGTGTGTTTGCTAAATCTGTAATTCTTTCTGTCGTCTGCCATTTCGTTCATGGGATGCAATTTTATATTCCACCTGTACCTCATCTCTTTGATAAACCACTATTTTCTATGTGCCTAAATTCGCTGAGAATGAGTGTAACTAAGAACACTCCGGTGGTGGCAAGGGACGATATTTCACTCATTTCCTGGCTCACTAATATATCATTGTAGATAAGAATCACATATTCTTCATCCACGTTTTCCGTCCAAGGAAATTTAGATTGTATCCTAGTCGAGGCTTTTGTAAAGAGAGCAGAAGTAAACGTTGGGTTGCCTGTGTCCTGAGGATCTTTGGTTTTCCTGAAAATATACGTCCTTGAGTGGAAGTGTCCTATGCGCTATAGCTTTGTTTCTTACATTATTTTCGAATACAGCATAGAGTTCGCCAGAGTGCTGATTTCAATTTGCCATCCCACATTCCACAAAATGTGGGTACCGTTTACCTCCATGTTACCCTGCATTTCTGGTCTTTACACTTTTCGTAGATGACCCTTTGTTTTGATTCGAAGTGATAGAACTATGTAGTGTTGATTTGCACCGAGCCCCTGCCTGGTTGCCCCAAAACGGTCTATGCCTCTATCCTGAATATATTCAGGATAAAGGCATACACCCCTTATTCGACAAAGGCATGGTTGAAGAAGTACTGCCGCATTCTAGCTCCTTACCAGGCGAGACCCATCTCCCTCTTGAAATCCCATTTCTGCAATTCTGCCTTGCTCTCAAGTTATGTTCCGTGGTTCAACCCGTCATTTTTCCACATTAGGTGTCTTTGCCCTTCCTGCAGGGCCATGAATTATAGGCTCCCTGAGATGCCCTGCTCAACTTCCCACTCTTGGAACTGGTCACAAAGCAGCAGGAAATTCTCAAGCCCTATTTTCCTTCGGAGAGCAAGCTTAGACATGGGTCAATTCTAGATCAGCATTGGAAATTAGAGCGCCAAGTGCTTGTCCAAATATATAGGCATCGTGTCTTATTCTTCCCCATTGCAGTTCATCCATGGAACGAATTCCAAGCTATAAGAAAGAGGGTTTTGAAAGTGCTGACTTCCCCAAGTGGGGATATTTTCAGGAAACCGGCTGGAAGCTTGAACCCGAGCACCAGGATATGAGAAGATGAGGTGGCTTTTCATGTTTTTTCCCTGTCCAATGGGGTAGCATCCTGCGGCTGTCCCATGCATGTGTTCGCTGTAGGAAGGGTCGTCTGCATTTGGTGATTTCGGGTCCATGGAATCAGGGCAAGGCAGTGTTATTCTAGAAGGGCTGCATTTGCTGACTCATGCTCACGAAGACTCTCAGAGCCACGAGTGTCCTCCCTGAGGTCCCATCCTTCTGTGTGTTAATATATGCTCAAAACAACTTCAATCACAGCCCCTGAACGAAGTCTCAAAGAATTTCTCTCTCACTCACTGCCTTTATTTTGCAGTTTGTTTTTCTCACGGGGTGTAGCTGATTGTCCGTGCTGTGTTGCTTGCTGCTGTGCATCCACTTGATTCTCTTCCAGAGAGACATCGATAAACTGTTTTTCAAATTCTGACCAGTTGTAAATAATCTTTTCTGGTGTGCAAAGTGGGCTGAGTTCAGTCCTTTGAGTTTTAGAGTAAGTTGTGTTCATTCCCTCTTTGGTCTATATAGAATAGTATCTGTGCTCATTGAAAACACCTGGCTTTTACTCACCTCAAGGGACCTTTGCCATCCTACAGGCATAAGTGTGTTTGCTAAATGTGTAATTCTTTCTTTCGTTTGCCATTTCCCTCATGGGACGCACTTTTATATTCCAATTGTACCTCATCTCTTTGAGAAACCACTTTTTTCTATGTCAATAAATTCACTGAGAATGATTGTAACTAAGAACACTCGGGTGGTGGCAAGTGAAGTTATTTCATTGATTTCCTGGCTCAGTAATATATCATTGTAGATAAGAATCACATGTTCTTCATCCATGTTTTCCGTCCAAGGAAATTTAGATTGTATCCTGGTCGAGGGTTTTATAAAGAGAGCAACAGAAAAAGTTGGGTTGCGTCTGTCCTGAGGATTTTTGGTTTTGCTGAAAATATACGTCCTTGAGTGGAAGTGTCCAATGTGCTGTAGCTTTGTTTCTTACATTATTTTCAAATACACCATAGAGTTGCCAGAGTGCCGATTGAATCTTGCCATCCCACAATCCACAAAATGTGGGTACGATTTACCTCCATGCTACCCTGCATTTCTGGTCTTTACACTTTTCGTAGATGACCCTTTGTTTTGATGGGAAGTGATAGAACTATGTAGTGTTGATTTGCACCGAGCCCCTGCCTGGTTGCCCAAAAACGGTGTATGCCTTTATCCTGAATAGATTCACGATAAAGGCATACACCCCTTTTTCGACAAAGGCATGGTTGAAGAAGTACTGCCACATTCTAGCTCCTTACCATGCGAGACCCATCTCCTTCTTGAAATCCCATTTCTGCAATTCTGCCTTGCTCTCAAGTTATTTTCCGTGGTTCAACCCAAGTCATTTTTCCACATTAGGTGTCTTTGCCCATCCTGCAGGGCCATGAATTATAGGCTCCCTGAGATGCCCTGCTCAAATTCCCACTTTCGGAACTTGTTCACAAAGCAGCAGGAAATTGTCAAGCCCTATTCTCCTTCTGAGACCAAGCTTAGACTTGGGTCAATTCTAGATCAGCATTGGAAATTAGAGCGCCAAGTGCCTGTCCAAACATATAGGCATCGTGTCTTATTCTTCCCCATTGCAGTTCATCCATGGAACCAATTCCAAGCTATAAGAAAGAGGGTTTGGAAAGTGCTGACTTCCCCAAGTGGGGTTATTTTCAGGAAAGCGGCTGGAAGCTTGAACCCGAGCACCAGGATATGAGAAGATGAGGTGGCTTTTCATGTTTTTTCCCTGTCCAATGGGGTAGCATCCTGCGGCTTTCCCTTGCAGGTGTTCGCTGTAGGAATGGTCGTCTGCATTTGGTGATTTCGGGTCCATGGAATCAGGGCAAGGCAGTGTTATTCTAGAAGGGCTGCATTTGCTGACTCATGCTCACGAAGACTCTCAGAGCCACGAGTGTCCTCCGTGAGGTCCCATGCTTCTGTGTGTTAATATATGCTCAAAACAACTTCAATCACAGCCCCTGAACGAAGGCTCGAAGAATTTCTCTCTCACTCACTGCCTTTATTTTGCACTTTGTTTTTCTCACGGGGTGTAGCTGATTGTCAGTGCTGTGTTGCTTGCTGCTGTGCATCCACTTGATTCTCTTCCAGAGAGACATCGATAAACTGTTTTTCAAATTCTGACCAGTTGTAAATAATCTTTTCTGGTGTGCAAAGTGGGCTGAGTTCAGTCCTTTGAGTTTTAGAGTAAGTTGTGTTCATTCCCTCTTTGGTCTATATAGAATAGTATCTGTGCTCATTGAAAACACCTGGCTTTTACTCACCTCAAGGGACCTTTGCGCTCCTACAGGCATAAGTGTGTTTGCTAAATCTGTAATTCTTTCTGTCGTCTGCCATTTCGTTCATGGGATGCAATTTTATATTCCACCTGTACCTCATCTCTTTGATAAACCACTATTTTCTATGTGACTAAATTCGCTGAGAATGAGTGTAACTAAGAACACTCCGGTGGTGGCAAGGGACGATATTTCACTCATTTCCTGGCTCACTCATATATCATTGTAGATAAGAATCACATATTCTTCATCCACGTTTTCCGTCCAAGGAAATTTAGATCGTATCCTAGTCGAGGCTTTTGTAAAGAAAGCAGAAGTAAACGTTGGGTTGCCTGTGTCCTGAGGATCTTTGGTTTTCCTGAAAATATACGTCCTTGAGTGGAAGTGTCCTATGCGCTATAGCTTTGTTTCTTACATTATTTTCGAATACAGCATAGAGTTCGCCAGAGTGCTGATTTCAATTTGCCATCCCACATTCCACAAAATGTGGGTACGGTTTACCTCCACGCTACCCTGCATTTCTGGTCTTTACACTTTTCGTAGATGACCCTTTGTTTTGATTCGAAGTGATAGAACTATGTAGTGTTGATTTGCACCGAGCCCCTGCCTGGTTGCCCCAAAACGGTCTATGCCTTTATCCTGAATATATTCAGGATAAACGCATACAACCGTTTTTCGACACAGGCATGGTTGAAGAAGTACTGCCACATTCTAGCTCCTTACCAGGCGAGACCCATCTCCCTCTTGAAATCCCATTTCTGCAATTCTGCCTTGCTCGCAAGTTATTTTCCGTGGTTCAACCCAAGTCATTTTTCCACATTAGGTGTCTTTGCCCATCCTGCAGGGCCATGAATTATAGGCTCCCTGAGATGCCCTGCTCAACTTCCCACTTTCGGAACTGGTCACAAAGCAGCAGGAAATTGTCAAGCCCTATTCTACTTCTGAGACCAAGCTTAGACATGGGTCAATTCTAGATCAGCATTGGAAATTAGAGCGCCAAGTGCTTGTCCAAATATATAGGCATCGTGTCTTATTCTTCCCCATTGCAGTTCATCCATGCAATGAATTCCAAGCTATAAGAAAGAGGGTTTTGAAAGTGCTGACTTCCCCAAGTGGGGATATTTTCAGGAAAGCGGCTGGAAGCTTGAACCCGAGCACCAGGATATGAGAAGATGAGGTGGCTTTTCATGTTTTTTCCCTGTCCAATGGTGTAGCATCCTGCCGCTGTCCCATGCATGTGTTCGCTCTAGGAAGGGTCGTCTGCATTTGGAGATTTCGGGTCCATGGAATCAGGGCAAGGCAGTGTTATTCTAGAAGGGCTGCATTTGCTGAATCATGCTCACGAAGACTCTCAGAGCCACGAGTGTCCTCCCTGAGGTCCCAGCCTTCTGTGTGTTAATATATGCTCAAAACAACTTCAATCACAGCCCCTGAATGAAGGCTCGAAGAATTTCTCTCTCACTCACTGCCTTTATTTTGCAGTTTGTTTTTCTCACGGGGTGTAGCTGATTGTCAGTGCTGTGCTGCTTGCTGCTGTGCATCCTCTTGATTCTCTTCCAGAGAGACATCGATAAAGTGTTTTTCAAATTCTGACCAGTTGTAAATAATCTTCTCTGGTGTGCAAAGTGGGCTGAGTTCAATCCTTTGAGTTTTAGAGTAAGTTGTGTTCATTCCCTCTTTGGTCTTTATAGAATAGTATCTGTGCTCATTGAAAACACCTGGCTTTTACTCACCTCAAGGGACCTTTGCGCTCCTACAGGCATAAGTGTGTTTGCTAAATCTGTAATTCTTTCTGTCGTCTGCCATTTCGTTCATGGGATGCAATTTTATATTCCACCTGTAACTCATCTCTTTGATAAACCACTATTTTCTAGGTGACTAAATTCGCTGAGAATGAGTGTGACTAACAACACTCCGGTCGTGGCAAGGGACGTTATTTCACTCATTTCCTGGCTCACTAATATATCATTGTAGATAAGAATCACATATTCTTCATCCACGTTTTCCGTCCAAGGAAATTTAGATTGTATCCTAGTCGAGGCTTTTGTAAAGAGAGCAGAAGTAAACGTTGGGTTGCCTGTGTCCTGAGGATCTTTGGTTTTCCTGAAAATATACGTCCTTGAGTGGAAGTGTCCTATGCGCTATAGCTTTGTTTCTTACATTATTTTCGAATACAGCATAGAGTTCGCCAGAGTGCTGATTTCAATTTGCCATCCCACATTCCACAAAATGTGGGTACCGTTTACCTCCATGTTACCCTGCATTTCTGGTCTTTACACGTTTCGTAGATGACCCTTTGTTTTGATTCTAAGTGATAGAACTATGTAGTGTTGATTTGCACCGAGCCCCTGCCTGGTTGCCCCAAAACGGCCTATGCCTCTATCCTGAATATATTCAGGATAAAGGCATACACCCCTTATTCGACAAAGGCATGGTTGAAGAAGTACTGCCGCATTCTAGCTCCTTACCAGGCGAGACCCATCTCCCTCTTGCAATCCCATTTCTGCAATTCTGCCTTGCTCTCAAGTTATGTTCCGTGGTTCAACCCGTCATTTTTCCACATTAGGTGTCTTTGCCCTTCCTGCAGGGCCATGAATTATAGGCTCCCTGAGATGCCCTGCTCAACTTCCCACTCTTGGAACTGGTCACAAAGCAGCAGGAAATTCTCAAGCCCTATTTTCCTTCGGAGAGCAAGCTTAGACATGGGTCAATTCTAGATCAGCATTGGAAATTAGAGCGCCAAGTGCTTGTCCAAATATATAGGCATCGTGTCTTATTCTTCCCCATTGCAGTTCATCCATGGAACGAATTCCAAGCTATAAGAAAGAGGGTTTTGAAAGTGCTGACTTCCCCAAGTGGGGATATTTTCAGGAAACCGGCTGGAAGCTTGAACCCGAGCACCAGGATATGAGAAGATGAGGTGGCTTTTCATGTTTTTTCCCTGTCCAATGGGGTAGCATCCTGCGGCTCTCCCATGCATGTGTTCGCTGTAGGAAGGGTCGTCTGCATTTGGTGATTTCGGGTCCATGGAATCAGGGCAAGGCAGTGTTATTCTAGAAGGGCTGCATTTGCTGACTCATGCTCACGAAGACTCTCAGAGCCACCAGTGTCCTCCCTGAGGTCCCATCCTTCTGTGTGTTAATATATGCTCAAAACAACTTCAATCACAGCCCCTGAACGAAGTCTCGAAGAATTTCTCTCTCACTCACTGCCTTTATTTTGCAGTTTGTTTTTCTCACGGGGTGTAGCTGATTGTCCGTGCTGTGTTGCTTGCTGCTGTGCATCCACTTGATTCTCTTCCAGAGAGACATCGATAAACTGTTTTTCAAATTCTGACCAGTTGTAAATAATCTTTTCTGGTGTGCAAAGTGGGCTGAGTTCAGTCCTTTGAGTTTTAGAGTAAGTTGTGTTCATTCCCTCTTTGGTCTATATAGAATAGTATCTGTGCTCATTGAAAACACCTGGCTTTTACTCACCTCAAGGGACCTTTGCCATCCTACAGGCATAAGTGTGTTTGCTAAATGTGTAATTCTTTCTTTCGTTTGCCATTTCGCTCATGGGACGCACTTTTATATTCCAATTGTACCTCATATCTTTGAGAAACCACTTTTTTCTATGTCAATAAATTCACTGAGAATGATTGTAACTAAGAACACTCGGGTGGTGGCAAGTGAAGTTATTTCATTGATTTCCTGGCTCAGTAATATATCATTGTAGATAAGAATCACATGTTCTTCATCCATGTTTTCCGTCCAAGGAAATTTAGATTGTATCCTGGTCGAGGGTTTTATAAAGAGAGCAACAGAAAAAGTTGGGTTGCGTCTGTCCTGAGGATTTTTGGTTTTGCTGAAAATATACGTCCTTGAGTGGAAGTGTCCAATGTGCTGTAGCTTTGTTTCTTACATTATTTTCAAATACACCATAGAGTTGCCAGAGTGCTGATTGAATCTTGCCATCCCACAATCCACAAAATGTGGGTACGATTTACCTCCATGCTACCCTGCATTTCTGGTCTTTACACTTTTCGTAGATGACCCTTTGTTTTGATGGGAAGTGATAGAACTATGTAGTGTTGATTTGCACCGAGCCCCTGCCTGGTTGCCCAAAAACGGTGTATGCCTTTATCCTGAATAGATTCACGATAAAGGCATACACCCCTTTTTCGACAAAGGCATGGTTGAAGAAGTACTGCCGCATTCTAGCTCCTTACCAGGCGAGACCCATCTCCTTCTTGAAATCCCATTTCTGCAATTCTGCCTTGCTCTCAAGTTATTTTCCGTGGTTCAACCCAAGTCATTTTTCCACATTAGGTGTCTTTGCCCATCCTGCAGGGCCATGAATTATAGGCTCCCTGAGATGCCCTGCTCAAATTCCCACTTTCGGAACTTGTTCACAAAGCAGCAGGAAATTGTCAAGCCCTATTCTCCTTCTGAGACCAAGCTTAGACTTGGGTCAATTCTAGATCAGCATTGGAAATTAGAGCGACAAGTGCCTGTCCAAACATATAGGCATCGTGTCTTATTCTTCCCCATTGCAGTTCATCCATGGAACGAATTCCAAGCTATAAGAAAGAGGGTTTGGAAAGTGCTGACTTCCCCAAGTGGGGTTATTTTCAGGAAAGCGGCTGGAAGCTTGAACCCGATCACCAGGATATGAGAAGATGAGGTGGCTTTTCATGTTTTTTCCCTGTCCAATGGGGTAGCATCCTGCGGCTTTCCCTTGCAGGTGTTCGCTGTAGGAATGGTCGTCTGCATTTGGTGATTTCGGGTCCATGGAATCAGGGCAAGGCAGTGTTATTCTAGAAGGGCTGCATTTGCTGACTCATGCTCACAAAGACTCTCAGAGCCACGAGTGTCCTCCGTGAGGTCCCATGCTTCTGTGTGTTAATATATGCTCAAAACAACTTCAATCACAGCCCCTGAACGAAGGCTCGAAGAATTTCTCTCTCACTCACTGCCTTTATTTTGCAGTTTGTTTTTCTCACGGGGTGTAGCTGATTGTCCGTGCTGTGTTGCTTGCTGCTGTGCATCCACTTGATTCTCTTCCAGAGAGACATCGATAAACTGTTTTTCAAATTCTGACCAGTTGTAAATAATCTTTTCTGGTGTGCAAAGTGGGCTGAGTTCAGTCCTTTGAGTTTTAGAGTAAGTTGTGTTCATTCCCTCTTTGGTCTATATAGAATAGTATCTGTGCTCATTGAAAACACCTGGCTTTTACTCACCTCAAGGGACCTTTGCGCTCCTACAGGCATAAGTGTGTTTGCTAAATCTGTAATTCTTTCTGTCGTCTGCCATTTCGTTCATGGGATGCAATTTTATATTCCACCTGTACCTCATCTCTTTGATAAACCACTATTTTCTATGTGACTAAATTCGCTGAGAATGAGTGTAACTAAGAACACTCCGGTGGTGGCAAGGGACGATATTTCACTCATTTCCTGGCTCACTAATATATCATTGTAGATAAGAATCACATATTCTTCATCCACGTTTTCCGTCCAAGGAAATTTAGATCGTATCCTAGTCGAGGCTTTTGTAAAGAGAGCAGAAGTAAACGTTGGGTTGCCTGTGTCCTGAGGATCTTTGGTTTTCCTGAAAATATACGTCCTTGAGTGGAAGTGTCCTATGCGCTATAGCTTTGTTTCTTACATTATTTTCGAATACAGCATAGAGTTCGCCAGAGTGCTGATTTCAATTTGCCATCCCACATTCCACAAAATGTGGGTACCGTTTACCTCCATGTTACCCTGCATTTCTGGTCTTTACACGTTTCGTAGATGACCCTTTGTTTTGATTCGAAGTGATAGAACTATGTAGTGTTGATTTGCACCGAGCCCCTGCCTGGTTGCCCCAAAACGGTCTATGCCTCTATCCTGAATATATTCAGGATAAAGGCATACACCCCTTATTCGACAAAGGCATGGTTGAAGAAGTACTGCCGCATTCTAGCTCCTTACCAGGCGAGACCCATCTCCCTCTTGCAATCCCATTTCTGCAATTCTGCCTTGCTCTCAAGTTATGTTCCGTGGTTCAACCCATCATTTTTCCACATTAGGTGTCTTTGCCCTTCCTGCAGGGCCATGAATTATAGGCTCCCTGAGATGCCCTGCTCAACTTCCCACTCTTGGAACTGGTCACAAAGCAGCAGGAAATTCTCAAGCCCTATTTTCCTTCGGAGAGCAAGCTTAGACATGGGTCAATTCTAGATCAGCATTGGAAATTAGAGCGCCAAGTGCTTGTCCAAATATATAGGCATCGTGTCTTATTCTTCCCCATTGCAGTTCATCCATGGAACGAATTCCAAGCTATAAGAAAGAGGGTTTTGAAAGTGCTGACTTCCCCAAGTGGGGATATTTTCAGGAAACCGGCTGGAAGCTTGAACCCGAGCACCAGGATATGAGAAGATGAGGTGGCTTTTCATGTTTTTTCCCTGTCCAATGGGGTAGCATCCTGCGGCTCTCCCATGCATGTGTTCGCTGTAGGAAGGGTCGTCTGCATTTGGTGATTTCGGGTCCATGGAATCAGGGCAAGGCAGTGTTATTCTAGAAGGGCTGCATTTGCTGACTCATGCTCACGAAGACTCTCAGAGCCACCAGTGTCCTCCCTGAGGTCCCATCCTTCTGTGTGTTAATATATGCTCAAAACAACTTCAATCACAGCCCCTGAACGAAGTCTCAAAGAATTTCTCTCTCACTCACTGCCTTTATTTTGCAGTTTGTTTTTCTCACGGGGTGTAGCTGATTGTCCGTGCTGTGTTGCTTGCTGCTGTGCATCCACTTGATTCTCTTCCAGAGAGACATCGATAAACTGTTTTTCAAATTCTGACCAGTTGTAAATAATCTTTTCTGGTGTGCAAAGTGGGCTGAGTTCAGTCCTTTGAGTTTTAGAGTAAGTTGTGTTCATTCCCTCTTTGGTCTATATAGAATAGTATCTGTGCTCATTGAAAACACCTGGCTTTTACTCACCTCAAGGGACCTTTGCCATCCTACAGGCATAAGTGTGTTTGCTAAATGTGTAATTCTTTCTTTCGTTTGCCATTTCGCTCATGGGACGCACTTTTATATTCCAATTGTACCTCATATCTTTGAGAAACCACTTTTTTCTATGTCAATAAATTCACTGAGAATGATTGTAACTAAGAACACTCGGGTGGTGGCAAGTGAAGTTATTTCATTGATTTCCTGGCTCAGTAATATATCATTGTAGATAAGAATCACATGTTCTTCATCCATGTTTTCCGTCCAAGGAAATTTAGATTGTATCCTGGTCGAGGGTTTTATAAAGAGAGCAACAGAAAAAGTTGGGTTGCGTCTGTCCTGAGGATTTTTGGTTTTGCTGAAAATATACGTCCTTGAGTGGAAGTGTCCAATGTGCTGTAGCTTTGTTTCTTACATTATTTTCAAATACACCATAGAGTTGCCAGAGTGCCGATTGAATCTTGCCATCCCACAATCCACAAAATGTGGGTACGATTTACCTCCATGCTACCCTGCATTTCTGGTCTTTACACTTTTCGTAGATGACCCTTTGTTTTGATGGGAAGTGATAGAACTATGTAGTGTTGATTTGCACCGAGCCCCTGCCTGGTTGCCCAAAAACGGTGTATGCCTTTATCCTGAATAGATTCACGATAAAGGCATACACCCCTTTTTCGACAAAGGCATGGTTGAAGAAGTACTGCCGCATTCTAGCTCCTTACCAGGCGAGACCCATCTCCTTCTTGAAATCCCATTTCTGCAATTCTGCCTTGCTCTCAAGTTATTTTCCGTGGTTCAACCCAAGTCATTTTTCCACATTAGGTGTCTTTGCCCATCCTGCAGGGCCATGAATTATAGGCTCCCTGAGATGCCCTGCTCAAATTCCCACTTTCGGAACTTGTTCACAAAGCAGCAGGAAATTGTCAAGCCCTATTCTCCTTCTGAGACCAAGCTTAGACTTGGGTCAATTCTAGATCAGCATTGGAAATTAGAGCGACAAGTGCCTGTCCAAACATATAGGCATCGTGTCTTATTCTTCCCCATTGCAGTTCATCCATGGAACGAATTCCAAGCTATAAGAAAGAGGGTTTGGAAAGTGCTGACTTCCCCAAGTGGGGTTATTTTCAGGAAAGCGGCTGGAAGCTTGAACCCGAGCACCAGGATATGAGAAGATGAGGTGGCTTTTCATGTTTTTTCCCTGTCCAATGGGGTAGCATCCTGCGGCTTTCCCTTGCAGGTGTTCGCTGTAGGAATGGTCGTCTGCATTTGGTGATTTCGGGTCCATGGAATCAGGGCAAGGCAGTGTTATTCTAGAAGGGCTGCATTTGCTGACTCATGCTCACGAAGACTCTCAGACCCACGAGTGTCCTCCGTGAGGTCCCATGCTTCTGTGTGTTAATATATGCTCAAAACAACTTCAATCACAGCCCCTGAACGAAGGCTCGAAGAATTTCTCTCTCACTCACTGCCTTTATTTTGCACTTTGTTTTTCTCACGGGGTGTAGCTGATTGTCAGTGCTGTGTTGCTTGCTGCTGTGCATCCACTTGATTCTCTTCCAGAGAGACATCGATAAACTGTTTTTCAAATTCTGACCAGTTGTAAAAAATCTTTTCTGGTGTGCAAAGTGGGCTGAGTTCAGTCCTTTGAGTTTTAGAGTAAGTTGTGTTCATTCCCTCTTTGGTCTATATAGAATAGTATCTGTGCTCATTGAAAACACCTGGCTTTTACTCACCTCAAGGGACCTTTGCGCTCCTACAGGCATAAGTGTGTTTGCTAAATCTGTAATTCTTTCTGTCGTCTGCCATTTCGTTCATGGGATGCAATTTTATATTCCACCTGTACCTCATCTCTTTGATAAACCACTATTTTCTATGTGACTAAATTCGCTGAGAATGAGTGTAACTAAGAACACTCCGGTGGTGGCAAGGGACGATATTTCACTCATTTCCTGGCTCACTAATATATCATTGTAGATAAGAATCACATATTCTTCATCCACGTTTTCCGTCCAAGGAAATTTAGATCGTATCCTAGTCGAGGCTTTTGTAAAGAGAGCAGAAGTAAACGTTGGGTTGCCTGTGTCCTGAGGATCTTTGGTTTTCCTGAAAATATACGTCCTTGAGTGGAAGTGTCCTATGCGCTATAGCTTTGTTTCTTACATTATTTTCGAATACAGCATAGAGTTCGCCAGAGTGCTGATTTCAATTTGCCATCCCACATTCCACAAAATGTGGGTACCGTTTACCTCCATGTTACCCTGCATTTCTGGTCTTTACACGTTTCGTAGATGACCCTTTGTTTTGATTCGAAGTGATAGAACTATGTAGTGTTGATTTGCACCAAGCCCCTGCCTGGTTGCCCCAAAACGGTCTATGCCTCTATCCTGAATATATTCAGGATAAAGGCATACACCCCTTATTCGACAAAGGCATGGTTGAAGAAGTACTGCCGCATTCTAGCTCCTTACCAGGCGAGACCCATCTCCCTCTTGAAATCCCATTTCTGCAATTCTGCCTTGCTCTCAAGTTATGTTCCGTGGTTCAACCCGTCATTTTTCCACATTAGGTGTCTTTGCCCATCCTGCAGGGCCATGAATTATAGGCTCCCTGAGATGCCCTGCTCAACTTCCCACTCTTGGAACTGGTCACAAAGCAGCAGGAAATTCTCAAGCCCTATTTTCCTTCGGAGAGCAAGCTTAGACATGGGTCAATTCTAGATCAGCATTGGAAATTAGAGCGCCAAGTGCTTGTCCAAATATATAGGCATCGTGTCTTATTCTTCCCCATTGCAGTTCATCCATGGAACGAATTCCAAGCTATAAGAAAGAGGGTTTTGAAAGTGCTGACTTCCCCAAGTGGGGATATTTTTAGGAATCCGGCTGGAAGCTTGAACCCGAGCACCAGGATATGAGAAGATGAGGTGGCTTTTCATGTTTTTTCCCTGTCCAATGGGGTAGCATCCTGCGGCTCTCCCATGCATGTGTTCGCTGTAGGAAGGGTCGTCTGCATTTGGTGATTTCGGGTCCATGGAATAAGGGCAAGGCAGTGTTATTCTAGAAGGGCTGCATTTGCTGACTCATGCTCACGAAGACTCTCAGAGCCACGAGTGTCCTCCCTGAGGTCCCATCCTTCTGTGTGTTAATATATGCTCAAAACAACTTCAATCACAGCCCCTGAACGAAGTCTCGAAGAATTTCTCTCTCACTCACTGCCTTTATTTTGCAGTTTGTTTTTCTCACGGGGTGTAGCTGATTGTCCGTGCTGTGTTGCTTGCTGCTGTGCATCCACTTGATTCTCTTCCAGAGAGACATCGATAAACTGTTTTTCAAATTCTGACCAGTTGTAAATAATCTTTTCTGGTGTGCAAAGTGGGCTGAGTTCAGTCCTTTGAGTTTTAGAGTAAGTTGTGTTCATTCCCTCTTTGGTCTATATAGAATAGTATCTGTGCTCATTGAAAACACCTGGCTTTTACTCACCTCAAGGGCCCTTTGCGCTCCTACAGGCATAAGTGTGTTTGCTAAATCTGTAATTCTTTCTGTCGTCTGCCATTTCGTTCATGGGATGCAATTTTATATTCCACCTGTACCTCATCTCTTTGATAAACCACTATTTTCTATGTGACTAAATTCGCTGAGAATGAGTGTAACTAAGAACACTCCGGTGGTGGCAAGGGACGATATTTCACTCATTTCCTGGCTCACTAATATATCATTGTAGATAAGAATCACATATTCTTCATCCACGTTTTCCGTCCAAGGAAATTTAGATCGTATCCTAGTCGATGCTTTTGTAAAGAGAGCAGAAGTAAACGTTGGGTTGCCTGTGTCCTGAGGATCTTTGGTTTTCCTGAAAATATACGTCCTTGAGTGGAAGTGTCCTATGCGCTATAGCTTTGTTTCTTACATTATTTTCGAATACAGCATAGAGTTCGCCAGAGTGCTGATTTCAATTTGCCATCCCACATTCCACAAAATGTGGGTACCATTTACCTCCATGTTACCCTGCATTTCTGGTCTTTACACGTTTCGTAGATGACCCTTTGTTTTGATTCGAAGTGATAGAACTATGTAGTGTTGATTTGCACCAAGCCCCTGCCTGGTTGCCCCAAAACGGTCTATGCCTCTATCCTGAATATATTCAGGATAAAGGCATACACCCCTTATTCGACAAAGGCATGGTTGAAGAAGTACTGCCACATTCTAGCTCCTTACCAGGCGAGACCCATCTCCCTCTTGAAATCCCATTTCTGCAATTCTGCCTTGCTCTCAAGTTATGTTCCGTGGTTCAACCCGTCATTTTTCCACATTAGGTGTCTTTGCCCTTCCTGCAGGGCCATGAATTATAGGCTCCCTGAGATGCCCTGCTCAACTTCCCACTCTTGGAACTGGTCACAAAGCAGCAGGAAATTCTCAAGCCCTATTTTCCTTCGGAGAGCAAGCTTAGACATGGGTCAATTCTAGATCAGCATTGGAAATTAGAGCGCCAAGTGCTTGTCCAAATATATAGGCATCGTGCCTTATTCTTCCCCATTGCAGTTCATCCATGGAACGAATTCCAAGCTATAAGAAAGAGGGTTTTGAAAGTGCTGACTTCCCCAAGAGGGGATATTTTCAGGAAACCGGCTGGAAGCTTGAACCCGAGCACCAGGATATGAGAAGATGAGGTGGCTTTTCAAGTTTTTTCCCTGTCCAATGGGGTAGCATCCTGCGGCTCTCCCATGCATGTGTTCGCTGTAGGAAGGGTCGTCTGCATTTGGTGATTTCGGGTCCATGGAATCAGGGCAAGGCAGTGTTATTCTAGAAGGGCTGCATTTGCTGACTCATGCTCACGAAGACTCTCAGAGCCACGAGTGTCCTCCCTGAGGTCCCATCCTTCTGTGTGTTAATATATGCTCAAAACAACTTCAATCACAGCCCCTGAACGAAGGCTCGAAGAATTTCTCTCTCACTCACTGCCTTTATTTTGCAGTTTGTTTTTCTCACGGGGTGTAGCTGATTGTCCGTGCTGTGTTGCTTGCTGCTGTGCATCCACTTGATTCTCTTCCAGAGAGACATCGATAAACTGTTTTTCAAATTCTGACCAGTTGTAAATAATCTTCTCTGGTGTGCAAAGTGGGCTGAGTTCAGTCCTTTGAGTTTTAGAGTAAGTTGTGTTCATTCCCTCTTTGGTCTATATAGAATAGTGTCTGTGCTCATTGAAAACACCTGGCTTTTACTCACCTCAAGGGACCTTTGCCATCCTACAGGCATAAGTGTGTTTGCTAAATGTGTAATTCTTCCTTTCGCTTGCCATTTCGCTCATGGGACGCACTTTTATATTCCAATTGTACCTCATATCTTTGAGAAACCACTTTTTTCTATGTCAATAAATTCACTGAGAATGATTGTAACTAAGAACACTCGGGTGGTGGCAAGTGAAGTTATTTCATTGATTTCCTGGCTCAGTAATATATCATTGTACATAAGAATCACATGTTCTTCATCCATGTTTTCCGTCCAAGGAAATTTAGATTGTATCCTGGTCGAGGGTTTTATAAAGAGAGCAACAGAAAAAGTTGGGTTGCGTCTGTCCTGAGGATTTTTGGTTTTGCTGAAAATATACGTCCTTGAGTGGAAGTGTCCAATGTGCTGTAGCTTTGTTTCTTACATTATTTTCAAATACACCATAGAGTTGCCAGAGTGCCGATTGAATCTTGCCATCCCACAATCCACAAAATGTGGGTACGATTTACCTCCATGCTACCCTGCATTTCTGGTCTTTACACTTTTCGTAGATGACCCTTTGTTTTGATGGGAAGTGATAGAACTATGTAGTGTTGATTTGCACCGAGCCCCTGCCTGGTTGCCCAAAAACGGTGTATGCCTTTATCCTGAATAGATTCACGATAAAGGCATACACCCCTTTTTCGACAAAGGCATGGTTGAAGAAGTACTGCCGCATTCTAGCTCCTTACCAGGCGAGACCCATCTCCTTCTTGAAATCCCATTTCTGCAATTCTGCCTTGCTCTCAAGTTATTTTCCGTGGTTCAACCCAAGTCATTTTTCCACATTAGGTGTCTTTGCCCATCCTGCAGGGCCATGAATTATAGGCTCCCTGAGATGCCCTGCTCAAATTCCCACTTTCGGAACTTGTTCACAAAGCAGCAGGAAATTGTCAAGCCCTATTCTCCTTCTGAGACCAAGCTTAGACTTGGGTCAATTCTAGATCAGCATTGGAAATTAGAGCGCCAAGTGCCTGTCCAAACATATAGGCATCGTGTCTTATTCTTCCCCACTGCAGTTCATCCATGGAACCAATTCCAAGCTATAAGAAAGAGGGTTTTGAAAGTGCTGACTTCCCCAAGTGGGGTTATTTTCAGGAAAGCGGCTGGAAGCTTGAACCCGAGCACCAGGATATGAGAAGATGAGGTGGCTTTTCATGTTTTTTCCCTGTCCAATGTGGTAGCATCCTGCGGCTTTCCCTTGCAGGTGTTCGCTGTAGGAATGGTCGTCTGCATTTGGTGATTTCGGGTCCATGGAATCAGGGCAAGGCAGTGTTATTCTAGAAGGGCTGCATTTGCTGACTCATGCTCACGAAGACTCTCAGAGCCACGAGTGTCCTCCGTGAGGTCCCATGCTTCTGTGTGTTAATATATGCTCAAAACAACTTCAATCACAGCCCCTGAACGAAGGCTCGAAGAATTTCTCTCTCACTCACTGCCTTTATTTTGCAGTTTGTTTTTCTCACGGGGTGTAGCTGATTGTCAGTGCTGTGTTGCTTGCTGCTGTGCATCCACTTGATTCTCTTCCAGAGAGACATCGATAAACTGTTTTTCAAATTCTGACCAGTTGTAAATAATCTTTTCTGGTGTGCAAAGTGGGCTGAGTTCAGTCCTTTGAGTTTTAGAGTAAGTTGTGTTCATTCCCTCTTTGGTCTATATAGAATAGTATCTGTGCTCATTGAAAACACCTGGCTTTTACTCACCTCAAGGGACCTTTGCGCTCCTACAGGCATAAGTGTGTTTGCTAAATCTGTAATTCTTTCTGTCATCTGCCATTTCGTTCATGGGATGCAATTTTATATTCCACCTGTACCTCATCTCTTTGATAAACCACTATTTTCTATGTGACTAAATTCGCTGAGAATGAGTGTAACTAAGAACACTCCGGTGGTGGCAAGGGACGATATTTCACTCATTTCCTGGCTCACTAATATATCATTGTAGATAAGAATCACATATTCTTCATCCACGTTTTCCGTCCAAGGAAATTTAGATCGTATCCTAGTCGATGCTTTTGTAAAGAGAGCAGAAGTAAACGTTGGGTTGCCTGTGTCCTGAGGATCTTTGGTTTTCCTGAAAATATACGTCCTTGAGTGGAAGTGTCCTATGCGCTATAGCTTTGTTTCTTACATTATTTTCGAATACAGCATAGAGTTCGCCAGAGTGCTGATTTCAATTTGCCATCCCACATTCCACAAAATGTGGGTACCGTTTACCTCCATGTTACCCTGCATTTCTGGTCTTTACACGTTTCGTAGATGACCCTTTGTTTTGATTCGAAGTGATAGAACTATGTAGTGTTGATTTGCACCAAGCCCCTGCCTGGTTGCCCCAAAACGGTCTATGCCTCTATCCTGAATATATTCAGGATAAAGGCATACACCCCTTATTCGACAAAGGCATGGTTGAAGAAGTACTGCCGCATGCTAGCTCCTTACCAGGCGAGACCCATCTCCCTCTTGAAATCCCATTTCTGCAATTCTGCCTTGCTCTCAAGTTATGTTCCGTGGTTCAACCCGTCATTTTTCCACATTAGGTGCCTTTGCCCTTCCTGCAGGGCCATGAATTATAGGCTCCCTGAGATGCCCTGCTCAACTTCCCACTCTTGGAACTGGTCACAAAGCAGCAGGAAATTCTCAAGCCCTATTTTCCTTCGGAGAGCAAGCTTAGACATGGGTCAATTCTAGATCAGCATTGGAAATTAGAGCGCCAAGTGCTTGTCCAAATATATAGGCATCGTGTCTTATTCTTCCCCATTGCAGTTCATCCATGGAACGAATTCCAAGCTATAAGAAAGAGGGTTTTGAAAGTGCTGACTTCCCCAAGTGGGGATATTTTCAGGAAACCGGCTGGAAGCTTGAACCCGAGCACCAGGATATGAGAAGATGAGGTGGCTTTTCATGTTTTTTCCCTGTCCAATGGGGTAGCATCCTGCGGCTGTCCCATGCATGTGTTCGCTGTAGGAAGGGTCGTCTGCATTTGGAGATTTCGGGTCCATGGAATCAGGGCAAGGCAGTGTTATTCTAGAAGGGCTGCATTTGCTGACTCATGCTCACGAAGACTCTCAGACCCACGAGTGTCCTCCGTGAGGTCCCATGCTTCTGTGTGTTAATATATGCTCAAAACAACTTCAATCACAGCCCCTGGACGAAGTCTCGAAGAATTTCTCTCTCACTCACTGCCTTTATTTTGCAGTTTGTTTTTCTCACGGGGTGTAGCTGATTGTCAGTGCTGTGTTGCTTGCTGCTGTGCATCCACTTGATTCTCTTCCAGAGAGACATCGATAAACTGTTTTTCAAATTCTGACCAGTTGTAAAAAATCTTTTCTGGTGTGCAAAGTGGGCTGAGTTCAGTCCTTTGAGTTTTAGAGTAAGTTGTGTTCATTCCCTCTTTGGTCTATATAGAATAGTATCTGTGCTCATTGAAAACACCTGGCTTTTACTCACCTCAAGGGACCTTTGCGCTCCTACAGGCATAAGTGTGTTTGCTAAATCTGTAATTCTTTCTGTCGTCTGCCATTTCGTTCATGGGATGCAATTTTATATTCCACCTGTACCTCATCTCTTTGATAAACCACTATTTTCTATGTGACTAAATTCGCTGAGAATGAGTGTAACTAAGAACACTCCGGTGGTGGCAAGGGACGATATTTCACTCATTTCCTGGCTCACTAATATATCATTGTAGATAAGAATCACATATTCTTCATCCACGTTTTCCGTCCAAGGAAATTTAGATCGTATCCTAGTCGAGGCTTTTGTAAAGAAAGCAGAAGTAAACGTTGGGTTGCCTGTGTCCTGAGGTTATTTGGTTTTCCTGAAAATATACGTCCTTGAGTGGAAGTGTCCTATGCGCTATAGCTTTGTTTCTTACATTATTTTCGAATACAGCATAGAGTTCGCCAGAGTGCTGATTTCAATTTGCCATCCCACATTCCACAAAATGTGGGTACGGTTTACCTCCACGCTACCCTGCATTTCTGGTCTTTACACTTTTCGTAGATGACTCTTTTTTTGGATGGGAAGTGATAGCACTATGTAGTGTTGATTTGCACCGAGCCCCTGCCTGGATGACCCAAAACGGTCTATGCCTTTATCCTGAATATATTCAGGATAAAGGCATACAACCGTTTTTCGACACAGGCATGGTTGAAGAAGTACTGCCACATTCTAGCTCCTTACCAGGCGAGACCCATCTCCCTCTTGAAATCCCATTTCTGCAATTCTGCCTTGCTCTCAAGTTATTTTCCGTGGTTCAACCCAAGTCATTTTTCCACATTAGGTGTCTTTGCCCATCCTGCAGGGCCATGAATTATAGGCTCCCTGAGATGCCCTGCTCAACTTCCCACTTTCTGAACTGGTCACAAAGCAGCAGGAAATTGTCAAGCCCTATTCTCCTTCTGAGACCAAGATTAGACATGGGTCAATTCTAGATCAGCATTGGAAATTAGAGCGCCAAGTGCTTGTCCAAATACATAGGCATCGTGTCTTATTCTTCCCCATTGCAGTTCATCCATGCAACGAATTCCAAGCTATAAGAAAGAGGGTTTTGAAAGTGCTGACTTCCCCAAGTGGGGATATTTTCAGGAAAGCGGCTGGAAGCTTGAACCCGAGCACCAGGATATGAGAAGATGAGGTGGCTTTTCATGTTTTTTCCCTGTCCAATGGTGTAGCATAATGCCGCTGTCCCATGCATGTGTTCGCTCTAGGAAGGGTCGTCTGCATTTGGAGATTTCGGGTCTATGGAATCAGGGCAAGGCAGTGTTATTCTAGAAGGGCTGCATTTGCTGACTCATGCTCACGAAGACTCTCAGAGCCACGAGTGTCCTCCCTGAGGTCCCATCCTTCTGTGTGTTAATATATGCTCAAAACAACTTCAATCACAGCCCCTGAATGAAGGCTCGAAGAATTTCTCTCTCACTCACTGCCTTTATTTTGCAGTTTGTTTTTCTCACGGGGTGTAGCTGATTGTCAGTGCTGTGCTGCTTGCTGCTGTGCATCCACTTGATTCTCTTCCAGAGAGACATCGATAAAGTGTTTTTCAAATTCTGACCAGTTGTAAATAATCTTTTCTGGTGTGCAAAGTGGGCTGAGTTCAGTCCTTTGAGTTTTAGAGTAAGTTGTGTTCATTCCCTCTTTGGTCTTTATAGAATAGTATCTGTGCTCATTGAAAACACCTGGCTTTTACTCACCTCAAGGGACCTTTGCGCTCCTACAGGCATAAGTGTGTTTGCTAAATCTGTAATTCTTTCTGTCGTCTGCCATTTCGTTCATGGGATGCAATTTTATATTCCACCTGTAACTCATCTCTTTGATAAACCACTATTTTCTATGTGACTAAATTCGCTGAGAATGAGTGTGACTAACAACACTCCGGTCGTGGCAAGGCACGTTATTTCACTCATTTCCTGGCTCACTAATATATCATTGTAGATAAGAATCACATATTCTTCATCCACGTTTTCCGTCCAAGGAAATTTAGATAGTATCCTATTCGAGGCTTTTGTAAAGAGAGCAGAAGTAACCGTTGGGTTGCCTGTGTCCTGAGGATCTTTGGTTTTCCTGAAAATATACGTCCTTGAGTGGAAGTGTCCTATGCGCTATAGCTTTGTTTCTTACATTATTTTCGAATACAGCATAGAGTTCGCCAGAGTGCTGATTTCAATTTGCCATCCCACATTCCACAAAATGTGGGTACCGTTTACCTCCATGTTACCCTGCATTTCTGGTCTTTACACGTTTCGTAGATGACCCTTTGTTTTGATTCGAAGTGATAGAACTATGTAGTGTTGATTTGCACCAAGCCCCTGCCTGGTTGCCCCAAAACGGTCTATGCCTCTATCCTGAATATATTCAGGATAAAGGCATACACCCCTTATTCGACAAAGGCATGGTTGAAGAAGTACTGCCGCATTCTAGCTCCTTACCAGGCGAGACCCATCTCCCTCTTGAAATCCCATTTCTGCAATTCTGCCTTGCTCTCAAGTTATGTTCCGTGGTTCAACCCGTCATTTTTCCACATTAGGTGTCTTTGCCCTTCATGCAGGGCCATGAATTATAGGCTCCCTGAGATGCCCTGCTCAACTTCCCACTCTTGGAACTGGTCACAAAGCAGCAGGAAATTCTCAAGCCCTATTTTCCTTCGGAGAGCAAGCTTAGACATGGGTCAATTCTAGATCAGCATTGGAAATTAGAGCGCCAAGTGCTTGTCCAAATATATAGGCATCGTGTCTTATTCTTCCCCATTGCAGTTCATCCATGGAACGAATTCCAAGCTATAAGAAAGAGGGTTTTGAAAGTGCTGACTTCCCCAAGTGGGGATATTTTCAGGAAACCGGCTGGAAGCTTGAACCCGAGCACCAGGATATGAGAAGATGAGGTGGCTTTTCATGTTTTATCCCTGTCCAATGGGGTAGCATCCTGCGGCTCTCCCATGCATGTGTTCGCTGTAGGAAGGGTCGTCTGCATTTGGTGATTTCGGGTCCATGGAATCAGGGCAAGGCAGTGTTATTCTAGAAGGGCTGCATTTGCTGACTCATGCTCACGAAGACTCTCAGAGCCACGAGTGTCCTCCCTGAGGTCCCATCCTTCTGTGTGTTAATATATGCTCAAAACAACTTCAATCACAGCCCCTGAACGAAGTCTCGAAGAATTTCTCTCTCACTCACTGCCTTTATTTTGCAGTTTGTTTTTCTCACGGGGTGTAGCTGATTGTCCGTGCTGTGTTGCTTGCTGCTGTGCATCCACTTGATTCTCTTCCAGAGAGACATCGATAAACTGTTTTTCAAATTCTGACCAGTTGTAAATAATCTTTTCTGGTGTGCAAAGTGGGCTGAGTTCAGTCCTTTGAGTTTTAGAGTAAGTTGTGTTCATTCCCTCTTTGGTCTATATAGAATAGTATCTGTGCTCATTGAAAACACCTGGCTTTTACTCACCTCAAGGGACCTTTGCCATCCTACAGGCATAAGTGTGTTTGCTAAATCTGTAATTCTTTCTTTCGTTTGCCATTTCGCTCATGGGACGCACTTTTATATTCCAATTGTACCTCATATCTTTGAGAAACCACTTTTTTCTATGTCAATAAATTCACTGAGAATGATTGTAACTAAGAACACTCGGGTGGTGGCAAGTGAAGTTATTTCATTGATTTCCTGGCTCAGTAATATATCATTGTACATAAGAATCACATGTTCTTCATCCATGTTTTCCGTCCAAGGAAATTTAGATTGTATCCTGGTCGAGGGTTTTATAAAGAGAGCAACAGAAAAAGTTGGGTTGCGTCTGTCCTGAGGATTTTTGGTTTTGCTGAAAATATACGTCCTTGAGTGGAAGTGTCCAATGTGCTGTAGCTTTGTTTCTTACATTATTTTCAAATACACCATAGAGTTGCCAGAGTGCCGATTGAATCTTGCCATCCCACAATCCACAAAATGTGGGTACGATTTACCTCCATGCTACCCTGCATTTCTGGTCTTTACACTTTTCGTAGATGACCCTTTGTTTTGATGGGAAGTGATAGAACTATGTAGTGTTGATTTGCACCGAGCCCCTGCCTGGTTGCCCAAAAACGGTGTATGCCTTTATCCTGAATAGATTCACGATAAAGGCATACACCCCTTTTTCGACAAAGGCATGGTTGAAGAAGTACTGCCGCATTCTAGCTCCTTACCAGGCGAGACCCATCTCCTTCTTGAAATCCCATTTCTGCAATTCTGCCTTGCTCTCAAGTTATTTTCCGTGGTTCAACCCAAGTCATTTTTCCACATTAGGTGTCTTTGCCCATCCTGCAGGGCCATGAATTATAGGCTCCCTGAGATGCCCTGCTCAAATTCCCACTTTCGGAACTTGTTCACAAAGCAGCAGGAAATTGTCAAGCCCTATTCTCCTTCTGAGACCAAGCTTAGACTTGGGTCAATTCTAGATCAGCATTGGAAATTAGAGCGCCAAGTGCCTGTCCAAACATATAGGCATCGTGTCTTATTCTTCCCCACTGCAGTTCATCCATGGAACCAATTCCAAACTATAAGAAAGAGGGTTTTGAAAGTGCTGACTTCCCCAAGTGGGGTTATTTTCAGGAAAGCGGCTGGAAGCTTGAAACCGAGCACCAGGATATGAGAAGATGAGGCGGCTTTTCATGTTTTTTCCCTGTCCAATGGGGTAGCATCCTGCGGCTTTCCCTTGCAGGTGTTCGCTGTAGGAATGGTCGTCTGCATTTGGTGATTTCGGGTCCATGGAATCAGGGCAAGGCAGTGTTATTCTAGAAGGGCTGCATTTGCTGACTCATGCTCACGAAGACTCTCAGAGCCACGAGTGTCCTCCGTGAGGTCCCATGCTTCTGTGTGTTAATATATGCTCAAAACAACTTGAATCACAGCCCCTGAACGAAGGCTCGAAGAATTTCTCTCTCACTCACTGCCTTTATTTTGCAGTTTGTTTTTCTCACGGGGTGTAGCTGATTGTCAGTGCTGTGTTGCTTGCTGCTGTGCATCCACTTGATTCTCTTCCAGAGAGACATCGATAAACTGTTTTTCAAATTCTGACCAGTTGTAAATAATCTTTTCTGGTGTGCAAAGTGGGCTGAGTTCAGTCCTTTGAGTTTTAGAGTAAGTTGTGTTCATTCCCTCTTTGGTCTATATAGAATAGTATCTGTGCTCATTGAAAACACCTGGCTTTTACTCACCTCAAGGGACCTTTGCGCTCCTACAGGCATAAGTGTGTTTGCTAAATCTGTAATTCTTTCTGTCATCTGCCATTTCGTTCATGGGATGCAATTTTATATTCCACCTGTACCTCAACTCTTTGATAAACCACTATTTTCTATGTGACTAAATTCGCTGAGAATGAGTGTAACTAAGAACACTCCGGTGGTGGCAAGGGACGATATTTCACTCATTTCCTGGCTCACTAATATATCATTGTAGATAAGAATCACATATTCTTCATCCACGTTTTCCGTCCAAGGAAATTTAGATCGTATCCTAGTCGAGGCTTTTGTAAAGAAAGCAGAAGTAAACGTTGGGTTGCCTGTGTCCTGAGGTTATTTGGTTTTCCTGAAAATATACGTCCTTGAGTGGAAGTGTCCTATGCGCTATAGCTTTGTTTCTTACATTATTTTCGAATACAGCATAGAGTTCGCCAGAGTGCTGATTTCAATTTGCCATCCCACATTCCACAAAATGTGGGTACGGTTTACCTCCACGCTACCCTGCATTTCTGGTCTTTACACTTTTCGTAGATGACCTTTGTTTTGATTCGAAGTGATAGAACTATGTAGTGTTGATTTGCACCGAGCCCCTGCCTGGTTGCCCCAAAACGGTCTATGCCTTTATCCTGAATATATTCAGGATAAAGGCATACAACCGTTTTTCGACACAGGCATGGTTGAAGAAGTACTGCCACATTCTAGCTCCTTACCAGGCGAGACCCATCTCCCTCTTGAAATCCCATTTCTGCAATTCTGCCTTGCTCTCAAGTTATTTTCCGTGGTTCAACCCAAGTCATTTTTCCACATTAGGTGTCTTTGCCCATCCTGCAGGGCCATGAATTATAGGCTCCCTGAGATGCCCTGCTCAACTTCCCACTTTCTGAACTGGTCACAAAGCAGCAGGAAATTGTCAAGCCCTATTCTCCTTCTGAGACCAAGATTAGACATGGGTCAATTCTAGATCAGCATTGGAAATTAGAGCGCCAAGTGCTTGTCCAAATACATAGGCATCGTGTCTTATTCTTCCCCATTGCAGTTCATCCATGCAACGAATTCCAAGCTATAAGAAAGAGGGTTTTGAAAGTGCTGACTTCCCCAAGTGGGGATATTTTCAGGAAAGCGGCTGGAAGCTTGAACCCGAGCACAAGGATATGAGAAGATGAGGTGGCTTTTCATGTTTTTTCCCTGTCCAATGGTGTAGCATCCTGCCGCTGTCCCATGCATGTGTTCGCTCTAGGAAGGGTCGTCTGCATTTGGAGATTTCGGGTCTATGGAATCAGGGCAAGGCAGTGTTATTCTAGAAGGGCTGCATTTGCTGACTCATGCTCACGAAGACTCTCAGAGCCACCAGTGTCCTCCCTGAGGTCCCATCCTTCTGTGTGTTAATATATGCTCAAAACAACTTCAATCACAGCCCCTGAATGAAGGCTCGAAGAATTTCTCTCTCACTCACTGCCTTTATTTTGCAGTTTGTTTTTCTCACGGGGTGTAGCTGATTGTCAGTGCTGTGCTGCTTGCTGCTGTGCATCCACTTGATTCTCTTCCAGAGAGACATCGATAAACTGTTTTTCAAATTCTGACCAGTTGTAAATAATCTTTTCTGGTGTGCAAAGTGGGCTGAGTTCAGTCCTTTGAGTTTTAGAGTAAGTTGTGTTCATTCCCTCTTTGGTCTTTATAGAATAGTATCTGTGCTCATTGAAAACACCTGGCTTTTACTCACCTCAAGGGACCTTTGCGCTCCTACAGGCATAAGTGTGTTTGCTAAATCTGTAATTCTTTCTGTCGTCTGCCATTTCGTTCATGGGATGCAATTTTATATTCCACCTGTAACTCATCTCTTTGATAAACCACTATTTTCTATGTGACTAAATTCGCTGAGAATGAGTGTGACTAACAACACTCCGGTCGTGGCAAGGCACGTTATTTCACTCATTTCCTGGCTCACTAATATATCATTGTAGATAAGAATCACATATTCTTCATCCACGTTTTCCGTCCAAGGAAATTTAGATAGTATCCTAGTCGAGGCTTTTGTAAAGAGAGCAGAAGTAAACGTTGGGTTGCCTGTGTCCTGAGGATCTTTGGTTTTCCTGAAAATATACGTCCTTGAGTGGAAGTGTCCTATGCGCTATAGCTTTGTTTCTTACATTATTTTCGAATACAGCATAGAGTTCGCCAGAGTGCTGATTTCAATTTGCCATCCCACATTCCACAAAATGTGGGTACCGTTTACCTCCATGTTACCCTGCATTTCTGGTCTTTACACGTTTCGTAGATGACCCTTTGTTTTGATTCGAAGTGATAGAACTATGTAGTGTTGATTTGCACCAAGCCCCTGCCTGGTTGCCCCAAAACGGTCTATGCCTCTATCCTGAATATATTCAGGATAAAGGCATACACCCCTTATTCGACAAAGGCATGGTTGAAGAAGTACTGCCGCATTCTAGCTCCTTACCAGGCGAGACCCATCTCCCTCTTGAAATCCCATTTCTGCAATTCTGCCTTGCTCTCAAGTTATGTTCCGTGGTTCAACCCGTCATTTTTCCACATTAGGTGTCTTTGCCCTTCCTGCAGGGCCATGAATTATAGGCTCCCTGAGATGCCCTGCTCAACTTCCCACTCTTGGAACTGGTCACAAAGCAGCAGGAAATTCTCAAGCCCTATTTTCCTTCGGAGAGCAAGCTTAGACATGGGTCAATTCTAGATCAGCATTGGAAATTAGAGCGCCAAGTGCTTGTCCAAATATATAGGCATCGTGTCTTATTCTTCCCCATTGCAGTTCATCCATGGAACGAATTCCAAGCTATAAGAAAGAGGGTTTTGAAAGTGCTGACTTCCCCAAGTGGGGATATTTTCAGGAAAGCGGCTGGAAGCTTGAACCCGAGCACCAGGATATGAGAAGATGAGGTGGCTTTTCATGTTTTTTCCCTGTCCAATGGGGTAGCATCCTGCGGCTCTCCCATGCATGTGTTCGCTGTAGGAAGGGTCGTCTGCATTTGGTGATTTCGGGTCCATGGAATCAGGGCAAGGCAGTGTTATTCTAGAAGGGCTGCATTTGCTGACTCATGCTCACGAAGACTCTCAGAGCCACGAGTGTCCTCCCTGAGGTCCCATCCTTCTGTGTGTTAATATATGCTCAAAACAACTTCAATCACAGCCCCTGAACGAAGTCTCGAAGAATTTCTCTCTCACTCACTGCCTTTATTTTGCAGTTTGTTTTTCTCACGGGGTGTAGCTGATTGTCCGTGCTGTGTTGCTTGCTGCTGTGCATCCACTTGATTCTCTTCCAGAGAGACATCGATAAACTGTTTTTCAAATTCTGACCAGTTGTAAATAATCTTTTCTGGTGTGCAAAGTGGGCTGAGTTCAGTCCTTTGAGTTTTAGAGTAAGTTGTGTTCATTCCCTCTTTGGTCTATATAGAATAGTATCTGTGCTCATTGAAAACACCTGGCTTTTACTCACCTCAAGGGACCTTTGCCATCCTACAGGCATAAGTGTGTTTGCTAAATGTGTAATTCTTTCTTTCGTTTGCCATTTCGCTCATGGGACGCACTTTTATATTCCAATTGTACCTCATATCTTTGAGAAACCACTTTTTTCTATGTCAATAAATTCACTGAGAATGATTGTAACTAAGAACACTCGGGTGGTGGCAAGTGAAGTTATTTCATTGATTTCCTGGCTCAGTAATATATCATTGTAGATAAGAATCACATGTTCTTCATCCATGTTTTCCGTCCAAGGAAATTTAGATTGTATCCTGGTCGAGGGTTTTATAAAGAGAGCAACAGAAAAAGTTGGGTTGCGTCTGTCCTGAGGATTTTTGGTTTTGCTGAAAATATACGTCCTTGAGTGGAAGTGTCCAATGTGCTGTAGCTTTGTTTCTTACATTATTTTCAAATACACCATAGAGTTGCCAGAGTGCCGATTGAATCTTGCCATCCCACAATCCACAAAATGTGGGTACGATTTACCTCCATGCTACCCTGCATTTCTGGTCTTTACACTTTTCGTAGATGACCCTTTGTTTTGATGGGAAGTGATAGAACTATGTAGTGTTGATTTGCACCGAGCCCCTGCCTGGTTGCCCAAAAACGGTGTATGCCTTTATCCTGAATAGATTCACGATAAAGGCATACACCCCTTTTTCGACAAAGGCATGGTTGAAGAAGTACTGCCGCATTCTAGCTCCTTACCAGGCGAGACCCATCTCCTTCTTGAAATCCCATTTCTGCAATTCTGCCTTGCTCTCAAGTTATTTTCCGTGGTTCAACCCAAGTCATTTTTCCACATTAGGTGTCTTTGCCCATCCTGCAGGGCCATGAATTATAGGCTCCCTGAGATGCCCTGCTCAAATTCCCACTTTCGGAACTTGTTCACAAAGCAGCAGGAAATTGTCAAGCCCTATTCTCCTTCTGAGACCAAGCTTAGACTTGGGTCAATTCTAGATCAGCATTGGAAATTAGAGCGCCAAGTGCCTGTCCAAACATATAGGCATCGTGTCTTATTCTTCCCCATTGCAGTTCATCCATGGAACCAATTCCAAACTATAAGAAAGAGGGTTTTGAAAGTGCTGACTTCCCCAAGTGGGGTTATTTTCAGGAAAGCGGCTGGAAGCTTGAACCCGAGCACCAGGATATGAGAAGATGAGGTGGCTTTTCATGTTTTTTCCCTGTCCAATGGGGTAGCATCCTGCGGCTTTCCCTTGCAGGTGTTCGCTGTAGGAATGGTCGTCTGCATTTGGTGATTTCGGGTCCATGGAATCAGGGCAAGGCAGTGTTATTCTAGAAGGGCTGCATTTGCTGACTCATGCTCACGAAGACTCTCAGAGCCACGAGTGTCCTACGTGAGGTCCCATGCTTCTGTGTGTTAATATATGCTCAAAACAACTTCAATCACAGCCCCTGAACGAAGGCTCGAAGAATTTCTCTCTCACTCACTGCCTTTATTTTGCAGTTTGTTTTTCTCACGGGGTGTAGCTGATTGTCAGTGCTGTGTTGCTTGCTGCTGTGCATCCACTTGATTCTCTTCCAGAGAGACATCGATAAACTGTTTTTCAAATTCTGACCAGTTGTAAATAATCTTTTCTGGTGTGCAAAGTGGGCTGAGTTCAGTCCTTTGAGTTTTAGAGTAAGTTGTGTTCATTCCCTCTTTGGTCTATATAGAATAGTATCTGTGCTCATTGAAAACACCTGGCTTTTACTCACCTCAAGGGACCTTTGCGCTCCTACAGGCATAAGTGTGTTTGCTAAATCTGTAATTCTTTCTGTCGTCTGCCATTTCGTTCATGGGATGCAATTTTATATTCCACCTGTACCTCAACTCTTTGATAAACCACTATTTTCTATGTGACTAAATTCGCTGAGAATGAGTGTAACTAAGAACACTCCGGTGGTGGCAAGGGACGATATTTCACTCATTTCCTGGCTCACTAATATATCATTGTAGATAAGAATCACATATTCTTCATCCACGTTTTCCGTCCAAGGAAATTTAGATCGTATCCTAGTCGAGGCTTTTGTAAAGAAAGCAGAAGTAAACGTTGGGTTGCCTGTGTCCTGAGGTTATTTGGTTTTCCTGAAAATATACGTCCTTGAGTGGAAGTGTCCTATGCGCTATAGCTTTGTTTCTTACATTATTTTCGAATACAGCATAGAGTTCGCCAGAGTGCTGATTTCAATTTGCCATCCCACATTCCACAAAATGTGGGTACGGTTTACCTCCACGCTACCCTGCATTTCTGGTCTTTACACTTTTCGTAGATGACCTTTGTTTTGATTCGAAGTGATAGAACTATGTAGTGTTGATTTGCACCGAGCCCCTGCCTGGTTGCCCCAAAACGGTCTATGCCTTTATCCTGAATATATTCAGGATAAAGGCATACAACCGTTTTTCGACACAGGCATGGTTGAAGAAGTACTGCCACATTCTAGCTCCTTACCAGGCGAGACCCATCTCCCTCTTGAAATCCCATTTCTGCAATTCTGCCTTGCTCTCAAGTTATTTTCCGTGGTTCAACCCAAGTCATTTTTCCACATTAGGTGTCTTTGCCCATCCTGCAGGGCCATGAATTATAGGCTCCCTGAGATGCCCTGCTCAACTTCCCACTTTCTGAACTGGTCACAAAGCAGCAGGAAATTGTCAAGCCCTATTCTCCTTCTGAGACCAAGATTAGACATGGGTCAATTCTAGATCAGCATTGGAAATTAGAGCGCCAAGTGCTTGTCCAAATACATAGGCATCGTGTCTTATTCTTCCCCATTGCAGTTCATCCATGCAACGAATTCCAAGCTATAAGAAAGAGGGTTTTGAAAGTGCTGACTTCCCCAAGTGGGGATATTTTCAGGAAAGCGGCTGGAAGCTTGAACCCGAGCACCAGGATATGAGAAGATGAGGTGGCTTTTCATGTTTTTTCCCTGTCCAATGGTGTAGCATCCTGCCGCTGTCCCATGCATGTGTTCGCTCTAGGAAGGGTCGTCTGCATTTGGAGATTTCGGTTCTATGGAATCAGGGCAAGGCAGTGTTATTCTAGAAGGGCTGCATTTGCTGACTCATGCTCACGAAGACTCTCAGAGCCACGAGTGTCCTCCCTGAGGTCCCATCCTTCTGTGTGTTAATATATGCTCAAAACAACTTCAATCACAGCCCCTGAATGAAGGCTCGAAGAATTTCTCTCTCACTCACTGCCTTTATTTTGCAGTTTGTTTTTCTCACGGGGTGTAGCTGATTGTCAGTGCTGTGCTGCTTGCTGCTGTGCATCCACTTGATTCTCTTCCAGAGAGACATCGATAAAGTGTTTTTCAAATTCTGACCAGTTGTAAATAATCTTTTCTGGTGTGCAAAGTGGGCTGAGTTCAGTCCTTTGAGTTTTAGAGTAAGTTGTGTTCATTCCCTCTTTGGTCTTTATAGAATAGTATCTGTGCTCATTGAAAACACCTGGCTTTTACTCACCTCAAGGGACCTTTGCGCTCCTACAGGCATAAGTGTGTTTGCTAAATCTGTAATTCTTTCTGTCGTCTGCCATTTCGTTCATGGGATGCAATTTTATATTCCACCTGTAACTCATCTCTTTGATAAACCACTATTTTCTATGTGACTAAATTCGCTGAGAATGAGTGTGACTAACAACACTCCGGTCGTGGCAAGGGACGATATTTCACTCATTTCCTGGCTCACTAATATATCATTGTAGATAAGAATCACATATTCTTCATCCACGTTTTCCGTCCAAGGAAATTTAGATCGTATCCTAGTCGAGGCTTTTGTAAAGAGAGCAGAAGTAAACGTTGGGTTGCCTGTGTCCTGAGGATCTTTGGTTTTCCTGAAAATATACGTCCTTGAGTGGAAGTGTCCTATGCGCTATAGCTTTGTTTCTTACATTATTTTCGAATACAGCATAGAGTTCGCCAGAGTGCTGATTTCAATTTGCCATCCCACATTCCACAAAATGTGGGTACCGTTTACCTCCATGTTACCCTGCATTTCTGGTCTTTACACGTTTCGTAGATGACCCTTTGTTTTGATTCGAAGTGATAGAACTATGTAGTGTTGATTTGCACCAAGCCCCTGCCTGGTTGCCCCAAAACGGTCTATGCCTCTATCCTGAATATATTCAGGATAAAGGCATACACCCCTTATTCGACAAAGGCATGGTTGAAGAAGTACTGCCGCATTCTAGCTCCTTACCAGGCGAGACCCATCTCCCTCTTGAAATCCCATTTCTGCAATTCTGCCTTGCTCTCAAGTTATGTTCCGTGGTTCAACCCGTCATTTTTCCACATTAGGTGTCTTTGCCCTTCCTGCAGGGCCATGAATTATAGGCTCCCTGAGATGCCCTGCTCAACTTCCCACTCTTGGAACTGGTCACAAAGCAGCAGGAAATTCTCAAGCCCTATTTTCCTTCGGAGAGCAAGCTTAGACATGGGTCAATTCTAGATCAGCATTGGAAATTAGAGCGCCAAGTGCTTGTCCAAATATATAGGCATCGTGTCTTATTCTTCCCCATTGCAGTTCATCCATGGAACGAATTCCAAGCTATAAGAAAGAGGGTTTTGAAAGTGCTGACTTCCCCAAGTGGGGATATTTTCAGGAAACCGGCTGGAAGCTTGAACCCGAGCACCAGGATATGAGAAGATGAGGTGGCTTTTCATGTTTTTTCCCTGTCCAATGGGGTAGCATCCTGCGGCTCTCCCATGCATGTGTTCGCTGTAGGAAGGGTCGTCTGCATTTGGTGATTTCGGGTCCATGGAATCAGGGCAAGGCAGTGTTATTCTAGAAGGGCTGCATTTGCTGACTCATGCTCACGAAGACTCTCAGAGCCACGAGTGTCCTCCCTGAGGTCCCATCCTTCTGTGTGTTAATATATGCTCAAAACAACTTCAATCACAGCCCCTGAATGAAGTCTCGAAGAATTTCTCTCTCACTCACTGCCTTTATTTTGCAGTTTGTTTTTCTCACGGGGTGTAGCTGATTGTCCGTGCTGTGTTGCTTGCTGCTGTGCATCCACTTGATTCTCTTCCAGAGAGACATCGATAAACTGTTTTTCAAATTCTGACCAGTTGTAAATAATCTTTTCTGGTGTGCAAAGTGGGCTGAGTTCAGTCCTTTGAGTTTTAGAGTAAGTTGTGTTCATTCCCTCTTTGGTCTATATAGAATAGTATCTGTGCTCATTGAAAACACCTGGCTTTTACTCACCTCAAGGGACCTTTGCCATCCTACAGGCATAAGTGTGTTTGCTAAATGTGTAATTCTTTCTTTCGTTTGCCATTTCGCTCATGGGACGCACTTTTATATTCCAATTGTACCTCATATCTTTGAGAAACCACTTTTTTCTATGTCAATAAATTCACTGAGAATGATTGTAACTAAGAACACTCGGGTGGTGGCAAGTGAAGTTATTTCATTGATTTCCTGGCTCAGTAATATATCATTGTAGATAAGAATCACATGTTCTTCATCCATGTTTTCCGTCCAAGGAAATTTAGATTGTATCCTGGTCGAGGGTTTTATAAAGAGAGCAACAGAAAAAGTTGGGTTGCGTCTGTCCTGAGGATTTTTGGTTTTGCTGAAAATATACGTCCTTGAGTGGAAGTGTCCAATGTGCTGTAGCTTTGTTTCTTACATTATTTTCAAATACACCATAGAGTTGCCAGAGTGCCGATTGAATCTTGCCATCCCACAATCCACAAAATGTGGGTACGATTTACCTCCATGCTACCCTGCATTTCTGGTCTTTACACTTTTCGTAGATGACCCTTTGTTTTGATGGGAAGTGATAGAACTATGTAGTGTTGATTTGCACCGAGCCCCTGCCTGGTTGCCCAAAAACGGTGTATGCCTTTATCCTGAATAGATTCACGATAAAGGCATACACCCCTTTTTCGACAAAGGCATGGTTGAAGAAGTACTGCCGCATTCTAGCTCCTTACCAGGCGAGACCCATCTCCTTCTTGAAATCCCATTTCTGCAATTCTGCCTTGCTCTCAAGTTATTTTCCGTGGTTCAACCCAAGTCATTTTTCCACATTAGGTGTCTTTGCCCATCCTGCAGGGCCATGAATTATAGGCTCCCTGAGATGCCCTGCTCAAATTCCCACTTTCGGAACTTGTTCACAAAGCAGCAGGAAATTGTCAAGCCCTATTCTCCTTCTGAGACCAAGCTTAGACTTGGGTCAATTCTAGATCAGCATTGGAAATTAGAGCGCCAAGTGCCTGTCCAAACATATAGGCATCGTGTCTTATTCTTCCCCATTGCAGTTCATCCATGGAACCAATTCCAAACTATAAGAAAGAGGGTTTTGAAAGTGCTGACTTCCCCAAGTGGGGTTATTTTCAGGAAAGCGGCTGGAAGCTTGAACCCGAGCACCAGGATATGAGAAGATGAGGTGGCTTTTCATGTTTTTTCCCTGTCCAATGGGGTAGCATCCTGCGGCTTTCCCTTGCAGGTGTTCGCTGTAGGAATGGTCGTCTGCATTTGGTGATTTCGGGTCCATGGAATCAGGGCAAGGCAGTGTTATTCTAGAAGGGCTGCATTTGCTGACTCATGCTCACGAAGACTCTCAGAGCCACGAGTGTCCTACGTGAGGTCCCATGCTTCTGTGTGTTAATATATGCTCAAAACAACTTCAATCACAGCCCCTGAACGAAGGCTCGAAGAATTTCTCTCTCACTCACTGCCTTTATTTTGCAGTTTGTTTTTCTCACGGGGTGTAGCTGATTGTCAGTGCTGTGTTGCTTGCTGCTGTGCATCCACTTGATTCTCTTCCAGAGAGACATCGATAAACTGTTTTTCAAATTCTGACCAGTTGTAAATAATCTTTTCTGGTGTGCAAAGTGGGCTGAGTTCAGTCCTTTGAGTTTTAGAGTAAGTTGTGTTCATTCCCTCTTTGGTCTATATAGAATAGTATCTGTGCTCATTGAAAACACCTGGCTTTTACTCACCTCAAGGGACCTTTGCGCTCCTACAGGCATAAGTGTGTTTGCTAAATCTGTAATTCTTTCTGTCATCTGCCATTTCGTTCATGGGATGCAATTTTATATTCCACCTGTACCTCAACTCTTTGATAAACCACTATTTTCTATGTGACTAAATTCGCTGAGAATGAGTGTAACTAAGAACACTCCGGTGGTGGCAAGGGACGATATTTCACTCATTTCCTGGCTCACTAATATATCATTGTAGATAAGAATCACATATTCTTCATCCACGTTTTCCGTCCAAGGAAATTTAGATCGTATCCTAGTCGAGGCTTTTGTAAAGAAAGCAGAAGTAAACGTTGGGTTGCCTGTGTCCTGAGGTTATTTGGTTTTCCTGAAAATATACGTCCTTGAGTGGAAGTGTCCTATGCGCTATAGCTTTGTTTCTTACATTATTTTCGAATACAGCATAGAGTTCGCCAGAGTGCTGATTTCAATTTGCCATCCCACATTCCACAAAATGTGGGTACGGTTTACCTCCACGCTACCCTGCATTTCTGGTCTTTACACTTTTCGTAGATGACCTTTGTTTTGATTCGAAGTGATAGAACTATGTAGTGTTGATTTGCACCGAGCCCCTGCCTGGTTGCCCCAAAACGGTCTATGCCTTTATCCTGAATATATTCAGGATAAAGGCATACAACCGTTTTTCGACACAGGCATGGTTGAAGAAGTACTGCCACATTCTAGCTCCTTACCAGGCGAGACCCATCTCCCTCTTGAAATCCCATTTCTGCAATTCTGCCTTGCTCTCAAGTTATTTTCCGTGGTTCAACCCAAGTCATTTTTCCACATTAGGTGTCTTTGCCCATCCTGCAGGGCCATGAATTATAGGCTCCCTGAGATGCCCTGCTCAACTTCCCACTTTCTGAACTGGTCACAAAGCAGCAGGAAATTGTCAAGCCCTATTCTCCTTCTGAGACCAAGATTAGACATGGGTCAATTCTAGATCAGCATTGGAAATTAGAGCGCCAAGTGCTTGTCCAAATACATAGGCATCGTGTCTTATTCTTCCCCATTGCAGTTCATCCATGCAACGAATTCCAAGCTATAAGAAAGAGGGTTTTGAAAGTGCTGACTTCCCCAAGTGGGGATATTTTCAGGAAAGCGGCTGGAAGCTTGAACCCGAGCACCAGGATATGAGAAGATGAGGTGGCTTTTCATGTTTTTTCCCTGTCCAATGGTGTAGCATCCTGCCGCTGTCCCATGCATGTGTTCGCTCTAGGAAGGGTCGTCTGCATTTGGAGATTTCGGTTCTATGGAATCAGGGCAAGGCAGTGTTATTCTAGAAGGGCTGCATTTGCTGACTCATGCTCACGAAGACTCTCAGAGCCACGAGTGTCCTCCCTGAGGTCCCATCCTTCTGTGTGTTAATATATGCTCAAAACAACTTCAATCACAGCCCCTGAATGAAGGCTCGAAGAATTTCTCTCTCACTCACTGCCTTTATTTTGCAGTTTGTTTTTCTCACGGGGTGTAGCTGATTGTCAGTGCTGTGCTGCTTGCTGCTGTGCATCCACTTGATTCTCTTCCAGAGAGACATCGATAAAGTGTTTTTCAAATTCTGACCAGTTGTAAATAATCTTTTCTGGTGTGCAAAGTGGGCTGAGTTCAGTCCTTTGAGTTTTAGAGTAAGTTGTGTTCATTCCCTCTTTGGTCTTTATAGAATAGTATCTGTGCTCATTGAAAACACCTGGCTTTTACTCACCTCAAGGGACCTTTGCGCTCCTACAGGCATAAGTGTGTTTGCTAAATCTGTAATTCTTTCTGTCGTCTGCCATTTCGTTCATGGGATGCAATTTTATATTCCACCTGTAACTCATCTCTTTGATAAACCACTATTTTCTATGTGACTAAATTCGCTGAGAATGAGTGTGACTAACAACACTCCGGTCGTGGCAAGGGACGATATTTCACTCATTTCCTGGCTCACTAATATATCATTGTAGATAAGAATCACATATTCTTCATCCACGTTTTCCGTCCAAGGAAATTTAGATCGTATCCTAGTCGAGGCTTTTGTAAAGAGAGCAGAAGTAAACGTTGGGTTGCCTGTGTCCTGAGGATCTTTGGTTTTCCTGAAAATATACGTCCTTGAGTGGAAGTGTCCTATGCGCTATAGCTTTGTTTCTTACATTATTTTCGAATACAGCATAGAGTTCGCCAGAGTGCTGATTTCAATTTGCCATCCCACATTCCACAAAATGTGGGTACCGTTTACCTCCATGTTACCCTGCATTTCTGGTCTTTACACGTTTCGTAGATGACCCTTTGTTTTGATTCGAAGTGATAGAACTATGTAGTGTTGATTTGCACCAAGCCCCTGCCTGGTTGCCCCAAAACGGTCTATGCCTCTATCCTGAATATATTCAGGATAAAGGCATACACCCCTTATTCGACAAAGGCATGGTTGAAGAAGTACTGCCACATTCTAGCTCCTTACCAGGCGAGACCCATCTCCCTCTTGAAATCCCATTTCTGCAATTCTGCCTTGCTCTCAAGTTATGTTCCGTGGTTCAACCCGTCATTTTTCCACATTAGGTGTCTTTGCCCTTCCTGCAGGGCCATGAATTATAGGCTCCCTGAGATGCCCTGCTCAACTTCCCACTCTTGGAACTGGTCACAAAGCAGCAGGAAATTCTCAAGCCCTATTTTCCTTCGGAGAGCAAGCTTAGACATGGGTCAATTCTAGATCAGCATTGGAAATTAGAGCGCCAAGTGCTTGTCCAAATATATAGGCATCGTGTCTTATTCTTCCCCATTGCAGTTCATCCATGGAACGAATTCCAAGCTATAAGAAAGAGGGTTTTGAAAGTGCTGACTTCCCCAAGTGGGGATATTTTCAGGAAACCGGCTGGAAGCTTGAACCCGAGCACCAGGATATGAGAAGATGAGGTGGCTTTTCATGTTTTTTCCCTGTCCAATGGGGTAGCATCCTGCGGCTCTCCCATGCATGTGTTCGCTGTAGGAAGGGTCGTCTGCATTTGGTGATTTCGGGTCCATGGAATCAGGGCAAGGCAGTGTTATTCTAGAAGGGCTGCATTTGCTGACTCATGCTCACGAAGACTCTCAGAGCCACGAGTGTCCTCCCTGAGGTCCCATCCTTCTGTGTGTTAATATATGCTCAAAACAACTTCAATCACAGCCCCTGAATGAAGTCTCGAAGAATTTCTCTCTCACTCACTGCCTTTATTTTGCAGTTTGTTTTTCTCACGGGGTGTAGCTGATTGTCCGTGCTGTGTTGCTTGCTGCTGTGCATCCACTTGATTCTCTTCCAGAGAGACATCGATAAACTGTTTTTCAAATTCTGACCAGTTGTAAATAATCTTTTCTGGTGTGCAAAGTGGGCTGAGTTCAGTCCTTTGAGTTTTAGAGTAAGTTGTGTTCATTCCCTCTTTGGTCTATATAGAATAGTATCTGTGCTCATTGAAAACACCTGGCTTTTACTCACCTCAAGGGACCTTTGCCATCCTACAGGCATAAGTGTGTTTGCTAAATGTGTAATTCTTTCTTTCGTTTGCCATTTTGCTCATGGGACGCACTTTTATATTCCAATTGTACCTCATATCTTTGAGAAACCACTTTTTTCTATGTCAATAAATTCACTGAGAATGATTGTAACTAAGAACACTCGGGTGGTGGCAAGTGAAGTTATTTCATTGATTTCCTGGCTCAGTAATATATCATTGTAGATAAGAATCACATGTTCTTCATCCATGTTTTCCGTCCAAGGAAATTTAGATTGTATCCTGGTCGAGGGTTTTATAAAGAGAGCAACAGAAAAAGTTGGGTTGCGTCTGTCCTGAGGATTTTTGGTTTTGCTGAAAATATACGTCCTTGAGTGGAAGTGTCCAATGTGCTGTAGCTTTGTTTCTTACATTATTTTCAAATACACCATAGAGTTGCCAGAGTGCCGATTGAATCTTGCCATCCCACAATCCACAAAATGTGGGTACGATTTACCTCCATGCTACCCTGCATTTCTGGTCTTTACACTTTTCGTAGATGACCCTTTGTTTTGATGGGAAGTGATAGAACTATGTAGTGTTGATTTGCACCGAGCCCCTGCCTGGTTGCCCAAAAACGGTGTATGCCTTTATCCTGAATAGATTCACGATAAAGGCATACACCCCTTTTTCGACAAAGGCATGGTTGAAGAAGTACTGCCGCATTCTAGCTCCTTACCAGGCGAGACCCATCTCCTTCTTGAAATCCCATTTCTGCAATTCTGCCTTGCTCTCAAGTTATTTTCCGTGGTTCAACCCAAGTCATTTTTCCACATTAGGTGTCTTTGCCCATCCTGCAGGGCCATGAATTATAGGCTCCCTGAGATGCCCTGCTCAAATTCCCACTTTCGGAACTTGTTCACAAAGCAGCAGGAAATTGTCAAGCCCTATTCTCCTTCTGAGACCAAGCTTAGACTTGGGTCAATTCTAGATCAGCATTGGAAATTAGAGCGCCAAGTGCCTGTCCAAACATATAGGCATCGTGTCTTATTCTTCCCCATTGCAGTTCATCCATGGAACCAATTCCAAACTATAAGAAAGAGGGTTTTGAAAGTGCTGACTTCCCCAAGTGGGGTTATTTTCAGGAAAGCGGCTGGAAGCTTGAACCCGAGCACCAGGATATGAGAAGATGAGGTGGCTTTTCATGTTTTTTCCCTGTCCAATGGGGTAGCATCCTGCGGCTTTCCCTTGCAGGTGTTCGCTGTAGGAATGGTCGTCTGCATTTGGTGATTTCGGGTCCATGGAATCAGGGCAAGGCAGTGTTATTCTAGAAGGGCTGCATTTGCTGACTCATGCTCACGAAGACTCTCAGAGCCACGAGTGTCCTCCGTGAGGTCCCATGCTTCTGTGTGTTAATATATGCTCAAAACAACTTCAATCACAGCCCCTGAACGAAGGCTCGAAGAATTTCTCTCTCACTCACTGCCTTTATTTTGCAGTTTGTTTTTCTCACGGGGTGTAGCTGATTGTCAGTGCTGTGTTGCTTGCTGCTGTGCATCCACTTGATTCTCTTCCAGAGAGACATCGATAAACTGTTTTTCAAATTCTGACCAGTTGTAAATAATCTTTTCTGGTGTGCAAAGTGGGCTGAGTTCAGTCCTTTGAGTTTTAGAGTAAGTTGTGTTCATTCCCTCTTTGGTCTATATAGAATAGTATCTGTGCTCATTGAAAACACCTGGCTTTTACTCACCTCAAGGGACCTTTGCGCTCCTACAGGCATAAGTGTGTTTGCTAAATCTGTAATTCTTTCTGTCGTCTGCCATTTCGTTCATGGGATGCAATTTTATATTCCACCTGTACCTCAACTCTTTGATAAACCACTATTTTCTATGTGACTAAATTCGCTGAGAATGAGTGTAACTAAGAACACTCCGGTGGTGGCAAGGGACGATATTTCACTCATTTCCTGGCTCACTAATATATCATTGTAGATAAGAATCACATATTCTTCATCCACGTTTTCCGTCCAAGGAAATTTAGATCGTATCCTAGTCGAGGCTTTTGTAAAGAAAGCAGAAGTAAACGTTGGGTTGCCTGTGTCCTGAGGTTATTTGGTTTTCCTGAAAATATACGTCCTTGAGTGGAAGTGTCCTATGCGCTATAGCTTTGTTTCTTACATTATTTTCGAATACAGCATAGAGTTCGCCAGAGTGCTGATTTCAATTTGCCATCCCACATTCCACAAAATGTGGGTACGGTTTACCTCCACGCTACCCTGCATTTCTGGTCTTTACACTTTTCGTAGATGACCTTTGTTTTGATTCGAAGTGATAGAACTATGTAGTGTTGATTTGCACCGAGCCCCTGCCTGGTTGCCCCAAAACGGTCTATGCCTTTATCCTGAATATATTCAGGATAAAGGCATACAACCGTTTTTCGACACAGGCATGGTTGAAGAAGTACTGCCACATTCTAGCTCCTTACCAGGCGAGACCCATCTCCCTCTTGAAATCCCATTTCTGCAATTCTGCCTTGCTCTCAAGTTATTTTCCGTGGTTCAACCCAAGTCATTTTTCCACATTAGGTGTCTTTGCCCATCCTGCAGGGCCATGAATTATAGGCTCCCTGAGATGCCCTGCTCAACTTCCCACTTTCTGAACTGGTCACAAAGCAGCAGGAAATTGTCAAGCCCTATTCTCCTTCTGAGACCAAGATTAGACATGGGTCAATTCTAGATCAGCATTGGAAATTAGAGCGCCAAGTGCTTGTCCAAATACATAGGCATCGTGTCTTATTCTTCCCCATTGCAGTTCATCCATGCAACGAATTCCAAGCTATAAGAAAGAGGGTTTTGAAAGTGCTGACTTCCCCAAGTGGGGATATTTTCAGGAAAGCGGCTGGAAGCTTGAACCCGAGCACCAGGATATGAGAAGATGAGGTGGCTTTTCATGTTTTTTCCCTGTCCAATGGTGTAGCATCCTGCCGCTGTCCCATGCATGTGTTCGCTCTAGGAAGGGTCGTCTGCATTTGGAGATTTCGGGTCCATGGAATCAGGGCAAGGCAGTGTTATTCTAGAAGGGCTGCATTTGCTGACTCATGCTCACGAAGACTCTCAGAGCCACGAGTGTCCTCCCTGAGGTCCCATCCTTCTGTGTGTTAATATATGCTCAAAACAACTTCAATCACAGCCCCTGAATGAAGGCTCGAAGAATTTCTCTCTCACTCACTGCCTTTATTTTGCAGTTTGTTTTTCTCACGGGGTGTAGCTGATTGTCAGTGCTGTGCTGCTTGCTGCTGTGCATCCACTTGATTCTCTTCCAGAGAGACATCGATAAAGTGTTTTTCAAATTCTGACCAGTTGTAAATAATCTTTTCTGGTGTGCAAAGTGGGCTGAGTTCAGTCCTTTGAGTTTTAGAGTAAGTTGTGTTCATTCCCTCTTTGGTCTTTATAGAATAGTATCTGTGCTCATTGAAAACACCTGGCTTTTACTCACCTCAAGGGACCTTTGCGCTCCTACAGGCATAAGTGTGTTTGCTAAATCTGTAATTCTTTCTGTCGTCTGCCATTTCGTTCATGGGATGCAATTTTATATTCCACCTGTACCTCATCTCTTTGATAAACCACTATTTTCTATGTGACTAAATTCGCTGAGAATGAGTGTGACTAACAACACTCCGGTCGTGGCAAGGGACGATATTTCACTCATTTCCTGGCTCACTAATATATCATTGTAGATAAGAATCACATATTCTTCATCCACGTTTTCCGTCCAAGGAAATTTAGATCGTATCCTAGTCGAGGCTTTTGTAAAGAGAGCAGAAGTAAACGTTGGGTTGCCTGTGTCCTGAGGATCTTTGGTTTTCCTGAAAATATACGTCCTTGAGTGGAAGTGTCCTATGCGCTATAGCTTTGTTTCTTACATTATTTTCGAATACAGCATAGAGTTCGCCAGAGTGCTGATTTCAATTTGCCATCCCACATTCCACAAAATGTGGGTACCGTTTACCTCCATGTTACCCTGCATTTCTGGTCTTTACACGTTTCGTAGATGACCCTTTGTTTTGATTCGAAGTGATAGAACTATGTAGTGTTGATTTGCACCAAGCCCCTGCCTGGTTGCCCCAAAACGGTCTATGCCTCTATCCTGAATATATTCAGGATAAAGGCATACACCCCTTATTCGACAAAGGCATGGTTGAAGAAGTACTGCCACATTCTAGCTCCTTACCAGGCGAGACCCATCTCCCTCTTGAAATCCCATTTCTGCAATTCTGCCTTGCTCTCAAGTTATGTTCCGTGGTTCAACCCGTCATTTTTCCACATTAGGTGTCTTTGCCCTTCCTGCAGGGCCATGAATTATAGGCTCCCTGAGATGCCCTGCTCAACTTCCCACTCTTGGAACTGGTCACAAAGCAGCAGGAAATTCTCAAGCCCTATTTTCCTTCGGAGAGCAAGCTTAGACATGGGTCAATTCTAGATCAGCATTGGAAATTAGAGCGCCAAGTGCTTGTCCAAATATATAGGCATCGTGTCTTATTCTTCCCCATTGCAGTTCATCCATGGAACGAATTCCAAGCTATAAGAAAGAGGGTTTTGAAAGTGCTGACTTCCCCAAGTGGGGATATTTTCAGGAAAGCGGCTGGAAGCTTGAACCCGAGCACCAGGATATGAGAAGATGAGGTGGCTTTTCATGTTTTTTCCCTGTCCAATGGGGTAGCATCCTGCGGCTCTCCCATGCATGTGTTCGCTGTAGGAAGGGTCGTCTGCATTTGGTGATTTCGGGTCCATGGAATCAGGGCAAGGCAGTGTTATTCTAGAAGGGCTGCATTTGCTGACTCATGCTCACGAAGACTCTCAGAGCCACGAGTGTCCTCCCTGAGGTCCCATCCTTCTGTGTGTTAATATATGCTCAAAACAACTTCAATCACAGCCCCTGAACGAAGTCTCGAAGAATTTCTCTCTCACTCACTGCCTTTATTTTGCAGTTTGTTTTTCTCACGGGGTGTAGCTGATTGTCCGTGCTGTGTTGCTTGCTGCTGTGCATCCACTTGATTCTCTTCCAGAGAGACATCGATAAACTGTTTTTCAAATTCTGACCAGTTGTAAATAATCTTTTCTGGTGTGCAAAGTGGGCTGAGTTCAGTCCTTCGAGTTTTAGAGTAAGTTGTGTTCATTCCCTCTTTGGTCTATATAGAATAGTATCTGTGCTCATTGAAAACACCTGGCTTTTACTCACCTCAAGGGACCTTTGCCATCCTACAGGCATAAGTGTGTTTGCTAAATGTGTAATTCTTTCTTTCGTTTGCCATTTCGCTCATGGGACGCACTTTTATATTCCAATTGTACCTCATATCTTTGAGAAACCACTTTTTTCTATGTCAATAAATTCACTGAGAATGATTGTAACTAAGAACACTCGGGTGGTGGCAAGTGAAGTTATTTCATTGATTTCCTGGCTCAGTAATATATCATTGTAGATAAGAATCACATGTTCTTCATCCATGTTTTCCGTCCAAGGAAATTTAGATTGTATCCTGGTCGAGGGTTTTATAAAGAGAGCAACAGAAAAAGTTGGGTTGCGTCTGTCCTGAGGATTTTTGGTTTTGCTGAAAATATACGTCCTTGAGTGGAAGTGTCCAATGTGCTGTAGCTTTGTTTCTTACATTATTTTCAAATACACCATAGAGTTGCCAGAGTGCCGATTGAATCTTGCCATCCCACAATCCACAAAATGTGGGTACGATTTACCTCCATGCTACCCTGCATTTCTGGTCTTTACACTTTTCGTAGATGACCCTTTGTTTTGATGGGAAGTGATAGAACTATGTAGTGTTGATTTGCACCGAGCCCCTGCCTGGTTGCCCAAAAACGGTGTATGCCTTTATCCTGAATAGATTCACGATAAAGGCATACACCCCTTTTTCGACAAAGGCATGGTTGAAGAAGTACTGCCGCATTCTAGCTCCTTACCAGGCGAGACCCATCTCCTTCTTGAAATCCCATTTCTGCAATTCTGCCTTGCTCTCAAGTTATTTTCCGTGGTTCAACCCAAGTCATTTTTCCACATTAGGTGTCTTTGCCCATCCTGCAGGGCCATGAATTATAGGCTCCCTGAGATGCCCTGCTCAAATTCCCACTTTCGGAACTTGTTCACAAAGCAGCAGGAAATTGTCAAGCCCTATTCTCCTTCTGAGACCAAGCTTAGACTTGGGTCAATTCTAGATCAGCATTGGAAATTAGAGCGCCAAGTGCCTGTCCAAACATATAGGCATCGTGTCTTATTCTTCTCCATTGCAGTTCATCCATGGAACCAATTCCAAGCTATAAGAAAGAGGGTTTTGAAAGTGCTGACTTCCCCAAGTGGGGTTATTTTCAGGAAAGCGGCTGGAAGCTTGAACCCGAGCACCAGGATATGAGAAGATGAGGTGGCTTTTCATGTTTTTTCCCTGTCCAATGGGGTAGCATCCTGCGGCTTTCCCTTGCAGGTGTTCGCTGTAGGAATGGTCGTCTGCATTTGGTGATTTCGGGTCCATGGAATCAGGGCAAGGCAGTGTTATTCTAGAAGGGCTGCATTTGCTGACTCATGCTCACGAAGACTCTCAGAGCCACGAGTGTCCTCCCTGAGGTCCCATGCTTCTGTGTGTTAATATATGCTCAAAACAACTTCAATCACAGCCCCTGAACGAAGGCTCGAAGAATTTCTCTCTCACTCACTGCCTTTATTTTGCAGTTTGTTTTTCTCACGGGGTGTAGCTGATTGTCAGTGCTGTGTTGCTTGCTGCTGTGCATCCACTTGATTCTCTTCCAGAGAGACATCGATAAACTGTTTTTCAAATTCTGACCAGTTGTAAATAATCTTTTCTGGTGTGCAAAGTGGGCTGAGTTCAGTCCTTTGAGTTTTAGAGTAAGTTGTGTTCATTCCCTCTTTGGTCTATATAGAATAGTATCTGTGCTCATTGAAAACACCTGGCTTTTACTCACCTCAAGGGACCTTTGCGCTCCTACAGGCATAAGTGTGTTTGCTAAATCTGTAATTCTTTCTGTCGTCTGCCATTTCGTTCATGGGATGCAATTTTATATTCCACCTGTACCTCATCTCTTTGATAAACCACTATTTTCTATGTGACTAAATTCGCTGAGAATGAGTGTAACTAAGAACACTCCGGTGGTGGCAAGGGACGATATTTCACTCATTTCCTGGCTCACTAATATATCATTGTAGATAAGAATCACATATTCTTCATCCACGTTTTCCGTCCAAGGAAATTTAGATCGTATCCTAGTCGAGGCTTTTGTAAAGAGAGCAGAAGTAAACGTTGGGTTGCCTGTGTCCTGAGGATCTTTGGTTTTCCTGAAAATATACGTCCTTGAGTGGAAGTGTCCTATGCGCTATAGCTTTGTTTCTTACATTATTTTCGAATACAGCATAGAGTTCGCCAGAGTGCTGATTTCAATTTGCCATCCCACATTCCACAAAATGTGGGTACCGTTTACCTCCATGTTACCCTGCATTTCTGGTCTTTACACGTTTCGTAGATGACCCTTTGTTTTGATTCGAAGTGATAGAACTATGTAGTGTTGATTTGCACCAAGCCCCTGCCTGGTTGCCCCAAAACGGTCTATGCCTCTATCCTGAATATATTCAGGATAAAGGCATACACCCCTTATTCGACAAAGGCATGGTTGAAGAAGTACTGCCGCATTCTAGCTCCTTACCAGGCGAGACCCATCTCCCTCTTGCAATCCCATTTCTGCAATTCTGCCTTGCTCTCAAGTTATGTTCCGTGGTTCAACCCGTCATTTTTCCACATTAGGTGTCTTTGCCCTTCCTGCAGGGCCATGAATTATAGGCTCCCTGAGATGCCCTGCTCAACTTCCCACTCTTGGAACTGGTCACAAAGCAGCAGGAAATTCTCAAGCCCTATTTTCCTTCGGAGAGCAAGCTTAGACATGGGTCAATTCTAGATCAGCATTGGAAATTAGAGCGCCAAGTGCTTGTCCAAATATATAGGCATCGTGTCTTATTCTTCCCCATTGCAGTTCATCCATGGAACGAATTCCAAGCTATAAGAAAGAGGGTTTTGAAAGTGCTGACTTCCCCAAGTGGGGATATTTTCAGGAAAGCGGCTGGAAGCTTGAACCCGAGCACCAGGATATGAGAAGATGAGGTGGCTTTTCATGTTTTTTCCCTGTCCAATGGGGTAGCATCCTGCGGCTCTCCCATGCATGTGTTCGCTGTAGGAAGGGTCGTCTGCATTTGGTGATTTCGGGTCCATGGAATCAGGGCAAGGCAGTGTTATTCTAGAAGGGCTGCATTTGCTGACTCATGCTCACGAAGACTCTCAGAGCCACGAGTGTCCTCCCTGAGGTCCCATCCTTCTGTGTGTTAATATATGCTCAAAACAACTTCAATCACAGCCCCTGAACGAAGTCTCGAAGAATTTCTCTCTCACTCACTGCCTTTATTTTGCAGTTTGTTTTTCTCACGGGGTGTAGCTGATTGTCCGTGCTGTGTTGCTTGCTGCTGTGCATCCACTTGATTCTCTTCCAGAGAGACATCGATAAACTGTTTTTCAAATTCTGACCAGTTGTAAATAATCTTTTCTGGTGTGCAAAGTGGGCTGAGTTCAGTCCTTTGAGTTTTAGAGTAAGTTGTGTTCATTCCCTCTTTGGTCTATATAGAATAGTATCTGTGCTCATTGAAAACACCTGGCTTTTACTCACCTCAAGGGACCTTTGCGCTCCTACAGGCATAAGTGTGTTTGCTAAATCTGTAATTCTTTCTGTCGTCTGTCATTTCGTTCATGGGATGCAATTTTATATTCCACCTGTACCTCATCTCTTTGATAAACCACTATTTTCTATGTGACTAAATTCGCTGAGAATGAGTGTAACTAAGAACACTCCGGTGGTGGCAAGGGACGATATTTCACTCATTTCCTGGCTCACTAATATATCATTGTAGATAAGAATCACATATTCTTCATCCACGTTTTCCGTCCAAGGAAATTTACATCGTATCCTAGTCGAGGCTTTTGTAAAGAGAGCAGAAGTAAACGTTGGGTTGCCTGTGTCCTGAGGATCTTTGGTTTTCCTGAAAATATACGTCCTTGAGTGGAAGTGTCCTATGCGCTATAGCTTTGTTTCTTACATTATTTTCGAATACAGCATAGAGTTCGCCAGAGTGCTGATTTCAATTTGCCATCCCACATTCCACAAAATGTGGGTACCGTTTACCTCCATGTTACCCTGCATTTCTGGTCTTTACACGTTTCGTAGATGACCCTTTGTTTTGATTCGAAGTGATAGAACTATGTAGTGTTGATTTGCACCAAGCCCCTGCCTGGTTGCCCCAAAACGGTCTATGCCTCTATCCTGAATATATTCAGGATAAAGGCATACACCCCTTATTCGACAAAGGCATGGTTGAAGAAGTACTGCCGCATTCTAGCTCCTTACAAGGCGAAACCCATCTCCCTCTTGAAATCCCATTTCTGCAATTCTGCCTTGCTCTCAAGTTATGTTCCGTGGTTCAACCCGTCATTTTTCCACATTATGTGTCTTTGCCCTTCCTGCAGGGCCATGAATTATAGGCTCCCTGAGATGCCCTGCTCAACTTCCCACTCTTGGAACTGGTCACAAAGCAGCAGGAAATTGTCAAGCCCTATTTTCCTTCGGAGAGCAAGCTTAGACATGGGTCAATTCTAGATCAGCATTGGAAATTAGAGCGCCAAGTGCTTGTCCAAATATATAGGCATCGTGTCTTATTCTTCCCCATTGCAGTTCATCCATGGAACGAATTCCAAGCTATAAGAAAGAGGGTTTTGAAAGTGCTGACTTCCCCAAGTGGGGATATTTTCAGGAAAGCGGCTGGAAGCTTGAACCCGAGCACCAGGATATGAGAAGATGAGGTGGCTTTTCATGTTTTTTCCCTGTCCAATGGGGTAGCATCCTGCGGCTGTCCCATGCATGTGTTCGCTGTAGGAAGGGTCGTCTGCATTTGGTGATTTCGGGTCCATGGAATCAGGGCAAGGCAGTGTTATTCTAGAAGGGCTGCATTTGCTGACTCATGCTCACGAAGACTCTCAGAGCCACGAGTGTCCTCCCTGAGGTCCCATCCTTCTGTGTGTTAATATATGCTCAAAACAACTTCAATCACAGCCCCTGAACGAAGTCTCGAAGAATTTCTCTCTCACTCACTGCCTTTATTTTGCAGTTTGTTTTTCTCACGGGGTGTAGCTGATTGTCCGTGCTGTGTTGCTTGCTGCTGTGCATCCACTTGATTCTCTTCCAGAGAGACATCGATAAACTGTTTTTCAAATTCTGACCAGTTGTAAATAATCTTTTCTGGTGTGCAAAGTGGGCTGAGTTCAGTCCTTTGAGTTTTAGAGTAAGTTGTGTTCATTCCCTCTTTGGTCTATATAGAATAGTATCTGTGCTCATTGAAAACACCTGGCTTTTACTCACCTCAAGGGACCTTTGCCATCCTACAGGCATAAGTGTGTTTGCTAAATGTGTAATTCTTTCTTTCGTTTGCCATTTCGCTCATGGGACGCACTTTTATATTCCAATTGTACCTCATATCTTTGAGAAACCACTTTTTTCTATGTCAATAAATTCACTGAGAATGATTGTAACTAAGAGCACTCGGGTGGTGGCAAGTGAAGTTATTTCATTGATTTCCTGGCTCAGTAATATATCATTGTAGATAAGAATCACATGTTCTTCATCCATGTTTTCCGTCCAAGGAAATTTAGATTGTATCCTGGTCGAGGGTTTTATAAAGAGAGCAACAGAAAAAGTTGGGTTGCGTCTGTCCTGAGGATTTTTGGTTTTGCTGAAAATATACGTCCTTGAGTGGAAGTGTCCAATGTGCTGTAGCTTTGTTTCTTACATTATTTTCAAATACACCATAGAGTTGCCAGAGTGCCGATTGAATCTTGCCATCCCACAATCCACAAAATGTGGGTACGATTTACCTCCATGCTACCCTGCATTTCTGGTCTTTACACTTTTCGTAGATGACCCTTTGTTTTGATGGGAAGTGATAGAACTATGTAGTGTTGATTTGCACCGAGCCCCTGCCTGGTTGCCCAAAAACGGTGTATGCCTTTATCCTGAATAGATTCACGATAAAGGCATACACCCCTTTTTCGACAAAGGCATGGTTGAAGAAGTACTGCCGCATTCTAGCTCCTTACCAGGCGAGACCCATCTCCTTCTTGAAATCCCATTTCTGCAATTCTGCCTTGCTCTCAAGTTATTTTCCGTGGTTCAACCCAAGTCATTTTTCCACATTAGGTGTCTTTGCCCATCCTGCAGGGCCATGAATTATAGGCTCCCTGAGATGCCCTGCTCAAATTCCCACTTTCGGAACTTGTTCACAAAGCAGCAGGAAATTGTCAAGCCCTATTCTCCTTCTGAGACCAAGCTTAGACTTGGGTCAATTCTAGATCAGCATTGGAAATTAGAGCGCCAAGTGCCTGTCCAAACATATAGGCATCGTGTCTTATTCTTCCCCATTGCAGTTCATCCATGGAACCAATTCCAAGCTATAAGAAAGAGGGTTTGGAAAGTGCTGACTTCCCCAAGTGGGGTTATTTTCAGGAAAGCGGCTGGAAGCTTGAACCCGAGCACCAGGTTATGAGAAGATGAGGTGGCTTTTCATGTTTTTTCCCTGTCCAATGGGGTAGCATCCTGCGGCTTTCCCTTGCAGGTGTTTGCTGTAGGAATGGTCGTCTGCATTTGGTGATTTCGGGTCCATGGAATCAGGGCAAGGCAGTGTTATTCTAGAAGGGCTGCATTTGCTGACTCATGCTCACGAAGACTCTCAGAGCCACGAGTGTCCTCCGTGAGGTCCCATGCTTCTGTGTGTTAATATATGCTCAAAACAACTTCAATCACAGCCCCTGAACGAAGGCTCGAAGAATTTCTCTCTCACTCACTGCCTTTATTTTTCAGTTTGTTTTTCTCACGGGGTGTAGCTGATTGTCAGTGCTGTGCTGCTTGCTGCTGTGCATCCACTTGATTCTCTTCCAGAGAGACATCGATAAAGTGTTTTTCAAATTCTGACCAGTTGTAAATAATCTTTTCTGGTGTGCAAAGTGGGCTGAGTTCAGTCCTTTGAGTTTTAGAGTAAGTTGTGTTCATTCCCTCTTTGGTCTTTATAGAATAGTATCTGTGCTCATTGAAAACACCTGGCTTTTACTCACCTCAAGGGACCTTTGCGCTCCTACAGGCATAAGTGTGTTTGCTAAATCTGTAATTCTTTCTGTCGTCTGCCATTTCGTTCATGGGATGCAATTTTATATTCCACCTGTACCTCATCTCTTTGATAAACCACTATTTTCTATGTGACTAAATTCGCTGAGAATGAGTGTGACTAACAACACTCCGGTCGTGGCAAGGCACGTTATTTCACTCATTTCCTGGCTCACTAATATATCATTGTAGATAAGAATCACATATTCTTCATCCACGTTTTCCGTCCAAGGAAATTTAGATTGTATCCTAGTCGAGGCTTTTGTAAAGAGAGCAGAAGTCAACGTTGGGTTGCCTGTGTCCTGAGGATCTTTGGTTTTCCTGAAAATATACGTCCTTGAGTGGAAGTGTCCTATGCGCTATAGCTTTGTTTCTTACATTATTTTCGAATACAGCATAGAGTTCGCCAGAGTGCTGATTTCAATTTGCCATCCCACATTCCACAAAATGTGGGTACCGTTTACCTCCATGTTACCCTGCATTTCTGGTCTTTACACGTTTCGTAGATGACCCTTTGTTTTGATTCGAAGTGATAGAACTATGTAGTGTTGATTTGCACCAAGCCCCTGCCTGGTTGCCCCAAAACGGTCTATGCCTCTATCCTGAATATATTCAGGATAAAGGCATACACCCCTTATTCGACAAAGGCATGGTTGAAGAAGTACTGCCGCATTCTAGCTCCTTACCAGGCGAGACCCATCTCCCTCTTGAAATCCCATTTCTGCAATTCTGCCTTGCTCTCAAGTTATGTTCCGTGGTTCAACCCGTCATTTTTCCACATTAGGTGTCTTTGCCCTTCCTGCAGGGCCATGAATTATAGGCTCCCTGAGATGCCCTGCTCAACTTCCCACTCTTGGAACTGGTCACAAAGCAGCAGGAAATTCTCAAGCCCTATTTTCCTTCGGAGAGCAAGCTTAGACATGGGTCAATTCTAGATCAGCATTGGAAATTAGAGCGCCAAGTGCTTGTCCAAATATATAGGCATCGTGTCTTATTCTTCCCCATTGCAGTTCATCCATGGAACGAATTCCAAGCTATAAGAAAGAGGGTTTTGAAAGTGCTGACTTCCCCAAGTGGGGATATTTTCAGGAAACCGGCTGGAAGCTTGAACCCGAGCACCAGGATATGAGAAGATGAGGTGGCTTTTCATGTTTTTTCCCTTTCCAATGGGGTAGCATCCTGCGGCTCTCCCATGCATGTGTTCGCTGTAGGAAGGGTCGTCTGCATTTGGTGATTTCGGGTCCATGGAATCAGGGCAAGGCAGTGTTATTCTAGAAGGGCTGCATTTGCTGACTCATGCTCACGAAGACTCTCAGAGCCACGAGTGTCCTCCCTGAGGTCCCATCCTTCTGTGTGTTAATATATGCTCAAAACAACTTCAATCACAGCCCCTGAACGAAGTCTCGAAGAATTTCTCTCTCACTCACTGCCTTTATTTTGCAGTTTGTTTTTCTCACGGGGTGTAGCTGATTGTCCGTGCTGTGTTGCTTGCTGCTGTGCATCCACTTGATTCTCTTCCAGAGAGACATCGATAAACTGTTTTTCAAATTCTGACCAGTTGTAAATAATCTTTTCTGGTGTGCAAAGTGGGCTGAGTTCAGTCCTTTGAGTTTTAGAGTAAGTTGTGTTCATTCCCGCTTTGGTCTATATAGAATAGTATCTGTGCTCATTGAAAACACCTGGCTTTTACTCACCTCAAGGGACCTTTGCCATCCTACAGGCATAAGTGTGTTTGCTAAATGTGTAATTCTTTCTTTCGTTTGCCATTTCGCTCATGGGACGCACTTTTATATTCCAATTGTACCTCATATCTTTGAGAAACCACTTTTTTCTATGTCAATAAATTCACTGAGAATGATTGTAACTAAGAACACTCGGGTGGTGGCAAGTGAAGTTATTTCATTGATTTCCTGGCTCAGTAATATATCATTGTAGATAAGAATCACATGTTCTTCATCCATGTTTTCCGTCCAAGGAAATTTAGATTGTATCCTGGTCGAGGGTTTTATAAAGAGAGCAACAGAAAAAGTTGGGTTGCGTCTGTCCTGAGGATTTTTGGTTTTGCTGAAAATATACGTCCTTGAGTGGAAGTGTCCAATGTGCTGTAGCTTTGTTTCTTACATTATTTTCAAATACACCATAGAGTTGCCAGAGTGCCGATTGAATCTTGCCATCCCACAATCCACAAAATGTGGGTACGATTTACCTCCATGCTACCCTGCATTTCTGGTCTTTACACTTTTCGTAGATGACCCTTTGTTTTGATGGGAAGTGATAGAACTATGTAGTGTTGATTTGCACCGAGCCCCTGCCTGGTTGCCCAAAAACGGTGTATGCCTTTATCCTGAATAGATTCACGATAAAGGCATACACCCCTTTTTCGACAAAGGCATGGTTGAAGAAGTACTGCCGCATTCTAGCTCCTTACCAGGCGAGACCCATCTCCTTCTTGAAATCCCATTTCTGCAATTCTGCCTTGCTCTCAAGTTATTTTCCGTGGTTCAACCCAAGTCATTTTTCCACATTAGGTGTCTTTGCCCATCCTGCAGGGCCATGAATTATAGGCTCCCTGAGATGCCCTGCTCAAATTCCCACTTTCGGAACTTGTTCACAAAGCAGCAGGAAATTGTCAAGCCCTATTCTCCTTCTGAGACCAAGCTTAGACTTGGGTCAATTCTAGATCAGCATTGGAAATTAGAGCGCCAAGTGCCTGTCCAAACATATAGGCATCGTGTCTTATTCTTCCCCATTGCAGTTCATCCATGGAACCAATTCCAAGCTATAAGAAAGAGGGTTTGGAAAGTGCTGACTTCCCCAAGTGGGGTTATTTTCAGGAAAGCGGCTGGAAGCTTGAACCCGAGCACCAGGATATGAGAAGATGAGGTGGCTTTTCATGTTTTTTCCCTGTCCAATGGGGTAGCATCCTGCGGCTTTCCCTTGCAGGTGTTCGCTGTAGGAATGGTCGTCTGCATTTGGTGATTTCGGGTCCATGGAATCAGGGCAAGGCAGTGTTATTCTAGAAGGGCTGCATTTGCTGACTCATGCTCACGAAGACTCTCAGAGCCACGAGTGTCCTCCGTGAGGTCCCATGCTTCTGTGTGTTAATATATGCTCAAAACAACTTCAATCACAGCCCCTGAACGAAGGCTCGAAGAATTTCTCTCTCACTCACTGCCTTTATTTTGCAGTTTGTTTTTCTCACGGGGTGTAGCTGATTGTCAGTGCTGTGTTGCTTGCTGCTGTGCATCCACTTGATTCTCTTCCAGAGAGACATCGATAAACTGTTTTTCAAATTTTGACCAGTTGTAAATAATCTTTTCTGGTGTGCAAAGTGGGCTGAGTTCAGTCCTTCGAGTTTTAGAGTAAGTTGTGTTCATTCCCTCTTTGGTCTATATAGAATAGTATCTGTGCTCATTGAAAACACCTGGCTTTTACTCACCTCAAGGGACCTTTGCGCTCCTACAGGCATAAGTGTGTTTGCTAAATCTGTAATTCTTTCTGTCGTCTGCCATTTCGTTCATGGGATGCAATTTTATATTCCACCTGTACCTCATCTCTTTGATAAACCACTATTTTCTATGTGACTAAATTCGCTGAGAATGAGTGTAACTAAGAACACTCCGGTGGTGGCAAGGGACGATATTTCACTCATTTCCTGGCTCACTAATATATCATTGTAGATAAGAATCACATATTCTTCATCCACGTTTTCCGTCCAAGGAAATTTAGATTGTATCCTAGTCGAGGCTTTTGTAAAGAGAGCAGAAGTAAACGTTGGGTTGCCTGTTTCCTGGGGATCTTTAGTTTTCCTGAAAATATACGTCCTTGAGTGGAAGTGTCCTATGCGCTATAGCTTTGTTTCTTACATTACTTTCGAATACAGCATAGAGTTCGCCAGAGTGCTGATTTCAATTTGCCATCCCACATTCCACAAAATGTGGGTATGGTTTACCTCCACGCTACCCTGCATTTCTGGTGTTTACACTTTTCGTAGATGACCCTTTGTTTTGATTCGAAGTGATAGAACTATGTAGTGTTGATTTGCACCGAGCCCCTGCCTGGTTGACCCAAAGCGGTCTATGCCTTTATCCTGAATATATTCAGGATAAAGGCATACACCCCTTTTTCGACAAAGGCATGGTTGAAGAAGTACTGCCGCATTCTAGCTCCTTACCAGGCGAGACCCATCTCCCTCTTGAAATCCCATTTCTGCAATTCTGCCTTGCTCTCAAGTTATTTTCCGTGGTTCAACCCAAGTCATTTTTCCACATTAGGTGTCTTTGCCCATCCTGCAGGGCCATGAATTATAGGCTCCCTGAGATGCCCTGCTCAACTTCACACTTTCGGAAGTGGTCACAAAGCAGCAGGAAATTTTCAAGCCCTATTCTCCTTCTGAGAGCAAGCTTAGATTTGGGTCAATTCTAGATCAGCATTGGAAATTAGAGCGCCAACTGCCTGTCCAAATATATAGGCATCGTGTCTTATTCTTCCCCATTGCAGTTCATCCATGGAACGAATTCCAAGCTATAATAAAGAGGATTTTGAAAGTGCTGACTTCCCCAAGTGGGGATATTTTCAGGAAAGCGGCTGGAAGCATGAACCCGAGCACCAGGATATGAGAAGGTGAGGTGGCTTTTCATGTTTTTTCCCTGTCCAATGCTGTAGCATCCTGCGGCTGTCCCATGCATGTGTTCGCTGTAGGAAGGGTCGTCTGCATTTGGTGATTTCGGGGCCATGGAATCAGGGCAAGGCAGTGTTATTCTAGAAGAGCTGCATTTGCTGACTCATGCTCACGAAGACTCTCAGAGCCACGAGTGTCCTCCCTGAGGTCCCATCCTTCTGTGTGTTAATATATGCTCAAAACAACTTCAATCACAGCCCCTGAACGAAGTCGCGAAGAATTTATCTCTCACTCACTGCCTTTAGTTTGCAGTTTGTTTTTCTCACGGGGTGTAGCTGATTGTCAGTGCTGTGTTGCTTGCTGCTGTGCATCTACATGATTCTCTTCCAGAGAGACATTGATAAACTTTTTTTCAAATTCTGACCAGTTGTAAATAATCTTTTCTGGTGTGCAAAGTGGGCTGAGTTCAGTCCTTTGAGTTTTAGAGTAAGTTGTGTTCATTCCCTCTTTGGTCTATATAGAATAGTATCTGTGCTCATTGAAAATACCTGGCATTTAATCACCTCAAGGGACATTTGCGCTCCTACAGGCATAAGTGTGTTTGCTAAATCTGTAATTCTTTCTGTCTTCTGCCATTTCGTTCATGGGATGCAATTTTATATTCCACCTGTACCTCATCTCTTTGATAAACCACTATTTTCTATGTGACTAAATTCGCTGAAAATAAGTGTAACTAAGAACACTCCGGTGGTGGCAAGGGGCGTTATTTCACTCATTTCCTGGCTCACTAATATATCATTGCAGATAAGAATCACATATTCTTCATCCACGTTTTCCGTCCAAGGAAATTTAGATTGTATCCTAGTCGAGGCTTTTGTAAAGAGAGCAGAAGTCAACGTTGGGTTGCCTGTGTCCTGAGGATCTTTGGTTTTCCTGAAAATATACGTCCTTGAGTGGAAGTGTCCTATGCGCTATAGCTTTGTTTCTTACATTATTTTCGAATACAGCATAGAGTTCGCCAGAGTGCTGATTTCAATTTGCCATCCCACATTCCACAAAATGTGGGTACGGTTTACCTCCACGCTACCCTGCATTTCTGGTCTTTACACTTTTCGTAGATGACCCTTTGTTTTGATTCGAAGTGATAGAACTATGTAGTGTTGATTTGCACCGAGCCCCTGCCTGGTTGCCCCATAACGGTCTATGCCTCTATCCTGAATATATTCAGGATAAAGGCATACACCCCTTTTTCGACACAGGCATGGTTGAAGAAGTACTGCCACATTCTAGCTCCTTACCAGGCGAGACCCATCTCCCTCTTGAAATCCCATTTCTGCAATTCTGCCTTGCTCTCAAGTTATTTTCCGTGGTTCAACCCAAGTCATTTTTCCACATTAGGTGTCTTTGCCCATCCTGCAGGGCCATGAATTATAGGCTCCCTGAGATGCCCCGCTCAACTTCCCACTTTCGGAATTGGTCACAAAGCAGCGGGAAATTTTCAAGCCTTATTCTCCTTCTGAGAGCAAGCTTAGATTTGGGTCAATTCTAGATCAGCATTGGAAATTAGAGCACCAAGTGCCTGTCCAAATATATAGGCATCGTGTCTTATTCTTCCCCATTGAAGTTCATCCATGGAACGAATTCCAAGCTATAAGAAAGATGGTTTTGAACGTGCTGAGTTCCCCAAGTGGGGAAATTTTCAGGAAAGCGGCTGGAAGCTTGAACCCGAGCACCAGGATATGAGAAGATGAGGTGGCTTTTCATGTTTTTTCCCTGTCCAATGGGGTAGCATCCTGCGGCTGTCCCATGCATGTGTTCGCTGTAGGAAGGGTCGTCTGCATTTGGTGATTTCGGGTCCATGGAATCAGGGCAAGGCAGTGTTATTCTAGAAGGGCTGCATTTGCTGACTCATGCTCCCGAAGACTCTCAGAGCCACGAGTGTCCTCCATGAGGTCCCATCCTTCTGTGTGTTAATATATGCTCAAAACAACTTCAATCACAGCCCCTGAACGAAGTCGCAAAGAATTTATCTCTCACTCACTGCCTTTATTTTGCAGTTTGTTTTTCTCACGGGGTGTAGCTGATTGTCAGTGCTGTGTTGCTTGCTGCTGTGCATCCACTTGATTCTCTTCCAGAGAGACATCGATAAACTGTTTTTCAAATTCTGACCAGTTGTAAATAATCTTTTCTGGTGTGCAAAGTGGGCTGAGTTCAGTCCTTCGAGTTTTAGAGTAAGTTGTGTTCATTCCCTCTTTGGTCTATATAGAATAGTATCTGTGCTCATTGAAAACACCTGGCTTTTACTCACCTCAAGGGACCTTTGTGCTCCTACAGGCATAAGTGTGTTTGCTAAATCTGTAATTCTTTCTGTCGTCTGCCATTTCGTTCATGGGATGCAATTTTATATTCCAACTGTACCTCATCTCTTTGATAAACCACTATTTTCTAGGTGACTAAATTCGCTGAGAATGAGTGTAACTAAGAACACTCCAGTGGTGGCAAGGGGCGTTATTTCACTCATTTCCTGGCTCACTAATATATCATTGTAGATAAGAATCACATATTCTTCATCCACGTTTTCCGTCCAAGGAAATTTAGATTGTATCCTAGTCGAGGCTTTTGTAAAGAGAGCAGAAGTAAACGTTGGGTTGCCTGTGTCCTGAGGATCTTTGGTTTTCCTGAAAATATACGTCCTTGAGTGGAAGTGTCCTATGCGCTATAGCTTTGTTTCTTACATTATTTTCGAATACAGCATAGAGTTCGCCAGAGTGCTGATTTCAATTTGCCATCCCACATTCCACAAAATGTGGGTACGGTTTACCTCCACGCTACCCTGCATTTCTGGTCTTTACACTTTTCGTAGATGACCCTTTGTTTTGATTCGAAGTGATAGAACTATGTAGTGTTGATTTGCACCGAGCCCCTGCCTGGTTGCCCCAAAACGGTCTATGCCTCTATCCTGAATATATTCAGGATAAAGGCATACACCCCTTTTTCGACACAGGCATGGTTGAAGAAGTACTGCCACATTCTAGCTCCTTACCAGGCGAGACCCATCTCCCTCTTGAAATCCCATTTCTGCAATTCTGCCTTGCTCTCAAGTTATTGTCCGTGGTTCAACCCAAGTCATTTTTCCACATTAGGTGTCTTTGCCCATCCTGCAGGGCCATGAATTATAGGCTCCCTGAGATGCCCTGCTCAACCTCCCACTTTCGGAATTGGTCACAAAGCAGCGGGAAATTTTCAAGCCCTATTCTCCTTCTGAGAGCAAGCTTAGATTTGGGTCAATTCTAGATCAGCATTGGAAATTAGAGCACCAAGTGCCTGTCCAAATATATAGGCATCGTGTCTTATTCTTCCCCATTGAAGTTCATCCATGGAACGAATTCCAAGCTATAAGAAAGATGGTTTTGAACGTGCTGAGTTCCCCAAGTGGGGAAATTTTCAGGAAAGCGGCTGGAAGCTTGAACCCGAGCACCAGGATATGAGAAGATGAGGTGGCTTTTCATGTTTTTTCCCTGTCCAATGGGGTAGCATCCTGCGGCTGTCCCATGCATGTGTTCGCTGTAGGAAGGGTCGTCTGCATTTGGTGATTTCGGGTCCATGGAATCAGGGCAAGGCAGTGTTATTCTAGAAGGGCTGCATTTGCTGACTCATGCTCCCGAAGACTCTCACAGCCACGAGTGTCCTCCATGAGGTCCCATCCTTCTGTGTGTTAATATATGCTCAAAACAACTTCAATCACAGCCCCTGAACGAAGTCGCAAAGAATTTATCTCTCACTCACTGCCTTTAGTTTGCAGTTTGTTTTTCTCACGGGGTGTAGCTGATTGTCAGTGCTGTGTTGCTTGCTGCTGTGCATCCACTTGATTCTCTTCCAGAGAGACTTCGATAAACTGTTTTTCAAATTCTGACCAGTTGTAAATAATCTTTTCTGGTGTGCAAAGTGGGCTGAGTTCAGTCCTTCGAGTTTTAGAGTAAGTTGTGTTCATTCCCTCTTTGGTCTATATAGAATAGTATCTGTGCTCATTGAAAACACCTGGCTTTTACTCACCTCAAGGGACCTTTGCGCTCCTACAGGCATAAGTGTGTTTGCTAAATCTGTAATTCTTTCTGTCGTCTGCCATTTCGTTCATGGGATGCAATTTTATATTCCACCTGTACCTCATGTCTTTGATAAACCACTATTTTCTAGGTGACTAAATTCGCTGAGAATGAGTGTAACTAAGAACACTCCGGTGGTGGCAAGGGGCGTTATTTCACTCATTTCCTGGCTCACTAATATATCATTGTAGATAAGAATCACATATTCTTCATCCACGTTTTCCGTCCAAGGAAATTTAGATTGTATCCTAGTCGAGGCTTTTGTAAAGAGAGCAGAAGTCAACGTTGGGTTGCCTGTGTCCTGAGGATCTTTGGTTTTCCCGAAAATATACGTCCTTGAGTGGAAGTGTCCTATGCGCTATAGCTTTGTTTCTTACATTATTTTCGAATACAGCATAGAGTTCGCCAGAGTGCTGATTTCAATTTCCCATCCCACATTCCACAAAATGTGGGTACGGTTTACCTCCACGCTACCCTGCATTTCTGGTCTTTACACTTTTCGTAGATGACCCTTTGTTTTGATTCGAAGTGATAGAACTATGTAGTGTTGATTTGCACCGAACCCCTGCCTGGTTGCCCCAAAACGGTCTATGCCTCTATCCTGAATATATTCAGGATAAAGGCATACACCCCTTTTTCGACACAGGCATGGTTGAAGAAGTACTGCCACATTCTAGCTCCTTACCAGGCGAGACCCATCTCCCTCTTGAAATCCCATTTCTGCAATTCTGCCTTGCTCTCAAGTTATTTTCCGTGGTTCAACCCAAGTCATTTTTCCACATTAGGTGTCTTTGCCCATCCTGCAGGGCCATGAATTATAGGCTCCCTGAGATGCCCTGCTCAACTTCCCACTTTCGGAATTGGTCACAAAGCAGCGGGAAATTTTCAAGCCCTATTCTCCTTCTGAGAGCAAGCTTAGATTTGGGTCAATTCTAGATCAGCATTGGAAATTAGAGCACCAAGTGCCTGTCCAAATATATAGGCATCGTGTCTTATTCTTCCCCATTGAAGTTCATCCATGGAACGAATTCCAAGCTATAAGAAAGATGGTTTTGAACGTGCTGAGTTCCCCAAGTGGGGAAATTTTCAGGAAAGCGGCTGGAAGCTTGAACCCGAGCACCAGGATATGAGAAGATGAGGTGGCTTTTCATGTTTTTTCCCTGTCCAATGGGGTAGCATCCTGTGGCTGTCCCATGCATGTGTTCGCTGTAGGAAGGGTCGTCTGCATTTGGTGATTTCGGGTCCATGGAATCAGGGCAAGGCAGTGTTATTCTAGAAGGGCTGCATTTGCTGACTCATGCTCCCGAAGACTCTCAGAGCCACGAGTGTCCTCCATGAGGTCCCATCCTTCTGTGTGTTAATATATGCTCAAAACAACTTCAATCACAGCCCCTGAATGAAGTCGCAAAGAATTTATCTCTCACTCACTGCCTTTATTTTGCAGTTTGTTTTTCTCACGGGGTGTAGCTGATTGTCAGTGCTGTGTTGCTTGCTGCTGTGCATCCACTTGATTCTCTTCCAGAGAGACATCGATAAACTGTTTTTCAAATTCTGACCAGTTGTAAATAATCTTTTCTGGTGTGCAAAGTGGGCTGAGTTCAGTCCTTCGAGTTTTAGAGTAAGTTGTGTTCATTCCCTCTTTGGTCTATATAGAATAGTATCTGTGCTCATTGAAAACACCTGGCTTTTACTCACCTCAAGGGACCTTTGCGCTCCTACAGGCATAAGTGTGTTTGCTAAATCTGTAATTCTTTCTGTCGTCTGCCATTTCGTTCATGGGATGCAATTTTATATTCCACCTGTACCTCATCTCTTTGATAAACCACTATTTTCTGGGTGACTAAATTCGCTGAGAATGAGTGTAACTAAGAACACTCCGGTGGTGGCAAGGGGCGTTATTTCACTCATTTCCTGGCTCACTAATATATCATTGTAGATAAGAATCACATATTCTTCATCCACGTTTTCCGTCCAAGGAAATTTAGATTGTATCCTAGTCGAGGCTTTTGTAAAGAGAGCAGAAGTCAACGTTGGGTTGCCTGTGTCCTGAGGATCTTTGGTTTTCCCGAAAATATACGTCCTTGAGTGGAAGTGTCCTATGCGCTATAGCTTTGTTTCTTACATTATTTTCGAATACAGCATAGAGTTCGCCAGAGTGCTGATTTCAATTTGCCATCCCACATTCCACAAAATGTGGGTACGGTTTACCTCCACGCTACCCTGCATTTCTGGTCTTTACACTTTTCGTAGATGACCCTTTGTTTTGATTCGAAGTGATAGAACTATGTAGTGTTGATTTGCACCGAGCCCCTGCCTGGTTGCCCCAAAACGGTCTATGCCTCTATCCTGAATATATTCAGGATAAAGGCATACACCCCTTTTTCGACACAGGCATGGTTGAAGAAGTACTGCCACATTCTAGCTCCTTACCAGGCGAGACCCATCTCCCTCTTGAAATCCCATTTCTGCAATTCTGCCTTGCTCTCAAGTTATTTTCCGTGGTTCAACCCAAGTCATTTTTCCACATTAGGTGTCTTTGCCCATCCTGCAGGGCCATGAATTATAGGCTCCCTGAGATGCCCTGCTCAACTTCCCACTTTCGGAATTGGTCACAAAGCAGCGGGAAATTTTCAAGCCCTATTCTCCTTCTGAGAGCAAGCTTAGATTTGGGTCAATTCTAGATCAGCATTGGAAATTAGAGCACCAAGTGCCTGTCCAAATATATAGGCATCGTGTCTTATTCTTCCCCATTGAAGTTCATCCATGGAACGAATTCCAAGCTATAAGAAAGATGGTTTTCAACGTGCTGAGTTCCCCAAGTGGGGAAATTTTCAGGAAAGCGGCTGGAAGCTTGAACCCGAGCACCAGGATATGAGAAGATGAGGTGGCTTTTCATGTTTTTTCCCTGTCCAATGGGGTAGCATCCTGCGGCTCTCCCATGCATGTGTTCGCTGTAGGAAGGGTCGTCTGCATTTGGTGATTTCGGGTCCATGGAATCAGGGCAAGGCAGTGTTATTCTAGAAGGGCTGCATTTGCTGACTCATGCTCCCGAAGACTCTCACAGCCACGAGTGTCCTCCATGAGGTCCCATCCTTCTGTGTGTTAATATATGCTCAAAACAACTTCAATCACAGCCCCTGAACGAAGTCGCAAAGAATTTATCTCTCACTCACTGCCTTTATTTTGCAGTTTGTTTTTCTCACGGGGTGTAGCTGATTGTCAGTGCTGTGTTGCTTGCTGCTGTGCATCCACTTGATTCTCTTCCAGAGAGACATCGATAAACTGTTTTTCAAATTCTGACCAGTTGTAAATAATCTTTTCTGGTGTGCAAAGTGGGCTGAGTTCAGTCCTTCGAGTTTTAGAGTAAGTTGTGTTCATTCCCTCTTTGGTCTATATAGAATAGTATCTGTGCTCATTGAAAACACCTGGCTTTTACTCACCTCAAGGGACCTTTGCGCTCCTACAGGCATAAGTGTGTTTGCTAAATCTGTAATTCTTTCTGTCGTCTGCCATTTCGTTCATGGGATGCAATTTTATATTCCACCTGTACCTCATCTCTTTGATAAACCACTATTTTCTGGGTGACTAAATTCGCTGAGAATGAGTGTAACTAAGAACACTCCGGTGGTGGCAAGGGGCGTTATTTCACTCATTTCCTGGCTCACTAATATATCATTGTAGATAAGAATCACATATTCTTCATCCACGTTTTCCGTCCAAGGAAATTTAGATTGTATCCTAGTCGAGGCTTTTGTAAAGAGAGCAGAAGTCAACGTTGGGTTGCCTGTGTCCTGAGGATCTTTGGTTTTCCCGAAAATATACGTCCTTGAGTGGAAGTGTCCTATGCGCTATAGCTTTGTTTCTTACATTATTTTCGAATACAGCATAGAGTTCGCCAGAGTGCTGATTTCAATTTGCCATCCCACATTCCACAAAATGTGGGTACGGTTTACCTCCACGCTACCCTGCATTTCTGGTCTTTACACTTTTCGTAGATGACCCTTTGTTTTGATTCGAAGTGATAGAACTATGTAGTGTTGATTTGCACCGAGCCCCTGCCTGGTTGCCCCAAAACGGTCTATGCCTCTATCCTGAATATATTCAGGATAAAGGCATACACCCCTTTTTCGACACAGGCATGGTTGAAGAAGTACTGCCACATTCTAGCTCCTTACCAGGCGAGACCCATCTCCCTCTTGAAATCCCATTTCTGCAATTCTGCCTTGCTCTCAAATTATTTTCCGTGGTTCAACCCAAGTCATTTTTCCACATTAGGTGTCTTTGCCCATCCTGCAGGGCCATGAATTATAGGCTCCCTGAGATGCCCTGCTCAACTTCCCACTTTCGGAATTGGTCACAAAGCAGCGGGAAATTTTCAAGCCCTATTCTCCTTCTGAGAGCAAGCTTAGATTTGGGTCAATTCTAGATCAGCATTGGAAATTAGAGCACCAAGTGCCTGTCCATATATATAGGCATCGTGTCTTATTCTTCCCCATTGAAGTTCATCCATGGAACGAATTCCAAGCTATAAGAAAGATGGTTTTGAACGTGCTGAGTTCCCCAAGTGGGGAAATTTTCAGGAAAGCGGCTGGAAGCTTGAACCCGAGCACCAGGATATGAGAAGATGAGGTGGCTTTTCATGTTTTTTCCCTGTCCAATGGGGTAGCATCCTGCGGCTGTCCCATGCATGTGTTCGCTGTAGGAAGGGTCGTCTGCATTTGGTGATTTCGGGTCCATGGAATCAGGGCAAGGCAGTGTTATTCTAGAAGGGCTGCATTTGCTGACTCATGCTCCCGAAGACTCTCAGAGCCACGAGTGTCCTCCATGAGGTCCCATCCTTCTGTGTGTTAATATATGCTCAAAACAACTTCAATCACAGACCCTGAACGAAGTCGCAAAGAATTTATCTCTCACTCACTGCCTTTAGTTTGCAGTTTGTTTTTCTCACGGGGTGTAGCTGATTGTCAGTGCTGTGTTGCTTGCTGCTGTGCATCCACTTGATTCTCTTCCAGAGAGACATCGATAAACTGTTTTTCAAATTCTGACCAGTTGTAAATAATCTTTTCTGGTGTGCAAAGTGGGCTGAGTTCAGTCCTTCGAGTTTTAGAGTAAGTTGTGTTCATTCCCTCTTTGGTCTATATAGAATAGTATCTGTGCTCATTGAAAACACCTGGCTTTTACTCACCTCAAGGGACCTTTGCGCTCCTACAGGCATAAGTGTGTTTGCTAAATCTGTAATTCTTTCTGTCGTCTGCCATTTCGTTCATGGGATGCAATTTTATATTCCACCTGTACCTCATCTCTTTGATAAACCACTATTTTCTAGGTGACTAAATTCGCTGAGAATGAGTGTAACTAAGAACACTCCGGTGGTGGCAAGGGGCGTTATTTCACTCATTTCCTGGCTCACTAATATATCATTGTAGATAAGAATCACATATTCTTCATCCACGTTTTCCGTCCAAGGAAATTTAGATTGTATCCTAGTCGAGGCTTTTGTAAAGAGAGCAGAAGTCAACGTTGGGTTGCCTGTGTCCTGAGGATCTTTGGTTTTCCCGAAAATATACGTCCTTGAGTGGAAGTGTCCTATGCGCTATAGCTTTGTTTCTTACATTATTTTCGAATACAGCATAGAGTTCGCCAGAGTGCTGATTTCAATTTGCCATCCCACATTCCACAAAATGTGGGTACGGTTTACCTCCACGCTACCCTGCATTTCTGGTCTTTACACTTTTCGTAGATGACCCTTTGTTTTGATTCGAAGTGATAGAACTATGTAGTGTTGATTTGCACCGAGCCCCTGCCTGGTTGCCCCAAAACGGTCTATGCCTCTATCCTGAATATATTCAGGATAAAGGCATACACCCCTTTTTCGACACAGGCATGGTTGAAGAAGTACTGCCACATTCTAGCTCCTTACCAGGCGAGACCCATCTCCCTCTTGAAATCCCATTTCTGCAATTCTGCCTTGCTCTCAAATTATTTTCCGTGGTTCAACCCAAGTCATTTTTCCACATTAGGTGTCTTTGCCCATCCTGCAGGGCCATGAATTATAGGCTCCCTGAGATGCCCTGCTCAACTTCCCACTTTCGGAATTGGTCACAAAGCAGCGGGAAATTTTCAAGCCCTATTCTCCTTCTGAGAGCAAGCTTAGATTTGGGTCAATTCTAGATCAGCATTGGAAATTAGAGCACCAAGTGCCTGTCCAAATATATAGGCATCGTGTCTTATTCTTCCCCATTGAAGTTCATCCATGGAACGAATTCCAAGCTATAAGAAAGATGGTTTTGAACGTGCTGAGTTCCCCAAGTGGGGAAATTTTCAGGAAAGCGGCTGGAAGCTTGAACCCGAGCACCAGGATATGAGAAGATGAGGTGGCTTTTCATGTTTTTTCCCTGTCCAATGGGGTAGCATCCTGCGGCTCTCCCATGCATGTGTTCGCTGTAGGAAGGGTCGTCTGCATTTGGTGATTTCGGGTCCATGGAATCAGGGCAAGGCAGTGTTATTCTAGAAGGGCTGCATTTGCTGACTCATGCTCCCGAAGACTCTCAGAGCCACGAGTGTCCTCCATGAGGTCCCATCCTTCTGTGTGTTAATATATGCTCAAAACAACTTCAATCACAGCCCCTGAACGAAGTCGCAAAGAATTTATCTCTCACTCACTGCCTTTATTTTGCAGTTTGTTTTCCTCACGGGGTGTAGCTGATTGTCAGTGCTGTGTTGCTTGCTGCTGTGCATCCACTTGATTCTCTTCCAGAGAGACATCGATAAACTGTTTTTCAAATTCTGACCAGTTGTAAATAATCTTTTCTGGTGTGCAAAGTGGGCTGAGTTCAGTCCTTCGAGTTTTAGAGTAAGTTGTGTTCATTCCCTCTTTGGTCTATATAGAATAGTATCTGTGCTCATTGAAAACACCTGGCTTTTACTCACCTCAAGGGACCTTTGCGCTCCTACAGGCATAAGTGTGTTTGCTAAATCTGTAATTCTTTCTGTCGTCTGCCATTTCGTTCATGGGATGCAATTTTATATTCCACCTGTACCTCATCTCTTTGATAAACCACTATTTTCTAGGTGACTAAATTCGCTGAGAATGAGTGTAACTAAGAACACTCCGGTGGTGGCAAGGGGCGTTATTTCACTCATTTCCTGGCTCACTAATATATCATTGTAGATAAGAATCACATATTCTTCATCCACGTTTTCCGTCCAAGGAAATTTAGATTGTATCCTAGTCGAGGCTTTTGTAAAGAGAGCAGAAGTCAACGTTGGGTTGCCTGTGTCCTGAGGATCTTTGGTTTTCCCGAAAATATACGTCCTTGAGTGGAAGTGTCCTATGCGCTATAGCTTTGTTTCTTACATTATTTTCGAATACAGCATAGAGTTCGCCAGAGTGCTGATTTCAATTTGCCATCCCACATTCCACAAAATGTGGGTACGGTTTACCTCCACGCTACCCTGCATTTCTGGTCTTTACACTTTTCGTAGATGACCCTTTGTTTTGATTCGAAGTGATAGAACTATGTAGTGTTGATTTGCACCGAGCCCCTGCCTGGTTGCCCCAAAACGGTCTATGCCTCTATCCTGAATATATTCAGGATAAAGGCATACACCCCTTTTTCGACACAGGCATGGTTGAAGAAGTACTGCCACATTCTAGCTCCTTACCAGGCGAGACCCATCTCCCTCTTGAAATCCCATTTCTGCAATTCTGCCTTGCTCTCAAGTTATTTTCCGTGGTTCAACCCAAGTCATTTTTCCACATTAGGTGTCTTTGCCCATCCTGCAGGGCCATGAATTATAGGCTCCCTGAGATGCCCTGCTCAACTTCCCACTTTCGGAATTGGTCACAAAGCAGCGGGAAATTTTCAAGCCCTATTCTCCTTCTGAGAGCAAGCTTAGATTTGGGTCAATTCTAGATCAGCATTGGAAATTAGAGCACCAAGTGCCTGTCCAAATATATAGGCATCGTGTCTTATTCTTCCCCATTGAAGTTCATCCATGGAACGAATTCCAAGCTATAAGAAAGATGGTTTTCAACGTGCTGAGTTCCCCAAGTGGGGAAATTTTCAGGAAAGCGGCTGGAAGCTTGAACCCGAGCACCAGGATATGAGAAGATGAGGTGGCTTTTCATGTTTTTTCCCTGTCCAATGGGGTAGCATCCTGCGGCTCTCCCATGCATGTGTTCGCTGTAGGAAGGGTCGTCTGCATTTGGTGATTTCGGGTCCATGGAATCAGGGCAAGGCAGTGTTATTCTAGAAGGGCTGCATTTGCTGACTCATGCTCCCGAAGACTCTCACAGCCACGAGTGTCCTCCATGAGGTCCCATCCTTCTGTGTGTTAATATATGCTCAAAACAACTTCAATCACAGCCCCTGAACGAAGTCGCAAAGAATTTATCTCTCACTCACTGCCTTTATTTTGCAGTTTGTTTTTCTCACGGGGTGTAGCTGATTGTCAGTGCTGTGTTGCTTGCTGCTGTGCATCCACTTGATTCTCTTCCAGAGAGACATCGATAAACTGTTTTTCAAATTCTGACCAGTTGTAAATAATCTTTTCTGGTGTGCAAAGTGGGCTGAGTTCAGTCCTTCGAGTTTTAGAGTAAGTTGTGTTCATTCCCTCTTTGGTCTATATAGAATAGTATCTGTGCTCATTGAAAACACCTGGCTTTTACTCACCTCAAGGGACCTTTGCGCTCCTACAGGCATAAGTGTGTTTGCTAAATCTGTAATTCTTTCTGTCGTCTGCCATTTCGTTCATGGGATGCAATTTTATATTCCACCTGTACCTCATCTCTTTTATAAACCACTATTTTCTAGGTGACTAAATTCGCTGAGAATGAGTGTAACTAAGAACACTCCGGTGGTGGCAAGGGGCGTTATTTCACTCATTTCCTGGCTCACTAATATATCATTGTAGATAAGAATCACATATTCTTCATCCACGTTTTCCGTCCAAGGAAATTTAGATTGTATCCTAGTCGAGGCTTTTGTAAAGAGAGCAGAAGTCAACGTTGGGTTGCCTGTGTCCTGAGGATCTTTGGTTTTCCTGAAAATATACGTCCTTGAGTGGAAGTGTCCTATGCGCTATAGCTTTGTTTCTTACATTATTTTCGAATACAGCATAGAGTTCGCCAGAGTGCTGATTTCAATTTGCCATCCCACATTCCACAAAATGTGGGTACGGTTTACCTCCACGCTACCCTGCATTTCTGGTCTTTACACTTTTCGTAGATGACCCTTTGTTTTGATTCGAAGTGATAGAACTATGTAGTGTTGATTTGCACCGAGCCCCTGCCTGGTTGCCCCAAAACGGTCTATGCCTCTATCCTGAATATATTCAGGATAAAGGCATACACCCCTTTTTCGACACAGGCATGGTTGAAGAAGTACTGCCACATTCTAGCTCCTTACCAGGCGAGACCCATCTCCCTCTTGAAATCCCATTTCTGCAATTCTGCCTTGCTCTCAAGTTATTTTCCGTGGTTCAACCCAAGTCATTTTTCCACATTAGGTGTCTTTGCCCATCCTGCAGGGCCATGAATTATAGGCTCCCTGAGATGCCCTGCTCAACTTCCCACTTTCGGAATTGGTCACAAAGCAGCGGGAAATTTTCAAGCCCTATTCTCCTTCTGAGAGCAAGCTTAGATTTGGGTCAATTCTAGATCAGCATTGGAAATTAGAGCACCAAGTGCCTGTCCAAATATATAGGCATCGTGTCTTATTCTTCCCCATTGAAGTTCATCCATGGAACGAATTCCAAGCTATAAGAAAGATGGTTTTGAACGTGCTGAGTTCCCCAAGTGGGGAAATTTTCAGGAAAGCGGCTGGAAGCTTGAACCCGAGCACCAGGATATGAGAAGATGAGGTGGCTTTTCATGTTTTTTCCCTGTCCAATGGGGTAGCATCCTGCGGCTGTCCCATGCATGTGTTCGCTGTAGGAAGGGTCGTCTGCATTTGGTGATTTCAGGGCCATGGAATCAGGGCAAGGCAGTGTTATTCTAGAAGGGCTGCATTTGCTGACTCATGCTCCCGAAGACTCTCAGAGCCACGAGTGTCCTCCCTGAGGTCCCATCCTTCTGTGTGTTAATATATGCTCAAAACAACTTCAATCACAGCCCCTGAACGAAGTCGCAAAGAATTTATCTCTCACTCACTGCCTTTAGTTTGCAGTTTGTTTTTCTCACGGGGTGTAGCTGATTGTCAGTGCTGTGTTGCTTGCTGCTGTGCATCCACCTGATTCTCTTCCAGAGAGACATCGATAAACTGTTATTCAAATTCTGACCAGTTGTAAGTAATCTTTTCTGGTGTGCAAAGTGGGCTGAGTTCAGTCCTTTGAGTTTTAGAGTAAGTTGTGTTCATTCCCTCTTTGGTCTATATAGAATAGTATCGGTGCTCATTGAAAACACCTGGCTTTTACTCACCTCAAGGGACCTTTGCGCTCCTACAGGCATAAGTGTGTTTGCTAAATCTGTAATTCTTTCTGTCGTCTGCCATTTCGTTCATGGGATGCAATTTTATATTCCACCTGTACCTCATCTCTTTGATAAACCACTATTTTCTAGGTGACTAAATTCGCTGAGAATGAGTGTAACTAAGAACACTCCGGTGGTGGCAAGGGGCGTTATTTCACTCATTTCCTGGCTCACTAATATATCATTGTAGATAAGAATCACATATTCTTCATCCACGTTTTCCGTCCAAGGAAATTTAGATTGTATCCTAGTCGAGGCTTTTGTAAAGAGAGCAGAAGTCAACGTTGGGTTGCCTGTGTCCTGAGGATCTTTGGTTTTCCCGAAAATATACGTCCTTGAGTGGAAGTGTCCTATGCGCTATAGCTTTGTTTCTTACATTATTTTCGAATACAGCATAGAGTTCGCCAGAGTGCTGATTTCAATTTGCCATCCCACATTCCACAAAATGTGGGTACGGTTTACCTCCACGCTACCCTGCATTTCTGGTCTTTACACTTTTCGTAGATGACCCTTTGTTTTGATTCGAAGTGATAGAACTATGTAGTGTTGATTTGCACCGAGCCCCTGCCTGGTTGCCCCAAAACGGTCTATGCCTCTATCCTGAATATATTCAGGATAAAGGCATACACCCCTTTTTCGACACAGGCATGGTTGAAGAAGTACTGCCACATTCTAGCTCCTTACCAGGCGAGACCCATCTCCCTCTTGAAATCCCATTTCTGCAATTCTGCCTTGCTCTCAAGTTATTTTCCGTGGTTCAACCCAAGTCATTTTTCCACATTAGGTGTCTTTGCCCATCCTGCAGGGCCATGAATTATAGGCTCCCTGAGATGCCCTGCTCAACTTCCCACTTTCGGAATTGGTCACAAAGCAGCGGGAAATTTTCAAGCCCTATTCTCCTTCTGAGAGCAAGCTTAGATTTGGGTCAATTCTAGATCAGCATTGGAAATTAGAGCACCAAGTGCCTGTCCAAATATATAGGCATCGTGTCTTATTCTTCCCCATTGAAGTTCATCCATGGAACGAATTCCAAGCTATAAGAAAGATGGTTTTGAACGTGCTGAGTTCCCCAAGTGGGGAAATTTTCAGGAAAGCGGCTGGAAGCTTGAACCCGAGCACCAGGATATGAGAAGATGAGGTGGCTTTTCATGTTTTCTCCCTGTCCAATGGGGTAGCATCCTGCGGCTGTCCCATGCATGTGTTCGCTGTAGGAAGGGTCGTCTGCATTTGGTGATTTCGGGTCCATGGAATCAGGGCAAGGCAGTGTTATTCTAGAAGGGCTGCATTTGCTGACTCATGCTCCCGAAGACTCTCAGAGCCACGAGTGTCCTCCGTGAGGTCCCATCCTTCTGTGTGTTAATATATGCTCAAAACAACTTCAATCACAGCCCCTGAACGAAGTCGCAAAGAATTTATCTCTCACTCACTGCCTTTATTTTGCAGTTTGTTTTTCTCACGGGGTGTAGCTGATTGTCAGTGCTGTGTTGCTTGCTGCTGTGCATTCACTTGATTCTCTTCCAGAGAGACATCGATAACCTGTTATTCAAATTCTGACCAGTTGTAAATAATCTTTTCTGGTGTGCAAAGTGGGCTGAGTTCAGTCCTTCGAGTTTTAGAGTAAGTTGTGTTCATTCCCTCTTTTGTCTATATAGAATAGTATTGGTGCTCATTGAAAACACCTGGCTTTTACTCACCTCAAGGGACCTTTGCGCTCCTACAGGCATAAGTGTGTTTGCTAAATCTGTAATTCTTTCTGTCGTCTGCCATTTCGTTCATGGGATGCAATTTTATATTCCACCTGTACCTCATCTCTTTTATAAACCACTATTTTCTAGGTGACTAAATTCGCTGAGAATGAGTGTAACTAAGAACACTCCAGTGGTGGCAAGGGGCGTTATTTCACTCATTTCCTGGCTCACTAATATATCATTGTAGATAAGAATCACATATTCTTCATCCACGTTTTCCGTCCAAGGAAATTTAGATTGTATCCTAGTCGAGGCTTTTGTAAAGAGAGCAGAAGTCAACGTTGGGTTGCCTGTGTCCTGAGGATCTTTGGTTTTCCCGAAAATATACGTCCTTGAGTGGAAGTGTCCTATGCGCTATAGCTTTGTTTCTTACATTATTTTCGAATACAGCATAGAGTTCGCCAGAGTGCTGATTTCAATTTGCCATCCCACATTCCACAAAATGTGGGTACGGTTTACCTCCACGCTACCCTGCATTTCTGGTCTTTACACTTTTCGTAGATGACCCTTTGTTTTGATTCGAAGTGATAGAACTATGTAGTGTTGATTTGCACCGAGCCCCTGCCTGGTTGCCCCAAAACGGTCTATGCCTCTATCCTGAATATATTCAGGATAAAGGCATACACCCCTTTTTCGACACAGGCATGGTTGAAGAAGTACTGCCACATTCTAGCTCCTTACCAGGCGAGACCCATCTCCCTCTTGAAATCCCATTTCTGCAATTCTGCCTTGCTCTCAAGTTATTTTCCGTGGTTCAACCCAAGTCATTTTTCCACATTAGGTGTCTTTGCCCATCCTGCAGGGCCATGAATTATACGCTCCCTGAGATGCCCTGCTCAACTTCCCACTTTCGGAATTGGTCACAAAGCAGCGGGAAATTTTCAAGCCCTATTCTCCTTCTGAGAGCAAGCTTAGATTTGGGTCAATTCTAGATCAGCATTGGAAATTAGAGCACCAAGTGCCTGTCCAAATATATAGGCATCGTGTCTTATTCTTCCCCATTGAAGTTCATCCATGGAACGAATTCCAAGCTATAAGAAAGATGGTTTTGAACGTGCTGAGTTCCCCAAGTGGGGAAATTTTCAGGAAAGCGGCTGGAAGCTTGAACCCGAGCACCAGGATATGAGAAGATGAGGTGGCTTTTCATGTTTTTTCCCTGTCCAATGGGGTAGCATCCTGCGGCTGTCCCATGCATGTGTTCGCTGTAGGAAGGGTCGTCTGCATTTGGTGATTTCGGGTCCATGGAATCAGGGCAAGGCAGTGTTATTCTAGAAGGGCTGCATTTGCTGACTCATGCTCCTGAAGACTCTCAGAGCCACGAGTGTCCTCCATGAGGTCCCATCCTTCTGTGTGTTAATATATGCTCAAAACAACTTCAATCACAGCCCCTGAACGAAGTCGCAAAGAATTTATCTCTCACTCACTGCCTTTATTTTGCAGTTTGTTTTTCTCACGGGGTGTAGCTGATTGTCAGTGCTGTGTTGCTTGCTGCTGTGCATCCACTTGATTCTCTTCCAGAGAGACATCGATAAACTGTTTTTCAAATTCTGACCAGTTGTAAATAATCTTTTCTGGTGTGCAAAGTGGGCTGAGTTCAGTCCTTCGAGTTTTAGAGTAAGTTGTGTTCATTCCCTCTTTGGTCTATATAGAATAGTATCTGTGCTCATTGAAAACACCTGGCTTTTACTCACCTCAAGGGACCTTTGCGCTCCTACAGGCATAAGTGTGTTTGCTAAATCTGTAATTCTTTCTGTCGTCTGCCATTTCGTTCATGGGATGCAATTTTATATTCCACCTGTACCTCATCTCTTTGATAAACCACTATTTTCTATGTGACTAAATTCGCTGAGAATGAGTGTAACTAAGAACACTCCGGTGGTGGCAAGGGGCGTTATTTCACTCATTTCCTGGCTCACTAATATATCATTGTAGATAAGAATCACATATTCTTCATCCACGTTTTCCGTCCAAGGAAATTTAGATTGTATCCTAGTCGAGGCTTTTGTAAAGAGAGCAGAAGTAAACGTTGGGTTGCCTGTGTCCTGAGGATCTTTGGTTTTCCTGAAAATATACGTCCTTGAGTGGAAGTGTCCAATGCGCTATACCTTTGTTTCTTACATTACTTTCGAATACAGCATAGAGTTCGCCAGAGTGCTGATTTCAATTTGCCATCCCACATTCCACAAAATGTGGGTATGGTTTACCTCGACGCTACCCTGCATTTCTGGTCTTTACACTTTTCGTAGATGACCCTTTGTTTTGATTCGAAATGATAGAACTATGTAGTGTTGATTTGCTCCGAGCCCCTGCCTGGTTGACCCAAAACGGACTATGCCTTTATCCTGAATATATTCAGGATAAAGGCATACACCCCATTTTCTACAAAGGCATGGTTGAAGAAGTACTGCCACATTCTAGCTCCTTACCAGGCGAGACCCATCTCCCTCTTGAAATCCCATTTCTGCAATTCTGCCTTGCTCTCAAGTTATTTTCCGTGGTTCAACCCAAGTCATTTTTCCACATTAGGTGTCTTTGCCCATCCTGCAGGGCCATGAATTATAGGCTCCCTGAGATGCCCTGCTCAACTTCCCACTTTCGGAATTGGTCACAAAGCAGCGGGAAATTTTCAAGCCCTATTCTCCTTCTGAGAGCAAGCTTAGATTTGGGTCAATTCTAGATCAGCATTGGAAATTAGAGCACCAAGTGCCTGTCCAAATATATAGGCATCGTGTCTTATTGTTCCCCATTGCAGTTCATCCATGGAACGAATTCCAAGCTATAAGAAAGATGGTTTTGAACGTGCTGAGTTCCCCAAGTGGGGAAATTTTCAGGAAAGCGGCTGGAAGCTTGAACCCGAGCACCAGGATATGAGAAGATGAGGTGGCTTTTCATGTTTTTTCCCTGTCCAATGGGGTAGCATCCTGCGGCTCTCCCATGCATGTGTTCGCTGTAGGAAGGGTCGTCTGCATTTGGTGATTTCGGGTCCATGGAATCAGGGCAAGGCAGTGTTATTCTAGAAGGGCTGCATTTGCTGACTCATGCTCCTGAAGACTCTCAGAGCCACGAGTGTCCTCCATGAGGTCCCATCCTTCTGTGTGTTAATATATGCTCAAAACAACTTCAATCACAGCCCCTGAACGAAGTCGCAAAGAATTTATCTCTCACTCACTGCCTTTATTTTGCAGTTTGTTTTTCTCACGGGGTGTAGCTGATTGTCAGTGCTGTGTTGCTTGCTGCTGTGCATCCACTTGATTCTCTTCCAGAGAGACATCGATAAACTGTTTTTCAAATTCTGACCAGTTGTAAATAATCTTTTCTGGTGTGCAAAGTGGGCTGAGTTCAGTCCTTCGAGTTTTAGAGTAAGTTGTGTTCATTCCCTCTTTGGTCTATATAGAATAGTATCTGTGCTCATTGAAAACACCTGGCTTTTACTCACCTCAAGGGACCTTTGCGCTCCTACAGGCATAAGTGTGTTTGCTAAATCTGTAATTCTTTCTGTCGTCTGCCATTTCGTTCATGGGATGCAATTTTATATTCCACCTGTACCTCATCTCTTTGATAAACCACTATTTTCTATGTGACTAAATTCGCTGAGAATGAGTGTAACTAAGAACACTCCGGTGGTGGCAAGGGGCGTTATTTCACTCATTTCCTGGCTCACTAATATATCATTGTAGATAAGAATCACATATTCTTCATCCACGTTTTCCGTCCAAGGAAATTTAGATTGTATCCTAGTCGAGGCTTTTGTAAAGAGAGCAGAAGTAAACGTTGGGTTGCCTGTGTCCTGAGGATCTTTGGTTTTCCTGAAAATATACGTCCTTGAGTGGAAGTGTCCAATGCGCTATACCTTTGTTTCTTACATTACTTTCGAATACAGCATAGAGTTCGCCAGAGTGCTGATTTCAATTTGCCATCCCACATTCCACAAAATGTGGGTATGGTTTACCTCGACGCTACCCTGCATTTCTGGTCTTTACACTTTTCGTAGATGACCCTTTGTTTTGATTCGAAATGATAGAACTATGTAGTGTTGATTTGCTCCGAGCCCCTGCCTGGTTGACCCAAAACGGACTATGCCTTTATCCTGAATATATTCAGGATAAAGGCATACACCCCATTTTCTACAAAGGCATGGTTGAAGAAGTACTGCCACATTCTAGCTCCTTACCAGGCGAGACCCTTCTCCCTCTTGAAATCCCATTTCTGCAATTCTGCCTTGCTCTCAAGTTATTTTCCGTGGTTCAACCCAAGTCATTTTTCCACATTAGGTGTCTTTGCCCATCCTGCAGGGCCATGAATTATAGGCTCCCTGAGATGCCCTGCTCAACTTCCCACTTTCGGAACTGGTCACAAAGCAGCGGGAAATTTTCAAGCCCTATTCTCCTTCTGAGAGCAAGCTTAGATTTGGGTCAATTCTAGATCAGCATTGGAAATTAGAGCACCAAGTGCCTGTCCAAATATATAGGCATCGTGTCTTATTCTTCCCCATTGCAGTTCATCCATGGAACGAATTCCAAGCTATAAGAAAGATGGTTTTGAACGTGCTGAGTTCCCCAAGTGGGGAAATTTTCAGGAAAGCGGCTGGAAGCTTGAACCCGAGCACCAGGATATGAGAAGATGAGGTGGCTTTTCATGTTTTTTCCCTGTCCAATGGGGTAGCATCCTGCGGCTGTCCCATGCATGTGTTCGCTGTAGGAAGGATCGTCTGCATTTGGTGATTTCGGGTCCATGGAATCAGGGCAAGGCAGTGTTATTCTAGAAGGGCTGCATTTGCTGACTCATGCTCCCGAAGACTCTCAGAGCCACGAGTGTCCTCCATGAGGTCCCATCCTTCTGTGTGTTAATATATGCTCAAAACAACTTCAATCACAGCCCCTGAACGAAGTCGCAAAGAATTTATCTCTCACTCACTGCCTTTATTTTGCAGTTTGTTTTTCTCACGGGGTGTAGCTGATTGTCAGTGCTGTGTTGCTTGCTGCTGTGCATCCACTTGATTCTCTTCCAGAGAGACATCGATAAACTGTTTTTCAAATTCTGACCAGTTGTAAATAATCTTTTCTGGTGTGCAAAGTGGGCTGAGTTCAGTCCTTCGAGTTTTAGAGTAAGTTGTGTTCATTCCCTCTTTGGTCTATATAAAAGAGTATCTGTGCTCATTGAAAACACCTGGCTTTTACTCACCTCAAGGGACCTTTGCGCTCCTACAGGCATAAGTGTGTTTGCTAAATCTGTAATTCTTTCTGTCGTCTGCCATTTCGTTCATGGGATGCAATTTTATATTCCACCTGTACCTCATCTCTTTTATAAACCACTATTTTCTAGGTGACTAAATTCGCTGAGAATGAGTGTAACTAAGAACACTCCGGTGGTGGCAAGGGGCGTTATTTCACTCATTTCCTGGCTCACTAATATATCATTGTAGATAAGAATCACATATTCTTCATCCACGTTTTCCGTCCAAGGAAATTTAGATTGTATCCTAGTCGAGGCTTTGGTAAAGAGAGCAGAAGTCAACGTTGGGTTGCCTGTGTCCTGAGGATCTTTGGTTTTCCCGAAAATATACGTCCTTGAGTGGAAGTGTCCTATGCGCTATAGCTTTGTTTCTTACATTATTTTCGAATACAGCATAGAGTTCGCCAGAGTGCTGATTTCAATTTGCCATCCCACATTCCACAAAATGTGGGTACGGTTTACCTCCACGCTACCCTGCATTTCTGGTCTTTACACTTTTCGTAGATGACCCTTTGTTTTGATTCGAAGTGATAGAACTGTGTAGTGTTGATTTGCACCGAGCCCCTGCCTGGTTGCCCCAAAACGGTCTATGCCTCTATCCTGAATATATTCAGGATAAAGGCATACACCCCTTTTTCGACACAGGCATGGTTGAAGAAGTACTGCCACATTCTAGCTCCTTACCAGGCGAGACCCATCTCCCTCTTGAAATCCCATTTCTGCAATTCTGCCTTGCTCTCAAGTTATTTTCCGTGGTTCAACCCAAGTCATTTTTCCACATTAGGTGTCTTTGCCCATCCTGCAGGGCCATGAATTATAGGCTCCCTGAGATGCCCTGCTCAACTTCCCACTTTCGGAATTGGTCACAAAGCAGCGGGAAATTTTCAAGCCCTATTCTCCTTCTGAGAGCAAGCTTAGATTTGGGTCAATTCTAGATCAGCATTGGAAATTAGAGCACCAAGTGCCTGTCCGAATATATAGGCATCGTGTCTTATTCTTCCCCATTGAAGTTCATCCATGGAACGAATTCCAAGCTATAAGAAAGATGGTTTTGAACGTGCTGAGTTCCCCAAGTGGGGAAATTTTCAGGAAAGCGGCTGGAAGCTTGAACCCGAGCACCAGGATATGAGAAGATGAGGTGGCTTTTCATGTTTTTTCCCTGTCCAATGGGGTAGCATCCTGCGGCTGTCCCATGCATGTGTTCGCTGTAGGAAGGGTCGTCTGCATTTGGTGATTTCGGGTCCATGGAATCAGGGCAAGGCAGTGTTATTCTAGAAGGGCTGCATTTGCTGACTCATGCTCCCGAAGACTCTCAGAGCCACGAGTGTCCTCCATGAGGTCCCATCCTTCTGTGTGTTAATATATGCTCAAAACAACTTCAATCACAGCCCCTGAACGAAGTCGCAAAGAATTTATCTCTCACTCACTGCCTTTATTTTGCAGTTTGTTTTTCTCACGTGGTGTAGCTGATTGTCAGTGCTGTGTTGCTTGCTGCTGTGCATCCACTTGATTCTCTTCCAGAGAGACATCGATAAACTGTTTTTCAAATTCTGACCAGTTGTAAATAATCTTTTCTGGTGTGCAAAGTGGGCTGAGTTCAGTCCTTCGAGTTTTAGAGTAAGTTGTGTTCATTCCCTCTTTGGTCTATATAAAAGAGTATCTGTGCTCATTGAAAACACCTGGCTTTTACTCACCTCAAGGGACCTTTGCGCTCCTACAGGCATAAGTGTGTTTGCTAAATCTGTAATTCTTTCTGTCGTCTGCCATTTCGTTCATGGGATGCAATTTTATATTCCACCTGTACCTCATCTCTTTGATAAACCACTATTTTCTAGGTGACTAAATTCGCTGAGAATGAGTGTAACTAAGAACACTCCGGTGGTGGCAAGGGGCGTTATTTCACTCATTTCCTGGCTCACTAATATATCATTGTAGATAAGAATCACATATTCTTCATCCACGTTTTCCGTCCAAGGAAATTTAGATTGTATCCTAGTCGAGGCTTTTGTAAAGAGAGCAGAAGTCAACGTTGGGTTGCCTGTGTCCTGAGGATCTTTGGTTTTCCCGAAAATATACGTCCTTGAGTGGAAGTGTCCTATGCGCTATAGCTTTGTTTCTTACATTATTTTCGAATACAGCATAGAGTTCGCCAGAGTGCTGATTTCAATTTGCCATCCCACATTCCACAAAATGTGGGTACGGTTTACCTCCACGCTACCCTGCATTTCTGGTCTTTACACTTTTCGTAGATGACCCTTTGTTTTGATTCGAAGTGATAGAACTATGTAGTGTTGATTTGCACCGAGCCCCTGCCTGGTTGCCCCAAAACGGTCTATGCCTCTATCCTGAATATATTCAGGATAAAGGCATACACCCCTTTTTCGACACAGGCATGGTTGAAGAAGTACTGCCACATTCTAGCTCCTTACCAGGCGAGACCCATCTCCCTCTTGAAATCCCATTTCTGCAATTCTGCCTTGCTCTCAAGTTATTTTCCGTGGTTCAACCCAAGTCATTTTTCCACATTAGGTGTCTTTGCCCATCCTGCAGGGCCATGAATTATAGGCTCCCTGAGATGCCCTGCTCAACTTCCCACTTTCGGAATTGGTCACAAAGCAGCGGGAAATTTTCAAGCCCTATTCTCCTTCTGAGAGCAAGCTTAGATTTGGGTCAATTCTAGATCAGCATTGGAAATTAGAGCACCAAGTGCCTGTCCAAATATATAGGCATCGTGTCTTATTCTTCCCCATTGAAGTTCATCCATGGAACGAATTCCAAGCTATAAGAAAGATGGTTTTGAACGTGCTGAGTTCCCCAAGTGGGGAAATTTTCAGGAAAGCGGCTGGAAGCTTGAACCCGAGCACCAGGATATGAGAAGATGAGGTGGCTTTTCATGTTTTTTCCCTGTCCAATGGGGTAGCATCCTGCGGCTGTCCCATGCATGTGTTCGCTGTAGGAAGGGTCGTCTGCATTTGGTGATTTCGGGTCCATGGAATCAGGGCAAGGCAGTGTTATTCTAGAAGGGCTGCATTTGCTGACTCATGCTCCCGAAGACTCTCAGAGCCACGAGTGTCCTCCATGAGGTCCCATCCTTCTGTGTGTTAATATATGCTCAAAACAACTTCAATCACAGCCCCTGAACGAAGTCGCAAAGAATTTATCTCTCACTCACTGCCTTTATTTTGCAGTTTGTTTTTCTCACGGGGTGTAGCTGATTGTCAGTGCTGTGTTGCTTGCTGCTGTGCATTCACTTGATTCTCTTCCAGAGAGACATCGATAAACTGTTATTCAAATTCTGACCAGTTGTAAATAATCTTTTCTGGTGTGCAAAGTGGGCTGAGTTCAGTCCTTCGAGTTTTAGAGTAAGTTGTGTTCATTCCCTCTTTGGTCTATATAAAAGAGTATCGGTGCTCATTGAAAACACCTGGCTTTTACTCACCTCAAGGGACCTTTGCGCTCCTACAGGCATAAGTGTGTTTGCTAAATCTGTAATTCTTTCTGTCGTCTGCCATTTCGTTCATGGGATGCAATTTTATATTCCACCTGTACCTCATCTCTTTGATAAACCACTATTTTCTAGGTGACTAAATTCGCTGAGAATGAGTGTAACTAAGAACACTCCGGTGGTGGCAAGGGGCGTTATTTCACTCATTTCCTGGCTCACTAATATATCATTGTAGATAAGAATCACATATTCTTCATCCACGTTTTCCGTCCAAGGAAATTTAGATTGTATCCTAGTCGAGGCTTTTGTAAAGAGAGCAGAAGTCAACGTTGGGTTGCCTGTGTCCTGAGGATCTTTGGTTTTCCCGAAAATATACGTCCTTGAGTGGAAGTGTCCTATGCGCTATAGCTTTGTTTCTTACATTATTTTCGAATACAGCATAGAGTTCGCCAGAGTGCTGATTTCAATTTGCCATCCCACATTCCACAAAATGTGGGTACGGTTTACCTCCACGCTACCCTGCATTTCTGGTCTTTACACTTTTCGTAGATGACCCTTTGTTTTGATTCGAAGTGATAGAACTATGTAGTGTTGATTTGCACCGAGCCCCTGCCTGGTTGCCCCAAAACGGTCTATGCCTCTATCCTGAATATATTCAGGATAAAGGCATACACCCCTTTTTCGACACAGGCATGGTTGAAGAAGTACTGCCACATTCTAGCTCCTTACCAGGCGAGACCCATCTCCCTCTTGAAATCCCATTTCTGCAATTCTGCCTTGCTCTCAAGTTATTTTCCGTGGTTCAACCCAAGTCATTTTTCCACATTAGGTGTCTTTGCCCATCCTGCAGGGCCATGAATTATAGGCTCCCTGAGATGCCCTGCTCAACTTCCCACTTTCGGAATTGGTCACAAAGCAGCGGGAAATTTTCAAGCCCTATTCTCCTTCTGAGAGCAAGCTTAGATTTGGGTCAATTCTAGATCAGCATTGGAAATTAGAGCACCAAGTGCCTGTCCGAATATATAGGCATCGTGTCTTATTCTTCCCCATTGAAGTTCATCCATGGAACGAATTCCAAGCTATAAGAAAGATGGTTTTGAACGTGCTGAGTTCCCCAAGTGGGGAAATTTTCAGGAAAGCGGCTGGAAGCTTGAACCCGAGCACCAGGATATGAGAAGATGAGGTGGCTTTTCATGTTTTTTCCCTGTCCAATGGGGTAGCATCCTGCGGCTGTCCCATGCATGTGTTCGCTGTAGGAAGGGTCGTCTGCATTTGGTGATTTCGGGTCCATGGAATCAGGGCAAGGCAGTGTTATTCTAGAAGGGCTGCATTTGCTGACTCATGCTCCCGAAGACTCTCAGAGCCACGAGTGTCCTCCATGAGGTCCCATCCTTCTGTGTGTTAATATATGCTCAAAACAACTTCAATCACAGCCCCTGAACGAAGTCGCAAAGAATTTATCTCTCACTCACTGCCTTTATTTTGCAGTTTGTTTTTCTCACGGGGTGTAGCTGATTGTCAGTGCTGTGTTGCTTGCTGCTGTGCATTCACTTGATTCTCTTCCAGAGAGACATCGATAAACTGTTATTCAAATTCTGACCAGTTGTAAATAATCTTTTCTGGTGTGCAAAGTGGGCTGAGTTCAGTCCTTCGAGTTTTAGAGTAAGTTGTGTTCATTCCCTCTTTGGTCTATATAAAAGAGTATCGGTGCTCATTGAAAACACCTGGCTTTTACTCACCTCAAGGGACCTTTGCGCTCCTACAGGCATAAGTGTGTTTGCTAAATCTGTAATTCTTTCTGTCGTCTGCCATTTCGTTCATGGGATGCAATTTTATATTCCACCTGTACCTCATCTCTTTTATAAACCACTATTTTCTAGGTGACTAAATTCGCTGAGAATGAGTGTAACTAAGAACACTCCGGTGGTGGCAAGGGGCGTTATTTCACTCATTTCCTGGCTCACTAATATATCATTGTAGATAAGAATCACATATTCTTCATCCACGTTTTCCGTCCAAGGAAATTTAGATTGTATCCTAGTCGAGGCTTTTGTAAAGAGAGCAGAAGTCAACGTTGGGTTGCCTGTGTCCTGAGGATCTTTGGTTTTCCCGAAAATATACGTCCTTGAGTGGAAGTGTCCTATGCGCTATAGCTTTGTTTCTTACATTATTTTCGAATACAGCATAGAGTTCGCCAGAGTGCTGATTTCAATTTGCCATCCCACATTCCACAAAATGTGGGTACGGTTTACCTCCACGCTACCCTGCATTTCTGGTCTTTACACTTTTCGTAGATGACCCTTTGTTTTGATTCGAAGTGATAGAACTATGTAGTGTTGATTTGCACCGAGCCCCTGCCTGGTTGCCCCAAAACGGTCTATGCCTCTATCCTGAATATATTCAGGATAAAGGCATACACCCCTTTTTCGACACAGGCATGGTTGAAGAAGTACTGCCACATTCTAGCTCCTTACCAGGCGAGACCCATCTCCCTCTTGAAATCCCATTTCTGCAATTCTGCCTTGCTCTCAAGTTATTTTCCGTGGTTCAACCCAAGTCATTTTTCCACATTAGGTGTCTTTGCCCATCCTGCAGGGCCATGAATTATAGGCTCCCTGAGATGCCCTGCTCAACTTCCCACTTTCGGAATTGGTCACAAAGCAGCGGGAAATTTTCAAGCCCTATTCTCCTTCTGAGAGCAAGCTTAGATTTGGGTCAATTCTAGATCAGCATTGGAAATTAGAGCACCAAGTGCCTGTCCGAATATATAGGCATCGTGTCTTATTCTTCCCCATTGAAGTTCATCCATGGAACGAATTCCAAGCTATAAGAAAGATGGTTTTGAACGTGCTGAGTTCCCCAAGTGGGGAAATTTTCAGGAAAGCGGCTGGAAGCTTGAACCCGAGCACCAGGATATGAGAAGATGAGGTGGCTTTTCATGTTTTTTCCCTGTCCAATGGGGTAGCATCCTGCGGCTGTCCCATGCATGTGTTCGCTGTAGGAAGGGTCGTCTGCATTTGGTGATTTCGGGTCCATGGAATCAGGGCAAGGCAGTGTTATTCTAGAAGGGCTGCATTTGCTGACTCATGCTCCCGAAGACTCTCAGAGCCACGAGTGTCCTCCATGAGGTCCCATCCTTCTGTGTGTTAATATATGCTCAAAACAACTTCAATCACAGCCCCTGAACGAAGTCGCAAAGAATTTATCTCTCACTCACTGCCTTTATTTTGCAGTTTGTTTTTCTCACGGGGTGTAGCTGATTGTCAGTGCTGTGTTGCTTGCTGCTGTGCATTCACTTGATTCTCTTCCAGAGAGACATCGATAAACTGTTATTCAAATTCTGACCAGTTGTAAATAATCTTTTCTGGTGTGCAAAGTGGGCTGAGTTCAGTCCTTCGAGTTTTAGAGTAAGTTGTGTTCATTCCCTCTTTGGTCTATATAAAAGAGTATCGGTGCTCATTGAAAACACCTGGCTTTTACTCACCTCAAGGGACCTTTGCGCTCCTACAGGCATAAGTGTGTTTGCTAAATCTGTAATTCTTTCTGTCGTCTGCCATTTCGTTCATGGGATGCAATTTTATATTCCACCTGTACCTCATCTCTTTGATAAACCACTATTTTCTAGGTGACTAAATTCGCTGAGAATGAGTGTAACTAAGAACACTCCGGTGGTGGCAAGGGGCGTTATTTCACTCATTTCCTGGCTCACTAATATATCATTGTAGATAAGAATCACATATTCTTCATCCACGTTTTCCGTCCAAGGAAATTTAGATTGTATCCTAGTCGAGGCTTTTGTAAAGAGAGCAGAAGTCAACGTTGGGTTGCCTGTGTCCTGAGGATCTTTGGTTTTCCCGAAAATATACGTCCTTGAGTGGAAGTGTCCTATGCGCTATAGCTTTGTTTCTTACATTATTTTCGAATACAGCATAGAGTTCGCCAGAGTGCTGATTTCAATTTGCCATCCCACATTCCACAAAATGTGGGTACGGTTTACCTCCACGCTACCCTGCATTTCTGGTCTTTACACTTTTCGTAGATGACCCTTTGTTTTGATTCGAAGTGATAGAACTATGTAGTGTTGATTTGCACCGAGCCCCTGCCTGGTTGCCCCAAAACGGTCTATGCCTCTATCCTGAATATATTCAGGATAAAGGCATACACCCCTTTTTCGACACAGGCATGGTTGAAGAAGTACTGCCACATTCTAGCTCCTTACCAGGCGAGACCCATCTCCCTCTTGAAATCCCATTTCTGCAATTCTGCCTTGCTCTCAAGTTATTTTCCGTGGTTCAACCCAAGTCATTTTTCCACATTAGGTGTCTTTGCCCATCCTGCAGGGCCATGAATTATAGGCTCCCTGAGATGCCCTGCTCAACTTCCCACTTTCGGAATTGGTCACAAAGCAGCGGGAAATTTTCAAGCCCTATTCTCCTTCTGAGAGCAAGCTTAGATTTGGGTCAATTCTAGATCAGCATTGGAAATTAGAGCACCAAGTGCCTGTCCAAATATATAGGCATCGTGTCTTATTCTTCCCCATTGAAGTTCATCCATGGAACGAATTCCAAGCTATAAGAAAGATGGTTTTGAACGTGCTGAGTTCCCCAAGTGGGGAAATTTTCAGGAAAGCGGCTGGAAGCTTGAACCCGAGCACCAGGATATGAGAAGATGAGGTGGCTTTTCATGTTTTTTCCCTGTCCAATGGGGTAGCATCCTGCGGCTGTCCCATGCATGTGTTCGCTGTAGGAAGGGTCGTCTGCATTTGGTGATTTCGGGTCCATGGAATCAGGGCAAGGCAGTGTTATTCTAGAAGGGCTGCATTTGCTGACTCATGCTCCCGAAGACTCTCAGAGCCACGAGTGTCCTCCATGAGGTCCCATCCTTCTGTGTGTTAATATATGCTCAAAACAACTTCAATCACAGCCCCTGAACGAAGTCGCAAAGAATTTATCTCTCACTCACTGCCTTTATTTTGCAGTTTGTTTTTCTCACGGGGTGTAGCTGATTGTCAGTGCTGTGTTGCTTGCTGCTGTGCATTCACTTGATTCTCTTCCAGAGAGACATCGATAAACTGTTATTCAAATTCTGACCAGTTGTAAATAATCTTTTCTGGTGTGCAAAGTGGGCTGAGTTCAGTCCTTCGAGTTTTAGAGTAAGTTGTGTTCATTCCCTCTTTGGTCTATATAAAAGAGTATCGGTGCTCATTGAAAACACCTGGCTTTTACTCACCTCAAGGGACCTTTGCGCTCCTACAGGCATAAGTGTGTTTGCTAAATCTGTAATTCTTTCTGTCGTCTGCCATTTCGTTTATGGGATGCAATTTTATATTCCACCTGTACCTCATCTCTTTTATAAACCACGATTTTCTAGGTGACTAAATTCGCTGAGAATGAGTGTAACTAAGAACACTCCGGTGGTGGCAAGGGGCGTTATTTCACTCATTTCCTGGCTCACTAATATATCATTGTAGATAAGAATCACATATTCTTCATCCACGTTTTCCGTCCAAGGAAATTTAGATTGTATCCTAGTCGAGGCTTTTGTAAAGAGAGCAGAAGTCAACGTTGGGTTGCCTGTGTCCTGAGGATCTTTGGTTTTCCCGAAAATATACGTCCTTGAGTGGAAGTGTCCTATGCGCTATAGCTTTGTTTCTTACATTATTTTCGAATACAGCATAGAGTTCTCTAGAGTGCTGATTTCAATTTGCCATCCCACATTCCACAAAATGTGGGTACGGTTTACCTCCACGCTACCCTGCATTTCTGGTCTTTACACTTTTCGTAGATGACCCTTTGTTTTGATTCGAAGTGATAGAACTATGTAGTGTTGATTTGCACCGAGCCCCTGCCTGGTTGCCCCAAAACGGTCTATGCCTCTATCCTGAATATATTCAGGATAAAGGCATACACCCCTTTTTCGACACAGGCATGGTTGAAGAAGTACTGCCACATTCTACCTCCTTACCAGGCGAGACCCATCTCCCTCTTGAAATCCCATTTCTGCAATTCTGCCTTGCTCTCAAGTTATTTTCCGTGGTTCAACCCAAGTCATTTTTCCACATTAGGTGTCTTTGCCCATCCTGCAGGGCCATGAATTATAGGCTCCCTGAGATGCCCTGCTCAACTTCCCACTTTCGGAATTGGTCACAAAGCAGCGGGAAATTTTCAAGCCCTATTCTCCGTCTGAGAGCAAGCTTAGATTTGGGTCAATTCTAGATCAGCATTGGAAATTAGAGCACCAAGTGCCTGTCCAAATATATAGGCATCGTGCCTTATTCTTCCCCATTGCAGTTCATCCATGGAACGAATTCCAAGCTATAAGAAAGATGGTTTTGAACGTGCTGAGTTCCCCAAGTGGGGAAATTTTCAGGAAAGCGGCTGGAAGCTTGAACCCGAGCACCAGGATATGAGAAGATGAGGTGGCTTTTCATGTTTTTTCCCTGTCCAATGGGGTAGCATCCTGCGGCTGTCCCATGCATGTGTTCGCTGTAGGAAGGGTCGTCTGCATTTGGTGATTTCGGGTCCATGGAATCAGGGCAAGGCAGTGTTATTCTAGAAGGGCTGCATTTGCTGACTCATGCTCCCGAAGACTCTCAGAGCCACGAGTGTCCTCCATGAGGTCCCATCCTTCTGTGTGTTAATATATGCTCAAAACAACTTCAATCACAGCCCCTGAACGAAGTCGCAAAGAATTTATCTCTCACTCACTGCCTTTATTTTGCAGTTTGTTTTTCTCACGGGGTGTAGCTGATTGTCAGTGCTGTGTTGCTTGCTGCTGTGCATCCACTTGATTCTCTTCCAGAGAGACATCGATAACCTGTTATTCAAATTCTGACCAGTTGTAAATAATCTTTTCTGGTGTGCAAAGTGGGCTGAGTTCAGTCCTTCGAGTTTTAGAGTAAGTTGTGTTCATTCCCTCTTTGGTCTATATAGAATAGTATCGGTGCTCATTGAAAACACCTGGCTTTTACTCACCTCAAGGGACCTTTGCTCTCCTACAGGCATAAGTGTGTTTGCTAAATCTGTAATTCTTTCTGTCGTCTGCCATTTCGTTCATGGGATGCAATTTTATATTCCACCTGTACCTCATCTCTTTGATAAACCACTATTTTCTAGGTGACTAAATTCGCTGAGAATGAGTGTAACTAAGAACACTCCGGTGGTGGCAAGGGGCGTTATTTCACTCATTTCCTGGCTCACTAATATATCATTGTAGATAAGAATCACATATTCTTCATCCACGTTTTCCGTCCAAGGAAATTTAGATTGTATCCTAGTCGAGGCTTTTGTAAAGAGAGCAGAAGTCAACGTTGGGTTGCCTGTGTCCTGAGGATCTTTGGTTTTCCCGAAAATATACGTCCTTGAGTGGAAGTGTCCTATGCGCTATAGCTTTGTTTCTTACATTATTTTCGAATACAGCATAGAGTTCGCCAGAGTGCTGATTTCAATTTGCCATCCCACATTCCACAAAATGTGGGTACGGTTTACCTCCACGCTACCCTGCATTTCTGGTCTTTACACTTTTCGTAGATGACCCTTTGTTTTGATTCGAAGTGATAGAACTATGTAGTGTTGATTTGCACCGAGCCCCTGCCTGGTGTTCCCAAAACGGTCTATGCCTCTATCCTGAATATATTCAGGATAAAGGCATACACCCCTTTTTCGACACAGGCATGGTTGAAGAAGTACTGCCACATTCTAGCTCCTTACCAGGCGAGACCCATCTCCCTCTTGAAATCCCATTTCTGCAATTCTGCCTTGCTCTCAAGTTATTTTCCGTGGTTCAACCCAAGTCATTTTTCCACATTAGGTGTCTTTGCCCATCCTGCAGGGCCATGAATTATAGGCTCCCTGAGATGCCCTGCTCAACTTCCCACTTTCGGAATTGGTCACAAAGCAGCGGGAAATTTTCAAGCCCTATTCTCCTTCTGAGAGCAAGCTTAGATTTGGGTCAATTCTAGATCAGCATTGGAAATTAGAGCACCAAGTGCCTGTCCAAATATATAGGCATCGTGTCTTATTCTTCCCCATTGAAGTTCATCCATGGAACGAATTCCAAGCTATAAGAAAGATGGTTTTGAACGTGCTGAGTTCCCCAAGTGGGGAAATTTTCAGGAAAGCGGCTGGAAGCTTGAACCCGAGCACCAGGATATGAGAAGATGAGGTGGCTTTTCATGTTTTTTCCCTGTCCAATGGGGTAGCATCCTGCGGCTGTCCCATGCATGTGTTCGCTGTAGGAAGGGTCGTCTGCATTTGGTGATTTCGGGTCCATGGAATCAGGGCAAGGCAGTGTTATTCTAGAAGGGCTGCATTTGCTGACTCATGCTCCCGAAGACTCTCAGAGCCACGAGTGTCCTCCATGAGGTCCCATCCTTCTGTGTGTTAATATATGCTCAAAACAACTTCAATCACAGCCCCTGAACGAAGTCGCAAAGAATTTATCTCTCACTCACTGCCTTTATTTTGCAGTTTGTTTTTCTCACGGGGTGTAGGTGATTGTCAGTGCTGTGTTGCTTGCTGCTGTGCATTCACTTGATTCTCTTCCAGAGAGACATCGATAAACTGTTTTTCAAATTCTGACCAGTTGTAAATAATCTTTTCTGGTGTGCAAAGTGGGCTGAGTTCAGTCCTTCGAGTTTTAGAGTAAGTTGTGTTCATTCCCTCTTTGGTCTATATAAAAGAGTATCTGTGCTCATTGAAAACACCTGGCTTTTACTCACCTCAAGGGACCTTTGCGCTCCTACAGGCATAAGTGTGTTTGCTAAATCTGTAATTCTTTCTGTCGTCTGCCATTTCGTTCATGGGATGCAATTTTATATTCCACCTGTACCTCATCTCTTTTATAAACCACTATTTTCTAGGTGACTAAATTCGCTGAGAATGAGTGTAACTAAGAACACTCCGGTGGTGGCAAGGGGCGTTATTTCACTCATTTCCTGGCTCACTAATATATCATTGTAGATAAGAATCACATATTCTTCATCCACGTTTTCCGTCCAAGGAAATTTAGATTGTATCCTAGTCGAGGCTTTTGTAAAGACAGCAGAAGTCAACGTTGGGTTGCCTGTGTCCTGAGGATCTTTGGTTTTCCCGAAAATATACGTCCTTGAGTGGAAGTGTCCTATGCGCTAAAGCTTTGTTTCTTACATTATTTTCGAATACAGCATAGAGTTCGCCAGAGTGCTGATTTCAATTTGCCATCCCACATTCCACAAAATGTGGGTACGGTTTACCTCCACGCTACCCTGCATTTCTGGTCTTTACACTTTTCGTAGATGACCCTTTGTTTTGATTCGAAGTGATAGAACTATGTAGTGTTGATTTGCACCGAGCCCCTGCCTGGTTGCCCCAAAACGGTCTATGCCTCTATCCTGAATATATTCAGGATAAAGGCATACACCCCTTTTTCGACACAGGCATGGTTGAAGAAGTACTGCCACATTCTACCTCCTTACCAGGCGAGACCCATCTCCCTCTTGAAATCCCATTTCTGCAATTCTGCCTTGCTCTCAAGTTATTTTCCGTGGTTCAACCCAAGTCATTTTTCCACATTAGGTGTCTTTGCCCATCCTGCAGGGCCATGAATTATAGGCTCCCTGAGATGCCCTGCTCAACTTCCCACTTTCGGAATTGGTCACAAAGCAGCGGGAAATTTTCAAGCCCTTTTCTCCTTCTGAGAGCAAGCTTAGATTTGGGTCAATTCTAGATCAGCATTGGAAATTAGAGCACCAAGTGCCTGTCCAAATATATAGGCATCGTGTATTATTCTTCCCCATTGCAGTTCATCCATGGAACGAATTCCAAGCTATAAGAAAGATGGTTTTGAACGTGCTGAGTTCCCCAAGTGGGGAAATTTTCAGGAAAGCGGCTGGAAGCTTGAACCCGAGCACCAGGATATGAGAAGATGAGGTGGCTTTTCATGTTTTTTCCCTGTCCAATGGGGTAGCATCCTGCGGCTGTCCCATGCATGTGTTCGCTGTAGGAAGGGTCGTCTGCATTTGGTGATTTCGGGGCCATGGAATCTGGGCAAGGCAGTGTTATTCTAGAAGGCCTGCATTTGCTGACTCATGCTCACGAAGACTCTCAGAGCCACGACTGTCCTCCCTGAGGTCCCATCCTTCTGTGTGTTAATATATGCTCAAAACAACTTCAATCACAGCCCCTGAACGAAGTCTCGAAGAATTTCTCTCTCACTCACTGCCTTTATTTTGCAGTTTGCTTTTATCACGGGGTGTAGCTGATTGTCAGTGCTGTGTTGCTTGCTGCTGTGCATCCACTTGATTCTCTTCCAGAGAGACATCGATAAACTGTTTTTCAAATTCTGACCAGTTGTAAATAATCTTTTCTGGTGTGCAAAGTGGGCTGAGTTCAGTCCTTTGAGTTTTAGAGTAAGGTGTGTTCATTCCCTCTTTGGTCTATATAGAATAGTATCTGTGCTCATTGAAAACACCGGGCTTTTACTCACCTCAAGGGACCTTTGCGCTCCTACAGGCATAAGTGTGTTTGCTAAATCTGTAATTCTTTCTGTCGTCTGCCATTTCGTTCATGGGATGCAATTTTATATTCCACCTGTACCTCATCTCTTTGATAAACCACTATTTTCTATGTGACTAAATTCGCTGAGAATGAGTGTAACTAAGAACACTCCGGTGGTGGCAAGGGATGTTATTTCACTCATTTCCTGGCTCACTAATATATCATTGTAGATAAGAATCACATATTCTTACTCCATGTTTTCCGTCCAAGGAAATTTAGATTGTATCCTAGTCGAGGCTTTTGTAAAGAGAGCAGAAGTAAACGTTGGGTTGCCTGTGTCCTGAGGATCTTTGGTTTTCCCGAAAATATACGTCCTTGAGTCGAAGTGTCTGATGCGCTATAGCTTTGTTTCTTACATTACTTTCGAATACAGCATAGAGTTCGCAAGAGTGCTACTTTCAATTTGCCATCCCACATTCCACAAAATGTGGGTACGGTTTACCTCCACGCTACCCTGCATTTCTGGTCTTTACACTTTTCGTAGATGACCCTTTGTTTGGATGGGAAGTGATAGCATTATGTAGTGTTGATTTGCACCGAGCCCCTGCCTGGTTGACCCAAAACGGACTATGCCTTTATCCTGAATATATTCAGGATAAAGGCATACACCCCTTTTTCGACACAGGCATGGTTGAAGAAGTACTGCCACATTCTAGCTCCTTACCAGGCGAGACATATCTCCCTCTTGAAATCCCATTTCTGCAATTCTGCCTTGCTCTCAAGTTATTTTCCGTGGTTCAACCGAAGTCATTTTTCCACATTAGGTGTCTTTGCCCATCCTGCAGGGCCATGAATTATAGGCTCCCTGAGATGCCCTGCTCAACTTCCCAATTTCGGAACTGGTCACAAAGCAGCAGGAAATTTTCAAGCCCTATTCTCCTTCTGAGAGCAAGCTTAGATTTGGGTCAATTCTAGATCAGCATTGGAAATTAGAGCGCCAGGTGCCTGTCCAAATATATAGGCATCGTGTCTTATTCTTCCCCATTGCAGTTCATCCATGGAATGAATTCCAAGCTATACGAAAGGGTTTTGAAAATGCTGACTTCCCCAAGTGGGGATATTTTCAGGAAAGCGGCAGGAAGCTTGAACCCGAGCACCAGGATATGAGAAGATGAGGTGGCTTTTCATGTTTTTTCCCTGTCCAATGGGGTAGCATCCTGCGGCTGTCCCATGCATGTGTTCGCTGTAGGAAGGGTCATTTGCATTTGGTGATTTCGGGGCCATGGAATCAGGGCAAGGCAGTGTTATTCTAGAAGGGCTGCATTTGCTGACTCATGCTCCCGAAGACTCTCAGAGCCACGAGTGTCCTCCCTGAGGTCCCATCCTTCTGTGTGTTAATATATGGTCAAAACAACTTCAATCACAGCCCTTAACGAAGTCTCGAAGAAGTTATCTCTCACTCACTGCCTTTAGTTTGCAGTTTGTTTTTCTCACGGGGTGTAGCTGATTGTCAGTGCTGTGTTGCTTGCTGCTGTGCATCCACTTGATTCTCTTCCAGAGAGACATCGATAAACTGTTTTTCAAATTCTGACCAGTTGTAAATAATCTTTTCTGGTGTGCAAAGTGGGCTGAGTTCAGTCCTTTGAGTTTTAGAGTAAGTTGTGTTCATTCCCTCTTTGGTCTATATAGAATAGTATCTGTGCTCATTGAAAACACCTGGCTTTTACTCACCTCAAGGGACCTTTGCGCTCCTACAGGCATAAGTGTGTTTGCTAAATCTGTAATTCTTTCTGTCGTCTGCCATTTCGTTCATGGGATGCAATTTTATATTCCACCTGTACCTCATCTCTTTGATAAGCCACTATTTTCTATGTGACGAAATTCGCTGAGAATGAGTGTAACTAAGAACACTCCGGTGGTGGCAAGCGACGTTATTTCACTCATTTCCTGGCTCCCTAATATATCATTGTAGATAAGAATCACATATTCTTCATCCACGTTTTCCGTCCAAGGAAATTTAGATTGTATCCTAGTCGAGGCTTTTGTAAAGAGAGCAGAAGTAAACGTTGGGTTGCCTGTGTCCTGAGGATCTTTGGTTTTCCTGAAAATATACGTCCTTGAGTGGAAGTGTCCGATGCGCTATAGCTTTGTTTCTTACATTACTTTCGAATACAGCATAGAGTTCGCCAGAGTGCTGATTTCAATTTGCCATCCCACATTCCACAAAATGTGGGTACGGTTTACCTCGACGCTACCCTGCATTTCTGGTCTTTACACTTTTCGTAGATGACCCTTTGTTTTGATTCGAAGTGATAGAATTATGTAGTGTTGATTTGCACCGAGCCCCTGCCTGATTGACCCAAAACGGACTATGCCTTTATCCTGAATATATTCAGGATAAAGGCATACACCCCTTTTTCGACAAAGGCATGGTTGAAGAAGTACTGCCGCATTCTAGCTCCTTACCAGGCGAGACCCATCTCCCTCTTGAAATCCCATTTCTGCAATTCTGCCTTGCTCGCAAGTTATTTTCCATGGTTCAACCAAAGTCTTTTTTCCACATTAGGTGTCTTTGCCCATCCTGCAGGGCCATGAATTATAGGCTCCCTGAGATGCCCTGCTCAACTTCCCACTTTCGGAACTGGTCACAAAGCAGGAGGAATTTTCAAGCCCTATTCTCCTTCTGAGAGCAAGCTTAGATTTGGGTCAATTCTAGATCAGCATTGGAAATTAGAGCACCAGGTGCCTGTCCAAATATATAGGCATCGTGTCTTATTCCTCCCCATTGCAGTTCATCCATGGAACGAATTCCAAGCTATAAGAAGGAGGGTTTTGAAAGTGCTGACTTCCCCAAGTGGGGATATTTTCAGGAAAGCGGCTGGAAGCTTGAACCCGAGCACCAGGATATGAGAAGATGAGGTGGCTTTTCATGTTTTTTCCCTGTCCAATGGGGTAGCATCCTGCGGCTGTCCCATGCATGTGTTCGCTGTAGGAAGGGTCGTCTGCATTTGGTGATTTCGGGGCCATGGAATCAGGGCAAGGCAGTGTTATTCTAGAAGGGCTGCATTTGCTGACTCATGCTCACGAAGACTCTCAGAGCCACGAGTGTCCTCCCTGAGGTCCCATTCTTCTGTGTGTTAATATATGCTCAAAACAACTTCAATCACAGCCCCTGAACGAAGTCTCGAAGAATTTATCTCTCACTCACTGCCTTTAGTTTGCAGTTTGTTTTTCTCACGGGGTGTAGCTGATTGTCAGTGCTGTGTTGCTTGCTGCTGTGCATCCACTTGATTCTCTTCCAGAGAGACATCAATAAACTCTTTTTCAAATTCTGACCAGTTGTAAATAATCTTTTCTGGTGTGCAAAGTGGGCTGAGTTCAGTCCTTTGAGTTTTAGAGTAAGTTGTGTTCAATCCCTCTTTGGTCTATATAGAATAGTATCTGTGCTCATTGAAAACACCTGGCTTTTGCTCACCTCAAGGGACCTTTGCGCTCCTACAGGCATAAGTGTGTTTGCTAAATCTGTAATTCTTTCTATCGTCTGCCATTTCGTTCATGGGATGCAATTTTATATTCCACCTGTACCTCATCTCTTTGATAAACCACTATTTTCTATGTGACTAAATTCGCTGAGAATGAGTGTAACTAAGAACACTCCGGTGGTGGCAAGGGACGTTATTTCACTCATTTCCTGGCTCACTAATATATCATTGTAGATAAGAATCACATGTTCTTCCTCCACGTTTTCCGTCCAAGGAAATTTAGATTGTATCCTAGTCGAGGCTTTTGTAAAGAGAGCAGAAGTAAACGTTGGGTTGCCTGTGTCCTGAGGATCTTTGGTTTTCCTGAAAATATACGTCCTTGAGTGGAAGTGTCCTATGCGCTATAGCTTTGTTTCTTACATTACTTTCGAATACAGCATAGAGTTCGCCAGAGTGCTGATTTCAATTTGCCATCCCACATTCCACAAAATGTGGGTACGGTTTACCTCCACGCTACCCTGCATTTCTGGTCTTTACACTTTTCGTAGATGATCCTTTGTTTGGATGGGAAGTGATAGCACTATGTAGTGTTGATTTGCACCGAGCCCCTGCCTGGTTGACCCAGAACCGTCTATGCGTTTATCCTGAATATATTCTGGATAAAGGCCCACACCCCTTTTTCGACAAAGGCATGGTTGAAGAAGTACTGCCGCATTCTAGCTCCTTACCAGGCGAGACCCATCTCCCTCTTGAAATCCCATTTCTGCAATTCTGCCTTGCTCTCAAGTTATTTTCCGTGGTTCAACCCAAGTCATTTTTCCACCTTAGGTGTCTTTGCCCGTCCTGCAGGGCCATGAATTATAGGCTCCCTGAGATGCCCTGCTCAACTTCCCACTTTCGGAACTGGTCACAAAGCAGCAGGAAATTTTCAAGCCCTATTATCCTTCTGAGAGCAACTTACACTTGGGTCAATTCTAGATCAGCATTGGAAATTAGAGCGCCAGGTTCCTGTCCAAACATATAGGCATCGTGTCTTATTCTTCCCCATTGCAGTTCATCCATGGAACGAATTCCAAGCTATAAGAAAGAGAGTTTTGAAAGTGCTGACTTCCCCAAGTGGGGATATTTTCAGGAAAGCGGCTGGAAGCTTGAACCCGAGCAACAGGATATGAGAAGATGAGGTGGCTTTTCATGTTTTTTCCCTGTCCAATGGGGTAGCATCCTGTGGCTGTCCCATGCATGTGTTCGCTGTAGGAAGGGTCGTCTGCATTTGGTGATTTCGGGGCCATGGAATCAGGGCAAGGCAGTGTTATTCTAGAAGGGCTGCATTTGCTGACTCATGCTCACGAAGTCTCTCAGAGCCACGAGTGTCCTCCCTGAGGTCCCAGCCTTCTGTGTGTTAATATATGCTCAAAACAACTTCAATCACAGCCCCTGAACGAAGTCTCGAAGAATTTATCTCTCACTCACTGCCTTTATTTTGCAGTTTGTTTTTCTCACGGGGTGTAGCTGATTGTCAGTGCTGTGTTGCTTGCTGCTGTGCATCCACTTGATTCTCTTCCAGAGAGACATCGATAAACTGTTTTTCAAATTCTGACCAGTTGTAAATAATCTTTTCTGGTGTGCAAAGTGGGCTGAGTTCAGTCCTTTGAGTTTTAGAGTAAGGTGTGTTCATTCCCTCTTTGGTCTATATAGAATACTATCTGTGCTCATTGAAAACACCTGGCTTTTACTCACCTCAAGAGACCTTTGCGCTCCTACAGGCATAAGTGTGTTTGCTAAATCTGTAATTCTTTCTATCATCTGCCATTTCGTTCATGGGATGCAATTTTATATTCCACCTGTACCTCATCTCTTTGATAAACCACTATTTTCTAGGTGACTAAATTCGCTGAGAATGAGTGTAACTAAGAACACTCCGGTGGTGGCAAGGGACGTTATTTCACTCATTTCCTGGCTCACTAATATATCATTGTAGATAAGAATCACATATTCTTCATCCACGTTTTCCGTCCAAGGAAATTTAGATTGTATCCTAGTCGAGGCTTTTGTAAAGAGAGCAGAAGTCAACGTTGGATTGCCTGTATACTGAGGATCTTTGGTTTTCCTGAAAATATACGTCCTTGAGTGGAAGTGTCCTATGCGCTATAGCTTTGTTTCTTACATTATTTTCGAATACACCATAGAGTTTGCCAGAGTGCTGATTTCAATTTCCCATCCCACATTCCACAAAATGAGGGTACGGATTACCTCCACGCTACCCTGCATTTCTAGTGTTTACACTTTTCGTAGATAACCCTTTGTTTTGATTCGAAGTGATAGAACTATGTAGTGTTGATTTGCACCGAGCCCCTGCCTGGTTGCCCCAAAACGGTCTATGCCTCTATCCTGAATATATTCAGGATAAAGGCATACACCCCTTTTTCGACACAGGCATGGTTGAAGAAGTACTGCCACATTCTTGCTCCTTACCAGGCGAGACCCATCTCCCTCTTGAAATCCCATTTCTGCAATTCTGCCTTGCTCTCAAGTTATTTTCCGTGGTTCAACCCAAGTCATTTTTCCACATTAGGTGTCTTTGCCCATCCTGCAGGGCCATGAATTATAGGCTCCCTGAGATGCCCTGCTCAACTTCCCACTTTCGGAATTGGTCACAAAGCAGCGGGAAATTTTCAAGCCCTTTTCTCCTTCTGAGAGCAAGCTTAGATTGGGGTCAATTCTAGATCAGCATTGGAAATTAGAGCACCAAGTGCCTGTCCAAATATATAGGCATCGTGTCTTATTCTTCCCCATTGAAGTTCATCCATGGAACGAATTCCAAGCTATAAGAAAGATGGTTTTGAACGTGCTGAGTTCCCCAAGTGGGGAAATTTTCAGGAAAGCGGCTGGAAGCTTGAACCCGAGCACCAGGATATGAGAAGATGAGGTGGCTTTTCATGTTTTTTCCCTGTCCAATGGGGTAGCATCCTGCGGCTGTCCCATGCATGTGTTCGCTGTAGGAAGGGTCGTCTGCATTTGGTGATTTCGGGTCCATGGAATCAGGGCAAGGCAGTGTTATTCTAGAAGGGCTGCATTTGCTGACTCATGCTCCCGAAGACTCTCAGAGCCACGAGTGTCCTCCATGAGGTCCCATCCTTCTGTGTGTTAATATATGCTCAAAACAACTTCAATCACAGCCCCTGAACGAAGTCGCAAAGAATTTATCTCTCACTCACTGCCTTTATTTTGCAGTTTGTTTTTCTCACGGGGTGTAGCTGATTGTCAGTGCTGTGTTGCTTGCTGCTGTGCATCCACTTGATTCTCTTCCAGAGAGACATCGATAAACTGTTTTTCAAATTCTGACCAGTTGTAAATAATCTTTTCTGGTGTGCAAAGTGGGCTGAGTTCAGTCCTTCGAGTTTTAGAGTAAGTTGTGTTCATTCCCTCTTTGGTCTATATAAAAGAGTATCTGTGCTCATTGAAAACACCTGGCTTTTACTCACCTCAAGGGACCTTTGCGCTCCTACAGGCATAAGTGTGTTTGCTACATCTGTAATTCTTTCTGTCGTCTGCCATTTCGTTCATGGGATGCAATTTTATATTCCACCTGTACCTCATCTCTTTTATAAACCACTATTTTCTAGGTGACTAAATTCGCTGAGAATGAGTGTAACTAAGAACACTCCGGTGGTGGCAAGGGGCGTTATTTCACTCATTTCCTGGCTCACTAATATATCATTGTAGATAAGAATCACATATTCTTCATCCACGTTTTCCATCCAAGGAAATTTAGATTGTATCCTAGTCGAGGCTTTTGTAAAGAGAGCAGAAGTCAACGTTGGGTTGCCTGTGTCCTGAGGATCTTTGGTTTTCCCGAAAATATACGTCCTTGAGTGGAAGTGTCCTATGCGCTATAGCTTTGTTTCTTACATTATTTTCGAATACAGCATAGAGTTCGCCAGAGTGCTGATTTCAATTTGCCATCCCACATTCCACAAAATGTGGGTACGGTTTACCTCCACGCTACCCTGCATTTCTTGTCTTTACACTTTTCGTAGATGACCCTTTGTTTTGATTCGAAGTGATAGAACTATGTAGTGTTGATTTGCACCGAGCCCCTGCCTGGTTGCCCCAAAACGGTCTATGCCTCTATCCTGAATATATTCAGGATAAAGGCATACACCCCTTTTTCGACACAGGCATGGTTGAAGAAGTACTGCCACATTCTAGCTCCTTACCAGGCGAGACCCATCTCCCTCTTGAAATCCCATTTCTGCAATTCTGCCTTGCTCTCAAGTTATTTTCCGTGGTTCAACCCAAGTCATTTTTCCACATTAGGTGTCTTTGCCCATCCTGCAGGGCCATGAATTATAGGCTCCCTGAGATGCCCTGCTCAACTTCCCACTTTCGGAATTGGTCACAAAGCAGCGGGAAATTTTCAAGCCCTTTTCTCCTTCTGAGAGCAAGCTTAGATTGGGGTCAATTCTAGATCAGCATTGGAAATTAGAGCACCAAGTGCCTGTCCAAATATATAGGCATCGTGTCTTATTCTTCCCCATTGCAGTTCATCCATGCAACGAATTCCAAGCTATAAGAAAGAGGGTTTTGAACGTGCTGAGTTCCCCAAGTGGGGAAATTTTCAGGAAAGCGGCTGGAAGCTTGAACCCGAGCACCAGGATATGAGAAGATGAGGTGGCTTTTCATGTTTTCTCCCTGTCCAATGGGGTAGCATCCTGCGGCTCTCCCATGCATGTGTTCGCTGTAGGAAGGGTCGTCTGCATTTGGTGATTTCGGGTCCATGGAATCAGGGCAAGGCAGTGTTATTCTAGAAGGGCTGCATTTGCTGACTCATGCTCCCGAAGACTCTCAGAGCCACGAGTGTCCTCCATGAGGTCCCATCCTTCTGTGTGTTAATATATGCTCAAAACAACTTCAATCACAGCCCCTGAACGAAGTCGCAAAGAATTTATCTCTCACTCACTGCCTTTGTTTTGCAGTTTGTTTTTCTCACGGGGTGTAGCTGATTGTCAGTGCTGTGTTGCTTGCTGCTGTGCATCCACTTGATTCTCTTCCAGAGAGACATCGATAAACTGTTATTCAAATTCTGACCAGTTGTCAATAATCTTTTCTGGTGTGCAAAGTGGGCTGAGTTCAGTCCTTCGAGTTTTAGAGTAAGTTGTGTTCATTCCCTCTTTGGTCTATACAGAATAGTATCGGTGCTCATTGAAAACACCTGGCTTTTACTCACCTCAAGGGACCTTTGCGCTCCTACAGGCATAAGTGTGTTTGCTAAATCTGTAATTCTTTCTGTCGTCTGCCATTTCGTTCATGGGATGCAATTTTATATTCCACCTGTACCTCATCTCTTTTATAAACCACTATTTTCTAGGTGACTAAATTCGCTGAGAATGAGTGTAACTAAGAACACTCCGGTGGTGGCAAGGGGCGTTATTTCACTCATTTCCTGGCTCACTAATATATCATTGTAGATAAGAATCACATATTCTTCATCCACGTTTTCCGTCCAAGGAAATTTAGATTGTATCCTAGTCGAGGCTTTTGTAAAGACAGCAGAAGTCAACGTTGGGTTGCCTGTGTCCTGAGGATCTTTGGTTTTCCCGAAAATATACGTCCTTGAGTGGAAGTGTCCTATGCGCTATAGCTTTGTTTCTTACATTATTTTCGAATACAGCATAGAGTTCGCCAGAGTGCTGATTTCAATTTGCCATCCCACATTCCACAAAATGTGGGTACGGTTTACCTCCACGCTACCCTGCATTTCTTGTCTTTACACTTTTCGTAGATGACCCTTTGTTTTGATTCGAAGTGATAGAACTATGTAGTGTTGATTTGCACCGAGCCCCTGCCTGGTTGCCCCAAAACGGTCTATGCCTCTATCCTGAATATATTCAGGATAAAGGCATACACCCCTTTTTCGACACAGGCATGGTTGAAGAAGTACTGCCACATTCTACCTCCTTACCAGGCGAGACCCATCTCCCTCTTGAAATCCCATTTCTGCAATTCTGCCTTGCTCTCAAGTTATTTTCCGTGGTTCAACCCAAGTCATTTTTCCACATTAGGTGTCTTTGCCCATCCTGCAGGGCCATGAATTATAGGCTCCCTGAGATGCCCTGCTCAACTTCCCACTTTCGGAATTGGTCACAAAGCAGCGGGAAATTTTCAAGCCCTATTCTCCTTCTGAGAGCAAGCTTAGATTTGGGTCAATTCTAGATCAGCATTGGAAATTAGAGCACCAAGTGCCTGTCCAAATATATAGGCATCGTGTCTTATTCTTCCCCATTGCAGTTCATCCATGGAACGAATTCCAAGCTATAAGAAAGATGGTTTTGAAAGTGCTGAGTTCCCCAAGTGGGGAAATTTTCAGGAAAGCGGCTGGAAGCTTGAACCCGAGCACCAGGATATGAGAAGATGAGGTGGCTTTTCATGTTTTTTCCCTGTCCAATGGTGTAGCATCCTGCGGCTGTCCCATGCATGTGTTCGCTGTAGGAAGGGTCGTCTGCATTTGGTGATTTCGGGTCCATGGAATCAGGGCAAGGCAGTGTTATTCTAGAAGGGCTGCATTTGCTGACTCATGCTCCCGAAGACTCTCAGAGCCACGAGTGTCCTCCCTGAGGTCCCATCCTTCTGTGTGTTAATATATGCTCAAAACAACTTCAATCACAGCCCTTAACGAAGTCTCGAAGAAGTTATCTCTCACTCACTGCCTTTATTTTGCAGTTTGTTTTTCTCACGGGGTGTAGCTGATTGTCAGTGCTGTGTTGCTTGCTGCTGTGCATCCACTTGATTCTCTTCCAGAGAGACATCGATAAACTGTTTTTCAAATTCTGACCAGTTGTAAATAATCTTTTCTGGTGTGCAAAGTGGGCTGAGTTCAGTCCTTCGAGTTTTAGAGTAAGTTGTGTTCATTCCCTCCTTGGTCTATATAAAAGAGTATCTGTGCTCATTGAAAACACCTGGCTTTTACTCACCTCAAGGGACCTTTGCGCTCCTACAGGCATAAGTGTGTTTGCTAAATCTGTAATTCTTTCTGTCGTCTGCCATTTCGTTCATGGGATGCAATTTTATATTCCACCTGTACCTCATCTCTTTTATAAACCACTATTTTCTAGGTGACTAAATTCGCTGAGAATGAGTGTAACTAAGAACACTCCGGTGGTGGCAAGGGGCGTTATTTCATTCATTTCCTGGCTCACTAATATATCATTGTAGATAAGAATCACATATTCTTCATCCACGTTTTCCGTCCAAGGAAATTTAGATTGTATCCTAGTCGAGGCTTTTGTAAAGAGAGCAGAAGTCAACGTTGGGTTGCCTGTGTCCTGAGGATCTTTGGTTTTCCTGAAAATATACGTCCTTGAGTGGAAGTGTCCTATGCGCTATAGCTTTGTTTCTTACATTATTTTCGAATACAGCATAGAGTTCGCCAGAGTGCTGATTTCAATTTGCCATCCCACAGTCCACAAAATGTGGGTACGGTTTACCTCCACGCTACCCTGCATTTCTGGTCTTTACACTTTTCGTAGATGACCCTTTGTTTTGATTCGAAGTGATAGAACTATGTAGTGTTGATTTGCACCGAGCCCCTGCCTGGTTGCCCCAAAACGGTCTATGCCTCTATCCTGAATATATTCAGGATAAAGGCATACACCCCTTTTTCGACACAGGCATGGTTGAAGAAGTACTGCCACATTCTAGCTCCTTACCAGGCGAGACCCATCTCCCTCTTGAAATCCCATTTCTGCAATTCTGCCTTGCTCTCAAGTTATGTTCCGTGGTTCAACCCAAGTCATTTTTCCACATTAGGTGTCTTTGCCCATCCTGCAGGGCCATGAATTATAGGCTCCCTGAGATGCCCTGCTCAACTTCCCACTTTCGGAATTGGTCACAAAGCAGCGGGAAATTTTCAAGCCCTATTCTCCTTCTGAGAGCAAGCTTAGATTTGGGTCAATTCTAGATCAGCATTGGAAATTAGAGCACCAAGTGCCTGTCCAAATATATAGGCATCGTGTCTTATTCTTCCCCATTGCAGTTCATCCATGGAACGAATTCCAAGCTATAAGAAAGATGGTTTTGAACGTGCTGAGTTCCCCAAGTGGGGAAATTTTCAGGAAAGCGGCTGGAAGCTTGAACCCGAGCACCAGGATATGAGAAGATGAGGTGGCTTTTCATGTTTTTTCCCTGTCCAATGGGGTAGCATCCTGCGGCTGTCCCATGCATGTGTTCGCTGTAGGAAGGGTCGTCTGCATTTGGTGATTTCGGGTCCATGGAATCAGGGCAAGGCAGTGTTATTCTAGAAGGGCTGCATTTGCTGACTCATGCTCCCGAAGACTCTCAGAGCCACGAGTGTCCTCCCTGAGGTCCCATCCTTCTGTGTGTTAATATATGCTCAAAACAGCTTCAATCACAGCCCCTTAATGAAGTCTTGAAGAATTTATCTCTCACTCACTGCCTTTATTTTGCAGTTTGTTTTTCTCACGGGGTGTAGCTGATTGTCAGTGCTGTGTTGCTTGCTGCTGTGCATCCACTTGATTCTCTTCCAGAGAGACATCGATAAACTGTTTTTCAAATTCTGACCAGTTGTAAATAATCTTTTCTGGTGTGCAAAGTGGGCTGAGTTCAGTACTTTGAGTTTTAGAGTAAGTTGTGTTCATTCCCTCTTTGGTCTATATAGAATAGTATCTGTGCTCATTGAAAACACCTGGCTTTTACTCACCTCAAGGGACCTTTGCGCTCCTACAGGCATAAGTGTGTTTGCTAAATCTGTAATTCTTTCTGTCGTCTGCCATTTCGTTCATGGGATGCAATTTTATATTCCACCTGTACCTCATCTCTTTGATAAACCACTATTTTCTATGTGACTAAATTCGCTGAGAATGAGTGTAACTAAGAACACTCCGGTGGTGGCAAGGGACGATATTTCACTCATTTCCTGGCTCACTAATATATCATTGTAGATAAGAATCACATATTCTTCATCCACGTTTTCCGTCCAAGGAAATTTAGATCGTATCCTAGTCGAGGCTTTTGTAAAGAAAGCAGAAGTCAACGTTGGGTTGCCTGTGTCCTGAGGATCTTTGGTTTTCCTGAAAATATACGTCCTTGAGTGGAAGTGTCCTATGCGCTATAGCTTTGTTTCTTACATTATTTTCGAATACAGCATAGAGTTCTCCAGAGTGCTGATTTCAATTTGCCATCCCACATTCCACAAAATGTGGGTACGGTTTACCTCCACACTACCCTGCATTTCTGGTCTTTACACTTTTCGTAGATGACCCTTGGTTTTCATTCAAAGTGATAGAATTATGTAGTGTTGATTTGCACCGAGCCCCTGCCTGGTTACCCCAAAACAGTCTATGCCTCTATCCTGAATATATTCAGGATAAAGGCATACACCCCTTTTTCGACAAAGGCATGGTTCAAGAAGTACTGCCACATTCTACCTCCTTACCAGGCGAGACCCATCTCCCTCTTGAAATCCCATTTCTGCAATTCTGCCTTGCTCTCAAGTTATTTTCCGTGGTTCAACCCAAGTCATTTTTCCACATTAGATGTCTTTGCCCACCCTGCAGGGCCATGAATTATAGGCTCCCTGAGATGCCCTGCTCAACTTCCCACTTTCGGAACTGGTCACAAATCAGCAGGAAATTTTCAAGCCCTATTCTCCTTCTGAGAGCAAGCTTAGATTTGGGTCAATTCTAGATCAGCATTGGAAATTAGAGCGCCAAGTGCCTGTCCAAATATATAGGCATCGTGTCTTATTCTTCCCCATTGCAGTTCATTCATGGAACGAATTCCAAGCTATAAGAAAGAGGGTTTTGAAAGTGCTGACTTCCACAAGTGGGGATATATTCAGGAAAGCGGCTGGAAGCTTGAACCCGAGCACCAGGATATGAGAAGATGAGGTGGCTTTTCATGTTTTTTCCCTGTCCAATGGGGTAGCATCTTGCGGCTGTCCCATGCATGTGTTCACTGTAGGAAGTGTCGTCTGCATTCGGTGATTTCGGGGCCATGGAATCAGGGCAAGGCAGTGTTATTCTAGAAGGGCTGCATTTGCTGACTCATGCTCACGAAGACTCTCAGAGCCACGAGTGTCCTCCCTGAGGTCCCATCCTTCTGTGTGTTAATATATGCTCAAAACAGCTTCAATCACAGCCCCTTAATGAAGTCTTGAAGAATTTATCTCTCACTCACTGCCTTTATTTTGCAGTTTGTTTTTCTCTCCTGGTGTAGCTGATTCTCAGTGCTGTGTTGCTTGCTGCTGTGCATCCACTTGATTCTCTTCCAGAGAGACATCGATAAACTGTTTTTCAAATTCTGACCAGTTGTAAATAATCTTTTCTGGTGTGCAAAGTGGGCTGAGTTCAGTACTTCGAGTTTTAGAGTAAGGTGTGTTCATTCCCTCTTTGGTCTATATAGAATAGTATCTGTGCTCATTGAAAACACCTGGCTTTTACTCACCTCAAGGGACCTTTGCGCTCCTACAGGCATAAGTGTGTTTGCTAAATCTGTAATTCTTTCTGTCGTCTGCCATTTCGTTCATGGGATGCAATTTTATATTCCACCTGTACCTCATCTCTTTTATAAACCACTATTTTCTAGGTGACTAAATTCGCTGAGAATGAGTGTAACTAAGAACACTCCGGTGGTGGCAAGGGGCGTTATTTCACTCATTTCCTGGCTCACTAATATATCATTGTAGATAAGAATCACATATTCTTCATCCACGTTTTCCGTCCAAGGAAATTTAGATTGTATCCTAGTCGAGGCTTTTGTAAAGAGAGCAGAAGTAAACGTTGGGTTGCCTGTGTCCTGAGGATCTTTGGTTTTCCTGAAAATATACGTCCTTGAGTGGAAGTGTCCTATGGGCTATAGCTTTGTTTCTTACATTATTTTCGAATACAGCATAGAGTTCGCCAGAGTGCTGATTTCAATTTGCCATCCCACATTCCACAAAATGTGGGTACGGTTTACCTCCACGCTACCCTGCATTTCTGGTCTTTACACTTTTCGTAGATGACCCTTTGTTTTGATTCGAAGTGATAGAACTATGTAGTGTTGATTTGCACCGAGCCCCTGCCTGGTTGCCCCAAAACGGTCTATGCCTCTATCCTGAATATATTCAGGATAAAGGCATACACCCCTTTTTCGACACAGGCATGGTTGAAGAAGTACTGCCACATTCTACCTCCTTACCAGGCGAGACCCATCTCCCTCTTGAAATCCCATTTCTGCAATTCTGCCTTGCTCTCAAGTTACTTTCCGTGGTTCAACCCAAGTCATTTTTCCACATTAGGTGTCTTTGCCCATCCTGCAGGGCCATGAATTATAGGCTCCCTGAGATGCCCTGCTCAACTTCCCACTTTCGGAATTGGTCACAAAGCAGCGGGAAATTTTCAAGCCCTATTCTCCTTCTGAGAGCAAGCTTAGATTTGGGTCAATTCTAGATCAGCATTGGAAATTAGAGCACCAAGTGCCTGTCCAAATATATAGGCATCGTGTCTTATTCTTCCCCATTGCAGTTCATCCATGGAACGAATTCCAAGCTATAAGAAAGATGGTTTTGAACGTGCTGAGTTCCCCAAGTGGGGAAATTTTCAGGAAAGCGGCTGGAAGCTTGAACCCGAGCACCAGGATATGAGAAGATGAGGTGGCTTTTCATGTTTTTTCCCTGTCCAATGGGGTAGCATCCTGCGGCTGTCCCATGCATGTGTTCGCTGTAGGAAGGGTCGTTTGCATTTGGTGATTTCGGGGCCATGGAATCAGGGCAAGGCAGTGTTATTCTAGAAGGGCTGCATTTGCTGACTCATGCTCACGAAGACTCTCAGAGCCACGAGTGTCCTCCCTGAGGTCCCATCCTTCTGTGTGTTAATATATGGTCAAAACAACTTCAATCACAGCCCTTAACGAAGTCTCGAAGAAGTTATCTCTCACTCACTGCCTTTAGTTTGCAGTTTGTTTTTCTCACGGGGTGTAGCTGATTGTCAGTGCTGTGTTGCTTGCTGCTGTGCATCCACTTGATTCTCTTCCAGAGAGACATCGATAAACTGTTTTTCAAATTCTGACCAGTTGTAAATAATCTTTTCTGGTGTGCAAAGTGGGCTGAGTTCAGTCCTTTGAGTTTTAGAGTAAGTTGTGTTCATTCCCTCTTTGGTCTATATAGAATAGTATCTGTGCTCATTGAAAACACCTGGCTTTTACTCACCTCAAGGGACCTTTGCGCTCCTACAGGCATAAGTGTGTTTGCTAAATCTGTAATTCTTTCTGTCGTCTGCCATTTCGTTCATGGGATGCAATTTTATATTCCACCTGTACCTCATCTCTTTGATAAGCCACTATTTTCTATGTGACGAAATTCGCTGATAATGAGTGTAACTAAGAACACTCCGGTGGTGGCAAGGGACGTTATTTCACTCATTTCCTGGCTCCCTAATATATCATTGTAGATAAGAATCAGATATTCTTCATCCACGTTTTCCGTCCAAGGAAATTTAGATTGTATCCTAGTCGAGGCTTTTGTAAAGAGAGCAGAAGTAAACGTTGGGTTGCCTGTGTCCTGAGGATCTTTGGTTTTCCTGAAAATATACGTCCTTGAGTGGAAGTGTCCGATGCGCTATAGCTTTGTTTCTTACATTACTTTCGAATACAGCATAGAGTTCGCCAGAGTGCTGATTTCAATTTGCCATCCCACATTCCACAAAATGTGGGTACGGTTTACCTCGATGTTACCCTGCATTTCTGGTCTTTACACTTTTCGTAGATGACCCTTTGTTTTGATTCGAAGTGATAGAACTATGTAGTGTTGATTTGCACCGAGCCCCTGCCTGGTTGCCCCAAAACGGTCTATGCCTCTATCCTGAATATATTCAGGATAAAGGCATACACCCCTTTTTCGACACAGGCATGGTTGAAGAAGTACTGCCACATTCTACCTCCTTACCAGGCGAGACCCATCTCCCTCTTGAAATCCCATTTCTGCAATTCTGCCTTGCTCTCAAGTTATTTTCTGTGGTTCAACCCAAGTCATTTTTCCACATTAGGTGTCTTTGCCCATCCTGCAGGGCCATGAATTATAGGCTCCCTGAGATGCCCTGCTCAACTTCCCACTTTCGGAATTGGTCACAAAGCAGCGGGAAATTTTCAAGCCCTATTCTCCTTCTGAGAGCAAGCTTAGATTTGGGTCAATTCTAGATCAGCATTGGAAATTAGAGCACCAAGTGCCTGTCCAAATATATAGGCATCGTGTCTTATTCTTCCCCATTGAAGTTCATCCATGGAACGAATTCCAAGCTATAAGAAAGATGGTTTTGAACGTGCTGAGTTCCCCAAGTGGGGAAATTTTCAGGAAAGCGGCTGGAAGCTTGAACCCGAGCACCAGGATATGAGAAGATGAGGTGGCTTTTCATGTTTTTTCCCTGTCCAATGGGGTAGCATCCTGCGGCTGTCCCATGCATGTGTTCGCTGTAGGAAGGGTCGTCTGCATTTGGTGATTTCGGGTCCATGGAATCAGGGCAAGGCAGTGTTATTCTAGAAGGGCTGCATTTGCTGACTCATGCTCCCGAAGACTCTCAGAGCCACGAGTGTCCTCCATGAGGTCCCATCCTTCTGTGTGTTAATATATGCTCAAAACAACTTCAATCACAGCCCCTGAACGAAGTCGCAAAGAATTTATCTCTCACTCACTGCCTTTAGTTTGCAGTTTGTTTTTCTCACGGGGTGTAGCTGATTGTCAGTGCTGTGTTGCTTGCTGCTGTGCATCCACTTGATTCTCTTCCAGAGAGACATCGATAAACTGTTTTTCAAATTCTGACCAGTTGTAAATAATCTTTTCTGGTGTGCAAAGTGGGCTGAGTTCAGTCCTTCGAGTTTTAGAGTAAGTTGTGTTCATTCCCTCTTTGGTCTATATAGAATAGTATCTGTGCTCATTGAAAACACCTGGCTTTTACTCACCTCAAGGGACCTTTGCGCTCCTACAGGCATAAGTGTGTTTGCTAAATCTGTAATTCTTTCTGTCGTCTGCCATTTCGTTCATGGGATGCAATTTTATATTCCACCTGTACCTCATCTCTTTGATAAACCACTATTTTCTAGGTGACTAAATTCGCTGAGAATGAGTGTAACTAAGAACACTCCGGTGGTGGCAAGGGGCATTATTTCACTCATTTCCTGGCTCACTAATATATCATTGTAGATAAGAATCACATATTCTTCATCCACGTTTTCCGTCCAAGGAAATTTAGATTGTATCCTAGTCGAGGCTTTTGTAACGAGAGCAGAAGTCAACGTTGGGTTGCCTGTGTCCTGAGGATCTTTGGTTTTCCTGAAAATATACGTCCTTGAGTGGAAGTGTCCTATGCACTATAGCTTTGTTTCTTACATTATTTTCGAATACAGCATAGAGTTCGCCAGAGTGCTGATTTCAATTTGCCATCGCACATTCCACAAAATGTGGGTACGGTTTACCTCCACGCTACCCTGCATTTCTGGTCTTTACACTTTTCGTAGATGACCCTTTGTTTTGATTCGAAGTGATAGAACTATGTAGTGTTGATTTGCACCGAGCCCCTGCCTGGTTGCCCCAAAACGGTCTATGCCTCTATCCTGAATATATTCAGGATAAAGGCATACACCCCTTTTTCGACACAGGCATGGTTGAAGAAGTACTGCCACATTCTAGCTCCTTACCAGGCGAGACCCATCTCCCTCTTGAAATCCCATTTCTGCAATTCTGCCTTGCTCTCAAGTTATTTTCCGTGGTTCAACCCAAGTCATTTTTCCACATTAGGTGTCTTTGCCCATCCTGCAGGGCCATGAATTATAGGCTCCCTGAGATGCCCTGCTCAACTTCCCACTTTCGGAATTGGTCACAAAGCAGCGGGAAATTTTCAAGCCCTATTCTCCTTCTGAGAGCAAGCTTAGATTTGGGTCAATTCTAGATCAGCATTGGAAATTAGAGCACCAAGTGCCTGTCCAAATATATAGGCATCGTGTCTTATTCTTCCCCATTGCAGTTCATCCATGGAACGAATTCCAAGCTATAAGAGAGATGGTTTTGAACGTGCTGAGTTCCCCAAGTGTGGAAATTTTCAGGAAAGCGGCTGGAAGCTTGAACCCGAGCACCAGGATATGAGAAGATGAGGTGGCTTTTCATGTTTTTTCCCCGTCCAATGGGGTAGCATCCTGCGGCTCTCCCATGCATGTGTTCGCTGTAGGAAGGGTCGTCTGCATTTGGTGATTTCGGGTCCATGGAATCAGGGCAAGGCAGTGTTATTCTAGAAGGGCTGCATTTGCTGACTCATGCTCCCGAAGACTCTCAGAGCCACGAGTGTCCTCCATGAGGTCCCATCCTTCTGTGTGTTAATATATGCTCAAAACAACTTCAATCACAGCCCCTGAACGAAGTCGCAAAGAATTTATCTCTCACTCACTGCCTTTAGTTTGCAGTTTGTTTTTCTCACGGGGTGTAGCTGATTGTCAGTGCTGTGTTGCTTGCTGCTGTGCATCCACTTGATTTTCTTCCAGAGAGACATCGATAAACTGTTTTTCAAATTCTGACCAGTTGTAAATAATCTTTTCTGGTGTGCAAAGTGGGCTGAGTTCAGTCCTTCGAGTTTTAGAGTAAGTTGTGTTCATTCCCTCTTTGGTCTATATAGAATAGTATCTGTGCTCATTGAAAACACCTGGCTTTTACTCACCTCAAGGGACCTTTGCGCTCCTACAGGCATAAGTGTGTTTGCTAAATCTGTAATTCTTTCTGTCGTCTGCCATTTCGTTCATGGGATGCAATTTTATATTCCACCTGTACCTCATCTCTTTGATAAACCACTATTTTCTATGTGACTAAATTGGCTGAGAATGAGTGTAACTAAGAACACTCCAGTGGTGGCAAGGGGCGTTATTTCACTCATTTCCTGGCTCACTAATATATCATTGTAGATAAGAATCACATATTCTTCCTCCACGTTTTCCGTCCAAGGAAATTTAGATTGTATCCTAGTCGAGGCTTTTGTAAAGAGAGCAGAAGTCAACGTTGGGTTGCCTGTGTCCTGAGGATCTTTGGTTTTCCTGAAAATATACGTCCTTGAGTGGAAGTGTCCTATGCGCTATAGCTTTGTTTCTTACATTATTTTCGAATACAGCATAGAGTTCGCCAGAGTGCTGATTTCAATTTGCCATCCCACATTCCACAAAATGTGGGTACGGTTTACCTCCACGCTACCCTGCATTTCTGGTCTTTACACTTTTCGTAGATGACCCTTTGTTTTGATTCGAAGTGATAAAACTATGTAGTGTTGATTTGCACCGAGCCCCTGCCTGGTTGCCCCAAAACGGTCTATGCCTCTATCCTGAATATATTCAGGATAAAGGCATACACCCCTTTTTCGACACAGGCATGGTTGAAGAAGGACTGCCCCATTCTAGCTCCTTACCAGGCGAGACCCATCTCCCTCTTGAAATCCCATTTCTGCAATTCTGCCTTGCTCTCAAGTTATTTTCCGTGGTTCAACCCAAGTCATTTTTCCACATTACGTGTCTTTGCCCATCCTGCAGGGCCATGAATTATAGGCTCCCTGAGATGCCCTGCTCAACTTCCCACTTTCGGAATTGGTCACAAAGCAGCGGGAAATTTTCAAGCCCTTTTCTCCTTCTGAGAGCAAGCTTAGATTTGGGTCAATTCTAGATCAGCATTGGAAATTAGAGCACCAAGTGCCTGTCCAAATATATAGGCATCGTGTCTTATTCTTCCCCATTGAAGTTCATCCATGGAACGAATTCCAAGCTATAAGAAAGATGGTTTTGAACGTGCTGAGTTCCCCAAGTGGGGAAATTTTCAGGAAAGCGGCTGGAAGCTTGAACCCGAGCACCAGGATATGAGAAGATGAGGTGGCTTTTCATGTTTTTTCCCTGTCCAAAGGGGTAGCATCCTGCGGCTCTCCCATGCATGTGTTCGCTGTAGGAAGGGTCGTCTGCATTTGGTGATTTCGGGTCCATGGAATCAGGGCAAGGCAGTGTTATTCTAGAAGGGCTGCATTTGCTGACTCATGCTCCCGAAGACTCTCAGAGCCACGAGTGTCCTCCATGAGGTCCCATCCTTCTGTGTGTTAATATATGCTCAAAACAACTTCAATCACAGCCCCTGAACGAAGTCGCAAAGAATTTATCTCTCACTCACTGCCTTTATTTTGCAGTTTGTTTTTCTCACGGGGTATAGCTGATTGTCAGTGCTGTGTTGCTTGCTGCTGTGCATCCACTTGATTCTCTTCCAGAGAGACATCGATAAACTGTTTTTCAAATTCTGACCAGTTGTAAATAATCTTTTCTGGTGTGCAAAGTGGGCTGAGTTCAGTCCTTCGAGTTTTAGAGTAAGTTGTGTTCATTCCCTCTTTGGTCTATATAGAATAGTATCTGTGCTCATTGAAAACACCTGGCTTTTACTCACCTCAAGGGACCTTTGCGCTCCTACAGGCATAAGTGTGTTTTCTAAATCTGTAATTATTTCTGTCGTCTGCCATTTCGTTCATGGGATGCAATTTTATATTCCACCTGTACCTCATCTCTTTTATAAACCACTATTTTCTGGGTGACTAAATTCGCTGAGAATGAGTGTAACTAAGAACACTCCGGTGGTGGCAAGGGGCGTTATTTCACTCATTTCCTGGCTCACTAATATATCATTGTAGATAAGAATCACATATTCTTCATCCACGTTTTCCGTCCAAGGAAATTTAGATTGTATCCTAGTCGAGGCTTTTGTAAAGAGAGCAGAAGTCAACGTTGGGTTGCCTGTGTCCTGAGGATCTTTGGTTTTCCCGAAAATATACGTCCTTGAGTGGAAGTGTCCTATGCGCTATAGCTTTGTTTCTTACATTATTTTCGAATACAGCATAGAGTTCGCCAGAGTGCTGATTTCAATTTGCCATCCCACATTCCACAAAATGTGGGTACGGTTTACCTCCACGCTACCCTGCATTTCTGGTCTTTACACTTTTCGTAGATGACCCTTTGTTTTGATTCGAAGTGATAGAACTATGTAGTGTTGATTTGCACCGAGCCCCTGCCTGGTTGCCCCAAAACGGTCTATGCCTCTATCCTGAATATATTCAGGATAAAGGCATACACCCCTTTTTCGACACAGGCATGGTTGAAGAAGTACTGCCACATTCTAGCTCCTTACCAGGCGAGACCCATCTCCCTCTTGAAATCCCATTTCTGCAATTCTGCCTTGCTCTCAAGTTATTTTCCGTGGTTCAACCCAAGTCATTTTTCCACATTAGGTGTCTTTGCCCATCCTGCAGGGCCATGAATTATAGGCTACCTGAGATGCCCTGCTCAACTTCCCACTTTCGGAATTGGTCACAAAGCAGCGGGAAATTTTCAAGCCCTATTCTCCTTCTGAGAGCAAGCTTAGATTTGGGTCAATTCTAGATCAGCATTGGAAATTAGAGCACCAAGTGCCTGTCCAAATATATAGGCATCGTGTCTTATTCTTCCCCATTGAAGTTCATCCATGGAACGAATTCCAAGCTATAAGAAAGATGGTTTTGAACGTGCTGAGTTCCCCAAGTGGGGAAATTTTCAGGAAAGCGGCTGGAAGCTTGAACCCGAGCACCAGGATATGAGAAGATGAGGTAGCTTTTCATGTTTTTTCCCTGTCCAATGGGGTAGCATCCTGCGGCTCTCCCATGCATGTGTTCGCTGTAGGAAGGGTCGTCTGCATTTGGTGATTTCGGGTCCATGGAATCAGGGCAAGGCAGTGTTATTCTAGAAGGGCTGCAGTTGCTGACTCATGCTCCCGAAGACTCTCAGAGCCACGAGTGTCCTCCATGAGGTCCCATCCTTCTGTGTGTTAATATATGCTCAAAACAACTTCAATCACAGCCCCTGAACGAAGTCGCAAAGAATTTATCTCTCACTCACTGCCTTTATTTTGCAGTTTGTTTTTCTCACGGGGTGTAGCTGATTGTCAGTGCTGTGTTGCTTGCTGCTGTGCATCCACTTGATTCTCTTCCAGAGAGACATCGATAAACTGTTTTTCAAATTCTGACCAGTTGTAAATAATCTTTTCTGGTGTGCAAAGTGGGCTGAGTTCAGTCCTTCGAGTTTTAGAGTAAGTTGTGTTCATTCCCTCTTTGGTCTATATAGAATAGTATCTGTGCTCATTGAAAACACCTGGCTTTTACTCACCTCAAGGGACCTTTGCGCTCCTACAGGCATAAGTGTGTTTGCTAAATCTGTAATTCTTTCTGTCGTCTGCCATTTCGTTCATGGGATGCAATTTTATATTCCACCTGTACCTCATCTCTTTTATAAACCACTATTTTCTGGGTGACTAAATTCGCTGAGAATGAGTGTAACTAAGAACACTCCGGTGGTGGCAAGGGGCGTTATTTCACTCATTTCCTGGCTCACTAATATATCATTGTAGATAAGAATCACATATTCTTCATCCACGTTTTCCGTCCAAGGAAATTTAGATTGTATCCTAGTCGAGGCTTTTGTAAAGAGAGCAGAAGTCAACGTTGGGTTGCCTGTGTCCTGAGGATCTTTGGTTTTCCCGAAAATATACGTCCTTGAGTGGAAGTGTCCTATGCGCTATAGCTTTGTTTCTTACATTATTTTCGAATACAGCATAGAGTTCGCCAGAGTGCTGATTTCAATTTGCCATCCCACATTCCACAAAATGTGGGTACGGTTTACCTCCACGCTACCCTGCATTTCTGGTCTTTACACTTTTCGTAGATGACCCTTTGTTTTGATTCGAAGTGATAGAACTATGTAGTGTTGATTTGCACCGAGCCCCTGCCTGGTTGCCCCAAAACGGTCTATGCCTCTATCCTGAATATATTCAGGATAAAGGCATACACCCCTTTTTCGACACAGGCATGGTTGAAGAAGTACTGCCCCATTCTAGCTCCTTACCAGGCGAGACCCATCTCCCTCTTGAAATCCCATTTCTGCAATTCTGCCTTGCTCTCAAGTTATTTTCCGTGGTTCAACCCAAGTCATTTTTCCACATTAGGTGTCTTTGCCCATCCTGCAGGGCCATGAATTATAGGCTCCCTGAGATGCCCTGCTCAACTTCCCACTTTCGGAATTGGTCACAAAGCAGCGGGAAATTTTCAAGCCCTATTCTCCTTCTGAGAGCAAGCTTAGATTTGGGTCAATTCTAGATCAGCATTGGAAATTAGAGCACCAAGTGCCTGTCCAAATATATAGGCATCGTGTCTTATTCTTCCCCATTGAAGTTCATCCATGGAACGAATTCCAAGCTATAAGAAAGATGGTTTTGAACGTGCTGAGTTCCCCAAGTGGGGAAATTTTCAGGAAAGCGGCTGGAAGCTTGAACCCGAGCACCAGGATATGAGAAGATGAGGTGGCTTTTCATGTTTTTTCCCTGTCCAATGGGGTAGCATCCTGCGGCTCTCCCATGCATGTGTTCGCTGTAGGAAGGGTCGTCTGCATTTGGTGATTTCGGGTCCATGGAATCAGGGCAAGGCAGTGTTATTCTAGAAGGGCTGCAGTTGCTGACTCATGCTCCCGAAGACTCTCAGAGCCACGAGTGTCCTCCATGAGGTCCCATCCTTCTGTGTGTTAATATATGCTCAAAACAACTTCAATCACAGCCCCTGAACGAAGTCGCAAAGAATTTATCTCTCACTCACTGCCTTTAGTTTGCAGTTTGTTTTTCTCACGGGGTGTAGCTGATTGTCAGTGCTGTGTTGCTTGCTGCTGTGCATCCACTTGATTCTCTTCCAGAGAGACATCGATAAACTGTTTTTCAAATTCTGACCAGTTGTAAATAATCTTTTCTGGTGTGCAAAGTGGGCTGAGTTCAGTCCTTCGAGTTTTAGAGTAAGTTGTGTTCATTCCCTCTTTGGTCTATATAGAATAGTATCTGTGCTCATTGAAAACACCTGGCTTTTACTCACCTCAAGGGACCTTTGCGCTCCTACAGGCATAAGTGTGTTTGCTAAATCTGTAATTCTTTCTGTCGTCTGCCATTTCGTTCATGGGATGCAATTTTATATTCCACCTGTACCTCATCTCTTTGATAAACCACTCTTTTCTATGTGACTAAATTCGCTGAGAATGAGTGTAACTAAGAACACTCCGGTGGTGGCAAGGGACGTTATTTCACTCATTTCCTGGCTCACTAATATATCATTGTAGATAAGAATCACATATTCTTCATCCACGTTTTCCGTCCAAGGAAATTTAGATTGTATCCTAGTCGAGGCTTTTGTAAAGAGAGCAGAAGTCAAGGTTGGGTTGCCTGTGTCCTGAGGATCTTGGTTTTCCTGAAAATATACGTCCTTAAGTGGAAGTGTCCTATGCGCTATAGCTTTGTTTCTTATATTATTTTCGAATACAGCATAGAGTTCGCCAGAGTGCTGATTTCAATTTGCCATCCCACATTCCACAAAATGTGGGTACGGTTTACCTCCACGCTACCCTGCATTTCTGGTCTTTACACTTTTCGTAGATGACCCTTTGTTTTGATTCGAAGTGATAGAACTATGTAGTGTTGATTTGCACCGAGCCCCTGCCTGGTTGCCCCAAAACGGTCTATGCCTCTATCCTGAATATATTCAGGATAAAGGCATACACCCCTTTTTCGACACAGGCATGGTTGAAGAAGTACTGCCACATTCTAGCTCCTTACCAGGCGAGACCCATCTCCCTCTTGAAATCCCATTTCTGCAATTCTGCCTTGCTCTCAAGTTATTTTCGGTGGTTCAACCCAAGTCATTTTTCCACATTAGGTGTCTTTGCCCATCCTGCAGGGCCATGAATTATAGGCTCCCTGAGATGCCCTGCTCAACTTCCCACTTTCGGAATTGGTCACAAAGCAGCGGGAAATTTTCAAGCCCTATTCTCCTTCTGAGAGCAAGCTTAGATTTGGGTCAATTCTAGATCAGCATTGGAAATTAGAGCACCAAGTGCCTGTCCAAATATATAGGCATCGTGTCTTATTCTTCCCCATTGAAGTTCATCCATGGAACGAATTCCAAGCTATAAGAAAGATGGTTTTGAACGTGCTGAGTTCCCCAAGTGGGGAAATTTTCAGGAAAGCGGCTGGAAGCTTGAACCCGAGCACCAGGATATGAGAAGATGAGGTGGCTTTTCATGTTTTTTCCCTGTCCAATGGGGTAGCATCCTGCGGCTGTCCCATGCATGTGTTCGCTGTAGGAAGGGTCGTCTGCATTTGGTGATTTCGGGTCCATGGAATCAGGGCAAGGCAGTGTTATTCTAGAAGGGCTGCATTTGCTGACTCATGCTCCCGAAGACTCTCAGAGCCACGAGTGTCCTCCATGAGGTCCCATCCTTCTGTGTGTTAATATATGCTCAAAACAACTTCAATCACAGCCCCTGAACGAAGTCTTGAAGAATTTATCTCTCACTCACTGCCTTTATTTTGCAGTTTGTTTTTCTCACGGGGTGTAGCTGATTGTCAGTGCTGTGTTGCTTGCTGCTGTGCATCCACTTGATTCTCTTCCAGAGAGACATCGATAAACTGTTTTTCAAATTCTGACCAGTTGTAAATAATCTTTTCTGGTGTGCAAAGTGGGCTGAGTTCAGTCCTTCGAGTTTTAGAGTAAGTTGTGTTCATTCCCTCTTTGGTCTATATAGAATAGTATCTGTGCTCATTGAAAACACCTGGCTTTTACTCACCTCAAGGGACCTTTGCGCTCCTACAGGCATAAGTGTGTTTGCTAAATCTGTAATTCTTTCTGTCGTCTGCCATTTCGTTCATGGGATGCAATTTTATATTCCACCTGTACCTCATCTCTTTTATAAACCACTATTTTCTAGGTGACTAAATTCGCTGAGAATGAGTGTAACTAAGAACACTCCGGTGGTGGCAAGGGGCATTATTTCACTCATTTCCTGGCTCACTAATATATCATTGTAGATAAGAATCACATATTCTTCATCCACGTTTTCCGTCCAAGGAAATTTAGATTGTATCCTAGTCGAGGCTTTTGTAAAGAGAGCAGAAGTCAACGTTGGGTTGCCTGTGTCCTGAGGATCTTTGGTTTTCCTGAAAATATACGTCCTTGAGTGGAAGTGTCCTATGCACTATAGCTTTGTTTCTTACATTATTTTCGAATACAGCATAGAGTTCGCCAGAGTGCTGATTTCAATTTGCCATCGCACATTCCACAAAATGTGGGTACGGTTTACCTCCACGCTACCCTGCATTTCTGGTCTTTACACTTTTCGTAGATGACCCTTTGTTTTGATTCGAAGTGATAGAACTATGTAGTGTTGATTTGCACCGAGCCCCTGCCTGGTTGCCCCAAAACGGTCTATTCCTCTATCCTGAATATATTCAGGATAAAGGCATACACCCCTTTTTCGACACAGGCATGGTTGAAGAAGTACTGCCACATTCTACCTCCTTACCAGGAGAGACCCATCTCCCTCTTGAAATCCCATTTCTGCAATTCTGCCTTGCTCTCAAGTTATTTTCCGTGGTTCAACCCAAGTCATTTTTCCACATTAGGTGTCTTTGCCCATCCTGCAGGGCCATGAATTATAGGCTCCCTGAGATGCCCTGCTCAACTTCCCACTTTCGGAATTGGTCACAAAGCAGCGGGAAATTTTCAAGCCCTATTCTCCTTCTGAGAGCAAGCTTAGATTTGGGTCAATTCTAGATCAGCATTGGAAATTAGAGCACCAAGTGCCTGTCCAAATATATAGGCATCGTGTCTTATTCTTCCCCATTGCAGTTCATCCATGGAACGAATTCCAAGCTATAAGAGAGATGGTTTTGAACGTGCTGAGTTCCCCAAGTGTGGAAATTTTCAGGAAAGCGGCTGGAAGCTTGAACCCGAGCACCAGGATATGAGAAGATGAGGTGGCTTTTCATGTTTTTTCCCCGTCCAATGGGGTAGCATCCTGCGGCTCTCCCATGCATGTGTTCGCTGTAGGAAGGGTCGTCTGCATTTGGTGATTTCGGGTCCATGGAATCAGGGCAAGGCAGTGTTATTCTAGAAGGGCTGCATTTGCTGACTCATGCTCCCGAAGACTCTCAGAGCCACGAGTGTCCTCCATGAGGTCCCATCCTTCTGTGTGTTAATATATGCTCAAAACAACTTCAATCACAGCCCCTGAACGAAGTCGCAAAGAATTTATCTCTCACTCACTGCCTTTAGTTTGCAGTTTGTTTTTCTCACGTGGTGTAGCTGATTGTCAGTGCTGTGTTGCTTGCTGCTGTGCATCCACTTGATTTTCTTCCAGAGAGACATCGATAAACTCTTTTTCAAATTCTGACCAGTTGTAAATAATCTTTTCTGGTGTGCAAAGTGGGCTGAGTTCAGTCCTTCGAGTTTTAGAGTAAGTTGTGTTCATTCCCTCTTTGGTCTATATAGAATAGTATCTGTGCTCATTGAAAACACCTGGCTTTTACTCACCTCAAGGGACCTTTGCGCTCCTACAGGCATAAGTGTGTTTGCTAAATCTGTAATTCTTTCTGTCGTCTGCCATTTCGTTCATGGGATGCAATTTTATATTCCACCTGTACCTCATCTCTTTGATAAACCACTATTTTCTATGTGACTAAATTGGCTGAGAATGAGTGTAACTAAGAACACTCCAGTGGTGGCAAGGGGCGTTATTTCACTCATTTCCTGGCTCACTAATATATCATTGTAGATAAGAATCACATATTCTTCCTCCACGTTTTCCGTCCAAGGAAATTTAGATTGTATCCTAGTCGAGGCTTTTGTAAAGAGAGCAGAAGTCAACGTTGGGTTGCCTGTGTCCTGAGGATCTTTGGTTTTCCCGAAAATATACGTCCTTGAGTGGAAGTGTCCTATGCGCTATAGCTTTGTTTCTTACATTATTTTCGAATACAGCATAGAGTTCGCCAGAGTGCTGATTTCAATTTGCCATCCCACATTCCACAAAATGTGGGTACGGTTTACCTCCACGCTACCCTGCATTTCTGGTCTTTACACTTTTCGTAGATGACCCTTTGTTTTGATTCGAAGTGATAGAACTATGTAGTGTTGATTTGCACCGAGCCCCTGCCTGGTTGCCCCAAAACGGTCTATGCCTCTATCCTGAATATATTCAGGATAAAGGCATACACCCCTTTTTCGACACAGGCATGGTTGAAGAAGTACTGCCACATTCTAGCTCCTTACCAGGCGAGACCCATCTCCCTCTTGAAATCCCATTTCTGCAATTCTGCCTTGCTCTCAAGTTATTTTCCGTGGTTCAACCCAAGTCATTTTTCCACATTAGGTGTCTTTGCCCATCCTGCAGGGCCATGAATTATAGGCTCCCTGAGATGCCCTGCTCAACTTCCCACTTTCGGAATTGGTCACAAAGCAGCGGGAAATTTTCAAGCCCTATTCTCCTTCTGAGAGCAAGCTTAGATTTGGGTCAATTCTAGATCAGCATTGGAAATTAGAGCACCAAGTGCCTGTCCAAATATATAGGCATCGTGTCTTATTCTTCCCCATTGAAGTTCATCCATGGAACGAATTCCAAGCTATAAGAAAGATGGTTTTGAACGTGCTGAGTTCCCCAAGTGGGGAAATTTTCAGGAAAGCGGCTGGAAGCTTGAACCCGAGCACCAGGATATGAGAAGATGAGGTGGCTTTTCATGTTTTTTCCCTGTCCAATGGGGTAGCATCCTGCGGCTCTCCCATGCATGTGTTCGCTGTAGGAAGGGTCGTCTGCATTTGGTGATTTCGGGTCCATGGAATCAGGGCAAGGCAGTGTTATTCTAGAAGGGCTGCAGTTGCTGACTCATGCTCCCGAAGACTCTCAGAGCCACGAGTGTCCTCCATGAGGTCCCATCCTTCTGTGTGTTAATATATGCTCAAAACAACTTCAATCACAGCCCCTGAACGAAGTCGCAAAGAATTTATCTCTCACTCACTGCCTTTATTTTGCAGTTTGTTTTTCTCACGGGGTGTAGCTGATTGTCAGTGCTGTGTTGCTTGCTGCTGTGCATCCACTTGATTCTCTTCCAGAGAGACATCGATAAACTGTTTTTCAAATTCTGACCAGTTGTAAATAATCTTTTCTGGTGTGCAAAGTGGGCTGAGTTCAGTCCTTCGAGTTTTAGAGTAAGTTGTGTTCATTCCCTCTTTGGTCTATATAGAATAGTATCTGTGCTCATTGAAAACACCTGGCTTTTACTCACCTCAAGGGACCTTTGCGCTCCTACAGGCATAAGTGTGTTTGCTAAATCTGTAATTCTTTCTGTTGTCTGCCATTTCGTTCATGGGATGCAATTTTATATTCCACCTGTACCTCATCTCTTTTATAAACCACTATTTTCTGGGTGACTAAATTCGCTGAGAATGAGTGTAACTAAGAACACTCCGGTGGTGGCAAGGGGCGTTATTTCACTCATTTCCTGGCTCACTAATATATCATTGTAGATAAGAATCACATATTCTTCATCCACGTTTTCCGTCCAAGGAAATTTAGATTGTATCCTAGTCGAGGCTTTTGTAAAGAGAGCAGAAGTCAAAGTTGGGTTGCCTGTGTCCTGAGGATCTTTGGTTTTCCCGAAAATATACGTCCTTGAGTGGAAGTGTCCTATGCGCTATAGCTTTGTTTCTTACATTATTTTCGAATACAGCATAGAGTTCGCCAGAGTGCTGATTTCAATTTGCCATCCCACATTCCACAAAATGTGGGTACGGTTTACCTCCACGCTACCCTGCATTTCTGGTCTTTACACTTTTCGTAGATGACCCTTTGTTTTGATTCGAAGTGATAGAACTATGTAGTGTTGATTTGCACCGAGCCCCTGCCTGGTTGCCCCAAAACGGTCTATGCCTCTATCCTGAATATATTCAGGATAAAGGCATACACCCCTTTTTCGACACAGGCATGGTTGAAGAAGTACTGCCCCATTCTAGCTCCTTACCAGGCGAGACCCATCTCCCTCTTGAAATCCCATTTCTGCAATTCTGCCTTGCTCTCAAGTTATTTTCCGTGGTTCAACCCAAGTCATTTTTCCACATTAGGTGTCTTTGCCCATCCTGCAGGGCCATGAATTATAGGCTCCCTGAGATGCCCTGCTCAACTTCCCACTTTCGGAATTGGTCACAAAGCAGCGGGAAATTTTCAAGCCCTATTCTCCTTCTGAGAGCAAGCTTAGATTTGGGTCAATTCTAGATCAGCATTGGAAATTAGAGCACCAAGTGCCTGTCCAAATATATAGGCATCGTGTCTTATTCTTCCCCATTGAAGTTCATCCATGGAACGAATTCCAAGCTATAAGAAAGATGGTTTTGAACGTGCTGAGTTCCCCAAGTGGGGAAATTTTCAGGAAAGCGGCTGGAAGCTTGAACCCGAGCACCAGGATATGAGAAGATGAGGTGGCTTTTCATGTTTTTTCCCTGTCCAATGGGGTAGCATCCTGCGGCTCTCCCATGCATGTGTTCGCTGTAGGAAGGGTCGTCTGCATTTGGTGATTTCGGGTCCATGGAATCAGGGCAAGGCAGTGTTATTCTAGAAGGGCTGCAGTTGCTGACTCATGCTCCCGAAGACTCTCAGAGCCACGAGTGTCCTCCATGAGGTCCCATCCTTCTGTGTGTTAATATATGCTCAAAACAACTTCAATCACAGCCCCTGAACGAAGTCGCAAAGAATTTATCTCTCACTCACTGCCTTTATTTTGCAGTTTGTTTTTCTCACGGGGTGTAGCTGATTGTCAGTGCTGTGTTGCTTGCTGCTGTGCATCCACTTGATTCTCTTCCAGAGAGACATCGATAAACTGTTTTTCAAATTCTGACCAGTTGTAAATAATCTTTTCTGGTGTGCAAAGTGGGCTGAGTTCAGTCCTTCGAGTTTTAGAGTAAGTTGTGTTCATTCCCTCTTTGGTCTATATAGAATAGTATCTGTGCTCATTGAAAACACCTGGCTTTTACTCACCTCAAGGGACCTTTGCGCTCCTACAGGCATAAGTGTGTTTGCTAAATCTGTAATTCTTTCTGTCGTCTGCCATTTCGTTCATGGGATGCAATTTTATATTCCACCTGTACCTCATCTCTTTTATAAACCACTATTTTCTGGGTGACTAAATTCGCTGAGAATGAGTGTAACTAAGAACACTCCGGTGGTGGCAAGGGGCGTTATTTCACTCATTTCCTGGCTCACTAATATATCATTGTAGATAAGAATCACATATTCTTCATCCACGTTTTCCGTCCAAGGAAATTTAGATTGTATCCTAGTCGAGGCTTTTGTAAAGAGAGCAGAAGTCAAAGTTGGGTTGCCTGTGTCCTGAGGATCTTTGGTTTTCCCGAAAATATACGTCCTTGAGTGGAAGTGTCCTATGCGCTATAGCTTTGTTTCTTACATTATTTTCGAATACAGCATAGAGTTCGCCAGAGTGCTGATTTCAATTTGCCATCCCACATTCCACAAAATGTGGGTACGGTTTACCTCCACGCTACCCTGCATTTCTGGTCTTTACACTTTTCGTAGATGACCCTTTGTTTTGATTCGAAGTGATAGAACTATGTAGTGTTGATTTGCACCGAGCCCCTGCCTGGTTGCCCCAAAACGGTCTATGCCTCTATCCTGAATATATTCAGGATAAAGGCATACACCCCTTTTTCGACACAGGCATGGTTGAAGAAGTACTGCCCCATTCTAGCTCCTTACCAGGCGAGACCCATCTCCCTCTTGAAATCCCATTTCTGCAATTCTGCCTTGCTCTCAAGTTATTTTCCGTGGTTCAACCCAAGTCATTTTTCCACATTAGGTGTCTTTGCCCATCCTGCAGGGCCATGAATTATAGGCTCCCTGAGATGCCCTGCTCAACTTCCCACTTTCGGAATTGGTCACAAAGCAGCGGGAAATTTTCAAGCCCTATTCTCCTTCTGAGAGCAAGCTTAGATTTGGGTCAATTCTAGATCAGCATTGGAAATTAGAGCACCAAGTGCCTGTCCAAATATATAGGCATCGTGTCTTATTCTTCCCCATTGAAGTTCATCCATGGAACGAATTCCAAGCTATAAGAAAGATGGTTTTGAACGTGCTGAGTTCCCCAAGTGGGGAAATTTTCAGGAAAGCGGCTGGAAGCTTGAACCCGAGCACCAGGATATGAGAAGATGAGGTGGCTTTTCATGTTTTTTCCCTGTCCAATGGGGTAGCATCCTGCGGCTCTCCCATGCATGTGTTCGCTGTAGGAAGGGTCGTCTGCATTTGGTGATTTCGGGTCCATGGAATCAGGGCAAGGCAGTGTTATTCTAGAAGGGCTGCAGTTGCTGACTCATGCTCCCGAAGACTCTCAGAGCCACGAGTGTCCTCCATGAGGTCCCATCCTTCTGTGTGTTAATATATGCTCAAAACAACTTCAATCACAGCCCCTGAACGAAGTCGCAAAGAATTTATCTCTCACTCACTGCCTTTAGTTTGCAGTTTGTTTTTCTCACGGGGTGTAGCTGATTGTCAGTGCTGTGTTGCTTGCTGCTGTGCATCCACTTGATTCTCTTCCAGAGAGACATCGATAAACTGTTTTTCAAATTCTGACCAGTTGTAAATAATCTTTTCTGGTGTGCAAAGTGGGCTGAGTTCAGTCCTTCGAGTTTTAGAGTAAGTTGTGTTCATTCCCTCTTTGGTCTATATAGAATAGTATCTGTGCTCATTGAAAACACCTGGCTTTTACTCACCTCAAGGGACCTTTGCGCTCCTACAGGCATAAGTGTGTTTGCTAAATCTGTAATTCTTTCTGTCGTCTGCCATTTCGTTCATGGGATGCAATTTTATATTCCACCTGTACCTCATCTCTTTGATAAACCACTATTTTCTGGGTGACTAAATTCGCTGAGAATGAGTGTAACTAAGAACACTCCGGTGGTGGCAAGGGGCGTTATTTCACTCATTTCCTGGCTCACTAATATATCATTGTAGATAAGAATCACATATTCTTCATCCACGTTTTCCGTCCAAGGAAATTTAGATTGTATCCTAGTCGAGGCTTTTGTAAAGAGAGCAGAAGTCAAAGTTGGGTTGCCTGTGTCCTGAGGATCTTTGGTTTTCCCGAAAATATACGTCCTTGAGTGGAAGTGTCCTATGCGCTATAGCTTTGTTTCTTACATTATTTTCGAATACAGCATAGAGTTCGCCAGAGTGCTGATTTCAATTTGCCATCCCACATTCCACAAAATGTGGGTACGGTTTACCTCCACGCTACCCTGCATTTCTGGTCTTTACACTTTTCGTAGATGACCCTTTGTTTTGATTCGAAGTGATAGAACTATGTAGTGTTGATTTGCACCGAGCCCCTGCCTGGTTGCCCCAAAACGGTCTATGCCTCTATCCTGAATATATTCAGGATAAAGGCATACACCCCTTTTTCGACACAGGCATGGTTGAAGAAGTACTGCCCCATTCTACCTCCTTACCAGGCGAGACCCATCTCCCTCTTGAAATCCCATTTCTGCAATTCTGCCTTGCTCTCAAGTTATTTTCCGTGGTTCAACCCAAGTCATTTTTCCACATTAGGTGTCTTTGCCCATCCTGCAGGGCCATGAATTATAGGCTCCCTGAGATGCCCTGCTCAACTTCCCACTTTCGGAATTGGTCACAAAGCAGCGGGAAATTTTCAAGCCCTATTCTCCTTCTGAGAGCAAGCTTAGATTTGGGTCAATTCTAGATCAGCATTGGAAATTAGAGCACCAAGTGCCTGTCCAAATATATAGGCATCGTGTCTTATTCTTCCCCATTGAAGTTCATCCATGGAACGAATTCCAAGCTATAAGAAAGATGGTTTTGAACGTGCTGAGTTCCCCAAGTGGGGAAATTTTCAGGAAAGCGGCTGGAAGCTTGAACCCGAGCACCAGGATATGAGAAGATGAGGTGGCTTTTCATGTTTTTTCCCTGTCCAATGGGGTAGCATCCTGCGGCTGTCCCATGCATGTGTTCGCTGTAGGAAGGGTCGTCTGCATTTGGTGATTTCGGGTCCATGGAATCAGGCCAAGGCAGTGTTATTCTAGAAAGGCTGCAGTTGCTGACTCATGCTCCCGAAGACTCTCAGAGCCACGAGTGTCCTCCATGAGGTCCCATCCTTCTGTGTGTTAATATATGCTCAAAACAACTTCAATCACAGCCCCTGAACGAAGTCGCAAAGAATTTATCTCTCACTCACTGCCTTTATTTTGCAGTTTGTTTTTCTCACGGGGTGTAGCTGATTGTCAGTGCTGTGTTGCTTGCTGCTGTGCATCCACTTGATTCTCTTCCAGAGAGACATCGATAAACTGTTTTTCAAATTCTGACCAGTTGTAAATAATCTTTTCTGGTGTGCAAAGTGGGCTGAGTTCAGTCCTTCGAGTTTTAGAGTAAGTTGTGTTCATTCCCTCTTTGGTCTATATAGAATAGTATCTGTGCTCATTGAAAACACCTGGCTTTTACTCACCTCAAGGGACCTTTGCGCTCCTACAGGCATAAGTGTGTTTGCTAAATCTGTAATTCTTTCTATCGTCTGCCATTTCGTTCATGGGATGCAATTTTATATTCCACCTGTACCTCATCTCTTTTATAAACCACTATTTTCTGGGTGACTAAATTCGCTGAGAATGAGTGTAACTAAGAACACTCCGGTGGTGGCAAGGGGCGTTATTTCACTCATTTCCTGGCTCACTAATATATCATTGTAGATAAGAATCACATATTCTTCATCCACGTTTTCCGTCCAAGGAAATTTAGATTGTATCCTAGTCGAGGCTTTTGTAAAGAGAGCAGAAGTCAACGTTGGGTTGCCTGTGTCCTGAGGATCTTTGGTTTTCCCGAAAATATACGTCCTTGAGTGGAAGTGTCCTATGCGCTATAGCTTTGTTTCTTACATTATTTTCGAATACAGCATAGAGTTCGCCAGAGTGCTGATTTCAATTTGCCATCCCACATTCCACAAAATGTGGGTACGGTTTACCTCCACGCTACCCTGCATTTCTGGTCTTTACACTTTTCGTAGATGACCCTTTGTTTTGATTCGAAGTGATAGAACTATGTAGTGTTGATTTGCACCGAGCCCCTGCCTGGTTGCCCCAAAACGGTCTATGCCTCTATCCTGAATATATTCAGGATAAAGGCATACACCCCTTTTTCGACACAGGCATGGTTGAAGAAGTACTGCCACATTCTAGCTCCTTACCAGGCGAGACCCATCTCCCTCTTGAAATCCCATTTCTGCAATTCTGCCTTGCTCTCAAGTTATTTTCCGTGGTTCAACCCAAGTCATTTTTCCACATTAGGTGTCTTTGCCCATCCTGCAGGGCCATGAATTATAGGCTCCCTGAGATGCCCTGCTCAACTTCCCACTTTCGGAATTGGTCACAAAGCAGCGGGAAATTTTCAAGCCCTATTCTCCTTCTGAGAGCAAGCTTAGATTTGGGTCAATTCTAGATCAGCATTGGAAATTAGAGCACCAAGTGCCTGTCCAAATATATAGGCATCGTGTCTTATTGTTCCCCATTGCAGTTCATCCATGGAACGAATTCCAAGCTATAAGAAAGATGGTTTTGAACGTGCTGAGTTCCCCAAGTGGGGAAATTTTCAGGAAAGCGGCTGGAAGCTTGAACCCGAGCACCAGGATATGAGAAGATGAGGTGGCTTTTCATGTTTTTTCCCTGTCCAATGGGGTAGCATCCTGCGGCTCTCCCATGCATGTGTTCGCTGTAGGAAGGGTCGTCTGCATTTGGTGATTTCGGGTCCATGGAATCAGGGCAAGGCAGTGTTATTCTAGAAGGGCTGCAGTTGCTGACTCATGCTCCCGAAGACTCTCAGAGCCACGAGTGTCCTCCATGAGGTCCCATCCTTCTGTGTGTTAATATATGCTCAAAACAACTTCAATCACAGCCCCTGAACGAAGTCGCAAAGAATTTATCTCTCACTCACTGCCTTTAGTTTGCAGTTTGTTTTTCTCACGGGGTGTAGCTGATTGTCAGTGCTGTGTTGCTTGCTGCTGTGCATCCACTTGATTCTCTTCCAGAGAGACATCGATAAACTGTTTTTCAAATTCTGACCAGTTGTAAATAATCTTTTCTGGTGTGCAAAGTGGGCTGAGTTCAGTCCTTCGAGTTTTAGAGTAAGTTGTGTTCATTCCCTCTTTGGTCTATATAGAATAGTATCTGTGCTCATTGAAAACACCTGGCTTTTACTCACCTCAAGGGACCTTTGCGCTCCTACAGGCATAAGTGTGTTTGCTAAATCTGTAATTCTTTCTATCGTCTGCCATTTCGTTCATGGGATGCAATTTTATATTCCACCTGTACCTCATCTCTTTTATAAACCACTATTTTCTGGGTGACTAAATTCGCTGAGAATGAGTGTAACTAAGAACACTCCGGTGGTGGCAAGGGGCGTTATTTCACTCATTTCCTGGCTCACTAATATATCATTGTAGATAAGAATCACATATTCTTCATCCACGTTTTCCGTCCAAGGAAATTTAGATTGTATCCTAGTCGAGGCTTTTGTAAAGAGAGCAGAAGTCAACGTTGGGTTGCCTGTGTCCTGAGGATCTTTGGTTTTCCTGAAAATATACGTCCTTGAGTGGAAGTGTCCTATGCGCTATAGCTTTGTTTCTTACATTATTTTCGAATACAGCATAGAGTTCGCCAGAGTGCTGATTTCAATTTGCCATCCCACATTCCACAAAATGTGGGTACGGTTTACCTCCACGCTACCCTGCATTTCTGGTCTTTACACTTTTCGTAGATGACCCTTTGTTTTGATTCGAAGTGATAGAACTATGTAGTGTTGATTTGCACCGAGCCCCTGCCTGGTTGCCCCAAAACGGTCTATGCCTCTATCCTGAATATATTCAGGATAAAGGCATACACCCCTTTTTCGACACAGGCATGGTTGAAGAAGTACTGCCACATTCTAGCTCCTTACCAGGCGAGACCCATCTCCCTCTTGAAATCCCATTTCTGCAATTCTGCCTTGCTCTCAAGTTATTTTTCGTGGTTCAACCCAAGTCATTTTTCCACATTAGGTGTCTTTGCCCATCCTGCAGGGCCATGAATTATAGGCTCCCTGAGATGCCCTGCTCAACTTCCCACTTTCGGAATTGGTCACAAAGCAGCGGGAAATTTTCAAGCCCTTTTCTCCTTCTGAGAGCAAGCTTAGATTTGGGTCAATTCTAGATCAGCATTGGAAATTAGAGCACCAAGTGCCTGTCCAAATATATAGGCATCGTGTCTTATTCTTCCCCATTGAAGTTCATCCATGGAACGTATTCCAAGCTATAAGAAAGATGGTTTTGAACGTGCTGAGTTCCCCAAGTGGGGAAATTTTCAGGAAAGCGGCTGGAAGCTTGAACCCGAGCACCAGGATATGAGAAGATGAGGTGGCTTTTCATGTTTTTTCCCTGTCCAATGGGGTAGCATCCTGCGGCTCTCCCATGCATGTGTTCGCTGTAGGAAGGGTCGTCTGCATTTGGTGATTTCGGGTCCATGGAATCAGGGCAAGGCAGTGTTTTTCTAGAAGGGCTGCATTTGCTGACTCATGCTCCCGAAGACTCTCAGAGCCACGAGTGTCCTCCATGAGGTCCCATCCTTCTGTGTGTTAATATATGCTCAAAACAACTTCAATCACAGCCCCTGAACGAAGTCGCAAAGAATTTATCTCTCACTCACTGCCTTTAGTTTGCAGTTTGTTTTTCTCACGGGGTGTAGCTGATTGTCAGTGCTGTGTTGCTTGCTGCTGTGCATCCACTTGATTCTCTTCCAGAGAGACATCGATAAACTGTTTTTCAAATTCTGACCAGTTGTAAATAATCTTTTCTGGTGTGCAAAGTGGGCTGAGTTCAGTCCTTCGAGTTTTAGAGTAAGTTGTGTTCATTCCCTCTTTGGTCTATATAGAATAGTATCTGTGCTCATTGAAAACACCTGGCTTTTACTCACCTCAAGGGACCTTTGCGCTCCTACAGGCATAAGTGTGTTTGCTAAATCTGTAATTCTTTCTGTCGTCTGCCATTTCGTTCATGGGATGCAATTTTATATTCCACCTGTACCTCATCTCTTTTATAAACCACTATTTTCTGGGTGACTAAATTCGCTGAGAATGAGTGTAACTAAGAACACTCCGGTGGTGGCAAGGGGCGTTATTTCACTCATTTCCTGGCTCACTAATATATCATTGTAGATAAGAATCACATATTCTTCATCCACGTTTTCCGTCCAAGGAAATTTAGATTGTATCCTAGTCGAGGCTTTTGTAAAGAGAGCAGAAGTCAACGTTGGGTTGCCTGTGTCCTGAGGATCTTTGGTTTTCCCGAAAATATACGTCCTTGAGTGGAAGTGTCCTATGCGCTATAGCTTTGTTTCTTACATTATTTTCGAATACAGCATAGAGTTCGCCAGAGTGCTGATTTCAATTTGCCATCCCACATTCCACAAAATGTGGGTACGGTTTACCTCCACGCTACCCTGCATTTCTGGTCTTTACACTTTTCGTAGATGACCCTTTGTTTTGATTCGAAGTGATAGAACTATGTAGTGTTGATTTGCACCGAGCCCCTGCCTGGTTGCCCCAAAACGGTCTATGCCTCTATCCTGAATATATTCAGGATAAAGGCATACACCCCTTTTTCGACACAGGCATGGTTGAAGAAGTACTGCCACATTCTAGCTCCTTACCAGGCGAGACCCATCTCCCTCTTGAAATCCCATTTCTGCAATTCTGCCTTGCTCTCAAGTTATTTTCCGTGGTTCAACCCAAGTCATTTTTCCACATTAGGTGTCTTTGCCCATCCTGCAGGGCCATGAATTATAGGCTCCCTGAGATGCCCTGCTCAACTTCCCACTTTCGGAATTGGTCACAAAGCAGCGGGAAATTTTCAAGCCCTATTCTCCTTCTGAGAGCAAGCTTAGATTTGGGTCAATTCTAGATCAGCATTGGAAATTAGAGCACCAAGTGCCTGTCCAAATATATAGGCATCGTGTCTTATTCTTCCCCATTGAAGTTCATCCATGGAACGAATTCCAAGCTATAAGAAAGATGTTTTTGAACGTGCTGAGTTCCCCAAGTGGGGAAATTTTCAGGAAAGCGGCTGGAAGCTTGAACCCGAGCACCAGGATATGAGAAGATGAGGTGGCTTTTCATGTTTTTTCCCTGTCCAATGGGGTAGCATCCTGCGGCTGTCCCATGCATGTGTTCGCTGTAGGAAGGGTCGTCTGCATTTGGTGATTTCGGGTCCATGGAATCAGGGCAAGGCAGTGTTATTCTAGAAGGGCTGCAGTTGCTGACTCATGCTCCCGAAGACTCTCAGAGCCACGAGTGTCCTCCATGAGGTCCCATCCTTCTGTGTGTTAATATATGCTCAAAACAACTTCAATCACAGCCCCTGAACGAAGTCGCAAAGAATTTATCTCTCACTCACTGCCTTTATTTTGCAGTTTGTTTTTCTCACGGGGTGTAGCTGATTGTCAGTGCTGTGTTGCTTGCTGCTGTGCATCCACTTGATTCTCTTCCAGAGAGACATCGATAAACTGTTTTTCAAATTCTGACCTGTTGTAAATAATCTTTTCTGGTGTGCAAAGTGGGCTGAGTTCAGTCCTTCGAGTTTTAGAGTAAGTTGTGTTCATTCCCTCTTTGGTCTATATAGAATAGTATCTGTGCTCATTGAAAACACCTGGCTTTTACTCACCTCAAGGGACCTTTGCGCTCCTACAGGCATAAGTGTGTTTGCTAAATCTGTAATTCTTTCTGTCGTCTGCCATTTCGTTCATGGGATGCAATTTTATATTCCACCTGTACCTCATCTCTTTTATAAACCACTATTTTCTGGGTGACTAAATTCGCTGAGAATGAGTGTAACTAAGAACACTCCGGTGGTGGCAAGGGGCGTTATTTCACTCATTTCCTGGCTCACTAATATATCATTGTAGATAAGAATCACATATTCTTCATCCACGTTTTCCGTCCAAGGAAATTTAGATTGTAACCTAGTCGAGGCTTTTGTAAAGAGAGCAGAAGTCAACGTTGGGTTGCCTGTGTCCTGAGGATCTTTGGTTTTCCTGAAAATATACGTCCTTGAGTGGAAGTGTCCTATGCGCTATAGCTTTGTTTCTTACATTATTTTCGAATACAGCATAGAGTTCGCCAGAGTGCTGATTTCAATTTGCCATCCCACATTCCACAAAATGTGGGTACGGTTTACCTCCACGCTACCCTGCATTTCTGGTCTTTACACTTTTCGTAGATGACCCTTTGTTTTGATTCGAAGTGATAGAACTATGTAGTGTTGATTTGCACCGAGCCCCTGCCTGGTTGCCCCAAAACGGTCTATGCCTCTATCCTGAATATATTCAGGATAAAGGCATACACCCCTTTTTCGACACAGGCATGGTTGAAGAAGTACTGCCACATTCTAGCTCCTTACCAGGCGAGACCCATCTCCCTCTTGAAATCCCATTTCTGCAATTCTGCCTTGCTCTCAAGTTATTTTTCGTGGTTCAACCCAAGTCGTTTTTCCACATTAGGTGTCTTTGCCCATCCTCCAGGGCCATGAATTATAGGCTCCCTGAGATGCCCTGCTCAACTTCCCACTTTCGGAATTGGTCACAAAGCAGCGGGAAATTTTCAAGCCCTTTTCTCCTTCTGAGAGCAAGCTTAGATTTGGGTCAATTCTAGATCAGCATTGGAAATTAGAGCACCAAGTGCCTGTCCAAATATATAGGCATCGTGTCTTATTCTTCCCCATTGAAGTTCATCCATGGAACGTATTCCAAGCTATAAGAAAGATGGTTTTGAACGTGCTGAGTACCCCAAGTGGGGAAATTTTCAGGAAAGCGGCTGGAAGCTTGAACCCGAGCACCAGGATATGAGAAGATGAGGTGGCTTTTCATGTTTTTTCCCTGTCCAATGGGGTAGCATCCTGCGGCTCTCCCATGCATGTGTTCGCTGTAGGAAGGGTCGTCTGCATTTGGTGATTTCGGGTCCATGGAATCAGGGCAAGGCAGTGTTTTTCTAGAAGGGCTGCATTTGCTGACTCATGCTCCCGAAGACTCTCAGAGCCACGAGTGTCCTCCATGAGGTCCCATCCTTCTGTGTGTTAATATATGCTCAAAACAACTTCAATCACAGCCCCTGAACGAAGTCGCAAAGAATTTATCTCTCACTCACTGCCTTTAGTTTGCAGTTTGTTTTTCTCACGGGGTGTAGCTGATTGTCAGTGCTGTGTTGCTTGCTGCTGTGCATCCACTTGATTCTCTTCCAGAGAGACATCGATAAACTGTTTTTCAAATTCTGACCAGTTGTAAATAATATTTTCTGGTGTGCAAAGTGGGCTGAGTTCAGTCCTTCGAGTTTTAGAGTAAGTTGTGTTCATTCCCTCTTTGGTCTATATAGAATAGTATCTGTGCTCATTGAAAACACCTGGCTTTTACTCACCTCAAGGGACCTTTGCGCTCCTACAGGCATAAGTGTGTTTGATAAATCTGTAATTCTTTCTGTCGTCTGCCATTTCGTTCATGGGATGCAATTTTATATTCCACCTGTACCTCATCTCTTTTATAAACCACTATTTTCTGGGTGACTAAATTCGCTGAGAATGAGTGTAACTAAGAACACTCCGGTGGTGGCAAGGGGCGTTATTTCACTCATTTCCTGGCTCACTAATATATCATTGTAGATAAGAATCACATATTCTTCATCCACGTTTTCCGTCCAAGGAAATTTAGATTGTATCCTAGTCGAGGCTTTTGTAAAGAGAGCAGAAGTCAACGTTGGGTTGCCTGTGTCCTGAGGATCTTTGGTTTTCCTGAAAATATACGTCCTTGAGTGGAAGTGTCCTATGCGCTATAGCTTTGTTTCTTACATTATTTTCGAATACAGCATAGAGTTCGCCAGAGTGCTGATTTCAATTTGCCATCCCACATTCCACAAAATGTGGGTACGGTTTACCTCCACGCTACCCTGCATTTCTGGTCTTTACACTTTTTGTAGATGACCCTTTGTTTTGATTCGAAGTGATAGAACTATGTAGTGTTGATTTGCACCGAGCCCCTGCCTGGTTGCCCCAAAACGGTCTATGCCTCTATCCTGAATATATTCAGGATAAAGGCATACACCCCTTTTTCGACACAGGCATGGTTGAAGAAGTACTGCCACATTCTAGCTCCTTACCAGGCGAGACCCATCTCCCTCTTGAAATCCCATTTCTGCAATTCTGCCTTGCTCTCAAGTTATTTTCCGTGGTTCAACCCAAGTCATTTTTCCACATTAGGTGTCTTTACCCATCCTGCAGGGCCATGAATTATAGGCTCCCTGAGATGCCCTGCTCAACTTCCCACTTTCGGAATTGGTCACAAAGCAGCGGGAAATTTTCAAGCCCTTTTCTCCTTCTGAGAGCAAGCTTAGATTTGGGTCAATTCTAGATCAGCATTGGAAATTAGAGCACCAAGTGCCTGTCCAAATATATAGGCATCGTGTCTTATTCTTCCCCATTGAAGTTCATCCATGGAACGAATTCCAAGCTATAAGAAAGATGGTTTTGAACGTGCTGAGTTCCCCAAGTGGGGAAATTTTCAGGAAAGCGGCTGGAAGCTTGAACCCGAGCACCAGGATATGAGAAGATGAGGTGGCTTCTCATGTTTTTTCCCTGTCCAATGGGGTAGCATCCTGCGGCTGTCCCATGCATGTGTTCGCTGTAGGAAGGGTCGTCTGCATTTGGTGATTTCGGGTCCATGGAATCAGGGCAAGGCAGTGTTATTCTAGAAGGGCTGCCTTTGCTGACTCATGCTCACGAAGACTCTTCGAGCCACGAGTGTCCTCCATGAGGTCCCAGCCTTCTGTGTGTTAATATATGCTCGAAACAACTTCAATCACAGCCCCTGAACGAAGTCTCGAAGAATTTATCTCTCACTCACTGCCTTTAGTTTGCAGTTTGTTTTTCTCACGGGGTGTAGCTGATTGTCAGTGCTGTGTTGCTTGCTGCTGTGCATCCACTTGATTCTCTTCCAGAGAGACATCGATAAACTGTTTTTCAAATTCTGACCAGTTGTAAATAATCTTTTCTGGTGTGCAAAGTGGGCTGAGTTCAGTCCTACGAGTTTTAGAGTAAGTTGTGTTCATTCCCTCTTTGGTCTATATAGAATAGTATCTGTGCTCATTGAAAACACCTGGCTTTTACTCACCTCAAGGGACCTTTGCGCTCCTACAGGCATAAGTGTGTTTGCTAAATCTGTAATTCTTTCTGTCGTCTGCCATTTCGTTCATGGGATGCAATTTTATATTCCACCTGTACCTCATCTCTTTTATAAACCACTATTTTCTGGGTGACTAAATTCGCTGAGAATGAGTGTAACTAAGAACACTCCGGTGGTGGCAAGGGGCGTTATTTCACTCATTTCCTGGCTCACTAATATATCATTGTAGATAAGAATCACATATTCTTCATCCACGTTTTCCGTCCAAGGAAATTTAGATTGTATCCTAGTCGAGGCTTTTGTAAAGAGAGCAGAAGTAAACGTTGGGTTGCCTGTGTCCTGAGGATCTTTGGTTTTCCTGAAAATATACGTCCTTGAGTGGAAGTGTCCGATGCGCTATAGCTTTGTTTCTTACATTATTTTCGAAAACAGCATAGAGTTCGCCAGAGTGCTGATTTCAATTTGCCATCCCACATTCCACAAAATGTGGGTACGGTTTACCTCCACGCTACCCTGCATTTCTGGTCTTTACACTTTTCGTAGATGACCCTTTGTTTTGATTCGAAGTGATAGAACTATGTAGTGTTGATTTGCACCGAGCCCCTGCCTGGTTGCCCCAAAACGGTCTATGCCTCTATCCTGAATATATTCAGGATAAAGGCATACACCCCTTTTTCGACACAGGCATGGTTGAAGAAGTACTGCCACATTCTAGCTCCTTACCAGGCGAGACCCATCTCCCTCTTGAAATCCCATTTCTGCAATTCTGCCTTGCTCTCAAGTTATTTTCCGTGGTTCAACCCAAGTCATTTTTCCACATTAGGTGTCTTTGCCCATCCTGCAGGGCCATGAATTATAGGCTCCCTGAGATGCCCTGCTCAACTTCCCACTTTCGGAATTGGTCACAAAGCAGCGGGAAATTTTCAAGCCCTTTTCTCCTTCTGAGAGCAAGCTTAGATTTGGGTCAATTCTAGATCAGCATTGGAAATTAGAGCACCAAGTGCCTGTCCAAATATATAGGCATCGTGTCTTATTCTTCCCCATTGAAGTTCATCCATGGAACGAATTCCAAGCTATAAGAAAGATGGTTTTGAACGTGCTGAGTTCCCCAAGTGGGGAAATTTTCAGGAAAGCGGCTGGAGGCTTGAACCCGAGCACCAGGATATGAGAAGATGAGGTGGCTTTTCATGTTTTTTCCCTGTCCAATGGGGTAGCATCCTGCGGCTCTCCCATGCATGTGTTCGCTGTAGGAAGGGTCGTCTGCATTTGGTGATTTCGGGTCCATGGAATCAGGGCAAGGCAGTGTTATTCTAGAAGGGCTGCATTTGCTGACTCATGCTCCCGAAGACTCTCAGAGCCACGAGTGTCCTCCATGAGGTCCCATCCTTCTGTGTGTTAATATATGCTCAAAACAACTTCAATCACAGCCCCTGAACGAAGTCGCAAAGAATTTATCTCTCACTCACTGCCTTTAGTTTGCAGTTTGTTTTTCTCACGGGGTGTAGCTGATTGTCAGTGCTGTGTTGCTTGCTGCTGTGCATCCACTTGATTCTGTTCCAGAGAGACATCGATAAACTGTTTTTCAAATTCTGACCAGTTGTAAATAATCTTTTCTGGTGTGCAAAGTGGGCTGAGTTCAGTCCTTCGAGTTTTAGAGTAAGTTGTGTTCATTCCCTCTTTGGTCTATATAGAATAGTATCTGTGCTCATTGAAAACACCTGGCTTTTACTCACCTCAAGGGACCTTTGCGCTCCTACAGGCATAAGTGTGTTTGCTAAATCTGTAATTCTTTCTGTCGTCTGCCATTTCGTTCATGGGATGCAATTTTATATTCCACCTGTACCTCATCTCTTTTATAAACCACTATTTTCTGGGTGACTAAATTCGCTGAGAATGAGTGTAACTAAGAACACTCCGGTGGTGGCAAGGGGCGTTATTTCACTCATTTCCTGGCTCACTAATATATCATTGTAGATAAGAATCACATATTCTTCATCCACGTTTTCCGTCCAAGGAAATTTAGATTGTATCCTAGTCGAGGCTTTTGTAAAGAGAGCAGAAGTAAACGTTGGGTTGCCTGTGTCCTGAGGATCTTTGGTTTTCCTGAAAATATACGTCCTTGAGTGGAAGTGTCCGATGCGCTATAGCTTTGTTTCTTACATTATTTTCGAAAACAGCATAGAGTTCGCCAGAGTGCTGATTTCAATTTGCCATCCCACATTCCACAAAATGTGGGTACGGTTTACCTCCACGCTACCCTGCATTTCTGGTCTTTACACTTTTCGTAGATGACCCTTTGTTTTGATTCGAAGTGATAGAACTATGTAGTGTTGATTTGCACCGAGCCCCTGCCTGGTTGCCCCAAAACGGTCTATGCCTCTATCCTGAATATATTCAGGATAAAGGCATACACCCCTTTTTCGACACAGGCATGGTTGAAGAAGTACTGCCACATTCTAGCTCCTTACCAGGCGAGACCCATCTCCCTCTTGAAATCCCATTTCTGCAATTCTGCCTTGCTCTCAAGTTATTTTCCGTGGTTCAACCCAAGTCATTTTTCCACATTAGGTGTCTTTGCCCATCCTGCAGGGCCATGAATTATAGGCTCCCTGAGATGCCCTGCTCAACTTCCCACTTTCGGAATTGGTCACAAAGCAGCGGGAAATTTTCAAGCCCTTTTCTCCTTCTGAGAGCAAGCTTAGATTTGGGTCAATTCTAGATCAGCATTGGAAATTAGAGCACCAAGTGCCTTTCCAAATATAAAGGCATCGTGTCTTATTCTTCCCCATTGAAGTTCATCCATGGAACGAATTCCAAGCTATAAGAAAGATGGTTTTGAACGTGCTGAGTTCCCCAAGTGGGGAAATTTTCAGGAAAGCGGCTGCAAGCTTGAACCCGAGCACCAGGATATGAGAAGATGAGGTGGCTTTTCATGTTTTTTCCCTGTCCAATGGGGTAGCATCCTGCGGCTCTCCCATGCATGTGTTCGCTGTAGGAAGGGTCGTCTGCATTTGGTGATTTCGGGTCCATGGAATCAGGGCAAGGCAGTGTTATTCTAGAAGGGCTGCATTTGCTGACTCATGCTCCCGAAGACTCTCAGAGCCACGAGTGTCCTCCATGAGGTCCCATCCTTCTGTGTGTTAATATATGCTCAAAACAACTTCAATCACAGCCCCTGAACGAAGTCGCAAAGAATTTATCTCTCACTCACTGCCTTTAGTTTGCAGTTTGTTTTTCTCACGGGGTGTAGCTGATTGTCAGTGCTGTGTTGCTTGCTGCTGTGCATCCACTTGATTCTCTTCCAGAGAGACATCGATAAACTGTTTTTCAAATTCTGACCAGTTGTAAATAATCTTTTCTGGTGTGCAAAGTGGGCTGAGTTCAGTCCTTCGAGTTTTAGAGTAAGTTGTGTTCATTCCCTCTTTGGTCTATATAGAATAGTATCTGTGCTCATTGAAAACACCTGGCTTTTACTCACCTCAAGGGACCTTTGCGCTCCTACAGGCATAAGTGTGTTTGCTAAATCTGTAATTCTTTCTGTCGTCTGCCATTTCGTTCATGGGATGCAATTTTATATTCCACCTGTACCTCATCTCTTTTATAAACCACTATTTTCTAGGTGACTAAATTGGCTGAGAATGAGTGTAACTAAGAACACTCCGGTGGTGGCAAGGGGCGTTATTTCACTCATTTCCTGGCTCACTAATATATCATTGTAGATAAGAATCACATATTCTTCATCCACGTTTTCCGTCCAAGGAAATTTAGATTGTATCCTAGTCGAGGCTTTTGTAAAGAGAGCAGAAGTAAACGTTGGGTTGCCTGTGTCCTGAGGATCTTTGGTTTTCCCGAAAATATACGTCCTTGAGTGGAAGTGTCCTATGCGCTATAGCTTTGTTTCTTACATTATTTTCGAATACAGCATAGAGTTCGCCAGAGTGCTGATTTCAATTTGCCATCCCACATTCCACAAAATGTGGGTACGGTTTACCTCCACGCTACCCTGCATTTCTGGTCTTTACACTTTTCGTAGATGACCCTTTGTTTTGATTCGAAGTGATAGAACTATGTAGTGTTGATTTGCACCGAGCCCCTGCCTGGTTGCCCCAAAACGGTCTATGCCTCTATCCTGAATATATTCAGGATAAAGGCATACACCCCTTTTTCGACACAGGCATGGTTGAAGAAGTACTGCCACATTCTAGCTCCTTACCAGGCGAGACCCATCTCCCTCTTGAAATCCCATTTCTGCAATTCTGCCTTGCTCTCAAGTTATTTTCCGTGGTTCAACCCAAGTCATTTTTCCACATTAGGTGTCTTTGCCCATCCTGCAGGGCCATGAATTCTAGGCTCCCTGAGATGCCCTGCTCAACTTCCCACTTTCGGAATTGGTCACAAAGCAGCGGGAAATTTTCAAGCCCTATTCTCCTTCTGAGAGCAAGCTTAGATTTGGGTCAATTCTAGATCAGCATTGGAAATTAGAGCACCAAGTGCCTGTCCAAATATATAGGCATCGTGTCTTATTCTTCCCCATTGAAGTTCATCCATGGAACGAATTCCAAGCTATAAGAAAGATGGTTTTGAACGTGCTGAGTTCCCCAAGTGGGGAAATTTTCAGGAAAGCGGCTGGAAGCTTGAACCCGAGCACCAGGATATGAGAAGATGAGGTGGCTTTTCATGTTTTTTCCCTGTCCAATGGGGTAGCATCCTGCGGCTCTCCCATGCATGTGTTCGCTGTAGGAAGGGTCGTCTGCATTTGGTGATTTCGGGTCCATGGAATCAGGGCAAGGCAGTGTTATTCTGGAAGGGCTGCAGTTGCTGACTCATGCTCCCGAAGACTCTCAGAGCCACGAGTGTCCTCCATGAGGTCCCATCCTTCTGTGTGTTAATATATGCTCAAAACAACTTCAATCACAGCCCCTGAACGAAGTCGCAAAGAATTTATCTCTCACTCACTGCCTTTATTTTGCAGTTTGTTTTTCTCACGGGGTGTAGCTGATTGTCAGTGCTGTGTTGCTTGCTGCTGTGCATCCACTTGATTCTCTTCCAGAGAGACATCGATAAACTGTTTTTCAAATTCTGACCAGTTGTAAATAATATTTTCTGGTGTGTAAAGTGGGCTGAGTTCAGTCCTTTGCGGTTTAGAGTAAGGTGTGTTCATTCCCTCTTTGGTCTATATAGAATAGTATCTGGGCTCATTGAAAACACCTGGCTTTTACTCACCTCAAGGGACCTTTGCGCTCCTACAGGCATAAGTGTGTTTGCTAAATCTGTAATTCTTTCTGTCGTCTGCCATTTCGTTCATGGGATGCAATTTTATATTCCACCTGTACCTCATCTCTTTTATAAACCACTATTTTCTGGGTGACTAAATTCGCTGAGAATGAGTGTAACTAAGAACACTCCGGTGGTGGCAAGGGGCGTTATTTCACTCATTTCCTGGCTCACTAATATATCATTGTAGATAAGAATCACATATTCTTCATCCACGTTTTCCGTCCAAGGAAATTTAGATTGTATCCTAGTCGAGGCTTTTGTAAAGAGAGCAGAAGTCAACGTTGGGTTGCCTGTGTCCTGAGGATCTTTGGTTTTCCCGAAAATATACGTCCTTGAGTGGAAGTGTCCTATGCGCTATAGCTTTGTTTCTTACATTATTTTCGAATACAGCATAGAGTTCGCCAGAGTGCTGATTTCAATTTGCCATCCCACATTCCACAAAATGTGGGTACGGTTTACCTCCACGCTACCCTGCATTTCTGGTCTTTACACTTTTCGTAGATGACCCTTTGTTTTGATTCGAAGTGATAGAACTATGTAGTGTTGATTTGCACCGAGCCCCTGCCTGGTTGCCCCAAAACGGTCTATGCCTCTATCCTGAATATATTCAGGATAAAGGCATACACCCCTTTTTCGACACAGGCATGGTTGAAGAAGTACTGCCACATTCTAGCTCCTTACCAGGCGAGACCCATCTCCCTCTTGAAATCCCATTTCTGCAATTCTGCCTTGCTCTCAAGTTATTTTCCGTGGTTCAACCCAAGTCATTTTTCCACATTAGGTGTCTTTGCCCATCCTGCAGGGCCATGAATTCTAGGCTCCCTGAGATGCCCTGCTCAACTTCCCACTTTCGGAATTGGTCACAAAGCAGCGGGAAATTTTCAAGCCCTATTCTCCTTCTGAGAGCAAGCTTAGATTTGGGTCAATTCTAGATCAGCATTGGAAATTAGAGCACCAAGTGCCTGTCCAAATATATAGGCATCGTGTCTTATTCTTCCCCATTGAAGTTCATCCATGGAACGAATTCCAAGCTATAAGAAAGATGGTTTTGAACGTGCTGAGTTCCCCAAGTGGGGAAATTTTCAGGAAAGCGGCTGGAAGCTTGAACCCGAGCACCAGGATATGAGAAGATGAGGTGGCTTTTCATGTTTTTTCCCTGTCCAATGGGGTAGCATCCTGCGGCTCTCCCATGCATGTGTTCGCTGTAGGAAGGGTCGTCTGCATTTGGTGATTTCGGGTCCATGGAATCAGGGCAAGGCAGTGTTATTCTGGAAGGGCTGCAGTTGCTGACTCATGCTCCCGAAGACTCTCAGAGCCACGAGTGTCCTCCATGAGGTCCCATCCTTCTGTGTGTTAATATATGCTCAAAACAACTTCAATCACAGCCCCTGAACGAAGTCGCAAAGAATTTATCTCTCACTCACTGCCTTTATTTTGCAGTTTGTTTTTCTCACGGGGTGTAGCTGATTGTCAGTGCTGTGTTGCTTGCTGCTGTGCATCCACTTGATTCTCTTCCAGAGAGACATCGATAAACTGTTTTTCAAATTCTGACCAGTTGTAAATAATATTTTCTGGTGTGTAAAGTGGGCTGAGTTCAGTCCTTTGCGGTTTAGAGTAAGGTGTGTTCATTCCCTCTTTGGTCTATATAGAATAGTATCTGGGCTCATTGAAAACACCTGGCTTTTACTCACCTCAAGGGACCTTTGCGCTCCTACAGGCATAAGTGTGTTTGCTAAATCTGTAATTCTTTCTGTCGTCTGCCATTTCGTTCATGGGATGCAATTTTATATTCCACCTGTACCTCATCTCTTTTATAAACCACTATTTTCTGGGTGACTAAATTCGCTGAGAATGAGTGTAACTAAGAACACTCCGGTGGTGGCAAGGGGCGTTATTTCACTCATTTCCTGGCTCACTAATATATCATTGTAGATAAGAATCACATATTCTTCATCCACGTTTTCCGTCCAAGGAAATTTAGATTGTATCCTAGTCGAGGCTTTTGTAAAGAGAGCAGAAGTAAACGTTGGGTTGCCTGTGTCCTGAGGATCTTTGGTTTTCCTGAAAATATACGTCCTTGAGTGGAAGTGTCCGATGCGCTATAGCTTTGTTTCTTACATTATTTTCGAAAACAGCATAGAGTTCGCCAGAGTGCTGATTTCAATTTGCCATCCCACATTCCACAAAATGTGGGTACGGTTTACCTCCACGCTACCCTGCATTTCTGGTCTTTACACTTTTCGTAGATGACCCTTTGTTTTGATTCGAAGTGATAGAACTATGTAGTGTTGATTTGCACCGAGCCCCTGCCTGGTTGCCCCAAAACGGTCTATGCCTCTATCCTGAATATATTCAGGATAAAGGCATACACCCCTTTTTCGACACAGGCATGGTTGAAGAAGTACTGCCACATTCTAGCTCCTTACCAGGCGAGACCCATCTCCCTCTTGAAATCCCATTTCTGCAATTCTGCCTTGCTCTCAAGTTATTTTCCGTGGTTCAACCCAAGTCATTTTTCCACATTAGGTGTCTTTGGCCATCCTGCAGGGCCATGAATTATAGGCTCCCTGAGATGCCCTGCTCAACTTCCCACTTTCGGAATTGGTCACAAAGCAGCGGGAAATTTTCAAGCCCTTTTCTCCTTCTGAGAGCAAGCTTAGATTTGGGTCAATTCTAGATCAGCATTGGAAATTAGAGCACCAAGTGCCTGTCCAAATATAAAGGCATCGTGTCTTATTCTTCCCCATTGAAGTTCATCCATGGAACGAATTCCAAGCTATAAGAAAGATGGTTTTGAACGTGCTGAGTTCCCCAAGTGGGGAAATTTTCAGGAAAGCGGCTGCAAGCTTGAACCCGAGCACCAGGATATGAGAAGATGAGGTGGCTTTTCATGTTTTTTCCCTGTCCAATGGGGTAGCATCCTGCGGCTCTCCCATGCATGTGTTCGCTGTAGGAAGGGTCGTCTGCATTTGGTGATTTCGGGTCCATGGAATCAGGGCAAGGCAGTGTTATTCTAGAAGGGCTGCATTTGCTGACTCATGCTCCCGAAGACTCTCAGAGCCACGAGTGTCCTCCATGAGGTCCCATCCTTCTGTGTGTTAATATATGCTCAAAACAACTTCAATCACAGCCCCTGAACGAAGTCGCAAAGAATTTATCTCTCACTCACTGCCTTTAGTTTGCAGTTTGTTTTTCTCACGGGGTGTAGCTGATTGTCAGTGCTGTGTTGCTTGCTGCTGTGCATCCACTTGATTCTCTTCCAGAGAGACATCGATAAACTGTTTTTCAAATTCTGACCAGTTGTAAATAATCTTTTCTGGTGTGCAAAGTGGGCTGAGTTCAGTCCTTCGAGTTTTAGAGTAAGTTGTGTTCATTCCCTCTTTGGTCTATATAGAATAGTATCTGTGCTCATTGAAAACACCTGGCTTTTACTCACCTCAAGGGACCTTTGCGCTCCTACAGGCATAAGTGTGTTTGCTAAATCTGTAATTCTTTCTGTCGTCTGCCATTTCGTTCATGGGATGCAATTTTATATTCCACCTGTACCTCATCTCTTTTATAAACCACTATTTTCTAGGTGACTAAATTGGCTGAGAATGAGTGTAACTAAGAACACTCCGGTGGTGGCAAGGGGCGTTATTTCACTCATTTCCTGGCTCACTAATATATCATTGTAGATAAGAATCACATATTCTTCATCCACGTTTTCCGTCCAAGGAAATTTAGATTGTATCCTAGTCGAGGCTTTTGTAAAGAGAGCAGAAGTAAACGTTGGGTTGCCTGTGTCCTGAGGATCTTTGGTTTTCCCGAAAATATACGTCCTTGAGTGGAAGTGTCCTATGCGCTATAGCTTTGTTTCTTACATTATTTTCGAATACAGCATAGAGTTCGCCAGAGTGCTGATTTCAATTTGCCATCCCACATTCCACAAAATGTGGGTACGGTTTACCTCCACGCTACCCTGCATTTCTGGTCTTTACACTTTTCGTAGATGACCCTTTGTTTTGATTCGAAGTGATAGAACTATGTAGTGTTGATTTGCACCGAGCCCCTGCCTGGTTGCCCCAAAACGGTCTATGCCTCTATCCTGAATATATTCAGGATAAAGGCATACACCCCTTTTTCGACACAGGCATGGTTGAAGAAGTACTGCCACATTCTAGCTCCTTACCAGGCGAGACCCATCTCCCTCTTGAAATCCCATTTCTGCAATTCTGCCTTGCTCTCAAGTTATTTTCCGTGGTTCAACCCAAGTCATTTTTCCACATTAGGTGTCTTTGCCCATCCTGCAGGGCCATGAATTCTAGGCTCCCTGAGATGCCCTGCTCAACTTCCCACTTTCGGAATTGGTCACAAAGCAGCGGGAAATTTTCAAGCCCTATTCTCCTTCTGAGAGCAAGCTTAGATTTGGGTCAATTCTAGATCAGCATTGGAAATTAGAGCACCAAGTGCCTGTCCAAATATATAGGCATCGTGTCTTATTCTTCCCCATTGAAGTTCATCCATGGAACGAATTCCAAGCTATAAGAAAGATGGTTTTGAACGTGCTGAGTTCCCCAAGTGGGGAAATTTTCAGGAAAGCGGCTGGAAGCTTGAACCCGAGCACCAGGATATGAGAAGATGAGGTGGCTTTTCATGTTTTTTCCCTGTCCAATGGGGTAGCATCCTGCGGCTCTCCCATGCATGTGTTCGCTGTAGGAAGGGTCGTCTGCATTTGGTGATTTCGGGTCCATGGAATCAGGGCAAGGCAGTGTTATTCTGGAAGGGCTGCAGTTGCTGACTCATGCTCCCGAAGACTCTCAGAGCCACGAGTGTCCTCCATGAGGTCCCATCCTTCTGTGTGTTAATATATGCTCAAAACAACTTCAATCACAGCCCCTGAACGAAGTCGCAAAGAATTTATCTCTCACTCACTGCCTTTAGTTTGCAGTTTGTTTTTCTCACGGGGTGTAGCTGATTGTCAGTGCTGTGTTGCTTGCTGCTGTGCATCCACTTGATTCTCTTCCAGAGAGACATCGATAAACTGTTTTTCAAATTCTGACCAGTTGTAAATAATCTTTTCTGGTGTGCAAAGTGGGCTGAGTTCAGTCCTTCGAGTTTTAGAGTAAGTTGTGTTCATTCCCTCTTTGGTCTATATAGAATAGTATCTGTGCTCATTGAAAACACCTGGCTTTTACTCACCTCAAGGGACCTTTGCGCTCCTACAGGCATAAGTGTGTTTGCTAAATCTGTAATTGTTCTGTCGTCTGCCATTTCGTTCATGGGATGCAATTTTATATTCCACCTGTACCTCATCTCTTTTATAAACCACTATTTTCTGGGTGACTAAATTCGCTGAGAATGAGTGTAACTAAGAACACTCCGGTGGTGGCAAGGGGCGTTATTTCACTCATTTCCTGGCTCACTAATATATCATTGTAGATAAGAATCACAAATTCTTCATCCACGTTTTCCGTCCAAGGAAATTTAGATTGTATCCTAGTCGAGGCTTTTGTAAAGAGAGCAGAAGTCAACGTTGGGTTGCCTGTGTCCTGAGGATCTTTGGTTTTCCTGAAAATATACGTCCTTGAGTGGAAGTGTCCTATGCGCTATAGCTTTGTTTCTTACATTATTTTCGAATACAGCATAGAGTTCGCCAGAGTGCTGATTTCAATTTGCCATCCCACATTCCACAAAATGTGGGTACGGTTTACCTCCACGCTACCCTGCATTTCTGGTCTTTACACTTTTTGTAGATGACCCTTTGTTTTGATTCGAAGTGATAGAACTATGTAGTGTTGATTTGCACCGAGCCCCTGCCTGGTTGCCCCAAAACGGTCTATGCCTCTATCCTGAATATATTCAGGATAAAGGCATACACCCCTTTTTCGACACAGGCATGGTTGAAGAAGTACTGCCACATTCTAGCTCCTTACCAGGCGAGACCCATCTCCCTCTTGAAATCCCATTTCTGCAATTCTGCCTTGCTCTCAAGTTATTTTCCGTGGTTCAACCCAAGTCATTTTTCCACATTAGGTGTCTTTGCCCATCCTGCAGGGCCATGAATTATAGGCTCCCTGAGATGCCCTGCTCAACTTCCCACTTTCGGAATTGGTCACAAAGCAGCGGGAAATTTTCAAGCCCTTTTCTCCTTCTGAGAGCAAGCTTAGATTTGGGTCAATTCTAGATCAGCATTGGAAATTAGAGCACCAAGTGCCTGTCCAAATATATAGGCATCGTGTCTTATTCTTCCCCATTGAAGTTCATCCATGGAACGAATTCCAAGCTATAAGAAAGATGGTTTTGAACGTGCTGAGTTCCCCAAGTGGGGAAATTTTCAGGAAAGCGGCTGGAAGCTTGAACCCGAGCACCAGGATATGAGAAGATGAGGTGGCTTTTCATGTTTTTTCCCTGTCCAATGGGGTAGCATCCTGCGGCTCTCCCATGCATGTGTTCGCTGTAGGAAGGGTCGTCTGCATTTGGTGATTTCGGGTCCATGGAATCAGGGCAAGGCAGTGTTATTCTAGAAGGGCTGCATTTGCTGACTCATGCTCCCGAAGACTCTTCGAGCCACGAGTGTCCTCCATGAGGTCCCAGCCTTCTGTGTGTTAATATATGCTCGAAACAACTTCAATCACAGCCCCTGAACGAAGTCTCGAAGAATTTATCTCTCACTCACTGCCTTTATTTTGCAGTTTGTTTTTCTCACGGGGTGTAGCTGATTGTCAGTGCTGTGTTGCTTGCTGCTGTGCATCCACTTGATTCTCTTCCAGAGAGACATCGATAAACTGTTTTTCAAATTCTGACCAGTTGTAAATAATCTTTTCTGGTGTGCAAAGTGGGCTGAGTTCAGTCCTACGAGTTTTAGAGTAAGTTGTGTTCATTCCCTCTTTGGTCTATATAGAATAGTATCTGTGCTCATTGAAAACACCTGGCTTTTACTCACCTCAAGGGACCTTTGCGCTCCTACAGGCATAAGTGTGTTTGCTAAATCTGTAATTCTTTCTGTCGTCTGCCATTTCGTTCATGGGATGCAATTTTATATTCCACCTGTACCTCATCTCTTTTATAAACCACTATTTTCTGGGTGACTAAATTCGCTGAGAATGAGTGTAACTAAGAACACTCCGGTGGTGGCAAGGGGCGTTATTTCACTCATTTCCTGGCTCACTAATATATCATTGTAGATAAGAATCACATATTCTTCATCCACGTTTTCCGTCCAAGGAAATTTAGATTGTATCCTAGTCGAGGCTTTTGTAAAGAGAGCAGAAGTAAACGTTGGGTTGCCTGTGTCCTGAGGATCTTTGGTTTTCCTGAAAATATACGTCCTTGAGTGGAAGTGTCCGATGCGCTATAGCTTTGTTTCTTACATTATTTTCGAAAACAGCATAGAGTTCGCCAGAGTGCTGATTTCAATTTGCCATCCCACATTCCACAAAATGTGGGTACGGTTTACCTCCACGCTACCCTGCATTTCTGGTCTTTACACTTTTCGTAGATGACCCTTTGTTTTGATTCGAAGTGATAGAACTATGTAGTGTTGATTTGCACCGAGCCCCTGCCTGGTTGCCCCAAAACGGTCTATGCCTCTATCCTGAATATATTCAGGATAAAGGCATACACCCCTTTTTCGACACAGGCATGGTTGAAGAAGTACTGCCACATTCTAGCTCCTTACCAGGCGAGACCCATCTCCCTCTTGAAATCCCATTTCTGCAATTCTGCCTTGCTCTCAAGTTATTTTCCGTGGTTCAACCCAAGTCATTTTTCCACATTAGGTGTCTTTGCCCATCCTGCAGGGCCATGAATTATAGGCTCCCTGAGATGCCCTGCTCAACTTCCCACTTTCGGAATTGGTCACAAAGCAGCGGGAAATTTTCAAGCCCTTTTCTCCTTCTGAGAGCAAGCTTAGATTTGGGTCAATTCTAGATCAGCATTGGAAATTAGAGCACCAAGTGCCTGTCCAAATATATAGGCATCGTGTCTTATTCTTCCCCATTGAAGTTCATCCATGGAACGAATTCCAAGCTATAAGAAAGATGGTTTTGAACGTGCTGAGTTCCCCAAGTGGGGAAATTTTCAGGAAAGCGGCTGGAGGCTTGAACCCGAGCACCAGGATATGAGAAGATGAGGTGGCTTTTCATGTTTTTTCCCTGTCCAATGGGGTAGCATCCTGCGGCTCTCCCATGCATGTGTTCGCTGTAGGAAGGGTCGTCTGCATTTGGTGATTTCGGGGCCATGGAATCAGGGCAAGGCAGTGTTATTCTAGAAGGGCTGCATTTGCTGACTCATGCTCCCGAAGACTCTCAGAGCCACGAGTGTCCTCCATGAGGTCCCATCCTTCTGTGTGTTAATATATGCTCAAAACAACTTCAATCACAGCCCCTGAACGAAGTCGCAAAGAATTTATCTCTCACTCACTGCCTTTAGTTTGCAGTTTGTTTTTCTCACGGGGTGTAGCTGATTGTCAGTGCTGTGTTGCTTGCTGCTGTGCATCCACTTGATTCTGTTCCAGAGAGACATCGATAAACTGTTTTTCAAATTCTGACCAGTTGTAAATAATCTTTTCTGGTGTGCAAAGTGGGCTGAGTTCAGTCCTTCGAGTTTTAGAGTAAGTTGTGTTCATTCCCTCTTTGGTCTATATAGAATAGTATCTGTGCTCATTGAAAACACCTGGCTTTTACTCACCTCAAGGGACCTTTGCGCTCCTACAGGCATAAGTGTGTTTGCTAAATCTGTAATTGTTCTGTCGTCTGCCATTTCGTTCATGGGATGCAATTTTATATTCCACCTGTACCTCATCTCTTTTATAAACCACTATTTTCTGGGTGACTAAATTCGCTGAGAATGAGTGTAACTAAGAACACTCCGGTGGTGGCAAGGGGCGTTATTTCACTCATTTCCTGGCTCACTAATATATCATTGTAGATAAGAATCACATATTCTTCATCCACGTTTTCCGTCCAAGGAAATTTAGATTGTATCCTAGTCGAGGCTTTTGTAAAGAGAGCAGAAGTAAACGTTGGGTTGCCTGTGTCCTGAGGATCTTTGGTTTTCCTGAAAATATACGTCCTTGAGTGGAAGTGTCCGATGCGCTATAGCTTTGTTTCTTACATTATTTTCGAAAACAGCATAGAGTTCGCCAGAGTGCTGATTTCAATTTGCCATCCCACATTCCACAAAATGTGGGTACGGTTTACCTCCACGCTACCCTGCATTTCTGGTCTTTACACTTTTCGTAGATGACCCTTTGTTTTGATTCGAAGTGATAGAACTATGTAGTGTTGATTTGCACCGAGCCCCTGCCTGGTTGCCCCAAAACGGTCTATGCCTCTATCCTGAATATATTCAGGATAAAGGCATACACCCCTTTTTCGACACAGGCATGGTTGAAGAAGTACTGCCACATTCTAGCTCCTTACCAGGCGAGACCCATCTCCCTCTTGAAATCCCATTTCTGCAATTCTGCCTTGCTCTCAAGTTATTTTCCGTGGTTCAACCCAAGTCATTTTTCCACATTAGGTGTCTTTGCCCATCCTGCAGGGCCATGAATTATAGGCTCCCTGAGATGCCCTGCTCAACTTCCCACTTTCGGAATTGGTCACAAAGCAGCGGGAAATTTTCAAGCCCTATTCTCCTTCTGAGAGCAAGCTTAGATTTGGGTCAATTCTAGATCAGCATTGGAAATTAGAGCACCAAGTGCCTGTCCAAATATATAGGCATCGTGTCTTATTCTTCCCCATTGAAGTTCATCCATGGAACGAATTCCAAGCTATAAGAAAGATGGTTTTGAACGTGCTGAGTTCCCCAAGTGGGGAAATTTTCAGGAAAGCGGCTGGAGGCTTGAACCCGAGCACCAGGATATGAGAAGATGAGGTGGCTTTTCATGTTTTTTCCCTGTCCAATGGGGTAGCATCCTGCGGCTGTCCCATGCATGTGTTCGCTGTAGGAAGGGTCGTCTGCATTTGGTGATTTCGGGTCCATGGAATCAGGGCAAGGCAGTGTTATTCTAGAAGGGCTGCATTTGCTGACTCATGCTCCCGAAGACTCTCAGAGCCACGAGTGTCCTCCATGAGGTCCCATCCTTCTGTGTGTTAATATATGCTCAAAACAACTTCAATCACAGCCCCTGAACGAAGTCGCAAAGAATTTATCTCTCACTCACTGCCTTTAGTTTGCAGTTTGTTTTTCTCACGGGGTGTAGCTGATTGTCAGTGCTGTGTTGCTTGCTGCTGTGCATCCACTTGATTCTCTTCCAGAGAGACATCGATAAACTGTTTTTCAAATTCTGACCAGTTGTAAATAATCTTTTCTGGTGTGCAAAGTGGGCTGAGTTCAGTCCTTCGAGTTTTAGAGTAAGTTGTGTTCATTCCCTCTTTGGTCTATATAGAATAGTATCTGTGCTCATTGAAAACACCTGGCTTTTACTCACCTCAAGGGACCTTTGCGCTCCTACAGGCATAAGTGTGTTTGCTAAATCTGTAATTCTTTCTGTCGTCTGCCATTTCGTTCATGGGATGCAATTTTATATTCCACCTGTACCTCATCTCTTTTATAAACCACTATTTTCTAGGTGACTAAATTGGCTGAGAATGAGTGTAACTAAGAACACTCCGGTGGTGGCAAGGGGCGTTATTTCACTCATTTCCTGGCTCACTAATATATCATTGTAGATAAGAATCACATATTCTTCATCCACGTTTTCCGTCCAAGGAAATTTAGATTGTATCCTAGTGGAGGCTTTTGTAAAGAGAGCAGAAGTAAACGTTGGGTTGCCTGTGTCCTGAGGATCTTTGGTTTTCCCGAAAATATACGTCCTTGAGTGGAAGTGTCCTATGCGCTATAGCTTTGTTTCTTACATTATTTTCGAATACAGCATAGAGTTCGCCAGAGTGCTGATTTCAATTTGCCATCCCACATTCCACAAAATGTGGGTACGGTTTACCTCCACGCTACCCTGCATTTCTGGTCTTTACACTTTTCGTAGATGACCCTTTGTTTTGATTCGAAGTGATAGAACTATGTAGTGTTGATTTGCACCGAGTCCCTGCCTGGTTGCCCCAAAACGGTCTATGCCTCTATCCTGAATATATTCAGGATAAAGGCATACACCCCTTTTTCGACACAGGCATGGTTGAAGAAGTACTGCCACATTCTAGCTCCTTACCAGGCGAGACCCATCTCCCTCTTGAAATCCCATTTCTGCAATTCTGCCTTGCTCTCAAGTTATTTTCCGTGGTTCAACCCAAGTCATTTTTCCACATTAGGTGTCTTTGCCCATCCTGCAGGGCCATGAATTATAGGCTCCCTGAGATGCCCTGCTCAACTTCCCACTTTCGGAATTGGTCACAAAACAGCGGGAAATTTTCAAGCCCTATTCTCCTTCTGAGAGCAAGCTTAGATTTGGGTCAATTCTAGATCAGCATTGGAAATTAGAGCACCAAGTGCCTGTCCAAATATATAGGCATCGTGTCTTATTCTTCCCCATTGAAGTTCATCCATGGAACGAATTCCAAGCTATAAGAAAGATGGTTTTGAACGTGCTGAGTTCCCCAAGTGGGGAAATTTTCAGGAAAGCGGCTGGAAGCTTGAACCCGAGCACCAGGATATGAGAAGATGAGGTGGCTTTTCATGTTTTTTCCCTGTCCAATGGGGTAGCATCCTGCGGCTCTCCCATGCATGTGTTCGCTGTAGGAAGGGTCGTCTGCATTTGGTGATTTTGGGTCCATGGAATCAGGGCAAGGCAGTGTTATTCTAGAAGGGCTGCATTTGCTGACTCATGCTCCCGAAGACTCTCAGAGCCACGAGTGTCCTCCATGAGGTCCCATCCTTCTGTGTGTTAATATATGCTCAAAACAACTTCAATCACAGCCCCTGAACGAAGTCGCAAAGAATTTATCTCTCACTCACTGCCTTTATTTTGCAGTTTGTTTTTCTCACGGGGTGTAGCTGATTGTCAGTGCTGTGTTGCTTGCTGCTGTGCATCCACTTGATTCTCTTCCAGAGAGACATCGATAAACTGTTTTTCAAATTCTGACCAGTTGTAAATAATCTTTTCTGGTGTGCAAAGTGGGCTGAGTTCAGTCCTTCGAGTTTTAGAGTAAGTTGTGTTCATTCCCTCTTTGGTCTATATAGAATAGTATCTGTGCTCATTGAAAACACCTGGCTTTTACTCACCTCAAGGGACCTTTGCGCTCCTACAGGCATAAGTGTGTTTGCTAAATCTGTAATTCTTTCTGTCGTCTGCCATTTCGTTCATGGGATGCAATTTTATATTCCACCTGTACCTCATCTCTTTTATAAACCACTATTTTCTAGGTGACTAAATTCGCTGAGAATGAGTGTAACTAAGAACACTCCGGTGGTGGCAAGGGGCGTTATTTCACTCATTTCCTGGCTCACTAATATATCATTGTAGATAAGAATCACATATTCTTTTTTTTTTAATTATTTTTTTTAATTTCTTTTTAACATCTTTATTGTAGTATAATTGTTTTACAATAGTGTGTTAGTTTTCCCTCTACAAAAAACTCAATCAGTTATACATACACACATGCTCCCACATCTCCTCCCTCTTGCATCACCCTCTCTCCCACCCTCCCTATCCCACCCGCCCAGGCGGTCACACAGCACAGAGGTGATCTCCCTGTGCTATGCAGCAGCTTCCCACCAGCTATGTAATTTACAATTGATAGTGTATATATGTCCCTGTACTCCCCCACTTCATCCACGTTTTCCGTCCAATGAAATTTAGATTGTATCCTAGTCGAGGCTTTTGTAAAGAGAGCAGAAGTAAACGTTGGGTTGCCTGTGTCCTGAGGATCTTTGGTTTTCCTGAAAATATACGTCCTTGAGTGGAAGTGTCCTATGCGCTATAGCTTTGTTTCTTACATTATTTTCGAATACAGCATAGAGTTCGCCAGAGTGCTGATTTCAATTTGCCATCCCACATTCCACAAAATGTGGGTACGGTTTACCTCCACGCTACCCTGCATTTCTGGTCTTTACACTTTTCGTAGATGACCCTTTGTTTTGATTCGAAGTGATAGAACTATGTAGTGTTGATTTGCACCGAGCCCCTGCCTGGTTGCCCCAAAACGGTCTATGCCTCTATCCTGAATATATTCAGGATAAAGGAATACACCCCTTTTTCGACACAGGCATGGTTGAAGAAGTACTGCCACATTCTAGCTCCTTACCAGGCGAGACCCATCTCCCTCTTGAAATCCCATTTCTGCAATTCTGCCTTGCTCTCAAGTTATTTTCCGTGGTTCAACCCAAGTCATTTTTCCACATTAGGTGTCTTTGCCCATCCTGCAGGGCCATGAATTATAGGTTCCCTGAGATGCCCTGCTCAACCTCCCACTTTCGGAATTGGTCACAAAGCAGCGGGAAATTTTCAAGCCCTATTCTCCTTCTGAGAGCAAGCTTAGATTTGGGTCAATTCTAGATCAGCATTGGAAATTAGAGCACCAAGTGCCTGTCCAAATATATAGGCATCGTGTCTTATTCTTCCCCATTGAAGTTCATCCATGGAACGAATTCCAAGCTATAAGAAAGATGGTTTTGAACGTGCTGAGTTCCCCAAGTGGGGAAATTTTCAGGAAAGCGGCTGGAAGCTTGAACCCGAGCACCAGGATATGAGAAGATGAGGTGGCTTTTCATGTTTTTTCCCTGTCCAATGGGGTAGCATCCTGCGGCTGTCCCATGCATGTGTTCGCTGTAGGAAGGGTCGTCTGCATTTGGTGATTTCGGGTCCATGGAATCAGGGCAAGGCAGTGTTATTCTAGAAGGGCTGCATTTGCTGACTCATGCTCCCGAAGACTCTCAGAGCCACGAGTGTCCTCCATGAGGTCCCATCCTTCTGTGTGTTAATATATGCTCAAAACAACTTCAATCACAGCCCCTGAACGAAGTCTCGAAGAATTTATCTCTCACTCACTGCCTTTAGTTTGCAGTTTGTTTTTCTCACGGGGTGTAGCTGATTGTCAGTGCTGTGTTGCTTGCTGCTGTGCATCCACTTGATTCTCTTCCAGAGAGACATCGATAAATTGTTTTTCAAATTCTGACCAGTTGTAAATAATCTTTTCTGGTGTGCAAAGTGGGCTGAGTTCAGTCCTTCGAGTTTTAGAGTAAGTTGTGTTCATTCCCTCTTTGGTCTATATAGAATAGTATCTGTGCTCATTGAAAACACCTGGCTTTTACTCACCTCAAGGGACCTTTGCGCTCCTACAGGCATAAGTGTGTTTGCTAAATCTGTAATTCTTTCTGTCGTCTGCCATTTCGTTCATGGGATGCAATTTTATATTCCACCTGTACCTCATCTCTTTGATAAACCACTATTTTCTAGGTGACTAAATTGGCTGAGAATGAGTGTAACTAAGAACACTCCGGTGGTGGCAAGGGGCGTTATTTCACTCATTTCCTGGCTCACTAATATATCATTATAGATAAGAATCACATATTCTTCATCCACGTTTTCCGTCCAAGGAAATTTAGATTGTATCCTAGTCGAGGCTTTTGTAAAGAGAGCAGAAGTAAACGTTGGGTTGCCTGTGTCCTGAGGATCTTTGGTTTTCCTGAAAATATACGTCCTTGAGTGGAAGTGTCCTATGCGCTATAGCTTTGTTTCTTACATTATTTTCGAATACAGCATAGAGTTCGCCAGAGTGCTGATTTCAATTTGCCATCCCACATTCCACAAAATGTGGGTACGGTTTACCTCCACGCTACCCTGCATTTCTGGTCTTTACACTTTTCGTAGATGACCCTTTGTTTTGATTCGAAGTGATAGAACTATGTAGTGTTGATTTGCACCGAGCCCCTGCCTGGTTGCCCCAAAACGGTCTATGCCTCTATCCTGAATATATTCAGGATAAAGGCATACACCCCTTTTTCGACACAGGCATGGTTGAAGAAGTACTGCCACATTCTAGCTCCTTACCAGGCGAGACCCATCTCCCTCTTGAAATCCCATTTCTGCAATTCTGCCTTGCTCTCAAGTTATTTTCCGTGGTTCAACCCAAGTCATTTTTCCACATTAGGTGTCTTTGCCCATCCTGCAGGGCCATGAATTATAGGCTCCCTGAGATGCCCTGCTCAACTTCCCACTTTCGGAATTGGTCACAAAGCAGCGGGAAATTTTCAAGCCCTATTCTCCTTCTGAGAGCAAGCTTAGATTTGGGTCAATTCTAGATCAGCATTGGAAATTAGAGCACCAAGTGCCTGTCCAAATATATAAGCATCGTGTCTTATTCTTCCCCATTGCAGTTCATCCATGGAACGAATTCCAAGCTATAAGAAAGATGGTTTTGAACGTGCTGAGTTCCCCAAGTGGGGAAATTTTCAGGAAAGCGGCTGGAAGCTTGAACCCGAGCACCAGGATATGAGAAGATGAGGTGGCTTTTCATGTTTTTTCCCTGTCCAATGGGGTAGCATCCTGCGGCTGTCCCATGCATGTGTTCGCTGTAGGAAGGGTCGTCTGCATTTGGTGATTTCGGGTCCATGGAATCAGGGCAAGGCAGTGTTATTCTAGAAGGGCTGCATTTGCTGACTCATGCTCCCGAAGACTCTCAGAGCCACGAGTGTCCTCCATGAGGTCCCATCCTTCTGTGTGTTAATATATGCTCAAAACAACTTCAATCACAGCCCCTGAATGAAGTCTCGAAGAATTTATCTCTCACTCACTGCCTTTATTTTGCAGTTTGTTTTTCTCACGGGGTGTAGCTGATTGTCAGTGCTGTGTTGCTTGCTGCTGTGCATCCACTTGATTCTCTTCCAGAGAGACATCGATAAACTGTTTTTCAAATTCTGACCAGTTGTAAATAATCTTTTCTCGTGTGCAAAGTGGGCTGAGTTCAGTCCTTCGAGTTTTAGAGTAAGTTGTGTTCATTCCCTCTTTGGTCTATATAGAATAGTATCTGTGCTCATTGAAAACACCTGGCTTTTACACACCTCAAGGGACCTTTGCGCTCCTACAGGCATAAGTGTGTTTGCTAAATCTGTAATTCTTTCTGTCGTCTGCCATTTCGTTCATGGGATGCAATTTTATATTCCACCTGTACCTCATCTCTTTTATAAACCACTATTTTCTGGGTGACTAAATTCGCTGAGAATGAGTGTAACTAAGAACACTCCGGTGAGGCAAGGGGCGTTATTTCACTCATTTCCTGGCTCACTAATATATCATTGTAGATAAGAATCACATATTCTTCATCCACGTTTTCCGTCCAAGGAAATTTAGATTGTATCCTAGTCGAGGCTTTTGTAAAGAGAGCAGAAGTCAACGTTGGGTTGCCTGTGTCCTGAGGATCTTTGGTTTTCCTGAAAATATACGTCCTTGAGTGGAAGTGTCCGATGGGCTATAGCTTTGTTTCTTACATTATTTTCGAAAACAACATAGAGTTCGCCAGAGTGCTGATTTCAATTTGCCATCCCACATTCCACAAAATGTGGGTACGGTTTACCTCCACGCTACCCTGCATTTCTGGTCTTTACACTTTTCGTAGATGACCCTTTGTTTTGATTCGAAGTGATAGAACTATGTAGTGTTGATTTGCAACGAGCCCCTGCCTGGTTGCCCCAAAACGGTCTATGCCTCTATCCTGAATATATTCAGGATAAGGGCATACACCCCTTTTTCGACACAGGCATGGTTGAAGAAGTACTGCCACATTCTAGCTCCTTACCAGGCGAGACCCATCTCCCTCTTGAAATCCCATTTCTGCAATTCTGCCTTGCTCTCAAGTTATTTTCCGTGGTTCAACCCAAGTCATTTTTCCACATTAGGTGTCTTTGCCCATCCTGCAGGGCCATGAATTATAGGCTCCCTGAGATGCCCTGCTCAACTTCCCACTTTCGGAATTGGTCACAAAGCAGCGGGAAATTTTCAAGCCCTATTCTCCTTCTGAGAGCAAGCTTAGATTTGGGTCAATTCTAGATCAGCATTGGAAATTAGAGCACCAAGTGCCTGTCCAAATATATAAGCATCGTGTCTTATTCTTCCCCATTGCAGTTCATCCATGGAACGAATTCCAAGCTATAAGAAAGATGGTTTTGAACGTGCTGAGTTCCCCAAGTGGGGAAATTTTCAGGAAAGCGGCTGGAAGCTTGAACCCGAGCACCAGGATATGAGAAGATGAGGTGGCTTTTCATGTTTTTTCCCTGTCCAATGGGGTAGCATCCTGCGGCTGTCCCATGCATGTGTTCGCTGTAGGAAGGGTCGTCTGCATTTGGTGATTTCGGGTCCATGGAATCAGGGCAAGGCAGTGTTATTCTAGAAGGGCTGCATTTGCTGACTCATGCTCCCGAAGACTCTCAGAGCCACGAGTGTCCTCCATGAGGTCCCATCCTTCTGTGTGTTAATATATGCTCAAAACAACTTCAATCACAGCCCCTGAACGAAGTCTCGAAGAATTTATCTCTCACTCACTGCCTTTATTTTGCAGTTTGTTTTTCTCACGGGGTGTAGCTGATTGTCAGTGCTGTGTTGCTTGCTGCTGTGCATCCACTTGATTCTCTTCCAGAGAGACATCGATAAACTGTTTTTCAAATTCTGACCAGTTGTAAATAATCTTTTCTCGTGTGCAAAGTGGGCTGAGTTCAGTCCTTCGAGTTTTAGAGTAAGTTGTGTTCATTCCCTCTTTGGTCTATATAGAATAGTATCTGTGCTCATTGAAAACACCTGGCTTTTACACACCTCAAGGGACCTTTGCGCTCCTACAGGCATAAGTGTGTTTGCTAAATCTGTAATTCTTTCTGTCGTCTGCCATTTCGTTCATGGGATGCAATTTTATATTCCACCTGTACCTCATCTCTTTTATAAACCATTATTTTCTGGGTGACTAAATTCGCTGAGAATGAGTGTAACTAAGAACACTCCGGTGAGGCAAGGGGCGTTATTTCACTCATTTCCTGGCTCACTAATATATCATTGTAGATAAGAATCACATATTCTTCATCCACGTTTTCCGTCCAAGGAAATTTAGATTGTATCCTAGTCGAGGCTTTTGTAAAGAGAGCAGAAGTCAACGTTGGGTTGCCTGTGTCCTGAGGATCTTTGGTTTTCCTGAAAATATACGTCCTTGAGTGGAAGTGTCCGATGGGCTATAGCTTTGTTTCTTACATTATTTTCGAAAACAACATAGAGTTCGCCAGAGTGCTGATTTCAATTTGCCATCCCACATTCCACAAAATGTGGGTACGGTTTACCTCCACGCTACCCTGCATTTCTGGTCTTTACACTTTTCGTAGATGACCCTTTGTTTTGATTCGAAGTGATAGAACTATGTAGTGTTGATTTGCAACGAGCCCCTGCCTGGTTGCCCCAAAACGGTCTATGCCTCTATCCTGAATATATTCAGGATAAGGGCATACACCCCTTTTTCGACACAGGCATGGTTGAAGAAGTACTGCCACATTCTAGCTCCTTACCAGGCGAGACCCATCTCCCTCTTGAAATCCCATTTCTGCAATTCTGCCTTGCTCTCAAGTTATTTTCCGTGGTTCAACCCAAGTCATTTTTCCACATTAGGTGTCTTTGCCCATCCTGCAGGGCCATGAATTATAGGCTCCCTGAGATGCCCTGCTCAACTTCCCACTTTCGGAATTGGTCACAAAGCAGCGGGAAATTTTCAAGCCCTATTCTCCTTCTGAGAGCAAGCTTAGATTTGGGTCAATTCTAGATCAGCATTGGAAATTAGAGCACCAAGTGCCTGTCCAAATATATAGGCATCGTGTCTTATTCTTCCCCATTGAAGTTCATCCATGGAACGAATTCCAAGCTATAAGAAAGATGGTTTTGAACGTGCTGAGTTCCCCAAGTGGGGAAATTTTCAGGAAAGCGGCTGGAAGCTTGAACCCGAGCACCAGGATATGAGAAGATGAGGTGGCTTTTCATGTTTTTTCCCTGTCCAATGGGGTAGCATCCTGCGGCTCTCCCATGCATGTGTTCGCTGTAGGAAGGGTCGTCTGCATTTGGTGATTTCAGGTCCATGGAATCACGGCAAGGCAGTGTTATTCTAGAAGGGCTGCATTTGCTGACTCATGCTCAGGAAGACTCTCAGAGCCACGAGTGTCCTCCATGAGGTCCCATCCTTCTGTGTGTTAATATATGCTCAAAACAACTTCAATCACAGCCCCTGAACGAAGTCGCAAAGAATTTATCTCTCACTCACTGCCTTTAGTTTGCAGTTTGTTTTTCTCACGGGGTGTAGCTGATTGTCAGTGCTGTGTTGCTTGCTGCTGTGCATCCACTTGATTCTCTTCCAGAGAGACATCGATAAACTGTTTTTCAAATTCTGACCAGTTGTAAATAATCTTTTCTGGTGTGCAAAGTGGGCTGAGTTCAGTCCTTCGAGTTTTAGAGTAAGTTGTGTTCATTCCCTCTTTGGTCTATATAGAATAGTATCTGTGCTCATTGAAAACACCTGGCTTTTACTCACCTCAAGGGACCTTTGCGCTCCTACAGGCATAAGTGTGTTTGCTAAATCTGTAATTCTTTCTGTCGTCTGCCATTTCGTTCATGGGATGCAATTTTATATTCCACCTGTACCTCATTTCTTTTATAAACCACTATTTCCTAGGTGACTAAATTCGCTGAGAATGAGTGTAACTAAGAACACTCCGGTGGTGGCAAGGGGCGTTATTTCACTCATTTCCTGGCTCACTAATATATCATTGTAGATAAGAATCACATATTCTTCATCCACGTTTTCCGTCCAAGGAAATTTAGATTGTATCCTAGTCGAGGCTTTTGTAAAGAGAGCAGAAGTCAACATTGGGTTGCCTGTGTCCTGAGGATCTTTGGTTTTCCTGAAAATATACGTCCTTGAGTGGAAGTGTCCTATCCGCTATAGCTTTCTTTCTTACATTATTTTTGAAAACAGCATAGAGTTCGCCAGAGTGCTGATTTCAATTTGCCATCCCACATTCCACAAAATGTGGGTACGGTTTACCTCCACGCTACCCTGCATTTCTGGTCTTTACACTTTTCGTAGATGACCCTTTGTTTTGATTCGAAGTGATAGAACTATGTAGTGTTGATTTGCACCGAGCCCCTGCCTGGTTGCCCCAAAACGGTCTATGCCTCTATCCTGAATATATTCAGGATAAAGGCATACACCCCTTTTTCGACACAGGCATGGTTGAAGAAGTACTGCCACATTCTAGCTCCTTACCAGGCGAGACCCATCTCCCTCTTGAAATCCCATTTCTGCAATTCTGCCTTGCTCTCAAGTTATTTTCCGTGGTTCAACCCAAGTCATTTTTCCACATTAGGTGTGTTTGCCCATCCTGCAGGGCCATGAATTATAGGCTCCCTGAGATGCCCTGCTCAACTTCCCACTTTCGGAATTGGTCACAAAGCAGCGGGAAATTTTCAAGCCCTATTCTCCTTCTGAGAGCAAGCTTAGATTTGGGTCAATTCTAGATCAGCATTGGAAATTAGAGCACCAAGTGCCTGTCCAAATATATAGGCATCGTGTCTTATTCTTCCCCATTGCAGTTCATCCATGGAACAAATTCCAAGCTATAAGAAAGATGGTTTTGAACGTGCTGAGTTCCCCAAGTGGGGAAATTTTCAGGAAAGCGGCTGGAAGCTTGAACCCGAGCACCAGGATATGAGAAGATGAGGTGGCTTTTCATGTTTTTTCCCTGTCCAATGGGGTAGCATCCTGCGGCTGTCCCATGCATGTGTTCGCTGTAGGAAGGGTCGTCTGCATTTGGTGATTTCGGGTCCATGGAATCAGGGCAAGGCAGTGTTATTCTAGAAGGGCTGCATTTGCTGACTCATGCTCCCGAAGACTCTCAGAGCCACGAGTGTCCTCCATGAGGTCCCATCCTTCTGTGTGTTAATATATGCTCAAAACAACTTCAATCACAGCCCCTGAACGAAGTCTCGAAGAATTTATCTCTCACTCACTGCCTTTAGTTTGCAGTTTGTTTTTCTCACGGGGTGTAGCTGATTGTCAGTGCTGTGTTGCTTGCTGCTGTGCATCCACTTGATTCTCTTCCAGAGAGACATCGATAAATTGTTTTTCAAATTCTGACCAGTTGTAAATAATCTTTTCTGGTGTGCAAAGTGGGCTGAGTTCAGTCCTTCGAGTTTTAGAGTAAGTTGTGTTCATTCCCTCTTTGGTCTATATAGAATAGTATCTGTGCTCATTGAAAACACCTGGCTTTTACTCACCTCAAGGGACCTTTGCGCTCCTACAGGCATAAGTGTGTTTGCTAAATCTGTAATTCTTTCTGTCGTCTGCCATTTCGTTCATGGGATGCAATTTTATATTCCACCTGTACCTCATCTCTTTGATAAACCACTATTTTCTAGGTGACTAAATTGGCTGAGAATGAGTGTAACTAAGAACACTCCGGTGGTGGCAAGGGGCGTTATTTCACTCATTTCCTGGCTCACTAATATATCATTATAGATAAGAATCACATATTCTTCATCCACGTTTTCCGTCCAAGGAAATTTAGATTGTATCCTAGTCGAGGCTTTTGTAAAGAGAGCAGAAGTAAACGTTGGGTTGCCTGTGTCCTGAGGATCTTTGGTTTTCCTGAAAATATACGTCCTTGAGTGGAAGTGTCCTATGCGCTATAGCTTTGTTTCTTACATTATTTTCGAATACAGCATAGAGTTCGCCAGAGTGCTGATTTCAATTTGCCATCCCACATTCCACAAAATGTGGGTACGGTTTACCTCCACGCTACCCTGCATTTCTGGTCTTTACACTTTTCGTAGATGACCCTTTGTTTTGATTCGAAGTGATAGAACTATGTAGTGTTGATTTGCACCGAGCCCCTGCCTGGTTGCCCCAAAACGGTCTATGCCTCTATCCTGAATATATTCAGGATAAAGGCATACACCCCTTTTTCGACACAGGCATGGTTGAAGAAGTACTGCCACATTCTAGCTCCTTACCAGGCGAGACCCATCTCCCTCTTGAAATCCCATTTCTGCAATTCTGCCTTGCTCTCAAGTTATTTTCCGTGGTTCAACCCAAGTCATTTTTCCACATTAGGTGTCTTTGCCCATCCTGCAGGGCCATGAATTATAGGCTCCCTGAGATGCCCTGCTCAACTTCCCACTTTCGGAATTGGTCACAAAGCAGCGGGAAATTTTCAAGCCCTATTCTCCTTCTGAGAGCAAGCTTAGATTTGGGTCAATTCTAGATCAGCATTGGAAATTAGAGCACCAAGTGCCTGTCCAAATATATAAGCATCGTGTCTTATTCTTCCCCATTGCAGTTCATCCATGGAACGAATTCCAAGCTATAAGAAAGATGGTTTTGAACGTGCTGAGTTCCCCAAGTGGGGAAATTTTCAGGAAAGCGGCTGGAAGCTTGAACCCGAGCACCAGGATATGAGAAGATGAGGTGGCTTTTCATGTTTTTTCCCTGTCCAATGGGGTAGCATCCTGCGGCTGTCCCATGCATGTGTTCGCTGTAGGAAGGGTCGTCTGCATTTGGTGATTTCGGGTCCATGGAATCAGGGCAAGGCAGTGTTATTCTAGAAGGGCTGCATTTGCTGACTCATGCTCCCGAAGACTCTCAGAGCCACGAGTGTCCTCCATGAGGTCCCATCCTTCTGTGTGTTAATATATGCTCAAAACAACTTCAATCACAGCCCCTGAATGAAGTCTCGAAGAATTTATCTCTCACTCACTGCCTTTATTTTGCAGTTTGTTTTTCTCACGGGGTGTAGCTGATTGTCAGTGCTGTGTTGCTTGCTGCTGTGCATCCACTTGATTCTCTTCCAGAGAGACATCGATAAACTGTTTTTCAAATTCTGACCAGTTGTAAATAATCTTTTCTCGTGTGCAAAGTGGGCTGAGTTCAGTCCTTCGAGTTTTAGAGTAAGTTGTGTTCATTCCCTCTTTGGTCTATATAGAATAGTATCTGTGCTCATTGAAAACACCTGGCTTTTACACACCTCAAGGGACCTTTGCGCTCCTACAGGCATAAGTGTGTTTGCTAAATCTGTAATTCTTTCTGTCGTCTGCCATTTCGTTCATGGGATGCAATTTTATATTCCACCTGTACCTCATCTCTTTTATAAACCACTATTTTCTGGGTGACTAAATTCGCTGAGAATGAGTGTAACTAAGAACACTCCGGTGAGGCAAGGGGCGTTATTTCACTCATTTCCTGGCTCACTAATATATCATTGTAGATAAGAATCACATATTCTTCATCCACGTTTTCCGTCCAAGGAAATTTAGATTGTATCCTAGTCGAGGCTTTTGTAAAGAGAGCAGAAGTCAACGTTGGGTTGCCTGTGTCCTGAGGATCTTTGGTTTTCCTGAAAATATACGTCCTTGAGTGGAAGTGTCCGATGGGCTATAGCTTTGTTTCTTACATTATTTTCGAAAACAACATAGAGTTCGCCAGAGTGCTGATTTCAATTTGCCATCCCACATTCCACAAAATGTGGGTACGGTTTACCTCCACGCTACCCTGCATTTCTGGTCTTTACACTTTTCGTAGATGACCCTTTGTTTTGATTCGAAGTGATAGAACTATGTAGTGTTGATTTGCAACGAGCCCCTGCCTGGTTGCCCCAAAACGGTCTATGCCTCTATCCTGAATATATTCAGGATAAGGGCATACACCCCTTTTTCGACACAGGCATGGTTGAAGAAGTACTGCCACATTCTAGCTCCTTACCAGGCGAGACCCATCTCCCTCTTGAAATCCCATTTCTGCAATTCTGCCTTGCTCTCAAGTTATTTTCCGTGGTTCAACCCAAGTCATTTTTCCACATTAGGTGTCTTTGCCCATCCTGCAGGGCCATGAATTATAGGCTCCCTGAGATGCCCTGCTCAACTTCCCACTTTCGGAATTGGTCACAAAGCAGCGGGAAATTTTCAAGCCCTATTCTCCTTCTGAGAGCAAGCTTAGATTTGGGTCAATTCTAGATCAGCATTGGAAATTAGAGCACCAAGTGCCTGTCCAAATATATAAGCATCGTGTCTTATTCTTCCCCATTGCAGTTCATCCATGGAACGAATTCCAAGCTATAAGAAAGATGGTTTTGAACGTGCTGAGTTCCCCAAGTGGGGAAATTTTCAGGAAAGCGGCTGGAAGCTTGAACCCGAGCACCAGGATATGAGAAGATGAGGTGGCTTTTCATGTTTTTTCCCTGTCCAATGGGGTAGCATCCTGCGGCTGTCCCATGCATGTGTTCGCTGTAGGAAGGGTCGTCTGCATTTGGTGATTTCGGGTCCATGGAATCAGGGCAAGGCAGTGTTATTCTAGAAGGGCTGCATTTGCTGACTCATGCTCCCGAAGACTCTCAGAGCCACGAGTGTCCTCCATGAGGTCCCATCCTTCTGTGTGTTAATATATGCTCAAAACAACTTCAATCACAGCCCCTGAACGAAGTCTCGAAGAATTTATCTCTCACTCACTGCCTTTATTTTGCAGTTTGTTTTTCTCACGGGGTGTAGCTGATTGTCAGTGCTGTGTTGCTTGCTGCTGTGCATCCACTTGATTCTCTTCCAGAGAGACATCGATAAACTGTTTTTCAAATTCTGACCAGTTGTAAATAATCTTTTCTCGTGTGCAAAGTGGGCTGAGTTCAGTCCTTCGAGTTTTAGAGTAAGTTGTGTTCATTCCCTCTTTGGTCTATATAGAATAGTATCTGTGCTCATTGAAAACACCTGGCTTTTACACACCTCAAGGGACCTTTGCGCTCCTACAGGCATAAGTGTGTTTGCTAAATCTGTAATTCTTTCTGTCGTCTGCCATTTCGTTCATGGGATGCAATTTTATATTCCACCTGTACCTCATCTCTTTTATAAACCATTATTTTCTGGGTGACTAAATTCGCTGAGAATGAGTGTAACTAAGAACACTCCGGTGAGGCAAGGGGCGTTATTTCACTCATTTCCTGGCTCACTAATATATCATTGTAGATAAGAATCACATATTCTTCATCCACGTTTTCCGTCCAAGGAAATTTAGATTGTATCCTAGTCGAGGCTTTTGTAAAGAGAGCAGAAGTCAACGTTGGGTTGCCTGTGTCCTGAGGATCTTTGGTTTTCCTGAAAATATACGTCCTTGAGTGGAAGTGTCCGATGGGCTATAGCTTTGTTTCTTACATTATTTTCGAAAACAACATAGAGTTCGCCAGAGTGCTGATTTCAATTTGCCATCCCACATTCCACAAAATGTGGGTACGGTTTACCTCCACGCTACCCTGCATTTCTGGTCTTTACACTTTTCGTAGATGACCCTTTGTTTTGATTCGAAGTGATAGAACTATGTAGTGTTGATTTGCAACGAGCCCCTGCCTGGTTGCCCCAAAACGGTCTATGCCTCTATCCTGAATATATTCAGGATAAGGGCATACACCCCTTTTTCGACACAGGCATGGTTGAAGAAGTACTGCCACATTCTAGCTCCTTACCAGGCGAGACCCATCTCCCTCTTGAAATCCCATTTCTGCAATTCTGCCTTGCTCTCAAGTTATTTTCCGTGGTTCAACCCAAGTCATTTTTCCACATTAGGTGTCTTTGCCCATCCTGCAGGGCCATGAATTATAGGCTCCCTGAGATGCCCTGCTCAACTTCCCACTTTCGGAATTGGTCACAAAGCAGCGGGAAATTTTCAAGCCCTATTCTCCTTCTGAGAGCAAGCTTAGATTTGGGTCAATTCTAGATCAGCATTGGAAATTAGAGCACCAAGTGCCTGTCCAAATATATAGGCATCGTGTCTTATTCTTCCCCATTGAAGTTCATCCATGGAACGAATTCCAAGCTATAAGAAAGATGGTTTTGAACGTGCTGAGTTCCCCAAGTGGGGAAATTTTCAGGAAAGCGGCTGGAAGCTTGAACCCGAGCACCAGGATATGAGAAGATGAGGTGGCTTTTCATGTTTTTTCCCTGTCCAATGGGGTAGCATCCTGCGGCTCTCCCATGCATGTGTTCGCTGTAGGAAGGGTCGTCTGCATTTGGTGATTTCAGGTCCATGGAATCACGGCAAGGCAGTGTTATTCTAGAAGGGCTGCATTTGCTGACTCATGCTCAGGAAGACTCTCAGAGCCACGAGTGTCCTCCATGAGGTCCCATCCTTCTGTGTGTTAATATATGCTCAAAACAACTTCAATCACAGCCCCTGAACGAAGTCGCAAAGAATTTATCTCTCACTCACTGCCTTTAGTTTGCAGTTTGTTTTTCTCACGGGGTGTAGCTGATTGTCAGTGCTGTGTTGCTTGCTGCTGTGCATCCACTTGATTCTCTTCCAGAGAGACATCGATAAACTGTTTTTCAAATTCTGACCAGTTGTAAATAATCTTTTCTGGTGTGCAAAGTGGGCTGAGTTCAGTCCTTCGAGTTTTAGAGTAAGTTGTGTTCATTCCCTCTTTGGTCTATATAGAATAGTATCTGTGCTCATTGAAAACACCTGGCTTTTACTCACCTCAAGGGACCTTTGCGCTCCTACAGGCATAAGTGTGTTTGCTAAATCTGTAATTCTTTCTGTCGTCTGCCATTTCGTTCATGGGATGCAATTTTATATTCCACCTGTACCTCATTTCTTTTATAAACCACTATTTCCTAGGTGACTAAATTCGCTGAGAATGAGTGTAACTAAGAACACTCCGGTGGTGGCAAGGGGCGTTATTTCACTCATTTCCTGGCTCACTAATATATCATTGTAGATAAGAATCACATATTCTTCATCCACGTTTTCCGTCCAAGGAAATTTAGATTGTATCCTAGTCGAGGCTTTTGTAAAGAGAGCAGAAGTCAACATTGGGTTGCCTGTGTCCTGAGGATCTTTGGTTTTCCTGAAAATATACGTCCTTGAGTGGAAGTGTCCTATCCGCTATAGCTTTCTTTCTTACATTATTTTTGAAAACAGCATAGAGTTCGCCAGAGTGCTGATTTCAATTTGCCATCCCACATTCCACAAAATGTGGGTACGGTTTACCTCCACGCTACCCTGCATTTCTGGTCTTTACACTTTTCGTAGATGACCCTTTGTTTTGATTCGAAGTGATAGAACTATGTAGTGTTGATTTGCACCGAGCCCCTGCCTGGTTGCCCCAAAACGGTCTATGCCTCTATCCTGAATATATTCAGGATAAAGGCATACACCCCTTTTTCGACACAGGCATGGTTGAAGAAGTACTGCCACATTCTAGCTCCTTACCAGGCGAGACCCATCTCCCTCTTGAAATCCCATTTCTGCAATTCTGCCTTGCTCTCAAGTTATTTTCCGTGGTTCAACCCAAGTCATTTTTCCACATTAGGTGTGTTTGCCCATCCTGCAGGGCCATGAATTATAGGCTCCCTGAGATGCCCTGCTCAACTTCCCACTTTCGGAATTGGTCACAAAGCAGCGGGAAATTTTCAAGCCCTATTCTCCTTCTGAGAGCAAGCTTAGATTTGGGTCAATTCTAGATCAGCATTGGAAATTAGAGCACCAAGTGCCTGTCCAAATATATAGGCATCGTGTCTTATTCTTCCCCATTGCAGTTCATCCATGGAACAAATTCCAAGCTATAAGAAAGATGGTTTTGAACGTGCTGAGTTCCCCAAGTGGGGAAATTTTCAGGAAAGCGGCTGGAAGCTTGAACCCGAGCACCAGGATATGAGAAGATGAGGTGGCTTTTCATGTTTTTTCCCTGTCCAATGGGGTAGCATCCTGCGGCTGTCCCATGCATGTGTTCGCTGTAGGAAGGGTCGTCTGCATTTGGTGATTTCGGGTCCATGGAATCAGGGCAAGGCAGTGTTATTCTAGAAGGGCTGCATTTGCTGACTCATGCTCCCGAAGACTCTCAGAGCCACGAGTGTCCTCCATGAGGTCCCATCCTTCTGTGTGTTAATATATGCTCAAAACAACTTCAATCACAGCCCCTAAACGAAGTCGCAAAGAATTTATCTCTCACTCACTGACTTTAGTTTGCAGTTTTTTTTTCTCACGGGGTGTAGCTGATTGTCAGTGCTGTGTTGCTTGCTGCTGTGCATCCACTTGATTCTCTTCCAGAGAGACATCGATAAACTGTTTTTCAAATTCTGACCAGTTGTAAATAATCTTTTCTCGTGTGCAAAGTGGGCTGAGTTCAGTCCTTCGAGTTTTAGAGTAAGTTGTGTTCATTCCCTCTTTGGTCTATATAGAATAGTATCTGTGCTCATTGAAAACACCTGGCTTTTACTCACCTCAAGGGACCTTTGCGCTCCTACAGGCATAAGTGTGTTTGCTAAATCTGTAATTCTTTCTGTCGTCTGCCATTTCGTTCATGGGATGCAATTTTATATTCCACCTGTACCTCATCTCTTTTATAAACCACTATTTTCTGGGTGACTAAATTCGCTGAGAATGAGTGTAACTAAGAACACTCCGGTGAGGCAAGGGGCGTTATTTCACTCATTTCCTGGCTCACTAATATATCATTGTAGATAAGAATCACATATTCTTCATCCACGTTTTCCGTCCAAGGAAATTTAGATTGTATCCTAGTCGAGGCTTTTGTAAAGAGAGCAGAAGTCAACGTTGGGTTGCCTGTGTCCTGAGGATCTTTGGTTTTCCTGAAAATATACGTCCTTGAGTGGAAGTGTCCGATGGGCTATAGCTTTGTTTCTTACATTATTTTCGAAAACAGCATAGAGTTCGCCAGAGTGCTGATTTCAATTTGCCATCCCACATTCCACAAAATGTGGGTACGGTTTACCTCCACGCTACCCTGCATTTCTGGTCTTTACACTTTTCGTAGATGACCCTTTGTTTTGATTCGAAGTGATAGAACTATGTAGTGTTGATTTGCAACGAGCCCCTGCCTGGTTGCCCCAAAACGGTCTATGCCTCTATCCTGAATATATTCAGGATAAAGGCATACACCCCTTTTTCGACACAGGCATGGTTGAAGAAGTACTGCCACATTCTAGCTCCTTACCAGGCGAGACCCATCTCCCTCTTGAAATCCCATTTCTGCAATTCTGCCTTGCTCTCAAGTTATTTTCCGTGGTTCAACCCAAGTCATTTTTCCACATTAGGTGTCTTTGCCCATCCTGCAGGGCCATGAATTATAGGCTCCCTGAGATGCCCTGCTCAACTTCCCACTTTCGGAATTGGTCACAAAGCAGCGGGAAATTTTCAAGCCCTATTCTCCTTCTGAGAGCAAGCTTAGATTTGGGTCAATTCTAGATCAGCATTGGAAATTAGAGCACCAAGTGCCTGTCCAAATATATAGGCATCGTGTCTTATTCTTCCCCATTTAAGTTCATCCATGGAACGAATTCCAAGCTATAAGAAAGATGGTTTTCAACGTGCTGAGTTCCCCAAGTGGGGAAATTTTCAGGAAAGCAGCTGGAAGCTTGAACCCGAGCACCAGGATATGAGAAGATGAGGTGGCTTTTCATGTTTTTTCCCTGTCCAATGGGGTAGCATCCTGCGGCTGTCCCATGCATGTGTTCGCTGTAGGAAGGGTCGTCTGCATTTGGTGATTTCGGGTCCATGGAATCAGGGCAAGGCAGTGTTATTCTAGAAGGGCTGCATTTGCTGACTCATGCTCCCGAAGACTCTCAGAGCCACGAGTGTCCTCCATGAGGTCCCATCCTTCTGTGTGTTAATATATGCTCAAAACAACTTCAATCACAGCCCCTGAACGAAGTCTCAAAGAATTTATCTCTCACTCACTGCCTTTAGTTTGCAGTTTTTTTTTCTCACGGGGTGTAGCTGATTGTCAGTGCTGTGTTGCTTGCTGCTGTGCATCCACTTGATTCTCTTCCAGAGAGACATCGATAAACTGTTTTTCAAATTCTGACCAGTTGTAAATAATCTTTTCTCGTGTGCAAAGTGGGCTGAGTTCAGTCCTTCGAGTTTTAGAGTAAGTTGTGTTCATTCCCTCTTTGGTCTATATAGAATAGTATCTGTGCTCATTGAAAACACCTGGCTTTTACTCACCTCAAGGGACCTTTGCGCTCCTACAGGCATAAGTGTGTTTGCTAAATCTGTAATTCTTTCTGTCGTCTGCCATTTCGTTCATGGGATGCAATTTTATATTCCACCTGTACCTCATCTCTTTGATAAACCACTATTTTCTAGGTGACTAAATTCGCTGAGAATGAGTGTAACTAAGAACACTCCGGTGGTGGCAAGGGGCGTTATTTCACTCATTTCCTGGCTCACTAATATATCATTGTAGATAAGAATCACATATTCTTCATCCACGTTTTCCGTCCAAGGAAATTTAGATCGTATCCTAGTGGAGGCTTTTGTAAAGAGAGCAGAAGTAAACGTTGGGTTGCCTGTGTCCTGAGGATCTTTGGTTTTCCTGAAAATATACGTCCTTGAGTGGAAGTGTCCTATGCGCTATAGCTTTGTTTCTTACATTATTTTCGAATAGAGTTCGCCAGAATGCTGATTTCAATTTGCCATCCCACATTCCACAAAATGTGGGTACGGTTTACCTCCACGCTACCCTGCATTTCTGGTCTTTACACTTTTCGTAGATGACCCTTTGTTTTGATTCGAAGTGATAGAACTATGTAGTGTTGATTTGCAACGAGCCCCTGCCTGGTTGCCCCAAAACGGTCTATGCCTCTATCCTGAATATATTCAGGATAAAGGCATACACCCCTTTTTCGACAAAGGCATGGTTGAAGAAGTACTGCCGCATTCTAGCTCCTTACCAGGCGAGACCCATCTCCCTCTTGAAATCCCATTTCTGCAATTCTGCCTTGCTCTCAAGTTATTTTCCGTGGTTCAATCCAAGTCATTTTTCCACATTAGGTGTCTTTGCCCATCCTGCAGGGCCATGAATTATAGGCTCCCTGAGATGCCCTGCTCAACTTCCCACTTTCGGAACTGGTCACAAAGCAGCAGGAAATTGTCAAGCCCTATTCTCCTTCTGAGAGCAAGCTTAGATTTGGGTCAATTCTAGATCAGCATTGGAAATTAGAGCACCAAGTGCCTGTCCAAATATATAGGCATCGTGTCTTATTCTTCCCCATTGCAGTTCATCCATGGAACGAATTCCAAGCTATAAGAAAGAGGGTTTTGAAAGTGCTGACTTCCCCAAATGGGGATATTTTCAGGAAAGAAGCTGGAAGCTTGAACCCGAGCACCAGGATATGAGAAGATGAAGTGGCTTTTCATGTTTTTTCCCTGTCCAATGGGGTAGCATCCTGCATCTGTCCCATGCATGTGTTCGCTGTAGGAAGGGTCGTCTGCATTTGGTGATTTCGGGTCCATGGAATCAGGGCAAGGCAGTGTTATTCTAGAAGGGCTGCATTTGCTGACTCATGCTCACGAAGACTCTCAGAGACACGAGTGTCCTCCCTGAGGTCCCATCCTTCTGTGTGTTAATATATGCTCAAAACAACTTCAATCACAGCCCCTGAACGAAGTCTCGAAGAATTTATCTCTCACTCACTGCCTTTATTTTGCAGTTTGTTTTTCTCATGGGGTGTAGCTGATTGTCAGTGCTGTGTTGCTTGCTGCTGTGCATCCACTTGATTCTCTTCCAGAGAGACATCGATAAACTGTTTTTCAAATTCTGACCAGTTGTAAATAATCTTTTCTGGTGTGCAAAGTGGGCTGAGTTCAGTCCTTTGACTTTTAGAGTAAGTTGTGTTCATTCCCTCTTTGGTCTATATAGAATAGTATCTGTGCTCATTGAAAACACCTGGCTTTTACTCACCTCAAGGGACCTTTGCGCTCCTACAAGCATAAGTGTGTTTGCTAAATCTGTATTTCTTTCTGTCGTCTGCCATTTCGTTCATGGGATGCAATTTTATATTCCACCTGTACCTCATCTCTTTGATAAACCACTATTTTCTAGGTGACTAAATTCGCTGAGAATGAGTGTAACTAAGAACACTCCGGTGGTGGCAAGGGGCGTTATTTCACTCATTTCCTGGCTCACTAATATATCATTGTAGATAAGAATCACATATTCTTCATCCACGTTTTCCATCCAAGGAAATTTAGATTGTATCCTAGTGGAGGCTTTTGTAAAGAGAGCAGAAGTAAACGTTGGGTTGCCTGTGTCCTGAGGATCTTTGGTTTTCCTGAAAATATACGTCCTTGAGTGGAAGTGTCCTATGCGCTATAGCTTTGTTTCTTACATTATTTTCGAATACAGCATAGAGTTCGCCAGAATGCTGATTTCAATTTGACATCCCACATTCCACAAAATGTGGGTACGGTTTTCCTCCACGCTACCCTGCATTTCTGGTCTTTACACTTTTCGTAGATGACCCTTTGTTTTGATTCGAAGTGATAGAACTATGTAGTGTTGATTTGCACCTAGCCCCTGCCTGTTTGTCCCAAAACGGTCTATGGCTTTATCCTGAATATATTCAGGATAAAGGCATACACCCCTTTTTCGACACAGGCATGGTTGAAGAAGTACTGCCACATTCTAGCTCCTTACCAGGCGAGACCCATCTCCCTCTTGAAATCCCATTTCTGCAATTCTGCCTTGCTCTCAAGTTATTTTCCGTGGTTCAACCCAAGTCATTTTTCCACATTAGGTGTCTTTGCCCATCCTGCAGGGCCATGAATTATAGGCTCCCTGAGATGCCCTGCTCAAATTCCCACTTTCGGAACTGGTCACAAAGCAGCAGGAAATTTTCAAGCCCTATTCTCCTTCGGAGAGCAAGCTTGGGATTGGGTCAATTCTAGAGCAGCATTGGAAATTAGAGCGCCAAGTGCTTGTCCAAATATACAGGAATCGTGTCTTATTCTTCCCAATAGCAATTCATTCATGGAACGAATTCCTAGCTATAAGAAGGAGGGTTTTGAAAGTGCTGACTTCCCCAAGTGGGGATATTTTCAGGAAAGCGGCTGGGAGCTTGAACCCGAGCACCAGGATATGAGAAGATGAGGTGGCTTTTCATGTTTTTTCCTGTCCAATGGGGTAGCATCCTGTGGCTCTCCCATGCATGTGTTCACTGTAGGAAGGGTCGTCTGCATTTGGTGATTTCGGGTCCATGGAATCAGGGCAAGGCAGTGTTATTCTAGAAGGGCTGCATTTGCTGACTCATGCTCACGAAGACTCTCAGAGCCACGAGTGTCCTCCCTGAGGTCCCATCCTTCTGTGTGTTAATATATGGTCAAAACAACTTCAATCACAGCCCATGAACGAAGTCTAGAAGAATTGATCTCTCACTCAGTGCCTTTATTTTGCAGTTTGTTTTTCTCACGGGGTGTAGCTGATTGTCAGTGCTGTGTTGCTTGCTGCTGTGCATCCACTTGATTCTCTTCCAGAGAGACATCGATAAACTGTTTTTCAAATTCTGACCTGTTGTAAATAATCTTTTCTGGTGTGCAAAGTGGGCTGAGTTCAGTCCTTTGAGTTTTAGAGTAAGTTGTGTTTATTCTCTCCTTGGTCTATATAGAATAGTATCTGTGCTCATTGAAAACACCTGGCTTTTACTCACCTCAAGGGACCTTTGCGCTCCTACAGGCATAAGTGTGTTTGCTAAATCTGTAATTCTTTCTGTCGTCTGCCATTTCGTTCATGGGATGCAATTTTATATTCCACCTGTACCTCATGTCTTTGATAAACCACTATTTTCTATGTGACTAAATTCGCTGAGAATGAGTGTAACTAAGAACACTCCGGTGGTGGCAACGGACGTTATTTCACTCATTTCCTGACTCACTAATATATCATTGTAGATAAGAATAACATATTCTTCATCCACGTTTTCCGTCCAAGGAAATTTAGATTGTATCCTAGCCGAGGCTTTTGTAAAGAAAGCAGAAGTAAACGTTGGGTTGCCTGTGTCCTGAGGATCTTTGGTTTTCCTGAAAATATACGTCCTTGAGTGGAAGTGTCCTATGCGCTATAGCTTTGTTTCTTACATTATTTTCGAATACAGCATAGAGTTCGCCAGAATGCTGATTTCAATTTGACATCCCACATTCCACAAAATGTGGGTACGGTTTTCCTCCACGCTACCCTGCATTTCTGGTCTTTACACTTTTCGTAGATGACCCTTTGTTTTGATTCGAAGTGATAGAACTATGTAGTGTTGATTTGCACCTAGCCCCTGCCTGTTTGTCCCAAAACGGTCTATGGCTTTATCCTGAATATATTCAGGATAAAGGCATACACCCCTTTTTCGACACAGGCATGGTTGAAGAAGTACTGCCACATTCTAGCTCCTTACCAGGCGAGACCCATCTCCCTCTTGAAATCCCATTTCTGCAATTCTGCCTTGCTCTCAAGTTATTTTCCGTGGTTCAACCCAAGTCATTTTTCCACATTAGGTGTCTTTGCCCATCCTGCAGGGCCATGAATTATAGGCTCCCTGAGATGCCCTGCTCAAATTCCCACTTTCGGAACTGGTCACAAAGCAGCAGGAAATTTTCAAGCCCTATTCTCCTTCGGAGAGCAAGCTTGGGATTGGGTCAATTCTAGAGCAGCATTGGAAATTAGAGCGCCAAGTGCTTGTCCAAATATACAGGAATCGTGTCTTATTCTTCCCAATAGCAATTCATTCATGGAACGAATTCCTAGCTATAAGAAGGAGGGTTTTGAAAGTGCTGACTTCCCCAAGTGGGGATATTTTCAGGAAAGCGGCTGGGAGCTTGAACCCGAGCACCAGGATATGAGAAGATGAGGTGGCTTTTCATGTTTTTTCCTGTCCAATGGGGTAGCATCCTGTGGCTCTCCCATGCATGTGTTCACTGTAGGAAGGGTCGTCTGCATTTGGTGATTTCGGGTCCATGGAATCAGGGCAAGGCAGTGTTATTCTAGAAGGGCTGCATTTGCTGACTCATGCTCACGAAGACTCTCAGAGCCACGAGTGTCCTCCCTGAGGTCCCATCCTTCTGTGTGTTAATATATGGTCAAAACAACTTCAATCACAGCCCATGAACGAAGTCTAGAAGAATTGATCTCTCACTCAGTGCCTTTATTTTGCAGTTTGTTTTTCTCACGGGGTGTAGCTGATTGTCAGTGCTGTGTTGCTTGCTGCTGTGCATCCACTTGATTCTCTTCCAGAGAGACATCGATAAACTGTTTTTCAAATTCTGACCTGTTGTAAATAATCTTTTCTGGTGTGCAAAGTGGGCTGAGTTCAGTCCTTTGAGTTTTAGAGTAAGTTGTGTTTATTCTCTCCTTGGTCTATATAGAATAGTATCTGTGCTCATTGAAAACACCTGGCTTTTACTCACCTCAAGGGACCTTTGCGCTCCTACAGGCATAAGTGTGTTTGCTAAATCTGTAATTCTTTCTGTCGTCTGCCATTTCGTTCATGGGATGCAATTTTATATTCCACCTGTACCTCATGTCTTTGATAAACCACTATTTTCTATGTGACTAAATTCGCTGAGAATGAGTGTAACTAAGAACACTCCGGTGGTGGCAACGGACGTTATTTCACTCATTTCCTGACTCACTAATATATCATTGTAGATAAGAATAACATATTCTTCATCCACGTTTTCCGTCCAAGGAAATTTAGATTGTATCCTAGCCGAGGCTTTTGTAAAGAAAGCAGAAGTAAACGTTGGGTTGCCTGTGTCCTGAGGATCTTTGGTTTTCCTGAAAATATAAGTCCTTGACTGGAAGTGTCCTATGCGCTATAGCTTTGTTTCTTACATTATTTTCGAATAAAGCATAGAGTTCGCCAGAGTGCTGATTTCAATTTGCCATCCCACATTCCACAAAATGTGGGTATGGTTTACCTCCACGCTACCCTGCATTTCTGGTCTTTACTCTTTTCGTAGATGACCCTTTGTTTTGATTTGAAGTGATAGAATTATGTAGTGTTGATTTGCACCGAGCCCCTGCCTGGTTGCCCCAAAACGGTCTATGCCTCTATCCTGAATATATTCAGGATAAAGGCATACAACCCTTTTTCTACACAGGCATGGTTGAAGAAGTACTGCCACATTCTAGCTCCTTACCAGGCGAGACACATCTCCCTCTTGAAATCCCATTTCTGCAATTCTGCCTTGCTCTCAAGTTATTTTCCGTGGTTCAACCCAAGTCATTTTTCCACATTAGGTGTATTTGCCCATCCTGCAGGGCCATGAATTATAGGCTCCCTGAGATGCCCTGCTCAACTTCCCATTTTCGGAACTGGTCACAAAGCAGCAGGAAATTGTCAAGCCCTATTCTCCTTCTGAGAGCAAGCTTAGGCTTGGGTCAATTCTAGATCAGCATTGGAAATTAGAGCGCCAAGTGCTTGTCCAAATATACAGGCACCGTGTCTTATTCTTCCCCATTGCTGTTCATTCATGGAACGAATTACTAGCTATAAGAAGGAGGGTTTTGAAAGTGCTGACTTCCCCAAGTGGGGATATTTTCAGGAAAGCGGCTGGAAGCTCGAACCCGAGCACCAGGATATGAGAAGATGAGGTGGCTTTTCATGTTTTTTCCTGTCCAATGGGGTAGCATCCTGTGGCTCTCCCATGCATGTGTTCACTGTAGGAAGGGTCGTCTGCATTTGGTGATTTCGGGTCCATGGAATCAGGGCAAGGCAGTGTTATTCTAGAAGGGCTGAATTTGCTGACTCATGCTCACGAAGACTCTCAGAGCCACGAGTGTCCTCCCTGAGATCCCATTCTTCTGTGTGTTAATATATGCTCAATACAACTTCAATCACAGCCCCTGAATGAAGTCTTGAAGAATTTATCTCTCACTCACTGCCTTTATTTTGCAGTTTGTTTTTCTCTCGGGGTGTAGCTGATTGTCAGTGCTGTGTTGCTTGCTGCTGTGCATCCACTTGATTCTCTTCCAGAGAGACATCGATAAACTGTTTTTCAAATTCTGACCTGTTGTAAATAATCTTTTCTGGTGTGCAAAGTGGGCTGAGTTCAGTCCTTTGAGTTTTAGAGTAAGTTGTGTTTATTCTCTCCTTGGTCTATATAGAATAGTATCTGTGCTCATTGAAAACACCTGGCTTTTACTCACCTCAAGGGACCTTTGCGCTCCTACAGGCATAAGTGTGTTTGCTAAATCTGTAATTCTTTCTGTCGTCTGCCATTTCGTTCATGGGATGCAATTTTATATTCCACCTGTACCTCATCTCTTTGATAAACCACTATTTTCTATGTGACTAAATTCGCTGAGAATGAGTGTAACTAAGAACACTCCGGTGGTGGCAATGGACGTTATTTCACTCATTTCCTGGCTCACTAATATATCATTGTAGATAAGAATCACATATTCTTCATCCACGTTTTCCGTCCAAGGAAATTTAGATTGTATCCTAGTCGAGGCTTTTGTAAAGAAAGCAGAAGTAAACGTTGGGTTGCCTGTGTCCTGAGGATCTTTGGTTTTCCTGAAAATATACGTCCTTGAGTGGAAGTGTCCTATGCGCTATAGCTTTGTTTCTTACATTATTTTCGAATACAGCATAGAGTTCGCCAGAATGCTGATTTCAATTTGACATCCCACATTCCACAAAATGTGGGTACGGTTTTCCTCCACGCTACCCTGCATTTCTGGTCTTTACACTTTTCGTAGATGACCCTTTGTTTTGATTCGAAGTGATAGAACTATGTAGTGTTGATTTGCACCGAGCCCCTGCCTGTTTGTCCCAAAACGGTCTATGGCTTTATCCTGAATATATTCAGGATAAAGGCATACACCCCTTTTTCGACACAGGCATGGTTGAAGAAGTACTGCCACATTCTAGCTCCTTACCAGGCGAGACCCATCTCCCTCTTGAAATCCCATTTCTGCAATTCTGCCTTGCTCTCAAGTTATTTTCCGTGGTTCAACCCAAGTCATTTTTCCACATTAGGTGTCTTTGCCCATCCTGCAGGGCCATGAATTATAGGCTCCCTGAGATGCCCTGCTCAAATTCCCACTTTCGGAACTGGTCACAAAGCAGCAGGAAATTTTCAAGCCCTATTCTCCTTCGGAGAGCAAGCTTGGGATTGGGTCAATTCTAGAGCAGCATTGGAAATTAGAGCGCCAAGTGCTTGTCCAAATATACAGGAATCGTGTCTTATTCTTCCCAATAGCAATTCATTCATGGAACGAATTCCTAGCTATAAGAAGGAGGGTTTTGAAAGTGCTGACTTCCCCAAGTGGGGATATTTTCAGGAAAGCGGCTGGGAGCTTGAACCCGAGCACCAGGATATGAGAAGATGAGGTGGCTTTTCATGTTTTTTCCTGTCCAATGGGGTAGCATCCTGTGGCTCTCCCATGCATGTGTTCACTGTAGGAAGGGTCGTCTGCATTTGGTGATTTCGGGTCCATGGAATCAGGGCAAGGCAGTGTTATTCTAGAAGGGCTGCATTTGCTTACTCATGCTCACGAAGACTCTCAGAGCCACGAGTGTCCTCCCTGAGGTCCCATCCTTCTGTGTGTTAATATATGCTCAAAACAACTTCAATCACAGCCCCTGAATGAAGTCTTGAACAATTTATCTCTCACTCACTGCCTTTATTTTGCAGTTTGTTTTTCTCTCGGGGTGTAGCTGATTGTCAGTGCTGTGTTGCTTGCTGCTGTGCATCCACTTGATTCTCTTCCAGAGAGACATCGATAAACTGTTTTTCAAATTCTGACCTGTTGTAAATAATCTTTTCTGGTGTGCAAAGTGGGCTGAGTTCAGTCCTTTGAGTTTTAGAGTAAGTTGTGTTTATTCTCTCCTTGGTCTATATAGAATAGTATCTGTGCTCATTGAAAACACCTGGCTTTTACTCACCTCAAGGGACCTTTGCGCTCCTACAGGCATAAGTGTGTTTGCTAAATCTGTAATTCTTTCTGTCGTCTGCCATTTCGTTCATGGGATGCAATTTTATATTCCACCTGTACCTCATGTCTTTGATAAACCACTATTTTCTATGTGACTAAATTCGCTGAGAATGAGTGTAACTAAGAACACTCCGGTGGTGGCAACGGACGTTATTTCACTCATTTCCTGACTCACTAATATATCATTGTAGATAAGAATAACATATTCTTCATCCACGTTTTCCGTCCAAGGAAATTTAGATTGTATCCTAGTCGAGGCTTTTGTAAAGAAAGCAGAAGTAAACGTTGGGTTGCCTGTGTCCTGAGGATCTTTGGTTTTCCTGAAAATATACGTCCTTGACTGGAAGTGTCCTATGCGCTATAGCTTTGTTTCTTACATTATTTTCGAATAAAGCATAGAGTTCGCCAGAGTGCTGATTTCAATTTGCCATCCCACATTCCACAAAATGTGGGTACGGTTTACCTCCACGCTACCCTGCATTTCTGGTCTTTACACTTTTCGTAGATGACCCTTTGTTTTGATTCGAAGTGATAGAATTATGTAGTGTTGATTTGCACCGAGCCCCTGCCTGGTTGCCCCAAAACGGTCTATGCCTCTATCCTGAATATATTCAGGATAAAGGCATACAACCCTTTTTCTACACAGGCATGGTTGAAGAAGTACTGCCACATTCTAGCTCCTTACCAGGCGAGACCCATCTCCCTCTTGAAATCCCATTTCTGCAATTCTGCCTTGCTCTCAAGTTATTTTCCGTGGTTCAACCCAAGTCATTTTTCCACATTAGGTGTCTTTGCCCATCCTGCAGGGCCATGAATTATAGGCTCCCTGAGATGCCCTGCTCAACTTCCCACTTTCGGAACTGGTCACAAAGCAGCAGGAAATTGTCAAGCCCTATTCTCCTTCTGAGACCAACCTTAGACATGGGTCAATTCTAGATCAGCATTGGAAATTAGAGCGCCAAGTGCTTGTCCAAATATACAGGCACCGTGTCTTATTCTTCCCCATTGCAGTTCATTCATGGAACGAATTACTAGCTATAAGAAAGAGGGTTTTGAAAGTGCTGACTTCCCCAAGTGGGGAAATTTTCAGGAAAGCGGCTGGAAGCTTGAACCCGAGCACCAGGATATGAGAAGTTGAGGTGGCTTTTCATGTTTTTTCCTGTCCAATGGGGTAGCATCCTGTGGCTCTCCCATGCATGTGTTCACTGTAGGAAGGGTCGTCTGCATTTGGTGATTTCGGGTCCATGGAATCAGGGCAAGGCAGTGTTATTCTAGAAGGGCTGCATTTGCTGACTCATGCTCACGAAGACTCTCAGAGCCACGAGTGTCCTCCCTGAGGTCCCATCCTTCTGTGTGTTAATATATGCTCAAAACAACTTCAATCACAGCCCCTGAATGAAGTCTCGAAGAATTTATCTCTCACTCACTGCCTTTAGTTTGCAGTTTGTTTTTCTCACGGGGTGTAGCTGATTGTCAGTGCTGTGTTGCTTGCTGCTGTGCATCCACTTGATTCTCTTCCAGAGAGACATCGATAAACTGTTTTTCAAATTCTGACCAGTTGTAAATAATCTTTTCTGGTGTGCAAAGTGGGCTGAGTTCAGTCCTTTGAGATTTAGAGTAAGGTGTGTTCATTCCCTCTTTGGTCTATATAGAATAGTATCTGTGCTCATTGAAAACACCTGGCTTTTACTCACCTCAAGGGACCTTTGCGCTCCTACAGGCATAAGTGTGTTTGCTAAATCTGTAATTCTTTCTGTCGTCTGCCATTTCGTTCATGGGATGCAATTTTATATTCCACCTGTACCTCATCTCTTTGATAAACCACTATTTTCTATGTGACTAAATTCGCTGAGAATGAGTGTAACTAAGAACACTCCGGTGATGGCAATGGACGTTATTTCACTCATTTTCTGCTTCACTAATATATCATTGTAGATAAGAATCACATATTCTTCATCCACGTTTTCCGTCCAAGGAAATTTAGATTGTATCCTAGTCGAGGCTTTTGTAAAGAAAGCAGAAGTCAACGTTGGGTTGCCTGTGTCCTGAGGATCTTTGGTTTTCCTGAAAATATACGTCCTTGAGTGGAAGTGTCCTATGCGCTATAGCTTTGTTTCTTACATTATTTTCGAATAAAGCATAGAGTTCGCCAGAGTGCTGATTTCAATTTGCCATCCCACATTCCACAAAATGTGGGTATGGTTTACCTCCACGCTACCCTGCATTTCTGGTCTTTACACTTTTCGTAGATGACCCTTTGTTTTGATTCGAAGTGATAGAACTATGTAGTGTTGATTTGCACCGAGCCCCTGCCTGGTTGCCCCAAAACGGTCTATGCCTCTATCCTGAATATATTCAGGATAAAGGCATACAACCCTTTTTCTACACAGGCATGGTTGAAGAAGTACTGCCACATTCTAGCTACTTACCAGGCGAGACCCATCTCCCTCTTGAAATCCCATTTCTGCAATTCTGCCTTGCTCTCAAGTTATTTTCCGTGGTTCAACCCAAGTCATTTTTCCACATTAGGTGTCTTTGCCCATCCTGCAGGGCCATGAATTATAGGCTCCCTGAGATGCCCTGCTCAACTTCCCACTTTCGGAACTGGTCACAAAGCAGCAGGAAATTGTCAAGCCCTATTCTCCTTCTGAGACCAAGCTTAGACATGGGTCAATTCTAGATCAGCATTGGAAATTAGAGCGCCAAGTGCTTGTCCAAATATACAGGCACCGTGTCTTATTCTTCCCCATTGCAGTTCATTCATGGAACGAATTACTAGCTATAAGAAAGAGGGTTTTGAAAGTGCTGACTTCCCCAAGTGGGGATATTTTCAGGAAAGCGGCTGGAAGCTTGAACCCGAGCACCAGGATATGAGAAGATGAGGTGGCTTTTCATGTTTTTTCCTGTCCAATGGGGTAGCATCCTGTGGCTCTCCCATGCATGTGTTCACTGTAGGAAGGGTCGTCTGCATTTGGTGATTTCGGGTCCATGGAATCAGGGCAAGGCAGTGTTATTTTAGAAGGGCTTCATTTGCTGACTCATGCTCACGAAGACTCTCAGAGCCACGAGTGTCCTCCCTGAGGTCCCATCCTTCTGTATGTTAATATATGCTCAAAACAACTTCAATCACAGCCCCTGAATGAAGTCTTGAACAATTTATCTCTCACTCACTGCCTTTATTTTGCAGTTTGTTTTTCTCTCGGGGTGTAGCTGATTGTCAGTGCTGTGTTGCTTGCTGCTGTGCATCCACTTGATTTTCTTCCAGAGAGACATCGATAAACTGTTTTTCAAATTCTGACCAGTTGTAAATAATCTTTTCTGGTGTGCAAAGTGGCCTGAGTTCAGTCCTTTGAGATTTAGAGTAAGGTGTGTTCATTCCCTCTTTGGTCTATATAGAATAGTATCTGTGCTCATTGAAAACACCTGGCTTTTACTCACCTCAAGGGACCTTTGCCCTCCTACAGGCATAAGTGTGTTTGCTAAATCTGTAATTCTTTCTGTCGTCTGCCATTTCGTTCATGGGATGCAATTTTATATTCCACCTGTACCTCATCTCTTTGATAAACCACTATTTTCTATGTGACTAAATTCGCTGAGAATGAGTGTAACTAAGAACACTCCGGTGGTGGCAAGGGACGTTATTTCACTCATTTCCTGGCTCACTAATATATCATTGTAGATAAGAATCACATATTCTTCCTCCACGTTTTCCGTCCAAGGAAATTCAGATTGTATCCTAGTCGAGGCTTTTGTAAAGAGAGCAGAAGTAAACGTTGGGTTGCCTGTGTCCTGAGGATCTTTGGTTTTCCTGAAAATATACGTCCTTGAGTTGAAGTGTCCTATGCACTATAGCTTTGTTTGTTACATTACTTTCGAATACAGCATAGAGTTCGCCACAGTGCTGATTTCAATTTGCCATCCCACATTCCACAAAATGTGGGTACGGTTTACCTCCACGCTACCCTGCATTTCTGGTCTTTACACTTTTCGTAGATGACCCTTTGTTTTGATTCGAAGTGATAGAACTATGTAGTGTTGATTTGCACCGAGCCCCTGCCTCGTTGTGCCAAAACGGTCTATGCCTTTATCCTGAATATATTCAGGATAAAGGCATACACCCTTTTTCGACAAAGGCATGGTTGAAGTAGTACTGCCCCATTCTAGCTCCTTACCAGGCGAGACCCATCTCCCTCTTGAAATCCCATTTCTGCAATTCTGCCTTGCTCTCAAGTTATTTTCCGTGGTTCAACCCAAGTCATTTTTCCACATTAGGTGTCTTTGCCCATCCTGCAGGGCCATGAATTATAGGCTCCCTGAGATGCCCTGCTCAACTTCCCATTTTCGGAACTGGTCACAAAGCAGCAGGAAATTGTCAAGCCCTATTCTCCTTCTGAGAGCAAGCTTAGGCTTGGGTCAATTCTAGATCAGCATTGGAAATTAGAGCGCCAAGTGCTTGTCCAAATATACAGGCACCGTGTCTTATTCTTCCCCATTGCTGTTCATTCATGGAACGAATTACTAGCTATAAGAAGGAGGGTTTTGAAAGTGCTGACTTCCCCAAGTGGGGATATTTTCAGGAAAGCGGCTGGAAGCTCGAACCCGAGCACCAGGATATGAGAAGTTGAGGTGGCTTTTCATGTTTTTTCCTGTCCAATGGGGTAGCATCCTGTGGCTCTCCCATGCATGTGTTCACTGTAGGAAGGGTCGTCTGCATTTGGTGATTTCGGGTCCATGGAATCAGGGCAAGGCAGTGTTATTCTAGAAGGGCTGCATTTGCTGACTCATGCTCACGAAGACTCTCAGAGCCACGAGTGTCCTCCCTGAGGTCCCATTCTTCTGTGTGTTAATATATGCTCAATACAACTTCAATCACAGCCCCTGAATGAAGTCTTGAAGAATTTATCTCTCACTCACTGCCTTTATTTTGCAGTTTGTTTTTCTCTCGGGGTGTAGCTGATTGTCAGTGCTGTGTTGCTTGCTGCTGTGCATCCACTTGATTCTCTTCCAGAGAGACATCGATAAACTGTTTTTCAAATTCTGACCAGTTGTAAATAATCTTTTCTGGTGTGCAAAGTGGGCTGAGTTCAGTCCTTTGAGTTTTAGAGTAAGTTGTGTTTATTCTCTCCTTGGTCTATATAGAATAGTATCTGTGCTCATTGAAAACACCTGGCTTTTACTCACCTCAAGGGACCTTTGCGCTCCTACAGGCATAAGTGTGTTTGCTAAATCTGTAATTCTTTCTGTCGTCTGCCATTTCGTTCATGGGATGCAATTTTATATTCCACCTGTACCTCATCTCTTTGATAAACCACTATTTTCTATGTGACTAAATTCGCTGAGAATGAGTGTAACTAAGAACACTCCGGTGGTGGCAATGGACGTTATTTCACTCATTTCCTGGCTCACTAATATATCATTGTAGATAAGAATCACATATTCTTCATCCACGTTTTCCGTCCAAGGAAATTTAGATTGTATCCTAGTCGAGGCTTTTGTAAACAAAGCAGAAGTCAACGTTGGGTTGCCTGTGTCCTGAGGATCTTTGGTTTTCCTGAAAATATACGTCCTTGAGTGGAAGTGTCCTATGCCCTATAGCTTTGTTTCTTACATTATTTTCGAATAAAGCATAGAGTTCGCCAGAGTGCTGATTTCAATTTGCCATCCCACATTCCACAAAATGTGGGTATGGTTTACCTCCACGCTACCCTGCATTTCTGGTCTTTACACTTTTCGTAGATGACCCTTTGTTTTGATTCGAAGTGATAGAATTATGTAGTGTTGATTTGCACCGAGCCCCTGCCTGGTTGCCCCAAAACGGTCTATGCCTCTATCCTGAATATATTCAGGATAAAGGCATACAACCCTTTTTCTACACAGGCATGGTTGAAGAAGTACTGCCACATTCTAGCTCCTTACCAGGCGAGACCCATCTCCCTCTTGAAATCCCATTTCTGCAATTCTGCCTTGCTCTCAAGTTATTTTCCGTGGTTCAACCCAAGTCATTTTTCCACATTAGGTGTCTTTGCCCATCCTGCAGGGCCATGAATTATAGGCTCCCTGAGATGCCCTGCTCAACTTCCCACTTTCGGAACTGGTCACAAAGCAGCAGGAAATTGTCAAACCCTATTCTCCTTCTGAGACCAACCTTAGACATGGGTCAATTCTAGATCAGCATTGGAAATTAGAGCGCCAAGTGCTTGTCCAAATATACAGGCACCGTGTCTTATTCTTCCCCATTGCAGTTCATTCATGGAACGAATTACTAGCTATAAGAAAGAGGGTTTTGAAAGTGCTGACTTCCCCAAGTGGGGAAATTTTCAGGAAAGCGGCTGGAAGCTTGAACCCGAGCACCAGGATATGAGAAGTTGAGGTGGCTTTTCATGTTTTTTCCTGTCCAATGGAGTAGCATCCTGTGGCTCTCCCATGCATGTGTTCACTGTAGGAAGGGTCGTCTGCATTTGGTGATTTCGGGTCCATGGAATCAGGGCAAGGCAGTGTTATTCTAGAAGGGCTGCATTTGCTGACTCATGCTCACGAAGACTCTCAGAGCCACGAGTGTCCTCCCTGAGGTCCCATCCTTCTGTGTGTTAATATATGCTCAAAACAACTTCAATCACAGCCCCTGAATGAAGTCTCGAAGAATTTATCTCTCACTCACTGCCTTTAGTTTGCAGTTTGTTTTTCTCACGGGGTGTAGCTGATTGTCAGTGCTGTGTTGCTTGCTGCTGTGCATCCACTTGATTCTCTTCCAGAGAGACATCGATAAACTGTTTTTCAAATTCTGACCAGTTGTAAATAATCTTTTCTGGTGTGCAAAGTGGGCTGAGTTCAGTCCTTTGAGATTTAGAGTAAGGTGTGTTCATTCCCTCTTTGGTCTATATAGAATAGTATCTGTGCTCATTGAAAACACCTGGCTTTTACTCACCTCAAGGGACCTTTGCGCTCCTACAGGCATAAGTGTGTTTGCTAAATCTGTAATTCTTTCTGTCGTCTGCCATTTCGTTCATGGGATGCAATTTTATATTCCACCTGTACCTCATCTCTTTGATAAACCACTATTTTCTATGTGACTAAATTCGCTGAGAATGAGTGTAACTAAGAACACTCCGGTGATGGCAATGGACGTTATTTCACTCATTTTCTGCTTCACTAATATATCATTGTAGATAAGAATCACATATTCTTCATCCACGTTTTCCGTCCAAGGAAATTTAGATTGTATCCTAGTCGAGGCTTTTGTAAAGAAAGCAGAAGTAAACGTTGGGTTGCCTGTGTCCTGAGGATCTTTGGTTTTCCTGAAAATATACGTCCTTGAGTGGAAGTGTCCTATGCGCTATAGCTTTGTTTCTTACATTATTTTCGAATAAAGCATAGAGTTCGCCAGAGTGCTGATTTCAATTTGCCATCCCACATTCCACAAAATGTGGGTATGGTTTACCTCCACGCTACCCTGCATTTCTGGTCTTTACACTTTTCGTAGATGACCCTTTGTTTTGATTCGAAGTGATAGAACTATGTAGTGTTGATTTGCACCGAGCCCCTGCCTGGTTGCCCCAAAACGGTCTATGCCTCTATCCTGAATATATTCAGGATAAAGGCATACAACCCTTTTTCTACACAGGCATGGTTGAAGAAGTACTGCCACATTCTAGCTACTTACCAGGCGAGACCCATCTCCCTCTTGAAATCCCATTTCTGCAATTCTGCCTTGCTCTCAAGTTATTTTCCGTGGTTCAACCCAAGTCATTTTTCCACATTAGGTGTCTTTGCCCATCCTGCAGGGCCATGAATTATAGGCTCCCTGAGATGCCCTGCTCAACTTCCCACTTTCGGAACTGGTCACAAAGCAGCAGGAAATTGTCAAGCCCTATTCTCCTTCTGAGACCAAGCTTAGACATGGGTCAATTCTAGATCAGCATTGGAAATTAGAGCGCCAAGTGCTTGTCCAAATATACAGGCACCGTGTCTTATTCTTCCCCATTGCAGTTCATTCATGGAACGAATTACTAGCTATAAGAAAGAGGGTTTTGAAAGTGCTGACTTCCCCAAGTGGGGATATTTTCAGGAAAGCGGCTGGAAGCTTGAACCCGAGCACCAGGATATGAGAAGATGAGGTGGCTTTTCATGTTTTTTCCTGTCCAATGGGGTAGCATCCTGTGGCTCTCCCATGCATGTGTTCACTGTAGGAAGGGTCGTCTGCATTTGGTGATTTCGGGTCCATGGAATCAGGGCAAGGCAGTGTTATTTTAGAAGGGCTTCATTTGCTGACTCATGCTCACGAAGACTCTCAGAGCCACGAGTGTCCTCCCTGAGGTCCCATCCTTCTGTGTGTTAATATATGCTCAAAACAACTTCAATCACAGCCCCTGAATGAAGTCTTGAACAATTTATCTCTCACTCACTGCCTTTATTTTGCAGTTTGTTTTTCTCTCGGGGTGTAGCTGATTGTCAGTGCTGTGTTGCTTGCTGCTGTGCATCCACTTGATTCTCTTCCAGAGAGACATCGATAAACTGTTTTTCAAATTCTGACCAGTTGTAAATAATCTTTTCTGGTGTGCAAAGTGGGCTGAGTTCAGTCCTTTGAGATTTAGAGTAAGGTGTGTTCATTCCCTCTTTGGTCTATATAGAATAGTATCTGTGCTCATTGAAAACACCTGGCTTTTACTCACCTCAAGGGACCTTTGCCCTCCTACAGGCATAAGTGTGTTTGCTAAATCTGTAATTCTTTCTGTCGTCTGCCATTTCGTTCATGGGATGCAATTTTATATTCCACCTGTACCTCATCTCTTTGATAAACCACTATTTTCTATGTGACTAAATTCGCTGAGAATGAGTGTAACTAAGAACACTCCGGTGGTGGCAAGGGACGTTATTTCACTCATTTCCTGGCTCACTAATATATCATTGTAGATAAGAATCACATATTCTTCCTCCACGTTTTCCGTCCAAGGAAATTCAGATTGTATCCTAGTCGAGGCTTTTGTAAAGAGAGCAGAAGTAAACGTTGGGTTGCCTGTGTCCTGAGGATCTTTGGTTTTCCTGAAAATATACGTCCTTGAGTTGAAGTGTCCTATGCACTATAGCTTTGTTTGTTACATTACTTTCGAATACAGCATAGAGTTCGCCACAGTGCTGATTTCAATTTGCCATCCCACATTCCACAAAATGTGGGTACGGTTTACCTCCACGCTACCCTGCATTTCTGGTCTTTACACTTTTCGTAGATGACCCTTTGTTTTGATTCGAAGTGATAGAACTATGTAGTGTTGATTTGCACCGAGCCCCTGCCTCGTTGTGCCAAAACGGTCTATGCCTTTATCCTGAATATATTCAGGATAAAGGCATACACCCTTTTTCGACAAAGGCATGGTTGAAGTAGTACTGCCCCATTCTAGCTCCTTACCAGGCGAGACCCATCTCCCTCTTGAAATCCCATTTCTGCAATTCTGCCTTGCTCTCAAGTTATTTTCCGTGGTTCAACCCAAGTCATTTTTCCACATTAGGTGTCTTTGCCCATCCTGCAGGGCCATGAATTATAGGCTCCCTGAGATGCCCTGCTCAACTTCCCACTTTCGGAACTTGTCACAAAGCAGCAGGAAATTTTCAAGCCCTATTCTCCTTCTGAGAGCAAGCTTAGATTTGGGTCAATTCTAGATCAGCATTGGAAATTAGAGCACCAAGTGCCTGTCCAAATATATAGGCATCGTGTCTTATTCTTTCCCATTGCAGTTCATCCATGGAACAAATTCCAAGCTATAAGAAAGAGGGTTTGAAAGTGCTGACTTCCCCAAGTGGGGATATTTTCAGGAAAGCGGCTGGAAGCTTGAACCCGAGCACCAGGATATGAGAAGATGAGGTGGCTTTTCATGTTTTTTCCCTGTCCAATGGGGTAGCATCCTGCGGCTGTCCCATGCTTGTGTTCACAGTAGGAAGGGTCGTCTGCATTTGGTGATTTCGGGTCCATGGAATCAGGGCAAGGAAGTGTTATTCTAGAAGGGCTGCATTTGCTGAGTCATGCTCACGAAGACTCTCAGAGCCACGAGTGTCCTCCCTGAGGTCCCATCCTTCTGTGTGTTAATATATGCTCAAAACAACTTCAATCACAGCCCCTGAATGAAGTCTCGAAGAATTTATCTCTCACTCACTGCCTTTAGTTTGCAGTTTGTTTTTCTCACGGGGTGTAGCTGATTGTCAGTGCTGTGTTGCTTGCTGCTGTGCATCCACTTGATTCTCTTCCAGAGAGACATCGATAAACTGTTTTTCAAATTCTGACCAGTTGTAAATAATCTTTTCTGGTGTGCAAAGTGGGCTGAGCTCAGTCCTTTGACTTTTAGAGTAAGTTGTGTTCATTCCCTCTTTGGTCTATATAGAATAGTATCTGTGCTCATTGAAAACACCTGGCTTTTACTCACCTCAAGGGACCTTTTCGCTCCTACAGGCATAAGTGTGTTTGCTAAATCTGTAATTCTTTCTGTCATCTGCCATTTCGTTCATGGGATGCAATTTTATATTCCACCTGTACCTCATCTCTTTGATAAACCACTATTTTCTATGTGACTAAATTCGCTGAGAATGAGTGTAACTAAGAACACTCCGGTGCTGGCAAGGGACGTTATTTCACTCATTTCCTGCCTCACAAATATATCATTGTAGATAAGAATCACATATTCTTCATCCACGTTTTCCATCCAAGGAAATTTAGATTGTATCCTAGTCGAGGCTTTTGTAAAGAGAGCAGAAGTAATCGTTGGGTTGCCTGTTTCCTGGGGATCTTTAGTTTTCCTGAAAATATACGTCCTTGAGTGGAAGTGTCCTATGCGCTATAGCTTTGTTTCTTACATTACTTTCGAATACAGCATAGATTTCGCCAGAGTGCTGATTTCAATTTGCCATCCCACATTCCACAAAATGTGGGTACGGTTTACCTCCACGCTACCCTGCATTTCTGGTCTTTACACTTTTCGTAGATGACCCTTTGATTGGATGGGAAGTGATAGCACTATGTAGTGTTGATTTGCACCGAGCCCCTGCCTGGTTGCCCCAAAACGGTCTATGCCTTTATCCTGAATATATTCAGGATAAAGGCATACACCCCTTTTTCGACAAAGGCATGGTTGAAGAAGTACTGCCGCATTCTAGCTCCTTACCAGGCGAGACCCATCTCCCTCTTTAAATCCCATTTCTGCAATTCTGCCTTGCTCTCAAGTTATTTTCCGTGGTTCAATGCAAGTCATTTTTCCACATTAGGTGTCTTTGCCCATCCTGCAGGGCCATGAATTATAGGCTCCCTGAGATGCCCTGCTCAACTTCCCACTTTCGGAACTGGTCACAAAGCAGCAGGAAATTTTCAAGCCCTATTCTCCTTCTGAGAGCAAGCTTAGATTTGGGTCAATTCTAGATCAGCATTGGAAATTAGAGCACCAAGTGCCTGTCCAAATATATAGGCATCGTGTCTTATTCTTCCCCACTGCAGTTCATCCATGGAACGAATTCCAAGCTATAAGAAAGAGGGTTTTGAAAGTGCTGACTTCCCCAAGTGGGGATATTTTCAGGAAAGCGGCTGGATGCTTGAACCCGAGCACCAGCATATGAGAAGATTAGGTGGCTTCTCATGTTTTTTCCCTGTCCAATGGGGTAGCATCCTGCGACTGTCCCATGCATGTGTTCGCTGTAGGAAGGGTCGTCTGCATTTGGTGATTTCGGGTCCATGGAATCAGGGCAAGGCAGTGTTATTCTAGAAGGGCTGCATTTGCTGACTCATGCTCATGAAGACTCTCAGAGCCACGAGTGTCCTCCCTGAGGTCCCATCCTTCTGTGTGTTAATATATGCTCAAAATAGCTTCAATCACAGGCCCTGAATGAAGTCTGGAAGAATTTATCTCTCACTCACTGCCTTTATTTTGCAGTTTGTTTTTCTCACGGGGTGTAGCTGATTGTCAGTGCTGTGTTGCTTGCTGCTGTGCATCCACTTGATTCTCTTCCAGAGAGACATCGATAAACTGTTTTTCAAATTCTGACCAGTTGTAAATAATCTTCTCTGGTGTGCAAAGTAGGCTGAGTTCAGTCCTTTGAGTTTTAGAGTAAGTTGTGTTCATTCCCTCTTTGGTCTATATAGAATAGTATCTGTGCTCATTGAAAACACCTGGCTTTTACTCACCTCAAGGGACCTTTGCGCTCCTACAGGCATAAGTGTGTTTGCTAAATCTGTAATTCTTTCTGTCGTCTGCCATTTCGTTCATGGGATGCAATTTTATATTCCACCTGTACCTCATCTCTTTGATAAACCACTATTTTCTAGGTGACTAAATTCGCTGAGAATGAGTGTAACTAAGAACACTCCGGTGATGGCAATGGACGTTATTTCACTCATTTTCTGCTTCACTAATATATCATTGTAGATAAGAATCACATATTCTTCATCCACGTTTTCCGTCCAAGGAAATTTAGATTGTATCCTAGTCGAGGCTTTTGTAAAGAAAGCAGAAGTAAACGTTGGGTTGCCTGTGTCCTGAGGATCTTTGGTTTTCCTGAAAATATACGTCCTTGAGTGGAAGTGTCCTATGCGCTATAGCTTTGTTTCTTACATTATTTTCCAATAAAGCATAGAGTTCGCCAGAGTGCTGATTTCAATTTGCCATCCCACATTCCACAAAATGTGGGTATGGTTTACCTCCACGCTACCCTGCATTTCTGGTCTTTACACTTTTCGTAGATGACCCTTTGTTTTGATTCGAAGTGATAGAATTATGTAGTGTTGATTTGCACCGAGCCCCTGCCTGGTTGCCCCAAAACGGTCTATGCCTCTATCCTGAATATATTCAGGATAAAGGCATACAACCCTTTTTCTACACAGGCATGGTTGAAGAAGTACTGCCACATTCTAGCTACTTACCAGGCGAGACCCATCTCCCTCTTGAAATCCCATTTCTGCAATTCTGCCTTGCTCTCAAGTTATTTTCCGTGGTTCAACCCAAGTCATTTTTCCACATTAGGTGTCTTTGCCCATCCTGCAGGGCCATGAATTATAGGCTCCCTGAGATGCCCTGCTCAACTTCCCACTTTCGGAACTGGTCACAAAGCAGCAGGAAATTTTCAAGCCCTATTCTCCTTCTGAGAGCAAGCTTAGATTTGGGTCAATTCTAGATCAGCATTGGAAATTAGAGCACCAAGTGCCTGTCCAAATATATAGGCATCGTGTCTCATTCTTCCCCACTGCAGTTCATCCATGGAACGAATTCCAAGCTATAAGAAAGAGGGTTTTGAAAGTGCTGACTTCCCCAAGTGGGGATATTTTCAGGAAAGCGGCTGGATGCTTGAACCCGAGCACCAGCATATGAGAAGATTAGGTGGCTTCTCATGTTTTTTCCCTGTCCAATGGGGTAGCATCCTGCGACTGTCCCATGCATGTGTTCGCTGTAGGAAGGGTCGTCTGCATTTGGTGATTTCGGGGCCATGGAATCAGGGCAAGGCAGTGTTATTCTAGAAGGGCTGCATTTGCTGACTCATGCTCATGAAGACTCTCAGAGCCACGAGTGTCCTCCCTGAGGTCCCATCCTTCTGTGTGTTAATATATGCTCAAAATAGCTTCAATCACAGGCCCTGAATGAAGTCTTGAAGAATTTATCTCTCACTCACTGCCTTTATTTTGCAGTTTGTTTTTCTCACGGGGTGTAGCTGATTGTCAGTGCTGTGTTGCTTGCTGCTGTGCATCCACTTGATTCTCTTCCAGAGAGACATCGATAAACTGTTTTTCAAATTCTGACCAGTTGTAAATAATCTTCTCTGGTGTGCAAAGTAGGCTGAGTTCAGTCCTTTGAGTTTTAGAGTAAGTTGTGTTCATTCCCTCTTTGGTCTATATAGAATAGTATCTGTGCTCATTGAAAACACCTGGCTTTTACTCACCTCAAGGGACCTTTGCGCTCCTACAGGCATAAGTGTGTTTGCTAAATCTGTAATTCTTTCTGTCGTCTGCCATTTCGTTCATGGGATGCAATTTTATATTCCACCTGTACCTCATCTCTTTGATAAACCACTATTTTCTAGGTGACTAAATTCGCTGAGAATGAGTGTAACTAAGAACACTCCGGTGATGGCAATGGACGTTATTTCACTCATTTTCTGCTTCACTAATATATCATTGTAGATAAGAATCACATATTCTTCATCCACGTTTTCCGTCCAAGGAAATTTAGATTGTATCCTAGTCGAGGCTTTTGTAAAGAAAGCAGAAGTAAACGTTGGGTTGCCTGTGTCCTGAGGATCTTTGGTTTTCCTGAAAATATACGTCCTTGAGTGGAAGTGTCCTATGCGCTATAGCTTTGTTTCTTACATTATTTTCGAATAAAGCATAGAGTTCGCCAGAGTGCTGATTTCAATTTGCCATCCCACATTCCACAAAATGTGGGTATGGTTTACCTCCACGCTACCCTGCATTTCTGGTTTTTACACTTTTCGTAGATGACCCTTTGTTTTGATTCGAAGTGATAGAATTATGTAGTGTTGATTTGCACCGAGCCCCTGCCTGGTTGCCCCAAAACGGTCTATGCCTCTATCCTGAATATATTCAGGATAAAGGCATACAACCCTTTTTCTACACAGGCATGGTTGAAGAAGTACTGCCACATTCTAGCTACTTACCAGGCGAGACCCATCTCCCTCTTGAAATCCCATTTCTGCAATTCTGCCTTGCTCTCAAGTTATTTTCCGTGGTTCAACCCAAGTCATTTTTCCACATTAGGTGTCTTTGCCCATCCTGCAGGGCCATGAATTATAGGCTCCCTGAGATGCCCTGCTCAACTTCCCACTTTCGGAACTGGTCACAAAGCAGCAGGAAATTGTCAAGCCCTATTCTCCTTCTGAGACCAAGCTTAGACATGGGTCAATTCTAGATCAGCATTGGAAATTAGAGCGCCAAGTGCTTGTCCAAATATACAGGCACCGTGTCTTATTCTTCCCCATTGCAGTTCATTCATGGAACGAATTACTAGCTATAAGAAAGAGGGTTTTGAAAGTGCTGACTTCCCCAAGTGGGGATATTTTCAGGAAAGCGGCTGGAAGCTTGAACCCGAGCACCAGGATATGAGAAGATGAGGTGGCTTTTCATGTTTTTTCCTGTCCAATGGGGTAGCATCCTGTGGCTCTCCCATGCATGTGTTCACTGTAGGAAGGGTCGTCTGCATTTGGTGATTTCGGGTCCATGGAATCAGGGCAAGGCAGTGTTATTTTAGAAGGGCTTCATTTGCTGACTCATGCTCACGAAGACTCTCAGAGCCACGAGTGTCCTCCCTGAGGTCCCATCCTTCTGTGTGTTAATATATGCTCAAAACAACTTCAATCACAGCCCCTGAATGAAGTCTTGAACAATTTATCTCTCACTCACTGCCTTTATTTTGCAGTTTGTTTTTCTCTCGGGGTGTAGCTGATTGTCAGTGCTGTGTTGCTTGCTGCTGTGCATCCACTTGATTCTCTTCCAGAGAGACATCGATAAACTGTTTTTCATATTCTGACCAGTTGTAAATAATCTTTTCTGGTGTGCAAAGTGGCCTGAGTTCAGTCCTTTGAGATTTAGAGTAAGGTGTGTTCATTCCCTCTTTGGTCTATATAGAATAGTATCTGTGCTCATTGAAAACACCTGGCTTTTACTCACCTCAAGGGACCTTTGCCCTCCTACAGGCATAAGTGTGTTTGCTAAATCTGTAATTCTTTCTGTCGTCTGCCATTTCGTTCATGGGATGCAATTTTATATTCCACCTGTACCTCATCTCTTTGATAAACCACTATTTTCTGGGTGACTAAATTCGCTGAGAATGAGTGTAACTAAGAACATTCCGGTGGTGGCAATGGACGTTATTTCACTCATTTCCTGGCTCACTAATATATCATTGTAGATAAGAATCACATATTCTTCATCCACGTTTTCCGTCCAAGGAAATTTAGATTGTATCCTAGTCGAGGCTTTTGTAAAGAGAGCAGAAGTAAACGTTGGGTTGCCTGTGTCCTGAGGATCTTTGGTTTTCCTGAAAATATACGTCCTTGAGTGGAAGTGTCCTATGCGCTATAGCTTTGTTTCTTACATTACTTTCGAATACAGCATAGAGTTCGCCAGAGTGCTGATTTCAATTTGCCATCCCACATTCCACAAAATGTGGGTACGGTTTACCTCCACGCTACCCTGCATTTCTGGTCTTTACACTTTTCGTAAATGACCCTTTGTTTTGATTCGAAGTGATAGAATTATGTAGTGTTGATTTGCACCGAGCCCCTGCCTGGTTCCGCCAAAACGGTCTATGCCTCTATCCTGAATATATTCAGGATAAAGGCATACACCCTTTTTCGACAAAGGCATGGTTGAAGTAGTACTGCCCCATTCTAGCTCCTTACCAGGCGAGACCCATCTCCCTCTTGAAATCCCATTTCTGCAATTCTGCCTTGCTCTCAAGTTATTTTCCGTGGTTCAACCCAAGTCATTTTTCCACATTAGGTGTCTTTGCCCATCCTGCAGGGCCATGAATTATAGGCTCCCTGAGATGCCCTGCTCAACTTCCCACTTTCGGAACTGGTCACAAAGCAGCAGGAAATTTTCAAGCCCTATTCTCCTTCTGAGAGCAAGCTTAGATTTGGGTCAATTCTAGATCAGCATTGGAAATTAGAGCACCAAGTGCCTGTCCAAATATATAGGCATCGTGTCTTATTCTTTCCCATTGTAGTTCATCCATGGAACAAATTCCAAGCTATAAGAAAGAGGGTTTGAAAGTGCTGACTTCCCCAAGTGGGGATATTTTCAGGAAAGCGGCTGGAAGCTTGAAACCGAGCACCAGGATATGAGAAGATGAGGTGGCTTTTCATGTTTTTTCCCTGTCCAATTGGGTAGCATCCTGCGGCTGTCCCATGCATGTGTTCACAGTAGGAAGGGTCGTCTGCATTTGGTGATTTCGGGTCCATGGAATCAGGGCAAGGAAGTGTTATTCTACAAGGGCTGTATTTGCTGACTCATGCTCACGAAGACTCTCAGAGCCACGAGTGTCCTCCGTGAGGTCCCATGCTTCTGTGTGTTAATATATGCTCAAAACAACTTCAATCACAGCCCCTGAACGAACTCTCGAAGAATTTATCTCTCACTCACTGCCTTTAGTTTGCAGTTTGTTTTTCTCTCGGGGTGTAGCTGATTGTCAGTGCTTTGTTGCTTGCTGCTGTGCATCCACTTGATTCTCTTCCAGAGAGACATCGATAAACTGTTTTTCAAATTCTGACCAGTTGTAAATAATCTTTTCTGGTGTGCAAAGTGGGCTGAGTTCAGTCCTTTGAGTTTTAGAGTAAGTTGTGTTCATTCCCTCTTTGGTCTATATAGAATAGTATCTGTGCTCATTGAAAACACCTGGCTTTTACTCACCTCAAGGGACCTTTTCGCTCCTACAGGCATAAGTGTGTTTGCTAAATCTGTAATTCTTTCTGTCGTCTGCCATTTCGTTCATGGGATGCAATTTTATATTCCACCTGTACCTCATCTCTTTTATAAACCACTATTTTCTGGGTGACTAAATTCGCTGAGAATGAGTGTAACTAAGAACACTCCGGTGGTGGCAAGGGGCGTTATTTCACTCATTTCCTGGCTCACTAATATATCATTGTAGATAAGAATCACATATTCTTCATCCACGTTTTCCGTCCAAGGAAATTTAGATTGTATCCTAGTCGAGGCTTTTGTAAAGAGAGCAGAAGTCAACGTTGGGTTGCCTGTGTCCTGAGGATCTTTGGTTTTCCCGAAAATATACGTCCTTGAGTGGAAGTGTCCTATGCGCTATAGCTTTGTTTCTTACATTATTTTCGAATACAGCATAGAGTTCGCCAGAGTGCTGATTTCAATTTGCCATCCCACATTCCACAAAATGTGGGTACGGTTTACCTCCACGCTACCCTGCATTTCTGGTCTTTACACTTTTCGTAGATGACCCTTTGTTTTGATTCGAAGTGATAGAACTATGTAGTGTTGATTTGCACCGAGCCCCTGCCTGGTTGCCCCAAAACGGTCTATGCCTCTATCCTGAATATATTCAGGATAAAGGCATACACCCCTTTTTCGACACAGGCATGGTTGAAGAAGTACTGCCACATTCTAGCTCCTTACCAGGCGAGACCCATCTCCCTCTTGAAATCCCATTTCTGCAATTCTGCCTTGCTCTCAAGTTATTTTCCGTGGTTCAATGCAAGTCATTTTTCCACATTAGGTGTCTTTGCCCATCCTGCAGGGCCATGAATTATAGGCTCCCTGAGATGCCCTGCTCAACTTCCCACTTTCGGAACTGGTCACAAAGCAGCAGGAAATTTTCAAGCCCTATTCTCCTTCTGAGAGCAAGCTTAGATTTTGGTCAATTCTAGATCAGCATTGGAAATTAGAGCACCAAGTGCCTGTCCAAATATATAGGCATCGTGTCTTATTCTTCCCCACTGCAGTTCATCCATGGAACGAATTCCAAGCTATAAGAAAGAGGGTTTTGAAAGTGCTGACTTCCCCAAGTGGGGATATTTTCAGGAAAGCGGCTGGATGCTTGAACCCGAGCACCAGGATATGAGAAGATGAGGTGGCTTTTCATGTTTTTTCCCTGTCCAATGGGGTAGCATCCTGCGACTGTCCCATGCATGTGTTCGCTGTAGGAAGGGTCGTCTGCATTTGGTGATTTTGCGGCCATGGAATCAGGGCAAGGCAGTGTTATTCTAGAAGGGCTGCATTTGCTGACTCATGCTCACGAAGACTCTCAGAGCCACGAGTGTCCTCCCTGAGGTCCCATCCTTCTGTGTGTTAATATATGCTCAAAACAACTTCAATCACAGCCCCTGAACGAAGTCTCGAAGAATTTATCTCTCACTCACTGCCTTTAGTTTGCAGTTTGTTTTTCTCACGGGGTGTAGCTGATTGTCAGTGCTGTGTTGCTTGCTGCTGTGCATCCACTTGATTCTCTTCCAGAGAGACATCGATAAACTGTTTTTCAAATTCTGACCAGTTGTAAATAATCTTTTCTGGTGTGCAAAGTGGGCTGAGTTCAGTCCTTTGAGTTTTATAGTAAGGTGTGTTCATTCCCTCTTTGGTCTATATAGAATAGTATCTGTGCTCATTGAAAACACCTGGCTTTTACTCACCTCAAGGGACCTTTGCGCTCCTACAGGCATAAGTGTGTTTGCTAAATCTGTAATTCTTTCTGTCGTCTGCCATTTCGTTCATGGGATGCAATTTTATATTCCACCTGTACCTCATCTCTTTGATAAACCACTATTTTCTATGTGACTAAATTCGCTGAGAATGAGTGTAACTAAGAACACTCCGGTGGTGGCAAGGGACGTTATTTCACTCATTTCCTGGCTCACTAATATATCATTGTAGATAAGAATCACATATTCTTCATCCACGTTTTCCGTCCAAGGAAATTTAGATTGTATCCTAGTCGAGGCTTTTGTAAAGAGAGCAGAAGTCAACGTTGTGTTGCCTGTGTCCTGGGGATCTTTAGTTTTCCTGAAAATATACGTCCTTGAGTGGAAGTGTCCTATGCGCTATAGCTTTGTTTCTTACATTACTTTCGAATACAGCATAGAGTTCGCCAGAGTGCTGATTTCAATTTGCCATCCCACATTCCACAAAATGTGGGTACGGTTTACCTCCACGCTACCCTGCATTTCTGGTCTTTACACTTTTCGTAGACGACCCTTTTTTTGGATGGGAAGTGATAGCACTATGTAGTGTTGATTTGCACCGAGCCCCTGCCTGGTTGCCCCAAAACGGTCTATGACTTTATCCTGAATATATTCAGGATAAAGGCATACACCCTTTTTTCGACAAACTCATGGTTGAAGAAGTACTGCTTCATTCTAGCTCCTTACCAGGCGAGACCCATCTCCCTCTTGAAATCCCATTTCTGCAATTCTGCCTTGCTCTCAAGTTATTTTCCGTGGTTCAACCCAAGTCATTTTTCCACATTAGGTGTCTTTGCCCATCCTGCAGGGCCATGAATTATAGGCTCCCTGAGATGCCCTGCTCAACTTCCCACTTTCGGAACTGGTCACAAAGCAGCAGGAAATTTTCAAGCCCTATTCTCCTTCTGAGAGCAAGCTTAGATTTGGGTCAATTCTAGATCAGCTTTGGAAACTAGAGCGCCAACTGCCTGTCCAAATATATAGGCATCGTGTCTTATTCTTCCCCATTGCAGTTCATCCATGGAACGAATTCCAAGCTATAAGAAAGGGTTTTGAAAGTGCTGACTTCCCCAAGTGGGGATATTTTCAGGAAAGCGGCTGGAAGCTTGAACCCGAGCACCAGGATATGAGAAGATGAGGTGGCTTTTCATGTTTTTTCCCTGTCCAATGGCGTAGCATCCTGCGGCTGTCCCATGCATGTGTTCGCTGTAGGAAGGGTCGTCTGCATTTAGTGATTTCAGGGCCATGTAATCAGGGCAAGGCAGTGTTACTCTAGAAGGCCTGCATTTGCTGACTCATGCTCATGAAGACTCTCAGAGCCACGAGTGTCCTCCCTGAGGTCCCATCCTTCTGTGTGTTAATATATGCTCAAAACAACTTCAATCACAGCCCCTGAATGAAGTCTCGAAGAATTTATCTCTCACTCACTGCCTTTAGTTTGCAGTTTGTTTTTCTCACGGGGTGTAGCTGATTGTCAGTGCTGTGTTGCTTGCTGCTGTACATCCACTTGATTCTCTTCCAGAGAGACATCGATAAACTGTTTTTCAAATTCTGACCAGTTGTAAATAATCTTCTCTGGTGTGCAAAGTGGGCTGAGTTCAGTCCTTTGAGATTTAGAGTAAGTTGTGTTCATTCCCTCTTTGGTCTATATAGAATACTATCTGTGCTCATTGAAAACACCTGGCTTTTACTCACCTCAAGAGACCTTTGCGCTCCTACAGGCATAAGTGTGTTTGCTAAATCTGTAATTCTTTCTGTCGTCTGCCATTTCGTTCATGGGATGCAATTTTATATTCCACCTGTACCTCATCTCTTTGATAAACCACTATTTTCTATGTGACGAAATTCGCTGAGAATGAGTGTAACTAAGAACACTCCGGTGGTGGCAAGGGACGTTATTTCACTCATTTCCTGGCTCACTAATATATCATTGTAGATAAGAATCACATATTCTTCATCCACGTTTTCCGTCCAAGTCGAGGCTTTTGTAAAGAGAGCAGAAGTAAACGTTGGGTTGCCTGTGTCCTGTGTCCTGAGGATTTTTGGTTTTCCTGAAAATATACGTCCTTGAGTCGAAGTGTCCGATGCGCTATAGCTTTGTTTCTTACATTACTTTCGAATACAGCATAGAGTTCGCCAGAGTGCTGATTTCAATTTGCCATCCCACATTCCACAAAATGTGGGTACGGTTTACCTCCACGCTACCCTGCATTTCTGGTCTTTACACTTTTCGTAGATGACCCTTTGTTTGGATGGGAAGTGATAGCACTATGTAGTGTTGATTTGCACCGAGCCCCTGCCTGGTTGCCCCAAAACGGTCTATGCCTTTATCCTGAATATATTCAGGATAAAGGCATACACCCCGTTTTCGACAAAGGCATGGTTGACGAAGTACTGCCGCATTCCAGCTCCTTACCATGTGAGACCCATCTCCCTCTTGAAATCCCATTTCTGCAATTCTGCCTTGCTCTCAAGTTATTTTAGGTTCTTCAACCCAAGTCATTTTTCCACATTAGGTGTCTTTGCCCATCCTGCAGGGCCATGAATTATAGGCTCCCTCAGATGCCCTGCTCAACCTCCCACTTTTGGAACTGGTCACAAAGCAGCAGGAAATTTTCAAGCCCTATTCTCCTTCTGAGAGCAAGCTTAGATTTGGGTCAATTCTAGATCAGCATTGGAAATTAGAGCGCCAGGTGCCTGTCCAAATATATAGGCATCGTGTCTTATTCTTCCCCATTGCAGTTCATCCATGGAACGAATTCCAAGCTATAAGAAAGGGTTTTGAAAGTGCTGACTTCCCCAAGTGGGGATATTTTCAGGAAAGCGGCTGGAAGCTTGAACCCGAGCACCAGGATATGAGAAGATGAGGTGGCTTTTCATGTTTTTTCCCTGTCCAATGGGGTAGCATCCTGCAGCTGTCCCATGCATGTGTTCGCTGTAGGAAGGGTCGTCTGCATTTGTTGATTTCGGGGCCATGGAATCAGGGCAAGGCAGTGTTATTCTAGAAGGGCTGCATTTGCTGACTCATGCTCACGAAGACTCTCAGAGCCACGAGTGTCCTCCCTGAGGTCCCATCCTTCTGTGTGTTAATATATGGTCAAAACAACTTCAATCACAGCCCTTAACGAAGTCTCGAAGAATTTATCTCTCACTCACTGCCTTTAGTTTGCAGTTTGTTTTTCTCACGGGGTGTAGCTGATTGTCAGTGTTGTGTTGCTTGCTGCTGTGCATCCACTTGATTCTCTTCCAGAGAGACATCGATAAACTGTTTTTCAAATTCTGACCAGTTGTAAATAATCTTTTCTGGTGTGCAAAGTGGGCTCAGTTCAGTCCTTTCAGTTTTAGAGTAAGTTGTGTTCATTCCCTCTTTGGTCTATATAGAATAGTATCTGTGCTCATTGAAAACACCTGGCTTTTACTCACCTCAAGGGACCTTTGCACTCCTACAGGCATAAGTGTGTTTGCTAAAATTGTAATTCTTTCTGTCGTCTGCCATTTCGTTCATGGGATGCAATTTTATATTCCACCTGTACCTCATCTCTTTGATAAACCACTCTTTTCTATGTGACTAAATTCGCTGAGAATGAGTGTAACTAAGAACACTCCGGTGGTGGCAAGGGACGTTATTTCACTCATTTCCTGGCTCACTAATATATCATTGTAGATAAGAATCACATATTCTTCATCCACGTTTTCCGTCCAAGGAAATTTAGATTGTATCCTAGTCGAGGCTTTTGTAAAGAGAGCAGAAGTAAACGTTGGGTTGCCTGTGTCCTGAGGATCTTTGGTTTTCCTGAAAATATACGTCCTTGAGTGGAAGTTTCCGATGCTCTATAGCTTTGTTTCTTCCATTACTTTCGAATACAGCATAGAGTTCGCCAGAGTGCTGATTTCAATTTGCCATCCCACATTCCACAAAATGTGGGTACGGTTTACCTCGACGCTACCCTGCATTTCTGGTCTTTACACTTTTCGTAGATGACCCTTTGTTTTGATTCGAAATGATAGCACTATGTAGTGTTGATTTGCACCGAGCCCCTGCCTGGTTGCCCCAAAACGGTCTATGCCTCTATCCTGAATATATTCAGGATAAAGGCATACTACCCTTTTTCGACAAAGGCATGGTTGAAGAAGTACTGCCGCATTCTAGCTCCTTACCAGGCGAGACCCATCTCCCTCTTGAAATCCCATTTCTGCAATTCTGCCTTGCTCTCAAGTTATTTTCCGTGGTTCAACCCAAGTCATTTTTCCACATTAGGTGTCTTTGCCCATCCTGCAGGGCCATGAATTATAGGCTCCCTGAGATGCCCTGCTCAACTTCCCACTTTGGGAACTGGTCACAAAGCAGCAGGAAATTTTCAAGCCCTATTCTCCTTCTGAGAGCAAGCTTAGGCTTGGGTCAATTCTAGATCAGCATTGGAAATTGGAGCGCCAAGTGCCTGTCCAAATATATAGGCATCGTGTCTTATTCTTCCCCATTGCACTTAATTCATGGAACGAATTCCAATCTATAAGAAAGAGGGTTTTGAAAGTGATGACTTCCCCAAGTGGGGATATTTTCAGGAAAGCGGCTGGAAGCTTGAACCCGAGCACCAGGATATGAGAAGATGAGGTGGCTTTACATGTTTTTTCCCTGTCCAATGGGGTAGCATCCTGCGGCTGTCCCATGCATGTGTTCGCTGTAGGAAGGGTCGTCTGCATTTGGTGATTTCGGGGCCATGGAATCAGGGCAAGGCAGTGTTATTCTAGAAGGGCTGCATTTGCTGACTCATGCTCACGAAGACTCTCAGAGCCACGAGTGTCCTCCCTGAGGTCCCATCCTTCTGTGTGTTAATATATGCTCAACACAACTTCAATCACAGCCCCTGAACGAAGCCTCGAAGAATTTATCTCTCACTCACTGCCTTTATTTTGCAGTTTGTTTTTCTCTCGGGGTGTAGCTGATTGTCAGTGCTGTGTTGCTTGCTGCTGTGCATCCACTTGATTCTCTTCCAGAGAGACATCGATAAACTGTTTTTCAAATTCTGACCAGTTGTAAATAATCTTTTCTGGTGTGCAAAGTGGGCTGAGTTCAGTCCTTTGAGTTTTAGAGTACGTTGTGTTTATTCTCTCCTTGGTCTACATAGAATAGTATCTGTGCTCATTGAAAACACCTGGCTTTAACTCACCTCAAGGGACCTTTGCGCTCCTACAGGCATAAGCGTGTTTGCGAAATCTGTAATTCTTTCTGTCGTCTGCCATTTCGTTCATGGGATGCAATTTTATATTCCACCTGTACCTCATCTCTTTGATAAACCACTATTTTCTATGTGACTAAATTCGCTGAGAATGTGTGTAACTAAGAACACTCCGGTGGTGGCAACGGACGTTATTTCACTCATTTCCTGGCTCACTAATATATCATTGTAGATAAGAAATCACATATTCTTCATCCACGTTTTCCGTCCAAGCAAATTTAGGTTGTATCCTAGTCAAGGCTTTTGTAAAGAGAGCAGTAGTAAACGTTGGGTTGCCTGTGTCCTGAGGATCTTTGGTTTTCCTGAAAATATACGTCCTTGAGTGGAAGTGTCCGATGCGCTATAGCTTTGTTTCTTACATTACTTTCGAATACAGCATAGAGTTCGCCAGAGTGCTGATTTCAATTTGTGATCCAACATTCCACAAAATGTGGGTACGGTTTACCTCGACCCTACCCTGCATTTCTGGCCTTTACACTTTTCGTAGATGACCCTTTGTTTGGATGGGAAGTGATAGCACTATGTAGTGTTGATTTGCACCGAGCCCCTGCCTGGTTGCCCCAAAACGCTCTATGGCTTTATCCTGAATATATTCAGGATAAAGGCATACACCCCTTTCTCGACAAAGGCATGGTTGAAGAAGTACTGCCGCAATCTAGCTCCTTAACAGGCGAGACCCATCTCCCTCTTGAAATCCCATTTCTGCAATTCTGCCTTGCTCTCAAGTTATTTTCCGTGGTTCAACCCAAGTCATTTTGCCACATTAGCTGTCTTTGCCCATCCTGCAGGGCCATGAATTATAGGCTCCCTGAGATGCCCTGCTCAACTTCCCACTTTCGGAACTGGTCACAAAGCAGCAGGAAATTTTCAAGCCCTATTCTCCTTCTGAGAGCAAGCTAAGATTTGGGTCAATTCTAGATCAGCATTGGAAATTAGAGCACCAAGTGCCTCTCCAAATATATAGGCATCGTGTCTTATTCTTCCCCATTGCAGTTCATCCATGGAACGAATTCCAAGCTATAAGAAAGAGGGTTTTGAAAGTGCTGACTTCCCCAAGTGGGGATATTTTCAGGAAAGCGGCTGGAAGCTTGAACCCGAGCACCAGGATTTGAGAAGATGAGGTGGCTTTTCATGTTTTTTCCCTGTCCAATGGGGTAGCATCCTGCGGCTGTCCCATGCATGTGTTCGCTGTAGGAAGGGTCGTCTGCATTTGGTGATTTCGGGGCCATGGAATCAGGGCAAGGCAGTGTTATTCTAGAAGGGCTGCATTTGCTGACTCATGCTCACGAAGACTCTCAGAGCCACGAGTGTCCTCCCTGAGGTCCCATCCTTCTGTGTGTTAATATATGCTCAAAACAACTTCAATCACAGCCCCTGAACGAAGTCTCGAAGAATTTATCTCTCACTCACTGCCTTAATTTGCAGTTTGTTTTTCTCACGGGGTGTAGCTGATTGTCAGTGCTGTGTTGCTTGCTGCTGTGCATCCACTTGATCCTCTTCCAGAGAGACATCGATAAACTGTTTTTCAAATTCTGACCAGTTGTAAATAATCTTTTCTGGTGTGCAAAGTGGGTTGAGTTCAGTCCTTTGAGTTTTAGAGTAAGTTGTGTTCATTCCCGCTTTTGTCTATATAGAATAGTATCTGTGCTCATTGAAAACACCTGGCTTGGGGCTTCCCTGGTGGCGCAGTGGTTGAGAGTCCGCCTGCCGATGCAGGAGACACGGGTTCGTGCCCTGGTCCGGGAGGATCCCACATGCCGCGGAGCGGCTGGGCCCGTGAGCCATGGCCGCTGGGCCTGTGCTCCGCAACGGGAGAGGCCGCGGCAGTGAGAGGCCCGCATACTGCAAAAAAAAAAAAAAAAAAAAAAAAGAAAACACCTGGCTTTTACTCACCTCAAGGGACCTTTGCGCGCCTACAGGCATAAGTGTGTTTGCTAAATCTGTAATTCTTTCTGTCGTCTGCCATTTCGTTCATGGGATGCAATTTTATATTCCACCTGTACCTCATCTCTTTGATAAACCACTATTTTCTATGTGACTAAATTCGCTGAGAATGAGTGTAACTAAGAACACTCCGGTGGTGGCAACGGACGTTACTTCACTCATTTCCTGGCTCTCTAATATATCACTGTAGATAAGAATCACATATTCTTCATCCACGTTTTCCGTCGAAGGAAATTTAGATTGTATCCTAGTCGAGGCTTTTGTAAAGAGAGCAGAAGTAAACGTTGGGTTGCCTGTGTCCTGAGTATCTTTCGTTTTCCTGAAAATATACGTCCTTGAGTGGAAGTGTCCGATGCGCTATAGCTTTGTTTCTTACATTACTTTCGAATACAGCATAGAGTTCGCCAAAGTGCTGATTTCAATTTGCCATCCCACATTCCACAAAATGTGGGTACGGTTTACCTCCACGCTACCCTGCATTTCTGGTCTTTACACTTTTCGTAGATGACCCTTTGTTTTGATTCGAAGTGATAGAACTATGTAGTGTTGATTTGCACCGAGCCCCTGCCTGGTTGCCCCAAAACGGTCTATGCCTTTATCCTGAATATATTCAGGATAAAGGCATACACCCCTTTTTCGACAAAGGCATGGTTGAAGAAGTACTGCCGCATTCTAGCTCCTTACCAGGCGAGACCCATCTCCCTCTTGAAATCCCATTTCTGCAATTCTGCCTTGCTCTCAAGTTATTTTCCGTGGTTCAACCCAAGTCATTTTTCCACATTAGGTGTCTTTGCCCATCCTGCAGGGCCATGAATTATAGGCTCCCTGAGATGCCCTGCTCAACTTCCCACTTTCGGAACTGGTCAGAAAGCAGCAGGAAATTGTCAAGCCCTATTCTCCTTCTGAGAGCAAGCTTAGATTTGGGTCAATTCTAGATCAGCATTGGAAATTAGAGCACCAGGTGCCTGTCCAAATATATAGGCATCGTGTCTTATTCTTCCCCATAGCAGTTCATCCATGGAACGAATTCCAAGCTATATGAAGGAGGGTTTTGAAAGTGCTGACTTCCCCAAGTGGGGATATTTTCAGGAAAGCGGCTGGAAGCTTGAACCCGAGCACCAGGATATGAGAAGATGAGGTGGCTTTTCATGTTTTTTCCCTGTCCAATGGGGTAGCATCCTGCGGCTGTCCCATGCATGTGTTCGCTGTAGGAAGAGTCGTCTGCATTTGGTGATTTCGGGGCCATGGAATCAGGGCAAGGCAGTGTTATTCTAGAAGGGCTGCATTTGCTGACTCATGCTCACGAAGACTCTCAGAGCCACGAGTGTCCTCCCTGAGGTCCCATCCTTCTGTGTGTTAATATATGCTCAAAACAACTTCAATCACAGCCCCTGAACGAAGTCTCGAAGAATTTATCTCTCACTCACTGCCTTTAGTTTGCAGTTTGTTTTTCTCACGGGGTGTAGCTGATTGTCAGTGCTGTGTTGCTTGCTGCTGTGCATCCACTTGATCCTCTTCCAGAGAGACATCGATAAAGTGTTTTTCAAATTCTGACCAGTTGTAAATAATCTTTTCTGGTGTGCAATGTGGGCTGAGTTCAGTCCTTTGAGTTTTAGAGTAAGTTGTGTTCATTCCCGCTTTTGTCTATATAGAATAGTATCTGTGCTCATTGAAAACACCTGGCTTGGGGCTTCCCTGGTGGCGCAGTGGTTGAGAGTCCGCCTGCCGATGCAGGAGACACGGGTTCGTGCCCTGGTCCGGGAGGATCCCACATGCCGCGGAGCGCCTGGGCCCATGAGCCATGGCCGCTGGGCCTGTGCTCCGCAACGGGAGAGGCCGCGGCAGTGAGAGGCCCGCATACTGCAAAAAAAAAAAAAAAAAAAAAAAGAAAACACCTGGCTTTTACTCACCTCAAGGGACCTTTGCGCGCCTACAGGCATAAGTGTGTTTGCTAAATCTGTAATTCTTTCTGTCGTCTGCCATTTCGTTCATGGGATGCAATTTTATATTCCACCTGTACCTCATCTCTTTGATAAACCACTATTTTCTATGTGACTAAATTCGCTGAGAATGAGTGTAACTAAGAACACTCCGTTGGTGGCAACGGACGTGACTTCACTCATTTCCTGGCTCTCTAATATATCACTGTAGATAAGAATCACATATTCTTCATCCACGTTTTCCGTCGAAGGAAATTTAGATTGTATCCTAGTCGAGGCTTTTGTAAAGAGAGCAGAAGTCAACGTTGGGTTGCCTGTGTCCTGAGTATCTTTCGTTTTCCTGAAAATATACGTCCTTGAGTGGAAGTGTCCGATGCGCTATAGCTTTGTTTCTTACATTACTTTCGAAAACAGCATAGAGTTCGCCAGAGTGCTGATTTCAATTTGCCATCCCACATTCCACAAAATGTGGGTACGGTTTACCTCCACGCTACCCTGCATTTCTGGTCTTTACACTTTTCGTAGATGACCCTTTGTTTTGATTCGAAGTGATAGAACTATGTAGTGTTGATTTGCACCGAGCCCCTGCCTGGTTGCCCCAAAGCGGTCTATGCCTTTATCCTGAATATATTCAGGATAAAGGCATACACCCCTTTTTCGACAAAGGCATGGTTGAAGAAGTACTGCCGCATTCTAGCTCCTTACCAGGCGAGACCCATCTCCCTCTTGAAATCCCATTTCTGCAATTCTGCCTTGCTCTCAAGTTATTTTCCGTGGTTCAACCCAAGTCATTTTTCCACATTAGGTGTCTTTGCCCATCCTGCAGGGCCATGAATTATAGGCTCCCTGAGATGCCCTGCTCAACTTCCCACTTTCGGAACTGGTCAGAAAGCAGCAGGAAATTGTCAAGCCCTATTCTCCTTCTGAGAGCAAGCTTAGATTTGGGTCAATTCTAGATCAGCATTGGAAATTAGAGCACCAGGTGCCTGTCCAAATATATAGGCATCGTGTCTTATTCTTCCCCATAGCAGTTCATCCATGGAACGAATTCCAAGCTATAAGAAGGAGGGTTTTGAAAGTGCTGACTTCCCCAAGTGGGGATATTTTCAGGAAAGCGGCTGGAAGCTTGAACCCGAGCACCAGGATATGAGAAGATGAGGTGGCTTTTCATGTTTTTTCCCTGTCCAATGGGGTAGCATCCTGCGGCTGTCCCATGCATGTGTTCGCTGTAGGAAGGGTCATCTGCATTTGGTGATTTCGGGGCCATGGAATCAGGGCAAGGCAGTGTTATTCTAGAAGGGCTGCATTTGCTGACTCATGCTCACGAAGACTCTCAGAGCCACGAGTGTCCTCCCTGAGGTCCCATCCTTCTGTGTGTTAATATATGCTCAAAACAACTTCAATCACAGCCCCTGAACGAAGTCTCGAAGAATTTATCTCTCACTCACTGCCTTTAGTTTGCAGTTTGTTTTTCTCACGGGGTGTAGCTGATTGTCAGTGCTGTGTTGCTTGCTGCTGTGCATCCACTTGATTCTCTTCCAGAGAGACATCGATAAAGTGTTTTTCAAATTCTGACCAGTTGTAAATAATCTTTTCTGGTGTGCAAAGTGGGCTGAGTTCTGTCCTTTGAGTTTTAGAGTAAGGTGTGTTCATTCCCTCTTTGGTCTATATAGAATAGTATCTGTGCTCATTGAAAACACCTGGCTTTTACTCACCTCAAGGGACCTTTGCGCTCCTACAGGCATAAGTGTGTTTGCTAAATCTGTAATTCTTTCTGTCGTCTGCCATTTCGTTCATGGGATGCAATTTTATATTCCACCTGTACCTCATCTCTTTGATAAACCACTATTTTCTATGTGACTAAATTCGCTGAGAATGAGTGTAACTAAGAACACTCCGGTGGTGGCAAGGGACGATATTTCACTCATTTCCTCGCTCACTAATATTTCATTGTAGATAAGAATCACATATTCTTCATCTATGTTTTCCGTCCAAGGAAATTTAGATTGTATCCTAGTCGAGGCTTTTGTAAAGAGAGCAGAAGTCAACGTTGGGTTGCCTGTGTCCTGAGTATCTTTGGTTTTCCTGAAAATATACGTCCTTGAGTGGAAGTGTCCGATGCGCTATAGCTTTGTTTCTTACACTAATTTCGAATACAGCATAGAGTTCGCCAGAGTGCTGATTTCAATTTGCCATCCCACATTCCACAAAATGTGGGTACGGTTTACCTCCACGCTACCCTGCATTTCTGGTCTTTACACTTTTCGTAGATGAGCCTTTGTTTGGATGGGAAGTGACAGCACTATGTAGTGTTGATTTGCACCGAGCCCCTGCCTGGTTGCCCCAAAACGGTCTATGCCTTTATCCTGAATATATTCAGGATAAAGGCATACACCCCTTTTTCGACAAAGGCATGGTTGAAGAATTACTGCCGCATTCTAGCTCCTTACCAGGCGAGACCCATCTCCCTCTTGAAATCCCATTTCTGCAATTCTGCCTTGCTCTCAAGTTATTTTCCGTGGTTCAACCCAAGTCATTTTTCCACATTAGGTGTCTTTGCCCATCCTGCAGGGCCATGAATTATAGGCTCCCTGAGATGCCCTGCTCAACTTCCCACTTTCGGAACTGGTCAGAAAGCAGCAGGAAATTGTCAAGCCCTATTCTCCTTCTGAGAGCAAGCTTAGATTTGGGTCAATTCTAGATCAGCATTGGAAATTAGAGCACCAGGTGCCTGTCCAAATATATAGGCATCGTGTCTTATTCTTCCCCATAGCAGTTCATCCATGGAACGAATTCCAAGCTATAAGAAGGAGGGTTTTGAAAGTGCTGACTTCCCCAAGTGGGGATATTTTCAGGAAAGCGGCTGGAAGCTTCAACCCGAGCACCAGGATATGAGAAGATGAGGTGGCTTTTCATGTTTTTTCCCTGTCCAATGGGGTAGCATCCTGCGGCTGTCCCATGCATGTGTTCGCTGTAGGAAGGGTCATCTGCATTTGGTGATTTCGGGGCCATGGAATCAGGGCAAGGCAGTGTTATTCTAGAAGGGCTGCATTTGCTGACTCATGCTCACGAAGACTCTCAGAGCCACGAGTGTCCTCCCTGAGGTCCCATCCTTCTGTTTGTTAATATATGCTCAAAACAACTTCAATCACAGCCCCTGAACGAAGTCTCGAAGAATTTCTCTCTCACTCACTGCCTTTATTTTGCAGTTTGTTTTTCTCACGGGGTGTAGCTGATTGTCAGTGCTGTGTTGCTTGCTGCTGTGCATCCACTTGATTCTCTTCCAGAGAGACATCGATAAAGTGTTTTTCAAATTCTGACCAGTTGTAAATAATCTTTTCGGGTGTGCAAAGTGGGCTGAGTTCAGTCCTTTGAGTTTTAGAGTAAGTTGTGTTCATTCCCTCTTTGGTCTATATAGAATAGTATCTGTGCTCATTGAAAACACCTGGCTTTTACTCACCTCAAGGGACCTTTGCGCTCCTACAGGCATAAGTGTGTTTGCTAAATCTGTAATTCTTTCTGTCGTCTGCCATTTCGTTCATGGGATGCAATTTTATATTCCACCTGTACCTCATCTCTTTGATAAACCACTATTTTCTATGTGACTAAATTCGCTGAGAATGAGTGTAACTAAGAACACTCCGGTGGTGGCAAGGGACGTTATTTCACTCATTTCCTGGCTCACTAATATATCATTGTAGATAAGAATCACATATTCTTCATCCACGTTTTCCGTCCAAGGAAATTTAGATTGTATCCTAGTCGAGGCTTTTGTAAAGAGAGCAGAAGTCAACGTTGGGTTGCCTGTGTCCTGAGGATCTTTGGTTTTCCTGAAAATATACGTCCTTGAGTGGAAGTGTCCGATGCGCTATAGCTTTGTTTCTTACATTACTTTCGAAAACAGCATAGAGTTCGCCAGAGTGCTGATTTCAATTTGCCATCCCACATTCCACAAAATGTGGGTACGGTTTACCTCCACGCTACCCTGCATTTCTGATCTTTACACTTTTCGTAGATGACCCTTTGTTTGGATGGGAAGTGATAGCACTATGTAGTGTTGATTTGCACCGAGCCCCTGCCTGGTTGTCCCAAAACGGTCTATGCCTTTATCCTGAATATATTCAGGATAAAGGCATACACCCCTTTTTCGACAAAGGCATTTTTGAAGAAGTACTGCTGCATTCTAGCTCCTTACCAGTCGAGACCCATCTCCCTCTTGAAATCCCATTTCTGCAATTCTGCCTTGCTCTCAAGTTATTTTCCGGGGTTCAACCCAAGTCATTTTTCCACAGTAGGTGTCTTTGCCCATCCTGCAGGGCCATGAATTATAGGCTCCCTGAGATGCCCTGCTCAACTTCCCACTTTCGGAACTGGTCACAAAGCAGCAGGAAATTGTCAAGCCCTATTCTCCTTCTGAGAGCAAGCTTAGATTTGGGTCAATTCTAGATCAGCATTGGAAATTAGAGCGCCAGGTGCCTGTCCAAATATATAGGCATCGTGTCTTATTCTTCCCCATTGCAGTTCATCCATGGAACGAATTCCAAGCTATAAGAAAGGGTTTTGAACGTGCTGACTTCCCCAAGTGGGGATATTTTCAGGAAAGCGGCTGGAAGCTTGAACCCGAGCACCAGGATATGAGAAGATGAGGTGGCTTTTCATGTTTTTTCCCTGTCCAATGGGGTAGCATCCTGCGGCTGTCCCATGCATGTGTTCGCTGTAGGAAGGGTCGTCTGCATTTGGTGATTTCGGGGCCATGGAATCAGGGCAAGGCAGTGTTATTCTAGAAGGGCTGCATTTGCTGACTCATGCTCACGAAGACTCTCAGAGCCACGAGTGTCCTCCCTGAGGTCCCATCCTTCTGTGTGTTAATATATGGTCAAAACAACTTCAATCACAGCCCATGAACGAAGTCTAGAAGAATTTTTCTCTAACTCAGTGCCTTTATTTTGCAGTTTGTTTTTCTCACGGGGGGTAGCTGATTGTCAGTGCTGTGTTGCTTGCTGCTGTGCATCCACTTGATTCTCTTCCAGAGAGACATCGATAAACTGTTTTTCAAATTCTGACCAGTTGTAAATAATCTTTTCTGGTGTGCAAAGTGGGCTGAGTTCAGTCCTTTGAGTTTTAGAGTAAGTTGTGTTCATTCCCGCTTTGGTCTATATAGAATAGTATCTGTGCTCATTGAAAACACCTGGCTTTTACTCACCTCAAGGGACCTTTGCGCTTCTACAGGCATAAGTGTGTTTGCTAAATCTGTAATTCTTTCTGTCGTCTGCCATTTCGTTCATGGGATGCAATTTTATATTCCACCTGTACCTCATCTCTTTGATAAACCACTATTTTCTATGTGACTAAATTCGCTGAGAATGAGTGTAACTAAGAACACTCCGGTGGTGGCAACGGACGTTACTTCACTCATTTCCTGGCTCACTAATATATCATTGTAGATAAGAATCACATATTCTTCATCCACGTTTTCCGTCGAAGGAAATTTAGATTGTATCCTAGTCGAGGCTTTTGTAAAGAGAGCAGAAGTCAACGTTGGGTTGCCTGTGTCCTGAGGATCTTTGGTTTTCCTGAAAATATACGTCCTTGAGTGGAAGTGTCCGATGCGCTATAGCTTTGTTTCTTACATTACTTTCGAATACAGCATAGAGTTCGCCAGAGTGCTGATTTCAATTTGCCATCCCACATTCCACAAAATGTGGGTACGGTTTACCTCCACGCTACCCTGCATTTCTGGTCTTTACACTTTTCGTAGATGACCCTTTGTTTTGATTCGAAGTGATAGAACTATGTAGTGTTGATTTGCACCGAGCCCCTGCCTGGTTGCCCCAAAACGGTGTATGCCTTTATCCTGAATATATTCAGGATAAAGGCATACACCGCTTTTTCGACAAAGGCATGGTTGAAGGAGTACTGCCGCATTCTAGCTCCTTACCAGGCGAGACCCATCTCCCTCTTGAAATCCCATTTCTGCAATTCTGCCTTGCTCTCAAGTTATTTTCCGTGGTTCAACCCAAGTCATTTTTCCACATTAGGTGTCTTTGCCCATCCTGCAGGGCCATGAATTATAGGCTCCCTGAGATGCCCTGCTCAACTTCCCACTTTCGGAACTGGTCACAAAGCAGCAGGAAATTGTCAAGCCCTATTCTCCTTCTGAGAGCAAGCTTAGACATGGGTCAATTCTAGATCAGCATTGGAAATTAAAGCACCAGGTGCCTGTCCAAATATATAGGCATCGTGTCTTATTCTTCCCCATAGCAGTTCATCCATGGAACGAATTCCAAGCTATAAAAAGGAGAGTTTTGAAAGTGCTGACTTCCCCAAGTGGGGATATTTTCAGGAAAGCGGCTGGAAGCTTGAACCCGAGCACCAGGATATGAGAAGATGAGGTGGCTTTTCATGTTTTTTCCCTGTCCAATGGGGTAGCATCCTGCGGCTGTCCCATGCATGTGTTCGCTGTAGGAAGTGTCGTCTGCATTTGGTGATTTCGGGGCCATGGAATCAGGGCAAGGCAGTGTTATTCTAGAAGGGCTGCATTTGCTGACTCATGCTCACGAAGACTCTCAGAGCCACGAGTGTCCTCCCTGAGGTCCCATCCTTCTGTGTGTTAATATATGCTCAAAACAACTTCAATCACAGCCCCTGAACGAAGTCTCGAAGAATTTCTCTCTCACTCACTGCCTTTATTTTGCAGTTTGTTTTTCTCACGGGGTGTAGCTGATTGTCAGTGCTGTGTTGCTTGCTGCTGTGCATCCACTTGATTCTCTTCCAGAGAGACATCGATAAACTATTTTTCAAATTCTGAGCAGTTGTAAATAATCTTTTCTGGTGTGCAAAGTGGGCTGAGTTCAGTCCTTTGAGTTTTAGAGTAAGTTGTGTTCATTCCCGCTTTGGTCTATATAGAATAGTATCTGTGCTCATTGAAAACACCTGGCTTTTACTCACCTCAAGGGACCTTTGCGCTCCTACAGGCATAAGTGTGTTTGCTAAATCTGTAATTCTTTCTGTCGTCTGCCATTTCGTTCATGGGATGCAATTTTATATTCCACCTGTACCTCATCTCTTTGATAAACCACTATATTCTATGTGACTAAATTCGCTAAGAATGAGTGTAACTAAGAACACTCCGGTGGTGGCAAGGGACGTTACTTCACTCATTTCCTGGCTCACTAATATATCATTGGAGATAAGAATCACATATTCTTCATCCACGTTTTCCGTCCAAGGAAATTTAGATTGTATCCTAGTCGAGGCTTTTGTAAAGAGAGCAGAAGTAAACGTTGGGTTGCCTGTGTCCTGAGGATCTTTGGTTTTCCTGAAAATATACGTCCTTGAGTGGAAGTGTCCGATGCGCTATAGCTTTGTTTCTTACATTACTTTCGAATACAGCATAGAGTTCGCCAGAGTGCTGATTTCAATTTGCCATCCCACATTCCACAAAATGTGGGTACGGTTTACCTCCACCCTACCCTGCATTTCTGGTCTTTACACTTTTCGTAGATGACCCTTTGTTTTGATTCGAAGTGGTAGAACTATGTAGTGTTGATTTGCACCGAGCCCCTGCCTGGTTGCCCCAAAATGGTCTATGCCTTTATCCTGAATATATTCAGGATAAAGGCATACACCCCTTTTTCGACAAAGGCATGGTTGAAGAAGTACTGCCGCATTCTAGCTCCTTACCAGGCGAGACCCATCTCCCTCTTGAAATCCCATTTCTGCAATTCTGCCTTGCTCTCAAGTTATTTTCCGTGGTTCAACCCAAGTCATTTTTCCACATTAGGTGTCTTTGCCCATCCTGCAGGGCCATGAATTATAGGCTCCCTGAGATGCCCTGCTCAACTTCCCACTTTCGGAACTGGTCAGAAAGCAGCAGGAAATTGTCAAGCCCTATTCTCCTTCTGAGAGCAAGCTTAGACATGGGTCAATTCTAGATCAGCATTGGAAATTAAAGCACCAGGTGCCTGTCCAAATATATAGGCATCGTGTCTTACTCTTCCCCATAGCAGTTCATCCATGGAACGAATTCCAAGCTATAAAAAGGAGAGTTTTGAAAGTGCTGACTTCCCCAAGTGGGGATATTTTCAGGAAAGCGGCTGGAAGCTTGAACCCGAGCACCAGGATATGAGAAGATGAGGTGGCTTTTCATGTTTTTTCCCTGTCCAATGGGGTAGCATCCTGCGCCTGTCCCATGCATGTGTTCGCTGTAGGAAGGGTCGTCTGCATTTGGTGATTTCGGGGCCATGGAATCAGGGCAAGGCAGTGTTATTCTAGAAGGGCTGCATTTGCTGACTCATGCTCACGAAGACTCTCAGAGCCACGAGTGTCCTCCCTGAGGTCCCATCCTTCTGTGTGTTAATATATGCTCAAAACAACTTCAATCACAGCCCCTGAACGAAGTCTCGAAGAATTTCTCTCTCACTCACTGCCTTTATTTTGCAGTTTGTTTTTCTCACGGGGTGTAGCTGATTGTCAGTGCTGTGTTGCTTGCTGCTGTGCATCCACTTGATTCTCTTCCAGAGAGACATCGATAAACTGTTTTTCAAATTCTGAGCAGTTGTAAATAATCTTTTCTGGTGTGCAAAGTGGGCTGAGTTCAGTCCTTTGAGTTTTAGAGTAAGTTGTGTTCATTCCCGCTTTGGTCTATATAGAATAGTATCTGTGCTCATTGAAAACACCTGGCTTTTACTCACCTCAAGGGACCTTTGCGCTCCTACAGGCATAAGTGTGTTTGCTAAATCTGTAATTCTTTCTGTCGTCTGCCATTTCGTTCATGGGATGCAATTTTATATTCCACCTGTACCTCATCTCTTTGATAAACCACTATATTCTATGCGACTAAATTCGCTAAGAATGAGTGTAACTAAGAACACTCCGGTGGTGGCAAGGGACGTTACTTCACTCATTTCCTGGCTCACTAATATATCATTGTAGATAAGAATCACATATTCTTCATCCACGTTTTCCGTCGAAGGAAATTTAGATTGTATCCTAGTCGAGGCTTTTGTAAAGAGAGCAGAAGTAAACGTTGGGTTGCCTGTGTCCTGAGGATCTTTGGTTTTCCTGAAAATATACGTCCTTGAGTGGAAGTGTCCGATGCGCTATAGCTTTGTTTCTTACATTACTTTCGAATACAGCATAGAGTTCGCCAGAGTGCTGATTTCAATTTGCCATCCCACATTCCACAAAATGTGGGTACGGTTTACCTCCACGCTACCCTGCATTTCTGGTCTTTACACTTTTCGTAGATGACCCTTTGTTTGGATGGGAAGTGATAGCACTATGTAGTGTTGATTTGCACCGAGCCCCTGCCTGGTTGCCCCAAAACGGTCTATGCCTTTATCCTGAATATATTCAGGATAAAGGCATACACCCCTTTTTCGACAAAGGCATGGTTGAAAAAGTACGGCCGCATTCTAGCTCCTTACCAGGCGAGACCCATCTCCCTCTTGAAATCCCATTTCTGCAATTCTGCCTTGCTCTCAAGTTATTTTCCGTGGTTCAACCCAAGTCATTTTTCCACATTAGGTGTCTTTGCCCATCCTGCAGGGCCATGAATTATAGGCTCCCTGAGATGCCCTGCTCAACTTCCCACTTTCGGAACTGGTCACAAAGCAGCAGGAAATTGTCAAGCCCTATTCTCCTTCTGAGAGCAAGCTTAGATTTGGGTCAATTCTAGATCAGCATTGGAAATTAGAGCGCCAGGTGCCTGTCCAAATATATAGGCATCGTGTCTTATTCTTCCCCATAGCAGTTCATCCATGGAACGAATTCCAAGCTATAAGAAGGAGGGTTTTGAAAGTGCTGACTTCCCCAAGTGGGGATATTTTCAGGAAAGCGGCTGGAAGCTTGAACCCGAGCACCAGGATATGAGAAGATGAGGTGGCTTTTCATGTTTTCTCCCTGTCCAATGGGGTAGCATCCTGCGGCTGTCCCATGCTTGTGTTCGCTGTAGGAAGGGTCGTCTGCATTTGGTGATTTCGGGGCCATGGAATCAGGGCAAGGCAGTGTTATTCTAGAAGGGCTGCATTTGCTGACTCATGCTCATGAAGACTCTCAGAGCCACGAGTGTCCTCCCTGAGGTCCCATCCTTCTGTGTGTTAATATATGCTCAAAACAACTTCAATCACAGCCCCTGAACGAAGTCTCGAAGAATTTATCTCTCACTCACTGCCTTTAGTTTGCAGTTTGTTTTTCTCACGGGGTGTAGCTGATTGTCAGTGCTGTGTTGCTTGCTGCTGTGCATCCACTTGATTCTCTTCCAGAGAGACATCGATAAACTGTTTTTCAAATTTTGAGCAGTTGGAAATAATCTTTTCTGGTGTGCAAAGTGGGCTGAGTTCAGTCCTTTGAGTTTTAGAGTAAGGTGTGTTCATTCCCTCTTTGGTCTATATAGAATAGTATCTGTGCTCATTGAAAACACCTGGCTTTTACTCACCTCAAGGGACCTTTGCGCTCCTACAGGCATAAGTGTGTTTGCTAAATCTGTAATTCTTTCTGTCGTCTGCCATTTCGTTCATGGGATGCAATTTTGTATTCCACCTGTACCTCATCTCTTTGATAAACCACTATTTTCTATGTGACTAAATTCGCTGAGAATGAGTGTAACTAAGAACACTCCGGGGGTGGCAAGGGACGTTATTTCACTCATTTCCTGGCTCACTCATATATCATTGGAGATAAGAATCACATATTCTTCATCCACGTTTTCCGTCCAAGGAAATTTAGATTGTATCCTAGTCGAGGCTTTTGTAAAGAGAGCAGAAGTAAACGTTGGGTTGCCTGTGTCCTGAGGATCTTTGGTTTTCCTGAAAATATACGTCCTTGAGTGGAAGTGTCCGATGCGCTATAGCTTTGTTTCTTACATTACTTTCGAATACAGCATAGAGTTCGCCAGAGTGCTGATTTCAATTTGCCATCCCACATTCCACAAAATGTGGGTACGGTTTACCTCCACGCTACCCTGCATTTCTGATCTTTACACTTTTCGTAGATGACCCTTTGTTTGGATGGGAAGTTATGGCGAGCTGCGTCTGACCAGCAGAATAACAGTCGCCACACGCTAGATTCTTCTCGTATCACACTTTATTGGAGTACAGCTTGGTTAAGGAAAGATGGAAGGAAGACCCCGCAGCCGTAACGGCAGCTGCCTATATAAGATTCGGGATACTGTGCAAGTCTCTGATTGGTTCATATCGAAGGCATAATTATACGTCGCCTTCGGACTGGTTACTGCTCTAAAACCTTGTTAGCATATCTCAACGCATGCACACTGGCTACAGGATGGATGACTCAGCTTTTTCTACCCTGCTTTGCGGCAACGCTTTGCCGCGCCCCACATCTCCCCCTTATTTATTTACTATAGCACAGTGAAGTTTTGCCGGTACACATGCTCACACCATGGTGTGCTCACGGTTCAACGGCAGTTTTCCACTGGCACATCCATGACACCCTCCTGCGTGCAATGCCATCATAGGGCGGCAGGGTGCAAGGGCTGTCGATGGCACATCTACGACACCCTCCTGCGTGCAATGCCAACATCGGGCGGCAGGGTGCAAGGGCTGTCGAGACCTAAAACGGAGCTCCCTATGGAGGTGCAATGGCAGCAAGGCCTCTCCGTGCAAGGGCAGTCATCTGGGATTATTCAGGGCAGAGAGCCAGGCAGCAGGGGAATCACCTTCACCGATAGCCAAAAGCGCTTGAGTGAGCAGAACCTTATCTCGACGCGCTCGGACACGAATTCGACAGACCAACCAGAGACATAGCACAATCCCAAACAGGCAGCAGGCTGCAAACGTAGCTACTCCCACCCACTCTTTGAAAAAGGAGAAAGCAGAGGAGAGCCAAGAGGTAAAGTCCCCGAAAGTAACTGGCTCCAGTTTGGTAGCATTAAGCCGCAATATTTGAATCTTCCGTTTCAGTATCATCCGTTCCGCCTCTCGGGACCAATTTCCCGCTAGGAATCTTCCGATCACTCTGCTTTTATTGAGTGCATCTGGAACGAGAAAAGGTGTGACACACACATGGCCTACATGCTGCATGCAGCCCACTTGTATGAGGCCATATAAATCATCCATGGCCTCTTCCAATAGATTGATTCTTTCATTGGTAGCTAAAATGCCACTCACAATATGAGCATCAAATCGAGTCTGTTCTTCCAAAATCTGTGAAGTTTTTGTCACAATTTCATTGATTTCTCCTGCGGCCTTAACTTGGCTCGCCATTGCTACACCTGCGGTAACCGCTGCGGTGGCAGAAATGGCTATTGCTGTGACAATGGCGGCAGTAATGCCAAAATCTCTTTTAATACGAAGCAAATTTAAAATGGGGAAATTGTTTGGATCTGCCCGAATCGGAATAGGTACGAAAGTAGGCACCCGCACCACGATGGCAGTGGTAACCTGAGTCCCATTCCAACACTCAGACAGCCAGCAGTGGCCAGACCTCGTGCAATTTGCACTGTCATTAGTAAGCAGCAGCACAAAGGGCGATTTCACACAAACCGCTGCTGCTGATCTGGTGTAATTATACACTGATTCATATGTTTTCATGATCTTAAGTTTATATCTGGTCCCATTGGAATGTTGCACCGTCCCAGAAACATTGTAATAGGTACCATTACTTTGCTGCAACATGGCCAAAGCAGAGATATCCATGCTGGCCCCCACTTCATTAATCAACAGCCAGGAGTAAAATGGCCACCCTTCAAAAACCCAAAGCTCATTAGTGATTTTATTCTTTCTACCCATATAAGACTTCAAATCAGGGGAAAATCGAAAACCTGAGCTAATTTCATATTTCGCTAGGGTTCTATCTTGACACTGGGTGAAAATCGGGGGTGATGCCGTATCTGGCTCACAGTAGGGAGCAACAATGGTCCTATTAGCCAGTACACAAGAAGAGTTTTTCCTTACTGGAACTATGCCTGTATGCTCCAAGGCAAAGGTAGTGACATTTGCCTCGTCAGTGCCATTGATTCCCGTACCCTGACCTTGTTGCGCTCCAGAGGCAATCTGCTGTAACGCTTCCGTCAAAACCTTTAATGGAACTATACTATGCCTTAGTGGGCTTTCCCACGCCTGTAATATTCCTTTTTTTTCAAAATAATACAATCCTTGTCAGTATCGAAACTGAAACAAAGACTTCTGTTCAAAACTATATTACTAGCATTATAAGGCACCCAATCAAGCTTTAATGGCGTGGTGCATGCCGCATTCATATCACAGCTAGTGGAATACAGCATAGGGAGCACTCTACTCTGGGAATGCACCGGCATGGGAACTGGCCAGGTCCGGCTGATTCCCCAAAAGGTCAGATTCTCTGCCGTGAGCAAGGGAAGAAACATTACGATCATCCATTGTTGCATCATCCGTGCGACACTCGGCATCCCTTTCGAGTTTCTCTTCCACGCTCCGTGTCAATCTTGACGGCACCCAAATCGGGTCCTGATCCTGTGGAGAGACACAAAGAGATCCCCTGGATCGAGCAATAACGCGATCCGGGCCTTTCCATTGGTTGGATAATACATCTTTCCACATCACTGTACTATATTCTTTATGAGTCAATGCCACATGACGCTCTGCAGCAGTTTTATCATCATCATGCACATTCAAAAAATTTATAGTAAATAAGGCAAGTGATAATCTCTGTTTGGGGGTGCAGTTCTCTGCTATTCCCCCTTTTTGTTTAAATAATAGTTCTTTGAGTGTCCGATTGGCACGCTCTATAATCCCTTGACCTTGTGGGTTATAGGGCAAGCCAGTAACATGCAGCACCTGCATCCGTTGACAAAAAAGAGCAAAACTTTTAGAACTATAGGCTGGGCCATTATCCGTCTTTATCTTGGTGGGCTTACCCCAGGCTGCCCAGGCCTCAAGGCAATGGGTAATAACATGGTGAACCCGTTCCCCAGAGAGGGGAGTTGCATGAAATACTCCCGAGCAAGTATCTACTGACACATGTACATATTGTAATTTTCCAAACGAAGAGACATGAGTGACATCCATTTGCCATAACTCATTTGGAGCAACACCTCTGGGATTAACACCAACATGTTGGGCAGGCAAGAACTGAGCGCAGGCAGAGCAACTTTTCACAATGTGTCTAGCTGATTCCCTGGTAATATGAAATTTTTTTCTTAAGACAGTAGATGACACGTGATATAGGTCATGAAATTCTTGAGCTTGCACTACGGGATCCAGTGCTACCAGAACACGTGTAGCCAGGTCAACCTGCTCATTTGCTTTTGCCATAGGGCCAGGCAACAAGGAATGTGCTCGAATATGAGTAATGTAAAAGGGCTGCACACGCGACAATATCTGTGACCTTATCCCTGTCAATAGGGTCGCTACTGTACTAGATGATTTCACATAGGGTGTAATTTCCAAGATTTTTACTGCATTCACGACATATAATGAGTCAGAAATTAAATTAAAGGGCTCCTGAAAGCATCTAAAAACTTCCAACACCACCTGACATTCTACAACCTGAGGAGTGCCGGGTCGATAGTTCATAACCACCGGCTGTTGTCCTTGGACCATATAAGCTCCTTTCCCTGATTTAGATCCATCTGTGTAAATGGTTAAGGCATCATCCAAGGGCTGTTGCACAGTAACTTTTGGAAAAATAACAGGTTGTTGAATCATGAACTCCAAAAGCTCGCTTTTAGGCAAATGATTATCAATTACACCGGAAAAGGTATAAATAAGAATAGCCCATTCAGAGGTAGTCGCAGTTAAAACCTCTATTTGATTTTTCGTATAGGGGACTACAAGTCTGTCTGGTGAGTTTGCAAAAGAGGAAACACATTGTTTAATACCTAATAGAGCTACCTCAGCGACCATGGATGGATAGTGCGACAGGGTTCTCATCCCCACAGATTTAGTGTGGATCCAAAGCAAGGGTCCATTTTGCCATAGAACACCAGTAGGAAACCCCAAGGTGGGGAGAACACACATCCAAATAGGCAGGGTAGGCTCACAGCGCAGCAATTGTGCCTTCATAAGGGCCTGTTCCACCTTATGGAGTGCTTTCCGAGCTGCAAGAGTCATGCGACGCGGGGAATTAAGATCAGGATTGCCTTCTAATATTTCAAACAAAGGCTTCAATTCCAATCGAGTCAAACTTAAATATGGTCGAACCCAATTTATGTCTCCTAAAAGCCGCTGGAAATCATTCAAAGTGGTTAAGCTACTGGTCCGGATTTCAATTTTTTGGGGAGTAATTGTAGTCTCATCAATAGTGGTCCCTAAAAATTTTATGGCATCTCCCTTTTGAATCTTTTCTGGGGCAAGAAACAAACCTTTTGTTCTCAAATGTTCAGCTAATTCACCTAAAACGTTATCAAGTAAATCCATACTACGGGCCGCTAATAACACATCATCCATATAATGGATGATTCTTACCCCGGGAAATTTGTCTCGTACAGGTTGCAAAGCCGTGTCAACATACAGCTGGCACATAGTAGGACTGTTAGCCATGCCTTGAGGAAGCACAACCCATTGATATCTCCGATCAGGCTTTTCATGATTAACAGAGGGTAGGGTAAAAGCAAATCTCTCTTTATCCTGCCTATTCAACGGAATAGAGAAAAAACAGTCCTTTATATCTACTGCTATAACTGGCCAGCCTCGCGGGATGGCTGTCAACATTGGCAACCCGCGTTGTATGGGACCCATGACCTGCATTTGTTGATTTATTGCTCGCAGATCATGAAGCAAACGCCATTTCCCTGACTTTTTCTTAATAACAAAAATGGGAGTATTCCAGGGTGAATGAGAGGGTTCTAAATGCCCCAACTGTAACTGTTCTTCCACTAGCTGTGATGCTGCCTCCAGTTTTTCCCTTGATAGAGGCCACTGAGGTACCCACACTGGTGTCGTGGTCATCCAAGTAATCGGAATCATTAACTCAGTGACCCCTGGGAAAAACCCAACCCTCGATGATGAGGATTCCCATGGGCTTCTATAGGGGCAGTAATCCCCTGTAACCTTTTTCCTAACCCTCTATCTGGTATGAACCCTGACTTCAACATAATTTGTTGAGAAACCTCAGAATAATCATTAGTAAGCCTAAGTTTCAATTGACTCTGTACATCTCTTCCCCATAAGTTAAGCGGTAAACCCTCAACCACGAAGGGACGAAACTTCCCTCTCTGATCTCCTGAGATCCAGGTCAATTCTTTGGAACTAATGTGAGGGGCCTGCGCATACCCTAGCCCCTGCAACGTCTGGGAAGATCGTTGCAAAGGCCAGGACCTTGGCCAAAACTTGAGGGTGATGATGCTACGGTCTGCTCCAGTATCCACTAATCCGGGAAATATCTTCCCTTCAATCTTCAAATCCAACATTGGCCGATCGTCAAGAGACAATGACAAAAGGGCAAAATCAACTCCTGTAGATCCAAAACCGTTAGCTCCCCGCTCCTTAGGGCATGCAGGATAATTCTCATGGAGAGATGGTAAAACTAACAACTGAGCAATCCGATCCCCAGGATTTATGATACTTACCCCCCTAGGGGATTGACACATCACTTTAATGAGTCCAGTATAATCAGGGTCAATTACTCCCGGTTGGACTATAAGTCCTTTCAAAGTAGAAGAGGAACGGCCAATCACCAACCCAACTGCTCCCTTTGGCAGTGGTCCACTCATGTCTGTACTTACAGGTTGTATACCCATAGATGCTGTTAATACCATTCTGGAGGCGGCACGGAGGTCCAGCCCTGCGGATCCTGTCGTGGCTCGCCTTGGGGCCGGGGTGGCTGAAAAGTCACATTCTCGTGGGCCCCAAAAACTTTCGGGCCCTGGGACCATGGGCCCGTTCTCCCGTTTTTTGACTCGGAAGCATAGGTGGATCTAGGGTTAACTGCAGATGCAACAGGCTGAATAACTTGTCCAGTTATATCTTTAATAGATCTACATTCGTTGGCCCAATGCTTTCCTTTTTTGCATCGGGGACAAGTCCCGGGCATTTTCTGGGGCGAAGACGTTTTAGGTCTCGCGCCTAAATTTTTACATTGCCTTTTAATGTGCCCAGGCTGTCCACATTGGAAACAAACCCCCGATTTCACAGTACCAGTTGTATTTCGGGCAGCGGCCAGAACTGCCGCAGCAAGACCAGTGTTAGACAATGGCCCGCCTATTTCTCTGCACATTTTCATCCAGACATCTAAAGGCTTTCCTTTTACTGGTGTGATTGCTCTACGACATTCCTTCATGCATTGCTCATAAATCAATTGCTTCACTAATGGCATAGCATCTTCTACACTACCAAAAATCCTACCAGCAGCTTCCATCATTCTGGCTACAAAATCAGAAAATGCTTCTGTACTGCCCTGTATGATCTTAGTCAGGTTTCCTGAAACTTCTCCTTTATTTGGGAGGGCACGCCAGGCCTGCATACCAATTTGGTTTATTTGGCCATAGACCTCCACAGGAAACACTGTTTGGTTATTCAACCATTGACCTTGTCCTAATAACATATCAACATTCCAGGCAGGCTGCCCATGAGCGGCATTCTCCCGTGCCTGACCATATGCCAAATCAGTTAAAATAGATTTCCAGTCCAGATACTGGCCCATCGATAAGCAAGCACGCGCAATGTCCTGCCAATCTGTGGGCGTCAATGCATTTCGGGTAAGGCGTTGCAATAACATCAGAGTATAATTAGCAGTGACTCCATATCCTCTAGCAGCCTCTGCAAGATCCTTGATTATTTTATGATCTATCATCTCATAATATCTCTGACGAGTGGCTGGATCCTCAAATGCGGGAAAGGCCATGGGCACTTGAGACCATGCCTCCCGAGGGATAAAAGTACATTTTAATGGTCCTTGAGGTACACAGGGGGCATTAGCGGCTGAAGCAGGGGTCTGTACAAGCGCGGAAGCTCGTGCCGCAGCGGGGGCATATAATGGCGGACGAGCACACGGGGAACTCCCATACTGTCCCCGTTCATACTCTGCAGCTGCCTCTTCTAAATCTACCTCTTCTTTGGGATTCAATTCTTCCTGAGATAAATGTAAAACTTTAAACTCATCTAAGAGCGGATACAATCTTGGCGCCGGCCCTTGTTTTTCTGCTTGTTTTTCTTCTCTTCTTCTTGGATTTTTAGGCCTATTTACAGTAGTCCCTACATTTTCGCCTTCTGACGCACTATCTTGACACATACTAAGAGCCTTGCGTCCCCTTTGAATTATATCCTCACATCCTCCCCCCTTGAGACACGAGTGTATCAACTTCCACAACGGGAGGGTACCCCGAGAAAGCTCTCCCAGCTTACTGTGCTCAGTTAGATCTCTTCCGAGTTTTTCCCATGATGGAACAGTCAAGCTGCCAGACACTGCAAACCAGGGTGCAGCACCATCAATATCTTGTAATAACTTGCTTATGGCTTTCTGTGACAGCTTAAGTCCCCGATCTCTCAATAAGGCTTGAATGGGTTCATGAAACTCAATGGCAGTTTCGGCAGATGAGCTATTCCCCATACCGCCGTTTCCTACTGAAAGCAGCTGGAGAACACTCGAACTGTTTACCGACCAGGGGTGCGCACTCGGCCACGCCGACAACACACAAAGGAAGAACGCGAGGACAACAAAAGGAACAAAAGTGAAAGCGAAAATTTTACCTGACTGGACTACTCACCGACGGTTCACTCCGACGGTTCACTCCGTGTGTCGAGTTCTGAATCGGTCCTCCATGCGAGGTGCAACGATTTCCCGGGTTTCGGCACCACTTATGGCGAGCTGCGTCTGACCAGCAGAATAACAGTCGCCACACGCTAGATTCTTCTCATATCACACTTTATTGGAGTACAGCTTGGTTAAGGAAAGATGGAAGGAAGACCCCGCAGCCGTAAAGGCAGCTGCCTATATAAGATTCGGGATACTGTGCAAGTCTCTGATTGGTTCATATCGAAGGCATAATTACACGTCGCCTTCGGACTGGTTACTGCTCTAAAACCTTGTTAGCATATCTCAACGCATGCACACTGGCTACAGGATGGATGACTCAGCTTTTTCTACCCTGCTTTGCGGCAACGCTTTGCCGCGCCCCACAGGAAGTGATAGCACTATGTAGTGTTGATTTGCACCGAGCCCCTGCCTGGTTGCCCCAAAACGGTCTATGCCTTTATCCTGAATATATTCAGGATAAAGGCATACACCCCTTTTTCGACAAAGGCATGGTTGAAGAAGTACTGCCGCATTCTAGCTCCTTACCAGGCGAGACCCATCTCCCTCTTGAAATCCCATTTCTGCAATTCTGCCTTGCTCTCAAGTTATTTTCCGTGGTCCAACCCAAGTCATTTTTCCACATTAGGTGTCTTTGCCCATCCTGCAGGGCCATGAATTATAGGCTCCCTGAGATGCCCTGCTCAACTTCCCACTTTCGGAACTGGTCACAAAGCAGCAGGAAATTGTCAAGCCCTATTCTCCTTCTGAGAGCAAGCTTAGATTTGGGTCAATTCTAGATCAGCATTGGAAATTAGAGCGCCAGGTGCCTGTCCAAATATATAGGCATCGTGTCTTATTCTTCCCCATTGCAGTTCATCCATGGAACGAATTCCAAGCTATAAGAAAGGGTTTTGAACGTGCTGACTTCCCCAAGTGGTTATATTTTCAGGAAAGCGGCTGGAAGCTTGAACCCGAGCACCAGGATATGAGAAGATGAGGTGGCTTTTCATGTTTTTTCCCTGTCCAATGGGGTAGCATCCTGCGCCTGTCCCATGCATGTGTTCGCTGTAGGAAGGGTCGTCTGCATTTGGTGATTTCGGGGCCATGGAATCAGGGCAAGGCAGTGTTATTCTAGAAAGGCTGCATTTGCTGACTCATGCTCACGAAGACTCTCAGAGCCACGAGTGTCCTCCCTGAGGTCCCATCCTTCTGTGTGTTAATATATGGTCAAAACAACTTCAATCACAGCCCATGAACGAAGTCTCGAAGAATTTATCTCTCACTCACTGCCTTTATTTTGCAGTTTGTTTTTCTCACGGGGTGTAGCTGATTGTCAGTGCTGTGTTGCTTGCTGCTGTGCATCCACTTGATTCTCTTCCAGAGAGACATCGATAAAGTGTTTTTCAAATTCTGACCAGTTGTAAATAATCTTTTCTGGTGTGCAAAGTGGGTTGAGTTCAGTCCTTTGAGTTTTAGAGTAAGTTGTGTTCATTCCCTCTTTGGTCTATATAGAATAGTATCTGTGCTCATTGAAAACACCTGGCTTGGGGCTTCCCTGGTGGCGCAGTGGTTGAGAGTCCGCCTGCCGATGCAGGAGACACGGGTTCTTGCCCTGGTCCGGGAGGATCCCACATGCCGCGGAGCGGCTGGGCCCGTGAGCCATGGCCGCTGGGCCTGTGCTCCGCAACGGGAGAGGCCGCGGCAGTGAGAGGCCCGCATACCGCAAAAAAAAAAAAAAAAAAAAAAAAAAAAAAAAAAAAAAAAAAAAGCAAACACCTGGCTTTTACTCACCTCAAGGGACCTTTGCGCTCCTACAGGCATAAGTGTGTTTGCTAAATCTGTAATTCTTTCTGTCGTCTGCCATTTCGTTCATGGGATGCAATTTTGTATTCCACCTGTACCTCATCTCTTTGATAAACCACTATTTTCTATGTGACTAAATTCGCTGAGAATGAGTGTAACTAAGAACACTCCGGTGGTGGCAAGGGACGTTATTTCACTCATTTCCTGGCTCACTAATATATCATTGTAGATAAGAATCACATATTCTTCATCCACGTTTTCCGTCCAAGGAAATTTAGATTGTATCCTAGTCGAGGCTTTTGTAAAGAGAGCAGAAGTCAACGTTGGGTTCCCTGTGTCCTGAGGATCTTTGGTTTTCCTGAAAATATACGTCCTTGAGTGGAAGTGTCCGATGCGCTATAGCTTTGTTTCTTACATTACTTTCGAATACAGCATAGAGTTCGCCAGAGTGCTGATTTCAATTTGCCATCCCACATTCCAAAAAATGTGGGTACGGTTTACCTCCACGCTACCCTGCATTTCTCGTCTTTACACTTTTCGTAGATGAACCTTTGTTTTGATTCGAAGTGATAGAACTATGTAGTGTTGATTTGCACCGAGCCCCTGCCTGGTTGCCCCAAAACGGTCTATGCCTTTATCCTGAATATATTCAGGATAAAGGCATACACCCCTTTTTCGACAAAGGCATGGTTGAAGAAGTACTGCCGCATTCTAGCTCCTTACCAGGCGAGACCCATCTCCCTCTTGAAATCCCATTTCTGCAATTCTGCCTTGCTCTCAAGTTATTTTCCGTGGTTCAACCCAAGTCATTTTTCCACATTAGGTGTCTTTGCCCATCCTGCAGGGCCATGAATTATAGGCTCCCTGAGATGCCCTGCTCAACTTCCCATTTTCGGAACTGGTCACAAAGCAGCAGGAAATTTTCAAGCCCTATTCTCCTTCTGAGAGCAAGCTTAGATTTGGGTCAATTCTAGATCAGCATTGGAAATTAGAGCGCCATGTGCCTGTCCAATTATAAAGGCATCGTGTCTTATTCTTCCCCATTGCAGTTCATCCATTGAACGAACTCCAAACTATAAGACAGAGGGTTTTGAAAGTGCTGACTTCCACAAGTGGGGATAATTTCAGGAAAGTGGCTGGAAGCTTGAACCCGAGTACCAGGATATGAGAAGATGAGGTGGCTTTTCATTTTTTTCCCTGTCCAATGGGGTAGCATCCTACGGCTGTCCCATTCATGTGTTCACTCTAGGAAGGGTCGTCTGCATTTGGAGATTTCGGGTCCATGGAATCAGGGCAAGGCAGTGTAATTCTAGAAGGGCTGCATTTGCTGACTCATGCTCACGAAGACTCTCAGAGCCACGAGTGTCCTCCCTGAGGTCCCATCCTTCTGTGTGTTAATATATGCTCAAAACAACTTCAATCACAGCCCCTGAACGGAGTCTCGAAGAATTTATCTCTCCCTCACTGCCTTTATTTTGCAGTTTGTTTTTCTCACGGGGTGTAGTTGATTGTCAGTGCTGTGCTGCTTGCTGCTGTGCATCCTCTTGATTCCCTTCCAGAGAGACATCGATAAACTGTTTTTCAAATTCTCACCAGTTTTAAATAATCTTTTCTGGTGTGCAAAGTGGGCTGAGTTCAGTCCTTTGAGTTTTAGAGTAAGTTGTGTTCATTCCCTCTTTGGTATATATAGAATAGTATCTGTGCTCATTGAAAACACCTGGCTTTTACTCACCTCAAGGGACCTTTGCGCTCCTACAGGCATAAGTGTGTTTGCTAAATCTGTAATTCTTTCTGTCGTCTGCCATTTCGTTCATGGGATGCAATTTTATATTCCACCTGTACCTCATATCTTTGATAAACCACTATTTTCTATGTGACTAAATTCGCTGAGAATGAGTGTAACTAACAACACTCCAGTCGTGGCAAGGGACGTTATTTCACTCATTTCCTGGCTCACTAATATATCATTGTAGATAAGAATCACATATTCTTCATCCACGTTTTCCGTCCAAGGAAATTTAGATTGTATCCTAGTCGAGGCTTTTGTAAAGAGAGCAGAAGTCAACGTTGGGTTGCCTGTGTCCTCAGGATCTTTGGTTTTCCTGAAAATATACGTCCTTGAGTGGAAGTGTCCTATGCGCTATAGCTTTGTTTCTTACATTATTTTCGAATACAGCATAGAGTTCTCCAGAGTGCTGATTTCAATTTGCCATCCCACATTCCACAAAATGTGGGTACGGTTTACCTCCACGCTACCCTGCATTTCTGGTCTTTACACTTTTCGTAGATGACCCTTTGTTTTGATTCAAAGTGATAGAACTATGTAGTGTTGATTTGCACGGAGCCCCTGCCTAGTTGCCCCAAAACGGTCTATGCCTTTATCCTGAATATATTCAGGATAAACGCATACACCCCTTTTTCGACAAAGACATGGTTGAAGAAGTACTGCCGCATTCAAGCTCCTTGCCAGGCGATACCCATCTCCCTCTTGAATTCCCATTTTTGCAATTCTGCCTTGCTCTCAAGTTATTTTCCGTGGTTCAACCCAAGTCATTTTTCCACATTAGGTGTCTTTGCTCATCCTGCAGGGCCATGAATTATAGGCTCCCTGAGATGCCCTGCTCAACTTCCCACTTTCGGAACTGGTCACAATGCAACAGGAAATTTTCAAGCCCTATTCTCCTTCTGAGAGCAAGCTTAGATTTGGGTCAATTCTAGATCAGCATAGGAAATTAGAGCGCCAAGTGCCTGTCCAATTATATAGGCATCGTGTCTTATTCTTCCCCGTTGCAGTTCATCCAAGGAACGAACTCCAAACTATAAGACAGAGGGTTTTGAAAGTGCTGAATTCTACAAGTGGGGATATTTTTAGGAAACCGGCTGGAAGCTTGAACCGGAGCACGAGGATATGAGAAGATGAGGTGGCTTTTCATGTTTTTTCCCTGTCCAATGGGGTAGCATCCTGTGGCTGTCCCTTGCATGTGTTCGCTGTAGGAAGGGTCGTCTGCATTTGGAAATTTCGGATCCATGGAATCAGGGCAAGGCAGTGTTATTCTAGAAGGGCTGCATTTGCTGACTCATGCTCACGAAGACTCTCAGAGCCACGAGTGTCCTCCCTGAGGTCCCATCCTTCTGTGTGTTAATATATGCTCAAAACAACTTCAATCACAGCCCCTGAACGAAGTCTCGAAGAATTTATCTCTCACTCACTGCCTTTATTTTGCAGTTTGTTTTTCTCACGGGGTGTAGCTGATTGTCAGTGCTGTGCTGTTGCTGCTGTGCATCCTCTTGATTCTCTTCCAGATAGACATCGATAAAGTATTTTTCAAATTCTCACCAGTTTTAAATAATCTTTTCTGGTGTGCAAAGTGGGCTGAGTTCAGTCCTTTGAGTTTTAGAGTAAGTTGTGTTCATTCCCTCTTTAGTATATATAGAATAGTATCTGTGCTCATTGAAAACACCTGGCTTTTACTCACCTCAAGGGACCTTTGCGCTCCTACAGGCATAAGTGTGTTTGCTAAATCTGTAATTCTTTCTGTCATCTGCAATTCGTTCATGGGATGCAATTTTATATTCCACCTGTACCTCATCTCTTTGATAAACCACTATTTTCTATGTGACTAAATTCGCTGAGTATGAGTGTAATTAAGAACACTCCGGTGGTGGCAAGGGACGTTATTTCACTCATTTCCTGGCTCACTAATATATCATTGTAGATAAGAATCACATATACTTCATCCACGTTTTCCGTCCAAGGAAATTTAGATTGTATCCTAGTCGAGGCTTTTGTAAAGAGAGCAGAAGTAAACGTTGGGTTGCCTGTGTCCTAAGGATCTTTGATTTTCCTGAAAATATACGTCCTTAAGTGGAAGTGTCCTATGCGCTATAGCTTTGTTTCTTACATTATTTTTGAAAACACCATAGAGTTCGCCAGAGTGCTGATTTCAATTTGCCATCCCACATTCCACAAAATGTGGGTACAGTTTACTTCCACGCTACCCTGCATTTCTAGTCTTTATATTTTTCGTAGATGACCCTTTGTTATGATTCGAAGTGATTAAACTATGTAGTGTTGATTTGCACCGAGCCCCTGCCTGGTTGCCCCAAAACGGTCTATGCCTTTATCCTGAATATATTCAGGATAAAGGCATACACCCCTTTTTCGACAAAGGCATGGTTGAAGAAGTACTGCCACATTCCAGCTCCTTACCAGGCGAGACCCATCTCCCTCTTGAAATCCCATTTCTGCAATTCTGCCTTGCTCTCAATTATTTTCCGTGGTTCAACCCAAGTCATTTTTCCACATTAGGTGTCTTTGCCCATCCTGCAGGGCCATGAATTATAGGCTCCCTGAGATGCCCTGCTCAACTTCCCACTTTCGGAACTGGTCACAAAGCAGCAGGAAATTCTCAAGCCCTATTCTCCTTCGGAGAGCAAGCTTAGACATGGGTCAATTCTAGATCAGCATTGGAAATTAGAGCGCCAAGTGCTTGTCCGAATATCTAGGCATCATGTCTTATTCTTCCCCATTGCAGTTCATCCATGGAACGAATTCCAAGCTATAAGAAAGAGGGTTTTGAAAGTGCTGACTTCCCCAAGTGGGGATATTTTCAGGAAAGCGGCTGGAAGCTTGAACCCGAGCACCAGGATATGAGAAGATGAGGTGGCTTTTCATGTTTTTTCCCTGTCCAATGGGGTAGCATCCTGCGGCTGTCCCATGCATGTGTTCGCTGTAGGAAGGGTCGTCTGCATTTGGTGATTTCGGGGCCATGGAATCAGGGCAAGGCAGTGTTATTCTAGAAGGGCTGCATTTGCTGACTCATGCTCACGAAGACTCTCACAGCCACGAGTGTACTCCCTGAGGTCCCAACCTTCTGTGTGTTAATATATGCTCAAAACAACTTCAATCACAGCCCCTGAACGAAGTCTCGAAGAATTTATCTCTCAGTCACTGCCTTTAGTTTCCAGTTTGTTTTTCTCACGGGGTGTAGGTGATTGTCAGTGCTGTGTTGCTTGCTGCTGTACATCCACTTGATTCTCTTCCAGAGAGACGTCGATAAACTGTTTTTCAAATTCTGACCAATTGTAAATAATCTTTTCTGGTGTGTAAAGTGGGCTGAGTTCAGTCCTTTGAGGTTTAGAGTAAGGTGTGTTCATTCCCTCTTTGGTATATATAGAAGAGTATCTGTGCTCATTGAAAACACCTGGCTTTTACTCACCTCAAGGGACCTTTGCGCTCCTACAGGCATAAGTGTGTTTGCTAAATCTGTAATTCTTTCTGTCGTCTGCTATTTCGTTCATGGGATGCAATTTTATATTCCACCTGTACCTCATCTCTTTGATAAACCACTATTTTCTATGTGACTAAATTCGCTGAGTATGAGTGTAACTAAGAACACTCCGGTGGTGGCAAGGGACGTTATTTCACTCATTTCCTGGCTCACTAATATATCATTGTAGATAAGAATCACATATTCTTCATCCACGTTTTCCGTCCAAGGAAATTTAGATTGTATCCTAGTCGAGGCTTTTGTAAAGAAAGCAGAAGTAAACGTTGGGTTGCCTGTGTTCTGAGGATCTTTGGTTTTCCTGAAAATATACGTCCTTAAGTGGAAGTGTCCTATGCGCTCTAGCTTTGTTTCTTACATTATTTTCGAAAACACCATAGAGTTCGCCAGAGTGCTGATTTCAATTTGACATCCCACATTCCACAAAATGTGGGTACGGTTTACTTCCACGCTACCCTGCATTTCTAGTCTTTATATTTTTCGTAGATGACCCTTTGTTATGATTCGAAGTGATTGAACTATGTAGTGTTGATTTGAACCGAGCCCCTGCCTGGTTGTCCCAAAACGGTCTATGCCTTTATCCTGAATATATTCAGGATAAAGGCATACACCCCTTTTTCGACAAAGGCATGGTTGAAGAAGTACTGCCGCATTCTAGCTCCTTACCAGGCGAGACGCATCTCCCTCTTGAAATCCCATTTCTGCAATTCTGCCTTGCTCTCAAGTTATTTTCCGTGGTTCAACCCAAGTCATTTTTCCACATTAGGTGTCTTTGCCCATCCTGCAGGGCCATGAATTATAGGCTCCCTGAGATGCCCTGCTCAACTTCCCACTTTCGGAACTGGTCACAAAGCAGCAGGAAATTGTCAAGCCCTATTCTCCTTCTGAGAGCAAGCTTAGATTTGGGTCAATTCTAGATCAGCATTGTAAATTACAGCGCCAAGTGCCTCTCCACATATATAGGCATCGTGTCTTATTCTTCCCCATTGCAGTTCATTCATGGAACGAATTCCAAGCTATAAGAAAGAGGGTTTTGAAAGTGCTGACTTCCCCAAGTGGGGATATTTTCAGAAAAGCGGCTGGAAGCTTGAACCCGAGCACCAGGATATGAGAAGATGAGGTGGCTTTTCATGTTTTTTCCCTGTCCAATGGGGTAGCATCCTGCGGCTGTCCCATGCATGTGTTCGCTGTAGGAAGGGTCGTCTGCATTTGGTGATTTCGGGGCCATGGAATCAGGGCAAGGCAGTGTTATTCTAGAAGGGCTGCATTTGCTGACTCATGCTCACGAAGACTCTCAGAGCCACGAGTGTCCTCCCTGAGGTCCCATCCTTCTGTGTGTTAATATATGCTCAAAACAACTTCAATCACAGCCCCTGAACGAAGTCTCGAAGAATTTCTCTCTCACTCACTGCCTTTAGTTTGCAGTTTGTTTTTCTCACGGGGTGTAGCTGATTGTCAGTGCTGTGTTGCTTGCTGCTGTGCATCCACTTGATTCTCTTCCAGAGAGACATCGATAAACTGTTTTTCAAATTATGAGCAGTTGGAAATAATCTTTTCTGGTGTGTAAAGTGGGCTGAGTTCAGTCCTTTGAGTTTTAGAGTAAGTTGTGTTCATTCCGTCTTTGGTCTATATAGAATAGTATCTGTGCTCATTGAAAACACCTGGCTTTTACTCACCTCAAGGGACCTTTGCGCTCCTACAGGCATAAGTGTGTTTGCTAAATCTGTAATTCTTTCTGTCGTCTGCCATTTCGTTCATGGGATGCAATTTTGTATTCCACCTGTACCTCATCTCTTTGATAAACCACTATTATCTATGTGACTAAATTCGCTGAGAATGAGTGTAACTAAGAACACTCCGGGGGTGGCAAGGGACGTTATTTCACTCATTTCCTGGTTCACTAATATATCATTGTAGATAAGAATCACATATTCTTCATCCACGTTTTCCGTCCAAAGAAATTTAGATTGTATCCTAGTCGAGGCTTTTGTAAAGAGAGAAGAAGTAAAAGTTGGGTTGCCTGTGTCCTGAGGATCTTTGGTTTTCCTGAAAATATACGTCCTTGAGTGGAAGTGTCCGATGCGCTATAGCTTTGTTTCTTACATTACTTTCGAATACAGCATAGAGTTCGCCAGAGTGCTGATTTCAATTTGCCATCCCACATTCCACAAAATGTGGGTACGGTTTACCTCCACGCTACCCTGCATTTCTGGTCTTTACACTTTTCGTAGATGACCCTTTGTTTTGATTCGAAGTGATAGAACTATGTAGTGTTGATTTGCACCGAGCCCCTGCCTGGTTGCCCCAAAACGGTCTATGCCTTTATCCTGAATATATTCAGGATAAAGGCATACACCCCTTTTTCGACAAAGGCATGCTTGAAGAAGTACTGCCGCATTCTAGCTCCTTACCAGGCGAGACCCATCTCTCTCTTGAAATCCCATTTCTGCAATTCTGCCTTGCTCTCAAGTTATTTTCCGTGGTTCAACCCAAGTCATTTTTCCACATTAGGTGTCTTTGCCCATCCTGCAGGGCCATGAATTATAGGCTCCCTGAGATGCCCTGCTCAACTTCCCACTTTCGGAACTGGTCACAAAGCAGCAGGAAATTTTCAAGCCCTATTCTCCTTCTGAGAGCAAGCTTAGATTTGGGTCAATTCTAGATCAGCATTGGAAATGAGAACGCCATGTGCCAGTCCAATTATATAGGCATCGTGTCTTATTCTTCCCCATTGCAGTTCATCCATGGAACGAATTCCAAGCTATAAGAAAGAGGGTTTTGAAAGTGCTGACTTCCCCAAGTGGGGATATTTTCAGAACAGCGGCTGGAAGCTTGAACCCGAGCACCAGGATATGAGAAGATGAGGTGGCTTTTCATGTTTTTTCCCTGTCCAATGGGGTAGCATCCTGCGGCTGTCCCATGCATGTGTTCGCTGTAGGAAGGGTCGTCTGCATTTGGTGATTTCGGGGCCATGGAATCAGGGCAAGGCAGTGTTATTCTAGAAGGGCTGCATTTGCTGACTCATGCTCACGAAGACTCTCAGAGCCACGAGTGTCCTCCGTGAGGTCCCATCCTTCTGTGTGTTAATATATGCTCAAAACAACTTCAATCACAGCCCCTGAACGAAGTCTCGAAGAATTTCTCTCTCACTCACTGCCTTTAGTTTGCAGTTTGTTTTTCTCCCGGGGTGTAGCTTATTGTCAGTGCTGTGCTGCTTGTTGCTGTGCATCCTCTTGATTCTCTTCCAGAGAGACATCGATAAACTGTTTTTCAAATTCTGACCAGTTGTAAATAATCTTTTCTGGTGTGCAAAGTGGGCTGAGTTCAGTCCTTTGAGTTTTAGAGTAAGTTGTGTTCATTCCCTCTTTGGTCTATATAGAATAGTATCTGTGCTCATTGAAAACACCTGGCTTTTACTCACCTCAAGGGACCTTTGCGCTCCTACAGGCATAAGTGTGTTTGCTAAATCTGTAATTCTTTCTGTCATCTGCCATTTCGTTCATGGGATGCAATTTTATATTCCACCTGTACCTCATCTCTTTGATAAACCACTATTTTCTATGTGACTAAATTCGCTGAGAATGAGTGTAACTAAGAACACTCCGGTCGTGGCAAGGGACGTTATTTCACACATTTCCTGGCTCACTAATATATCATTGTAGATAAGAATCACATATTCTTCCTCCACGTTTTCCGTCCAAGGAAATTTAGATTGTATCCTAGTCGAGGCTTTTGTAAAGAGAGCAGAAGTAAACGTTGGGTTCCCTGTGTCCTGAGGATCTTTGGTTTTCCTGAAAATATACGTCCTTGAGTGGAAGTGTCCGATGCGCTATAGCTTTGTTTCTTACATTACTTTCGAATACAGCATAGAGTTCGCCAGAGTGCTGATTTCAATTTACCATCCCACATTCCACAAAATGTGGGTACGGTTTACCTCCACGCTACCCTGCATTTCTGGTCTTTACACTTTTCGTAGATGACCCTTTGATTTGATTCGAAGTGATAGAACTATGTAGTGTTGATTTGCACCGAGCCCCTGCCTGGTTGCCCCAAAACGGTCTATGACTTTATCCTGAATATATTCAGGATAAAGGCATACACCCCTTTTTCGACAAAGGCATGGTTGAAGAAGTACTGCCGCATTCTAGCTCCTTACCAGGCGAGACCCATTTCCCTCTTGAAATCCCATTTCTGCAATTCTGCCTTGCTCTCAAGTTATTTTCCGTGGTTCAACCCAAGTCATTTTTCCACATTAGGTGTCTTTGCCCATCCTGCTGGGCCATGAATTATAGGCTCCCTGAGATGCCCTGCTCAACGTCCCACATTCGGAACTGGTCACAAAGCAGCAGGAAATTGTCAAACCCTATTCTCCTTCTGAGAGCAAGCTTAGATTTGGGTCAATTCTAGATCAGCATTGGAAATTAGAGCGCCAAGTGCCTCTCCACATATATAGGCATCGTGTCTTATTCTTCCCCATTGCAGTTCATTCATGGAACGAATTCCAAGCTATAAGAAAGAGGGTTGTGAAAGTGCTGACTTCCCCAAGTGGGGATATTTTCTGGAAAGCGGCTGGAAGCTTGAACCCGAGCACCAGGATATGAGAAGATGAGGTGGCTTTTCATGTTTTTTCCCTATCCAATGGGGTAGCATCCTGCGGCTGTCCCATGCATGTGTTCGCTGTAGGAAGGGTCATCTGCATTTGGTGATTTCGGGTCCATGGAATCAGGGCAAGGCAGTGTTATTCTAGAAGGGCTGCATTTGCTGACTCATGCTCACGAAGACTCTCAGAGCCACGAGTGTCCTCCCTGAGGTCCCAGCCTTCTGTGTGTTAATATATACTCAAAACAACTTCAATCACAGCCCCTGAACGGAGTCTCGAAGAATTTATCTCTCACTCACTGCCTTTATTTTGCAGTTTGTTTTTCTCACGGCGTGTAGCTGATTGTCAGTGCTGTGTTGCTTGCTGCTGTGCATCCACTTGATTCTCTTCCAGAGAGACATCGATAAACTGTTTTTCAAATTCTGACCAGTTGTAAATAATCTTTTCTGGTGTGCAAAGTGGGCTGAGTTCAGTCCTTTGAGTTTTAGAGTAAGGTGTGTTCATTCCCTCTTTGGTCTATATAGAATAGTATCTGTGCTCATTGAAAACACCTGGCTTTTACTCACCTCAAGGGACCTTTGCGCTCCTACAGGCATAAGTGTGTTTGCTAAATCTGCAATTCTTTCTGTCGTCTGCCATTTCGTTCATGGGATGCAATTTTATATTCCACCTGTACCTCATCTCTTTGATAAACCACTATTTTCTATGTGACTAAATTCGCTGAGAATGAGTGTAACTAAGAACACTCCGGTGGTGGCAAGGGACGTTATTTCACTCATTTCCCGACTCACTAATATATCATTGTAGATAAGAATCACATATTCTTCATCCACGTTTTCCGTCCAAGGAAATTTAGATTGTATCCTAGTCGAGGCTTTTGTAAAGAGAGCAGAAGTAAACGTTGGGTTGCCTGTGTCCTGAGGATCTTTGGTTTTCCTGAAAATATACGTCCTTGAGTGGAAGTGTCCGATGCGCTATAGCTTTGTTTCCTACATTACTTTCGAATACAGCATAGAGTTCGCCAGAGTGCTGATTTCAATTTGCCATCCCACATTCCACAAAATGTGGGTACGGTTTACCTCCACGCTACCCTGCATTTCTTGTCTTTACACTTTTCGTAGATGACCCTTTGTTTTGATTCGAAGTGATAGAACTATGTAGTGTTGATTTGCACCGAGCCCCTGCCTGGTTGACCCAAAACGGTCTATGCCTTTATCCTGAATATATTCAGGATTAAGGCATACACCCCTTTTTCGACAAAGGCATGGTTGAAGAAGTACTGCCGCATTCTAGCTCCTTACCAGGCGAGATCCATCTCCCTCTTGAAATCCCATTTCTGCAATTCTGCCTTGCTCTCAAGTTATTTTCCGTGGTTCAACCCAAGTCATTTTTCCACATTAGGTGTCTTTGCCCATCCTGCAGGGCCATGAATTATAGGCTCCCTGAGATGCCCTGCTCAACTTCCCACTTTCGGAACTGGTCACAAAGCAGCAGGAAATTTTCAGGCCCTATTCTCCTTCTGAGAGCAAGCTTAGACTTGGGTCATTTCTAAATCAGCATTGGAAATTAGAGCGCCAAGTGCCTGTCCAAACATATAGGCATCGTGTCTTATTCTTTCCCATTGCAGTTCATCCATGGAACCAATTCCAAGCTATAAGAAAGAGGGTTTTGAAAGTTGCGACATCCCCAAGTGGGGTATTTTCAGGAAAGCGGCTGGAAGCTTGAACCCGAGCACCAGGATATGAGAAGATGAGGTGGATTTTCATGTTTTTCCCTGTCCAATGGGGTAGCATCCTGCGGCTGTCCCATGCATGTGTTCGCTGTAGGAAGGGTCGTCTGCATTTGGTGATTTCGGGTCCATGGAATCAGGGCAAGGCATTGTTATTCTAGAAGGGCTGCATTTGCTGACTCATGCTCACGAAGACTCTCAGAGCCACGAGTGTCCTCCCTGAGGTCCCATCCTTCTGTGTGTTAATATATGCTCAAAACAACTTCAATCACAGCCCCTGAACGAAGTCTCGAAGAATTTATCTCTCACTCACTGCCTTTATTTTGCAGTTTGTTTTTCTCACGGGGTGTAGCTGATTGTCAGTGCTGTGTTGCTTGCTGCTGTGCATCCACTTGATTCTCTTCCAGAGAGACATCGATAAACTGTTTTTCAAATTCTGACCAGTTGTAAATAATCTTTTCTGGTGTGCAAAGTGGGCTGAGTTCAGTCCTTTGAGTTTTAGATTAAGTTGAGTTCATTCCGTCTTTGGTCTATATAGAATAGTATCTGTGCTCATTGGAAACACCTGGCTTTTACTCACCTCAAGGGACCTTTGCGCTCCTACAGGCATAAGTGTGTTTGCTAAATCTGTAATTCTTTCTGTCGTCTGCCATTTCGTTCATGGGATGCAATTTTATATTCCACCTGTACCTCATCTCTTTGATAAACCACTATTTTCTATGTGACTAAATTCGCTGAGAATGAGTGTAACTAACAACATTCCGGTGGTGGCAAGGGACGTTATTTCACTCATTTCCTGGCTCACTAATATATCATTGTAGATAAGAATCACATATTCTTCATCCACGTTTTCCGTCCAAGGAAATTTAGATTGTATCCTAGTCGAGGCTTTTGTAAAGAAAGCAGAAGTCAACGTTGGGTTGCCTGTGTCCTGAGGATCTTTGGTTTTCCTGAAAATATACGTCCTTGAGTGGAAGTGTCCTATGCGCTATAGGTTTGTTTCTTACATTACTTTCGAATAGAGCATAGAGTTCGCCAGAGTGCTGATTTCAATTTGCCATCCCACATTCCACAAAATATGGGTACGGTTTACCTCCACGCTACCCTGCATTTCTGGTCTTTACACTTTTTGTAGATGACCCTTTGTTTGGATGGGAAGTGATAGCACTATGTAGTGTTGATTTGCACCGAGCCCCTGCCTGGTTGCCCCAAAACGGTCTATGCCTTTATCCTGAATATATTCAGGATAAAGGCATACACCCCTTTTTCGACAAAGGCATGGTTGAAGTACTGCCGCATTCTAGCTCCTTACCAGGCGAGACCCATCTCCCTCTTGAAATCCCATTTCTGCAATTCTGCCTTGCTCTCAAGTTATTTTCCGTGGTTCAACCCAAGTCATTTTTCCACATTAGGTGTCTTTGCCCATCCTGCAGGTCCATGAATTATAGGCTCCCTGAGATGCCCTGCTCAACTTCCCACTTTCGGAACTGGTCACAAAGCAGCAGGAAATTGTCAAGACCTATTCTCCTTCTGAGACCAAGCTTAGACTTGGGTCAATTCTAAATCAGCATTGGAAATTAGAGCGCCAAGTGCCTGTCCAAATATATAGGCATCGTGTCTTATTCTTCCCCATTGCAGTTAATTCATGGAACGAATTCCAAGCTATAAGAAAGAGGGTTTTGAAAGTGCTGACTTCCCCAAGTGGGGATATTTTCAGGAAAGCGGCTGGAAGCTTGAACCCGAGCACCAGGATATGAGAAGATGAGGTGGCTTTTCTTATTTTTTCCCTGTCCAATGGGGTAGCATCCTGCGGCTGTCCCATGCATGTGTTCACTGTAGGAAGGGTCGTCTGCATTTGGTGATTTCGGGTCCATGGAATCAGGGCAAGGCAGTGTTATTCTAGAAGGGCTGCATTTGCTGACTCATGCTCACGAAGACTCTCAGAGCCACGAGTGTCCTCCCTGAGGTCCCATCCTTCTGTGTGTTAATATATGCTCAAAACAACTTCAATCACAGCCCCTGAACGAAGTCTCGAAGAATTTCTCTCTCACTCACTGCCTTTATTTTGCAGTTTGTTTTTCTCACGGGGTGTAGCTGATTGTCAGTGCTGTGTTGCTTGCTGCTGTGCATCCACTTGATTCTCTTCCAGAGAGACATCGATAAACTGTTTTTCAAATTCTGACCAGTTGTAAATAATCATTTCTGGTGTGCAAAGTGGGCTGAGTTCAGTCCTTTGAGTTTTAGAGTAAGGTGTGTTCATTCCCTCTTGTGTCTATATAGAATAGTTTCTGTGCTCATTGAAAACACCTGGCTTTTACTCACCTCAAGGGACCTTTGCGCTCCTACAGGCATAAGTGTGTTTGCTAAATCTGTAATTCTTTCTGTCGTCTGCCATTTCGTTCATGGGATGCAATTTTATATTCCACCTGTACCTCATCTCTTTGATAAACCACTATTTTCTATGTGACTCAATTCGCTGAGAATGAGTGTAACTAAGAACACTCCGGTGGTGGCAAGGGACGTTATTTCACTCATTTCCTGGCTCACTAATATATCATTGTAGATAAGAATCACATATTCTTCCTCCACGTTTTCCGTCCAAGGAAATTTAGATTGTATCCTAGTCGAGGCTTGTGTAAAGAGAGCAGAAGTAAACGTTGGGTTGCCTGTGGCCTGAGGATCTTTGGTTTTCCTGAAAATATACGTCCTTGAGTGGAAGTGTCCGATGCGCTATAGCTTTGTATCTTACATTACTTTCGAATACAGCATAGATTTCGCCAGAGTGCTGATTTCAATTTGCCATCCCACATTCCACAAAATGTGGGTAAGGTTTACCTCCACGCTACCCTGCATTTCTGGTCTTTACACTTTTCATATATGACCCTTTGTTTTGATTCGAAGTGATAGAATTATGTAGTGTTGATTTGCACCGAGCCCCTGCCTTGTTGCCCCAAAACGGTCTGTGCCTCTATCCTGAATATATTTAGGATAAAGGTATACAACCCTTTTTCGACACAGGCATGGTTGAAGAAGTACTGCCACATTCTAGCTCCTTACCAGGCGAGACCCATCTCCCTCTTGAAATCCCATTTCTGCAATTCTGCCTTGCTCTCAAGTTATTTTCCGGGGTTCAACCCAAGTCATTTTTCCACATTAGGTGTCTTTGCCCATCCTGCAGGGCCATGAATTATAGGCTCCCTGAGATGCCCTGCTCAACTTCCCACTTTCGGTACTGGTCACAAAGCAACAGGAAATTTTCAAGCCCTATTATCCTTCTGAGAGCAAGGTTAGGCTTGGGTCAATTCTAGATCAGCATTGGAAATTAGAGCCCCAGGTGCCTGTCCAAATATATAGGCATCGTGTCCTATTCTTCCCCATTGCAGTTAATTCATGGAACGAATTCCAAGCTATAAGAAAGAGGGTTTTGAAAGTGCTGACTTCCCCAAGTGGGGATATTTTCAGGAAAGCGGCTGGAAGCTTGAACCCGAGCACCAGGATATGAGAAGATGAGGTGGCTTTTCTTATTTTTTCCCTGTCCAATGGGGTAGCATCCTGCGGCTGTCCCATGCATGTGTTCACTGTAGGAAGGGTCGTCTGCATTTGGTGATTTCGGGGCCATGGAATCAGGGCAAGGCAGTGTTATTCTAGAAGGGCTGCATTTGCTGACTCATGCTCACGAAGACTCTCAGAGCCACGAGTGTCCTCCCTGAGGTCCCATCCTTCTGTGTGTTAATATATGCTCAAAACAACTTCAATCACAGCCCCTGAACGAAGTCTCGAAGAATTTCTCTCTCACTCACTGCCTTTATTTTGCAGTTTGTTTTTCTCACGGGGTGTAGCTGATTGTCAGTGCTGTGTTGCTTGCTGCTGTGCATCCACTTGATTCTCTTCCAGAGAGACATCGATAAACTGTTTTTCAAATTCTGACCAGTTGTAAATAATCATTTCTGGTGTGCAAAGTGGGCTGAGTTCAGTCCTTTGAGTTTTAGAGTAAGGTGTGTTCATTCCCTCTTGTGTCTATATAGAATAGTTTCTGTGCTCATTGAAAACACCTGGCTTTTACTCACCTCAAGGGACCTTTGCGCTCCTACAGGCATAAGTGTGTTTGCTAAATCTGTAATTCTTTCTGTCGTCTGCCATTTCGTTCATGGGATGCAATTTTATATTCCACCTGTACCTCATCTCTTTGATAAACCACTATTTTCTAGGTGACTAAATTCGCTGAGAATGAGTGTAACTAAGAACACTCCGGTGGTGGCAAGGGACGTTATTTCACTCATTTCCTGGCTCACTAATATATCATTGTAGATAAGAATCACATATTCTTCCTCCACGTTTTCCGTCCAAGGAAATTTAGATTGTATCCTAGTCGAGGCTTGTGTAAAGAGAGCAGAAGTAAACGTTGGGTTGCCTGTGCCTTGAGGATCTTTGGTTTTCCTGAAAATATACGTCCTTGAGTGGAAGTGTCCGATGCGCTATAGCTTTGTATCTTACATTACTTTCGAATACAGCATAGATTTCGCCAGAGTGCTGATATCAATTTGCCATCCCACATTCCACAAAATGTGGGTAAGGTTTACCTCCACGCTACCCTGCATTTCTGGTCTTTACACTTTTCATATATGACCCTTTGTTTTGATTCGAAGTGATAGAATTATGTAGTGTTGATTTGCACCGAGCCCCTGCCTTGTTGCCCCAAAACGGTCTGTGCCTCTATCCTGAATATATTTAGGATAAAGGTATACAACCCTCTTTCGACACAGGCATGGTTGAAGAAGTACTGCCGCATTCTAGCTCCTTACCAGGCGAGACCCATCTCCCTCTTGAAATCCCATTTCTGCAATTCTGCCTTGCTCTCAAGTTATTTTCCGTGGTTCAACCCAAGTCATTTTTCCACATTAGGTGTCTTTGCCCATCCTGCAGGGCCATGAATTATAGGCTCCCTGAGATGCCCTGCTCAACTTCCCACTTTCGGTACTGGTCACAAAGCAGCAGGAAATTTTCAAGCCCTATTATCCTTCTGAGAGCAAGCTTAGGCTTGGGTCAATTCTAGATCAGCATTGGAAATTAGAGCCCCAGGTGCCTGTCCAAATATATGGGCATCGTGTCCTATTCTTCCCCATTGCAGTTCATCCATGGAACGAATTCCAAGCTATAAGAAAGAAGGTTTTGAAAGTGCTGACTTCCCCAAGTGGGGATATTTTCTGGAAAGCGGCTGGAAGCTGGAACCCGAGCACCAGGATATGAGAAGATGAGGTGGCTTTTCATGTTTTATCCCTGTCCAATCGGGTAGCATCCTGCGGCTGTCCCATGCATGTGTTCGCTGTAGGAAGGGTCGTCTGCATTTGGTGATTTCGGGGCCATGGAATCAGGGCAAGGCAGTGTTATTCTAGAAGGGCTGCATTTGCTGACTCATGCTCACGAAGACTCTCAGAGCCACGAGTGTCCTCCCTGAGGTCTCAGCCTTCTGTGTGTTAATATATGCTCAAAACAACTTCAATCACAGCCCCTGAACGAAGTCTCGAAGAATTTCTCTCTCACTCACTGCCTTTATTTTGCAGTTTGTTTTTCTCACGGGGTGTAGCTGATTGTCAGTGCTGTGTTGCTTGCTGCTGTGCATCCACTTGATTCTCTTCCAGAGAGACATCGATAAACTGTTTTTCAAATTCTGACCAGTTGTAAATAATCTTTTCTGGTGTGCAAAGTGGGCTGAGTTCAGTCCTTTGAGTTTTAGAGTAAGGTGTGTTCATTCCCTCTTGTGTCTATATAGAATAGTTTCTGTGCTCATTGAAAACACGTGGCTTTTACTCACCTCAAGGGACCTTTGCACTCCTACAGGCATAAGTGTGTTTGCTAAATCTGTAATTCTTTCTGTCGTCTGCCATTTCGTTCATGGGATGCAATTTTATATTCCACCTGTACCTCATCTCTTTGATAAACCACTATTTTCTATGTGACTAAATTCGCTGAGAATGAGGGTAACTAAGAACACTCCGGTGGTGGCAATGGACGTTATTTCACTCATTTCCTGCCTCACTAATATATCATTGTAGATAAGAATCACATATTCTTCATCCACGTTTTCCGTCCAAGGAAATTTAGATTGTATCCTAGTCGAGGCTTTTGTAAAGAGAGCAGAAGTAAACGTTGGGTTGCCTGTGTCCTGAGGATCTTTGGTTTTCCTGAAAATATACGTCCTTGAGTGGAAGTGTCCGATGCGCTATAGCTTTGTATCTTACATTACTTTCGAATACAGCATAGATTTCGCCAGAGTGCTGATTTCAATTTGCCATCCCACATTCCACAAAATGTGGGTAAGGTTTACCTCCACGCTACCCTGCATTTCTGGTCTTTACACTTTTCGTAGATGACCCTTGGTTTTGATTCAAAGTGATAGAATTATGTAGTGTTGATTTGCACCGAGCCCCTGCCTGGTTGCCCCAAAACGGTCTATGCCTTTATCCTGAATATATTCAGGATAAAGGCATACAACCCTTTTTCGACAAAGGCATGGTTGAAGAAGTACTGCCACATTCTAACTCCTTATCAGGCGAGACCCATCTCCCTCTTGAAATCCCATTTCTGCAATTCTGCCTTGCTCTCAATTTATTTTCTGTGGTTCAACCCAAGTCATTTTTCCACATTAGGTGTCTTTGCCCATACTGCAGGGCCATGAATTATAGGCTCCCTGAGATGCCCTGCTCAACTTCCCACTTTCAGAACTGCTCACAAAGCAGCAGGAAATTTTCAAGCCCTATTCTCCTTCTGAGAGCAAGCTTAGGCGTGGGTCAATTCTAGATCAGCATTGGAAATTAGAGCGCCAAGGGCCTGACCAAATATATAGGCCTCGTGTCTTATTCTTCCCCATTGCAGTTCATTCATGGAATGAATTCCAAGCTATAAGAAAGAGGGTTTTGAAAGTGCTGACTTCCCCAAATGGGGATATTTTCAGGAAAGCGGCTGGAAGCTTGAACCCGAGCACCAGGAAATGAGAAGTTGAGGTGGCTTTTCATGTTTTTTCGCTGTCCAATGGGGTAGCATCCTGCGGCTGTCCCATGCATGTGTTCGCTGTAGGAAGGGTCGTCTGCATTTGGTGATTTCAGGTCCATGGAATCAGGGCAAGGCAGTGTTATTCTAGAAGGGCTGCATTTGCTGACGCATGCTCACGAAGACTCTCAGAGCCACGAGTGTTCTCCCTGAGGTCCCATCCTTCTGTGTGTTAATATATGCCCAAAACAACTTCAATCACAGCCCCTTAAAGAAGTCTCAAAGAATTTCTCTCTCACTCACTGCCTTTATTTTGCAGTGTGCTTTTTTCACGGGGTGTAGCTGATTGTCAGTGCTGTGTTGCTTGCTGCTGTGCATCCAATTGATTCTCTTCCAGAGAGACATCGATAAACTCTTTTTCAAATTCTGTCCAGTTGTAAATAATCTTTTCTGGTGTGCAAAGTGGGCTGAGTTCAGTCCTTTGAGTTTTAGAGTAAGTTGTGTTCATTCCCTCTTTGGTCTATATAGAATAGTATCTGTGCTCATTGAAAACACCTGGCTTTTACTCACCTCAAGGGACCTTTGCGCTCCTACAGGCATACGTGTGTTTGCTAAATCTGTAATTCTTTCTGTCGTCTGCCATTTCGTTCATGGGATGCAATTTTATATTCCACCTGTACCTCATCTCTTTGATAAACCACTATTTTCTATGTGACTAAATTCGCTGAGAATGAGTGTAACTAAGAACACTCCGGTGGTGGCAAGGGACGTTATTTCACTCATTTCCTGGCTCACTAATATATCATTGTAGATAAGAATCACATATTCTTCATCCACGTTTTCCGTCCAAGGAAATTTAGATTGTATCCTAGTCGAGACTTTTGTAAAGAAATCAGAAGTAAACGTTGGGTTGCCTGTGTCCTGAGGATCTTTGGTTTTCCTGAAAATATACGTCCTTGAGTGGAAGTGTCCTATGCGCTATAGCTTTGTTTCTTACATTATTTTCGAATATACATAGAGTTCGCCAGAGTGCTGATTTCAATTTGCCATCACATATTCCACAAAATGTGGGTACGGTTTACCTCCACGCTACCCTGCATTTCTGGTCTTTACACTCTTCGTAGATGACCCATTGTTTTGATTCGAAGTGATAGAACTATGTAGTGTTGATTTGCACCGAGCCCCTGCCTGGTTGCCCCAAAACGGTCTATGCCTTTATCCTGAATATATTCAGGATAAACGCATACACCCCTTTTTCGACAAAGACATGGTTGAAGAAGTACTGCCGCATTCAAGCTCCTTACCAGGCGAGACCCATCTCCCTCTTGAAATCCCATTTCTGCAATTCTGCCTTGCTCTCAAGTTATTTTCCGTGGTTCAACCCAAGTCATTTTTCCACATTAGGTGTCTTTGCCCATCCTGCAGGGCCATGAATTATAGGCTCCCTGAGATGCCCTGCTCAACTTCCCACTTTCGGAACTGGTCACAAAGCAGAAGGAAATTTTCAAGCCCTATTCTTCTTCTGAGAGCAAGCTTAGATTTGGGTCAATTCTAGATCAGCATTTGAAAGTAGAGCGCCATGTGCCTGTCCAATTATATAGGCATCGTGTCTTATTCTTCCCCATTGCAGTTCATCCATGGAACGAACTCCAAACTATAAGACAGAGGGTTTTGAAAGTGCTGACTTCCACATGTGGGGTTATTTTCAGGAAAGCGGCTGGAAGCTTGAACCCGAGCACCAGGATATGAGAAGATGAGGTGGCTTTTCATTTTTTTCCCTGTCCAATGGGGTAGCATCCTGCGGCTGTCCCATGCATGTGTTCACTCTAGGAAGGGTCGTCTGCATTTGGAGATCTCGGGTCCATGGACTCAGGGCAAGTCAGTGTAATTCTAGAAGGGCTGCATTTGCTGACTCATGCTCACGAAGACTCTCAGAGCCACGAGTGTCCTCCCTGAGGTCCCAGCCTTCTGTGTGTTAATATATGCTCAAAACAACTTCAATCACAGCCCCTGAACGAAGTCTCGAAGAATTTCTCTCTCACTCACTGCCTTTATTTTGCAGTTTCTTTTTCTCACGGGGTGTAGCTGATTGTCAGTGCTGTGCTGCTTGCTGCTGTGCATCCTCTTGCTTGTCTTCTAGAGAGACATCGATAAACTGTTTTTCAAATTCTGACCAGTTGTAAATAATCTTTTCTGGTGTGCAAAGTGGGCTGAGTTCAGTCCTTTGTGTTTTAGAGTAAGTTGTGTTCATTCCCTCTTTGGTCTATATAGAATAGTATCTGTGCTCATTGAAAACACCTGGCTTTTACTCACCTCAAGGGACCTTTGCGCTCCTACAGGCATAAGTGTGTTTGCTAAATCTGTAATTCTTTCTGTCGTCTGCCATTTCGTTCATGGGATGCAATTTTATATTCCACCTGTACCTCATCTCTTTGATAAACCACTATTTTCTATGTGACTAAATTCGCTGAGAATGAGTGTAACTAAGAACACTCCGGTGGTGGCAAGGGACGATATTTCACTCATTTCCTGGCTCACTAATATATCATTGTAGATAAGAATCACATATTCTTCATCCACGTTTTCCCTCCAAGGAAATTTAGATTGCATCCTAGTCGAGGCTTTTGTAAAGAAAGCAGAAGTCAAGGTTGGGTTGCCTGTGTCCTGAGGATCTTTGGTTTTCCTGAAAATATACGTCCTTGAGTGGAAGTGTCCGATGCGCTATAGCTTTGTTTCTTACATTATTTTCGAATACAGCATAGAGTGCGCCAGAGTGCTGATTTCAATTTGCCATCCCACATTCCACAAAATGTGGGTACGGTTTGCCTCCACGATACCCTGCATTTCTGGTCTTTACACTTTTCGTAGATGACGCTTTGTTTTGATTCGAAGTGATAGAACTATGTAGTAGTGCTGATTTGCACCGAGCCCCTGCCTGGTTACCCCAAAACGGTCTATGCCTTTATCCTGAATATATTCAGGATAAAGGCATACACCCCTTTTTCGACAAAGGCATGGTTGAAGAAGTACTGCCACATTCTAGCTCCTTACCAGGCGAGACCCATCTCCCTCTTGAAATCCCATTTCTGCAATTCTGCCTTGCTCTCAAGTTATTTTCCGTGGTTCAACCCAAGTCATTTTTCCACATTAGGTGTCTTTGCCCATCCTGCAGGGCCATGAATTATAGGCTCCCTTAGATGCCCTGCTCAACTTCCCACTTTCGGAACTGGTCACAAAGCAGCAGGAAATTGTCAAGCCCTATTCTCCTTCTGAGACCAAGCTTAGACTTGGGCCAATTCTAGATCGGCATTGGAAATTAGAGCGCCAAGTGCCTGTCCAAATATATAGGCATCGTGTCTTATTCTTCCCCATTGCAGTTCATCCATGGAACGAATTCCAAGCTATAAGAAAGAGGGTTTTGAAAGTGCTGACTTCCCCAAGTGGGGATATTTTCAGGAAACCGGCTGGAAGCTTGAACCCGAGCACCAGGATATTAGAAGATGAGGTGTCTTTTCATGTTTTTTCCCTGTCCAATGGGGTAGCATCCTGCGGCTGTCCCAGGCATGTGTTCGCTGTAGGAAGGGTCGTCTGCATTTGGTGACTTCGGGTCCATGGAATCAGGGCAAGGCAGTGTTATTCTAGAAGGGCTGCATTTGCTGACTCATGCTCACGAAGACTCTCAGAGCCACGAGTGTCCTCCCTGAGGTCCCATCCTTCTGTGTGTTAATATATGCCCAAAACAACTTCAATCACAGCCCCTGAAAGAAGTCTCAAAGAATTTCTCTCTCACTCACTGCCTTTATTTTGCAGTTTGCTTTTCTCACGGGGTGTAGCTGATTGTCAGTGCTGTGTTGCTTGCTGCTGTGCATCCAATTGATTCTCTTCCAGAGAGACATCGGTAAACTCTTTTTCAAATTCTGTCCAGTTGTAAATAATCTTTTCTGGTGTGCAAAGTGGGCTGAGTTCAGTCCTTTGAGTTTTAGAGTAAGTTGTGTTCATTCCCTCTTTGGTCTATATAGAATAGTATCTGTGCTCATTGAAAACACCTGGCTTTTACTCACCTCAAGGGACCTTTGCGCTCCTACAGGCATAAGTGTGTTTGCTAAATCTGTAATTCTTTCTGTCGTCTGCCATTTCGTTCATGGGATGCAATTTTATATTCCACCTGTACCTCATCTCTTTGATAAACCACTATTTTCTATGTGACTAAATTCGCTGAGAATGAGTGTAACTAACAACACTCCGGTGGTGGCAAGGGACGTTATTTCACTCATTTCCTGGCTCACTAATATATCATTGTAGATAAGAATCACATATTCTTCATCCACGTTTTCCGTCCAAGGAAATTTAGATTGTATCCTAGTCGAGACTTTTGTAAAGAAAGCAGAAGTAAACGTTGGGTTGCCTGTGTCCTGAGGATCTTTGGTTTTCCTGAAAATATACGTCCTTGAGTGGAAGTGTCCTATGCGCTATAGCTTTGTTTCTTACATTATTTTCGAATATAGCATAGAGTTCGCCAGAGTGCTGATTTCAATTTGCCCTCACATATTGCACAAAATGTGGGTACGGTTTACCTCCACGCTACCCTGCATTTCTGGTCTTTACACTCTTCGTAGATGACCCATTGTTTTGATTCGAAGTGATAGAACTATGTAGTGTTGATTTGCACCGAGCCCCTGCCTGGTTGCCCCAAAATGGTCTATGCCTTTATCCTGAATATATTCAGGATAAACGCATACACCCCTTTTTCGACAAAGACATGGTTGAAGAAGTACTGCCACATTCAAACTCCTTAAAAGGCGAGACCCATCTCCCTCTTGAAATCCCATTTCTGCAATTCTGCCTTGCTCTCAAGTTATTTTCCGTGGTTCAACCCAAGTCATTTTTCCACATTAGGTGTCTTTGCCCATCCTGCAGGGCCATGAATTATAGGCTCCCTGAGATGCCCTGCTCAACTTCCCACTTTCGGAACTGGTCACAAAGCAGAAGGAAATTTTCAAGCCCTATTCTCCTTCTGAGAGCAAGCTTAGATTTGGGTCAATTCTAGATCAGCATTTGAAAGTAGAGCGCCATGTGCCTGTCCAATTATATAGGCATCGTGTCTTATTCTTCCCCATTGCAGTTCATCCATGGAACGAACTCCAAACTATAAGACACAGGGTTTTGAAAGTGCTGACTTCCACATGTGGGGTTATTTTCAGGAAAGCGGCTGGAAGCTTGAACCCGAGCACCAGGATATGAGAAGATGAGGTGGCTTTTCATTTTTTTCCCTGTCCAATGGGGTAGCATCCTGCGGCTGTCCCATGCATGTGTTCACTCTAGGAAGGGTCGTCTGCATTTGGAGATCTCGGGTCCATGGAATCAGGGCAAGGCAGTGTAATTCTAGAAGGGCTGCATTTGCTGACTCATGCTCACGAAGACTCTCAGAGCCACGAGTGTCCTCCCTGAGGTCCCATCCTTCTGTGTGTTAATATATGCTCAAAACAACTTCAATCACAGCCCCTGAACGAAGTCTCAAATAATTTATCTCTCACTCACTGCCTTTATTTTGCAGTTTGTTTTTCTCACGGGGTGTAGCTGATTGTCAGTGCTGTGCTGTTGCTGCTGTGCATCCTCTTGCTTGTCTTCTAGAGAGACATCGATAAACTGTTTTTCAAATTCTCACCAGTTGTAAATAATCTTTTCTGGTGTGTAAAGTGGGCTGAGTTCAGTCCTTTGCGGTTTAGAGTAAGGTGTGTTCATTCCCTCTTTGGTCTATATAGAATAGTATCTGTGCTCATTGAAAACACCTGGCTTTTACTCACCTCAAGGGACCTTTGCGCTCCTACAGGCATAAGTGTGTTTGCTAAATCTGTAATTCTTTCTGTCGTCTGCCATTTCGTTCATGGGATGCAATTTTATATTCCACCTGTACCTCATCTCTTTGATAAACCACTATTTTCTATGTGACTAAATTCGCTGAGAATGAGTGTAACTAAGAACACTCCGGTGGTGGCAAGGGACGATATTTCACTCATTTCCTGGCTCACTCATATATCATTGGAGATAAGAATCACATATTCTTCATCCACGTTTTCCGTCCAAGGAAATTTAGATCGTATCCTAGTCGAGGCTTTTGTAAAGAAAGCAGAAGTCAAGGTTGGGTTGCCTGTGTCCTGAGGATCTTTGGTTTTCCTGAAAATATACGTCCTTGAGTGGAAGTGTCCTATGCGCTATAGCTTTGTTTCTTACATTATTTTCGAATACAGCATAGAGTTCGCCAGAGTGCTGATTTCAATTTGCCATCCCACATTCCACAAAATGTGGCTACGGTTTACCTCCACGCTACCCTGCATTTCTGGTCTTTACACTTTTCGTAGATGACCCTTTGTTTTGATTCAAAGTGATAGAACTATGTAGTGTTGATTTGCACCGAGCCCCTGCCTGGTTGCCCCAAAACGGTCTATGCCTTTATCCTGAATATATTCAGGATAAAGGCATACACCCCTTTTTCGACAAAGGCATGGTTGAAGAAGTACTGCCACATTCTAGCTCCTTACCAGCCGAGACCCATCTCCCTCTTGAAATCCCATTTCTGCAATTCTGCCTTGCTCTCAAGTTATTTTCCGTGGTTCAACCCAAGTCATTTTTCCACATTAGGTGTCTTTGCCCATCCTGCAGGGCCATGAATTATAGGCTCCCTGAGATGCCCTGCTCAACTTCCCACTTTCGGAACTGGTCACAAAGCAGCAGGAAATTGTCAAGCCCTATTCTCCTTCTGAGACCAAGCTTAGACATGGGTCAATTCTAGATCAGCATTGGAAATTAGAGCGCCAAGTGCTTGTCCAAATATATAGGCATCGTGTCTTATTCTTCCCCATTGCAGTTCATCCATGGAACGAATTCCAAGCTATAAGAAAGAGGGTTTTGAAAGTGCTGACTTCCCCAAGTGGGGATATTTTCAGGAAAGCGGCTGGAAGCTTGAACCCGAGCACCAGGATATGAGAAGATGAGGTGGCTTTTCATGTTTTTTCCCTGTCCAATGGGGTAGCATCCTGCGGCTGTCCCATGCATGTGTTCGCTGTAGGAAGGGTCGTCTGCATTTGGAGATTTCGGGTCCATGGAATCAGGGCAAGGCAGTGTTATTCTAGAAGGGATGCATTTGCTGACTCATGCTCACAAAGACTCTCAGACCCACGAGTGTCCTCCGTGAGGTCCCATGCTTCTGTGTGTTAATATATGCTCAAAACAACTTCAATCACAGCCCCTGAACGAAGTCTCGAAGAATTTATCTCTCACTCACTGCCTTTATTTTGCAGTTTGTTTTTCTCACGGGGTGTAGCTGATTGTCAGTGCTGTGTTGCTTGCTGCTGTGCATCCACTTGATTCTCTTCCAGAGAGACATCGATAAACTGTTTTTCAAATTCTGACCAGTTGTAAATAATATTTTCTGGTGTGTAAAGTGGGCTGAGTTCAGTCCTTTGCGGTTTAGAGTAAGGTGTGTTCATTCCCTCTTTGGTCTATATAGAATAGTATCTGTGCTCATTGAAAACACCTGGCTTTTACTCACCTCAAGGGACATTTGCGCTCCTACAGGCATAAGTGTGTTTGCTAAATCTGTAATTCTTTCTGTCGTCTGCCATTTCGTTCATGGGATGCAATTTTATATTCCACCTGTACCTCATCTCTTTGATGAACCACTATTTTCTATGTGACTAAATTCGCTGAGAATGAGTGTAACTAAGAACACTCCGGTGGTGGCAAGGGACGATATTTCACTCATTTCCTGGCTCACTAATATATCATTGTAGATAAGAATCACATATTCTTCATCCACGTTTTCCGTCCAAGGATATTTAGATCGTATCCTAGTCGAGGCTTTTGTAAAGAAAGCAGAAGTAAACGTTGGGTTGCCTGTGTGCTGAGGTTCTTTGGTTTTCCTGAAAATATACGTCCTTGAGTGGAAGTGTCCTATGCGCTATAGCTTTGTTTCTTACATTATTTTCGAATACAGCATAGAGTTCGCCAGAGTGCTGATTTCAATTTGCCATCCCACATTCCACAAAATGTGGGTACGGTTTACCTCCACGCTACCCTGCATTTCTGGTCTTTACACTTTTCGTAGATGACCCTTTGTTTTGATTCGAAGTGATAGAACTATGTAGTGTTGATTTGCACCGAGCCCCTGCCTGGCTGCCCCAAAACGGTCTATGCCTTTATCCTGAATATATTCAGGATAAAGGCATACACCCCTTTTTCGACAAAGGCATGGTTGAAGAAGTACTGCCACATTCTAGCTCCTTACCAGGCGAGACCCATCTCCCTCTTGAAATCCCATTTCTGCAATTCTGCCTTGCTCTCAAGTTATTTTCCGTGGTTCAACCCAAGTCATTTTTCCACATTAGGTGTCTTTGCCCATCCTGCAGGGCCATGAATTATAGGCTCCCTGAGATGCCCTGCTCAACTTCCCACTTTCGGAACTGGTCACAAAGCAGCAGGAAATTGTCAAGCCCTATTCTCCTTCTGAGACCAAGCTTAGACATGGGTCAATTCTAGATCAGCATTGGAAATTAGAGCGCCAAGTGCTTGTCCAAATATATAGGCATCGTGTCTTATTCTTCCCCATTGCAGTTCATCCATGGAACGAATTCCAAGCTATAAGAAAGAGGGTTTTGAAAGTGCTGACTTCCCCAAGTGGGGATATTTTCAGGAAAGCGGCTGGAAGCTTGAACCCGAGCACCAGGATATGAGAAGATGAGGTGGCTTTTCATGTTTTTTCCCTGTCCAATGGGGTAGCATCCTGCGGCTGTCCCATGCATGTGTTCGCTGTAGGAAGGGTCGTCTGCATTTGGAGATTTCGGGTCCATGGAATCAGGGCAAGGCAGTGTTATTCTAGAAGGGATGCATTTGCTGACTCATGCTCACAAAGACTCTCAGACCCACGAGTGTCCTCCGTGAGGTCCCATGCTTCTGTGTGTTAATATATGCTCAAAACAACTTCAATCACAGCCCCTGAACGAAGTCTCGAAGAATTTATCTCTCACTCACTGCCTTTATTTTGCAGTTTGTTTTTCTCACGGGGTGTAGCTGATTGTCAGTGCTGTGTTGCTTGCTGCTGTGCATCCACTTGATTCTCTTCCAGAGAGACATCGATAAACTGTTTTTCAAATTCTGACCAGTTGTAAATAATATTTTCTGGTGTGTAAAGTGGGCTGAGTTCAGTCCTTTGCGGTTTAGAGTAAGGTGTGTTCATTCCCTCTTTGGTCTATATAGAATAGTATCTGTGCTCATTGAAAACACCTGGCTTTTACTCACCTCAAGGGACATTTGCGCTCCTACAGGCATAAGTGTGTTTGCTAAATCTGTAATTCTTTCTGTCGTCTGCCATTTCGTTCATGGGATGCAATTTTATATTCCACCTGTACCTCATCTCTTTGATGAACCACTATTTTCTATGTGACTAAATTCGCTGAGAATGAGTGTAACTAAGAACACTCCGGTGGTGGCAAGGGACGATATTTCACTCATTTCCTGGCTCACTCATATATCATTGTAGATAAGAATCACATATTCTTCATCCACGTTTTCCGTCCAAGGATATTTAGATCGTATCCTAGTCGAGGCTTTTGTAAAGAAAGCAGAAGTAAACGTTGGGTTGCCTGTGTGCTGAGGTTCTTTGGTTTTCCTGAAAATATACGTCCTTGAGTGGAAGTGTCCTATGCGCTATAGCTTTGTTTCTTACATTATTTTCGAATACAGCATAGAGTTCGCCAGAGTGCTGATTTCAATTTGCCATCCCACATTCCACAAAATGTGGGTACGGTTTACCTCCACGCTACCCTGCATTTCTGGTCTTTACACTTTTCGTAGATGACCCTTTGTTTTGATTCGAAGTGATAGAACTATGTAGTGTTGATTTGCACCGAGCCCCTGCCTGGCTGCCCCAAAACGGTCTATGCCTTTATCCTGAATATATTCAGGATAAAGGCATACACCCCTTTTTCGACAAAGGCATGGTTGAAGAAGTACTGCCACATTCTAGCTCCTTACCAGGCGAGACCCATCTCCCTCTTGAAATCCCATTTCTGCAATTCTGCCTTGCTCTCAAGTTATTTTCCGTGGTTCAACCCAAGTCATTTTTCCACATTAGGTGTCTTTGCCCATCCTGCAGGGCCATGAATTATAGGCTCCCTGAGATGCCCTGCTCAACTTCCCACTTTCGGAACTGGTCACAAAGCAGCAGGAAATTGTCAAGCCCTATTCTCCTTCTGAGACCAAGCTTAGACATGGGTCAATTCTAGATCAGCATTGGAAATTAGAGCGCCAAGTGCTTGTCCAAATATATAGGCATCGTGTCTTATTCTTCCCCATTGCAGTTCATCCATGGAACGAATTCCAAGCTATAAGAAAGAGGGTTTTGAAAGTGCTGACTTCCCCAAGTGGGGATATTTTCAGGAAAGCGGCTGGAAGCTTGAACCCGAGCACCAGGATATGAGAAGATGAGGTGGCTTTTCATGTTTTTTCCCTGTCCAATGGGGTAGCATCCTGCGGCTGTCCCATGCATGTGTTCGCTGTAGGAAGGGTCGTCTGCATTTGGAGATTTCGGGTCCATGGAATCAGGGCAAGGCAGTGTTATTCTAGAAGGGATGCATTTGCTGACTCATGCTCACAAAGACTCTCAGACCCACGAGTGTCCTCCGTGAGGTCCCATGCTTCTGTGTGTTAATATATGCTCAAAACAACTTCAATCACAGCCCCTGAACGAAGTCTCGAAGAATTTATCTCTCACTCACTGCCTTTATTTTGCAGTTTGTTTTTCTCACGGGGTGTAGCTGATTGTCAGTGCTGTGTTGCTTGCTGCTGTGCATCCACTTGATTCTCTTCCAGAGAGACATCGATAAACTGTTTTTCAAATTCTGACCAGTTGTAAATAATATTTTCTGGTGTGTAAAGTGGGCTGAGTTCAGTCCTTTGCGGTTTAGAGTAAGGTGTGTTCATTCCCTCTTTGGTCTATATAGAATAGTATCTGTGCTCATTGAAAACACCTGGCTTTTACTCACCTCAAGGGACATTTGCGCTCCTACAGGCATAAGTGTGTTTGCTAAATCTGTAATTCTTTCTGTCGTCTGCCATTTCGTTCATGGGATGCAATTTTATATTCCACCTGTACCTCATCTCTTTGATGAACCACTATTTTCTATGTGACTAAATTCGCTGAGAATGAGTGTAACTAAGAACACTCCGGTGGTGGCAAGGGACGATATTTCACTCATTTCCTGGCTCACTCATATATCATTGGAGATAAGAATCACATATTCTTCATCCACGTTTTCCGTCCAAGGAAATTTAGATCGTATCCTAGTCGAGGCTTTTGTAAAGAAAGCAAAAGTAAACGTTGGGTTGCCTGTGTGCTGAGGTTCTTTGGTTTTCCTGAAAATATACGTCCTTGAGTGGAAGTGTCCTATGCGCTATAGCTTTGTTTCTTACATTATTTTCGAATACAGCATAGAGTTCGCCAGAGTGCTGATTTCAATTTGCCATCCCACATTCCACAAAATGTGGGTACGGTTTACCTCCACGCTACCCTGCATTTCTGGTCTTTACACTTTTCGTAGATGACCCTTTGTTTTGATTCGAAGTGATAGAACTATGTAGTGTTGATTTGCACCGAGCCCCTGCCTGGCTGCCCCAAAACGGTCTATGCCTTTATCCTGAATATATTCAGGATAAAGGCATACACCCCTTTTTCGACAAAGGCATGGTTGAAGAAGTACTGCCACATTCTAGCTCCTTACCAGGCGAGACCCATCTCCCTCTTGAAATCCCATTTCTGCAATTCTGCCTTGCTCTCAAGTTATTTTCCGTGGTTCAACCCAAGTCATTTTTCCACATTAGGTGTCTTTGCCCATCCTGCAGGGCCATGAATTATAGGCTCCCTGAGATGCCCTGCTCAACTTCCCACTTTCGGAACTGGTCACAAAGCAGCAGGAAATTGTCAAGCCCTATTCTCCTTCTGAGACCAAGCTTAGACATGGGTCAATTCTAGATCAGCATTGGAAATTAGAGCGCCAAGTGCTTGTCCAAATATATAGGCATCGTGTCTTATTCTTCCCCATTGCAGTTCATCCATGGAACGAATTCCAAGCTATAAGAAAGAGGGTTTTGAAAGTGCTGACTTCCCCAAGTGGGGATATTTTCAGGAAAGCGGCTGGAAGCTTGAACCCGAGCACCAGGATATGAGAAGATGAGGTGGCTTTTCATGTTTTTTCCCTGTCCAATGGGGTAGCATCCTGCGGCTGTCCCATGCATGTGTTCGCTGTAGGAAGGGTCGTCTGCATTTGGAGATTTCGGGTCCATGGAATCAGGGCAAGAGAGTGTTATTCTAGAAGGGCTGCATTTGCTGACTCATGCTCACAAAGACTCTCAGACCCACGAGTGTCCTCCGTGAGGTCCCATGCTTCTGTGTGTTAATATATGCTCAAAACAACTTCAATCACAGCCCCTGAACGAAGTCTCGAAGAATTTATCTCTCACTCACTGCCTTTATTTTGCAGTTTGTTTTTCTCACGGGGTGTAGCTGATTGTCAGTGCTGTGTTGCTTGCTGCTGTGCATCCACTTGATTCTCTTCCAGAGAGACATCGATAAACTGTTTTTCAAATTCTGACCAGTTGTAAATAATATTTTCTGGTGTGTAAAGTGGGCTGAGTTCAGTCCTTTGCGGTTTAGAGTAAGGTGTGTTCATTCCCTCTTTGGTCTATATAGAATAGTATCTGTGCTCATTGAAAACACCTGGCTTTTACTCACCTCAAGGGACATTTGCGCTCCTACAGGCATAAGTGTGTTTGCTAAATCTGTAATTCTTTCTGTCGTCTGCCATTTCGTTCATGGGATGCAATTTTATATTCCACCTGTACCTCATCTCTTTGATGAATCACTATTTTCTATGTGACTAAATTCGCTGAGAATGAGTGTAACTAAGAACACTCCGGTGGTGGCAAGGGACGATATTTCACTCATTTCCTGGCTCACTCATATATCATTGGAGATAAGAATCACATATTCTTCATCCACGTTTTCCGTCCAAGGAAATTTAGATCGTATCCTAGTCGAGGCTTTTGTAAAGAAAGCAAAAGTAAACGTTGGGTTGCCTGTGTGCTGAGGTTCTTTGGTTTTCCTGAAAATATACGTCCTTGAGTGGAAGTGTCCTATGCGCTATAGCTTTGTTTCTTACATTATTTTCGAATACAGCATAGAGTTCGCCAGAGTGCTGATTTCAATTTGCCATCCCACATTCCACAAAATGTGGGTACGGTTTACCTCCACGCTACCCTGCATTTCTGGTCTTTACACTTTTCGTAGATGACCCTTTGTTTTGATTCGAAGTGATAGAACTATGTAGTGTTGATTTGCACCGAGCCCCTGCCTGGCTGCCCCAAAACGGTCTATGCCTTTATCCTGAATATATTCAGGATAAAGGCATACACCCCTTTTTCGACAAAGGCATGGTTGAAGAAGTACTGCCACATTCTAGCTCCTTACCAGGCGAGACCCATCTCCCTCTTGAAATCCCATTTCTGCAATTCTGCCTTGCTCTCAAGTTATTTTCCGTGGTTCAACCCAAGTCATTTTTCCACATTAGGTGTCTTTGCCCATCCTGCAGGGCCATGAATTATAGGCTCCCTGAGATGCCCTGCTCAACTTCCCACTTTCGGAACTGGTCACAAAGCAGCAGGAAATTGTCAAGCCCTATTCTCCTTCTGAGACCAAGCTTAGACATGGGTCAATTCTAGATCAGCATTGGAAATTAGAGCGCCAAGTGCTTGTCCAAATATATAGGCATCGTGTCTTATTCTTCCCCATTGCAGTTCATCCATGGAACGAATTCCAAGCTATAAGAAAGAGGGTTTTGAAAGTGCTGACTTCCCCAAGTGGGGATATTTTCAGGAAAGCGGCTGGAAGCTTGAACCCGAGCACCAGGATATGAGAAGATGAGGTGGCTTTTCATGTTTTTTCCCTGTCCAATGGGGTAGCATCCTGCGGCTGTCCCATGCATGTGTTCGCTGTAGGAAGGGTCGTCTGCATTTGGAGATTTCGGGTCCATGGAATCAGGGCAAGAGAGTGTTATTCTAGAAGGGCTGCATTTGCTGACTCATGCTCACAAAGACTCTCAGACCCACGAGTGTCCTCCGTGAGGTCCCATGCTTCTGTGTGTTAATATATGCTCAAAACAACTTCAATCACAGCCCCTGAAAGAAGTCTCGAAGAATTTATCTCTCACTCACTGCCTTTATTTTGCAGTTTGTTTTTCTCACGGGGTGTAGCTGATTGTCAGTGCTGTGTTGCTTGCTGCTGTGCATCCACTTGATTCTCTTCCAGAGAGACATCGATAAACTGTTTTTCAAATTCTGACCAGTTGTAAATAATATTTTCTGGTGTGTAAAGTGGGCTGAGTTCAGTCCTTTGCGGTTTAGAGTAAGGTGTGTTCATTCCCTCTTTGGTCTATATAGAATAGTATCTGTGCTCATTGAAAACACCTGGCTTTTACTCACCTCAAGGGACATTTGCGCTCCTACAGGCATAAGTGTGTTTGCTAAATCTGTAATTCTTTCTGTCGTCTGCCATTTCGTTCATGGGATGCAATTTTATATTCCACCTGTACCTCATCTCTTTGATGAACCACTATTTTCTATGTGACTAAATTCGCTGAGAATGAGTGTAACTAAGAACACTCCGGTGGTGGCAAGGGACGATATTTCACTCATTTCCTGGCTCACTAATATATCATTGTAGATAAGAATCACATATTCTTCATCCACGTTTTCCGTCCAAGGAAATTTAGATCATATCCTAGTCGAGGCTTTTGTAAAGAAAGCAGAAGTAAACGTTGGGTTGCCTGTGTGCTGAGGTTCTTTGGTTTTCCTGAAAATATACGTCCTTGAGTGGAAGTGTCCTATGCGCTATAGCTTTGTTTCTTACATTATTTTCGAATACAGCATAGAGTTCGCCAGAGTGCTGATTTCAATTTGCCATCCCACATTCCACAAAATGTGGGTACGGTTTACCTCCACGCTACCCTGCATTTCTGGTCTTTACACTTTTCGTAGATGACCCTTTGTTTTGATTCGAAGTGATAGAACTATGTAGTGTTGATTTGCACCGAGCCCCTGCCTGGTTGCCCCAAAACGGTCTATGCCTTTATCCTGAATATATTCAGGATAAAGGCATACACCCCTTTTTCGACAAAGGCATGGTTGAAGAAGTACTGCCACATTCTAGCTCCTTACCAGGCGAGACCCATCTCCCTCTTGAAATCCCATTTCTGCAATTCTGCCTTGCTCTCAAGTTATTTTCCTTGGTTCAACCCAAGTCATTTTTCCACATTAGGTGTCTTTGCCCATCCTGCAGGGCCATGAATTATAGGCTCCCTGAGATGCCCTGCTCAACTTCCCACTTTCGGAACTGGTCACAAAGCAGCAGGAAATTGTCAAGCCCTATTCTCCTTCTGAGAGCAAGCTTAGATTTGAGTCAATTCTAGATCAGCATTGTAAATTACAGCGCCAAGTGCCTCTCCACATATATAGGCATCGTGTCTTATTCTTCCCCATTGCAGTTCATTCATGGAACGAATTCCAAGCTATAAGAAAGAGGGTTTTGAAAGTGCTGACTTCCCCAAGTGGGGATATTTTCAGAAAAGCGGCTGGAAGCTTGAACCCGAGCACCAGGATATGAGAAGATGAGGTGGCTTTTCATGTTTTTTCCCTGTCCAATGGGGTAGCATCCTGCGGCTGTCCCATGCATGTGTTCGCTGTAGGAAGGGTCGTCTGCATTTGGTGATTTCGGGGCCATGGAATCAGGGCAAGGCAGTGTTATTCTAGAAGGGCTGCATTTGCTGACTCATGCTCACGAAGACTCTCAGAGCCACGAGTGTCCTCCCTGAGGTCCCATCCTTCTGTGTGTTAATATATGCTCAAAACAACTTCAATCACAGCCCCTGAACGAAGTCTCGAAGAATTTCTCTCTCACTCACTGCCTTTAGTTTGCAGTTTGTTTTTCTCACGGGGTGTAGCTGATTGTCAGTGCTGTGTTGCTTGCTGCTGTGCATCCACTTGATTCTCTTCCAGAGAGACATCGATAAACTGTTTTTCAAATTTTGAGCAGTTGGAAATAATCTTTTCTGGTGTGTAAAGTGGGCTGAGTTCAGTCCTTTGAGTTTTAGAGTAAGTTGTGTTCATTCCGTCTTTGGTCTATATAGAATAGTATCTGTGCTCATTGAAAACACCTGGCTTTTACTCACCTCAAGGGACCTTTGCGCTCCTACAGGCATAAGTGTGTTTGCTAAATCTGTAATTCTTTCTGTCGTCTGCCATTTCGTTCATGGGATGCAATTTTGTATTCCACCTGTACCTCATCTCTTTGATAAACCACTATTATCTATGTGACTAAATTCGCTGAGAATGAGTGTAACTAAGAACACTCCGGGGGTGGCAAGGGACGTTATTTCACTCATTTCCTGGCTCACTAATATATCATTGTAGATAAGAATCACATATTCTTCATCCACGTTTTCCGTCCAAGGAAATTTAGATTGTATCCTAGTCGAGGCTTTTGTAAAGAGAGCAGAAGTAAAAGTTGGGTTGCCTGTGTCCTGAGGATCTTTGGTTTTCCTGAAAATATACGTCCTTGAGTGGAAGTGTCCGATGCGCTATAGCTTTGTTTCTTACATTACTTTCGAATACAGCATAGAGTTCGCAAGAGTGCTGATTTCAATTTGCCATCCCACATTCCACAAAATGTGGGTACGGTTTACCTCCACGCCACCCTGCATTTCTGGTCTTTACACTTTTCGTAGATGACCCTTTGTTTTGATTCGAAGTGATAGAACTATGTAGTGTTGATTTGCACCGAGCCCCTGGCTGGTTGCCCCAAAACGGTCTATGCCTTTATCCTGAATATATTCAGGATAAAGGCATACACCCCTTTTTCGACAAAGGCATGCTTGAAGAAGTACTGCCACATTCTAGCTCCTTACCAGGCGAGACCCATCTCTCTCTTGAAATCCCATTTCTGCAATTCTGCCTTGCTCTCAAGTTATTTTCCGTGGTTCAACCCAAGTCATTTTTCCACATTAGGTGTCTTTGCCCATCCTGCAGGGCCATGAATTATAGGCTCCCTGAGATGCCCTGCTCAACTTCCCACTTTCGGAACTGGTCACAAAGCAGCAGGAAATTTTCAAGCCCTATTCTCCTTCTGAGAGCAAGCTTAGATTTGGGTCAATTCTAGATCAGCATTGGAAATGAGAACGCCATGTGCCAGTCCAATTATATAGGCATCGTGTCTTATTCTTCCCCATTGCAGTTCATCCATGGAACGAATTCCAAGCTATAAGAAAGAGGGTTTTGAAAGTGCTGACTTCCCCAAGTGGGGATATTTTCAGAACAGCGGCTGGAAGCTTGAACCCGAGCACCAGGATATGAGAAGATGAGGTGGCTTTTCATGTTTTTTCCCTGTCCAATGGGATAGCATCCTGCGGCTGTCCCATGCATGTGTTCGCTGTAGGAAGGGTCGTCTGCATTTGGTGATTTCGGGGCCATGGAATCAGGGCAAGGCAGTGTTATTCTAGAAGGGCTGCATTTGCTGACTCATGCTCACGAAGACTCTCAGAGCCACGAGTGTCCTCCCTGAGGTCCCATCCTTCTGTGTGTTAATATATGCTCAAAACAACTTCAATCACAGCCCCTGAACGAAGTCTCGAAGAATTTCTCTCTCACTCACTGCCTTTAGTTTGCAGTTTGTTTTTCTCCCGGGGTGTAGCTTATTGTCAGTGCTGTGCTGCTTGTTGCTGTGCATCCTCTTGATTCTCTTCCAGAGAGACATCGATAAACTGTTTTTCAAATTCTGACCAGTTGTAAATAATCTTTTCTGGTGTGCAAAGTGGGCTGAGTTCAGTCCTTTGACTTTTAGAGTAAGTTGTGTTCATTCCCTCTTTGGTCTATATAGAATAGTATCTGTGCTCATTGAAAACACCTGGCTTTTACTCACCTCAAGGGACCTTTGCGCTCCTACAGGCATAAGTGTGTTTGCTAAATCTGCAATTCTTTCTGTCGTCTGCCATTTCGTTCATGGGATGCAATTTTATATTCCACCTGTACCTCATCTCTTTGATAAACCACTATTTTCTATGTGACTAAATTCGCTGAGAATGAGTGTAACTAAGAACACTCCGGTGGTGGCAAGGGACGTTATTTCACTCATTTCCTGACTCACTAATATATCATTGTAGATAAGAATCACATATTCTTCATCCACGTTTTCCGTCCAAGGAAATTTAGATTGTATCCTAGTCGAGGCTTTTGTAAAGAGAGCAGAAGTAAACGTTGGGTTGCCTGTGTCCTGAGGATCTTTGGTTTTCCTGAAAATATACGTCCTTGAGTGGAAGTGTCCGATGCGCTATAGCTTTGTTTCCTACATTACTTTCGAATACAGCATAGAGTTCGCCAGAGTGCTGATTTCAATTTGCCATCCCACATTCCACAAAATGTGGGTACGGTTTACCTCCACGCTACCCTGCATTTCTTGTCTTTACACTTTTCGTAGATGACCCTTTGTTTTGATTCGAAGTGATAGAACTATGTAGTGTTGATTTGCACCGAGCCCCTGCCTGGTTGACCCAAAACGGTCTGTGCCTTTATCCTGAATATATTCAGGATTAAGGCATACACCCCTTTTTCGACAAAGGCATGGTTGAAGAAGTACTGCCGCATTCTAGCTCCTTACCAGGCGAGATCCATCTCCCTCTTGAAATCCCATTTCTGCAATTCTGCCTTGCTCTCAAGTTATTTTCCGTGGTTCAACCCAAGTCATTTTTCCACATTAGGTGTCTTTGCCCATCCTGCAGGGCCATGAATTATAGGCTCCCTGAGATGCCCTGCTCAACTTCCCACTTTCGGAACTGGTCACAAAGCAGCAGGAAATTCTCAAGCCCTATTCTCCTTCTGAGAGCAAGCTTAGACTTGGGTCATTTCTAAATCAGCATTGGAAATTAGAGCGCCAAGTGCCTGTCCAAACATATAGGCATCGTGTCTTATTCTTTCCCATTGCAGTTCATCCATGGAACCAATTCCAAGCTATAAGAAAGAGGGTTTTGAAAGTTGCGACATCCCCAAGTGGGGTATTTTCAGGAAAGCGGCTGGAAGCTTGAACCCGAGCACCAGGATATGAGAAGATGAGGTGGCTTTTCATGTTTTTCCCTGTCCAATGGGGTAGCATCCTGCAGCTGTCCCATGCATGTGTTCGCTGTAGGAAGGGTCGTCTGCATTTGGTGATTTCGGGTCCATGGAATCAGGGCAAGGCATTGTTATTCTAGAAGGGCTGCATTTGCTGACTCATGCTCACGAAGACTCTCAGAGCCACGAGTGTCCTCCCTGAGGTCCCATCCTTCTGTGTGTTAATATATGGTCAAAACAACTTCAATCACAGCCCCTGAACGAAGTCTCGAAGAATTTATCTCTCACTCACTGCCTTTATTTTGCAGTTTGTTTTTCTCACGGGGTGTAGCTGATTGTCAGTGCTGTGTTGGTTGCTGCTGTGCATCCACTTGATTCTCTTCCAGAGAGACATCGATAAACTGTTTTTCAAATTCTGACCAGTTGTAAATAATCTTTTCTGGTGTGCAAAGTGGGCTGAGTTCAGTCCTTTGAGTTTTAGAGTAAGTTGTGTTCATTCCGTCTTTGGTCTATATAGAATAGTATCTGTGCTCATTGAAAACACCTGGCTTTTACTCACCTCAAGGGACCTTTGCGCTCCTACAGGCATAAGTGTGTTTGCTAAATCTGTAATTCTTTCTGTCGTCTGCCATTTCGTTCATGGGATGCAATTTTATATTCCACCTGTACCTCATCTCTTTGATAAACCACTATTTTCTATGTGACTAAATTCGCTGAGAATGAGGGTAACTAAGAACACTCCGGTGGTGGCAAGGGACGTTATTTCACTCATTTCCTGGCTCACTAATATATCATTGTAGATAAGAATCACATATTCTTCATCCACGTTTTCCGTCCAAGGATATTTAGATCGTATCCTAGTCGAGGCTTTTGTAAAGAAAGCAGAAGTAAACGTTGGGTTGCCTGTGTGCTGAGGTTCTTTGGTTTTCCTGAAAATATACGTCCTTGAGTGGAAGTGTCCGATGCGCTATAGCTTTGTTTCTTACATTACTTTCGAATACAGCATAGATTTCGCCAGAGTGCTGATTTCAATTTGCCATCCCACATTCCACAAAATGTGGGTAAGGTTTACCTCCACGCTACCCTGCATTTCTGGTTTTTACACTTTTCATATATGACCCTTCGTTTTGATTCGAAGTGATAGAATTATGTAGTGTTGATTTGCACCGAGCCCCTGCCTGGTTGCCCCAAAACGGTCTATGCCTCTATCCTGAATATATTTAGGATAAAGGTATACAACCCTTTTTCGACACAGGCATAGTTGAAGAAGTACTGCCACATTCTAGCTCCTTACCAGGCGAGACCCATCTCCCTCTTGAAATCCCATTTCTGCAATTCTGCCTTTCTCTCAAGTTATTTTCTGTAGTTCAACCCAAGTCATTTTTCCACATTAGGTGTCTTTGCCTATCCTGCAGGGGCACGAATTATAGGCTCCCTGAGATGCCCTGCTCAACTTCCCACTTTCGGAACTGGTCACAAAGCAGCAGGAAATTGTCAAGACCTATTCTCCTTCTGAGACCAAGCTTAGACTTGGGTCAATTCTAAATCAGCATTGGAAATTATAGCGCCAAGTGCCTGTCCAAATATATAGGCATCGTGTCTTATTCTTCCCCGTTGCAGTTCATTCATGGAATGAATTCCAAGCTATAAGAAATAGGGTTTTGAAAGTGCTGACTTCCCCAAGTGGGGATATTTTCAAGAAAGTGGCTGGAAGTTTGAACCCGAGCACCAGGATATGAGAAGATGAGGTGGCTTTTCATGTTTTTTCCCTGTCCAATGGGGTAGCATCCTGCGGCTGTCCCATTCATGTGTTCACAGTAGGAAGGGTCGTCTGCATTTGGTGATTTCGGGTCCATGGAATCAGGGCAAGTCAGTGTTATTCTAGAAGGGCTGCATTTGCTGACTCATGCTCACGAAGACTCTCAGAGCCACGAGTGTCCTCCCTGAGGTCCCAGCCTTCTGTCTGTTAATATATGCTCAAAACAACTTCAATCACAGCCCCTGAACGAAGTCTCGAAGAATTTATCTCTCACTCACTGCCTTTATTTTGGAGTTTGTTTTTCTCTCGGGGTGTAGCTGATTCTCAGTGCTGTGTTGCTTGCTGCTGTGCATCCACTTTTTTCTCTTCCAGAGAGACATCGATAAACTGTTTTTCAAATTCTGACCAGTTGTAAATAATCTTTTCTGGTGTGCAAAGTGGGCTGAGTTCAGTCCTTTGAGTTTTAGATTAAGTTGAGTTCATTCCGTCTTTGGTCTATATAGAATAGTATCTGTGCTCATTGGAAACACCTGGCTTTTACTCACCTCAAGGGAACTTTGCGCTCCTACAGGCATAAGTGTGTTTGCTAAATCTGTAATTCTTTCTGTCGTCTGCCATTTCGTTCATGGGATGCAATTTTATATTCCACCTGTACCTCATCTCTTTGATAAACCACTATTTTCTATGTGACTAAATTCGCTGAGAATGAGTGTAACTAAGAACACTCCAGGGGTGGCAAGGGACGTTATTTCACTCATTTCCTGGCTCACTAATATATCATTGTAGATAAGAATCACATATTCTTCATCCACGTTTTCCGTCCAAGGAAATTTAGATTTTATCCTAGTCGAGGCTTTTGTAAAGAGAGCAGAAGTAAACGTTGGGTTGCCTGTGTCCTGAGGATCTTTGGTATTCCTGAAAATATACGTCCTTGCGTGGAAGTGTCCGATGCACTATAGCTTTGTTTCTTACATTACTTTCGAATACAGCATACAATTCCCCAGAGTGCTGATTTCAATTTGCCATCCCTCATTCCACAAAATGTGGGTAAGGTTTACCTCCACGCTACCCTGCATTTCTGGTCTTTACACTTTTCATATATGACCCTTTGTTTTGATTCGAAGTGATAGAATTATGTAGTGTTGATTTGCACCGAGCCCCTGCCTGGTTGCCCCAAAACGGTCTATGCCTCTATCCTGAATATATTTAGGATAAAGGTATACAACCCTTTTTCGACACAGACATGGTTGAAGAAGTACTGCCATATTCTAGCTCCTTACCAGGCGAGACCCATCTCCCTCTTGAAATCCCATTTCTGCAATTCTGCCTTGCTCTCAAGTTATTTTCCGGGGTTCAACCCAAGTCATTTTTCCACATTAGGTGTCTTTACCCATCCTGCAGGGCCATGAATTATAGGCTCCCTGAGATGCCCTGCTCAACTTCCCACTTTCGGAACTGGTCACAAAGCAGCAGGAAATTGTCAAGCCCTATTCTCCTTCTGAGAGCAAGCTTAGACTTGGGTCAATTCTAGATCAGCATTGGAAATTAGAGCGCCAAGTGCCTGTCCAAACATATAGGCATCGTGTCTTATTCTTCCCCATTGCAGTTCATCCATGGAACCAATTCCAAGCTATAAGGAAGAGGGTATTGAAAGTGCTGACTTCCCCAAGTGGGGTTATTTTCAGGAAAGCGGCTGGAAGCTTGAACCCGAGCACCAGGATATGAGAAGATGAGGTGGCTTTTCCTGTTTTTCCCTGTCCAATGGGGTAGCATCCTGCGGCTGTCCCATGCATGTGTTCGCTGTAGGAAGGGTCGTCTGCATTTGGTGATTTCGGGTCCATGGAATCAGGGCAAGGCAGTGTTATTCTAGAAGGGCTGCATTTGCTGACTCATGCTCACGAAGACTCTCAGAGCCACGAGTGTCCTCCCTGAGGTCCCATCCTTCTGTGTGTTAATATATGCTCAAAACAACTTCAATCACAGCCCCTGAACGAAGTCTCGAAGAATTTATCTCTCACTCACTGCCTTTAGTTTGCAGTTTGTTTTTCTCACGGGGTGTAGCTGATTGTCAGTGCTGTGTTGCTTGCTGCTGTGCATCCACTTGATTCTCTTCCAGAGAGACATCGATAAACTATTTTTCAAATTCTGAGCAGTTGGAAATAATCTTTTCTGGTGTGCAAAGTGGGCTGAGTTCAGTCCTTTGAGTTTTAGAGTAAGGTGTGTTCATACCCTCTTTGGTCTATATAGAATAGTATCTGTGCTCATTGAAAACACCTGGCTTTTACTCACCTCAAGGGACCTTTGCGCTCCTACAGGCATAAGTGTGTTTGCTAAATCTGTAATTCTTTCTGTCGTCTGCCATTTTGTTCATGGGATGCAATTTTGTATTCCACCTGTACCTCATCTCTTTGATAAACCACTATTTTCTATGTGACTAAATTCGCTGAGAATGAGTGTAACTAAGAACACTCTGGTGGTGGCAAGGGACGTTATTTCACTCATTTCCTGGCTCACTAATATATCATTGTAGATAAGAATCACATATTCTTCATCCACGTTTTCCGTCCAAGGAAATTTAGATTGTATCCTAGTCGAGGCTTTTGTAAAGAGAGCAGAACTCAACGTTGGGTTGCCTGTGTCCTGAGGATCTTTGTTTTCCCTGAAAATATACGTCCTTGAGTGGAAGTGTCCGATGCGCTATAGCTTTGTTTCTTACATTACTTTCGAATACAGCATAGAATTCGCCAGACTGCTGAATTCAATTTGCCATCCCACATTCCACAAAATGTGGGTACGGTTTACCTCCACGCTACCCTGCATTTCTGGTCTTTACACTGTTCATATATGACCCTTTGTTTTGATTCGAAGTGATAGAATTATGTAGTGTTGATTTGCACCGAGCCCCTGCCTTGTTGCCCCAAAACGGTCTATGCCTCTATCCTGAATATATTTAGGATAAATGTATACAACCCTTTTTCGACACAGGCATGGTTGAAGAAGTACTGCCATATTCTAGCTCCTTACCAGGCGAGACCCATCTCCCTCTTGAAATCCCATTTCTGCAATTCTGCCTTGCTCTCAAGTTATTTTCCGGGGTTCAACCCAAGTCATTTTTCCACATTAGGTGTCTTTGCCCATCCTGCAGGGCCATGAATTATAGGCTCCCTGAGATGCCCTGCTCAACTTCCCACTTTCGGAACTGGTCACAAAGCAGCAGGAAATTGTCAAACCCTATTCTCCTTCTGAGAGCAAGCTTAGACTTGGGTCAATTCTAGATCAGCATTGGAAATTAGAGTGCCAAGTGCCTGTCCAAACATATAGGCATCGTGTCTTATTCTTCCCCATTGCAGTTCATCCATGGAACCAATTCCAAGCTATAAGGAAGAGGGTATTGAAAGTGCTGACTTCCCCAAGTGGGGTTATTTTCAGGAAAGCGGCTGGAAGCTTGAACCCGAGCACCAGGATATGAGAAGATGAGGTGGCTTTTCCTGTTTTTCCCTGTCCAATGGGGTAGCATCCTGCGGCTGTCCCATGCATGTGTTCGCTGTAGGAAGGGTCGTCTGCATTTGGTGATTTCGGGTCCATGGAATCAGGGCAAGGCAGTGTTATTCTAGAAGGGCTGCATTTGCTGACTCATGCTCACGAAGACTCTCAGAGCCACGAGTGTCATCCCTGAGGTCCCGTCCTTCTGTGTGTTAATATATGCTCAAAACAACTTCAATCACAGCCCCTGAACGAAGTCTCGAAGTATTTATCTCTCACTCACTGCCTTTATTTTGCAGTTTGTTTTTCTCACGGGGTGTAGCTGATTGTCAGTGCTGTGTTGCTTGCTGCTGTGCATCCACTTGATTCTATTCCAGAGAGACATCAATAAACTGTTTTTCAAATTCTGACCAGTTGTAAATAATCTTTTCTGGTGTGCAAAGTGGGCTGAGTTCAGTCCTTTGAGTTTTAGAGTAAGTTGTGTTCATTCCCTCTTTGGTCTATATAGAATAGTATCTGTGCTCATTGAAAACACCTGGCTTTTACTCACCTCAAGGGACCTTTGCGCTCCTACAGGCATAAGTGTGTTTGCTAAATCTGTAATTCTTTCTGTCATCTGCCATTTCGTTCATGGAATGCAATTTTATATTCCACCTGTACCTCATCTCTTTGATAAACCACTATTTTCTATGTGACTAAATTCGCTGAGAATGAGTGTAACTAAGAACACTCCGGTCGTGGCAAGGGACGTTATTTCACACATTTCCTGGCTCACTAATATATCATTGTAGATAAGAATCACATATTCTTCATCCACGTGTTCCGTCCAAGGAAATTTAGATTGTATCCTAGTCGAGGCTTTTGTAAACAGAGCAGAAGTCAACGTTGGGTTGCCTGTGTCCTGAGGATCTTTGGTTTTCCTGAAAATATACGTCCTTGAGTGGAAGTGTCCTATGCGCTATAGCTTTGTTTCTTACATTATTTTCGAATACACCATAGAGTTTGCCAGAGTGCGGATTTCAATTTGCCATCCCACATTCCACAAAATGTGGGTACGGTTTACCTCCACGCTACACTGCATTTCTGGTCTTTACACTTTTCGTAGATGACCCTTTGTTTTGATTTGACGTGATAGCACTATGTAGGGTTGATTTGCACTGAGCCCCTGCCTGGTTGGCCCAAAACGGTCTATGCCTTTATCCTGAATATATTTAGGATAAAGGTATACAACCCTTTTTCGACACAGGCATGGTTGAAGAAGTACTGCCGCATTCTAGCTCCTTACCAGGCGAGACCCATCTCCCTCTTGAAATCCCATTTCTGCAATTCTGCCTTGCTCTCAAGTTATTTTCCGGGGTTCAACCCAAGTCATTTTTCCACATTAGGTGTCTTTGCCCATCCTGCAGGGCCATGAATTATAGGCTCCCTGAGATGCCCTGCTCAACTTCCCACTTTCGGTACTGGTCACAATGCAACAGGAAATTTTCAAGCCATATTATCCTTCTGAGAGCAAGGTTAGGCTTGGGTCAATTCTAGATCAGCATTGGAAATTAGAGCCCCAGGTGCCTGTCCAAATATATGGGCATCGTGTCCTATTCTTCCCCATTGCAGTTCATCCATGGAACGAATTCCAAGCTATAAGAAAGAGGGTTTTGAAAGTGCTGACTTCCCCAAGTGGGGATATTTTCTGGAAAGCGGCTGGAAGCTTGAACCCGAGCACCAGGATATGAGAAGATGAGGTGGCTTTTCATGTTTTTTCCCTGTCCAATGGGGTAGCATCCTGCGGCTGTCCCATGCATGTGTTCGCTGTAGGAAGGGTCGTCTGCATTTGGTGATTTCGGGTCCATGGAATCAGGGCAAGGCAGTGTTATTCTAGAAGGGCTGCATTTGCTGACTCATGCTCACGAAGACTCTCAGAGCCACGAGTGTCCTCCCTGAGGTCTCAGCCTTCTGTGTGTTAATATATGCTCAAAACAACTTCAATCACAGCCCCTGAACGAAGTCTCGAAGAATTTCTCTCTCACTCACTGCCTTTATTTTGCAGTTTGTTTTTCTCACGGGGTGTAGCTGATTGTCAGTGCTGTGTTGCTTGCTGCTGTGCATCCACTTGATTCTCTTCCAGAGAGACATCGATAAACTGTTTTTCAAATTCTGACCAGTTGTAAATAATCTTTTCTGGTGTGCAAAGTGGGCTGAGTTCAGTCCTTTGAGTTTTAGAGTAAGGTGTGTTCATTCCCTCTTGTGTCTATATAGAATAGTTTCTGTGCTCATTGAAAACACCTGGCTTTTACTCACCTCAAGGGACCTTTGCACTCCTACAGGCATAAGTGTGTTTGCTAAATCTGTAATTCTTTCTGTCGTCTGCCATTTCGTTCATGGGATGCAATTTTATATTCCACCTGTACCTCATCTCTTTGATAAACCACTATTTTCTATGTGACTAAATTCGCTGAGAATGAGGGTAACTAAGAACACTCCGGTGGTGGCAATGGACGTTATTTCACTCATTTCCTGCCTCACTAATATATCATTGTAGATAAGAATCACATATTCTTCATCCACGTTTTCCGTCCAAGGAAATTTAGATTGTATCCTAGTCGAGGCTTTTGTAAAGAGAGCAGAAGTAAACGTTGGGTTGCCTGTGTCCTGAGGATCTTTGGTTTTCCTGAAAATATACGTCCTTGAGTGGAAGTGTCCGATGCGCTATAGCTTTGTATCTTACATTACTTTCGAATACAGCATAGATTTCGCCAGAGTGCTGATTTCAATTTGCCATCCCACATTCCACAAAATGTGGGTAAGGTTTACCTCCACGCTACCCTGCATTTCTGGTCTTTACACTTTTCATATATGACCCTTTGTTTTGATTCGAAGTGATATAATTAGGTAGTGTTGATTTGCACCGAGCCCCTGCCTTGTTGCCCCAAAACGGTCTGTGCCTCTATCCTGAATATATTTAGGATAAAGGTATACAACCCTTTTTCGACACAGGCATGGTTGAAGAAGTACTGCCACATTCTAGCTCCTTACCAGGCGAGACGCATCTCCCTCTTGAAATCCCATTTCTGCAATTCTGCCTTGCTCTCAAGTTATTTTCCGTGGTTCAACCCAAGTCATTTTTCCACATTAGGTGTCTTTGCCCATCCGGCAGGGCCATGAATTATAGGCTCCCTGAGATGCCCTGCTCAACTTCCCACTTTCGGTACTGGTCACAAAGCAGCAGGAAATTTTCAAGCCATATTATCCTTCTGAGAGCAAGCTTAGGCTTGGGTCAATTCTAGATCAGCATTGGAAATTAGAGCCCCAGGTGCCTGTCCAAATATATGGGCATCGTGTCCTATTCTTCCCCATTGCAGTTCATCCATGGAACGAATTCCAAGCTATAAGAAAGAGGGTTTTGAAAGTGCTGACTTCCCCAAGTGGGGATATTTTCTGGAAAGCGGCTGGAAGCTGGAACCCGAGCACCAGGATATGAGAAGATGAGGTGGCTTTTCATGTTTTTTCCCTGTCCAAAGGGGTAGCATCCTGCGGCTGTCCCATGCATGTGTTCGCTGTAGGAAGGGTCGTCTGCATTTGGTGATTTCGGGGCCATGGAATCAGGGCAAGGCAGTGTTATTCTAGAAGGGCTGCATTTGCTGACTCATGCTCACGAAGACTCTCAGAGCCACGAGTGTCCTCCCTGAGGTCTCAGCCTTCTGTGTGTTAATATATGCTCAAAACAACTTCAATCACAGCCCCTGAACGAAGTCTCGAAGAATTTATCTCTCACTCACTGCCTTTATTTTGCAGTTTCTTTTTCTCACGGGGTGTAGCTGATTGTCAGTGCTGTGTTGCTTGCTGTTGTGCATCCACTTGATTCTCTCCCAGAGAGACATCGATAAACTGTTTTTCAAATTCTAACCTGTTGTAAATAATCTTTTCTGGTGTGCAAAGTGGGCTGAGTTCAGTCCTTTGAGTTTTAGAGTAAGTTGTGTTCATTCCCTCTTTGGTCTATATAGAATAGTATCTGTGCTCATTGAAAACACCTGGCTTTTACTCACCTCAAGGGACCTTTGCGCTCCTACAGCCATAAGTGTGTTTGCTAAATCTGTAATTCTTTCTGTCGTCTGCCATTTCGTTCATGGGATGCAATTTTATATTCCACCTGTACCTCATCTCTTTGATAAACCACTATTTTCTATGTGACTAAATTCGCTGAGAATGAGTGTAACTAAGAACACTCCGGTGGTGGCAAGGGACGTTATTTCACTCATTTCCTGCCTCACTAATATATCATTGTAGATAAGAATCACATATTCTTCATCCACGTTTTCCGTCCAAGGAAATTTAGATTGTATCCTAGCCGAGGCTTTTGTAAAGAAAGCAGAAGTAAACGTTGGGTTGCCTGTGTCCTGAGGATCTTTGGTTTTCCTAAAAATATACGTCCTTGAGTGGAAGTGTCCTATGCGCTATAGCTTTGTTTCTTACATTACTTTCGAATACAGCATAGAGTTTGCCAGAGTGCTGATTTCAATTTGACATCCCACATTCCACAAAATGTGGGTACAGTTTACCTCCACTCTACCCTGCATTTGTGGTCTTTACACTTTTCGTAGATGACCCTTTGTTTTGATACGAAGTGATAGAACTATGTAGTGTTGATTTGCACCGAGCCCCTGCCTGGTTGCCCCAAAACGGTCTATGCCTTTATCCTGAATATATTCAGGATAAAGGCATACAACCCTTTTTCGACAAAGGCATGGTTGAAGAAGTACTGCCGCATTCTAGCTCCTTACCAGGCGAGACCCATCTCCCTCTTGAAATCCCATTTCTGCAATTCTGCCTTGCTCTCAAGTTATTTTCCGTGGTTCAACCCAAGTCATTTTTCCACATTAGGTGTCTTTGCCCATCCGGCAGGGCCATGAATTATAGGCTCCCTGAGATGCCCTGCTCAACTTCCCACTTTCGGTACTGGTCACAAAGCAGCAGGAAATTTTCAAGCCATATTATCCTTCTGAGAGCAAGCTTAGGCTTGGGTCAATTCTAGATCAGCATTGGAAATTAGAGCCCCAGGTGCCTGTCCAAATATATGGGCATCGTGTCCTATTCTTCCCCATTGCAGTTCATCCATGGAACGAATTCCAAGCTATAAGAAAGAGGGTTTTGAAAGTGCTGACTTCCCCAAGTGGGGATATTTTCTGGAAAGCGGCTGGAAGCTGGAACCCGAGCACCAGGATATGAGAAGATGAGGTGGCTTTTCATGTTTTTTCCCTGTCCAAAGGGGTAGCATCCTGCGGCTGTCCCATGCATGTGTTCGCTGTAGGAAGGGTCGTCTGCATTTGGTGATTTCGGGGCCATGGAATCAGGGCAAGGCAGTGTTATTCTAGAAGGGCTGCATTTGCTGACTCATGCTCACGAAGACTCTCAGAGCCACGAGTGTCCTCCCTGAGGTCTCAGCCTTCTGTGTGTTAATATATGCTCAAAACAACTTCAATCACAGCCCCTGAACGAAGTCTCGAAGAATTTATCTCTCACTCACTGCCTTTATTTTGCAGTTTCTTTTTCTCACGGGGTGTAGCTGATTGTCAGTGCTGTGTTGCTTGCTGTTGTGCATCCACTTGATTCTCTCCCAGAGAGACATCGATAAACTGTTTTTCAAATTCTAACCTGTTGTAAATAATCTTTTCTGGTGTGCAAAGTGGGCTGAGTTCAGTCCTTTGAGTTTTAGAGTAAGTTGTGTTCATTCCCTCTTTGGTCTATATAGAATAGTATCTGTGCTCATTGAAAACACCTGGCTTTTACTCACCTCAAGGGACCTTTGCGCTCCTACAGCCATAAGTGTGTTTGCTAAATCTGTAATTCTTTCTGTCGTCTGCCATTTCGTTCATGGGATGCAATTTTATATTCCACCTGTACCTCATCTCTTTGATAAACCACTATTTTCTATGTGACTAAATTCGCTGAGAATGAGTGTAACTAAGAACACTCCGGTGGTGGCAAGGGACGTTATTTCACTCATTTCCTGCCTCACTAATATATCATTGTAGATAAGAATCACATATTCTTCATCCACGTTTTCCGTCCAAGGAAATTTAGATTGTATCCTAGCCGAGGCTTTTGTAAAGAAAGCAGAAGTAAACGTTGGGTTGCCTGTGTCCTGAGGATCTTTGGTTTTCCTAAAAATATACGTCCTTGAGTGGAAGTGTCCTATGCGCTATAGCTTTGTTTCTTACATTACTTTCGAATACAGCATAGAGTTTGCCAGAGTGCTGATTTCAATTTGACATCCCACATTCCACAAAATGTGGGTACAGTTTACCTCCACGCTACCCTGCATTTGTGGTCTTTACACTTTTCGTAGATGACCCTTTGTTTTGATACGAAGTGATAGAACTATGTAGTGTTGATTTGCACCGAGCCCCTGCCTGGTTGCCCCAAAACGGTCTATGCCTTTATCCTGAATATATTCAGGATAAAGGCATACAACCCTTTTTCGACAAAGGCATGGTTGAAGAAGTACTGCCGCATTCTAGCTCCTTACCAGGCGAGACCCATCTCCCTCTTGAAATCCCATTTCTGCAATTCTGCCTTGCTCTCAAGATATTTTCCGTGGTTCAACCCAAGTCATTTTTCCACATTAGGTGTCTTTGCCCATCCTGCAGGGCCATGAATTATAGGCTCCCTGAGATGACCTGCTCAACTTCCGACATTCGGAACTGCTCACAAAGCAGCAGGAAATTTTCAAGCCCTATTCTCCTTCTGAGAGCACGCTTAGGCGTGGGTCTATTCTAGATCAGCATTGGAAATTAGAGCGCCAAGTGCCTGTCCAAATATATAGTCATCGAGTCTTATTCTTCCCCATTGCAGTTCATTCATGGAACGAATTCCAAGCTATAAGAAAGAGGGTTTTGAATGTGCTGACTTCCCCAAGTGGGGATATTTTCAGGTAAGCGGCTGGAAGCTTGAACCCGAGCACCAGGATATGAGAAGATGAGGTGGCTTTTCATGTTTTTTCCCTGTCCAATGCGGTAGCATCCTGCAGCTGTCCCATGCATGTGTTCGCTGTAGGAAGGGTCGTCTGCATTTGGTGATTTCGGGTCCATGGAATCAGGGCAAGGCAGTGTTATTCTAAAAGGGCTGCATTTGCTGACTCATGCTAACGAAGACTCTCAGAGCCACGAGTGTCCTCCCTGAGGTCCCATCCTTCTGTGTGTTAATATATGCTCAAAACTACTTCAATCACAGCCCCTGAACGAAGTCTCGAAGAATTTATCTCTCACTCACTGCCTTTATTTTGCAGTTTGTTTTTCTCACGGGGTGTAGCTGATTGTCAGTGCTGTGTTGCTTGCTGCTGTGCATCCACTTCATTCTCTTCCAGAGAGACATCGATAAACTGTTTTTCAAATTCTGACCAGTTGTAAATAATCTTTTCTGGTGTGCAAAGTGGGCTGAGTTCAGTCCTTTGAGTTTTAGAGTAAGTTGTGTTCATTCCCTCTTTGGTCTATATAAAATAGTATCTGTGCTCATTGAAAACACCTGGCTTTTACTCACCTCAAGGGACCTTTGCGCTCCTACAGGCATAAGTGTGTTTGCTAATCTGTAATTCTTTCTGTCGTCTGCCATTTCGTTCATGGGATGCAATTTTATATTCCACCTGTACCTCATCTCTTTGATAAACCACTATTTTCTATGTGACTAAATTCGCTGAGAATGAGTGTAACTAAGAACACTCCGGTGGTGGCAAGGGACGTTATTTCACTCATTTCCTGGCTCACTAATATATCATTGTAGATAAGATTCACATATTCTTCATCCACGTTTTCCGTCCAAGGAAATTTAGATTGTATCCTAGTCGAGGCTTTTGTAAAGAGAGCAGCAGTCAACGTTGGGTTGCCTGTGTCCTGAGGATCTTTGGTTTTCCTGAAAATATACGTCCTTGAGAGGAAGTGTCCTATGCGCTATAGCTTTCTTTCTTACATTACTTTCGAATACAGCATAGAGTTCGCCAGAGTGCTGATTTCAATTTGCCATCCCACATTCCACAAAATGTGGGTACGGTTTACCTCCACGCTACCCTGCATTTCTGGTCTTTACACTTTTCGTAGATGACCCTTTGTTTTGATTCGAAGTGATAGAATTATGTAGTGTTGATTTGCACCGAGCCCCTGCCTGGTTGCCCGAAAACGGTCTATGCCTCTATCCTGAATATATTCAGGATAAAGGGATACAACACTTTTTCGACACAGGCATGGTTGAAGAAGTACTGCCACATTCTAGCTCCTTACCAGGCGAGACCCGTCTCCCTCTTGAAATCCCATTTCTGCAATTCTGCCTTGCTCTCAAGTTATTTTCCATGGTTCAACCCAAGTCATTTTTCCACATTAGGTGTCTTTGCCCATCCTGCCGGGCCATGAGTTATAGGCTCCCTGAGATGACCTGCTCAACTTCCCACTTTCGGAACTGGTCACAAAGCAGCAGGAAATTTTCAAGCCCTATTCTCCTTCTGAGAGCAAGCTTAGGCTTGGGGCAATTCTAGATCAGCATTGGAAATTAGAGCGCCAAGTGCTTGTCCAAATATATAGGCATCGTGTCTTATTCTTCCCAATTGCAGTTCATTCATGGAACGAATTCCAGGCTATAAGAAAGAGGGTTTTGAAAGTGCTGACTTCCCCAAGTGGGGATATTTTCAGGAAAGCGGCTGGAAGCTTGAACCCGAGCACCAGGATATGAGAAGATGAGGTGGCTTTTCATGTTTTTTCCCTGTCCAATGGGGTAGCATCCTGCGGCTGTCCCATGCATGTGTTCGCTGTAGGAAGGGTCGTCTGCATTTGGTGATTTCGGGTCCATGGAATCAGGGCAAGGCAGTGTTATTCTAGAAGGGCTGCATTTCCTGACTCATGCTCACGAAGACTCTCAGAGCCACGAGTGTCCTCCCTGAGGTCCCAGCCTTCTGTGTTTTAATATATCCTCAAAACAACTTCAATCACAGCCCCTGAACGAAGTCTCGAAGAATTTATCTCTCACTCACTGCCTTTAGTTTGCAGTTTGTTTTTCTCACGGGGTGTAGCTGATTGTCAGTGCTGTGTTGCTTGCTGCTGTGCATCCACTTGATTCTCTTCCAGAGAGACATCGATAAACTGTTTTTCAAATTCTGACCAGTTGTAAATAATCTTTTCTCTTGTGCAAAGTGGGCTGAGTTCAGTCCTTTGTGTTTTAGAGTAAGTTGTGTTCATTCCCTCTTTGGTCTATATAGAATAGTATCTGTGCTCATTGAAAACACCTTGCTTTTACTCACCTCAAGGGACCTTTGCGCTCCTACAGGCATAAGTGTGTTGGCTAAATCTGTAATTCTTTCTGTCGTCTGCCATTTCGTTCATGGGATGCAATTTTATTTTCCACCTGTACCTCATCTTTTTGATAAAGCACTATTTTCTATGTGACTAAATTCGCTGAGAATGAGTGTAACTAAGAACACTCCGGTGGTGGCAAGGGACGTTATTTCACTCATTTCCTGGCTCACTAATATATCATTGTAGATAAGAATCACATATTCTTCATCCTCGTTTTCCGTCCAAGGAAATTTAGATTGTATCCTAGTCGATGCTTTTGTAAAGAAAGCAGAAGTGAACGTTGGGTTGCCTGTGTCCTGAGGATCTTTGGTTTTCCTGAAAATATACGTCCTTGAGTGGAAGTGTCCTATGCGCTATAGCTTTGTTTCTTACATTATTTTCGAATACAGCATAGAGTTCTCCAGAGTGCTGATTTCAATTTGCCATCCCACATTCCACAAATGTGGGTTCGGTTTACCTCCACGCTACCCTGCATTTCTGGTCTTTACACTTTTCGTAGATGACCCTTGGTTTTGATTCAAAGTGATAGAATTATGTAGTGTTGATTTGCACCGAGCCCCTGCCTGGTTGCCCCAAAACGGTCTATGCCTTTATCCTGAATATATTCAGGATAAAGGCATACAACCCTTTTTCGACAAAGGCATGGTTGAAGAAGTACTGCCACATTCTAACTCCTTATCAGGCGAGACCCATCTCCCTCTTGAAATCCCATTTCTGCAATTCTGCCTTGCTCTCAATTTATTTTCTGTGGTTCAACCCAAGTCATTTTTCCACATTAGGTGTCTTTGCCCATACTGCAGGGCCATGAATTATAGGCTCCCTGAGATGCCCTGCTCAACTTCCCACTTTCAGAACTGCTCACAAAGCAGCAGGAAATTTTCAAGCCCTATTCTCCTTCTGAGAGCAAGCTTAGGCGTGGGTCAATTCTAGATCAGCATTGGAAATTAGAGCGCCAAGGGCCTGACCAAATATATAGGCCTCGTGTCTTATTCTTCCCCATTGCAGTTCATTCATGGAATGAATTCCAAGCTATAAGAAAGAGGGTTTTGAAAGTGCTGACTTCCCCAAATGGGGATATTTTCAGGAAAGCGGCTGGAAGCTTGAACCCGAGCACCAGGAAATGAGAAGTTGAGGTGGCTTTTCATGTTTTTTCGCTGTCCAATGGGGTAGCCTCCTGCGGCTGTCCCATGCATGTGTTCGCTGTAGGAAGGGTCGTCTGCATTTGGTGATTTCAGGTCCATGGAATCAGGGCAAGGCAGTGTTATTCTAGAAGGGCTGCATTTGCTGACGCATGCTCACGAAGACTCTCAGAGCCACGAGTGTTCTCCCTGAGGTCCCATCCTTCTGTGTGTTAATATATGCCCAAAACAACTTCAATCACAGCCCCTTAAAGAAGTCTCAAAGAATTTCTCTCTCACTCACTGCCTTTATTTTGCAGTTTGCTTTTCTCACGGGGTGTAGCTGATTGTCAGTGCTGTGTTGCTTGCTGCTGTGCATCCAATTGATTCTCTTCCAGAGAGACATCGATAAACTCTTTTTCAAATTCTGTCCAGTTGTAAATAATCTTTTCTGGTGTGCAAAGTGGGCTGAGTTCAGTCCTTTGAGTTTTAGAGTAAGTTGTGTTCATTCCCTCTTTGGTCTATATAGAATAGTATCTGTGCTCATTGAAAACACCTGGCTTTTACTCACCTCAAGGGACCTTTGCGCTCCTACAGGCATAAGTGTGTTTGCTAAATCTGTAATTCTTTCTGTCGTCTGCCATTTCGTTCATGGGATGCAATTTTATATTCCACCTGTACCTCATCTCTTTGATAAACCACTATTTTCTATGTGACTAAATTCGCTGAGAATGAGTGTAACTAAGAACACTCCGGTGGTGGCAAGGGACGTTATTTCACTCATTTCCTGGCTCACTAATATATCATTGTAGATAAGAATCACATATTCTTCATCCACGTTTTCCGTCCAAGGAAATTTAGATTGTATCCTAGTCGAGACTTTTGTAAAGAAAGCAGAAGTAAACGTTGGGTTGCCTGTGTCCTGAGGATCTTTGGTTTTCCTGAAAATATACGTCCTTGAGTGGAAGTGTCCTATGCGCTATAGCTTTGTTTCTTACATTATTTTCGAATATAGCATAGAGTTCGCCAGAGTGCTGATTTCAATTTGCCATCCCATATTCCACAAAATGTGGGTACGGTTTACCTCCACGCTACCCTGCATTTCTGGTCTTTACACTCTTCGTAGATGACCCATTGTTTTGATTCGAAGTGATAGAACTATGTAGTGTTGATTTGCACCGAGCCCCTGCCTGGTTGCCCCAAAACGGTCTATGCCTTTATCCTGAATATATTCAGGATAAACGCATACACCCCTTTTTCGACAAAGACATGGTTGAAGAAGTACTGCCGCATTCAAGCTCCTTACCAGGCGAGACCCATCTCCCTCTTGAAATCCCATTTCTGCAATTCTGCCTTGCTCTCAAGTTATTTTCCGTGGTTCAACCCAAGTCATTTTTCCACATTAGGTGTCTTTGCCCATCCTGCAGGGCCATGAATTATAGGCTCCCTGAGATGACCTGCTCAACTTCCCACTTTCGGAACTGGTCACAAAGCAGAAGGAAATTTTCAAGCCCTATTCTTCTTCTGAGAGCAAGCTTAGATTTGGGTCAATTCTAGATCAGCATTTGAAAGTAGAGCGCCATGTGCCTGTCCAATTATATAGGCATCGTGTCTTATTCTTCCCCATTGCAGTTCATCCATGGAACGAACTCCAAACTATAAGACAGAGGGTTTTGAAAGTGCTGACTTCCACATGTGGGGTTATTTTCAGGAAAGCGGCTGGAAGCTTGAACCCGAGCACCAGGATATGAGAAGATGAGGTGGCTTTTCATTTTTTTCCCTGTCCAATGGGGTAGCATCCTGCGGCTGTCCCATGCATGTGTTCACTCTAGGAAGGGTCGTCTGCATTTGGAGATCTCGGGTCCATGGAATCAGGGCAAGGCAGTGTTATTCTAGAAGGGCTGCATTTGCTGACTCATGCTCACGAAGACTCTCAGAGCCACGAGTGTCCTCCCTGAGGTCCCAGCCTTCTGTGTGTTAATATATGCTCAAAACAACTTCAATCACAGCCCCTGAACGAAGTCTCGAAGAATTTATCTCTCACTCACTGCCTTTATTTTGCAGTTTCTTTTTCTCACGGGGTGTAGCTGATTGTCAGTGCTGTGCTGCTTGCTGCTGTGCATCCTCTTGCTTGTCTTCTAGAGAGACATCGATAAACTGTTTTTCAAATTCTGACCAGTTGTAAATAATCTTTTCTGGTGTGCAAAGTGGGCTGAGTTCAGTCCTTTGAGTTTTAGAGTAAGTTGTGTTCATTCCCTCTTTGGTCTCTATAGAATAGTATCTGTGCTCATTGAAAACACCTCGCTTTTACTCACCTCAAGGGACCTTTGCGCTCCTACAGGCATAAGTGTGTTTGCTAAATCTGTAATTCTTTCTGTCGTCTGCCATTTCGTTCATGGGATGCAATTTTATATTCCACCTGTACCTCATCTCTTTGATAAACCACTATTTTCTATGTGACTAAATTCGCTGAGAATGAGTGTAACTAAGAACACTCCGGTGGTGGCAAGGGACGATATTTCACTCATTTCCTGGCTCACTAATATATCATTGTAGATAAGAATCACATATTCTTGATCCACGTTTTCCCTCCAAGGAAATTTAGATTGGATCCTAGTCGAGGCTTTTGTAAAGAAAGCAGAAGTCAAGGTTGGGTTGCCTGTGTCCTGAGGATCTTTGGTTTTCCTGAAAATATACGTCCTTGAGTGGAAGTGTCCGATGCGCTATAGCTTTGTTTCTTACATTATTTTCGAATACAGCATAGAGTGCGCCAGAGTGCTGATTTCAATTTGCCATCCCACATTCCACAAAATGTGGGTACGGTTTGCCTCCACGATACCCTGCATTTCTGGTCTTTACACTTTTCGTAGATGACGCTTTGTTTTGATTCGAAGTGATAGAACTATCTAGTAGTGCTGATTTGCACCGAGCCCCTGCCTGGTTACCCCAAAACGGTCTATGCCTTTATCCTGAATATATTCAGGATAAAGGCATACACCCCTTTTTCGACAAAGGCATGGTTGAAGAAGTACTGCCACATTCTAGCTCCTTACCAGGCGAGACCCATCTCCCTCTTGAAATCCCATTTCTGCAATTCTGCCTTGCTCTCAAGTTATTTTCCGTGGTTCAACCCAAGTCATTTTTCCACATTAGGTGTCTTTGCCCATCCTGCAGGGCCATGAATTATAGGCTCCCTTAGATGCCCTGCTCAACTTCCCACTTTCGGAACTGGTCACAAAGCAGCAGGAAATTTTCAAGCCCTATTCTCCTTCTGAGACCAAGCTTAGACTTGGGCCAATTCTAGATCGGCATTGGAAATTAGAGCGCCAAGTGCCTGTCCAAATATATAGGCATCGTGTCTTATTCTTCCCCATTGCACTTCATCCATGGAACGAATTCCAAGCTATAAGAAAGAGGGTTTTGAAAGTGCTGACTTCCCCAAGTGGGGATATTTTCAGGAAACCGGCTGGAAGCTTGAACCCGAGCACCAGGATATGAGAAGATGAGTTGTCTTTTCATGTTTTTTCCCTGTCCAATCGGGTAGCATCCTGCGGCTGTCCCAGGCATGTGTTCGCTGTAGGAAGGGTCGTCTGCATTTGGTGACTTCGGGTCCATGGAATCAGGGCAAGGCAGTGTTATTCTAGAAGGGCTGCATTTGCTGACTCATGCTCACGAAGACTCTCAGAGCCACGAGTGTCCTCCCTGAGGTCCCATCCTTCTGTGTGTTAATATATGCCCAAAACAACTTCAATCACAGCCCCTGAAAGAAGTCTCAAAGAATTTCTCTCTCACTCACTGCCTTTATTTTGCAGTTTGCTTTTCTCACGGGGTGTAGCTGATTGTCAGTGCTGTGATGCTTGCTGCTGTGCATCCAATTGATTCTCTTCCAGAGAGACATCGATAAACTCTTTTTCAAATTCTGTCCAGTTGTAAATAATCTTTTCTGGTGTGCAAAGTGGGCTGAGTTCAGTCCTTTGAGTTTTAGAGTAAGTTGTGTTCATTCCCTCTTTGGTCTATATAGAATAGTATCTGTGCTCATTGAAAACACCTCGCTTTTACTCACCTCAAGGGACCTTTGCGCTCCTACAGGCATAAGTGTGTTTGCTAAATCTGTAATTCTTTCTGTCGTCTGCCATTTCGTTCATGGGATGCAATTTTATATTCCACCTGTACCTCATCTCTTTGATAAACCACTATTTTCGATGTGACTAAATTCGCTGAGAATGAGTGTAACTAAGAACACTCCGGTGGTGGCAAGGGACGATATTTCACTCATTTCCTGGCTCACTAATATATCATTGTAGATAAGAATCACATATTCTTCATCCACGTTTTCCGTCCAAGGAAATTTAGATTGCATCCTAGTCGAGGCTTTTGTAAAGAAAGCAGAAGTCAACGTTGCGTTGCCTGTGTCCTGAGGATCTTTGGTTTTCCTGAAAATATACGTCCTTGAGTGGAAGTGTCCTATGCGCTATAGCTTTGTTTCTTACATTATTTTCGAATACAGCATAGAGTGCGCCAGAGTGCTGATTTCAATTTGCCATCCCACATTCCACAAAATGTGGGTACGGTTTGCCTCCACGATACCCTGCATTTCTGGTCTTTACACTTTTCGTAGATGACGCTTTGTTTTGATTCGAAGTGATAGAACTATGTAGTAGTGCTGATTTGCACCGAGCCCCTGCCTGGTTGCCCCAAAACGGTCTATGCCTTTATCCTGAATATATTCAGGATAAAGGCATACACCCCTTTTTCGACAAAGGCATGGTTGAAGAAATACTGCCACATTCTAGCTCCTTACCAGGCGAGACCCATCTCCCTCTTGAAATCCCATTTCTGCAATTCTGCCTTGCTCTCAAGTTATTTTCCGTGGTTCAACCCAAGTCATTTTTCCACATTCGGTGTCTTTGCCCATCCTGCAGGGCCATGACTTATACGCTCCCTGAGATGCCCTGCTCAACTTCCCACTTTCGGAACTGGTCACAATGCAGCAGGAAATTTTCAAGCCCTATTCTCCTTCTGAGACCAAGCTTAGACATGGGTCAATTCTAGATCAGCATTGGAAATTAGAGCGCCAAGTGCTTGTCCAAATATATAGGCATCGTGTCTTATTCTTCCCCATTGCAGTTCATCCATGGAACGAATTCCAAGCTATAAGAAAGAGGGTTTTGAAAGTGCTGACTTTCCCAAGTGGGGATATTTTCAGGAAAGCGGCTGGAAGCTTGAACCCGAGCACCAGGATATGAGAAGATGAGGTGGCTTTTCATGTTTTTTCCCTGTCCAATGGGGTAGCATCCTGCGGCCGTCCCATGCATGTGTTCGCTGTAGGAAGGGTCGTCTGCATTTGGAGATTTCGGGTCCATGGAATCAGGGCAAGGCAGTGTTATTCTAGAAGGGCTGCATTTGCTGACTCATGCTCACGAAGACTCTCAGAGCCACGAGTGTCCTCCGTGAGGTCCCATGCTTCTGTGTGTTAATATATGCTCAAAACAACTTCAATCACAGCCCCTGAACGAAGGCTCAAAGAATTTCTCTCTCTCTCACTGCCTTTATTTTGCAGTTTGTTTTTCTCACGGGGTGTAGCTGATTGTCAGTGCTCTGTTGCTTGCTGCTGTGCATCCACTTCATTCTCTTCCAGAGAGACATCGATAAACTGTTTTTCAAATTCTGACCAGTTGTAAATAATCTTTTCTGGTGTGTAAAGTGGGCTGAGTTCAGTCCTTTGCGGTTTAGAGTAAGGTGTGTTCATTCCCTCTTTGGTCTATATAGAATAGTATCTGTGCTCATTGAAAACACCAGGCTTTTACTCACCTCAAGGGACATTTGTGCTCCTACAGGCATAAGTGTGTTTGCTAAATCTGTAATTCTTTCTGTCGTCTGCCATTTCGTTCATGGGATGCAATTTTATATTCCACCTGTACCTCATCTCTTTGATAAACCACTATTTTCTATGTGACTAAATTCGCTGAGAATGAGTGTAACTAAGAACACTCCGGTGGTGGCAAGGGACGTTATTTCACTCATTTCCTGGCTCACTAATATATCATTGTAGATAAGAATCACATATTCTTCCTCCACGTTCTCCGTCCAAGGAAATTTAGATTGTATCCTAGTCGAGGCTTTTGTAAAGAGAGCAGAAGTCAACGTTGGGTTGCCTGTGTCCTGAGGATCTTTGGTTTTCCTGAAAATATACGTCCTTGAGTGGAAGTGTGCTATGCGCTATAGCTTTGTTTCTTACATTATTTTCGAATACAGCATAGAGTTCGCCAGAGTGCTGATTTCAATTTGCCATCCCACATTCCACAAAATGTGGGTACGGTTTACCTCCATGCTACCCTGCATTTCTGGTCTTTGCACTTTTCGTAGATGACCCTTTGTTTGATTCGAAGTGATAGAACTATGTAGTAGTGTTGATTTGCACCGAGCCCCTGCCTGGTTTCCCCAAAAGGGTTTGTGCCTTTATCCTGAATATATTCAGCATAAAGGCATACACCCCTTTTTCGACAAAGGCATGGTTGAAGAAGTACTGCCGCATTCTAGCTCCTTACCAGGCGAGACCCATCTCCCTCTTGAAATCCCATTTCTGCAATTCTGCCTTGCTCTCAAGTTATTTTCCGTGGTTCAACCCAAGTCATTTTTCCACATTAGGTGTCTTTGCCCATCCTGCAGGGTCATGAATTATAGGCTCCCTGAGATGCCCTGCTCAAATTCCCACTTTCGGAACTTGTCACAAATCAGCAGGAAATTGTCAAGCCCTATTCTCCTTCTGAGACCAAGCTTAGACTTGGGTCAATTCTAGATCAGCATTGGAAATTAGAGCGCAAAGTACTTGTCCAAATATATAGGCATCGTGTCTTATTCTTCCCCATTGCAGTTCATCCATGGAACGAATTCCAAGCTATAAGAAAGAGGGTTTTGAAAGTGCTGACTTCCCCAAGTGGGGATATTTTCAGGAAAGCGGCTGGAAGCTTGTACCCGAGCACCAGGATATGAGAAGATGAGGTGTCTTTTCATGTTTTTTCCCTGTCCAATGGGGTAGCATCCTGCGGCTATCCCATGCATGTGTTCGCTGTAGGAAGGGTCGTCTGCATTTGGTGATTTCGGGTCCATGGAATCAGGGCAAGGCAGTGTTATTCTAGAAGGGCTGCATTTGCTGACTCATGCTCACGAAGACTCTCAGAGCCACGAGTGTCCTCCCTGAGGTCCCAGCCTTCTGTGTGTTAATATATGCTCAAAACAACTTCAATCACATCCCCTGAACGAAGGCTCGAAGAATTTCTCTCTCACTCACTGCCTTTATTTTGCAGTTTGTTTTTCTCACGGGGTGTAGCTGATTGTCAGTGCTGTGTTGCTTGCTGCTGTGCATCCACTTGATTCTCTTCCAGAGAGACATCGATAAATTCTTTTTCAAATTCTGACCAGTTGTAAATAATCTTTTCTTTTGTGCAAAGTGGGCTGAGTTCAGTCCTTTGAGTTTTAGAGTAAGTTGTGTTCATTCCCTCTTTGGTCTATATAGAATAGTATCTGTGCTCATTGAAAACACCTCGCTTTTACTCACCTCAAGGGACCTTTGCGCTCCTACAGGCATAAGTGTGTTTGCTAAATCTGTAATTCTTTCTGTCGTCTGCCATTTCGTTCATGGGATGCAATTTTATATTCCACCTTTACCTCATCTCTTTGATAAACCACTATTTTCTATGTGACTAAATTCGCTGAGAATGAGTGTAACTAAGAACACTCCGGTGGTGGCAAGGGACGATATTTCACTCATTTCCTGGCTCACTAATATATCATTGGAGATAAGAATCACATATTCTTCATCCACGTTTTCCGTCCAAGGAAATTTAGATCGTATCCTAGTCGAGGCTTTTGTAAAGAAAGCAGAAGTCAAGGTTGGGTTGCCTGTGTCCTGAGGATCTTTGGTTTTCCTGAAAATATACGTCCTTGAGTGGAAGTGTCCTATGCGCTATAGCTTTGTTTCTTACATTACTTTCGAATACAGCATAGAGTTCGCCAGAGTGCTGATTTCAATTTGCCATCCCACATTCCACAAAATGTGGGTACGGTTTGCCTCCACGATACCCTGCATTTCTGGTCTTTACACTTTTCGTAGATGACCCTTTGTTTTGATTCGAAGTGATAGAACTATGTAGTGTTGATTTGCACCGAGCCACTGCCTGGTTGCCCCAAAACGGTCTATGCCTTTATCCTGAATATATTCAGGATAAACGCATACACCCCTTTTTCAACAAAGGCATGGTTGAAGAACTACTGCCGCATTCAAGCTCCTTACCAGGCGAGACCCATCTCCCTCTTGAAATCCCATTTCTGCAATTCTGCCTTGCTCTCAAGTTATTTTCCGTGGTTCAACCCAAGTCATTTTTCCACATTAGGTGTCTTTGCCCATCCTGCAGGGCCATGAATTATAGGCTCCCTGAGATGCCCTGCTCAACTTCCCACTTTCGGAACTGGTCACAAAGCAGCAGGAAATTGTCAAGCCCTATTCTCCTTCTGAGACCAAGCTTAGACATGGGTCAATTCTAGATCAGCATTGGAAATTAGAGCGCCAAGTGCTTGTCCAAATATATAGGCATCGTGTCTTATTCTTCCCCATTGCAGTTCATCCATGGAACGAATTCCAAGCTATAAGAAAGAGGGTTTTGAAAGTGCTGACTTCCCCAAGTGGGGATATTTTCAGGAAAGCGGCTGGAAGCTTGAACCCGAGCACCAGGATATGAGAACATGAGGTGGCTTTTCATGTTTTTTCCCTGTCCAAAGGGGTAGCATCCTGCGGCTGTCCCATGCATGTGTTCGCTGTAGGAAGGGTCGTCTGCATTTGGTGATTTCGGGTCCATGGAATCAGGGCAAGGCAGTGTTATTCTAGAAGGGCTGCATTTGCTGACTCATGCTCACGAAGACTCTCAGAGCCACGAGTGTCCTCCCTGAGGTCCCAGCCTTCTGTGTGTTAATATATGCTCAAAACAACTTCAATCACATCCCCTGAACGAAGGCTCGAAGAATTTCTCTCTCACTCACTGCCTTTATTTTGCAGTTTGTTTTTCTCACGGGGTGTAGCTGATTGTCAGTGCTGTGTTGCTTGCTGCTGTGCATCCACTAGATTCTCTTCCAGAGAGACATCGATAAATTCTTTTTCAAATTCTGAGAGTTGTAAATAATCTTTTCTTTTGTGCAAAGTGGGCTGAGTTCAGTCCTTTGAGTTTTAGAGTAAGTTGTGTTCATTCCCTCTTTGGTCTATATAGAATAGTATCTGTGCTCATTGAAAACACCTCGCTTTTACTCACCTCAAGGGACCTTTGCGCTCCTACAGGCATAAGTGTGTTTGCTAAATCTGTAATTCTTTCTGTCGTCTGCCATTTCGTTCATGGGATGCAATTTTATATTCCACCTGTACCTCATCTCTTTGATAAACCACTATTTTCTATGTGACTAAATTCGCTGAGAATGAGTGTAACTAAGAACACTCCGGTGGTGGCAAGGGACGATATTTCACTCATTTCCTGGCTCACTAATATATCATTGGAGATAAGAATCACATATTCTTCATCCACGTTTTCCGTCCAAGGAAATTTAGATCGTATCCTAGTCGAGGCTTTTGTAAAGAAAGCAGAAGTCAAGGTTGGGTTGCCTGTGTCCTGAGGATCTTTGGTTTTCCTGAAAATATACGTCCTTGAGTGGAAGTGTCCTATGCGCTATAGCTTTGTTTCTTACATTACTTTCGAATACAGCATAGAGTTCGCCAGAGTGCTGATTTCAATTTGCCATCCCACATTCCACAAAATGTGGGTACGGTTTGCCTCCACGATACCCTGCATTTCTGGTCTTTACACTTTTCGTAGATGACCCTTTGTTTTGATTCGAAGTGATAGAACTATGTAGTGTTGATTTGCACCGAGCCACTGCCTGGTTGCCCCAAAACGGTCTATGCCTTTATCCTGAATATATTCAGGATAAACGCATACACCCCTTTTTCAACAAAGGCATGGTTGAAGAACTACTGCCGCATTCAAGCTCCTTACCAGGCGAGACCCATCTCCCTCTTGAAATCCCATTTCTGCAATTCTGCCTTGCTCTCAAGTTATTTTCCGTGGTTCAACCCAAGTCATTTTTCCACATTAGGTGTCTTTGCCCATCCTGCAGGGCCATGAATTATAGGCTCCCTGAGATGCCCTGCTCAACTTCCCACTTTCGGAACTGGTCACAAAGCAGCAGGAAATTGTCAAGCCCTATTCTCCTTCTGAGACCAAGCTTAGACATGGGTCAATTCTAGATCAGCATTGGAAATTAGAGCGCCAAGTGCTTGTCCAAATATATAGGCATCGTGTCTTATTCTTCCCCATTGCAGTTCATCCATGGAACGAATTCCAAGCTATAAGAAAGAGGGTTTTGAAAGTGCTGACTTCCCCAAGTGGGGATATTTTCAGGAAAGCGGCTGGAAGCTTGAACCCGAGCACCAGGATATGAGAAGATGAGGTGGCTTTTCATGTTTTTTCCCTGTCCAATGGGGTAGCATCCTGCGGCTGTCCCATGCATGTGTTCGCTGTAGGAAGGGTCGTCTGCATTTGGAGATTTCGGGTCCATGGAATCAGGGCAAGGCAGTGTTCTTCTAGAAGGGCTGCATTTGCTGACTCATGCTCACGAAGACTCTCAGACCCACGAGTGTCCTCCGTTAGGTCCCATGCTTCTGTGTGTTAATATATGCTCAAAACAACTTCAATCACAGCCCCTGAACGAAGTCTCGAAGAATTTCTCTCTCACTCACTGCCTTTATTTTGCAGTTTGTTTTTCTCACGGGGTGTAGCTGATTGTCAGTGCTGTTGCTTGCTGCTGTGCATCCACTTGATTCTCTTCCAGAGAGACATCGATAAACTGTTTTTCAAATTCTCACCAGTTGTAAATAATCTTTTCTGGTGTGTAAAGTGGGCTGAGTTCAGTCCTTTGCGGTTTAGAGTAAGGTGTGTTCATTCCCTCTTTGGTCTATATAGAATAGTATCTGTGCTCATTGAAAACACCTGGCTTTTACTCACCTCAAGGGACCTTTGCGCTCCTACAGGCATAAGTGTGTTTGCTAAATCTGTAATTCTTTCTGTCGTCTGCCATTTCGTTCATGGGATGCAATTTTATATTCCACCTGTACCTCATCTCTTTGATAAACCACTATTTTCTATGTGACTAAATTCGCTGAGAATGAGTGTAACTAAGAACACTCCGGTGGTGGCAAGGGAGGATATTTCACTCATTTCCTGGCTCACTCATATATCATTGGAGATAAGAATCACATATTCTTCATCCACGTTTTCCGTCCAAGGAAATTTAGATCGTATCCTAGTCGAGGCTTTTGTAAAGAAAGCAGAAGTCAAGGTTGGGTTGCCTGTGTCCTGAGGATCTTTGGTTTTCCTGAAAATATACGTCCTTGAGTGGAAGTGTCCTATGCGCTATAGCTTTGTTTCTTACATTATTTTCGAATACAGCATAGAGTTCGCCAGAGTGCTGATTTCAATTTGCCATCCCACATTCCACAAAATGTGGGTACGGTTTACCTCCACGCTACCCTGCATTTCTGGTCTTTACACTTTTCGTAGATGACCCTTTGTTTTGATTCAAAGTGATAGAACTATGTAGTGTTGATTTGCACCGAGCCCCTGCCTGGTTGCCCCAAAACGGTCTATGCCTTTATCCTGAATATATTCAGGATAAACGCATACACCCCTTTTTCGACAAAGGCATGGTTGAAGAAGTACTGCCACATTCTAGCTCCTTACCAGGCGAGACCCATCTCCCTCTTGAAATCCCATTTCTGCAATTCTGCCTTGCTCTCAAGTTATTTTCCGTGGTTCAACCCAAGTCATTTTTCCACATTAGGTGTCTTTGCCCATCCTGCAGGGCCATGAATTATAGGCTCCCTGAGATGCCCTGCTCAACTTCCCACTTTCGGAACTGGTCACAAAGCAGCAGGAAATTGTCAAGCCCTATTCTCCTTCTGAGACCAAGCTTAGACATGGGTCAATTCTAGATCAGCATTGGAAATTAGAGCGCCAAGTGCTTGTCCAAATATATAGGCATCGTGTCTTATTCTTCCCCATTGCAGTTCATCCATGGAACGAATTCCAAGCTATAAGAAAGAGGGTTTTGAAAGTGCTGACTTCCCCAAGTGGGGATATTTTCAGGAAAGAGGCTGGAAGCTTGAACCCGAGCACCAGGATATGAGAAGATGAGGTGGTTTTTCATGTTTTTTCCCTGTCCAATGGGGTAGCATCCTGCGGCTGTCCCATGCATGTGTTCGCTGTAGGAAGGGTCGTCTGCATTTGGAGATTTCGGGTCCATGGAATCAGGGCAAGGCAGTGTTATTCTAGAAGGGCTGCATTTGCTGACTCATGCTCACAAAGACTCTCAGACCCACGAGTGTCCTCCGTGAGGTCCCATGCTTCTGTGTGTTAATATATGCTCAAAACAACTTCAATCACAGCCCCTGAACGAAGTCTCGAAGAATTTATCTCTCACTCACTGCCTTTATTTTGCAGTTTGTTTTTCTCACGGGGTGTAGCTGATTGTCAGTGCTGTGTTGCTTGCTGCTGTGCATCCACTTGATTCTCTTCCAGAGAGACATCGATAAACTGTTTTTCAAATTCTGACCAGTTGTAAATAATATTTTCTGGTGTGTAAAGTGGGCTGAGTTCAGTCCTTTGCGGTTTAGAGTAAGGTGTGTTCATTCCCTCTTTGGTCTATATAGAATAGTATCTGTGCTCATTGAAAACACCTGGCTTTTACTCACCTCAAGGGACATTTGCGCTCCTACAGGCATAAGTGTGTTTGCTAAATCTGTAATTCTTTCTGTCGTCTGCCATTTCGTTCATGGGATGCAATTTTATATTCCACCTGTACCTCATCTCTTTGATGAACCACTATTTTCTATGTGACTAAATTCGCTGAGAATGAGTGTAACTAAGAACACTCCGGTGGTGGCAAGGGACGATATTTCACTCATTTCCTGGCTCACTAATATATCATTGTAGATAAGAATCACATATTCTTCATCCACGTTTTCCGTCCAAGGATATTTAGATCGTATCCTAGTCGAGGCTTTTGTAAAGAAAGCAGAAGTAAACGTTGGGTTGCCTGTGTGCTGAGGTTCTTTGGTTTTCCTGAAAATATACGTCCTTGAGTGGAAGTGTCCTATGCGCTATAGCTTTGTTTCTTACATTATTTTCGAATACAGCATAGAGTTCGCCAGAGTGCTGATTTCAATTTGCCATCCCACATTCCACAAAATGTGGGTACGGTTTACCTCCACGCTACCCTGCATTTCTGGTCTTTACACTTTTCGTAGATGACCCTTTGTTTTGATTCGAAGTGATAGAACTATGTAGTGTTGATTTGCACCGAGCCCCTGCCTGGCAGCCCCAAAACGGTCTATGCCTTTATCCTGAATATATTCAGGATAAAGGCATACACCCCTTTTTCGACAAAGGCATGGTTGAAGAAGTACTGCCACATTCTAGCTCCTTACCAGGCGAGACCCATCTCCCTCTTGAAATCCCATTTCTGCAATTCTGCCTTGCTCTCAAGTTATTTTCCGTGGTTCAACCCAAGTCATTTTTCCACATTAGGTGTCTTTGCCCATCCTGCAGGGCCATGAATTATAGGCTCCCTGAGATGCCCTGCTCAACTTCCCACTTTCGGAACTGGTCACAAAGCAGCAGGAAATTGTCAAGCCCTATTCTCCTTCTGAGACCAAGCTTAGACATGGGTCAATTCTAGATCAGCATTGGAAATTAGAGCGCCAAGTGCTTGTCCAAATATATAGGCATCGTGTCTTATTCTTCCCCATTGCAGTTCATCCATGGAACGAATTCCAAGCTATAAGAAAGAGGGTTTTGAAAGTGCTGACTTCCCCAAGTGGGGATATTTTCAGGAAAGAGGCTGGAAGCTTGAACCCGAGCACCAGGATATGAGAAGATGAGGTGGCTTTTCATGTTTTTTCCCTGTCCAATGGGGTAGCATCCTGCGGCTGTCCCATGCATGTGTTCGCTGTAGGAAGGGTCGTCTGCATTTGGAGATTTCGGGTCCATGGAATCAGGGCAAGGCAGTGTTATTCTAGAAGGGCTGCATTTGCTGACTCATGCTCACAAAGACTCTCAGACCCACGAGTGTCCTCCGTGAGGTCCCATGCTTCTGTGTTTTAATATATGCTCAAAACAACTTCAATCACAGCCCCTGAACGAAGTCTCGAAGAATTTATCTCTCACTCACTGCCTTTATTTTGCAGTTTGTTTTTCTCACGGGGTGTAGCTGATTGTCAGTGCTGTGTTGCTTGCTGCTGTGCATCCACTTCATTCTCTTCCAGAGAGACATCGATAAACTGTTTTTCAAATTCTGACCAGTTGTAAATAATATTTTCTGGTGTGTAAAGTGGGCTGAGTTCAGTCCTTTGCGGTTTAGAGTAAGGTGTGTTCATTCCCTCTTTGGTCTATATAGAATAGTATCTGGGCTCATTGAAAACACCTGGCTTTTACTCACCTCAAGGGACATTTGCGCTCCTACAGGCATAAGTGTGTTTGCTAAATCTGTAATTCTTTCTGTCGTCTGCCATTTCGTTCATGGGATGCAATTTTATATTCCACCTGTACCTCATCTCTTTGATGAACCACTATTTTCTATGTGACTAAATTCGCTGAGAATGAGTGTAACTAAGAACACTCCGGTGGTGGCAAGGGACGATATTTCACTCATTTCCTGGCTCACTAATATATCATTGTAGATAAGAATCACATATTCTTCATCCACGTTTTCCGTCCAAGGAAATTTAGATCGTATCCTAGTCGAGGCTTTTGTAAAGAAAGCAGAAGTAAAGGTTGGGTTGCCTGTGTCCTGAGGTTCTTTGGTTTTCCTGAAAATATACGTCCTTGAGTGGAAGTGTCCTATGCGCTATAGCTTTGTTTCTTACATTATTTTCGAATACAGCATAGAGTTCGCCAGAGTGCTGATTTCAATTTGCCATCCCACATTCCACAAAATGTGGGTACGGTTTACCTCCACGCTACCCTGCATTTCTGGTCTTTACACTTTTCGTAGATGACCCTTTGTTTTGATTCGAAGTGATAGAACTATGTAGTGTTGATTTGCACCGAGCCCCTGCCTGGCTGCCCCAAAACGGTCTATGCCTTTATCCTGAATATATTCAGGATAAAGGCATACACCCCTTTTTCGACAAAGGCATGGTTGAAGAAGTACTGCCACATTCAAGCTCCTTAAAAGGCGAGACTCATCTCCCTCTTGAAATCCCATTTCTGCAATTCTGCCTTGCTCTCAAGTTATTTTCCGTGGTTCAACCCAAGTCATTTTTCCACATTAGGTGTCTTTGCCCATCCTGCAGGGCCATGAATTATAGGCTCCCTGAGATGCCCTGCTCAACTTCCCACTTTCGGAACTGGTCACAAAGCAGAAGGAAATTTTCAAGCCCTATTCTCCTTCTGAGAGCAAGCTTAGATTTGGGTCAATTCTAGATCAGCATTTGAAAGTAGAGCGCCATGTGCCTGTCCAATTATATAGGCATCGTGTCTTATTCTTCCCCATTGCAGTTCATCCATGGAACGAACTCCAAACTATAAGACAGAGGGTTTTGAAAGTGCTGACTTCCACATGTGGGGTTATTTTCAGGAAAGCGGCTGGAAGCTTGAACCCGAGCACCAGGATATGAGAAGATGAGGTGGCTTTTCATTTTTTTCCCTGTCCAATGGAGTAGCATCCTGCGGCTGTCCCATGCATGTGTTCACTCTAGGAAGGGTCGTCTGCATTTGGAGATCTCGGGTCCATGGAATCAGGGCAAGGCAGTGTAATTCTAGAAGGGCTGCATTTGCTGACTCATGCTCACGAAGACTCTCAGAGCCACGAGTGTCCTCCCTGAGGTCCCATCCTTCTGTGTGTTAATATATGCTCAAAACAACTTCAATCACAGCCCCTGAACGAAGTCTCAAATAATTTATCTCTCACTCACTGCCTTTATTTTGCAGTTTGTTTTTCTCACGGGGTGTAGCTGATTGTCAGTGCTGTGCTGTTGCTGCTGTGCATCCTCTTGCTTGTCTTCTAGAGAGACATCGATAAACTGTTTTTCAAATTCTGACCAGTTGTAAATAATCTTTTCTGGTGTGCAAAGTGGGCTGAGTTCAGTCCTTTGAGTTTTAGAGTAAGTTGTGTTCATTCCCTCTTTGGTCTATATAGAATAGTATCTGTGCTCATTGAAAACACCTGGCTTTTACTCACCTCAAGGGACCTTTGCGCTCCTACAGGCATAAGTGTGTTTGCTAAATCTGTAATTCTTTCTGTCGTCTGCCATTTCGTTCATGGGATGCAATTTTATATTCCACCTGTACCTCATCTCTTTGATAAACCACTATTTTCGATGTGACTAAATTCGCTGAGAATGAGTGTAACTAAGAACACTCCGGTGGTGGCAAGGGACGATATTTCACTCATTTCCTGGCTCACTAATATATCATTGTAGATAAGAATCACATATTCTTCATCCACGTTTTCCGTCCAAGGAAATTTAGATTGCATCCTAGTCGAGGCTTTTGTAAAGAAAGCAGAAGTCAACGTTGCGTTGCCTGTGTCCTGAGGATCTTTGGTTTTCCTGAAAATATACGTCCTTGAGTGGAAGTGTCCTATGCGCTATAGCTTTGTTTCTTACATTATTTTCGAATACAGCATAGAGTGCGCCAGAGTGCTGATTTCAATTTGCCATCCCACATTCCACAAAATGTGGGTACGGTTTGCCTCCACGATACCCTGCATTTCTGGTCTTTACACTTTTCGTAGATGACGCTTTGTTTTGATTCGAAGTGATAGAACTATGTAGTAGTGCTGATTTGCACCGAGCCCCTGCCTGGTTGCCCCAAAACGGTCTATGCCTTTATCCTGAATATATTCAGGATAAAGGCATACACCCCTTTTTCGACAAAGGCATGGTTGAAGAAATACTGCCACATTCTAGCTCCTTACCAGGCGAGACCCATCTCCCTCTTGAAATCCCATTTCTGCAATTCTGCCTTGCTCTCAAGTTATTTTCCGTGGTTCAACCCAAGTCATTTTTCCACATTCGGTGTCTTTGCCCATCCTGCAGGGCCATGACTTATACGCTCCCTGAGATGCCCTGCTCAACTTCCCACTTTCGGAACTGGTCACAATGCAGCAGGAAATTTTCAAGCCCTATTCTCCTTCTGAGACCAAGCTTAGACATGGGTCAATTCTAGATCAGCATTGGAAATTAGAGCGCCAAGTGCTTGTCCAAATATATAGGCATCGTGTCTTATTCTTCCCCATTGCAGTTCATCCATGGAACGAATTCCAAGCTATAAGAAAGAGGGTTTTGAAAGTGCTGACTTCCACATGTGGGGATATTTTCAGGAAAGCGGCTGGAAGCTTGAACCCGAGCACCAGGATATGAGAAGATGAGGTGGCTTTTCATGTTTTTTCCCTGTCCAATGGGGTAGCATCCTGCGGCCGTCCCATGCATGTGTTCGCTGTAGGAAGGGTCGTCTGCATTTGGAGATTTCGGGTCCATGGAATCAGGGCAAGGCAGTGTTATTCTAGAAGGGCTGCATTTGCTGACTCATGCTCACGAAGACTCTCAGAGCCACGAGTGTCCTCCGTGAGGTCCCATGCTTCTGTGTGTTAATATATGCTCAAAACAACTTCAATCACAGCCCCTGAACGAAGGCTCAAAGAATTTCTCTCTCTCTCACTGCCTTTATTTTGCAGTTTGTTTTTCTCACGGGGTGTAGCTGATTGTCAGTGCTCTGTTGCTTGCTGCTGTGCATCCACTTCATTCTCTTCCAGAGAGACATCGATAAACTGTTTTTCAAATTCTGACCAGTTGTAAATAATCTTTTCTGGTGTGTAAAGTGGGCTGAGTTCAGTCCTTTGCGGTTTAGAGTAAGGTGTGTTCATTCCCTCTTTGGTCTATATAGAATAGTATCTGTGCTCATTGAAAACACCAGGCTTTTACTCACCTCAAGGGACATTTGTGCTCCTACAGGCATAAGTGTGTTTGCTAAATCTGTAATTCTTTCTGTCGTCTGCCATTTCGTTCATGGGATGCAATTTTATATTCCACCTGTACCTCATCTCTTTGATAAACCACTATTTTCTATGTGACTAAATTCGCTGAGAATGAGTGTAACTAAGAACACTCCGGTGGTGGCAAGGGACGTTATTTCACTCATTTCCTGGCTCACTAATATATCATTGTAGATAAGAATCACATATTCTTCCTCCACGTTCTCCGTCCAAGGAAATTTAGATTGTATCCTAGTCGAGGCTTTTGTAAAGAGAGCAGAAGTCAACGTTGGGTTGCCTGTGTCCTGAGGATCTTTGGTTTTCCTGAAAATATACGTCCTTGAGTGGAAGTGTGCTATGCGCTATAGCTTTGTTTCTTACATTATTTTCGAATACAGCATAGAGTTCGCCAGAGTGCTGATTTCAATTTGCCATCCCACATTCCACAAAATGTGGGTACGGTTTACCTCCATGCTACCCTGCATTTCTGGTCTTTGCACTTTTCGTAGATGACCCTTTGTTTGATTCGAAGTGATAGAACTATGTAGTAGTGTTGATTTGCACCGAGCCCCTGCCTGGTTTCCCCAAAAGGGTCTATGCCTTTATCCTGAATATATTCAGCATAAAGGCATACACCCCTTTTTCGACAAAGGCATGGTTGAAGAAGTACTGCCGCATTCTAGCTCCTTACCAGGCGAGACCCATCTCCCTCTTGAAATCCCATTTCTGCAATTCTGCCTTGCTCTCAAGTTATTTTCCGTGGTTGAACCCAAGTCATTTTTCCACATTAGGTGTCTTTGCCCATCCTGCAGGGTCATGAATTATAGGCTCCCTGAGATGCCCTGCTCAAATTCCCACTTTCGGAACTGGTCACAAATCAGCAGGAAATTGTCAAGCCCTATTCTCCTTCTGAGACCAAGCTTAGACTTGGGTCAATTCTAGATCAGCATTGGAAATTAGAGCGCAAAGTACTTGTCCAAATATATAGGCATCGTGTCTTATTCTTCCCCATTGCAGTTCATCCATGGAACGAATTCCAAGCTATAAGAAAGAGGGTTTTGAAAGTGCTGACTTCCCCAAGTGGGGATATTTTCAGGAAAGCGGCTGGAAGCTTGAACCCGAGCAACAGGATATGAGAACATGAGGTGGCTTTTCATGTTTTTTCCCTGTCCAAAGGGGTAGCATCCTGCGGCTGTCCCATGCATGTGTTCGCTGTAGGAAGGGTCGTCTGCATTTGGTGATTTCGGGTCCATGGAATCAGGGCAAGGCAGTGTTATTCTAGAAGGGCTGCATTTGCTGACTCATGCTCACGAAGACTCTCAGAGCCACGAGTGTCCTCCCTGAGGTCCCAGCCTTCTGTGTGTTAATATATGCTCAAAACAACTTCAATCACATCCCCTGAACGAAGGCTCGAAGAATTTCTCTCTCACTCACTGCCTTTATTTTGCAGTTTGTTTTTCTCACGGGGTGTAGCTGATTGTCAGTGCTGTGTTGCTTGCTGCTGTGCATCCACTTGATTCTCTTCCAGAGAGACATCGATAAATTCTTTTTCAAATTCTGACCAGTTGTAAATAATCTTTTCTTTTGTGCAAAGTGGGCTGAGTTCAGTCCTTTGAGTTTTAGAGTAAGTTGTGTTCATTCCCTCTTTGGTCTATATAGAATAGTATCTGTGCTCATTGAAAACACCTCGCTTTTACTCACCTCAAGGGACCTTTGCGCTCCTACAGGCATAAGTGTGTTTGCTAAATCTGTAATTCTTTCTGTCGTCTGCCATTTCGTTCATGGGATGCAATTTTATATTCCACCTGTACCTCATCTCTTTGATAAACCACTATTTTCTATGTGACTAAATTCGCTGAGAATGAGTGTAACTAAGAACACTCCGGTGGTGGCAAGGGACGATATTTCACTCATTTCCTGGCTCACTAATATATCATTGGAGATAAGAATCACATATTCTTCATCCACGTTTTCCGTCCAAGGAAATTTAGATCGTATCCTAGTCGAGGCTTTTGTAAAGAAAGCAGAAGTCAAGGTTGGGTTGCCTGTGTCCTGAGGATCTTTGGTTTTCCTGAAAATATACGTCCTTGAGTGGAAGTGTCCTATGCGCTATAGCTTTGTTTCTTACATTACTTTCCAATACAGCATAGAGTTCGCCAGAGTGCTGATTTCAATTTGCCATCCCACATTCCACAAAATGTGGGTACGGTTTGCCTCCACGATACCCTGCATTTCTGGTCTTTACACTTTTCGTAGATGACCCTTTGTTTTGATTCGAAGTGATAGAACTATGTAGTGTTGATTTGCACCGAGCCACTGCCTGGTTGCCCCAAAACGGTCTATGCCTTTATCCTGAATATATTCAGGATAAACGCATACACCCCTTTTTCAACAAAGGCATGGTTGAAGAACTACTGCCGCATTCAAGCTCCTTACCAGGCGAGACCCATCTCCCTCTTGAAATCCCATTTCTGCAATTCTGCCTTGCTCTCAAGTTATTTTCCGTGGTTCAACCCAAGTCATTTTTCCACATTAGGTGTCTTTGCCCATCCTGCAGGGCCATGAATTATAGGCTCCCTGAGATGCCCTGCTCAACTTCCCACTTTCGGAACTGGTCACAAAGCAGCAGGAAATTGTCAAGCCCTATTCTCCTTCTGAGACCAAGCTTAGACATGGGTCAATTCTAGATCAGCATTGGAAATTAGAGCGCCAAGTGCTTGTCCAAATATATAGGCATCGTGTCTTATTCTTCCCCATTGCAGTTCATCCATGGAACGAATTCCAAGCTATAAGAAAGAGGGTTTTGAAAGTGCTGACTTCCCCAAGTGGGGATATTTTCAGGAAAGAGGCTGGAAGCTTGAACCCGAGCACCAGGATATGAGAAGATGAGGTGGTTTTTCATGTTTTTTCCCTGTCCAATGGGGTAGCATCCTGCGGCTGTCCCATGCATGTGTTCGCTGTAGGAAGGGTCGTCTGCATTTGGAGATTTCGGGTCCATGGAATCAGGGCAAGGCAGTGTTATTCTAGAAGGGCTGCATTTGCTGACTCATGCTCACAAAGACTCTCAGACCCACGAGTGTCCTCCGTGAGGTCCCATGCTTCTGTGTGTTAATATATGCTCAAAACAACTTCAATCACAGCCCCTGAACGAAGTCTCGAAGAATTTATCTCTCACTCACTGCCTTTATTTTGCAGTTTGTTTTTCTCACGGGGTGTAGCTGATTGTCAGTGCTGTGTTGCTTGCTGCTGTGCATCCACTTGATTCTCTTCCAGAGAGACATCGATAAACTGTTTTTCAAATTCTGACCAGTTGTAAATAATATTTTCTGGTGTGTAAAGTGGGCTGAGTTCAGTCCTTTGCGGTTTAGAGTAAGGTGTGTTCATTCCCTCTTTGGTCTATATAGAATAGTATCTGTGCTCATTGAAAACACCTGGCTTTTACTCACCTCAAGGGACATTTGCGCTCCTACAGGCATAAGTGTGTTTGCTAAATCTGTAATTCTTTCTGTCGTCTGCCATTTCGTTCATGGGATGCAATTTTATATTCCACCTGTACCTCATCTCTTTGATGCACCACTATTTTCTATGTGACTAAATTCGCTGAGAATGAGTGTAACTAAGAACACTCCGGTGGTGGCAAGGGACGATATTTCACTCATTTCCTGGCTCACTAATATATCATTGTAGATAAGAATCACATATTCTTCATCCACGTTTTCCGTCCAAGGATATTTAGATCGTATCCTAGTCGAGGCTTTTGTAAAGAAAGCAGAAGTAAACGTTGGGTTGCCTGTGTGCTGAGGTTCTTTGGTTTTCCTGAAAATATACGTCCTTGAGTGGAAGTGTCCTATGCGCTATAGCTTTGTTTCTTACATTATTTTCGAATACAGCATAGAGTTCGCCAGAGTGCTGATTTCAATTTGCCATCCCACATTCCACAAAATGTGGGTACGGTTTACCTCAACGCTACCCTGCATTTCTGGTCTTTACACTTTTCGTAGATGACCCTTTGTTTTGATTCGAAGTGATAGAACTATGTAGTGTTGATTTGCACCGAGCCCCTGCCTGGCTGCCCCAAAACGGTCTATGCCTTTATCCTGAATATATTCAGGATAAAGGCATACACCCCTTTTTCGACAAAGGCATGGTTGAAGAAGTACTGCCACATTCTAGCTCCTTACCAGGCGAGACCCATCTCCCTCTTGAAATCCCATTTCTGCAATTCTGCCTTGCTCTCAAGTTATTTTCCGTGGTTCAACCCAAGTCATTTTTCCACATTAGGTGTCTTTGCCCATCCTGCAGGGCCATGAATTATAGGCTCCCTGAGATGCCCTGCTCAACTTCCCACTTTCGGAACTGGTCACAAAGCAGCAGGAAATTGTCAAGCCCTATTCGCCTTCTGAGACCAAGCTTAGACATGGGTCAATTCTAGATCAGCATTGGAAATTAGAGCGCCAAGTGCTTGTCCAAATATATAGGCATCGTGTCTTATTCTTCCCCATTGCAGTTCATCCATGGAACGAATTCCAAGCTATAAGAAAGAGGGTTTTGAAAGTGCTGACTTCCCCAAGTGGGGATATTTTCAGGAAAGAGGCTGGAAGCTTGAACCCGAGCACCAGGATATGAGAAGATGAGGTGGCTTTTCATGTTTTTTCCCTGTCCAATGGGGTAGCATCCTGCGGCTGTCCCATGCATGTGTTCGCTGTAGGAAGGGTCGTCTGCATTTGGAGATTTCGGGTCCATGGAATCAGGGCAAGGCAGTGTTATTCTAGAAGGGCTGCATTTGCTGACTCATGCTCACAAAGACTCTCAGACCCACGAGTGTCCTCCGTGAGGTCCCATGCTTCTGTGTGTTAATATATGCTCAAAACAACTTCAATCACAGCCCCTGAACGAAGTCTCGAAGAATTTATCTCTCACTCACTGCCTTTATTTTGCAGTTTGTTTTTCTCACGGGGTGTAGCTGATTGTCAGTGCTGTGTTGCTTGCTGCTGTGCATCCACTTGATTCTCTTCCAGAGAGACATCGATAAACTGTTTTTCAAATTCTGACCAGTTGTAAATAATATTTTCTGGTGTGTAAAGTGGGCTGAGTTCAGTCCTTTGCGGTTTAGAGTAAGGTGTGTTCATTCCCTCTTTGGTCTATATAGAATAGTATCTGGGCTCATTGAAAACACCTGGCTTTTACTCACCTCAAGGGACATTTGCGCTCCTACAGGCATAAGTGTGTTTGCTAAATCTGTAATTCTTTCTGTCGTCTGCCATTTCGTTCATGGGATGCAATTTTATATTCCACCTGTACCTCATCTCTTTGATGAACCACTATTTTCTATGTGACTAAATTCGCTGAGAATGAGTGTAACTAAGAACACTCCGGTGGTGGCAAGGGACGATATTTCACTCATTTCCTGGCTCACTAATATATCATTGTAGATAAGAATCACATATTCTTCATCCACGTTTTCCGTCCAAGGAAATTTAGATCGTATCCTAGTCGAGGCTTTTGTAAAGAAAGCAGAAGTAAAGGTTGGGTTGCCTGTGTCCTGAGGTTCTTTGGTTTTCCTGAAAATATACGTCCTTGAGTGGAAGTGTCCTATGCGCTATAGCTTTGTTTCTTACATTATTTTCGAATACAGCATAGAGTTCGCCAGAGTGCTGATTTCAATTTGCCATCCCACATTCCACAAAATGTGGGTACGGTTTACCTCCACGCTACCCTGCATTTCTGGTCTTTACACTTTTCGTAGATGACCCTTTGTTTTGATTCGAAGTGATAGAACTATGTAGTGTTGATTTGCACAGAGCCCCTGCCTGGCTGCCCCAAAACGGTCTATGCCTTTATCCTGAATATATTCAGGATAAAGGCATACACCCCTTTTTCGACAAAGGCATGGTTGAAGAAGTACTGCCACATTCTAGCTCCTTACCAGGCGAGACCCATCTCCCTCTTGAAATCCCATTTCTGCAATTCTGCCTTGCTCTCAAGTTATTTTCCGTGGTTCAACCCAAGTCATTTTTCCACATTAGGTGTCTTTGCCCATCCTGCAGGGCCATGAATTATAGGCTCCCTGAGATGCCCTGCTCAACTTCCCACTTTCGGAACTGGTCACAAAGCAGCAGGAAATTGTCAAGCCCTATTCTCCTTCTGAGACCAAGCTTAGACATGGGTCAATTCTAGATCAGCATTGGAAATTAGAGCGCCAAGTGCTTGTCCAAATATATAGGCATCGTGTCTTATTCTTCCCCATTGCAGTTCATCCATGGAACGAATTCCAAGCTATAAGAAAGAGGGTTTTGAAAGTGCTGACTTCCCCAAGTGGGGATATTTTCAGGAAAGCGGTTGGAAGCTTGAACCCGAGCACCAGGATATGAGAAGATGAGGTGGCTTTTCATGTTTTTTCCCTGTCCAATGGGGTAGCATCCTGCGGCTGTCCCATGCATGTGTTCGCTGTAGGAAGGGTCGTCTGCATTTGGAGATTTCGGGTCCATGGAATCAGGGCAAGGCAGTGTTATTCTAGAAGGGCTGCATTTGCTGACTCATGCTCACGAAGACTCTCAGACCCACGAGTGTCCTCCCTGAGGTCCCATCCTTCTGTGTGTTAATATATGCTCAAAACAACTTCAATCACAGCCCCTGAACGAAGTCTCGAAGAATTTCTCTCTCACTCACTGCCTTTATTTTGCAGTTTGTTTTTCTCACGGGGTGTAGCTGATTGTCAGTGCTGTGTTGCTTGCTGCTGTGCATCCACTTGATTCTCTTCCAGAGAGACATCGATAAACTGTTTTTCAAATTCTGACCAGTTGTAAATAATCTTTTCTGGTGTGCAAAGTGGGCTGAGTTCAGTCCTTTGAGTTTTAGAGTAAGTTGTGTTCATTCCCTCTTTGGTCTATATAGAATAGTATCTGTGCTCATTGAAAACACCTGGCTTTTACTCACCTCAAGGGACCCTTGCGCTCCTACAGGCATAAGTGTGTTTGCTAAATCTGTAATTCTTTCTGTCGTCTGCCATTTCGTTCATGGGATGCAATTTTATATTACACCTGTACCTCAACTCTTTGATAAACCACTATTTTCTATGTGACTAAATTCGCTGAGAATGTGTGTAACTAAGAACACTCCGGTCGTGGCAAGGGACGTTATTTCACTCATTTCCTGGCTCACTAATATATCATTGTAGATAAGAATCACATATTCTTCATCCACGTTTTCCGTCCAAGGAAATTTAGATTGTATCCCAGTCGAGGCTTTTGTAAAGAAAGCAGAAGTCCACGCTGGGTTGCCTGTTTCCTGAGGATCTTTGGTTTTCCTGAAAATATACCTCCTTGAGTGGAAGTGTCCTATGCGCTATAGCTTTGTTTCTTACATTATTTTCGAATACAGCATAGAGTTCGCCAGAGTGCTGATTTCAATTTGCCATCCCACATTCCACAAAATGTGGGTATGGTTTACCTCCACGCTACCCTGCATTTCTGGTCTTTACACTTTTCGTAGATGACCCTTTGTTTTGATTCGAAGTGATAGAACTATGTAGTGTTGATTTGCACCGAGCCCCTGCCTGGTTGCCCCAAAACGGTCTATGCCTTTATCCTGAATATATTCAGGATAAACGCATACACCCCTTTTTCGACACAGGCATGGTTGAAGAAGTACTGCCACATTCTAGCTCCTTACCAGGCGAGACCCATCTCCCTCTTGAAATCCCATTTCTGCAATTCTGCCTTGCTCTCAAGTTATTTTCCGTGGTTCAACCCAAGTCATTTTTCCACATTAGGTGTCTTTGCCCATCCTGCAGGGCCATGAATTATAGGCTCCCTGAGATGCCCTGCTCAACTTCCCATTTTCGGAACTGGTCACAAAGCAGCAGGAAATTTTCAATCCCTATTCTCCTTCTGAGAGCAAGCTTAGACATGGGTCAATTCTAGATCAGCATTGGAAATTAGAGCACCATGTGCCTGTCCAATTATATAGGCATCATGTCTTATTCTGCCCCATTGCAGTTCATCCATGGAACGAACTCCAAACTATAAGACAGAGGGTTTTGAAAGTGCTGACTTCCACAAGTGGGGATATTTTCAGGAAACAGGCTGGAAGCTTGAACCCGAGCACCAGGATATGAGAAGATGAGGTGGCTTTTCATGTTTTTTCCCTGTCCAATGGTGTAGCATCCTGCGGCTGTCCCATGCATGTGTTCGCTCTAGGAAGGGTCGTCTGCATTTGGAGATTTCGGGTCCATGGAATCAGGGCAAGGCAGTGTTATTCTAGAAGGGTTGCATTTGCTGACTCATGCTCACGAAGACTCTCAGAGCCACGAGTGTCCTCCTTGAGGTCCCATCCTTCTGTGTGTTAATATATGCTCAAAACAACTTCAATCACAGCCCCTGAATGAAGGCTCGAAGAATTTCTCTCTCACTCACTGCCTTTATTTTGCAGTTTGTTTTTCTCACGGGGTGTAGCTGATTGTCAGTGCTGTGCTGCTTGCTGCTGTGCATCCTCTTGATTCTCTTTCAGAGAGACATCGATAAACTGTTTTTCAATTTCTGACCAGTTGTAAATAATCTTTTCTGGTGTGCAAAGTGGGCTGAGTTCAGTCCTTTGAGTTTTAGAGTAAGTTGTATTCATTCTCTCTTTGGTCTATATAGAATAGTATCTGTGTTCATTGAAAACACCTGGTTTTACTCACCTCAAGGGACCTTTGCGCTCCTACAGGCATAAGTGTGTTTGCTAAATCTGTAATTCTTTCTGTCGTCTGCCATTTCGTTCATGGGATGCAATTTTATATTCCACCTGTAACTCATCTCTTTGATAAACCACTATTTTCTATGTGACTAAATTCGCTGAGAATGAGTGTAACTAACAACATTCCGGTCGTGGCAAGGGACGTTATTTCACTCATTTCCTGGCTCACTAATATATCATTGTAGATAAGAATCACATATTCTTCATCCACGTTTTCCGTCCAAGGAAATTTAGATTTTATCCTAGTCGAGGCTTTTGTAAAGAGAGCAGAAGTAAACGTTGGGTTGCCTGTGTCCTGAGGATCTTTGGTTTTCCTGAAAATATACGTCCTTGAGTGGAAGTGTCCTATGCGCTATAGCTTTGTTTCTTACATTATTTTCGAATACAGCATAGAGTTCGCCAGAGTGCTGATTTCAATTTGCCATCCCACATTCCACAAAATGTAGGTACCGTTTACCTCCATGTTACCCTGCATTTCTGGTCTTTACACGTTTCGTAGATGACCCTTTGTTTTGATTCGAAGTGATAGAACTATGTAGTGTTGATTTGCACCAAGCCCCTGCCTGGTTGCCCCAAAACGGTCTATGCCTTTATCCTGAATATATTCAGGATAAAGGCATACACCCCTTATTCGACAAAGGCATGGTTGAAGAAGTACTGCCGCATTCTAGCTCCTTACCAGGCGAGACCCATCTCCCTCTTGAAATCCCATTTCTGCAATTCTGCCTTGCTCTCAAGTTATGTTCCGTGGTTCAACCCGTCATTTTTCCACATTAGGTGTCTTTGCCCTTCCTGCAGGGCCATGAATTATAGGCTCCCTGCGATGCTCTGCTCAACTTCCCACTCTTGGAACTGGTCACAAAGCAGCAGGAAATTCTCAAGCCCCATTTTCCTTCGGAGAGCAAGCTTAGACATGGGTCAATTCTAGATCAGCATTGGAAATTAGAGCGCCAAGTGCTTGTCCAAATATATAGGCATCGTGTCTTATTCTTCCCCATTGCAGTTCATCCATGGAACGAATTCCAAGCTATAAGAAAGAGGGTTTTGAAAGTGCTGACTTCCCCAAGTGGGGATATTTTCAGGAAACAGGCTGGAAGCTTGAACCCGAGCACCAGGATATGAGAAGATGAGGTGGCTTTTCATGTTTTTTCCCTGTCCAATGGGGTAGCATCCTGCGGCTGTCCCATGCAAGTGTTCGCTGTAGGAAGGGTCGTCTGCATTTGGTGATTTCGGGTCCATGGAATCAGGGCAAGGCAGTGTTATTCTAGAAGGGCTGCATTTGCTGACTCATGCTCACGAAGACTCTCAGAGCCACGAGTGTCCTCCCTGAGGTCCCATCCTTCTGTGTGTTAATATATACTCAAAACAACTTCAATCACAGCCCCTGAACGAAGTCTCGAAGAATTTCTCTCTCACTAACTGCCTTTATTTTGCAGTTTGTTTTTCTCACGGGGTGTAGCTGATTGTCAGTGCAGTGTTGCTTGCTGCTGTGAATCCACTTGATTCTCTTCCAGAGAGACATCGATAAACTGTTTTTCAAATTCTGACCAGTTGTTAATAATCTTTTCTGGTGTGTAAAGTGGGCTGAGTTCAGTCCTCTGCGGTTTAGAGTAAGTTGTGTTCATTCCCTCTTTGGTCTATATAGAATAGTATCTGTGCTCATTGAAAACACCTGGCTTTTACTCACCTCAAGGGACCTTTGCGCTCCTACAGGCATAAGTGTGTTTGCTAAATGTGTAATTCTTTCTTTCGTTTGCCATTTCGCTCATGGAACGCACTTTTATATTCCAATTGTACCTCATATCTTTCAGAAACCACTTTTTTCTATGTCAATAAATTCACTGAGAATGATTGTAACTAAGAACACTCGGGTGGTGGCAAGTGAAGTTATTTCATTGATTTCCTGGCTCAGTAATATATCATTGTAGATAAGAATCACATGTTCTTCATCCATGTTTTCCGTCCAAGGAAATTTAGATTGTATCCTGGTCGAGGGTTTTATAAAGAGAGCAACAGAAAAAGTTGGGTTGCGTCTGTCCTGAGGATTTTTGGTTTTGCTGAAAATATACGTCCTTGAGTGGAAGTGTCCAATGTGCTGTAGCTTTGTTTCTTACATTATTTTCAAATACACCATAGAGTTGCCAGAGTGCCGATTGAATCTTGCCATCCCACAATCCACAAAATGTGGGTACGATTTACCTCCATGCTACCCTGCATTTCTGGTCTTTACACTTTTGGTAGATGACCCTTTGTTTTGATGGGAAGTGATAGAACTATGTAGTGTTGATTTGCACCGAGCCCCTGCCTGGTTGCCCAAAAACGGTGTATGCCTTTATCCTGAATAGATTCACGATAAAGGCATACACCCCTTTTTCGACAAAGGCATGATTGAAGAAGTACTGCCGCATTCTAGCTCCTTACCAGGCGAGACCCATCTCCCTCTTGAAATTCCATTTCTGCAATTCTGCCTTGCTCTCAAGTTATTTTCCGTGGTTCAACCCAAGTCATTTTTCCACATTAGGTGTCTTTGCCCATCCTGCAGGGCCATGAATTATAGGCTCCCTGAGATGCCCTGCTCAAATTCCCACTTTCGGAACTGGTCACAAATCAGCAGGAAATTGTCAAGCCCTATTCTCCTTCTGAGACCAAGCTTAGACTTGGGTCAATTCTAGATCAGCATTGGAAATTAGAGCGCCAAGTGCCAATCCAAACATATAGGCATCGTGTCTTATTCTTCCCCATTGCAGTTCATCCATGGAACCAATTCCAAGCTATAAGAAAGAGGGTTTTGAAAGTGCTGACTTCCCCAAGTGGGGATATTTTCAGGAAAGCGGTTGGAAGCTTGAACCCGAGCACCAGGATATGAGAAGATGAGGTGGCTTTTCATGTTTTTTCCCTGTCCAATGGGTTAGCATCCTGCGGCTGTCCCATGCATGTGTTCGCTGTAGGAAGGGTCATCTGCATTTGGTGATTTCAGGTCCATGGAATCAGGGCAAGGCAGTGTTATTCTAGAAGGGCTGCATTTGCTGACTCATGCTCACGAAGACTCTCAGACCCACGAGTGTCCTCCCTGAGTTCCCAGCCTTCTGTGTGTTAATATATGCTCAAAACATCTTCAATCACAGCCCCTGAACGCAGTCTCGCAGAATTTATTTCTCACTCACTGCCTTTATTTTGCAGTTTGTTTTTCTCACGGGGTATAGCTGATTGTCAGTGCTGTGTTGCTTGCTGCTGTGCTTCCACTTGATTCTCTTCCAGAGAGACATCGATAAACTGTTTTTCAAATTCTGACCAGTTGTAAATAATCTTTTCTGGTGTTCAAAGTGGGCTGAGTTCAGTCCTTTGAGTTTTAGAGTAAGTTGTGTTCATTCCCTCTTTGGTCTATATAGAATAGTATCTGTGCTCATTGAAAACACCTGGCTTTTACTCACCTCAAGGGACCTTTGTGCTCCTACAGGCATAAGTGTGTTTGCTAAATCTGTAATTCTTTCTGTCGTCTGCCATTTCGTTCATGGGATGCAATTTTATATTCCACCTGTACCTCATCTCTTTGATAAACCACTATTTTCTATGTGACTAAATTCGCTGAGAATGAGTGTAACTAAGAACACTCCGGTGGTGGCAAGGGACGATATTTCACTCATTTCCTGGCTCACTAATATATCATTGCAGATAAGAATCACATATTCTTCATCCACGTTTTCCGTCCAAGGAAATTTAGATCGTATCCTAGTCGAGGCTTTTGTAAAGAAAGCAGAAGTAAACGTTGGGTTGCCTGTGTCCTGAGGATCTTTGGTTTTCCTGAAAATATACGTCCTTGAGTGGAAGTGTCCTATGCGCTATAGCTTTGTTTCTTACATTATTTTCGAATACAGCATAGAGTTCGCCAGAGTGCTGATTTCAATTTGCCATCCCACATTCCACAAAATGTGGGTACGGTTTACCTCCACGCTACCCTGCATTTCTGGTCTTTACACTTTTCGTAGATGACCCTTTGTTTTGATTCGAAGTGATAGAACTATGTAGTGTTGATTTGCACCGAGCCCCTGCCTGGTTGCCCCAAAAGGGTCTATGCCTTTATCCTGAATATATTCAGGATAAAGGCATACACCCCTTTTTCGACAAAGGCATGGTTGAAGAAGTACTGCCACATTCTAGCTCCTTACCAGGCGAGACCCATCTCCCTCTTGAAATCCCATTTCTGCAATTCTGCCTTGCTCTCAAGTTATTTTCCGTGGTTCAACCCAAGTCATTTTTCCACATTAGGTGTCTTTGCCCATCCTGCAGGGCCATGAATTATAGGCTCCCTGAGATGCCCTGCTCAACTTCCCACTTTCGGAACTGGTCACAAAGCAGCAGGAAATTGTCAAGCCCTATTCTCCTTCTGAGAGCAAGCTTAGATTTGGGTCAATTCTAGATCAGCATTGGAAATTAGAGCACCATGTGCCTGTCCAATTATATAGGCATCGTGTCTTATTCTGCCCCATTGCAGTTCATCCATGGAACGAACTCCAAGCTATAAGACAGAGGGTTTTGAAAGTGCTGACTTCCACAAGTGGGGATATTTTCAGGAAGGCGGCTGGAAGCTTGAACCCGAGCACCAGGATATGAGAAAATGAGGTGTCTTTTCATGTTTTTTCCCTGTCCAATGGTGTAGCATCCTGCGGCTGTCCCATGCATGTGTTCGCTCTAGGAAGGGTCGTCTGCATTTGGAGATTTCGGGTCCATGGAATCAGGGCAAGGCAGTGTTATTCTAGAAGGGCTGCATTTGCTGACTCATGCTCACGAAGACTCTCAGACCCACGAGTGTCCTCCCTGAGGTCCCATCCTTCTGTGTGTTAATATATGCTCAAAACAACTTCAATCACAGCCCCTGAACGAAGTCTCGAAGAATTTATCTCTCACTCACTGCCTTTATTTTGCAGTTTGTTTTTCTCACGGGGTGTAGCTGATTGTCAGTGCTGTGCTGCTTGCTGCTGTGCATCCTCTTGATTCTCTTCCAGAGAGACATCGATAAAGTGTTTTTCAAATTCTGACCAGTTGTAAATAATCTTTTCTGGTGTGCAAAGTGGGCTGAGTTCAGTCTTTTGAGTTTTAGAGTAAGTTGTGTTCATTCCCTCTTTGGTCTATATAGAATAGTATCTGTGCTCATTGAAAACACCTGGCTTTTACTCACCTCAAGGGCCCTTTGCGCTCTTACAGGCATAAGGGTGTTTGCTAAATGTGTAATTCTTTCTCCCGTTTGCCATTGAGTTCATGGGACGCAATTTTATATTCCACCTGTACCTCATCTCTTTGATAAACCACTATTTTCTATGTGACTAAATTCGCTGAGAATGAGTGTAACTAAGAACACTCCGGTGGTGGCAAGGGACGATATTTCACTCATTTCCTGGCTCACTAATATATCATTGTAGATAAGAATCACATATTCTTCCTCCACGTTTTCCGTCCAAGGAAATTTAGATCGTATCCTAGTCGAGGCTTTTTTAAAGAAAGCAGAAGTAAACGTTGGGTTGCCTGTGTCCTGAGGATCTTTGGTTTTCCTGAAAATATACGTCCTTGAGTGGAAGTGTCCTATGCGCTATAGCTTTGTTTCTTACATTATTTTCGAATACAGCATAGAGTTCGCCAGAGTGCTGATTTCAATTTGCCATCCCACATTCCACAAAATGTGGGTACGGTTTACCTCCACGCTACCCTGCATTTCTGGTCTTTACACTTTTCGTAGATGACCCTTTGTTTTGATTCGAAGTGATAGAACTATGTAGTGTTGATTTGCACCGAGCCCCTGCCTGGTTGCCCAAAAACGGTCTATGCCTTTATCTTGAATATATTCAGGATAAAGGCATACAACCCTTTTTCGACACAGGCATGGTTGAAGAAGTACTGCCGCATTCTAGCTCCTTACCAGGCGAGACCCACCTCCCTCTTGAAATCCCATTTCTGCAATTCTGCCTTGCTCTCAAGTTATTTTCCGTGGTTCAACCCAAGTCATTTTTCCACATTAGGTGTCTTTGCCCATCCTGCAGGGCCATGAATTATAGGCTCCCTGAGATGCCCTGCTCAACTTCCCACTTTCGGAACTGGTCACAAAGCAGCAGGAAATTGTCAAGCCCTATTCTCCTTCTGAGAACAAGCTTAGACATGGGTCAATTCTAGATCAGCATTGGAAATTAGAGCGCCAAGTGCTTGTCCAAATATATAGGCATCGTGTCTTATTCTTCCCCATTGCAGTTCATCCATGGAACGAATTCCAAGCTATAAGAAAGAGGGTTTTGAAAGTGCTGACTTCCCCAAGTGGGGATATTTTCAGGAAAGAGGCTGGAAGCTTGAACCCGAGCACCAGGATATGAGAAGATGAGGTGGCTTTTCTTGTTTTTTCCCTGTCCAATGGGTTAGCATCCTGCGGCTGTCCCATGCATGTGTTCGCTGTAGGAAGGCTCGTCTGCATTTGGTGATTTCGGGGCCATGGAATCAGGGCAAGGCAGTGTTATTCTAGAAGGGCTGCATTTGCTGACTCATGCTCACGAAGACTCTCAGAGCCACGAGTGTCCTCCCTGAGGTCCCAGCCTTCTGTGTGTTAATATATGCTCAAAACAACTTCAATCACAGCCCCTGAACGAAGGCTCGAAGAATTTATCTCTCACTCACTGCCTTTATTTTGCAGTTTGTTTTTCTCACGGGGTGTATCTGATTGTCAGTGCTGTTTTGCTTGCTGGTGTGCATCCACTTGATTCTCTTCCAGAGAGACATCGATAAACTGTTTTTCAAATTCTGACCAGTTGTAAATAATCTTTTCTGGTGTGCAAAGTGGGCTGAGTTCAGTCCTTTGAGTTTTAGAGTAAGTTGTGTTCATTCCCTCTTTGGTGTATATAGAATAGTATCTGTGCTCATTGAAAACACCTGGCTTTTACTCACCTCAAGGGACCTTTGCGCTCCTACAGGCATAAGTGTGTTTGCTAAATCTGTAATTCTTTCTGTCGTCTGCCATTTCGTTCATGGGATGCAATTTTATATTCCACCTGTACCTCATCTCTTTGATAAACCACTATTTTCTATGTGACTAAATTCGCTGAGAATGAGTGTAACTAAGAACACTCCGGTGGTGGCAAGGGACGATATTTCACTCATTTCCTGGCTCACTAATATATCATTGTAGATAAGAATCACATATTCTTCATCCACGTTTTCCGTCCAAGGAAATTTAGATCGTATCCTAGTCGAGGCTTTTGTAAAGAAAGCAGAAGTAAACGTTGGGTTGCCTGTGTCCTGAGGATCTTTGGTTTTCCTGAAAATATACGTCCTTGAGTGGAAGTGTCCTATGCGCTATAGCTTTGTTTCTTACATTATTTTCGAATACAGCATAGAGTTCGCCAGAGTGCTGATTTCAATTTGCCATCCCACATTCCACAAAATGTGGGTACGGTTTACCTCCACGCTACCCTGCATTTCTGGTCTTTACACTTTTCGTAGATGACCCTTTGTTTTGATTCGAAGTGATAGAACTATGTAGTGTTGATTTGCACCGAGCCCCTGCCTGGTTGACCCAAAACGGTCTATGCCTTTATCTTGAATATATTCAGGATAAAGGCATACAACCCTTTTTCGACACAGGCATGGTTGAAGAAGTACTGCCGCATTCTAGCTCCTTACCAGGCGAGACCCACCTCCCTCTTGAAATCCCATTTCTGCAATTCTGCCTTGCTCTCAAGTTATTTTCCGTGGTTCAACCCAAGTCATTTTTCCACATTAGGTGTCTTTGCCCATCCTGCAGGGCCATGAATTATAGGCTCCCTGAGATGCCCTGCTCAACTTCCCACTTTCGGAACTGGTCACAAAGCAGCAGGAAATTTTCAAGCCCTATTCTCCTTCTGAGACCAAGCTTAGACATGGGTCAATTCTAGATCAGCATTGGAAATTAGAGCGCCAAGTGCTTGTCCAAATATATAGGCATCGTGTCTTATTCTTCCCCATTGCAGTTCATCCATGGAACGGATTCCAAGCTATAAGAAAGAGGGTTTTGAAAGTGCTGACTTCCCCAAGTGGGGATATTTTCAGGAAAGAGGCTGGAAGCTTGAACCCGAGCACCAGGATATGAGAAGATGAGGTGGCTTTTCATGTTTTTTCCCTGTCCAATGGGTTAGCATCCTGCGGCTGTCCCATGCATGTGTTCGCTGTAGGAAGGGTCGTCTGCATTTGGTGATTTCGGGGCCATGGAATCAGGGCAAGGCAGTGTTATTCTAGAAGGGCTGCATTTGCTGACTCATGCTCACGAAGACTCTCAGAGCCACGAGTGTCCTCCCTGAGGTCCCAGCCTTCTGTGTGTTAATATATGCTCAAAACAACTTCAATCACAGCCGCTGAACGAAGGCTCGAAGAATTTATCTCTCACTCACTGCCTTTATTTTGCAGTTTGTTTTTCTCACGGGGTGTAGCTGATTGTCAGTGCTGTTGCTTGCTGCTGTGCATCCACTTGATTCTCTTCCAGAGAGACATCGATAAACTGTTTTTCAAATTCTCACCAGTTGTAAATAATCTTTTCTGGTGTGTAAAGTGGGCTGAGTTCAGTCCTTTGCGGTTTAGAGTAAGGTGTGTTCATTCCCTCTTTGGTCTATATAGAATAGTATCTGTGCTCATTGAAAACACCTGGCTTTTACTCACCTCAAGGGACCTTTGCGCTCCTACAGGCATAAGTGTGTTTGCTAAATCTGTAATTCTTTCTGTTGTCTGCCATTTCGTTCATGGGATGCAATTTTATATTCCACCTGTACCTCATCTCTTTGATAAACCACTATTTTCTATGTGACAAAATTCGCTGAGAATGTGTGTAATTAAGAACACTCCGGTGGTGGCAAGGGACGTTATTTCACTCATTTCCTGGCTCACTAATATATCATTGTAGATAAGAATCACATATTCTTCATCCACGTTTTCCGTCCAAGGAAATTTAGATTGTATACTAGTCGAGGCTTTTGTAAAGAAAGCAGAAGTCAACGCTGGGTTGCCTTTGTCCTGAGGATCTTTGGTTTTCCTGAAAATATACGTCCTTGAGTGGAAGTGTCCTATGCGCTATAGCTTTGTTTCTTACATTATTTTCGTATACGGCATAGAGTTCGCCAGAGTGCTGATTTCAATTTGCCATCCCACATTCCACAAAATGTGGGTACGGTTTACCTCCACGCTACCCTGCATTTCTGGTCTTTACACTTTTCGTAGATGACCCTTTGTTTTGATTCGAAGTGATAGAACTATGTAGTGCTGATTTGCACCGAGCCCCTGCCTGGTTGCCCCAAATCGGTCTATGCCTTTATCCTGAATATATTCAGGATAAACGCATACACCCTTTTTTCGACAAAGGCATGGTTGAAGAAGTACTGCCGCATTCTAGCTCCTTACCAGGCGAGACCCATCTCCCTCTTGAAATCCCATTTCTGCAATTCTGCCTTGCTCTCAAGTTATTTTCCGTGGTTCAACCCAAGTCATTTTTCCACATTAGGTGTCTTTGCCCATCCTGCAGGGCCATGAATTATAGGTTCCCTGAGATTCCCTGCTCAACTTCCCATTTTCGGAACTGGTCACAAAGCAGCAGGAAATTTTCAATCCCTATTCTCCTTCTGAGAGCAAGCTTAGATTTGGGTCAATTCTAGATCAGCATTGGAAATTAGAGCACCATGTGCCTGTCCAATTATATAGGCATCATGTCTTATTCTGCCCCATTGCAGTTCATCCATGGAACGAATTCCAAACTATAAGACAGAGGGTTTTGAAAGTGCTGACTTCCACAAGTGGGGATATTTTCAGGAACGCGGCTGGAAGCTTGAACCCGAGCACCAGGATATGAGAAGATGAGGTGGCTTTTCATGTTTTTTCCCTGTCCAATGGTGTAGCATCCTGCGGCTGTCCCATGCATGTGTTCGATCTAGGAAGGGTCGTCTGCATTTGGAGATTTCGGGTCCATGGAATCAGGGCAAGGCAGTGTTATTCTAGAAGGGCTGCATTTGCTGACTCATGCTCACGAAGACTCTCAGACCCACGAGTGTCCTCCCTGAGGTCCCATCCTTCTGTGTGTTAATATATGCTCAAAACAACTTCAATCACAGCCCCTGAACGAAGGCTCGAAGAATTTATCTCTCACTCACTGCCTTTATTTTGCAGTTTGTTTTTCTCACGGGGTGTAGCTGATTGTCAGTGCTGTTCTGCTTGCTGCTGTGCATCCTCTTGATTCTCTTCCAGAGAGACATCGATAAAGTGTTTTTCAAATTCTGACCAGTTGTAAATAATCTTTTCTGGTGTGCAAAGTGGGCTGAGTTCAGTCTTTTGAGTTTTAGAGTAAGTTGTGTTCATTCCCTCTTTGGTCTATATAGAATAGTATCTGTGCTCATTGAAAACACCTGGCTTTTACTCACCTCAAGGGCCCTTTGCGCTCCTACAGGCATAAGGGTGTTTGCTAAATGTGTAATTCTTTCTCCCGTTTGCCATTGAGTTCATGGGATGCAATTTTATATTCCACCTGTACCTCATATCTTTGATAAACCACTTTTTTCTATTTGACTAAATTCACTGAGAATGATTGTAACTAAGAACAATCCGGTGGCGGCAAGGGACGTTATTTCATTGATTTCCTGGCTCAGTAATATATCATTGTGGATAAGAATCACATATTCTTCATCCATGTTTTCCGTCCAAGGAAATTTAGATTGTATCCTGGTCGAGGCTTTTGTAAAGAGAGCAGCAGTAAACGTTGAGTTGCCTGTGTCCTGGGGATCTTTGGTTTTCCTGAAAATATACGTCCTTGAGTGGAAGTGTCTTTTGTGCTGTAGCTTTGATTCTTACATTATTTTCGAATACACCGTCGACTTTGCCAGAGTGCCGATTGCAATTTGCCATCCCACAATCCACAAAATGTGGGTACGATTTACCTACATGCTACCCTGCATTTCTGGTCTTTACACTTTTCGTAGATGACCCTTTGTTTTGATGGGAAGCGATAGCACTATGTAGTGTTGATTTGCACCGAGCCCCTGCCTGGTTGCCCAAAAATGGTGTATGGCTTTATCCTGAATATATTCAGGATAAAGGCATACACCCTTCTTGGACCAAGGCATGGTTGAAGAAATACTGCCACATTCTAGGTTCTTACCAGGCGAGACTCATCTCCCTCTTGAAATCCCATTTTTGCAATTCTGCCTTGCCTCTCAAGTTCTTTTCTCTGCTTCAACCCGAGTCATTTTTCGACATAAGGTGTCTTTGACCATCCTGCTGGGCCATGAATTATAGGCTTCCTGCGATTCCCTGCTCAACTTCCCACTTTCAGAACTGGTCACAAAGCAGCAGGAAATTTCCAAGCCCTACTCTCCGTCTGAGAGCAAGCTTAGACTTGGGTTAGTTCTTGTTCAGCTTTGGAAGTTAGAGCGCAATGTGCCTGTCCAAATATATAGGCATCGTGTCTTATTCTTGCCCGTTGCAGTACATCCATGGAACCAATTCCAAGCTATAAGAAAGAGGGTTTTGAAAGTGCTGACTTCCCCAAGTGGGGATATTTTCAGGAAAGCGGCTGGAAGCTTGAACCCGAGCACCAGGATATGAGAAGGTGAGGTGGCTTTTCATGTTTTTTCCCGTTCCAATGGGGTAGCATCCTGTGGCTGTCCCACGCATGTGTTCGCTGTAGGAAGGGTCGTCTGCATTTGGAGATTTCGGGTCCATGGAATCAGGGCAAGGCTGTGTTATTCTAGAAGTGCTGCATTTGCTGACTCATGCTCATGAAGACTCTCAGACCCACGAGTGTCCTCCCTTAGGTCCCATCCTTCTGTGTGTTAATATATGCTCATAACAACTTCAATCACAGCCCCTGAAAGAAGTCTCTAAGAATTTATCTCTCACTCACTGCCTTTATTTTGCAGTTTATCTTTCTCACGGGGTATAGCTGATTTTGAGTGCTGTGTTGCTTTCTGCTCTGCATCCACTTGATTCTCTTCCAGAGTGACATCCATAAATTGTTTTTCCATTTCTGACCAGTTGTAAATAATCTTTTCTTTTGTGTAAAGTGGGCTGAGTTCAGTCCTTTGAGGTTTAGAGTAAGGTGTGTTGATTCCCTCTTGGTTCTATATGGAATGGTATCTGTGCTCATTGAAAACACCTGGTTTTTCCTCACCTCAAGTGACCTTTGCGCTCCTACAGGCAAAAGGGTGTTTGTTAAATGTGTAATTCTTTCTCCCGTTTGCCATTGAGTTTATGGGAGGCAATTTTATATTCCACTTGTTCCTCATATCGTTGATAAACCACTTTTTTCTATGTGACTAAATTCACTGAGAATGATTGTAACTACGAACACTCCGGTGGCGGCAAGGGACATTATTTCATTGATTTCCTGGCTCAGTAATATATCATTGTAGATAAGAATCACATATTCTTCATCCATGTTTTCCTTCCAAGGAAATTTAGATTGTATCCTGGTCGAAGCTTTTGTAAAGAGAGCAGCAGTAAACGTTGGGTTGCCTGTGTCCTGAGGAGCTTTGTTTTTCCTGAAAATATACCTCCTTGAGTGGAAGTGTCCTTTGTGCTGTAGCTTCGATTCTTACATTATTTTTGAATACACCATAGACTTCACCAGAGTGCCAATTGCAATTTGCCATCCCACAATCCACAAAATGTGGGTACGATTTATCTCCACGCTACCCTGCATTTCTGGTCTTTACAGTTTTCTTAGATGACCCTTTGTTTTGATGGGATGTGATAGCACTATGTAGTGTTGATTTGCACCAAGCCCCTGCCTGGTTGCCCAAAAACGGTGTATGCCTTTATCCTGAATATATTCAGGATAAAGGCATACACCCTTTTTCGATCAAAGCATGGTTGAAGAAGTACTGCCACATTCTAGGTTCTTACCAGGCGAGACCCATCTCCCTCTTGAAATCCCATTTCTGCAATTCTGCCTTGCTCTCAAGTTCTTTTCTCTGCTTCAACCCGAGTCATTTTTCCACATTAGGTGTCTTTGACCATCCTGCAGGTCCATGAATTATAGGCCCCCTGAGATCCCCTGCTCAACTTCCCACATTCGGAACTGGTCACAAAGCAGCAGGAAATTTTCAATCCCTATTCTCCTTCTGAGAGCAAGCTTAGACTTGGGTCAATTCTTGTTCAGCTTTGGAAATAAGGGCGCCATGTGCCTGTCCAAATATATAGGCTTCGTGTCTTATTCTTGCCCGTTGCAGTTCATCCATGGAACCAATTCCAAGCTATAAGAAAGAGGGTTTTGAAAGTCCTGACTTCCCCAACTGGGGATATTTTCAGGAAAGCGGCTGGAAGCTTGAACCCGAGCACCAGGATATGAGAAGATGAGGTGGCTTTTCATGTTTTTTCCCTGTCCAATGGGGTAGCATCCTGCGGCTGTCCCATGCATGTGTTCGCTGTACGAAGGGTCGTCTGCATTTGGTGATTTCGGGTCCATGGAATCAGGGCAAGGCAGTGTTATTCTAGAAGGGCTGCACTTGCTGACTCATGCTCACGAAGACTCTCAGACCCACGAGTGTCCTCCCTGAGGTCCCATGCTTCTGTGTGTTAATATATGCTCAAAACAACTTCAATCACAGCCCCTGAACGAAGTCTCGAAGAATTTCTCTCTCACTCACTGCCTTTATTTTGCAGTTTGTTTTTCTCACGGGGTGTAGCTGATTGTCAGTGCTGTTGCTTGCTGCTGTGCATCCACTTGATTCTCTTCCAGAGGGACATCGATAAACTGTTTTTCAAATTCTGACCAGTTGTAAATAATCTTTTCTGGTGTGCAAAGTGGGCTGAGTTCAGTCCTTTGAGTTTTAGAGTAAGTTGTGTTCATTCCCTCTTTGGTCTATATAGAATAGTTATCTGTGCTCATTGAAAACACCTGGCTTTTACTCACCTCAAGGGACCCTTGCGCTCCTACAGGCATAAGTGTGTTTGCTAAATCTGTAATTCTTTCTGTCGTCTGCCATTTCGTTCATGGGATGCAATTTTATATTCCACCTGTACCTCATCTCTTTGATGAACCACTATTTTCTATGTGACTAAATTCGCTGAGAATGAGTGTAACTAAGAACACTCCGGTGGTGGCAAGGGACGATATTTCACTCATTTCCTGGCTCACTAATATATCATTGTAGATAAGAATCACATATTCTTCCTCCACGTTCTCCGTCCAAGGAAATTTAGATTGTATCCTAGTCGAGGCTTTTGTAAAGAGAGCAGAAGTCAACGTTGGGTTGCCTGTGTCCTGAGGATCTTTGGTTTTCCTGAAAATATACGTCCTTGAGTGGAAGTGTCCTATGCGCTATAGCTTTGTTTCTTACATTATTTTCGAATACAGCATAGAGTTCGCCAGAGTGCTGATTTCAATTTGCCATCCCACATTCCACAAAATGTGGGTACGTTTTACCTCCATGCTACCCTGCATTTCTGGTCTTTGCACTTTTCGTAGATGACCCTTTGTTTTGATTCGAAGTGATAGAACTATGTAGTAGTGTTTATTTGGACCGAGCCCCTGCCTGGTTGCCCCAAAAGGGTCTATGCCTTTATCCTGAATATATTCAGGATAAAGGCATACACCCCTTATTCGACAAAGGCATGGTTGAAGAAGTACTGACGCATTCTAGCTCCTTACCAGGCGAGACCCATCTCCCTCTTGAAATCCCATTTCTGCAATTCTGCCTTGCTCTCAAGTTATTTTCCGTGGTTCAACCCAAGTCATTTTTCCACATTAGGTGTCTTTGCCCATCCTGCAGGGCCATGAATTATAGGCTCCCTGAGATGCCCTGCTCAACTTCCCACTTTCGGAACTGGTCACAAAGCAGCAGGAAATTGTCAAGCCCCATTCTCCTTCTGAGACCAAGCTTAGACATGGGTCAATTCTAGATCAGCATTGGAAATTAGAGCGCCAAGTGCTTGTCCAAATATATAGGCATCGTGTCTTATTCTTCCCCATTGCAGTTCATCCATGGAACGAATTCCAAGCTATAAGAAAGAGGGTTTTGAAAGTGCTGACTTCCCCAAGTGGGGATATTTTCAGGAAAGCGGCTGGAAGCTTGAACCCGAGCACCAGGATATGAGAAGATGAGGTGGCTGTTCATGTTTTTTCCCTGTCCAATGGGGTAGCATCCTGCGGCTGTCCCATGCATGTGTTCGCTGTAGGAAGGGTCGTCTGCATTTGGTGATTTCGGGTCCATGGAATCAGGGCAAGGCAGTGTTATTCTAGAAGGGCTGCATTTGCTGACTCATGCTCACGAAGACTCTCAGAGCCACGAGTGTCCTCCCTGAGGTCCCAGCCTTCTGTGTGTTAATATATGCTCAAAACAACTTCAATCACAGCCCCTGAACGAAGTCTCGAAGAATTTATCTCTCACTCACTGCCTTTATTTTGCAGTTTGTTTTTCGCACGGGGTGTAGCTGATTGTCAGTGCTGTGTTGCTTGCTGCTGTGCATCCACTTGATTCTCTTCCAGAGGGACATCGATAAACTGTTTTTCAAATTCTGACCAGTTGTAAATAATCTTTTCTGGTGTGCAAAGTGGGCTGAGTTCATTCCTTTGAGTTTTAAAGTAAGTTGTGTTCATTCCCTCTTTGGTCTATATAGAATAGTATCTGTGCTCATTGAAAACACCTAGCTTTTACTCACCTCAAGGGACCTTTGCGCTCCTACAGGCATAAGTGTGTTTGCTAAATCTGTAATTCTTTCTGTCGTCTGCCATTTCGTTCATGGGATGCAATTTTATATTCCACCTGTACCTCATCTCTTTGATAAAGCACTATTTTCAATGTGACTAAATTCGCTGAGAATGAGTGTAACTACAAACACTCCGGTAGTGGCAAGGGACGATATTTCACTCATTTCCTGGCTCACTAATATATCATTGTAGATAAGAATCACATATTCTTCATCCACGTTTTCCGTCCAAGGAAATTTAGATCGTATCCTAGTCGAGGCTTTTGTAAAGAAAGCAGAAGTAAACGTTGGGTTGCCTGTGTCCTGAGGATCTTTGGTTTTCCTGAAAATATACGTCCTTGAGTGGAAGTGTCCTATGCGCTATAGCTTTGTTTCTTACATTATTTTCGAATACAGCATAGAGTTCGCCAGAGTGCTGATTTCAATTTGCCATCCCACATTCCACAAAATGTGGGTACGGTTTACCTCCACGCTACCCTGCATTTCTGGTCTTTCCACTTTTCGTAGATGACCCTTTGATTTGATTCGAAGTGATAGAACTATGTAGTGTTGATTTGCACCGAGCCCCTGCCTGGTTGACCCAAAACGGTCTATGCCTTTATCCTGAATATATTCAGGATAAAGGCATACAACCCTTTTTCGACACAGGCATGGTTGAAGAAGTACTGCCACATTATAGCTCCTTACCAGGCGAGACCCATCTCCCTCTTGAAATCCCATTTCTGCAATTCTGCCTTGCTCTCAAGTTATTTTCCGTGGTTCAACCCAAGTCATTTTTCCACATTAGGTGTCTTTGCCCATCCTGCAGGGCCATGAATTATAGGCTCCCTGAGATGCCCTGCTCAACTTCCCAATTTCGGAACTGGTCACAAAGCAGCAGGAAATTGTCAAGCCCCATTCTCCTTCTGAGACCAAGCTTAGACATGGGTCAATTCTAGATCAGCATTGGAAATTAGAGCGCCAAGTGCTTGTCCAAATATATAGGCATCGTGTCTTATTCTTCCCCATTGCAGTTTATCCATGGAACGAATTCCAAGCTATAAGAAAGAGGGTTTTGAAAGTGCTGACTTCCCCAAGTGGGGATATTTTCAGGAAAGCGGCTGGAAGCTTGAACCCGAGCACCAGGATATGAGAAGATGAGGTGGCTTTTCTTGTTTTTTCCCTGTCCAATGGGTTAGCATCCTGCGGCTGTCCCATGCATGTGTTCGCTGTAGGAAGGGTCGTCTGCATTTGGTGATTTCGGGGCCATGGAATCAGGGCAAGGCAGTGTTATTCTAGAAGGGCTGCATTTGCTGACTCATGCTCACCAAGACTCTCAGAGCCACGAGTGTCCTCCCTGAGGTCCCAGCCTTCTGTGTGTTAATATATGCTCAAAACAACTTCAATCACAGCCCCTGAACGAAGGCTCGAAAAATTTATCTCTCACTCACTGCCTTTATTTTGCAGTTTGTTTTTCTCACGGGGTGTAGCTGATTGTCAGTGCTGTGTTGCTTGCTGCTGTGCATCCACTTGATTCTCTTCCAGAGAGACATCGATAAACTGTTTTTCAAATTCTGACCAGTTGTAAATAATCTTTTCTGATGTGCAAAGTGGGCTGAGTTCAGTCCTTTGAGTTTTAGAGTAAGTTGTGTTCATTCCCTCTTTGGTCTATATAGAATAGTATCTGTGCTCATTGAAAACACCTGGCTTTTACTCACCTCAAGGGACCTTTGCGCTCCTACAGGCATAAGTGTGTTTGCTAAATCTGTAATTCTTTCTGTCGTCTGCCATTTCGTTCATGGGATGCAATTTTATATTCCACCTGTACCTCATCTCTTTGATAAACCACTATTTTCTATGTGACTAAATTCGCTGAGAATGAGTGTAACTAAGAACACTCCGGTGGTGGCAAGGGACGATATTTCACTCATTTCCTGGCTCACTAATATATCATTGTAGATAAGAATCACATATTCTTCATCCACGTTTTCCGTCCAAGGAAATTTAGATCGTATCCTAGTCGAGGCTTTTGTAAAGAAAGCAGAAGTAAACGTTGGGTTGCCTGTGTCCTGAGGATCTTTGGTTTTCCTGAAAATATACGTCCTTGAGTGGAAGTGTCCTATGCGCTATAGCTTTGTTTCTTACATTATTTTCGTATACAGCATAGAGTTCGCCAGAGTGCTGATTTCAATTTGCCATCCCACATTCCACAAAATGTGGGTATGGTTTACCTCCACGCTACCCTGCATTTCTGGTCTTTACACTTTTCGTAGATGACCCTTTGTTTTGATTCGAAGTGATAGAACTATGTAGTGTTGATTTGCACCGAGCCCCTGCCTGGTTGCCCCAAATCGGTCTATGACTTTATCCTGAATATATTCAGGATAAACGCATACACCCCTTTTTCGACACAGGCATGGTTGAAGAAGTACTGCCACATTCTAGCTCCTTACCAGGCGAGACCCACCTCCCTCTTGAAATCCCATTTCTGCAATTCTGCCTTGCTCTCAAGTTATTTTCCGTGGTTCAACCCAAGTCATTTTTCCACATTAGGTGTCTTTGCCCATCCTGCAGGGCCATGAATTATAGGCTCCCTGAGATGCCCTGCTCAACTTCCCACTTTCGGAACTGGTCACAAAGCAGCAGGAAATTGTCAAGCCCTATTCTCCTTCTGAGAGCAAGCTTAGATTTGGGTCAATTTAGATCAGCATTGGAAATTAGAGCGCCAAGTGCTTGTCCAAATATATAGGCATCGTGTCTTATTCTTCCCCATTGCAGTTCATCCATGGAACGAATTCCAAGCTATAAGAAAGAGGGTTTTGAAAGTGCTGACTTCCCCAAGTGGGGATATTTTCAGGAAAGAGGCTGGAAGCTTGAACCCGAGCACCAGGATATGAGAAGATGAGTTGGCTTTTCATGTTTTTTCCCTGTCCAATGGGTTAGCATCCTGCGGCTGTCCCATGCATGTGTTCGCTGTAGGAAGGCTCGTCTGCATTTGGTGATTTCGGGGCCATGGAATCAGGGCAAGGCAGTGTTATTCTAGAAGGGCTGCATTTGCTGACTCATGCTCACGAAGACTCTCAGAGCCACGAGTGTCCTCCCTGAGGTCCCATGCTTCTGTGTGTTAATATATGCTCAAAACAACTTCAACCAAAGCCCCTGAACGAAGTCTCGAAGAATTTATCTCTCACTCACTGCCTTTATTTTGCAGTTTGTTTTTCTCACGGGGTGTAGCTGATTGTCAGTGCTGTTGCTTGCTGCTGTGCATCCACTTGATTCTCTTCCAGAGAGACATCGATAAACTGTTTTTCAAATTCTCACCAGTTGTAAATAATCTTTTCTGGTGTGTAAAGTGGGCTGAGTTCAGTCCTTTGCGGTTTAGAGTAAGGTGTGTTCATTCCCTCTTTGGTCTATATAGAATAGTATCTGTGCTCATTGAAAACACCTCGCTTTTACTCACCTCAAGGGACCTTTGCGCTCCTACAGGCATAAGTGTGTTTGCTAAATCTGTAATTCTTTCTGTCGTCTGCCATTTCGTTCATGGGATGCAATTTTATATTCCACCTGTACCTCATCTCTTTGATAAACCACTATTTTCGATGTGACTAAATTCGCTGAGAATGAGTGTAACTAAGAACACTCCGGTGGTGGCAAGGGACGATATTTCACTCATTTCCTGGCTCACTAATATATCATTGTAGATAAGAATCACATATTCTTCATCCACGTTTTCCATCCAAGGAAATTTAGATCGTATCCTAGTCGAGGCTTTTGTAAAGAAAGCAGAAGTCAAGGTTGGGTTGCCTGTGTCCTGAGGATCTTTGGTTTTCCTGAAAATATACGTCCTTGAGTGGAAGTGTCCTATGCGCTATAGCTTTGTTTCTTACATTATTTTCGAATACAGCATAGAGTTCGCCAGAGTGCTGATTTCAATTTGCCATCCCACATTCCACAAAATGTGGGTACGGTTTACCTCCACGCTACCCTGCATTTCTGGTCTTTACACTTTTCGTAGATGACCCTTTGTTTTGATTCGAAGTGATAGAACTATGTAGTGTTGATTTGCACCGAGCCCCTGCCTGGTTGCCCAAAAACGGTCTATGCCTTTATCTTGAATATATTCAGGATAAAGGCATACAACCCTTTTTCGACACAGGCATGGTTGAAGAAGTACTGCCACATTCTAGCTCCTTACCAGGCGAGACCCACCTCCCTCTTGAAATCCCATTTCTGCAATTCTGCCTTGCTCTCAAGTTATTTTCCGTGTTTCAACCCAAGTCATTTTTCCACATTAGGTGTCTTTGCCCATCCTGCAGGGCCATGAATTATAGGCTCCCTGAGATGCCCTGCTCAACTTCCCACTTTCGGAACTGGTCACAAAGCAGCAGGAAATTTTCAAGCCCTATTCTCCTTCTGAGACCAAGCTTAGACATGGGTCAATTCTAGATCAGCATTGGAAATTAGAGCGCCAAGTGCTTGTCCAAATATATAGGCATCGTGTCTTATTCTTCCCCATTGCAGTTCATCCATGGAACGAATTCCAAGCTATAAGAAAGAGGGTTTTGAAAGTGCTGACTTCCCCAAGTGGGGATATTTTCAGGAAAGAGGCTGGAAGCTTGAACCCGAGCACCAGGATATGAGAAGATGAGGTGGCTTTTCATGTTTTTTCCCTGTCCAATGGGTTAGCATCCTGCGGCTGTCCCATGCATGTGTTCGCTGTAGGAAGGGTCGTCTGCATTTGGAGATTTCGGGGCCATGGAATCAGGGCAAGGCAGTGTTATTCTAGAAGGGCTGCATTTGCTGACTCATGCTCACGAAGACTCTCAGAGCCACGAGTGTCCTCCCTGAGGTCCCAGCCTTCTGTGTGTTAATATATGCTCAAAACAACTTCAATCACAGCCCCTGAACGAAGGCTCGAAGAATTTATCTCTCACTCACTGCCTTTATTTTGCAGTTTGTTTTTCTCACGGGGTGTAGCTGATTGTCAGTGCTGTTGCTTGCTGCTGTGCATCCACTTGATTCTCTTCCAGAGAGACATCGATAAACTGTTTTTCAAATTCTCACCAGTTGTAAATAATCTTTTCTGGTGTGTAAAGTGGGCTGAGTTCAGTCCTTTGCGGTTTAGAGTAAGGTGTGTTCATTCCCTCTTTGGTCTATATAGAATAGTATCTGTGCTCATTGAAAACACCTGGCTTTTACTCACCTCAAGGGACCTTTGCGCTCCTACAGGCATAAGTGTGTTTGCTAAATCTGTAATTCTTTCTGTTGTCTGCCATTTCGTTCATGGGATGCAATTTTATATTCCACCTGTACCTCATCTCTTTGATAAACCACTATTTTCTATGTGACTAAATTCGCTGAGAATGAGTGTAACTAAGAACACTCCGGTGGTGGCAAGGGACGATATTTCACTCATTTCCTGGCTCACTAATATATCATTGTAGATAAGAATCACATATTCTTCATCCACGTTTTCCGTCCAAGGAAATTTAGATCGTATCCTAGTCGAGGCTTTTGTAAAGAAAGCAGAAGTCAAGGTTGGGTTGCCTGTGTCCTGAGGATCTTTGGTTTTCCTGAAAATATACGTCCTTGAGTGGAAGTGTCCTATGCGCTATAGCTTTGTTTCTTACATTATTTTCGAATACAGCATAGAGTTCGCCAGAGTGCTGATTTCAATTTGCCATCCCACATTCCACAAAATGTGGGTACGGTTTACCTCCACGCTACCCTGCATTTCTGGTCTTTACACTTTTCGTAGATGACCCTTTGTTTTGATTCAAAGTGATAGAACTATGTAGTGTTGATTTGCACCGAGCCCCTGCCTGGTTGCCCCAAAACGGTCTATGCCTTTATCCTGAATATATTCAGGATAAAGGCATACACCCCTTTTTCGACAAAGGCATGGTTGAAGAAGTAGTGCCACATTCTAGCTCCTTACCAGGCGAGACCCATCTCCCTCTTGAAATCCAATTTCTGTAATTCTGCCTTGCTCTCAAGTTATTTTCCGTGGTTCAACCCAAGTCATTTTTCCACATTAGGTGTCTTTGCCCATCCTGCAGGGCCATGAATTATAGGCTCCCTGAGATGCCCTGCTCAACTTCCCACTTTCGGAACTGGTCACAAAGCAGCAGGAAATTTTCAAGCCCTATTCTCCTTCTGAGACCAAGCTTAGACATGGGTCAATTCTAGATCAGCATTGGAAATTAGAGCGCCAAGTGCTTGTCCAAATATATAGGCATCGTGTCTTATTCTTCCCCATTGCAGTTCATCCATGGAACGAATTCCAAGCTATAAGAAAGAGGGTTTTGAAAGTGCTGACTTTCCCAAGTGGGGATATTTTCAGAAAAGCGGCTGGAAGCTTGAACCCGAGCACCAGGATATGAGAAGATGAGGTGGCTTTTCATGTTTTTTCCCTGTCCAATGTGGTAGCATCCTGTGGCTGTCCCATGCATGTGTTCGCTGTAGGAAGGGTCGTCTGCATTTGCAGATTTCGGGTCCATGGAATCAGGGCAAGGCAGTGTTATTCTAGAAGGGCTGCATTTGCTGACTCATGCTCACGAAGACTCTCAGAGCCACGAGTGTCCTCCCTGAGGTCCCATCCTTCTGTGTGTTAATATATGCTCAAAACAACTTCAATCACAGCCCCTGAACGAAGGCTCAAAGAATTTCTCTCTCTCTCACTGCCTTTATTTTGCAGTTTGTTTTTCTCACGGGGTGTAGCTGATTGTCAGTGCTCTGTTGCTTGCTGCTGTGCATCCACTTCATTCTCTTCCAGAGAGACATCGATAAACTGTTTTTCAAATTCTGACCAGTTGTAAATAATCTTTTCTGGTGTGTAAAGTGAGCTGAGTTCAGTCCTTTGCGGTTTAGAGTAAGGTGTGTTCATTCCCTCTTTGGTCTATATAGAATAGTATCTGTGCTCATTGAAAACACCTGGCTTTTACTCACCTCAAGGGACATTTGTGCTCCTACAGGCATAAGTGTGTTTACTAAATCTGTAATTCTTTCTGTCGTCTGCCATTTCGTTCATGGGATGCAATTTTATATTCCACCTGTACCTCATCTCTTTGATAAACCACTATTTTCTATGTGACTAAATTCGCTGAGAATGAGTGTAACTAAGAACACACCGGTGGTGGCAAGGGACGATATTTCACTCATTTCCTGGCTCACTAATATATGATTGTAGATAAGAATCACATATTCTTCATCCACGCTTTCCGTCCAAGGAAATTTAGATTGTATCCAATCGAGGCTTTTGTAAAGAAAGCAGAAGTCAAGGTTGGGTTGCCTGTGTCCTGAGGATCTTTGGTTTTCCTGAAAATATACGTCCTTGAGTGGAAGTGTCCTATGCGCTATAGCTTTGTTTCTTACATTATTTTCGAATACAGCATAGAGTTCACCAGAGTGCTGATTTCAATTTGGCATCCCACATTCCACAAAATGTGGGTAGGGTTTGCCTCCACGCTACCCTGCATTTCTGGTCTTTACACTTTTCGTAGATGACCCTTTGTTTTGATTCGAAGTGATAGAACTATGTAGTAGTGTTGATTTGCACCGAGCCCCTGCCTGGTTGCCCCAAAAGGGTCTATGCCTTTATCCTGAATATATTCAGGATAAAGGCATACACCCCTTTTTCGACAAAGGCATGGTTGAAGAAGTACTGCCACATTCTAGCTCCTTACCAGGCGAGACCCATCTCCCTCTTGAAATCCCATTTCTGCAATTCTGCCTTGCTCTCAAGTTATTTTCCGTGGTTCAACCCAAGTCATTTTTCCACATTAGGTGTCTTTGCCCATCCTGCAGGGCCATGAATTATAGGCTCTCTGAGATGCCCTGCTCAAATTCCCACTTTCGGAACTGGTCACAAAGCAGCAGGAAATTTTCAAGCCCTATTCTCCTTCTGAGACCAAGCTTAGGCTTGGGTCAATTCTAGATCAGCATTGGAAATTAGAGCGCCAAGTGCCTGTCCAAATATATAGGCATCGTGTCTTATTCTTCCCCATTGCAGTTCATCCATGGAACGAATTCCAACCTATAAGAAAGAGGGTTTTGAAAGTGCTGACTTCCCCAAGTGGGGTTATTTTCAGGAAACCGGCTGGAAGCTTGAACCCGAACACCAGGATACGAGAAGATGAGGTGTCTTTTCATGTTTTTTCCCTGTCCAATGGGGTAGCGTCCTGCGGCTGTCCCATGCATGTGTTCGCTGTAGGAAGGGTCGTCTGCACTTGGAGATTTCGGGTCCATGGAATCAGGGCAAGGCAGTGTTATTCTAGAAGGGCTATATTTGCTGACTCATTCTCACGAAGACTCTCAGAGCCACGAGTGTCCTCCATGAGGTCCCATCCTTCTGTGTGTTAATATATGCTCAAAACAACTTCAATCACAGCCCCTGAACGAAGTCTCGAAGAATTTCTCTCTCACTCACTGCCTTTATTTTGCAGTTTGTTTTTCTCACGGGGGGTAGCTGATTGTCAGTGCTGTGTTGCTTGCTGCTGTGCATCCACTTGATTCTCTTCCAGAGAGACATCGATAAACTGTTTTTCAAATTCTGACCAGTTGTAAATAATCTTTTCTGGTGTGCAAAGTGGGCTGAGTTCAGTCCTTTGAGTTTTAGAGTAAGTTGTGTTCATTCCCTCTTTGGTCTATATAGAATAGTTATCTGTGCTCATTGAAAACACCTGGCTTTTACTCACCTCAAGGGACCCTTGCGCTCCTACAGGCATAAGTGTTTTTGCTAAATCTGTAATTCTTTCTGTCGTCTGCCATTTCGTTCATGGGATGCAATTTTATATTCCACCTGTACCTCAACTCTTTGATAAACCACTATTTTCTATGTGACAAAATTCGCTGAGAATGTGTGTAATTAAGAACACTCCGGTGGTGGCAAGGGACGTTATTTCACTCATTTCCTGGCTCACTAATATATCATTGTAGATAAGAATCACATATTCTTCATCCACGTTTTCCGTCCAAGGAAATTTAGATTGTATACTAGTCGAGGCTTTTGTAAAGAAAGCAGAAGTCAACGCTGGGTTGCCTTTGTCCTGAGGATCTTTGGTTTTCCTGAAAATATACGTCCTTGAGTGGAAGTGTCCTATGCGCTATAGCTTTGTTTCTTACATTATTTTCGTATACGGCATAGAGTTCGCCAGAGTGCTGATTTCAATTTGCCATCCCACATTCCACAAAATGTGGGTACGGTTTGCCTCCACGCTACCCTGCATTTCTGGTCTTTACACTTTTCGTAGATGACCCTTTGTTTTGATTCGAAGTGATAGAACTATGTAGTGCTGATTTGCACCGAGCCCCTGCCTGGTTGCCCCAAATCGGTCTATGCCTTTATCCTGAATATATTCAGGATAAACGCATACACCCTTTTTTCGACAAAGGCATGGTTGAAGAAGTACTGCCGCATTCTAGCTCCTTACCAGGCGAGACCCATCTCCCTCTTGAAATCCCATTTCTGCAATTCTGCCTTGCTCTCAAGTTATTTTCCGTGGTTCAACCCAAGTCATTTTTCCACATTAGGTGTCTTTGCCCATCCTGCAGGGCCATGAATTATAGGTTCCCTGAGATTCCCTGCTCAACTTCCCATTTTCGGAACTGGTCACAAAGCAGCAGGAAATTTTCAATCCCTATTCTCCTTCTGAGAGCAAGCTTAGATTTGGGTCAATTCTAGATCAGCATTGGAAATTAGAGCACCATGTGCCTGTCCAATTATATAGGCATCATGTCTTATTCTGCCCCATTGCAGTTCATCCATGGAACGAATTCCAAACTATAAGACAGAGGGTTTTGAAAGTGCTGACTTCCACAAGTGGGGATATTTTCAGGAACGCGGCTGGAAGCTTGAACCCGAGCACCAGGATATGAGAAGATGAGGTGGCTTTTCATGTTTTTTCCCTGTCCAATGGTGTAGCATCCTGCGGCTGTCCCATGCATGTGTTCGCTCTAGGAAGGGTCGTCTGCATTTGGAGATTTCGGGTCCATGGAATCAGGGCAAGGCAGTGTTATTCTAGAAGGGCTGCATTTGCTGACTCATGCTCACGAAGACTCTCAGACCCACGAGTGTCCTCCCTGAGGTCCCATCCTTCTGTGTGTTAATATATGCTCAAAACAACTTCAATCACAGCCCCTGAACGAAGGCTCGAAGAATTTATCTCTCACTCACTGCCTTTATTTTGCAGTTTGTTTTTCTCACGGGGTGTAGCTGATTGTCAGTGCTGTTCTGCTTGCTGCTGTGCATCCTCTTGATTCTCTTCCAGAGAGACATCGATAAAGTGTTTTTCAAATTCTGACCAGTTGTAAATAATCTTTTCTGGTGTGCAAAGTGGGCTGAGTTCAGTCTTTTGAGTTTTAGAGTAAGTTGTGTTCATTCCCTCTTTGGTCTATATAGAATAGTATCTGTGCTCATTGAAAACACCTGGCTTTTACTCACCTCAAGGGCCCTTTGCGCTCCTACAGGCATAAGGGTGTTTGCTAAATGTGTAATTCTTTCTCCCGTTTGCCATTGAGTTCATGGGATGCAATTTTATATTCCACCTGTACCTCATATCTTTGATAAACCACTTTTTTCTATTTGACTAAATTCACTGAGAATGATTGTAACTAAGAACAATCCGGTGGCGGCAAGGGACGTTATTTCATTGATTTCCTGGCTCAGTAATATATCATTGTGGATAAGAATCACATATTCTTCATCCATGTTTTCCGTCCAAGGAAATTTAGATTGTATCCTGGTCGAGGCTTTTGTAAAGAGAGCAGCAGTAAACGTTGAGTTGCCTGTGTCCTGGGGATCTTTGGTTTTCCTGAAAATATACGTCCTTGAGTGGAAGTGTCTTTTGTGCTGTAGCTTTGATTCTTACATTATTTTCGAATACACCGTCGACTTTGCCAGAGTGCCGATTGCAATTTGCCATCCCACAATCCACAAAATGTGGGTACGATTTACCTACATGCTACCCTGCATTTCTGGTCTTTACACTTTTCGTAGATGACCCTTTGTTTTGATGGGAAGCGATAGCACTATGTAGTGTTGATTTGCACCGAGCCCCTGCCTGGTTGCCCAAAAATGGTGTATGGCTTTATCCTGAATATATTCAGGATAAAGGCATACACCCTTCTTGGACCAAGGCATGGTTGAAGAAATACTGCCACATTCTAGGTTCTTACCAGGCGAGACTCATCTCCCTCTTGAAATCCCATTTTTGCAATTCTGCCTTGCCTCTCAAGTTCTTTTCTCTGCTTCAACCCGAGTCATTTTTCGACATAAGGTGTCTTTGACCATCCTGCTGGGCCATGAATTATAGGCTTCCTGCGATTCCCTGCTCAACTTCCCACTTTCAGAACTGGTCACAAAGCAGCAGGAAATTTCCAAGCCCTACTCTCCGTCTGAGAGCAAGCTTAGACTTGGGTTAGTTCTTGTTCAGCTTTGGAAGTTAGAGCGCAATGTGCCTGTCCAAATATATAGGCATCGTGTCTTATTCTTGCCCGTTGCAGTACATCCATGGAACCAATTCCAAGCTATAAGAAAGAGGGTTTTGAAAGTGCTGACTTCCCCAAGTGGGGATATTTTCAGGAAAGCGGCTGGAAGCTTGAACCCGAGCACCAGGATATGAGAAGGTGAGGTGGCTTTTCATGTTTTTTCCCGTTCCAATGGGGTAGCATCCTGTGGCTGTCCCACGCATGTGTTCGCTGTAGGAAGGGTCGTCTGCATTTGGAGATTTCGGGTCCATGGAATCAGGGCAAGGCTGTGTTATTCTAGAAGTGCTGCATTTGCTGACTCATGCTCATGAAGACTCTCAGACCCACGAGTGTCCTCCCTTAGGTCCCATCCTTCTGTGTGTTAATATATGCTCATAACAACTTCAATCACAGCCCCTGAAAGAAGTCTCTAAGAATTTATCTCTCACTCACTGCCTTTATTTTGCAGTTTATCTTTCTCACGGGGTATAGCTGATTTTGAGTGCTGTGTTGCTTTCTGCTCTGCATCCACTTGATTCTCTTCCAGAGTGACATCCATAAATTGTTTTTCCATTTCTGACCAGTTGTAAATAATCTTTTCTTTTGTGTAAAGTGGGCTGAGTTCAGTCCTTTGAGGTTTAGAGTAAGGTGTGTTGATTCCCTCTTGGTTCTATATGGAATGGTATCTGTGCTCATTGAAAACACCTGGTTTTTCCTCACCTCAAGTGACCTTTGCGCTCCTACAGGCAAAAGGGTGTTTGTTAAATGTGTAATTCTTTCTCCCGTTTGCCATTGAGTTTATGGGAGGCAATTTTATATTCCACTTGTTCCTCATATCGTTGATAAACCACTTTTTTCTATGTGACTAAATTCACTGAGAATGATTGTAACTACGAACACTCCGGTGGCGGCAAGGGACATTATTTCATTGATTTCCTGGCTCAGTAATATATCATTGTAGATAAGAATCACATATTCTTCATCCATGTTTTCCTTCCAAGGAAATTTAGATTGTATCCTGGTCGAAGCTTTTGTAAAGAGAGCAGCAGTAAACGTTGGGTTGCCTGTGTCCTGAGGAGCTTTGTTTTTCCTGAAAATATACCTCCTTGAGTGGAAGTGTCCTTTGTGCTGTAGCTTCGATTCTTACATTATTTTTGAATACACCATAGACTTCACCAGAGTGCCAATTGCAATTTGCCATCCCACAATCCACAAAATGTGGGTACGATTTATCTCCACGCTACCCTGCATTTCTGGTCTTTACAGTTTTCTTAGATGACCCTTTGTTTTGATGGGATGTGATAGCACTATGTAGTGTTGATTTGCACCAAGCCCCTGCCTGGTTGCCCAAAAACGGTGTATGCCTTTATCCTGAATATATTCAGGATAAAGGCATACACCCTTTTTCGATCAAAGCATGGTTGAAGAAGTACTGCCACATTCTAGGTTCTTACCAGGCGAGACCCATCTCCCTCTTGAAATCCCATTTCTGCAATTCTGCCTTGCTCTCAAGTTCTTTTCTCTGCTTCAACCCGAGTCATTTTTCCACATTAGGTGTCTTTGACCATCCTGCAGGTCCATGAATTATAGGCCCCCTGAGATCCCCTGCTCAACTTCCCACATTCGGAACTGGTCACAAAGCAGCAGGAAATTTTCAATCCCTATTCTCCTTCTGAGAGCAAGCTTAGACTTGGGTCAATTCTTGTTCAGCTTTGGAAATAAGGGCGCCATGTGCCTGTCCAAATATATAGGCTTCGTGTCTTATTCTTGCCCGTTGCAGTTCATCCATGGAACCAATTCCAAGCTATAAGAAAGAGGGTTTTGAAAGTCCTGACTTCCCCAACTGGGGATATTTTCAGGAATGCGGCTGGAAGCTTGAACCCGAGCACCAGGATATGAGAAGATGAGGTGGTTTTTCATGCTTTTTCCCGTTCCAATGGGGTAGCATCCTGTGGCTGTCCCATGCATGTGTTCACTCTAGGAAGGGTCATCTACATTTGGAGATTTCGGGTCCATGGAATCAGGGCAAGGCAGTGTTATTCTAGAAGGGCTGCATTTGCTGACTCATGCACACGAAGACTCTAAGACCCACGAGTGTCCTCCCTTAGGTCCCATCATTCTGTGTGTTAATATATGCTCAAAACAACTTCAATCACAGCCCCTGAACAAAGTCTCTAAGAATTTATCTCTCACTCACTGCCATTACTTTGCAGTTTATTTTTCTCACGGGGTGTAGCTGATTTTGAGTGCTGTGTTGCTTGCTGCTGTGCATCCACATGATTCTCTTCCAGGGAGACATCCATAAATTGTTTTTCCAATTCTGACCAGTTGTAAATAATCTTTTCTGGTGTGCAAAGTGGGCTGAGTTCAGTCCTTTCAGGTTTAGAGTAAGTTGTGTTGATTCCCTCTTTGGTCTATATGGAATGGTATCTGTGCTCATTGAGAACACCTGGTTTTTCCTCACCTCAAGTGACCTTTGCACTCCTACAGGCATAAGGGTGTGTGCTGAATGTGTAATTTTTTCTACCGTTTGCCATTGAGTTCATGGGACGCAATTTTATATTCCACCTGTACCTCATAGGTTTGATAAAACACTTTTTTCTATGTAACTAAATTCACTGAGAATGATTGTAACTAAGAACACTCCGGTGGCGGCAAGGCACTTTATTTCATTGATTTCCTCGCTCAGTAATATGTCATTGTGGATAAGAATCACATAATCTTCATTCATGTTTTCCGCCCAAGGAAATTTAGATTTTATCCTGGTGGAGGCTTGTGTAAAGAGAGCAACAGTAAACGTTGGGTTGCCTGTGTCCTGAGGATCTTTGGTTTCCCTGAAAATATACGTCCTTGAATATAAGTGTCGAATGTGCTGTAGCATTGATTCTTACATTATTTTCGAATACACCATAGACTTCGTCAGAGTGCCGATTGCAATTTGCCATCCCACAATCCACAAAATGTGGGTACGATTTACCTCCACGCTACCCTGCATTTCTGGTCTTTACAGTTTTCGTAGATGACCCTTTGTTTTGATTCGAAGTGATAGCACTATGTAGTGATGATTTGCACCTAGCCCCTTCCTGGTTGCCCAAAATTGGTGTATGCCTTTATGCTGAATATATTCAGCATAAAGGCATACACCCGTTTTCGACAAAGGCATGGTTGAAAAAGTACGTCCACATTCTAGGTTCTTACCAGGCGAGACCCATCTCCCTCTTGAAATCCCATATTTGCAATTCTTCCTTGCTCTCAATTTCTTTTGTCTGCTTCAACCCGAGTCATTTTTCCACATTAGGTGTCTTTGACCATCCTGCAGGGCCATGAATTATACGCTGCCTGGAATCCCCTGCACAACTTCCCACTTTCAGAATTGGTCACAAAGCAGCAAGAAATTTTCAATCCCTATTCTCCTTCTGATTGCAAGCTTAGACTTCGGTCAATTCTTGTTCAGCTTTGGAAGTTAGAGCGCCATGTGCCTGTCCAAATATATAGACATTGTGTCTTATTCTTCCCCATTGCAGTTCATCCATGGAACGAATTCCAAGCTATAAGAAAGAGGGTTTTGAAAGTGCTGATTTCCCCAAGTGAGGATATTTCCTGGAAAGCGGCTGGAAGCTTGAACCCGAGCACCAGGATATGAGAAGTTGAGGTGGCTTTTCATGTTTTTTCCCCGTTCCAATGGGGTAGCATCCTGTGGCTGTCCCATGCATGTGTTCGCTGTAGGAAGGATCGTGTGCATTTGGAGATTTCAGGTCCATGGAATCAGGGCAAGGCAGTGTTATTCTAGAAGGGCTGCATTTGCTGACTCATGCTCACGAAGACTCGCAGACCCACGACTTTCCTCCCTTAGGTCCCATCGTTCTGTTTGTTAATATATGCTCAAAACAACTTTAATCACAGCCCCTGAACGAAGTCTCTAAGAATTTCTCTCTCACTCACTGCCATTAATTTGCAGTTTATTTTTCTCACGGGGTGTAGCTGATTTTCAGTGCTGTGTTGCTTGCTGCTGTGCATCCACTTGATTTTCTTCCAGATACATCAATAAATTATTTTTCAAATTCTGACGAGTTGTAAATAATCTTTTCTGGTGTGTAAAGTGGGCTGAGTTCAGTCCTTTGAGGTTTAGAGTAAGTTGTGTCGATTCCCTCTTTGGTCTATATGGAATGGTATCTGTGCACATTGAAAACACCTGGTTTTTTGTCACCTCAAGTAACCTTTGCGCACCTACAGGCATAAGGGTGTTTGCTAAATCTGTAATTCTTTCTGTCGTTTGCCATTTCATTCATGGGACACAATTTTATATTTCACTTCTACCTCATATCTTCGTTAAACCACTTTTTTCTATGTGACTAAATTCACTGAGAATGATTGTACCTAAGACAACTCCGGTGGCGGCAAGTGACGTTATTTCATTGATTTCCTGGCTCAGTAATATAGAATTGTGGATAAGAATCACATATTCTTCATCCATGTTTTCCATCCAAGGAAATAGAGTCTGTATCCTGGTCGAGGCTTTTGTAAAGAGAGCAGCAGTAAACGTTGAGTTGCCTCTGCCCAGAGGAGCTTTGGTTTTCCTGAAACTATTCGTCCTTGAGTGCAAGTGTCCTATGTGCTGTAGCTTTGATTGTTACATTATTTTCGAATAAACCATAGACTTCGCCAGAGTGCCGAATGCAATTTGCCATCCCAAAATCCACAAAATGTGGGTATGATTTACCTCCACGCTACCCTGTATTTCTGGTCTTTACACTTTTCGTAGATGACCCTTTGTTTTGATGGGAAGTGATAGTACTATGTAGTGTTGATTTGCACCGAGCCCCTGCCAGGTTGCCCAAAAACTGTGTATGCCTTTATCCTGAATATATTCAGGATAAAGGCATACACCCTTTTTCGATCAAGGCATAGTTGAAGTAGTACTGCCACATTCTAGGTTCTAACCAGGCGAGACCCATCTCCCTCTTGAAATCCCATTTTTGCCATTCTGCCTTGCTCTCAAGTTCTTTTCTCTGCTTCAACCCGAGTCATTTTTCCACATTAGGTGTCTTTGAGCATCCTGCACGGCCATGAATTATAGGCTCCCTGAGATCCCCTGCTCAACTTCCCACTTTCAGAACTGGTCACAAAGCAGCAGGAAATTTTCAAGCCCTATTCTCCTTCTGAGAGCAAGCTTAGACTTCGTCAGTTCTTGTTCAGCTTTGGAAATTAGAGCGTCATGTGCCTGTCCAAATATATAGGCATCGTGTCTTATTCTTCCCCATTGCAGTTCATCCATGGAACCAATTCCAATCTATAAGAAAGAGGGATTTGAAAGTGCTGACTTCCCCGAGTGGGGATATTTTCAGGAAAGCAGCAGGAAACTTGAACCCGAGCACCAGGATATGAGAAGATGAGGTGGCTATTCAAGTTTTTTCCCGTTCCAATGGGGTAGCATCCTGTGGCTGTCCCATGCATGTGTTCGCTGTGGAAGGGTCGTCTGCATTTGGACATTTCCGGTCCATGGAATCACGGCAAGGCTGTGTTATTCTAGAAGGGCTGCATTTGCTGACTCATGCTCACGAAGACTCTCAGACCCACGAGTGTCCTCCCTTAGGTCTCATCCTTCTGGGTGTTAATATATGCTCAAAATAACTTCAATCACAGTCCCTGAATGAAGTCTCTAAGATTTTATCTCTCACTCACTGCCTTTATTTTGAAGTTTATTTTTCTCATGGTGTGTAGCTGATTTTCAGTGCTGTGTTGCTTGCTGCTGTGCATCCACTTGATTCTCTTCCAGGGAGACATCCATAAATTGTGTTTCAAATTCTGACGAGTTGTAAACATTCTCTTCTGGTGTGTAAAGTGGGCTGAGTTCAGTCCTTTGAGGTTTAGAGTAAGTTGTGTTGATTCCCTCTTTGGTCTATATGGAATGGTATCTGTGCTCATTGAGAACACCTGGTTTTTCCTCACCTCAAGTGACCTTTGCGCTCCTACAGGCATAAGGGTGTTTCCTAAATGTGTAATTCTTTCTGTCGTTTGCCATTTCATTCATGGGACTCAATTTTATATTCCACCTGTACCGCATATCTTTGATAAACCACTTTTTTCTATGTGACTAAATTCACTGAGAATGATTGTAACTAAGAACACTCCGGTGGCGGCAAGTGATGTTATTTCATTGATTTCCTGGCTCAGTAATATATCATTTTAGATAAGAATCACAAATTCTTCATCCATGTTTGCCGTTCAAGGAAATTTAGATTGTATCCTGGTCGAGGGTTTTGTAAAGAGAGCAACAGAAAACGTTGGGTTGCCTCTGTCCTGAGGATATTTGGTTTTGCTGAAAATATACGTCCTTGAGTGGAAGTGTCCAATGTGCTGTAGCTTTGTTTCTTACATTATTTTCAAATACACCATAGAGTTCGCGAGAGTGCCGATTGAATCTTGCCATCCCACAATCCACAAAATGTGGGTACGATTTACCTCCATGCTACCCTGCATTTCTGGTCTTTACACTTTTGGTAGATGACCCTTTGTTTTGATGGGAAGTGATAGCACCATGTACTCTTGATTTGCACCGAGCCCCTGCCTGGTTGCCCAAAAACGGTGTATGCCTTTATCCTGAATAGATTCACGATAAAGGCATACACCCTTTTTCGACAAAGGCTTGCTTGACGAAGTACTGCCACATTCTAGGTTCTTACCTGGCGAGACCCATCGCCCTCTTGAAATCCCATTTTTGCAATTCTGCCTTGCTCTCAAGTTCTTTTCTCTGGTTCAACCCAAGTCATTTTTCCACATTAGGTGTCATTGACCGTGCTGCAGGGCCATGAATTATAGGCTCCCTGAGATCCCCTGCTCAACTTCCCACTTTCGGAACAGGTCACAAAGCAGCAGGAAATTTTCAAGCCCTGTTTACCTTCTGAGAGCAAGCTTAGATGTGGGTCAATTCTTGTTCAGCATTGGAAATTAGAGCGCCATGTGCCTGTCCAAATACATAGGCATCGTGTCTTATTCTTCCCCGTTGAAGTTCAACCATGGAACCAATTCCAAGCTATAAGAAAGAGGGTTTTGAAAGTGCTGACTTCCCCAAGTGGGGATATTTTCAGGAAAGCGGCTGGAAGCTTGAACCCGAGCACCAGGATATGAGAAAATGAGGTAGCTTTTCATGTTTTTTCCCGTTCCAACGGGGTAGCATCCTGTGGCTGTCCCATGCATGTGTCCTCTGTAGGAAGGATCGTCTGCATTTGGAGATTTCGGGTCCATGGAATCAGGGCAAGGCAGTGTTATTCTAGAAGGGCAGCATTTGCTGACTCACGCTCACGAAGACTCTCAGACCCACGAGGGGCCTCCCTAACGTCCCATCCTTCCGTGTGTTAATATATGCTCTAAACAACTTCAATCACAGCCCCTGAACGAAGTCTCGAACAATTTATCTCTCACTCACTGCCTTTATTCTGCAGTTTATTTTTCTCACGGGGTGTAGCTGATTTTCACTGCTGTGTTGCTTGCTGCTGTGCATCCACTTGATTCTCTTCCAGAGAGACATCCATAAATTGTGTTTCAAATTCTGACCAGTTATAAATATTCCTTTCTGCTTTGTAAAGTGGGCTGAGTTCAGTCCATTGAGGTTTAAAGTAAGTTGTGTTGATTCCCTCTTTGGTCTATATGGAATGGTATCTGTGCTCATTGAAAACACCTGGTTTTTCCTCACCTCAAGTGACCTTTGCGCTCCTACAGGCATAAGGGTGTTTGCTAAATGTGTAATTCTTTCTTTCGTTTGCCATTTCATTCATGGGACGCAATTTTATATTCCACCTGTACCTCATATCATTGATAAACCACTTTTTTCTATGTGACTAAATTCACTGAGAATGATTATAAATAAGAACACTCCGGTGGGGGAAAGTGACGTTATTTCATTAATTTCCTGGCTCAGTAATATATCATTGTGGATAAAAATAACATATTCTTCATCCATGTTTTCCATCCAAAGAAATTTAGATTGTATCCTTGTCGAGGCTTTTGTAAAGAGAGCAGCAGTAAACATTGGGTTGCCTGGGTCCTGAGGACCTTTGGTTTTACTGAAAATATGCGTCCATGAGTGGAAGTGTCCCATGTGCTGTAGCTTTGATTCTTACATTATTTTCGAATACACCATAGACTTCCCCAGAGTGCTGATTGCAATTTGCCATCCCACAATCCACAAAATGTGGGTACGATTTATCACCACGCTACCCTGCATTTCTGGTCTTTACAATTTTCGTAGATGACCCTTTGTTTTGATGGGAAGCGATAGCACTATGTATTGTTGATTTGAACCGAGCCGCTGCCTGGTTGCCCAAAAACGGTGTATGCCTTTATCCTGAATATATTCAGGATAAAGGCATACACCCTTTTTCGATCAAGGCATGGTTGAAGTAGTACTGCCACATTCTAGCTCCTTACCAGGCGAGACCCATCTCCCTCTTGAAATCCCATTTTTGCCATTCTGCCTTGCTCTCAAGTTCTCTTCTCTGCTTCAACCCGAGTCATTTTTCCATATTAGGTGTCTTTGAGCATCCTGCACGGCCATGAATTATAGGTGCCTTGAGATCCCCTGCTCAACTTCCCACTTTCGGAACTGGTCACAAAGCAGCAGGAAATTGTCAAGCCCTATTCTCTTTCTGAGAGCAAGCTTAGACTTGGTCAGTTCTTGTTCAGCTTTGGAAACTAGAGCGTCATGTGCCTGTCCAAATATATAGGCATCGTGTCTTATTCTTCCCCATTGCAGTTCATCCATGGAACCAATTCCAATCTATAAGGAAGAGGGATTTGAAAGTGCTGACTTCCCCGAGTGTGGATATTTTCAGGAAAGCGGCTGGAAGCTTGAACCCGAGCACCAGGATATGAGAAGATGAGGTGGCTTTTCATGTTTTTTCCCTGTCCAATGGGGTAGCAACCTGTGGCTGTCCCATGCATGTGTTCGCTGTAGGAAGGGTCGTCTGCATTTGGAGATTTCGGGTCCATGGAATCAGGGCAAGGCTGTGTTATTCTAGAAGGGCTGCATTTGCTGACTCATGCTCACGAAGACTCTCAGACCCACGAGTGTCCTCCGTGAGGTCCCATGCTTCTGTGTGTTAATATATGCTCAAAACAACTTCAATCACAGCCCCTGTAAGAAGTCTCTAAGATTTTCTCTCTCACTCACTGCCTTTATTTTGCAGTTTATTTTTCTGACGGGGTGTAGCTGATTTTCAGTGCTGTGTTGCTTGCTGCTGTGCATCCACTTGATTCTCTTCCAGAGAGACATCCATAAATTGTTTTTCAAATTCTGACCAGTTGTAAATAATCTTTTCTGGTGTGTAAAGTGGGCTGAGTTCAGTCCTTTGAGGTTTAGAGTAAGTTGTGTTGATTTCCTCTTTGTTCTATATGGAATGGTATCTCTGCTCATTGAAAACACCTGGTTTTTCCTCACCTCAACTGGCCTTTGCCGTTCTACAGGTATAAGGGTGTTTGCTAAATGTGTAATTCTTTCTGTCGTTTGCCATTTTGTTCATGGGACGCAATTTTATATTCCTCCTGTACCTCATAGCTTTGATAAACCACTTTTTTCTATGTGACTAAATTCACTGAGAATGATTGTAACTAAGAACACTCCGGTGGAGGCAAGTGACGATATTTCATTGATTTCCTGGCTCAGTAATATATCATTGTGGATAAGAATCACATATTCTTCATCCATGTTTTCCCTCCAAGGAAATTTAGATTGTATCCTGGTGGAGGCTTGTGTAAAGAGAGCAGCAGTAAACGTTGGGTTGCCTGTGTCCTGAGGATCTTTGGTTTCCCTGAAAATATACGTCCTTGAGTGGAAGTGTCCTTTGTGCTGTAGCTTTGATTCTTACATTATTTTCGAATACACCATAGACTTCGCCAGAGTGCCGATTGCAATTTGCCATCCCACAATCCACAAAATGTGGGTACGATTTCTCACCACGCTACCCTGCATTTCTGGTCTTTACAGTTTTCTTAGATGACCCTTTGCTTTGATGGGATGTGATAGCACTATGTAGTGTTGATTTTCAGCGAGCCCCTGCCTGGTTGCCCAAAAACGGTGTATGCCTTTATCCTGAATATATTCAGGATAAAGGCATACACCCTTTTTCGATCAAAGCATGGTTGAAGAATTACTGCCACATTCTAGGTTCTTACCAGGCGAGACCCATCTCCCTCTTGAAATCCCATTTCTGCAATTCTGCCTTGCTCTCAAGTTCTTTTCTCTGCTTCAACCCGAGTCATTTTTCCACATTAGGTGTCTTTGACCATCCTGCAGGTCCATGAATTATAGGCTCCCTGAGATCCCCTGCTCAACTTCCCACATTCGGAACTGGTCACAAAGCAGCAGGAAATTTTCAATCCCTATTCTCCTTCTGAGAGCAGGCTTAGACTTGGGTCAATTCTTGTTCAGCTTTGGAAATTAGAGCGCCATGTGCCTGTCCAAATATATAGGCATCGTGTCTTATTCTTCCCCGTTGCAGTTCATCCATGGAACCAATTCCAATCTATAAGAAAGAGGGTTTTGAAAGTCCTGACTTCTCCAAGTGGGGATATTTTCAGGAATGCGGCTGGAAGCTTGAACCCGAGCACCAGGATATGAGAACATGAGGTGGCTTTTCATGCTTTTTCCCGTTCCAATGGGGTAGCATCCTGTTGCTGTCCCATGCATGTGTTCGCTCTAGGAAGGGTCGTCTGCATTTGGAGATTTCGGGTCCATGGAATCAGGGCAAGGCAGTGTTATTCTAGAAGGGCTGCATTTGCTGACTCATGCACACGAAATCTCTAAGACCCACGAGTGTCCTCCCTTAGGTCCCATCCTTCTGTGTGTATATATATGCTCAAAACTACTTCAATCACAGCCCCTGAACGAAGTCTCAAAGAATTTATCTGTCACTCACTGCCATTAATTTGCAGTTTATTTTTCTCACGGGGTGTAGCTGATTCTGAGTGCTGTGTTGCTTGCTGCTGTGCATCCACTTGATTCTCTTCCAGGGAGACATCCATAAATTATTTTTCCAATTCTGACCAGTTGTAAATAATCTTTTCCTTTGTGTAAAGTGGGCTGAGTTCAGTCCTTTCAGGTTTAGAGTAAGTTGTGTTGATTCCCTCTTTGGTCTATATGGAATGGTATCTGTGCTCATTGAGAACACCTGGTTTTTCCTCACCTCAAGTGACCTTTGCACTCCTACAGGCATAAGGGTGTGTGCTGAATGTGTAATTTTTTCTACCGTTTGCCATTAAGTTCATGGGACGCAATTTTATATTCCACCTGTACCTCATAGGTTTGATAAAACACTTTTTTCTATGTGACTAAATTCACTGAGAATGATTGTAACTAAGAACACTCTGGTGGCGGCAAGGCACGTTATTTCATTGATTTCCTCCCTCAGTAATATGTCATTGTGAATAAGAATCACATAATCTTCATTCATGTTTTCCGCCCAAGGAAATTTAGATTGTATCCTGGTGGAGGCTTGTGTAAAGAGAGCAGCAGTAAACGTTGGGTTGCCTGTGTCCTGAGGATCTTTGGTTTCCCTGAAAATATACGTCCTTGAGTATAAGTGTCGAATGTGCTGTAGCATTGATTCTTACATTATTTTCGAATACACCATAGACTTCGCCAGAGTGCCGATTGCAATTTGCCTTCCCACAATGCAGAAAATGTGGGTACGATTTGCCTCCACGCTACCCTGCATTTCTGGTCTTTACAGTTTTCGTAGATGACCCTTTGTTTTGATGGGAAGTGATAGCACTATGTAGTGTTGATTTGCACCGAGCAACTGCCTGGTTGCCCAAAAACGTTGTATGCCTTTATCCTGAATATATTCAGGATAAAGGCATACACCCTTTTTCGACCAAGGCATGGTTGAAGAACTACTGCCACATTCTAGGTTCTTACCAGGCGAGACCCATCTCCCTCTTGAAATCACATGTTTGCAATTCTGCCCTGCTCTCAAGTTCTTTTCTCTGCTTCAACCCGAGTCATTTTTCCACATTCGGTGTCTTTGACCATCCTGCAGGGCCATGAATTATAGGCTCCCTGAGATCCCCTGCTCAACTTCCCACTTTCGGAACTGGTCACAAAGCAGCAGGAAATTTTCAAGCCCTATTCTCCTTCTGAGAGCAAGCTTAGACTTGGGTCAATTCTTGTTCAGTTTTGGAAATTAGAGCACCATGTGCCTGTCAAAATATATAGGCATCGTGTCTTATTCTTGCCCGTTGCATTTCATCCATGGAACCATTTCCAAGCTATAAGAAAGAGGATTTTGAAAGTGCTGGTTCCCCAAGTGGGGATATTTTCAGGAAAGCGCCTGGAAGCTTGAACCCGAGCACCAGGATATTAGAAGATGAGGTGGTTTTCATGTTTTATCCCGTTCCAATTGGGTAGCATCATGTGGCTGTCGATGCATTTCTTCGCTGTAGGAAGGGTCGTCTGCATTTGCAGATTTCGGGCCCATGGAATCAGGGCAAGGCAGTGTTATTCTAGAAGGGCTGCATTTGCTGACTCATGCTCACGAAGACTCTCAGACCCACGAGTGTCCTCCCTTAGGTCCCATGCTTCTGTGTGTTAATATATGCTCAAAACAACTTCAATCACAGTCCCTGAACGAAGTCTCGAAGAATTTATCTCTCACTCACTGCCTTTATTTTGCCGTTTATTTTTCTAACGGGGTGTAGCTGATTTTCCGTGCTGTGTTGCTTGCTGCTGTGGATCCACTTGATTCTCTTCCAGAGAGACATCGAAAAATTGTGTTTCAAATTCTGACCCGTTGCAAATAATCTTTTCTGGTGTGTAAAGTGGGCAAGGTTCAATCCTTTGAGGTTTAGAGTAAGTTGTGTTGATTCCCTCTTTGTTCTATATGGAATGGTATCTGTGCTCATTGAAAACACCTGGTTTTTCCTCACCTCAAGTGACCTTTGCGCTCCTGCAGGCATAAGGGTGTTTGGAAATGTGTAATTCTTTCTGTCGTCTGCAATTTCGTTCATTGGATGCAATTTTATATTCCACCTGTACCTCATATCTTTGATAAACCGCTTTTTTCTATGTGACTAACTTCACTGAGAATGATTGTAACTAAGAACACTCCGGTGGCGGCAAGGGACGTAATTTCATTGATTTGCTGGCTCAGTAATATATCATTGTGGATAAGAATCACATATTCTTCAGCCATGTTTTCCATCCACGGAAATTTAGATTGTATCCTAGTCCAGGCTTTTGTAAAGAGAGCAGAAGTAAACGTTGGGTTGCCTGTGTCCTGAGGATCTTTGGTTTTCCTGAAAATATATGTCCTTGTGTGGAAGTGTCCTATGCGCTGTAGCTTTTATTCTTACATTATTTTCGAATACACCATAGACTTCGACAGAGTGCCGATTGCAATTTGCCATCCACCAATCCACAAAACGTGGGTATGATTTACCTCCACGCTACCCTGCATTTCTGCTCTTTACAGTTTTCGTAGATGACCCTTTGTTTTGTCCTAAAGTGATAGCACTATGTAGTGTTGATTTGCACCGAGCCCCTGCCTGGTGGTCCAAAAACGCTGTATGCCTTTATCCTGAATAAATTCAGGATAAAGGCATACACCCTTTTTCAACAAAGGCATGGTTGAAGAAGTACTGCCACATTCTAGGTTCTTACCTGGCGAGACCTATCTCCCTCTTGAAATCCAATTTTTGCACTTCTGCCTTGCTCTCAAGTTCTTTTCACTGGTTCACCCCAAGTCATTTTTCCGCATTTGGTGTCTTTGACCATCCTGCATGGCCATGAATTATAGGCTGCGTGAGGTCCCCTGCTCAACTTCCCAATTTCAGAACTGCTCACACCTGCAGGAAATTTTCAAGCCCTATTCTCCTTCTGAGAGCAAGCTTAGACTTGGGTCAATTCTTGTTCAGCATTGGAAATTAGAGCGCCATGTGCCTGTCCAAATATATAGGCATCGTGTCTTATTCTTCTCCGTTGCAGTTCATCCGTGGAACCAATTCCAAGCTATAAGAAAGAGGGTTTTGAAAGTGCTGACTTCCCCAAGTTGGTATATTTTCAGGAAAGTGGCTGGAAGCTTGAAACCGAGTACCAGGATATGAGAAGATGAGGTGGCTTTTCATGTTTTTTTCCCGTTCCAATGGGGTAGCATCCTGTGGCTGTCCCATTCATGTGTTCTCTGTAGGAAGGGTCGTCTTCATTTGGAGATTTCGGGTCCATGGAATCAGGGCAAGGCAGTGTTATTCTAGAAGGGCTGCATTTGCTGACTCATGCTCACGAAGACTCTCAGAGCCACGAGTGTCCTCCCTGAGGTCCCATCCTTCTGTGTGTTAATATGTGCTCAAAACAACTTCAATCACAGCCCCTGAACGAAGTCTCGAAGAATTTCTCTCTCACTCATTGCCTTTATTTTGCAGTTTATTTTTCTCACGGGGTGTAGCAGATTTTCAGTGCTGTGTTGCTTGCTGCTGTGCATCCACTTGATTCTCTTCCAGAGAGACATCGATAAATTGTGTTTCAAATTCTGACCCGTTGTAAATAATCTTTTCTGGTGTGTAAACTGGGCAAGGTTCAGTCCTTTGAGGTTTAGAGTAAGTTGTGTTGATTCCCTCTTTGGTCTATATGGAATGGTATCTGTGCTCATTGAAAACACCTGGTTTTTCCTCACCACAAATGACCTTTGTGGTCCTACAGGCATAAGGGTGTTTGCTAAATGTGTAATTCTTTCTCCCGTTTGCCATTGAGTTCATGGGACGCAATTTCATATTCCACCTGTACCTCATATCTTTGATAATCCACTGTTTTCTATGTGACTAAATTCACTGAGAATGATTGTAACTACGAACACTCCGGTGGCGGCAAGTGACGTTATTTCATTGATTTCCTGGCTCAGTAATATATCATTGTAGATAAGAATCACATATTCTTCATCCATGTTTTCCATCCAAGGAAATGTAGATTGTATCTTGGTCGAGGCTTTTGTAAAGAGAGCAGCAGTAAACGTTGGGTTGCCTGTGTCCTGAGGAGCTTTGGTTTTCCTGAAAATATACGTCCTTGAGTGGAAGTGTCCGATGTGCTATAGCTTTGATTCTTGCATTATTTTTGAATACACCATAGACTTGGCCAGAGTGCCGATTGCAATTTGCCATCCCACAATCCACAAAATGTGGGTACGATTTATCTCCACGCTACCCTGCATTTCTGGTCTTTACACTTTTCGTAGATGACCCTTTGTTTTGATGGGATGTGATATCACTATGTAGTGTTGATTTGCACCGAGCCCCTGCCTGGTGGCCCAAAAACAGTGTATGCCTTTATCCTGAATATATTCAGGATAAAGGCATACACCCTTTTTCGACAAAGGCATGGTTGAAGAAGTACTGCCACATTCTAAGTTCTTACCAGGCGAGACCCATCTCCCTCTTGAAAGGCCATTTTTGCAATTCTGCCTTGCTCTCAAATTCTTTTCTCTGGTTCACCCCAAGTCATTTTTCCACATTAGGTGTCTTTGTCCATCCTGCAGGGCCATGAATTATAGGCTCCCTGAGATCCCCTGCTCAACTTCCCACTTTCGGAACTGGTCGCAAAGCAGCAGGAAAGTTTCAAGCCCTATTCTCCTTCTGAGAGCAAGCTTCGACTTGGGTCAATTCTTGTTCAGCATTGGAAATTAAAGCGCCATGTGCCTGTCCAAATATATAGGCATTGTGTCTTATTCTTCCCCATTGCAGTTCATCCATGGAACCAATTCCAAGCTATAAGAAAGAGGGTTTTGAAAGTGCTGACTTCCCCAAGTGGGGATATTTTCAGGAAAGAGGCTGGAAGCTTGAACCCGAGCACCAGGATATGAGAAGATGAGGTGGCTTTTCAAGTTGTTTCCCGTTCCAAAAGGGTAGGATCCTTTGGCTGTCCCATGCATATGTTCGCTGTAGGAAGGGTCGTCTGCATTTGGGGATTCGGGCTCCATGGAATCAGGGCAAGGCAGTGTTATTCTAGAAGGGCTTCATTTGCTGACTCATTCTCACGAAGACTCTCAGACCCACGAGTGTCTTCCCTTAGGTCCCATCCTTCTGTGTGTTAATATATGCTCAAAACAACTTCAATCACAGCCCCTGAACGAAGGCTCTAAGAATTTATCTCTCAGTCACTGCTTTCATTTTGCAGTTTATTTTTCTCACGGGGTGTAGCTGATTTTCAGTGCTGTGTTGCTTGCTGCTGTACATCCACTTGATGCTCTTCCAGAGAGGCATCGATAAATTGTTTTTCAAATTCTGACCAGTTGTAAATAATCTATCCTCGTGTGTAATGTCGGCTGAATTCAGTTCTTTGCGGTTTAGAGTAAGTTGTGTTGATTCCCTCTTTGGTCTATATGGAATGGTATCTCTGCTCATTGAAAACACCTGGTTTTTACTCACCTCAAGTGACAATTGCGCTCCTACAGGCATAAGTGTGTTTGCTAAATGTGTAATTCTTTCTCTCATTTGCCATTTCGTTCATGAGACGCAATTTTATATTCCACCTGTACCTCAGATCTTTGATAAACCACTTTTTTCTATGTCACTAAATTCACTGAGAATGATTGTAACTATGAACACTCCGGTGGCGTCAAGTGACGTTATTTCATTGATTTCCTGCCTCAGTAATATATCATTGTAGATAAGAATCACATATTCTTCATCCATGTTTTCCGTCCAAGGAAATTTAGATTGTGTCCTAGTTGAGGCTTTTGAAAAGGGAGCAGCACTAAACGTTGGCTTGCCTGTGTCCGGAGGATCTTTGGTTTTCCTGAAAATGTACCTCCTTGATTGGCAGTATCCTATGTGCTGTAGCTTTGTTTCTTACATTATTTTGGAATACACCATAGACTTCTCCAATGTGCGGATTGCCATTTGCCGTCCCACAACCCACATAATTAGCCTCCATTTTAGCCCCACCCTACCCTTCATTTCTTGTCTTTACACTTCCTGTGGATGACCCTTTGTCTTGATGGGAAGTTGTCGCTCTACTTAGTGTTGATTTGCACCGAGCCTCTGTCTGGTTGCCCAAAAACGGTGTATGCCTTTATCTTGAATATATTCAGGATAAAGGTGTACACCCTTTTTCGACAAAGGCATTGCTGAAGAAGTACTCCCGCATTCTAGGTGCTTTGCAGGCGAGACCCATCTCCATCTTGAAATCCTATTTTTGCAATTCTGCCTTGCTCTCAAGTTCTTTTCTGGGGCTCACCCCAGGGCATTTTTCCACATTAGGTGTCTTTTACAATCCTACAGGACCATGAATTGTAGTGCCCTTGAGATCCCCTTCTCAACTTCTTTCTTTCGGATCTGGCCACAAAAGAGCAGGAAATTCTCAAGCCCTATTCTGCTTTCGAGAGCAAGCTTACACTTGGGTAAATTCTTGTTCAGTATTGGAAATTAGAGCACCATGTCCCTGTGCAAATATATAGGCGTTGTCTTTCATTCTTCCCCGTTGCAATTCATCCACGGGACAAATTCAAAGCTATAAGAAACAGGGTTTCGAAGATGCTGACTTCCCCAAGTGGGGAGATTTTTAGGAAGGAGGCTGGAGGTTTGTTCCTGAGCACCAGGATATGAGGAGATGAGGTGGTTTTTCAAAATTCCTCCCGCTCTGATGGGGTCGCATCCTGTGGCTCTCCCATGCATGTTTTAGCTGTACGAAGGGTCGCCTGCATCTGGAGATTTGGGACCCATGGAATCACGGCCAGGCAGTGTTATTCTAAAAGGGCTGCATTTGCTGACTCACGCTCACCAAACCTCTCAGCCCCACGAGTGTCCACTCTTAGGTCCCATCCGTCTGTGTGTTAAGATATGTTCTACTTAAGTTGAATCACAGCCCCTGAACGAATTCTCTAAGAATTTATCTCTCACTCACTGCCTTTATTTTGCAGTTTATTTTTCAAATGGGGTGTAGGTGATTTTCAGTGCTGTGTTTCTTGCTGCTGTACATCCACTTGATTCTCTTCCAGAGAAGCATCGATAAATTGTTTTTCAGATTCTTAAGAGTTGTAAATAATCTTTTCTGGTTTGTAAAGTGGGCTGAGTCCAGTCCTTTGAAGTTTACAGTAAGTTGTGTTGAGTCCGTATTTGGTTTATATGGAATGGTATCTGTGGTCATTTAAAACTCCTAGATTTTGACTCACCACAAGTGACCTTTGCCCTCAAACAGGCATAAGTGTGATTGCTAAATGTGTGATTCTGTGTCTCTCCTGTCATTTAATTCATGTGATCCAAAATTTTACGCCACCTGTACCTCACGTCTGTGATAAATCACTTTGTTCTGTGGACATAAGTCACAGAGAATGATCACACCTAAGAACACTCGAGTGGCGGCAACTGACGTTTCTTCATTGATTTCATGGATTAATAATATATCCGTGTAGATTAAAATCACATATTCTTCATCCATGTTTTCCATCCAAGGAAATTTCTCTTGTATCAAGGTCGAGGCTTTTTTAAAGGGAGCAGCAGTAAACGTTGGGTTGCCTGTGTCATGAGGAGCTGTGGTTTTCCCAAAAATATACGTTCTTGAGAGGAAGTTCCCTATGTGCTGTAGCTTTGTTTCTTAGATTATTTTGGAATACACCATAGACTTCTCCAGAGTGCCAATTGCAAGTTGCCGTCCCACAGTCCAAATAATAAGGCTCCATTTTATCCCCACCCTACCCTTCATTTCTGGTCTTTACACTTTTTGTGGATGACCGTTCGCTCTCCTGTGAAGTGATATCTCTACATAGTGTTGATTTTCACCGACCCACTGCCTGATTGCCAAGAAACGGTGTATGCCTTCATCCTGAATATATTCAGGATAAAGGAATACACCCTTTTTCACCAAGGGCATTGTTGAAGAAGTACTGCCCCATTTTAGTTGCTTTCCAGGCGAGACCCATCTCTCTTCATATCCCATTTTTGCAATTCTGCCTTGCTCTCAAGTCTTTTCCATGATTCACCCCAAGGGATTTTTCCACGTTAGGTGTCTTTTACAATTCTGCACGACCATGAATTGCATTGCCCCTGAGCTCCCCTTCTCAACATCCTTCTTTTGGAACTGGCCACAAAACAGCACGAAATCGTCAAGCCAACTTCTGCTTCTGAGAGCTACCTGAGATTTTGTTCAATTCTTGTTCAGCATTGGAAATTAGAGCGCCAGGTGCCTGTCCAAATATATACGCGTTGCCTCTGATTGTTCCCTGTTGCAGTTCATCCACAGGACAAATTCCAAGCTATAAGAAAGAGGGTTTTGAAGGTGCTGTCTTCCCCATGTGGGGAGATTTTTAGGAAAGGGGCTGGCCGTTTGAACACTAGAACAAGAAAGTGAGGAGATGAAGTGGTTTTTCAAAATTCTTCCCGATGCGGTGGGGTAGCATCCTTTGCCTCTTCCATGATTGTTTCAGCTGTACAAAGGGTCGCCTGCATCTGACGATTTGGGACCCATGGATTCAGGGCAAGGCAGTGTTACTCTAACCGTGCTGCATTGGCTGACTCATGCTCACAAAGCCTCTCAGCCTGACGAGTGTCGACCCTTAGGTCCCATTGGTCTGTGTGATAAGATATGGTGAAAACAAGTTGATTCACAGCCCCTGAACGAACTCTCTAAGAATTTGCCTCTCACTCACTACCTTTATTTTGCAGTTTATTTTTCTAACGGGGTGTAGATGATTTTCAGTGCTGTGTTTCTTGCTGCTGTACATCCACTTGATTCTCTTCCAGAGAGACATCGATCAATTCTTTTTCAAATTCTGACCAGTTGTAAATAATCTTCTCTGTTGTGTAAAGTGGGTTGAGTTCAGTTCTTTGAGGTTTAGAGTAAGTTGTGCTGATTCCCTCTTTGGTCTATATGGAATGGTGTCTATGCTCATTTAAAACACCTGGTTTTTGACTCACCTCGAGTGACCTTTGCCTTCTAACAGGCGTAAGTGTGTTTGCTAAATGTGTAATTCTTTCTCTCGTTTGCCAGTTAGTTCATGTGATGCAATCTTATATTCCACCTGTACCTCATATCTCTGATAAACTGCTTTTTTCTATGTGACTTATTTCCCTGAGAATTATTGTAACTAAGAACACTCGGGTGGCAGCAACTGACATTATTTCATTGATTTCATGGCTTAATAATATATCCTTGTAGAAAAGAATCACATATTCTTCATCCATGTTTTCCATCCAAGGAAATTTCGATTGTACCCTATTCGAGGCTTTTGTAAAGAGAGCAGCAGTAAACTTTGGGTTGCCTGTGTCCTGATGAGCTTTGGTTTTCCTGAAAATATACGTCCTTGAGTGGAAGTGCCCTATGTGCTTTAGCTTTGTTTCTTATATTATTTTGGAATACACCATAGACTTCTCCATAGTGCCGATTGCAACTTGCCGTCCCACAATCCACAAAATAATACTCCATTTTATCCCCACCTACTCTGAATTTCTGGTCTTACACTTTCCGTGGATGACCCTTTGTTTTGATGGGAAGTGAAAGCACTATGTAGTGTTGATTTGCACCGAGCCCCTGACTGGTTGCCCCAAAATGGTGTATGCCTTTATCTTGAATATATTCAGTATAAAGGCATACACCCTTTTCTGACAAGGGCATTGTTGAGGAAGTACTGCCCCATTCTACATGCTTTCCAGACGAGACCCATCTCCCTCTTGAAATTCCATTTTTGCAATTCTTCCTTGCTCTCAAGTTCTTTTCCATGGTTCACCCCAAGGCCTTTTTCCACATTAGGTATCTTTTACAATCCTGCAGGACCATGAATTGTAGTGTCCCTGAGATCCCCTTCTGAACTTCCTTCTTTCGGAACTGGCCACAAAACAGCACGAAATTGTCAAGCCGACTTCTGCTTCCGAGAGCAACCTGAGACTTTGGTCAATTCTTGTTCAGCATTGGAAATTAGAGCACCATGTGCCTGTCAAAATATATAGGCGTTGCCTCTCATTCTTCCCTGTTGCAGTTCATCCATGGGACAAATTCCAAGCTGTAAGAAACAGGGTTTTGAAGGTGCTGTCTTCGCCCAGTGTGGAGATTTTTAGGAAAGGGGTTGGAGGTTTGAACCTGAGCAGCAGGATATGAGGAGATTAGGTGATTTTTCCAAATTCTTCCCGATCCAATTGAGTAGAATCCTGTGGCTGTCTCATGCATGTTTTAGCTGTACAAAGGGTTGCCTGCATCTGGATATTTGGTATCCATGGAATCAGGGCCAGGCAGTGCTTTTCTAAAAGGGCTGTAGTTGCTGACTCATGCTCAAGAACTCGCTCAGCCCCTTGAGTGTCAACACTTAGGTCACGTTTGGCTGTGTGTTAAGATATGGTCAAAACAAGTTGAATCACAACCCCTGAACGAATTGTCTAAGTATTTATCTCTCACTCACTACCTTTATTTTGCAGCATATATTTCTAATGGGGTGTAGCTGATTTTCAGTGCTGTGTTTCTTGCTGCTGTACATCCACTTGATTCTCTTCCAGATAGACATTAAAAAATTGTTTTTCAGATTCTGACCAGTTGTAAATAATCTTTTCTGCTGTGTACATTGGGCTGACTCCAGTCCTTTGAGGTTTAGAGTAAGTTGTGTTGATTCTGACGTTTGTCTTTATGGAATGGTATCTGTGCTCATTTAAAACTCCTGGTTTTGACTCCCCTCAAGTGAACCCTGCCTTCAAACAGGCATAAGTGTGTTTGCTAAATGTGTGATTCTGTGTCTCGTTTGTCATTTAGTTGATATGACCCAACATTTTATGCCACCTCTACCTTACATCCTTGATAAATCACTATTTTCTGTGTGACTTAAGTCACTGAGAATGATCGTACCTAAGAACACTCGGATGGCGGCAAATGACGTTACTTCATTGATTTCATGGTTTAATAATATATCCTTGTAGAAAAGAATCACATATTCTTCATCCATGTTTTCCGTCCAAAGTAATTGCAGTTTTACCCAAGTCGAGGCTTTTGTAAAGAGAGCAGCAGTAAATGTTGGGTTGCCTGTGTCTGAGGAGCTTTGGTTTTCCTGAAAATATACGTCCTTGAGTGGAAGTGTCCTATGTGCTGTAGCTTTGATTCTTAGATTATTTTGGAATACACCAGAGACTTCTCCAGAGCACCGATTGCAATTGCCGTCCCACAATGCACATAATAAGGCTCCATTTTATGCTCACCCTACCCTGCATTTCTTGTCTTTACACTTTCTGTGGATGGCCCTTTGTTTTGATGGGAAGTCATAGCACTATGTAGTGTTGAGTTGCACCGAGCCCCTGCCTCGTTGCCCAAAAACGGTGTATGCCTTCATCCTGAAAATATTCAGGATGAAGGCATACACCCTTTTTCACAAAGGGAATCGTTGAAGAAGTAATGCCCCATTCTAGGTACTTCCCAGGCGAGACCCATCTCCCTCTTGAAATCCCGTTTTTGCAATTCTGCCTTGCTCTCAAGGTCTTTTCCGTGGTTCACCGCAAGGCATTTTTCCACATTAGGTGTCATTTACAATACTGCAGGACCATGAATTGTAGTGCCCCTGATATCCCCTTTTCAACTTCTTACTTTCCGAACAGGCCACAAAACAGGATGAAATTTTCAAGGCCTATTTTGCTTGTGAGAGCAAGCTTAGACTTGGGTGAATTCTTGTTCAGCATTGGAAATTAGAGCGCCCTGTGCCTTTCCAAATATATAGGCGTTGACTCTCATTCTTCCCCTTTGCCGTTCATGCATGGAACAAATTCCAACCTATAAGAAAAAGGGTTTTGACGGTGCTGAATTCCCCAAGTGGAAAGATTTTTAGGAAAGGGGCTGGCGGTTTGAACCCGAGCACCAGGATATGATAAGATGACGTGATTTTCCAAGTGTCTAACTGATCCAATGGGGTAGCATCCTGTGGCTGTCCCATGCATATTTTAGCTGTATGAAGGGTCGCCTGCATCTGGAGATTTGGGACCCATGGAATCAGGGCAAGGCAGTGTTATTCTAAGAGTGCTCCACTTGCTGACTCATGCTCACCCAGACTCTCAGCCACAAGGGTGTCCACCCTTATGTCCAATCTGTCTGTGTGTCAAGATATGGTCAAAACATGTTGAATCACAGCCCCTGAATGAACTCTCTAAGAATTTATCTCTCACTCAGTGCCTTTATTTTGCAGTTTATTTTTCTAACGGGGTGTAGCTGATTTTCAATGCTGTGTTGCTTGCTGCTGTACATACACTTGATTCTCTTCCAGAGAGACATCGATAAATTGTTTTTCAGATTCTTACCAGTTGTAAATAATCTTTTCTGTTGTGTAACGTGGGGTGCCTTCAGTTCTTTGAGATTTAGTGTAAGTTGTATTGATTCCCTCTTTGGTCTATATGGAATGGTATCTGTACTCATTTAAAATACCTGGTTTTTTACTCACCTCAAGTGACCTTTGCTCTCTAACAGGCATAAGTGTGTTTGCTAAATGTGAATTCTTTCTCTCATTTGCCATTTAGTTCTTGTGATGTAAATTTATATTCCACCTGCACCTCATATCTTTGATAAACTGCTTTTGTCAATGTGACTTAATTCACTGAGTATGATTGTAACTAAGAACACTCGGGTGGCGGCAACTGACGTTTTTTCATTGATTTCATGGCTTAATAATATATCCTGGTAGATAAGAATCACATATTCTTCGTCCATGTTTTCTGTCCAAGGAAATTTCGATTGTATCCTAGTCGAGGCTTTTGTAAAAAGAGCAGCATTAAACGGTGGGTTTCCGGTGTCCTGAGGAGCTTTGGTTTTCCCGAAAATATACGTCCTTGAGTGGAAGTGCCCTATGTGCTGTAGCTTTGTTCCTTAGATTATTTTGGAATACACCATAGACTTCTCCAGAGTGCTGATTGCAATTTGCCGTCCCACAACCCACATAACAAGCCTCCATTTTATCCCCACCCTACCCTGCATTTCTTGTCTTTACACTTCCTGTGCATGACCCTTTGTTTTGATGGGATTTTGTAGCTCTACTTAGTGTTGATTTGCACGGAGCCCCTGTCTGGTTGCCCAAAAACGGTGTATGCCTTTATCTTGAATATATTCAGGATAAAGGTGTACACCCTTTTTCGACAAGGGCATTGTTGAAGAAGTACTCCCGCATTCTAGGTGCTTTGCAGGCGAGACCCATCTCCATCTTGAAATCCTATTTTTGCAATTCTGCCTTGTTCACAAGTTCTTTTCTGTGGTTTACCTCAAGGCATTTTTCCACATTAGGTGTCTTTTACAATCCTACAGGACCATGAATTGTAGTGCCCTTGAGATCCCCTTCTCAACTTCCGACTTTCGGAACTGGCCACAAAAGAGCAGGAAATTTTGAAGCCCTAATCTGCTTCTGAGAGCAAGCTTACACTTGGTTGAATTCTTCTTCAGCATTGGAAATTAGAGCGCCACCTGCATGTCCAAATATATAGGCATTGTCTCTCGTTTTTGCCTGTTGCAGTTCATCCATGGAACAAATTAAAGGTACAAGAAAGAGGGTTTTGAAGGTGCTGACTTCCCCAAGTGGGGAGATTTTCAGGAAAGTGGCTGGAGATTTGAACCCGGGCACCAGGATATGAGGAGATGAGGTGGTTTTTCCAAATTCCTCCCAATCCGATTGGGTAGCATCCTGTGGCTCTCCCATGCATGTTTTAGCTGTATGAAAGGTCGCCTACATCTGGAGATTTGGGACCCATGGAATCAGGGCAAGGCATTTTTATTCAAAGAGTGCTGCATTTGCTGACTCACGCTCATCAAGTCTCTCAGCCCCACGAGTGTCCACCTTTAGTTCCCATCCTTCTGTGTGTTAAGATATGGAGAAAACAAGTTGAATCACAGCCCCTGAACGAAGTCTCTAAGAATTTATCTCTCACTCACTGCCTTTATTTTGCTGTTCATTTTTCTAAGGGGTTGTAGCTGATTGTCAGTGCTGTGTTTCTTCCTGCTGTACATCCACTTGATTATCTTCCAGAGACATCGATAAATTGTTTTTCAATTCTTTCCGGTTGTAAATAATCTTTTCTGGTTTGTAAAATGGGTTGAGTTCAGTCCTTTGATGATTAGAGTAAGTTGTGTTGATTCCCTCTTTGGTCTATGTGGAATTGTATCTGTGCTCATTTAAAACACCTGGTTTTTTACTCACCTCAAGGGACCCTTGTTCTCAAACAGGCATAAGTGTGTTTGCTAAATGTGTGATTCTGTGTCTCGTTTGTCATTTAGTTCATGTGACTCAAATTTTTATGCCACCTGTACCTCATATCGGTGATAAATCTCTTTGTTCTGAGTGACTTAAGTCACTGAGAATGATCTCACCTAAGAACACTCGAGTGGCAGCAACTGATGTTACTACGTTGATTTCATGGCTTAACAATATATCCTTGTAGATAAGAATCACATATTCTTCATCCATGTTTTCCATCCAAGGAAATTTCGGTTGTATCCAAGTCAAGGCTTTTGTAAAGAGAGCAGCAGGAAACGTTGGGTTGACTGTGTCCTGAGGAGCTTTGGTTTTCCCAAAAATATACATCGTTGATTGGAAGTTCCCTATTTGCTGTAGCTTTGTTTTTAGGTTATTTTGGAATACACCAAAGACTTCTCCAGAGTGCCAATTCCAATTTGCCGACCCACAATCTACATATTATGTCTCTCTATTATCCCCACCCTACTCTGCATTTCTGGTCTTTACACTTTCTGTGGAGGACCCTTTGTTTTCATGGGAAGTGATACCTCTATGTAGTGCTGATTTGAACCGAGCCCATGCCTGGTTGCCCAAAAATGGTGTATGCCTTTATCCTGAATATATTCAGGATAAAGGCATACACCCTTTTTCGACAAAGGCATGGTTGAAGAAGTACTGCCACATTCTAGGTTCATACCAGGCGAGACCCATCTCCCTCTTGAAATCCCGTTTTTGCAATTCTGCCTTGCTCTCAAGTTCTTTTCCTTGCTTCACCCCAAGGCATTTTTCCACATTAGGTGTCTTTTACAATCCTGCAGGACCATGAATTGCAGTGCCCCTGAGATCCCCTTCTCAATTTCCTTCTTGCACAACTGGCCACAAAACAGCAGGAAATTGTCATGCCTGATTCTGCTTATGAGAGCAAGCTGAGACTTTGGTCAATTCTTGCTCAGCATTGGAAATTAGAGCACCATGTGTCTGTCCAAATATATAGGCTTTGTCTCTCATTCTTCCCCATTGCAGTTCATTCACGGGACAAATTCCAAGCTATAATAAAGAGGGTTTTGAAGGTGTTGTCTTCCCCAAGTGGCGAGATTTTTAGGAAAGGGGCTGGAGGTTTGAACCAGAGCACCAGGTTATGAGGAGATGGGGTGGATTTTGAAAATGTTTCCCAATCCGGTGAGGTAGCATCCTGTGGCTGTCTCATGCATGTTTTAGCTGTATGAAGGGTCCCCTGCATCTGGAGATTTGGGAACCATGGAATCAGGGCAAGGCAGTGTTATTCTAAAAGTGCTGCATTTGCTTGCTCATGCTCACCAACCCTCTCAGCCTCAGGAGTGTTCACCCTTAATTCCCATCCATCTTTGTGTTTAATTATGGTCAATCCAAGTGGCATCACAGCCCCTGAACGAATTCCCTAAAAATTTACCTCTCACTCACTGCCTTTTTATTTTACACTTTATTTTTATAACGGGTTATAGCTGATTTTCACAGCTATGCTTCTTGCTGCTGTACATTCTCTTTCTTCACTTCCAGAGAGACATCGATATTGTTTTTCAGGTTCTCACCAGTGGTACATAATAGTCCCTTGTGTTTACATGGGGCTGAGTCCAGTCTTTTGATGTTACAAGTAAATTGTGTTGATTCCCTCTTTGGTCTATGGAACGGTATATGTGCTCTTTTCAAACTCCTGGTTTTTGACTTACCTCAAGTAAACTTAGCACTGTAGCAGGCATAATTGTGTTTGCTAAACATGTTATTCTCTGTCTCGTTTGTCATTTAATTCCTGTGTCACAAATTGTATATACCACCTATAACTCATATCTTATGATAAGCCACTTTTTTTCTGTGTGAAGTATGTCACTGAGAATGTTCATACCTAAATACACCCGAGTGGTGGCATCTGACCTTATTTCATTGATTTCATGGCTGAATAATATATCCTTGTAGATATGAATCCCATATTCTTCATCCATGTTTTCTATCCAAGGAAATCTCAGTTGTATCCAAGTCCAGGTTCTTGTAAAGAGAGCAGCGGTAATCTTTTGGTTGCCTGTGTCCTGGGAGTTTTTGTTTTCAGAAAATATATGCTCTTGAGTGGAAGTGCCCTATTCTCTGTAGCTTTGTTTCTTAGATTATTTTAGGAAACACAATCCACTTCTCCAGTATGCTGATTGCAATTTGCTGTCCAGCAAATCACGTTAAAAGGCAACAGTTTATCCCCATCCTACCCTGCATTTCTAGTTTTTATATTTTCTGTGGATGGCCCTTTGGTTTGATTGGAAGTGATACCTCTATGTAGTGTTGATTTGCACCGATCCCCTGCTTGGTTGACCAAAAATGGTGTATGCCTTTTTCCTGAATATATTCAAGTAAAAGGCATACACCCTTTTTGGCCAAGGGTATCGCTGAATAAGTACAGACCCATTCTATATGCTTCCCAGCTTAGACCCATCTCCCTCTTGAAATCCTGTATCCACAATTCTGACTTGCTCTTAAGTTCTTTTCCGTGACTCACCTCAAGGCATTTTTCCACATGAGGTGTCATTTACAATCCTGCAGATCCGTGTATTGCAGTGCCCCTGAGCTTCACATTCAAATTGTTTCTTTCGTATGTGGCCACAAAACTGCAGGATTTTTGCATTCCCTATTCTGCTATTGAAAGCAAGGTGAGCCTTTGGTCAATTCCTCTTCCTCATTGGAAATTAAACGGGCATGTCCCTATCCAAACACCTTGGCGTGTTCTCTCATTGTTCCCCATTCAGGTTCATCCACAGGACAAATTCCAAAGTATAAGAAAGAGGGCATTGAAGGTGCTGATTTCCCCAAGTGGGGAGATTGTTAGGAAAGGGGCTGGAGATTTGAACCCAAGAACCAGGAAATGAGAAGATGTGGTGGTTTTTTCCAAACCCTCCCGATCCGAAGGTGAAACATCCTCTGCCTGTCCAAGGCACGTTTTATCTGTATGAAGGGTCGCCTGCATCTGGAGATTTGGGACCCATGGAATCAGGACCAGGCAGTAGTTTTCTAAAGGGGCTGCATTTGCTGACTTACAATCACCAAGTCTCTCAGCCCCTGGAGTGTCCACCCTTAGGTCCATCGATCTGTGTGTTTAGTTTTGGTCAATCCAAGTGGCATCACAGCCCCTGAACGAATTCTGTATAAATTTACCTCTCACTCACTGCCGTTTTGTTTTACACTTTATTTTTATAATGGGATGTAGCCGATTTTCAGTGCAGTGTTCCTTTATGCTATACTTACTCTTTCTTCACTTATAGAGAGACATTGTTATTGTTTTTCAGATTCTTACCAGTTGTATATAACCATTTCTGGTGCGTACAGTTGGATGAGTCTAGTCCTTTGAGGTTTCGAGTAAGTTGTGTTCGTTCACTCTTTAGTCTATAGAACGGTATCTGTGCTCATTTCAAACTCCTGGATTTTGACTCACCTCAAGTGACATTTGCACTCCAGCAGGCATAAGTGTGTTTACTAAATGTGTGATTTTGTGTCTCATCTATCATTTAGTTCCTGTGTCACAATTTTTATATTCCACATATAACTCATATCTTATGATAAATCACTTTTTTCTGTGTGACTTATGTCACTGAGAATGATCGTACCTAAGTACACCCAACTCGTGGTTACTGAACTTATTCCATTGATTGCATGGCTGAATAACATTTTCTTGTAGGTAAGAATCCCATATTCTTCATCCATATTTTTGTCCAAGGAAATCTCGGTTCTATTCAAGTGGAGGCTTTTGTTAAGAGAGCAGCAGTAAGAGTTGGATTGCCTGTGTCCTGGGGAGTTTGGGTTTTCCGAAAATATACCCCCTTGAGTGGAAGTGACCTACGCTCTCTAGCTTTATTTCTTAGATTATTTTAAGAAACACAGTCGACTTCTCCATAGAGCCTATTGCAATTTGCCGTCCAGCAAATCATGTAAAAAGGCTCCCTTTTATCCCCACCCTACCCTGCATTTATAGTTTTTACACTTTCTGTGGATGGCCCATTGGTTTGATGGGAAATGATACCTCTATTTAGTGTTGATTTGCACCGAACCCCTGTTTGGTTGGCCACAAAGTGTGTATGCATTTTTCCTGAATATATTCAGGAAAAAGGCACACACCCTTTTTGGCCAGGGGCATCGTTGAAGGAGTACTGTCCCATTGTATGTGCTTTCAGGGCACGCCCCATCTCCCTCTTGAAATTCCGTTTCCACAACTTTGCTTTGCTCTCAATTTCTTTTCCGTGAGTTGCCTCAAGGCATTTTTGCACATTAGGTGATTTTTACAATCCTGCAGAACCATGAATTGCAGTGCCCCTGAGCTCCACTTTTCAACTAGTTTTTTTCGGAAGTCGTCAGAAAGCTGCAACATTGTTTCAAGCCCTATTCTTCTACCAAGAGCAAGCTGAGCCTTTGGTCACTTCCTCTTTCTCATTGGAAATTAGCCGGGCATGGGCCTGTCCAAACACCTTTGGGTTCTCTCTCATTGTTTTCGGTGCCATTTCATCCACAGGACAAATTCCACAGTGTAAGAAAGAGGGTGTTGAAGATGCTGATTTCCCCAATTGGGGAGATTGTTGGAAAAGGGGCTGGAGGTTTGAACCCGAACATCAGGAGAAGTGTAGTTGTGGTGGTTGTTCCAAACTCTTCCCAATCCGATGGGGTAGCATCCTGTGGCTGTCCCATGCATGTTTTAGCTGTACAAAGTGTTGCCTGCATCTGGAGATTTGGGACCCATGGAATCAGGACCAGGCAGTATTATTCTAAAAGGGCTGCATTTGCTGACTCATGCTCAGCAAGTCTCTCAGCCCCAGGAGTGTCCATCGTTACGTCCCATCAATCTGTGTGTTTAGTTGTGCTCAATCCAAGTGGCATCACAACCCCTGAACGAATTCTTTAAAAATTTACCTCTCCCTCACTGCCTGTTTGTTTTACATTTTATTTTTATAATGGGGTGTTGCTGATTTTCAGTGCACTGTTTCTTGCTGTTGTATATCCACTTGATTCACTTACAAAGAGACATCGGTAAATTGTTTTCCAGATTCTTACCAGTTGTAAATAATATTTTCTTATGTGTACAGTGGGCTGAATCCAGTCCTTTGAGGTTTCCGATAAGTTGTGTTGATTTCCTCTTCGGTCTATGGAATGGTATCTGTGGTCTTTTCAAACTCCTGGTTTTTAACTTACCTCAGGTGACATTTGCACTCTAGCAGGAATAATTGTGTTTGCTAAATGTGTGATTCTGTGTGTAGTTTGTCATTTAGTTCATGTGTCCCAATTTTTATATTCCACCTTTAACTTATGGCTTATGATGAGTTGCTTTTTTCCATGTGACTTATGTCACTGAGAATGATCGTACACCCGAGTGGCAGCAACTGACCTTATTTCATTGATTTCATGGCTTAATAATATTTCCTTGTATACGAATCCCATATTCTTCATCCAGGTTTTCCATCAAAGGAAATCTCGGTTGTATTCAAGTTGAGGCTCTTGTAAAGTGTGCAGCAGTAAACATTGTGTTGCCTGTGTCCTGCAGAGTTTTGGTTTTCCGAAAATATATGCCCTTGAGTGCAAGTGTCCTATGCTCTGTAGCTTTGTTTCTTAGATTATTTTTAAAAAACACCATAGACTTCTCCAGAGTGGCAATTGCAATTTTCCGCCCAACAATCCACGTAAAAGTGCTCCCTTATATCCCCACCCTACCCTGCATTTCTGCTTTTTACACTTTCTGTGGATCTCCCTTTTGTTTGATGGGAAATGATACCTCTATGTAGTGTTGATTTGCACTGCGCCCCTGCTTGGTTTGCCAAAAAGGGTGTATACTTTTTTCCTGAATATATTCAGGATAAGGCATACACCATGTTTGGCCAAGAGCATCGTTGAAGATGTTCTGCCCCATTCTAACTGCTTTCCAGGTGAGACCCATCTTCTTCTTGAAATCGTTTCTGCAATTCTGCCTTGCTCTCAAGTTCTTTTCCGTGACTAACCTTAAGGCATTTTTCTACATTTGGTGTCTTTTACAATCCTGCAGGACAGTGTATTGCAGTGCCCCCTGAGCTCCAATTGTGAACTTGTTACTTTCGAATGCGCCACAAAAGAGCAGGATTGTTTCAATACCTCTTCTGCTTCCGAGAACAAGCTGAGCCTTTGGTCAATTCCTATTTCTCATTGCAAATTACATAGGGCAAGCCCCGATAGCTTACCAAGAGTGTTCCATGGAAGAGGGAGCTCGCTACATGTAGAACACTCTGTGAAAAAAACTTGATTCAGGGAAGTGACCAGTGTGTACGTACATTGTCTTATACCTTGCTATACATCACAAAGATGTAGGCTGCATGTTCACTGGAAATGGGGTCCTGATGGCACAAATCTTGCTTTCCCATTTGGAAAACTCCATTCATGCTGTCCTGAAGCTACCTAAATAACACTGTGTGGGACAGGCCTCTAGTCACTGTAGGCAGCGATCTGGGAAGAAAAGGAGATTTTGCTAAATAAACAGAGTGTTTACATGGCCTGAGTGGGAGCTCATCCTGTCACGCTCTACAGCTCATGGGAAATTCAACGTTACTTCTTGCCTTGACAGAAGGCCTAGAGTAGCCCTGCAGGAATGGAGCATACAGCAGTTCTTTGAGGTCTTACTCACTGTTCTGTTTTATTTTAACTGTGGAAACCTTTTCAGAACTCCTGGACCTTTTGGGTGTACACCCATTGCCCTAACACATCACTGAGTACCTCCCGACACCTCTGGGCCTGCTGAGCAACACCCAGGCCAGTAGGCCGTTCAGCGACCCTCTGTGTATGCCAAGTGAAGGACAACACACAGCACTTTTCCTTGTGACTGCTACGTTTCCTCAGCACTCCAAGAGTATCAGGAACACATTCCAGCCAGTACACCATGACTTGGAAGTTTTCGTATTGCCCAACTCTGAACTGCACTGAGAAAAGAGTCTGCTTAGAATTCCTTCTATGACCACTTTCCGAAGTCCCTGTACTCAAGGAGAAAGTCCCCTTGTATTCCTACTGCAATCTAAGCACAGTTTGTCGTGTAACACTGCTGTCTTTTGGGAGAGGCAATTGCTTATAGCCCTAACTAGAGCCTGCCTTGGTTAAGCCATTTCGTTACATGGAAAACACCCTGCATAAATAAGTTGGTTCAGGGAAGGGTCCAGTGTGTACCTTGTGTGTCTCTTGACTTGTTAAATCTGAAGGTAAGTATACTGCATGTCTACCTGGGAAATGCAGGCCTGATGGCACCAGCTGTGTTTCCGATTTTGAAAGTTCTGTTCATGGGGTTTGAATTTCCCAGAGAGGCACACTTTTTGATGGGCCTCTAGAAACCGTAGGCATGGCTCTGGGAAGAAAATAAGTTTTCTCTTCTAAACCATGGTGCTTCCAAGGCGTAGCTGGTAGCTCTTTCTGCCATTCTCTACACCTAAGTGGACAAGCAACGTGAACCTTTGCCTTGAAGTAACTCCCTGATTGCACTGCTGAAGCAGAGCCATGCAGCAGTTTCCAAGAGAGCTTTTCACAGTTCTGCATTATTTAACTGGTGGTATGCCTTCGGAACCCCCAGGACGCTTGTGTTACACCCAATTCCCTGCAAGAACACTGAGGCCTGGCAGGCTCCACTGGCTTGCTAAGAAACATCTAGACACAGAAGCCCTTCCTACTCACTCTGTGCATGCTGAGTGTAGGCCAACACACTGCACTCTTCCTTAGGACATCTAGATTTCCTCATCACTCTGGCAGCTTCAGGCAAACTATTCGTTCCCATCCTTCATGCCTTCAAAGTCTGTCTCATGCCCTCATCTGAGCTGCACTTAGAAAAACAGCCTGCTATGCATTCCTTCTAAGAACGCATACACAAAGACCTCATACGTGCAGAAGAAAGTTGGCTTACATTCCAACTGCAACGAAAGAACAATTCCTCCAGTTACACAGCAGGATTTGTGAGAGGGCAATTCCCGATAATTTACCAAGAGAGTTCCATTGATGATTGAGCTCGCTACATGTAGAACACCCGGTGAAGAAAACTTGATTCAGCGAAGGGACCAGTGTGTACCTAGATTGTCTTTTACCTTGCTATACATCACAATGATATAGGCTGCCTGTTCACTGGAAATAGGGTCCTGATGGCACAAGCCTTGCTTTCCCATTTGGAAAGCTCCATTCATGCTTCCTTGAAGCTTCCTAAATAACAGTCATTTTGACGGACCTGTAGACACTGCAGGCAGGGCTCTTGGAAGAAAAGGAGTTTTCTCTAAATGAACAGGGTGATTCCATGGCCTTGCTATGAGCTCATCCTGTCTTGCTCTAGAGCGAAATGGAAACTCAATGAGTGTACTTACCTCTAGATAAGGCCTTGAAGAGTCGTGCTTAAGCGGAAGCATGTAGCAGTTTCCAAGTGGCTTTAGATTCAGTACTGTTTATTTTAAAGTTAGAATGCTATTTAGACACCTATGAGCTGTGCGTGGGCACACTATTCCCTGCAAGAACACGGAGTGCCAGCAGGTTCCACTAGCCTGCTAAGAAACATCTAGGCCCAGAAGCCCTTCCCAGGCATTCTGTGTATGCCGAGTGTAGGGCAACACAGTGCACTCTTCCTCGAGACATCTAGATTTCCTCAGCACTCCAGCAGCATCAGAAAAACAGTTCTAGCATGTCCTTCCTGCCATGGAATTCTCCCTCATTGTCCTCATCTGGACTGCCTTTAGAAATACAATCTGCTTCACATTACTTCTAGGAACTCCGACCCAAAGTCACGATATCTACAGGTGAAAGTGGTCTTGCATTTCTACTGCAAATAAAGCACCGATCTTCCTGTTAACAGTGCAGGATTTTAGAAGAGGCTAAGTCCCGATAGCCTACCTTGAGCGGTCCTTGGATGAGGTGGTCCGCTTCATGAAGAACAGTCTGTGAACAAACGTTGATTCAGTGAAGGGAATAATATGTCACTAGACTCTCTTTTGACTAGTTAGAACTCACAAGGATATAGGCTGCGAGTTCCCTGGAAATGGGGGCCTGATGGCCTAAGACTTGCTTTCCCATTTTGAAAGCTCCATTCATGCTGCCCTGAAGCTACCTAAATAACACTGTGTGGAACGGGCCTCTAGTCACTGTGGGCAGCGTTCTGGGAAGAAAAGGAGATTTTGCTAAATAAACAGGGTGCTTCCATGGCCTGAGTGGGAGCTCATCCTGTCATGCTCTACTGATCAAGGGAAATTCAACCTCACTGCTTGCCTCGACAGAAGGCGTAGAGTAGCCCTGCAGGAATGCAGCATACAGCAGTTCTTTGAGGTCTTAGTCACAGTTCTGCATTATTTTAACTGTGGTACCCCTTTCAGGACGCCTAGATCATTTGAGTGTACACCCATTTCCCTAACACATCACTGAGTACCTCCTGACACCTCTGGGCCTGTTGAGCAACACCCGGCCAGTAGGCCCTTCAAAGACCCTCTGTGTATGCTGAGTGAAGGACAACACACAGCACTTTCCCTTGTGACTGCTACATTTCCTAAGCACTCCAAGAGTATCGGGAACTCATTCTAGCCAGTACACCGTGACATGGAAGTTTTCGTATTGCCCATCTCTGAACTGCACTGAGAAAAGAGTCTGCTTAGAATTCCTTCTATGACCACTTTCCGAAGTCCCTGTACTCAAGGAGAAAGTCCACTTGTATTCCCACTGCAACCAAGCACAATTCCTCCTGTAACACTGCTGTCTTTTGGGAGAGGTAATTGCTTATAGGGCTAACTAGAGCCTGCCTTGGTTGAGCCAGTTCACTAAATGGAGAACACCCTGTGTAAATAAGTTGATTCAGGGAAGGGCCCAGTGTGTACCTTGTGTGTTAAATTGAAGGTAAGTATACTACGTGTCTGTCTGAGAAATGAGCGCCCGATGACACCAGCCTTGTTTCCAATTTTGAAAGTTCTATTCATGGGGCTAGAATTTCCGAGAGGCACACTTTTGACAGGCCTCTAGAAACCGTAGGCATGGCTCTGGGCAGAAATAGAGTTTTCTCTTCTAAGCCATGGTGCTTCCAAGGCCTAGGTGGGTGCTCATGCTGCCATTCTCTACACCTAAGTGGACAGCCAACATGAACAATTGCCTCGAGGTAACTCCCTGAATTGCCCTCCTGAAGCAAAGCCATGCAGCAGTTTCCAAGAGACCTTGTCACAGTTCTGCATTATGTTACCAGTGGTATGCTTTTCGAGACCCCCTGGACTCTCATGTTACCCCCTATTCCCTGCAAGAAGACTGAGGCCCGGCAGGCTCCTCTGGCTTTCTAAGGAACATCTAGACACAGAAGCCCTTCCTACTCACTCTGTGCATGCCGAGTGTAGGGCAACACACTGCACTCTTCCATGGGACATCTAGATTTCCTCAGCACTCCAGCAGCTTCAGGAAAACTATTCCTTCCCATCGTCCATGCCATCAAAGTCTGTCTCATTGCCCTCATCTGAGCTGTACTTAGAAAAACAGTCTGCTTTGCATTACTTCTAAGAACTCATACACGCAGACCCGATACGTGCAGGAGAAAGTCGGCTTCCATTCCAACTGCAACTAAAACACAGTGCCTCCAGTTACACTGCAGGATTTGTGAGAAGGCAAGCCCCGATAGCTTACCAAGAGCGTTCCATGAATGAGGGAGCTCGCTACATGTAGAACACCCGTTGAAGAAAACTTGATTCAGTGAAGGGACTAGTGTGTACCTAGAGTGTCTTTTACCTTCTTATACATCACAAATATATACGCTGCGAGTTCCCTGGAAATGGGGGCCTGATGGCATAAGACTTGCTTTCCCATTTTGAAAGCTCCATTCATTCTGCCTTGAAGCTACCTAAATAACACTGTGTTGGATGGGCCTCTAGTCACTGTAGGCAGTGCTCTGGGAAGAAATGGAGGTTTTGCTAAATAAACAGGGTCATTCCATGGCCGGAGTGGGAGCTCATCCTGTCATGCTCTACAGCTCAAGGGAAATTCACGTTACTTCTTTCCTCAACAGAAGGCCTAGACTAGCCCTTCAGGAACAGAGCATACAGCAGTTCTTTGAAGTCTAAGTCACTGTTCTGCTTTATTTTAACTGTGGTACCCTTTTCAGGACTCCTAGACCCTCTGGGTGTACTCCAGTTCCCTAACACATCACTGAGTACCTCCTGACACCTCTGGGCCGGCTGAGCAACACCCAGGCCTGTAGGCCCTTCAGATACCTTCTGTGTATGCTGAGTGAAGGACAACACGCAGAACTTTTCCTTTCGACTGCTACATTTCCTCAGCACTCCAAGAGTATGGGGAACGCATTCTAGCCAGCACACCGTGACATGGAAGTTTTCGTATTGCCCATCTCTGAACTGCACTGAGAAGACTCTGCTTAGAATTCCTTCTACGACCTATTTCCGAAGTCCCTCTACTCAAGGAGAAAGTCCACTTGTATTCCCACTGCAACCTAAGCACAGTTGGTCGTGTAACACTGCAATCTTTGGGGAGAGGCAATTGCTTATAGGCCTAACTAGAGCCTGCCTTGGTTAAGCCAGTTCACTACATGGAGAACACACTGCGTAAATAAGTTGATTCATGAAAGGACCCAGTGTGTACCTTGTGTGTCTTTTGACTTGCTAAATATGAAGGTATATATACTGCGTGTCTACCTGGGAAATGCGGGCCTGATGGCACCAGCTGTGTTTCTGATTTGAAAGTTCTGTTCATTGGACGTGAATTTCCTGGAGAGGCACACTTTTTGATTGGCCATGAGATACCGTAGGCATGGCTATGGGAAGAAAAGGAGTTTTCTCTTCTAAACCATGGTGCTTCCAAGACGTAGCTGGTAGCTCTTTCTGCCATTCCCTACACCTACGTGGACAACCAACGTGAACACTTGCCTCGAGGTAAGTCCCTGATTACCACACTGAAACAGAGCCATGCAGCAGTTTCCAAGAGTCCTTGTCACGATTCTGCATTATTTTACTGGTGGCACGCTGTTCGGAACCCCCAGGACGCTCATGTTACCCCCTATTTCCTGCAAGAACACTGAAGACCGGCTGGCTCCACTGGCTTGCTAAGAAACATCTAGACACAGAAGCCCTTCCTACTCACTCTGTGCATGCCGAGTGTAGGCCAACACACTGCCCTCTTCCTTGGGACATCTAGATTTCCTCAGCACTCCAGCAGCTTCAGGAAAACTATTCTTTCCCGTCCTCCATGCCATCAAAGTCTGCCTCATTGCCCTTATCTGAGCTGCACTTAGAAAAACATTCAGCTTCACATTTCTTCTAAAAACTCATACACGAAGAACCCATACGTGCAGAAGAAATTCGTCTTGCATTCCAACTGCAACTAAAGCACAGTTCCTTCAGTTACACTGCAGGTTTTCTGAGAGGGCAAGCTGAGATAGCTTACCTAGAGTGTTCCATGGATGAGGAAGCTCGCTACAAGTAGAACAACCTGTGAAGAAAACTTGATTCAGGGAAGGGACCAGTGTATACCTAGATACTCTTATACCTTGTTATACATCACAATGATATTGGTTCCGTGTTCACTGGAAATGGGGTAATGATGACACAAGCCTTGTGTTCCCATTTGAAAAGTTCGATTCATGCTGCCTTGATACTTCCTAAAAAACAGTGTTTTTGACAGGCCTGTAGACACTGCAGGCAGGGCTCTTGTAAGAAAAGGATTTTTCTCTAAATGAACAGAGAGATTCCATGGCCTTGCTAGGAGCTCATCCTGTCTTGCTCTAGAGCAAAAGGGAAACTCGATGTGAGTATTTACCTCAATATAAGATCTCGAATAGCAGTGCATAAGCAGAATCATGGAGGAGTTTACAAGAGGCCTTATTTCAGTTCTGCTTTCTTTTAATGTTACAACGCTTTTCAGACACCTAGGAGCCTCGAGTGGGCACCCTGTTCCCTGCAAGAATAAGGAATACTGGCAGGATCCACTGGCCTGCTAAGAAACATCTAGGCGCAGAAGCCCTTCCCAGGCATTCTGTGTATGCCGAGTGTTGGGCAACACACTGCTCTCTTCCTCGAAAGATCTAGATTTCCTCAGCACTCCAGCAGCATCAGGAAAACAGGTCTTTCACCTCCTACAAACCATGGAAATCTCCCTCTTTGGCCTCATCTGTGGTGCACCTAGAAAAGCAAACAACTTTGCATTCCTTCTAGGAACTCCTACCCGAAGACCCCATAGATACAGGAGAAAGTCGTCTTGCATTCCTACTGCAAATAAAGCACAGGTCCTCCTGTTAACACTGCAGGATTTTTGAAGAGGCTATGTCTCGATTGCCTACCTTGAGCCTTTCGTGAATGAGGAGGTTTGCTACATGCAGAACTCCCTGTAAAGAAAAGTTGATTCAGTGAAGGGCCAATGTTTAGCTAGCGTTTCCTTTGACTAGTTAGAACTCATAAGGAAATAGGCTGTGCGTTCCCTGGGAATGGGGGCCTTATGGCCTAAGACTTGCTTACCCATTTTGAAAGCTCCATTCATGCTTCCCTAAAGGTACCTAAATAACACTGTTTGGGGCAGGCCTCCAGTCACTGTAGGGAGTGCTCTGGGAAGTAAAGGAGTTTTTTAATAAATAGACAGGGTGCTTCCAGAGCTTGGGGAGGAGCTCAGCCTGTCATGCTCTAGAGATATAGGGAAACCCGACATCAGTAATTACCTCAAGGTTAGGCCCTGAATAACCCTGTTCATACATACTACATGTCATGGAAGTCTCCCTCATTACCCTCATCTGAGCTGCCCTTAGAAAAACAGTCTGCTTTGCCTGCCTTCTAGGAACTCATACCCAAAGACCCCATACGTGCAAGGAGAAAGTCGGTTTGCATTCCTACTGCAACTGAACCACAGTTCCTCCAGTTAAACTGCAGCATTTGTGAGAGGGTAGCCGAGATAGCATACCTAGAGCATTCCATGGATGACGGAGCTCACTACCTGTAGAACACTCTGTGAAGAAAACTTGATTCAGGGAAGCTCCATTCAATGCAGTCTTGAAGTTTCCAAAAAGCCGTGCTTTTGACGGGTCTGTAGACACTGCAGGCAGGGCTCTGGGAAAAAAATGAGTTTTCTCTAAATAAACGGGGTGATTCCAAGGCCTTGTTAGGAGCTCATCCTGTCTTGCTGTAGAGCGAAAGGGAAACTCGATGTGAGTACTTACCTCAAGATAAGATCTGTAAAGCCTTGCATAGAGGAAGCATGGAGCAGTTTCCATGAGGTCTTAGTTGCAGTTCTGCTTTACTTTAATGTTAGAATGCTTTAAAGACACCTAGGAGCCTTGCGTGTGCACCCTACTGCCTGCAAGAACACAGAGAACTGGCAGTCTCCACTAGCTGGCGAAGAAACATGTAGGCCCACAAGCCCTTCCCAGGCATTCTGTGTATGCCGCATATTGGGCAACACAGTGCACTCTTCCTCGAGACATCCAGATTTCCTCCGTACTCTAGCAGCATCAGGAAAACAGGTTTCTAACGTGCTACATGCCTTGAAAATCTCCCTCATTGGCTTTATCTGGGGTGCCCTTAGAGAAACAAAATGCTTTGCATTCGTTCTAGGAACTCCTACTCGAAGACCCCATAGCTACAGGAGAAAGTCGTCTTGCATTCCTACTGTAAATAAAGCACAGTTCCTCCTGTTAACACTGCAGGATTTTAGAAGAAGCTATGTCCCGATAGCCTACCTAGAGCGTTTCTTGGATGACGAGGTTCGCTACATGCAGAACTCCCTGAAAAGAAAAGTTGATTCAGTGAGTGGCCAATGTGTTGCTAAAGTCTATTTGACTAGTTAGAACTCTCAAGGATATAGTCTGCGTGTTCCCGGGGAATGGGGGACTGATGGCACAAGACTTGCTTTCCCATTTTGAAAGCTCCATTCATGCTTCCTTGAAACTCCTTTTGACGGTCCTCTAGCCAGTGTAGGCAGCCCTCTGGGAAGAAAAGTAGTTTTTTATAAATGAACAAGTTGTTTCCAGATCCTGGGTAGTAGCTCATCCTCTCATGCTCTAGAGCTATAGGGAAACTCGACATCAGTAATTACCTCAAGGTGAGGCTAGAGTCTATTTGACTAGTTAGAACTCATAAGGAAATAGTCTGCGTGTTCCCTGGGAATGGGGGCCTCATGGCCTAAGACTTGCTTACCCATTTTGAAAGCTCCATTCATGCTTCCTTGAAGCTACCTAAATAACACTGTTTTGAACAGGCCTCCAGTCACTGTAGGCAGTGCTCGGGGAAGAAAAGGAGTTTTTTATAAGTAAACAGGGTGCTTCCAGAGCCTGGGGAGAAGCTCATCCTGTCATGCTCTAGAGCTATAGGGAAACCCGACGTCAGTAATTACCTCAAGGTGAGGCCCTAAATAACCCTGCAAATGCAGAAACGTGTATCAGTTTCCATGTGGTCTTAGTCGCAGTTCTGCTTTATTTTAAAGTTAGTGTGCTTTTCCAGACACTTAGGACCCTCCCGTGGGCACCCTACTCCATACAAAACAGTGAGGACCGCCAGGCTCTACTGGCCTACTAAGAAACAGCCAGGCCCAGATGCCCATCCCAGTCAATCTGTGTATGGCGAGTGTAGGGCAACCCACTGCACTCTTACCTGGGACAGCTAGATTTTCTCAGCACTTCAACATTTTCAGGCAAACTGTTCATTCACGTACTACTTGCCTTGGAATTCATTGCCTCATTGCCCTCATCTGAGCTGCAGTTAGGAAAACTGCTTTGCATTCCTTCTAGGAACCCCTACCTGAAGACCACATGCCTACAAGAGAAAGTCGTCTTGCATTCCTACTACAAATAAAGCCAGGTCCTCCTGTTAACACTGCAGGATTTTAGAAGAGCCTATGTCCCGATTGCCTACCTAGAGCCTTTCGTGAATGAGGAGGTTCTCTACATGCAGAAATCCCTGTAAAGTAAAGTTGATTCAGTGAAGGGCCGGTATTTCACTAGCGTTTCCTTTGGCTAGTTAGAAATCATAAGGAAATAGGCTGCATGTTCCCTGGGAATGGGGGCCTGATGGCGTAAGTCTTGCTTACCCATTTTGAAAACTCCATTCATGCTTCCTTGAAGCTACATAAATAACACTGTTTTTGACAGTCCTCCAGTCACTGTACGCAGTGCTCTGGGAAGAAAAGGAGTTTTTTATAAATAAACAGGGTGCTTCCATAGCCTGGGGAGAAGCTCATCCTGTCATGCTCTAGAGCTATAGGGAAACCCGACATCAGTAATTACCTCAAGGTGAGGCCCTGAATAACCCTGCTAAAGCAGAAGCGTGTATCAGTTTCCATGAGGTCTTAGTCACAGTTCTGCTTTGTTTTAACGTTACTACACATTTCCAGACACTTAGGAACCTCACGTGGGCACCCTACTCCATACAAGAGTGAGGACTAGCAGGCTCTACTGGCCTACTAAGAAACAGCCAGGCCCAGAAGCCCATCCCAGTCAATCTGTCTATGGTGAGTGTAGCGCAACCCACTGCACTCTTACCTGGGACTGCTAGATTTCCTCAGCACTTCAGCATTTTCAGGCAAGGTGTTCATTCACGTACTACATGTCATGGAAGTCTCCCTCATTACCCTCATCTGAGCTGCCCTTAGAAAAACAGTCTGCTTTTCCTTCCCTCTTGGAACTCATACCCGAAGACCCCATATGTGCAGAAGAAAGTCGGCTTGCACTCCTACTGCAAGGGAAGCACACTTCCTCCAGTTACATTGCAACATTTGTGACATGGCAAGCTGAGATAGCTTACCTAGAGTGTTCCAGGGATGACGGAGCTCACTACCTGTAGAACACTCTGTGAAGAAAACTTGATTCAGAGAAGGGACCTGTGTGTACCTAGAGTGTCTTATACCTCGTTATACATCACAATGATATTGGCTGCGTGTTCACTGGAAATGGAGTTCTGATGGCACAAGCCCTGGTTTCCCATTTGGAAAGCTCCATTTAATGCAGCCTTGGAGCTTCCAAAAAATATGTGTTTTTGAGGGATCTGTAGACACTGCAGGCAGGGCTCTGGGAAGAAAAGGAGTTTACTCTAAATAAACAGGGTGATTCTAAGGCCTTGGTAGGAGCTCATCCTGTCTTGCTGTAGAGCGAAAGGGAAACTCGATGTGAGTACTTACCTCAAGATAAGATCTGTAAAGCCTTGCGTAAGAGGAAACATGGAGCAGTTTCCATGAGGCTTTAGTCACAGTTCTGCTTTGCTTTAATGTTAGAACGCTTTTCAGACATGTAGGGGCCTTGCGTTGGCACCCCATTGACTGCAAGAAACCAGAGTACTGGCAATATCCACTAGCCTGTTAGGAAACATTTAGACCCAGAAGCCCTTCCCAGGAATTCTGTGTATGCCATGTGTTGGGCAGCATACTGTGCTCTTCCTCGAGACATCTAGATTTCCTCCGCACTCTAGCAGCATCAGGAAAACAGGTCTTTCACGTCCTACATGCAATGAAATTCTCCGTCATAGGCCGCATCTGGGGTGCACTTAGAGAAACAAACTGCTTTGCATTTCTTCTAGGAACTGCTACCCGAAGACCGCATAGCTACAGGAGAAAGTTGTCTTGCATTCCTACTGTAAATAGAGCACAGTTCTTCCTGTTAACACTGCAGAATTTTAGAAGAGGCTATGTCCCGATAGCCTACCTAGAGCGTTTCTTGGATGAGGAGGTTCACTACATGCAGAACACCCTGTAAAGAAAAGTTGATTCAGTGAGGGGCCAATGTGTTGCTAGAGTCTATTTGACTGGTTAGAACTCACAAGGATGTAGGCTTCGTGTTCCCGGGGAATGGGGGACAGATGGCACAAGACTTGTTTTGCCATTTTGAAAGCTCCATTCATGCTTTCTTGAAGCTACCTAAATAACACTGTTTGGGGCAGGCCTCCAGTCACTGTAGGCAACGCCTGGGGAAGAAAAGGAGTTTTTTATAGACAGGGTGCTTCCAGAGCCTGGGGAGGAGCTCATCCTGTCTTGCTCTGGAGCGAAAGGGAAACTCGATGTGAGTACTTACCTCAAGACAAGGTTTCAAATAGCTGTGAATAAGCAGAAGCATGGAACATTTTCAAGAGGTCTTAGTTGCAGTTCTGCTTTTTTATAGTTAGAACTCTTTTCAGACACCTAGGAGCCTTGCATGGGCACCCTGTTCCCTTCAAGAACATGGAATACCGGCAAGCTCCATTAGCCTGCTGAGAAACATCTAGGTGAAGAAACCCTTCCCAGACATTTTGTGTAAGCTGAGTGGAGGGCAACACACTGCACTCTTCCTCGAGACATCTAGATTTCCTCACCACTCCATGAGCATCAGGAAGAAAGGTCTTTTACGTCCTACATTATAGGAAATTCTCCCTCATTGCTTTCATCTGAGGTGCACATAGGAAAACAAATTGCTTTGCATTCCTTCTAGTCACTCCTACTCGAAGACCCCATACCTACAGCAGAAAGTGGTCTTGCATTCCTCCTGCAAATAGGGCACAGTTCCTCCTGTTAACACTGCAGGACATTAGAAGAGGGTATGTCCCGTTAGCCTACCTAGAGAGTGCCTTGGATGAGAGGGTTCACAACATGCAGAACACCTTGTGAAGTAAAGTTGATTCAGTGAAGGGACCAATGTGTCACTAGAGTCTCTTTTGACTAGTTAGAACTGACAAGGATACAGGCTGCATGTTCCCGGAGAATAGGGCACTGAAGGCCTAAGACTAGCTTTCCCATTTTGAAATCTCCACTCATGCTTCCTTGAAGCTACCTAAATAACACTGTTTTTGAAGTACCTGTAGTCACTGTAAGTAGCGCACTTGGAAGAAAAGAGATTTTTATAAATAAACAGTGTGCTTCCAGACCCTGGGTAGGAGCTCATCCTGTCTTGTTCTAGAGATATAGGGAAACACGACATCAGTAATTACCTCAAGGTGAGGCCCTGAATAACCCTGCTAATGCAGAAGCGTGTATCTGTTTCCATGAGGTCTTAGTCGCAGTTCTGCTTTACTTTAATGTTAGTATGCATTTCCGGACACTTAGGACACTCACGTGGGCACCCTACTCCATACAAAAGAATGAGGACCAGCAGGGTCTACTGGCCTACTAAGAAACAGTCAGGCCGAGAAGCACCTCCCAGTCAATCTGTGTATGGCAAGTGTAGGGCAATCCACTGCACTTTTACCAGGGAGAGCTAGATTTCCTCAGCACTTCAGCAGTTTCAGGCAAACTCTTCATTCATGCACTGCATGCCATGGAATTCTTCCTCATGGCCCTCATCTGAACTGCACTTAGAACAACCGTCTGCTTTGCATTCCTTCCAGGAACTCATACCAAAAGAATCCCACACGTGCAGGAGAATGTGGGCCTGAATTCCTACTGCATTAAAGCAAAGTTTCTCCAGTTACACTGCAGGATTCATGAGAGGGCAAGCCCCAATACCTTACCTAGATCATTCCAACGATGAGGGAACTCGCTACATGTAGAACACCCTGTGAAGAAAACTTGATTCAGAGAAGGGACTGGTGTGTACCTAGAGTGTCTTATACCTCTTTATACATCACAATGATATAGGCTACGTGTTCATTGGAAATGGGGTCCTGATGGCACAAGCCTTGCTTTCCCATTTGGAAAGCTCCATTCATGCTGCCTTGGAGCTTCCTAAAAAACACTGGTTTTGATGGGTCTGTAGAAAGTGCAGGCAGGGCTCTGGAAAGAAAAGGAGTTTTCTCTAAATAAACAGTGTGATTCCATGACTTTGTTATGAGCTCATCCTGTCTTGTGCCAGATCAAAAAGGAAACTATGTGAATACTTACCTCAAGATAAGTTCTCAAATAGCTATGCATGAGCAGAAGCATTGAGCAGTTTCCACGAGGCCATAGTTGCAGTTCTGCTTTATTTTAACGTAAGAACGCTTTTCAGACACCTAGGAGCCTCGCACCGGCACGCTATTGCCTGCAAGAACACGGAATATTGGTAGGCTTCACAAGCCTTCTAAGAAACAGCTGGCCCCAGAAGTCCTTCCCAGGCATTCTGTGTATGCCGAGTGTAGGTCAACACACTGCACTCTTCCTCGAGGTATCTAGCTTTCCAGAGCACTCCAGCAGCATCAGGAAAACAGGTCTTTCACATCCTACATGCCATGGAAATCTCCCTCATTAGCCTCATCTGGGGTGCACATAGAAAAGCAAACTGCTTCGCATTCCTTCTAGGAACTCCTATCCGAAGACCCCATACCTACAGGAGAAACTCGTGTTGCATTCCTACTGCAAATAAAGCACAGTTCCTCCTGTTAACACTGCAGGATTCTAGAAGAGGCTATGTCCCAATAGCCTACCTAAAGTGTTCCTTAGATGAGGGGGTTTGCTACATGCAGAACACTCTATAAAGAAAAGTTGATTCAGTGAAGGGCCAATGTTTCGCTAGCTTTTTTTGACAAGTTAGAACTCATAAGGTAATATCTGCATGTTCCCTGAGAATGGAGGCCTGATGGCCTAAGTCTTGCTTTCCCATTTTGAAAGCTCCATTCATGCTTCCTTGAAGCTAGCTAAATAACACTGTTTTTGACGTGTCTGCTCTCTGGGATGAAAAGGAGTTTTTTATAAATAAACAGAGTGCTTCCAGAGCCTGGGTAGGAGCTCATCCTGTCATGCTCTAGAGGTACAGGGAACGTCGACGTCAGTAATTACATCAAGGTGAGGCCCTGAATAATCCTGCTAATGCAGAAGCGTGTATCCATTTCCATAAGTTCTTAGTCGCAGTTCTGCTTTATTTTAATGTTAGTACGCATTTTGGGACCTTAGGACCCTCGCGTGGGCACCCTACTCTCTAGAAAACACTGAGTACCGGCAGGCTACTGGCCTGCTAGGAAACATCCAGGCCCAGAAGCTCTTCCCAGTCAATCTGTGTAAGGCAAGTGCAGGGCAACCCACTGCACTCTTATCTGGGACAGCTAGATTTCCTCAGCACTTCAGCAGTTTCAGGCAAAATGTTCTTTAACGTCCTACATGCCATGGAATTCTTCCTCATGGCCCTAATCTGAACTGCACTTAGAACAACATTCTGCTTTGCATTCTTTCCAGGAACTCATACCCGAAGACCTCATACGTGCAGGAGAAAGTTGGTGTGCATTCCTACTGCCACTAAAGCAACGTTCCTCCAGGTACACTTCAGGATTTGTGAAAGGGCAAGCCCCGATACCTTACCTAAAGCATTCCATGGATGAGGGAGATTGCTACATATAGAACAACCTGTGAAGAAAACATGATTCAGGGAATGGACCAATGTGTACCTAGAGTGTCTTATACCTCATTACACATCAGAAAATTATAGGCTGCGTGTTCACCTGAAATGGTGTCCTGATGGCACAAGACTTACTTTCCATTTGGAAAGCATCATTCATGCTGCCTGGAATCTTCCTAAGAAACAGTGTTTTTGACGGGCTTGTAGAGTCTGCAGGCAGGGGTCTGGAAAGACAAGGAGTTTGCTCTAAATAAACAGGGTGGCCTTGTTAGCAGCTCATCCTGTGTTGCTCTAGAGCAAAAGGGAAACTCGATGTGAGTACTTACCTCAATATAAGATCTCGAATAGCAGTGCATAAGCAGAAGCATGGAGGAGTTTACAAGAGGCCTTAGTTCAGTTCTGCTTTATTTTAATGTTAGATTGCTTTTCAGACACCTAGGAAACTCGCGTGGGTACCCTATTCCCTGAAAGAACACAGAATACCAGCAGAGTCCACCAGCGTGCTGAGAAACATCTAGGCCAAGAAGCCCTTCCCAAGCATTCTGTGTATGCTGAGTGTAGGGCAACACAGTGCACTCTTCCTTGAGACATCTAGATTTCCTCAGCACTCCAGCAGCCTCAGGAAACAGGTCTTTCACATCCTACATGACATGGAAATCTCCCATATTGCCCTCCTATGAGGTGCAGTTAGAGAAACAAATTGCTTTGCATTCCTTCTAGTCTTTCCTACCAGAAGAACTCATACCTACAAGAGAAAGTGGTCTTGCATTCTTACTGCAAATAGGGCACAGTTCCTCTTGTTAACACTGCAGAACTTTAGAAGAGGCTATGTCCCGTTAGCCTACCAGGGGCATTCCTTGGATGAGGTGTTTCTCAACATGCAGAACATCCTGTGAAGAAAAGTTGATTCAGTGAAGGGATCAATGTGTTGCTAGAGTCTCTTTTGAATAGTTACAACTAGAAAGGATATAGGCTGCGTGTTCCCTGGAAATAGGGGTCTGGTGGCCTAAGACTTGCTTTCCCATTTTGAAAGCTCCATTCATGCTGCCTTGAAGCTCCCTAAATAACACTGTTTGTGACCAGCTTCTAGTCACTGTAGTCAGTGCTCTGGGAAGAAAAGGAGTTTTCCCTAAATAAAAAGTTTGCTTCCATGGCCTGAGTGGGAGCTCATCCTGTCCTGCTCTACAGCTCAAGAGAAATTCAATGTGACTTCTTGCCTTGACATAAGTCATAGAGTAGCCCTGCAGATATGGAACATACAGCAGCTCTTTGAGGTCTTAATCACTGTTGAGCTTTAACTGTGGTACACTTTTCAGGACTCCTAGACCATTTGGGTGTGCACCTGTTTCCCTAATACATCACTGAGTACCCCCAGGAACCTCTGGGCCTGCTGAGCAATACCCAGTCCTGTAGGCCCTCCAGGATCTCTCTGTGTATGCTGAGTGAAGGACAACACACAGCACTTTTCCTTGGGACTGCTACTTTTCCTAAGCACTCTAACAGTATCAGGAATGCATTTCTAGCAAGTACCCCGTGCCATGGAAATTCTCATATTGTCCATCTCTGAGCTGCACTGAGAAAATAGTCTGCTTAGAATTCCTTCTACTACCTCTTTCCGAAGTCACTCTACTCAAGCAGAAATTCCACTTGTATTCCCACTGCAACATAAGCACAGCTCGTTGTGTAACACTGCAGTCTTTTGGAGAGGCAATTTCTTATAGGCCTAACTAGAGCCTGCCTTGGTTGAGCCATTCGCTACACGGAGAACACCCTGGGTAAATAAGTTGATTCAGGGAAGGGGCCATGTTGTACCTTGTGTGTCTTTTGACTTGTTAAATCTAAAGTTAAGTATACTGCCTGCCTACCTGGAAATGAGGGCTTGATGACAAAGCCGTGTTTCCAATTTTGAAAGTTCTGTTCATGGGAGTTTAATTTCCCGGAGAGGCACACTTTTTGATTGGCCTCAGGAATCTGTAGTCATGGCTCTGGGAAGAAAAGGAGTTTTCTCTTCTAAACCATGGTGCTTCCAAAGCCTAGTTGGGAGCTCATGCTGCCATTTTCTACACCTAAGGGGACAGCCAACATGAACTGTTGCCTCATGTTAACTCCCTGAATTTCCCTGCTGAAGCAGAACCATGCAGCAGTTTCAAAGCAGCCTAGTCACAGTTCTGCATTACTTTAATGGTGGTATGCTTTTCGGGACCCCCAGGACCCTCGTGTTACCCCGTATTCCCTATAAGAACACTGAGTACTGGCAGGCTCCAAGGGCTTGCTAAGAAACATCTAGACCTTGAAGCCCTTCCTAGTCACTTTGTGTATGCCGAGTGTACGGCAACACACTGCACTCTTCTGTGGGACATCTAGATATCCTCAGCATTCCAGCAGCTTCAGGCACACTATTCTTTCACGTCCTCCATGCCATGAAGGTCTGCCTCATTGCCCTCATCTGGGCTGCACTTAGAAAAGCATTCTGCTTTGCATTCCTTCTAGAAACTTCTACCCGAAGACCCCATATGTACAGGAGAAATTCGGCTTGCATTCCTACTGCAACTAAAGCACAGTTCCTCCAGTTACACTGCATTATTTGCGAGAGGGCAAGCTCCGATAGCTTACCTAGAATGTTCCATCGATGAGGGAGCTCGCTACATGGAGAACACCCTGTGAAGAAAACTTGATTCTGTGAAGGGCTCAGTATGTACGTAGAGTGTCTTATACCTCATTATACATCACAATGATATAGGCTGCGTGTTCACTGGAAATGGGGTCCTGATGGTAAAAGCCTTGCTCTCCCATTTGGAAAGCTCCATTCATGCTGCCTTGAAGCTTACTTAAAAAACAGTGTTTTTCAAATGCTAATGGAACTTTTCTAGGCAAGAAACACAAGAGAAAGAAAAGACCTAAAAGAAGAAACACGAAACAATTAAGTAAATGGTTATAGGAACATACATATCGATAATTACCTTAAATGTAAATGGATTAAATGCTTCCACCCACAGACACATACTGGCTGAATGGATACAAATACAAGACCCATATATATATGCTGTCTACAAGAGACGCACTATAGACCTAGGGACACAAACAGACTGAAAGTGAGGGGATGGAAAAAGATATTCCACACAAATGGAAATCAGAAGAAAGCCAGAGTAGCAATTCTCATATCAGACAAACTAGACTTTAAAATAAAAACTATTACAAGAGACATAGAAGAACACTACATAATGATCAAGGGATCAATCCATGAAGAAGATATAACAATTGTAAATATTTATGCACCCAACATAGGAACACCTCAATACATAAGGCAAATATTAACAGTCCTAAAAGAGGAAATCAACAGTAACACAATCATAGTAGTGGACTTTAACATCCCACTTTCACCAATGGACAGATCATCCAAAATGAAAATAAATAAGGAAACACAAGCTTTAAATGATACATTACACAAGATGAACTTAATTGATATTTATAGGACATTCCATCCAAAAACAACAGAATACACATTTTTCTCAAGTGCTCATGGAACATTCTCCAGGATAGATCATATATTGGGTCACATATCTAGCCTTGGTAAATTTAAGAATATTGAAATCGTATCAAGTATCTTTTCCAACCACAACACTATGAGACTATATATCAATTACAGGAAAAGATCTGTAATAAATACAAACACATGGAGGCTAAACAATACACTACTTAATAACGAAGTGACCACTGAAGAAATCAAAGAGGAAATCAAAAAATACTTAGAAACAAATGACAATGGAGACACGATGACCCAAAACCTATGGGATGCAGCAAAAGCAGTTCTAAGAGGGAAGTTTATAGCAATACAATCCTACCTTAAGAAACAGGAAACATCTTGAATAAACAACCTAACTTTTCACCTAAAGCAATTAGAGAAAGAAGAACAAAAAAACCCCCAAATTTAGCCTAAGGAAAGAAATCATAAAGATCAGATCAGAAATAAATGAAAAAGAAATGAAGGAAACGATAGTAAAGATCAATAAAACTAAACCTGGTTCTTTGAGAAGATAAATAAAATTTATAAACCATTAGCCAGACTCATCAAGAAAAAAAGGGAGAAGACTCAAATAAATAGAATTAGAAATGAAAAAGGAGATGTAACAACTGACACTGCAGAAATACAAAAGATTATTAGAGATTACTACAAACAACTGTATGCCAATAAAATGGACAATCAGGAAGAAATGGACAAATTCTTAGAAATGCACAAGATGTTGAGACTGAACCAGGAAGAAATAGAAAATATGAACAGACCAATCACAAGCAGTGAAATTGAAACTGTGATTTAAAATCTTCCAAGAAACAAAAGCCCAGGACCAGATGGCTTCACAGGCAAATTCTATCAAACATTTAGAGAAGAGCTAACACCTATCCTTCTCAAACTGCTCCAAAAGATAGCAGAGGGAGGAAAACTCCCAAACTCATTCTATGAGGCCATCATCACCCTGATACCAAAACCAGACAAAGACTTCATAAAGAAAGAACTCTACAGGGCAATATCAGTGATAAACATAGATGCAAAAAACCTCAACAAAATACTAGCAAACAGAATCCAACAGCACATTAAAAGGATCATACACCATGATCAAGTGGGGTTTATCCCAGGAATGCAAGGATTCTTCAATATATGCAAATCAATCAAAGTGATACACCATATCAACAAACTGAAGAAGAAAAACCATATGATCATCTCAATAGATGGAGAGAAAGCTTTTGACAAAATTCAACACCCATTTATGATAAAAACCCTGCAGAAAGTAGGCATAGAGGGAACTTTCCTCAACATAATAAAGGCCATATATGACAAACCCACAGCTAGCATCGTTCTCAATGGTGAAAAACTGAAACCATTTCCACTAAGATCAGGAACAAGACAAGGTTGCCCACTCTTACCACTCTTATTCAACATAGTTTTGGAAGTTCTAGCCACAGCAATCAGAGAAGAAAAAGAAATAAAAGGAATCCAAATTGGAAAAAAAGAAATAAAGCTGTCACTGTTTGCAGATGACATGATACTATACACAGTGAATCCTAAGGATGCTACCAGAAAACTACTAGAGCTAATCAATGAATTTGTTAAAGTAGCAGGTATAAAATTAATGCACAGAAATCTCTGGCATTCTTATACACTAATGATGAAAAATCTGAGAGGGAAATTAAGAAAACACTCCCATTTACCATTGCAACAAAAAGAATAAAATATCTAGGAATAAACCGACCTAAGGAGACAAAAAGTCCTGTATGCAGAAAACTATAAGACACTGATGAAAGAAATTAAAGATGATATAAATAGGTGGAGAAATATACCATGTTCTTGGATTGGAAAAATCAACGTTGTGAAAATGACTCTACTACCCAAAGCAATCTACAGATTCAATGTAATCCCTATCAAACTACCACTGGCATTTTTTACACAATTAGAATAAAAAATTTCACAATTTGTATGGAAATACAAAAGACCCAGAATAGCCAAAGCAATCTTGAGAACGAAAAATGGAGTTGGAGGAATTAGGCTCCCTGACTTCAGACTATACTACAAATCTACACTAATCAAGACAGTATGATACTAGCACAAAAACAGAAATATAGATCAATGGAACAGGATAGAAAGCCCAGAGATAAACCCAAACACATATGGTCACCTTATCTTTGATAAAGGAGGAAGGATATACAGTGGAGAAAACACAGCTTCTTCAATAAGTGGTGCTGGGAAAACTGGACAGGTACATGTAAAATTATGAAATTAGAACACTCCCTACCACCATACACAAAAATAAACTCAAAATGGATTAAAGACCTAAATGTAAGGCCAGACACTATCAAACTCTTAGAGGAAGACATAGGTAGAACACTCTATGACATAAATCACAGCAAGACCCTTTTTGACCCACCTCCTAGAGAAATGGAAATAAAAACAAAAATTTAAAAATGGGACCTAATGAAACTTAAAAGCTTTTGCACAGCAAAGGATACCATAAACAAGACCAAAAGACAACCTTCATAATGGGAGAAAATATTTGCAAATGAAGCAACTGACAAAGGATTAATCTCCAAAATTTAAAAGCAACTCATGCAGCTCAATAACAAAGAAACAAACAACCCAATCCAAAAATGGGCAGAAGAACTAAATAGAAATTTCTCCAAAGAAGATATACAGATTGCCAACAAACACATGAAAGAATGCTCAACATCATTAATCATTAGAGAAATGCAAATCAAAACCACAATCAGATATCATCTTACACCGGTCAGAATGGCCATCATCAAAAACTTTAGAAACAGTAAATGCTGCACAGGGTGTGGAGAAAAGGGAACTCTCTTGCACTGCTGGTGGGAATGTAAATTGATACAGTCACTATGGAAAACAGTATGGAGGTTCCTTAAAATACTACAAATAGAACTACCATATGACCCCGCAATCCCACTACTGGGCACATCCCCTGAGAAAACCATAATTCAAAAAGAGTCATGGGGCTTCCCTGGTGGCGCAGTGGTTGAGAGTCCGCCTGCTAATGCAGGGGACACGGGTTCATGCCCTGGTCCAGGAAGATCCCACATGCCGCAGAGTGGCTAGGCCCGTGAGCCATGGCTGCTGAGTCTGTGCGTCCGGAGCCTGTGCTCCACAATGGGAGAGGCCACCACAGTGAGAGACCTGCATACCGCAAAAAAAAAAAAAAAAGAGTCATGTACCAAAATGTTCATTGCAGCTCTATTTACAATAGCCAGGACATGGAAGCAGCCTAGGTGTCCATCAACAGATGAATGGATAAAGATGTGGCAGATACATACAATGGAATATTACTCAGCCATAAAAAGAAATGAAACTGAGTTATTTGTAATGAGGTAGATAGACCTGGAGTCTGTCATACAGAGTGAAGTAAGTCAGAAGGAGAAAAGCAACACATATATATGGAATCTGAGAAAAAAAATGTCATGAAGAGATTAGTGGTAGGACGGAAATAAAACACAGACTTACTAGAGCATGGACTTGAGGATATGGGGAGGGGGAAGGGTGGGCTGTCACGAAGTGAGAGAGTGGCAGGGACATATATACACTATCAAATGTAAATTAGATAGCTAGTGGGAAGCTGCCGCATAGCACAGGGAGATCAGCTCTGTGCTTTTTGACAACCCAGAGGGGTGGGATAAGGAGAGTGGGAGGGAGGGAGACGCAAGAGGGAAGAGATAGGGGAACATATGTATATGTATAACTGATTCACTTTGTTGCAAAGCAGAAACTAACACACCACTGTAAAACAGTTATACTCCAATAAAGATGTTTTTTTAAAAACGGTTTTTGACGGGCCTGTAGACACTGCATACAAGGCTCTGGGAAGAAAAGGAATTTTCTCTAAATAAACAGGGTGATTACATGGCCTTGCTAGGAACTCATCCTGTCTTGCTCTAGAGTGAAAGGGAAACTCGATGTGAGTACTTACCTCAAGAGAAGTTCTTGAAAAACCTTGCATAAGAGGAAGCATGGAGCAGTTTCCATGAGGCCTTAGTTGCAGTTCTGCTTTACTTTAATGTTAGAACACTTTTCAGACACCTAGGAGCCTTTCGTGGGCACCCTATTCCCTGTGAGAACACGGAGTACCAGCAGGCTCCACTAGCCTGCTAAGAAACGTCTAGGCCCAGAAGCCCTTTCCAGGCACTTTGTGTATGCTGAGTGTAGGGCAACACATTGCACTCTTCCTTTGGACATCTAGATTTCCTCAGCACTCTAGCAGGTTACGGCAAACTGTTATTTCACGTCCTACATGCCATGGAAGTGTGCCTCTTTTCCTCATTGCACATAGAAAAACAATGTGCTATGCATTCCTTCTAGGTACTCATAGCTGAAGACCCCATACCTACAGGAGAAAGTCCTCTTGCATTCCTACTTCAACTAAAGCACAGTTCCTCCTGTTGCACTGCAGGATTTGTTAGGGGGTTAGGCCCTATAGCCTACCTAGTGCATTCCTCAGATGAGGGAGTTGGCTACAGGCAGATCATCTTGTGAAGAAAAGTTGATTCAGGGAAAGGACCAGTGTGTATCTAGAGTCTCCTTTGAGTGGTTAGAAATCACTAGGATATAGGCTGCATGTTCCCTGGAAATGGGGGCCTGATGAGACATGCCTTGCTTTCCAATTTTGAAAGCTCCATTCGTGCTGCCTTGAAGCTACCTAAATAACACTGTTTCTGATGGGCCTCTATTCACTGTAGGCAGGACTCTGGGAAGAAAAGGAATTTGCTCTAAATAAACAGGGTGCTTCCAGAACTTGGGTAGGATCTCATCCTTTCATGCTTTAGAGCTAAATGGAAACTCGAAGTGAGTACTTACCTGAAGTTAAGGCCATGAATAACCCTGCTGAAGCTCAAGCGTGTAGCAGTTTCCATCAGGCCTTAGCTGCAGTTCTGCTTCATTTTAACGTTAGTACGCTTTTCAGGCACTAAGGACCCTCAAGTGGGCACCCCATTCCATACAAAGACACTGAGGACTGGCAGCCTCCACTGGCCTGCTAAGAATCATCCAGGCCCGGAAGGCCTTCCCAATCACTCTGTGTATGCCGAGTTTAGGGCAACATACTGCACTCTTTCTTGGGACAGTTAGATTCCCTCAGCACTCCAATAGATTTGGGGGAAGTGTTCTCTCATGTCCTACATGCCATGGAAGTCTCCCTCATCCTCATCTGAGCTACACTTTGAAAAGCAAACTGCTTTGCATTCCTTCTAGGAACACCTACCAAAAGACCCCAAACCTACAAGGAGAAAGTCGTCTTGCATTCCTACTGCAAATAAAGCACAGTTCCTCCTGTTAACACAACAGGATTTTAGAAGAGGCTATGTCCCGATAGTCTACCTAGAGCGTTCCGTGGATAAGGGAGTTCACTACATGTAGAACACCCTGTGAAGAAAAATTGATTCAGGGACGGAACCAGTGTGTAGCTAAGAGTGTCTTTTGACTTGTTAGAAATAACAAGGATATAAGCTGTGTGTTCACTGGAAATTGTGGCTTGATTGCCCAAGACTTGCTCTCCCATTTTGAAAGATCCATTCAGGCTGCCTTGAAGCTACCTAAATAACACTGTTTTTGATGGTCACCTAGTCACTGTAGGCATGGCTGTGGGAAGAAACGGAGTTTTCTCTAAACAGGGTGCTTCCATGGTCTGTGTGGAACCTGATCCTGATGTGCTCTATACCTCAAGGAAAACTCAACATGAGCCCTTTCTTCAAGGTACGGTCCCGAATAGCCTTGCAGCAATGGAAACATCAGCAATTTCTTGAGGCCTTAGTCACTGTTCTGTTTTATTTTAACAGTTGTACCCTTTTCAGGGCTTCTAGGCCCCTCAGGTGTTCACCCTTTCCCTTGCAAGTCACTTCGTACCCCCAGCTCCTCTGGGCTTGCTGAGCAACACCCAGGCCAGTAGGCCCTTCAGAGGCCCTCTGTGTATGCCGAGGGAAGGACAACACACTGCACTTTTCCTTGGGAGAGCTACATTTCCTCAGCACTCCATAAGCATCAGGAACACATTTCTAGCCAGTCCAACATGGCATGGAAATTTTCGCCTTTGCCCTTCTCTGAGCTGCACTGTGAAAATTGTCTGCTTAGAATTCCTTCTGGGACATCCTTCCACAAGTCACTCTACTCAATGGGACTTTCAGCTTGCCTTCTAATGCAACTAATGTACAGTTCTTCATGTAACACTGCAGTCTTTTGGATGCAAAGGCCTATAGACCTACTAGAGCCTGCCTTGGTTGAGGCAGTTTTCTACACGCAGAACACAGTGCGTAAAGAAGTTGATTCAGAGAAGGGCCCATTGTGTATTTTGTGTGGCTTTTGACTTGTTAAAACCACAGGTAAGTACAATGTGTGTTTACCCGGAAATGTGGGCCTGATGGCACGAGCTATGTTTCCATTTAGATAGCTCCATTCATGGGGCCTAGAAGCTCCCTGACAGACATAGTTTTTGCCGGGCATCTAGTCACTGCAGGCATGGCTCTGGGAAGGAAATAGGTTTTCTCTAAATAAACAGGGTGCTTCCATGGCCTGCGTGGGAACTCATCCTGCCATGCTCTATACCTATAATGAAAATCAACATGATCTCTTGCATCGGGGTAAGGCCCAGAATTGCCATGCAGAAACAGAGGCATGCAGCAGTTTCCAAAGGGCCTTAGTCGCTGTTTCCTTTCTTTTAACAGTACTGCCACTCTCCACTGGGCCTGCTAAGCAACATCCAGGCCCTTAAGGCCTTCCGAGTCACTCTGTGTATGCCGAGTGTAAGGCAACACACTGCATTCTTCTTTGGGAGAGCTAGATTTCCTGAGCACTCCAAAAGCTTCAGGAAAGCTGTTCTATCACATCCAACACATCATGGAACTTTGTCTCATTGAACTAGTCTGAGCTGAACTGAGAAAAACACCCTGATTTCCATTCCTTCTAGGACCTCATAACTGAAGTCACCCGACTTACAGGAGAACTGAAAAATTGAAAAACATGGAAGCCATCCAGGCAGCAGCGCAGGGAGAAGGGCATCTGTTGCCCTTTCACTGGGGAATCGTCAGTGCTGCTGCTGAGTGGATCCTTTCCATGGGGACAGCATGCAGTGTGTTTGGTGTTTGGGAAGTGAATAAATAGAACCTGTACAATTTTCAAATTACGTGGTCCTTTAATTTAAAAACAAAACCCCTAGAACCTTTGCTTTATAAATTGAGGTCTGAAAATGGAAGGTCTTTTTTGCTTCCACTGTGACACTATATTAAGAAATGTGCATTTATTGAGAAAAGAGTCAGAATAGGGGAGGAAACAGAGAACTCAGAGTTACCACTGTAATTTGGCAAAGGCCGGGGGAGTTAATTTGTCAATGCTGCTGGCTTTCAGTAGCTGCAGCCATTCTCCTCCTGTGGCTGAGGGGGTATAAAGCTGTATTGGATTGCTCTACTCTTGTTTTGTAGAAATCCATCTCAGAGCCATCTCTTGATGTATAAGTATTTCACAGACTAGGTCCCCAGGCAACTCCTGGAGGGCCAGGGGGATTCCTTCCTTCATTATACCTGTCTGTTTGAATGAAAACCAGCAATGACATATTTTTCTTTAAATCTGGTTTTTCGTCTATCATCCCAAAACCAGATTAGCTATTTCCTCACTCTCTCAATGGGCTCAGGTTCCAGGATTGAATTATAGTCAGATGCCCGTGTTTATACAGATGAGGAAACTGAAATCCAGAGAGGGTGGAAGAGTGCCTGAGGGAGAACAGGAGAGCCTGCCAGGAATCGTGGCTCCTGGGTTTTTAATGAGCTTCCTAAACAGCATGAAAAGGTAAAAGCCTTTTGTTAAGAATGTGCCCACTAGGGGCTTCACTGGTGGCACAGTAGTTGACAATCTGCCTGCTGATGCAGGGGATACGGGTTCAAGCCCTGGTCTGGGAGGATTCCACATGCTGCGGAGCAACTAGCCCCGTGAGCCACAGCTACTGAGCCTGCGCGTTTGGAGCCTGTGCTCCGCAACAAGAGACGCTGCGATAGTGAGAGGCCCACGCACTGTTATGAAGAGTGGGCCCCGCTCGCCACAACTAGAGTAAGCCCTCGCACAGAAACGAAGACCCAACACAGCAAAAAATAAATAAATTAATTAATAAACTCCTACCCCCAACATCTTCTAAAAAAAAAAAAGAATGTGCCCACCAGGTGCGCATCTTATGGAGTATTTTCATTGCATTTCCAACAACTGGAACGGTGTTGGGCAGAGGGCAAATGTTTAATAGATTTATTGAATAAGTTCAATTACATGTAATTATATCAATGGAAGGGTCAGCAACGCTATGTGGTGTATTAGAACAGTGGTCCTCACACTTTGGTGCTTCACAGATCAGTAAAAAAAGAAAACTTTTAATTAGGAGGACTGTAACAGAATTGCTAATATTTAAGTTTATCCCACAAGGATATTTAAAAAAATATCCCACCCATCATCTACAAGGCTGTTGGAGGTCTTCTGGGGACCCTGCACAAGGGAGTTACTATCCTGCGTGACACCCCTGCTTCAGCATCTCCCCAAGTCAGCAAGCTGGGACAGCTGAATACATCTAAAGTTCCTTCCTTTAGTTCACCCTTTCATCTCCTAAACAGCTCCAGCCTGCTTCCTCTTCCTCTTCCCCTCATAAAACTACCTGCTGGGCTTCCCTGAATATGATTATGATCCTCCATCCCTCACTTCCTTTCCTGATCCTGAGTCCCTTCTCTTAACTGGATTTTCCTGATCTCCATTTAGGCACATTTGCCCTTGCCCAAAGGACTTGTACACTGTAGACTCATGTGGTTGTTTTGGCTCTTTGGAGTCCTTTGTAATTCCATGTATGTTTTAGGGTAAGCTTGCATATTTCTTCCCAAAGGCCTTTTGGAATTCACACAGAATCTGTAGGTTGCATTATGTATTGTTTCCATCCTAACAAGTCTTTTGGTCACCATGAGATATCTTCATATTTGTTTAGGATTTCTTTCAGCAATGTTTTATAATTTTCAGTGTGCCAGTCTTACATCCTCATTAAATCAATTCCGAAGTATTTTATGAATGTCAATATTATTGAAAAGGGTATTGTTTTCTTAAATTCCTTTTCAGATTAATTGCTAGTGTATACAAATAAAACGATGTCATCATTTATTTTTACCAGTTTGGACACCAGGGGATAGTTATTTTAAACTTTTGGTTATAATGCAGCACTACATTATTACGTTGCTTAGTTCATTCTTGTTTATTCTTGCTTCCATTGGTTCCTGTTTTTATTTAACATTTCTCCTTGTGTGTTTTTCTTTTCCTTTGTATTTCTTTACTTTCTCATACTTCAAGATTATCCTGGCTCATATATTTACTGTGTCAATCCTAATTTCAGTCATTTCTTCAAAGAGCCCCTGTTCCTTTTTATTAGAGAATGATATTAAAAACATACATGTGGGACTTTAATATGCTCAGCTGACAATACATGGAAATATATGTGTGTATTCCAAACTATGCATATGATCTCAGGTGGCCTCGGCCTGCAGTGGCTTGAAGCAGGGTTTTGGTTCGTGACCACTGATTGAGGTCGGGTCGTGCCACTGAGAGCACCGAATCCTAGCCACTAGACAAGTGGTCAGTGAGAAGCACCTGGCCCTATGGCTTTGCAGAAAAAGAATTCCCACAAAGACGGAACATAGTGAAACGAGTAAAGTATTTATTAGGAGAGAAAAGGAGTACAGTACGTGTGGATAGACACATGGGTGGGCTCAGAGAGAGAGTCGCTCCCTTGCAGCAATTTAAATCACTTATATGGGGCATTTCTTCCATGTGTCCTTTGACCAATCATTTTGATTTGCCTGGTTCAGGGTCCATATTTGGTGTATCTCAGGATCTTCTCATGTGTGTGCACATGTCTCTAAGCTAAGCTGGAGTCTACTGAAGAAGTCTACGAGTAGACTTAGTCCCTTAGCATCACTCCCCTTTTGAACTCCAAGGAGTCTTTCTGTCCATGTGTAGTCGGGGAGGTGTCCTGACTTTGAGTATGAGGAAGATGTGGTCTCTTATCTTGTGTCTGGACAGGAACCAGCCTCCCATCTCAACTGTCTGTTATTCCTGTCTTGGAGTTTTTGTCCACTGGGAACAAACTCAAACGATTTGCCCTGAGGGCCTGCCTATCTCCTGCCTCACATACACACATAAATGTAAAGATTTCTATGTGGTAAAATATCTTTAAACATAGTAAGCTAAAGATAATTTATGGTGATGTCTCCAACCTGATCCATTATGACATGGATATTGTAAACTTCTCCCTTTGTTTATCTGTAACTTCCCACTCCAGTGGTAAGAAACCTGGATTTCACCACCTGTCATTTATTGAATTCAGTGCTTGTTCCATTTGATAACTGATACAGTAGTCTAAGTATTGTTAGCTACTACCTCCCATGGGAAAGATCTTACAGAGTCCACTGTGTATGTATGATATATATTGCCTTTGGCCTGCAGGTTCTGTTCACTTCCGAAGTTGACTTAGGTCAGTCCATTGTGTCCTCATCACCAACAGTGGGTTTTTTTCATACATTTCTAAGTCAGTTAGACTGCTTGTTGCATTCTGTATTCCATTCTGTGACACCCCCATATCCTAAATAATTAAATTTGAATAGATTATGATTTACTTGTTGAGGTCTAAAGATCAGTGGGTTTAGACACATGCATAGTGGCAGGTATTCATCACTATAGTAACATATGAAACATTTAACCCCCTACCTCACAACCTGTTTACTAACTCTGTTTTGCCTTTCCCAGAATGTCATATAAATGTGGTCAATATAGTGTATAGCATTTCAGACTGAATTCTTTCACTTAGCAATGTACATGTAAGATCCATACATGGTTTTCGTATGGTCTGATGGTTAATTCCTTTCTATTTCTGAGTACTATTCCATTGCATGTGTATGGGAGGAAAAATAATTTTCCTTCTATGCTTCTTTGTTCCTTGTTGAGACACCCACTCATCCCCATAATGGAAGACAGATGAAGTGGAGAAAATAAAGTAGAAATTTAATAGCATGCATACCTCCTGTATACTTGAAAGATACCTAGGAAAACTGATTCAATCCCTGAAATGGCCCTAGCAATTAACTGAAATGCTATCTTCAGCTAAAAACACAAAAAAAGGTGTTAGGGGAGAGGGGGAAGCCAGTTGGGATTTTATGAGGCCAAGTACAGTAAACAAGAGTATGGATATTATGCAGATTTACATCCAGGCCTTTTCCACAGACAAGCTTTTCTTGAGACTTAGTCTGGTACCACTTCCTAGTACAGAGAGGGAGACATCCTTACACATGGAGATTTCCTTGATAAATGTAAATTTTGCTTCCTAAAAGGGCATTTTCAAACATTGTCCTAGGTCTGCTGGTTTTTAAATTCATCAGTCCAAAATAATCCTTATGTCAAACAGGCATATCATGGGTGGTATATTCTGCTCCGTTGACATGTGTGTACCCTAGTTTGCTTATGAATTTATGCATAGAGATATATCCTGATATGTTTAAGATTTTAAGCCACTGGATTAGAGCTGCTGTGCATGATTTTATCCTAGTTTTTGTTTGAACATAGTTTTTAAAGCAGTTGTGTACATACAAGATGTGCGCTTCTTGTAACCTGTTTAGCTTTGGAAAAAAACCACCAAAGGGTCTTCCAAAGTTGGCTGTACATGCATTCCACCAGGATCTAGAGTATGTTTTTGTATTATTATTTACTCTCAGTATACCCTTTTTGGCCAGGTGTCTGTTTCAATCTTTATCAATTATTAATGAGGTTGTTTTGATCTCAGGTGACCTTGGCCTGCAGCAGTTTGAAGCTGGATTTTGGTTCCCTGCCAGATATTGAAGTCAGGCTGCGGCAGCGAGAGTATTACTGAGTCCAAGCTTGCTCTGCTCACCGCATGACAGGCCAATAAATCAGAGACGAGGTGCTGAGGCAAGGAATACCACTTTATTCGGTAAGCCAGCAGACAGAGAAGATGGCAGATTGAAGTCTGAAAATAACCATTTTATCGGGGTTTGGATGCCAGTTTCTTTTATAGCACAGAGACAGGGAGAAGATGAGTAAGTAAGGTAAAAAGGCCATACGTTTTGCAAATATCCCGTGGAATGGCCAGCCTCGGGAAGAGGAATTGTTCATTTCTTCTTTCTTGCAGCCATCCAAAGGTGGACAGGGTTGGATGTTTGCCTGAACAAAAACAGTTTGGTTTAACATTCAGGCAGAGGGGCAGGGTTCCCCGAGGCAGACCATTATGTATAGACAGTATCATTTTAGTGAACAAAAGCAGTGGAAACTGAAGCTTAAAGTATAAGAAACAGATCCAACATGTAGTCAGGTTTGGCTATTCCGTGTTACAAGAGCCCTGAGTCTTAACCCCTAGACCAGTGACCAGTGACCAGGTCCTGGCCTGTCAGCTTTGTAGAAATAAATTTTCACAAAAAGATGGAAAGTAGTGAAACGAGTAAAGTGTTTATCAGGTGGAACAAGTAAAGTGTTTATTAGGAGGAAAAAGATTATGTGTGAATAGGCACACACAGGTGGGCTCACAGAATCATGCCCTCATGGTAGTTTGAATAACTTATATGGGGCATTTCTTCAGGGTTTACTTTGACCAATCAATCATCCTTTTTAAAGTTTGTTTATTTTTTATTTATTTATTTATTTTTGGGTGCATTGTGTGTTCGTTGCTGCACACGGGCTTTCTGTAGCTGCGGCGAGTGGGGGCCACTGTTCATCGAGTTGTGATATGCGGGTTTCTCACTGAGGTGGCTTCTCTTGTTGCAGAGCACTGGCTCTAGGTGTGCAGGCTTCAGTAGCTGTGGCATGTGGGCTCAGTAGTTGTGGCTCATAGGCTCCAGAGCACAAACTCAGTAGTAGTGGCGCATGGGCTTAGTTGCTCTGCGGCATGTGGGATCTTCCCAGACCAGGGTTCAAACCCATGTCCCCTTCATTGTCAGGTGTATTCTTAACCACTGTGCCACCAGGGAAGTCCCTGACCAAACATCTTGCTTTGTCTGGTTCTGAGTCCATATTTGGTTTATCTCAGGGTCCTCCCATGTGCACCCACACATCTCTTATCCAAGATGGATTCTAGTGAAGAAGCCTAATGGTAGGTTGACATCACTTACTATGAGGTGACGCCCCCTCTGCCCATGTATTGTCGGGAAGGTCTCCTTGAGGTTAAGAATGAGAAATATGTGGTGTCTTATCTGAGCAGAGCTCTGCTTCTCCTCCTCTTCATCTTGGAATGTCTGTCCACAGGGGACAAACACCAGTTGTTCAGCCTGGTGCCCATCTATCTCCTGCCTCAGTTTTGTCTAGAGTTCTTTGTATAATTTTACTATAAATCCTTTGTCAGATATGTGTGTTGAATATATTTTCTCCTGGTTTGTGGTTTGTCTGTTGGTTTTCTGAATTCGGTCCTTCACAGAGTATAAATGTAGAATTTTTTAACGTCCATGTTATTAATTTTAAAAACTTTTTGTAAATTACTTTTCAGTGTTGTGTGTTAAAAGTCATCACCAGGGCAAAGGTCATGCAGATCTTCCTTTGTTTTCTTCTAAAATTTTTATAGTTGTGTAATTTATATTTGTCTTTGGATAATTTTGAGTGAATTTTGGTGTCAGTTGTGAAGTTTGTGTCTATGTTCATTTCATTCCATTTGGTTTTTAATTACTTGTTCCTTAACCATTTTTGGTTAAGGAAAGGTGATGGAGATATTTGGCTCCATTTCAATTCGGATTTTCAAACTTAGTGTACACAGCAGAACTGCATTTGGGTTGAGGCCTCTGGGGTGTGTAAACAAGTGCTCCACGCTCTTCTCTGATGGCCCATAGGGGGCGCCAAGCGCACCTCTCTGACCAGCAGGGCACAGGCACATTGTGCTCTGAGACTTGGCTCCCTGAACAGCTGAGAGGAGCTTTGTCTCCTTAGGACGTGTCAGGGCTCAGGCCTCTGGACAGTGGGACTGTGTCCATGCTGACAGAAGCTGGGTTGAGTCAGTACCCACCAGCAAGGAGGCCCTGCAAGAGGGAAAAAATGAGGACAAAGTAGAGAGAAGTTTCCTGTGTGCAGGTGAGTGCTGAGGGGGGACGTCCATCCTCAGAGGATTCAGGAGGGAAAGAGCTTGATGTGGAAAATTGTGGATGTTTAGTTTTGTGTGCGATCTAAATGGTGACCAGTGATGTTCTTTGATGCTGGGTGTCCAGTTTTTCTGGTACTGTTAGAGGGAAGAGTCCTTTCCTCTTTGTATGTTCTTGGCCCAGTTTTCATGAATCAACTGACCACAGACATGTTGGTTTATTTCTGGGCTCTAGATTCTGTTCCTCTAGTCTATGTGTCTGTGTTTGTGCCAGCTTCTCACTGTGGTGGTTACTACAGCTCCGTGATACAGTTTGAAGTTAGGGAGGGAGATGCCCCCAGCTGTGTTCTTCTTTCTCAGAATCTTTTCGTTCAGGGTTCTTAGTTGTTCTATAGCAATATTAGGAATATTTCTATTTCTATGAAAAATGCCATCACATATTATATTGTGATTGCAGTGAATTTGTTGATGGCTTTGGTTGGAATGGACATTTTAATAGGTAATTCTTACAGTGCATGAGCACGGAATATTTTTCTGTTTGTGTTTCCTTCAATTTCTTTATCAATGCTTTATAGGTTTCTGACTATCCGTTTTTCATGTCCTGGTTAAATTTGTTTCTAGATATTTTACTATTTTTGATGCAATTGTAAATGGGATTATCTTCTTAATTTTTCTTTCTGATGGTTCATCATTAGTGTACAGAAACACAACTGATTTTTGTATACTGATTTCATATTCGTCAACTGGATTTATGAATTCTAACAACTTTTTGTGAAGTAATGTGGAAAACTGTATTTGTAAAATCTCGCTGTTTTTCCTTCACCAGGTCATCCAGAGGACCCAAGACATAGTGACTACTAATATATGCTTCCCACAGTGCTTTTTAATACCATGTGGAGTCCTACAAGGGCAATTAGCATCACAACTTTGGCTGACCTTGGTCTGGGTAAGTCTTGGCCTCTATAACAAAGTTTGATGTCTGTCTTATCAGCTTTTCTGGCATGGTATTGTGATGGTTGTTTTGGAAAGTACTTCAATTTCCAGTCATCTTAAATGTACAGAAAACTCCCAGTAATGGTTAAAAGTACTCACATTCGCCACTTCACCCAAAATATCCCATGTGTTTTACCCATCATGTGGGCAGTCTCCTGAGGAACCAGCACATAACCCCAAAATGAGGAAACCATATGGTTTCCACATTGCCACTTAATTCACAGGCCTACTTCCACTTTCACCCGCGGTCCCACCTGTATGACTTTTTCCATCCCGATCTAGTTTTCTTTTTCTGAAATTGTTCCTGAGATTTTCCGTCATTTGGACAAGCTTGAAGGATGTGAAGCAGATAAAATGAGTATGGGATCAGTGTGGATTTTTTTCATTAAGGATGTTTTTTTTTTTTTTTTTTTTTTTTTTTTTTTTGTGGTACGCGGGCCTCTCACTGTTGTGGCCTCTCTCGCTGCGGGGCACAGGCTCCGGACGCGCAGGCTCAGCGGCCATGGCTCACGGGCCCAGCCGCTCCGCGGCATGTGGGATCCTCCCGTACCGGGGCACGAACCCGTATCCCCTGCATCGGCAGGCGGATTCTCAACCACTGCGCCACCAGGGAAGCCCCATTAAGGATGTTTTTAATGTTTATTCATGTTGTAACATGTATCAGTACTACATAATTTTTGTCTCATTGTAATTAAAAATAAAGAACATGACATTTCTCATTTACATCAATTTAAGTGTATAGTGTAACTTCCTTCATGTTGTTGTACAAACAAGTTTAATAACGTGTACCTCCTGTGTGCGTGGGAGAAACCCAGGCAATTGAATAACTTCCTAATATGGCCCAAGACATCACCGTAGATACCCTCTTTGTGTAAAAACAAAAGAAAGGAAGGGTATGGTTTTTGTGCAAATTTAAGTCTTTGCCTTCTCTCTTGATAAGAATTTTCCAAGAGTTTCGTTCTTCTATTCCTGGTACAGAGAGGGAGACTATATTTCAAATGGAGATTTCCCTTGTCAATGTAAATTTGTCTCACAGAAGAACCATCTTGAATTGGGTTTCAAAGATTATCATGTGTCTTCTTTAAAAATAATCAGTCACAATCCTTATGCCCAAGAGGTAAATTTTGGGGTAGTATTAGCTCCCCTTTACTTGGATGTATCCCAGTTTGCTTGTGCATTAATGTACTGGAGGACACCCTGATATTTTAAGGTTTCTAGCCATTATGAGTAGAGTTGCAGTGCATAACTGCAGGATAGTTTGTGTTTGGACACTGGTTTTCAAAGCAGTTGTCTCAATACTAGAGGTGTGATGTTCAGGAGAGCTTCGTGTAGCTTTGGAAAAAGCTGTCAAAGTGTCTTTCAGAGTAGGTGTATATGCATCTCACCAGCAGTAAAGGAGACTTCCTATTGTTCCTATTGACCCTCTATCAATCAGTAGTGTCATTTTTTTATTTTTTTGGAGTTTAGTGGTTCTAATAGGTGTGCAGTGCTATTTCACTGTTTTAATTTGTAATTCCCTAATGATATATGATTTCGAACATATTTTAATATGATTTTAGTATCTGTATGTTTTCTTTCGGTAGGTGTTCAGGTCTTTACCCATTTTTTGTAGAGTTGTTTGTTCTAAAGGTTTTGGTTTCATCTGAGTACAAACCCTTTATCAGATATGTATTTTGTAAATATATTTCCCTCAGTTTGTGACTTGTGCTTAGGTATTCTCAGTAAGGTGTTTCACAGAGTTAAATTTTTAATTTTTTAAAGTCCATGTGATGAATTTTATTACTTTTTTGAATATACTTTTAGGGATTTGTTAAAATTCATCACCACACCCAAGGTAAGGTAGATTTTCTTCTTTGTTTTCTTCTAGACTGTTTATAGTTTTGCATTTTAAAATTGTCTGTGGACAGTTTTGAGCGAATTTTGGTGTAAGTTGTAAAGTTTCTGTCTACATTCATTTGATTGCATAAGGTTTCCAGTTATTTTTGTATAACTAGTTTTGGAGAAGTCGTGGGATATATGGCTCCATTTCAGGTTGAATTTCCTAATTCGTGGATTCTGCAAGCTTGCCAGCTGGGAGCGTTGCCTCCACTGAAGTGAGCTGTTGTGACCTGCAGTTCCCAGCTGGCCAGCAGGCGACAGCAAACCCAGCTCTCTGATCCTTGAGGTGCCTGTGTTCCAGTGACGACTCGGTTCCTTTGGGAACCGGGCTCCTCACCCAGCCGACAGAAGCTCAGCATCCTCAGGGTCTGCCGTGGGTTCAGCTTCAGGTCAGTGCTGGGTGGAGTCCATGCAGGCAGGAGCCAGACGTCTTCAGGATCCACCTGAGGCGCTGCCACAGGAGTTAAAGGTGAAGGAAAGTGGGGAGAAGCTTCCTGTGTGTGGCTCACTGCCAATGGGGTTCCATTTTCAGAGGACCCAGCCGAGGAAGGGCTTGATGTGGAAAACTGTGGAATTTACTGTTACTGCTGTTCTTTGGTATGTGGCGCCCAGCGTTCTTGGCACTGTTTTTTGAGAGGACTGTCCTTTCCCTTTTTGTGTTCATGGCTCCTTTGCTGTAAAATAACTGGCCACATATGAATGGGTGTATTTCTGTGCTCTCTATTCTGTTCCTCTGGTGTATGTGCCTATTTTTGTGCCAATATCACACTGTTTTGGTTACAGTAGCTTTGTAATATTGTTTGAAGTCAGGGAGCAAGATACGTCTGGCTGTGTTCACGTTTCTCAGGGCTGCTTTTCCTACTTGGGGTTCTCTGTTGTTCCATACAAGTGGTAGGATTGTTTTGTTTCTGTGAAAAATGTCATTTGAATTTGGTAGAGATTGCAATTACTCTGTACACCACTTTGGCGGAATGAATGTTTAAACAATATTAATACTTCCCATGCATGAGCATGGAATATTTTTGTATTTTTTGTGTCTTAATTTCTTTATCAGTGTTTTATAATTTTCAGTGTTTAGGTCTTTCACATCCTTGGTTAAATGTATTCCTAGGTATTTTGTTCTTTTAATGCTATTGTTACATGGGATTGTTTTCTTAATTTCTCTTTCTGAAACTTTATTAATATCTAGAAAGTCAACTGATTTTTGTGTATTGATTATGTATAGTGCAAACAGTAAATTCCTTTATTACTCCTAATAGGTTTTTTTTGGTGGTTTGATGTTGAAAATTGGAATTCAAAAATCCCACTATTTTTACCACATCCCAAGTTGTATGCACCACCCAAGACATAGTGGCTCCTAATAAAATCTTCCCACAGTGGCTTTTAATAACATGTGGACTCTTATAATAGCAATGAGCTTCATCATTTTGGGTGAAGTGGATCTGACTAGGGCTTGACCCTTATAATGAAGTTTGATGTCTTTTTCTACTTTTCAGGGGCAGTATTGACATGGTTGTTTGGAAAAGTTAGTTACTTTCTAGTAATTTCAGAGATACAGAAAACTTGCAGTAGCAGTACAATGTACACTTTATCTCTAAGCTCAGACATCATTGATTTTCCACATCTGCCAATCTAAATGAAAACCTCCAGTGTGTTCGACCTCAAACAGAGACACTCCCCCACTGGACCACTGCCAAATGAGAAATTATTATGGTTTTCACTTTATAATCCCATCCACAGGCCCTGTTCAACTTTCAACACTTGCCCCAACTATATGGAAATGTGGTTTTCTATTCTGATCCAGTTTTCTTTTTCTGGAACTGTTCTTGAGACTTTCCCTTATTTGTAAAACCTTGACGGATTTAAAGTGCATAAATGAATACGATCTGGGTGATCATTGCTGTATGGCTTCTTTCTCTTAGGATGTTTTCAATGTTCATTCTTGTTGTAGCATGTATCAGTACTTCATTCCTGCTTGTCATTGTGACTAAATCCATACAACATGTTTAACATTTAAACCACTTAAAGTATATAGTTCTATGACATTAACCACATTTACATCCATTAAACACCAACTCTCTTCAACCCCTGGGAGTCACATTCTACTTTCTTTCTTCGAATTTGACTTATTTGGATATCTCATACTAGTGGAATCATAGCATGTTTGTGCCTTTTTGGTCTGGTTTGTTTCAGTTAACATAATGACTTTAAGGTTCATCCACATTGTAGCATGTGTCAGAACTACCTTAGTTTTAAAGGCTGAATCATATTCCATTGTGTATATACCACAATTTATTTATGGAATCATCCATCCATGGACACTTGGATTCCTTCCATCTTTGACCAGTATGAATAGTGCTGGTATGAATATGAGTGTACAAATATGTGTTTCAGTCCCTGCTTTCAAACCTTTTGGGTATACACCCCAAAGTGGAATTGACATATCATATGTTAATTTCATGTTTACATTTTTGCTATAATGTTCTCCATAGTGGCTGCACAATTTCACTTTAATTTTTATATAGCAGAAAAGTGAAAGTCTTTGAATCTATCCCATTTTGCATATCCATTCATCCACTGATGGACTTTTGAATGGTTTCTACTTTTTGGGCTATTGTGAATAATGTTGCTATGAATATTTGTGTGCCAGTTCTTGTTTGTACACCTGTTTTCAGTTCATTGAGGTATATATCTAGGATTGGAGTTTTTGAAATAAATGGTAATTATATTTTCATCTTTTTGAGAAAATGTCAAACTGTTGTGCATATAGTCTGTACCATTTTCCATTTCCACAAGCAAACCATAAGGGTTCCAGTTTCTCAACATTGTTGTTAATATTTTTAATGGTTTTTGATTATAATAATTTAGTGAATGTGACTAAATATTGCATTACAGTTTTAATTAATATTTCCATAACAACATAAAGGAAGCATACCTAAGATAATTTTATTAGAAACTCAAACCTCAGGATACTGCTTTGTAGCCATAGCTGTTGCATAACCAAAAACTATTAACAATCACCCTAAATAAATTTTAAAAACCATTAAGCCCAAAAATGATCCATCAAAATTCATTGCAATAATACAACCAGTTCTACCATGGAAATAAATCCAAACCCACTCCAAATCTGTGAAAGTTTGGAAGAAAAACGTTATAAAATTAACAACAGGGGCTTCCCTGGTGGCGCAGTGGTTGAGAATCTGCCTGCCGATGCAGGGGCCACGGATTCATGCTCCGGTCCAAGAAGATCCCACATGCCGTGGAGCAGCTGGGCCCGTGAGCCATGGCTGCTGAGCCTACGCGTCCGAGTCCTGTGCTCTGCAACGGGAGGGGCCACAACAGTGAGAGATCCACGTACCACAAAAAAAACAAAAAAACAAAACAAAACAAAAAACTAACAACAAAAGTAGTACTTAAAATACAATGTATGTCATCATTATTCTTATATGGAATGGAACCACGCCAATGTAATGAAAAATCATTGTTGTTTTTCAACTATAAGAACACTAATGTCCAACATTTGAAAATTCCACACAGTAATCAAAATCATTAACAATGCATTTATTGATCTACCAGCCCCATCATATATCTCATCACAATGAAATGCCCATTCTTTGCTTTGTATTTGTTTAATTTTGCAAATCATAACAGGTTTATTTCTAGCAATACACTATACATCAGGTACAATAATTGTCTTCTCATCCATAACTCGTATGTAACAAGATGTAAACAACCTATGAATTATTTGATAGTTTCATGAAAACAAAGCTTCTATATTCTTTAATTTCTTATTTATTCATGTAGCATGAGGCCTGCATTGTGGATTTTACACCTTCTTAGAAACATGAAACATCAGAATCATATTACTCTTTTATTAACAGCCATAACATTTATAAGTTACCTCTTACCATGAGGCTAAATGTCCTTTTGAGGAGAAACAGTCATTACAAATTTCCTTTTAACAATTCCTTACATGGGCACTAATGTAGTCAGCAGAATCAAAGGAGAATTCTCAGTTGATAAAACCATTCTTACCTGATAGTTTGCCTTCCACATTATTCTCCCATTTTTAATCGCAGCTTTAGCAGTTGTTTACTTATTATTCCTTCATGAAATAGATTCTAATAACCCAACAGGGATCTCATCCAATATGAGCAAAATCTGATTTCATCCATACTACAAAATAAAAGATATCTTCGTTGCTTTATTCTTATTAATAATCTTACTAATACTAGTAATATTCTCATCTGAACTTCTAGGAGACCCAGTAAATTATACTCCAGCTAAGCCCTTCAATATTCCCCCTCACATGAAACCAGAAATTATAGTTTTGTGGGTTTTTTGCGGTACACGGGCCTCTCACTGTTGTGGCCTCTCCCATTGCGGAGCACAGGCTCCGGACGCGCAGGCTCAGCAGCCATGGCTCACGGGCCCAGCCGCTCCGCGATACGTGGGATCTTCCCAGACTGGGGCACGAACCAGTGTCCCCTGCATCGGCAGGCGGACTCTCAACCACTGTGCCACCAGGGAAGCCCCAGAAATTATAGTTTTAATTTGCATGTGCAATTCTGCAATCCATTCACAATGAATAGGAGGTGTATTAATCTTCTCACTCATGATTTTAGGTATTGTTCCAATACTTCATACAGCAAAACGATAAAGTATAACATTCTGACTTCTTAGCTAATGTTTATTTGGATTCCTAGTAGTGGGCCTATTACTTACATGAATTGGAAGACAATCCATTGATCACCTATTTATTATCATCAGACAACTAACATCTATTCTATACTTTCTTCTAATTCTTGTCCTCATACCACTAATAAGTCTTATTGAAAATAACCTCCTAAAATTAAGTCTTTGTAAGAAACAGCAACATTTCTCCCTAAGACTCAAGGAAGAAGCTCCAGCTCTCTCATCAGCACCCAAAGCTGAATTTCTGCTTAAACTATTCCCTGAAAAATTTGCTTAGGGGACATAAACACTACTGTTGAGTGCTATATATAAGTATTAAAAATTGACGTCGTAAAAAATAACATTACTATGTACTTTTAGAATTATATGCCCTTCCACATATATAAGTACAATACATATGCTTTATCATATATAATACATGATATGTGTAATCATGAATTATCTCATATGTATAAGCATGTACATTGGTGTATTGATGTTATATAACACATTAAACATTTCAATACACACTAGGTTCCAGTGTCTCTGAGTTTTTACAGGGGTAATTGAAGTGATTAATACTATAGAGTACATATGTGTATTAACTATACATAATACATTGTCAAATCATTTCCAGTCAACATGCTTATCATTGCTGATAACTATGACTTAATGATGAAGTCACGAGAAACCATCAACTTGCCCAAAAATGTGCCTGTCTGCATTTTTAGCCCATGAACCATACGGATTTCTATAAATGAACTATATCTGTCATCTAGTTCTTACTTCAGGGTCATCTCACTCAAACCATCTCACCTTCTGGGCCATCTCACCTACTCTTTCCTCTTAAATAAAAAATCACAATGGACTCATGACTAATCAGGCCATGCTCACACATAACTGGTTTCACGCATTTGTAATTTTTTAATTTTGGCGGGTGCTTTGACTCAGCTATGGGCATCAGTGGCTTTAACACAGTCAAGCAACTTGTACCTGAAATTAAATTGAGTATTATTTACCAACATCATTAACCATAACCTGTCATTGGGTCAATGGTCACAGAACATAGAGCAATTACACACATAAGTGCACATGCACATTTCAGGTAAATAGCTTGCTTAATCAAACCCTCTTACCTCCTGCTAAATCTCATACTTTGTATCCCATCAACAACCTGCCAGACTCCTAAAACAAGGCCAACATATAACTATATAGGATTCAGTTAACTTATCTAACAATCATATTGCCATCACTTCTCCAACCCAAAGTTAGTTAACTGCAAACTAGCCTCCTAACTGTACCAATTACTTAGACATGTAAGGCTTATAAGGGCAGAAAACCCATAGTTCTGCCATTTACTCTGAACAAAATCAAAAATAAATGTCAGTGAGGTGCCACCTCACACCAGTCAAAATGGTCATCATTAAAAGTCTATAAGTACTAAATGCAGGAGCAACAGGAACACTTATACCCTGTTACTGGGCATTGTAAATTGGTGCAGTCACTATGCAGAACAGTATGGAGGTTCCTTAAACAACTGAAAATAGGATTACCATATGATCCAGCAATCCCATTTCTGGGCATATGTCTGGAAAAGACAAAAACCTAATTTGAAAAGATACATGCACCCCAGTGTTCATAGCAGCACTATTTACAATAGCCAAGATGTGGAAGCAACCTAAATGTCCATTGACAGATGAATGGATAAAGAAGATGTGATATACACACACACACACAGAGACACTCACACATGCTGGAATATTACTCAGCCATAAAATAGAAATAATACCATTTGTAGCAACATGGATGGAACTAGAGATTATCATGCTAAATTAAGTAACTCAGACAGAATGACAAATGTAATATGATTACATATTCCACTCATATGTGGAATGTAAAAAAAAATTGATACAAATAAATTTATTTACAAAACAGACTCACCGACATAGAAAACAAATTTATGGTTTCCAAAGGGAAAAGGTGGGGAGGGATAAATTAGGAGTTTGGGATTAAGATACATACTACTATATATAAAATAAACAACAAGGACCTACTGTATAATACAGGGAACTCTATTCAATATCTTGTAATTATAATGGAAAAGAACCTGAAAAAGTATAGATATATAAATATGAAAAAATATATGAAAAACATAATTTAGAAGATAATATTCTCCCAACACTAATAGTCATCATAGCACTAGTCAACATATATTTATACATGCGGCTAAAATCCTCCACATCAGTAACTATATTTTCATTGATAAACAACAGAAACATAAAATGAGAATTCGAACATACAAAGTAAATAAACTTCCTATCATTACTAACCCTAATAGCCACATTATTACTACGCTTAACACCCATTTGATCAGTCCTGGAGTAGGAATTTAGGTTAATATAGACCAAGAGATTTAGAAGGTGTAAGGAAGTATAATTGACTTAATTCCTTAAAATAAAGATTACAGAACTCTACACCAATTGAATGCAAATCAGTTTACTTAAGTTAAATCCTTACTATATTCATGTGCTTCCATCCCACACACTTTATTTGACAGGTAAATACTCTAGTCAACTGGCATCAATCTGTTTCTCCCGCCACCCAGAAATAAAGGTGGGAGAAGCACTGGCAAAATTGAAGGTGTTTTTTTGGTTGTTTTTTTGGGGGGGATTTGAAATTCACCACAGGGCTTGGCAAAAAAGAAGGCACAACCTGTCTTAAGATTTACATTCCCAGGCTTGCTCAGCCATTTTACATATGTTGACACACTGATGATTATTTTCAACAAATCACAAAGATCAGAACTTTATATTTACTATTTGGTGCTTGAGCTGGAATAGTAGATACAGTTTTGCATCCATTACTCCATGTTGTAGTAGGCGAACCTGAAGCAGTACCTGAAGACGAACAAATTTACAGTGTCGTCATAACATCCCATGCATTTGTAATCATTATTTTAGTTATGCCCATTATAATTGGAGGACTTGGAAACTGACTTGTCTCACTAATAACTGGAGTACCCAATGTAGCATTTCCTTGACTACATAACAGAAGCTTTTGACGACTTCTTCCAACATTCTTACTCCTATTCCTGTCATCAATAGAAGCTGATGGCAGCAGTCCATGAACCGTACAGTGATCTCTACTATCCTCAGGCTATACACTTAACACAACACGTGCAAAGTTCAGTTCACGATTATATTTGTAGAAGTAAATATGACTTTCTTCCTGCAGCACTTTTTTGGCTTTTCATGGATGCCCCCGAGTTATTTCCGACTACTCTGATGTATACACAAAGTGAAATATCATTGTATTTATAGGCTCACTCATGTAACTAACAGCAGTAATGCTAACACTTTTCTTAATTTGAGAAGCATTTGGGTCCAAAGAAGAAATCTCAGTAGTATAGGTAACTGTCACTAATCTAGAATAATTACATGCATGCCCTCAACCATATCCTATGTGTGGGGGGCGTATTTATGCAAATTTAAAATAAGAAAAGAGGGAATCAAAACCTCTTCAACTGGTTTAAAGCCAAAACCATAACCATTATGTCTTTTTCAATATGTGAAATGTTAGTAAAAAATTATATAACTTTATCAAAGTTAAATCAGAGGTGAAAAATTCGGTATATCTCTATAGCATATCCATTTCAACGAGGCTTCACAATGCAATATCACGTATTATGTATGAAAGAACTTTTACATTTTCAAGATCATCCATTCATCATCCTTTTTTGATAAATTTTCTAGTTCTCTATATTATTTCTCTAATATTGACAATCAAACTGACTCATACACATACAATAGATGCATAAGTAGAAACAATTTAAATCATTCTTCCAGCCATCATTCTAATCTTAATTACTCTATCATCATTATGAATTTTTTACATAATAAATGAAATTAATAACCCTTCCCTAACAGTAGAAGCTCTAGGCCATCAATGATACTGAAGCTAGAAACACACAGATTATGAAAACTTAAGTTTGGCTTCTATATACTACCCACACCAGGTCTAAAAACCAGAATTGTGACTACTAGAAGCAGACAACTGAGTAGGTCTACTTGCAGGGATAGCAATTCACACATAATTTCATCTGAACGTGTTTTACACTCATGAGCTGTTTTTTCTTTAGACCTAAAAACAAATGCTATTCCAGGGACGCTTAAATTAAAGAACCCTGATATTGACAATCAGACCTCTATTGTGAGCAATGCTCAGAAATTTGTGGGTTAGAGCATAGTTTTAAGCCTATTATCATTGCATCCACCCCACTAAAATATTTTGAGAAATAATCTCTGTTCATACTATACATTCATGAAGAAGCTAAATAGCGTTACCCTTTTAAGTTGAAGATTGGCAGTTTAAACCTCCTGTTAATGATATGCCACAACTACGTACACCAACATGATTTATTATCATTATATCAACATTTTTAGTCCTATTATATATATATATATTTTTGCTGTACGCCGGCCTCTCACTGTTGTGGCCTCTCCCGTTGCAGAGCACAGGCTGCAGACATTCAGGATCAGTGGCCATGGCTCACAGGCCCAGCCACTCGGTGACATGTGGGATCGTCCCGGACTGGGGCACGAACCCGTGTCCCCTGCATTGGCAGGTGGACTCAACCACTGCACCACCAGGAAAGCCCTCTATTATATTTTTAGTAAAAATGTGAATATGTTTTTATATATGAAGCCAAGAAGTAAAATGAATTAAAATAACAAAATACTCCACCCCTTGAGAAGCAAAGAGAATGAAAAATCTATTTGCTTTGCCTAATGTTATGTTAAATATTAGGTTTCCAAGTATTTTATTCACCACACCTAAGTGAGTGATTAACAAATGTTTAATTTCTCTTCAGCAATGAGTAGTTTAACTCATGTCAAAACAAATAATGGCCATCAAGAAGTATAAAGAACAAACTTGAAAATTAATTCTTGTATTATTCATCAACTAGTTAAACTTACTAGGTGTCTTACCATGTCCGTTTACAATTATGACACAGCTTTCAATACCTTTGGAAATAGCCATCACTTTGTGATCAAGAGCTGTAATAAGCAGCTTCTGTCATAAAACAAAATCATCTCTATCCAACTTTCTACCACAAGGAACATTAAACCTTCTTATCCCTATGCTAATAATTATTGGAACTATTAGGTTACTTATCCAACCGATAGTTCTAGCCATACTACTACTTGCTAATATCACAGCTGGCCATGTATTTGTTTACTTAATTGGAGGGGCAATCCTGACCCTAATAAGTAGTAGCCTTCATGAAATTTGTTATTCTAATTCTACTCACTTTACTTGAATTTGCAATGTTATTTGAAGTATTATTTGAGATTACATATTCACACTGTTAGTAAGCCTCTACCTCCATAATGACCCACCAGACCCATACATATTATGCAGTAAATCCCAGCCCCCAACCTCTTACAGGATCCTCTTCAGCCTTTCTCGTAACAGTTAGTCAAACATGTGATTCCATTTAAACTCAGTGTTTTTTATTATACTTGTGCTTATGGCGAGACATCATCTGAGAAGACATTTTATTATAGTAGAAGCTCTCTTTTTTAAATTAATTTTATTTATTTATTTATTTTTGGCTACATTGGGTCTTCATTGCTGCATACGGACTTTCTCTAGCGGGGGCTACTCTTTGTCGAGGTGCATGATCTTCTCACTGAGGTGGCTTCTCTTGTTGCGGAACATGGGATCTAGGCATGTGGTCTCAGTAGTTGTGGCACGCAGACTCAGTAGTTGTGGCTGACAGGCTCTAGAGCACAGGGTGAGCAGCTGTGGTGCATGGGCTTAGTTGCTTCGTGGCATGTGGGATCCTCCCGGAGCAGAGCTCAAACCCATGTCCCCTGCACTGGCAGGCAGATTCTTAACCACTGAGCCACCAGGTAAGCCCCCTAGAAGCTCTCTTTTTTTTAATCCACTTCTTAAAAGCTGTAATCACTCAGTTCTTGCCCCTACACTTGTACTAGGCAGGTGCTGACTACCAACGGGCATTTGCTCCATAATGAAGTAGAAGCAAGTACCACTTCCCAACATCTCTCTCTTACTGTCCTCTGGAGTGTGTATTCCTTGAACTCACCACAGCCTGGTAGATGGAAATTGTAAGAATATACTTCAAACAGTTTTTATTGCAATCTGTTTAGGAGTTTACTTCACACTCCTGCAAGTCTCAGAACATTACAAAGCACCTTTTATTCTCAGAGAGAGTATACAGATCAACATTCTTCATAGCTACAGGCTTCCATGGCCTATGCATGATCATTGGCTCTTGTTTCCTAATTATCTGCTTTTTACATGAACTAAAATTTCACTGTATCTCTGATCATCATTTTGGCTTTGAAGTTGCTGCATGATATTGACACCTCTTAGATGTATTATGGCTGTTCGTGTACATCTCCACTTATTGATGAGGGTCTTATTCTTTTAGTAGTAATTACTAAAATTGACTTTCAGTCAAACAGTTTTGGTGGAATCAGAAAAAGAATAATCAACTTTATATTATTAGCATTATTTATGAATATATTACCAGTTTCATTACTTGTGTTTATTACATTCTGACTTGAAGTAAACAGATAGAAAAATCAAGTCCGTATGAATATCTGGCCCTATAAGATCACCATGCCTATCTTATTCAATAAAATTTTTTAAAGTGGTCATTATGTTTTTCCTCTTTGCTGTTGAAATTGCCCTCCCTTTGCCTCTGCCTGTAGCATCCCAAAGAAAAAAAAATCTAATAACAACACTAATTATAGCTCTAATTCTAATTTCACTGTTAGCAATAAGTGTAGCCTACAAGTGAAAACAAAAGAAGTTAGAGGGTTCCAAATATGATAATTAGTTTAAATTAAAACATACAATTTTTTGTGGTACGCAGGCCTCTCACTGTTGTGGCCTCTCCCGTTGCAGAGCACAGGTTCTGGATGTGCAGGCTCAGCGGCCATGGCTCACGGGCCTAGCCGCTCCATGGCATGTGGGATCTTCCCAAACCGGGGCACGAACCCATGTCCCTTGCATCAGCAGGCGGATTCTCAACCACTGCGCCACGAGGGAAGCCCAAAACATACAATTTTGAATCATTACATTTGATTAAGTTTATAGTTACTAAATTCCTTTAGTATACATAAACATTATTCTGTCATTTCAGTTTCCCTCTTAGGGCTATTAATATACTGATTCTAGTTAGCATCCTCCCTACTATGCCTAGAGGGAATAATATTATCCTCATTCATTATAGCAACTCTAATAATTCTTAACACTTATTTCACTTAATCTAGCTCAATACCCATCATTTTAGTAGTATTTGTAGTTTGTGAGACTGCGGTAGTTTTATCCCTTTCAGTAATAGTATCAAACACCAATGGCATAGGGGCAGGACAGGAATAAAGACACAGACATAGAGAATGGACTTGAGGACACGGGGAGGGGTAAGGGTAATATGGGATGAAGTTAGAGAGTGGCATGGACATATATACACTACCAAATGTAAAATAGATAGCTAGTGAGAAGCAGCCGCATAGCACAGGGAAATCAGCTCGGTGGTTTGTGACCACCTAGAGGGGTGGGATAGGGACGGAAGGAGGGAGATGCAAGAGGGAGGATATATGGGGATATATGTATACGTAGAGCTGATTCACTTTGTTATACAGCAGAAACTAACACAACATTGTAAAGCAATTATACTCCAGTAACGATGTTTTTAAAAACCCCAAACACCTATGGCATCAATTATGTATACAATCTCAACCTTCTCAATTTTAAAAATTATTATTCAAGTTATTATATTAATACCACTAGCATAATTGTCCAGAATTAATACAGTTTGAATTAATACAACTTACAATTTGCTAATTAGTTTTATTATACTATTTCTTTTTAACCAATTTAATGACAATAGGCCCTGCAAGAGGGAAAAAATGAGGACAAAGTAGAGAGAAGTTTCCTGTGTGCAGGTGAGTGCTGAGGCGGGACATCCATCCTCAGAGGATTCAGGAGGGAAAGAGCTTGATGTGGAAAATTGTGGATGTTTAGTTTTGTGTGCGATGTAAATGATGACCAGTGATTTAATTAACCTTCTTTGACTGTCAGCATCTTTACTACCTCTAAACATATGACTCATTACTAACACTCCTCATCAGCTCATTCTATCTATCTAAAGACTTACTACTTTTTAATAATTCAGTACTGAGCTCAAACATTATCTGTCTTCACCCAGTGTTTTAATTTGATTATCAAGCAGGTTAGCTTTTATAGTAAAAACACCCCTGTATGGGTTAGAACTCTGATTGCCAAAAGTGCAAGTGGAAGCTTCCATTGAGAAATGCATAGTTCTTTCAGCTATGCTACTGCAATTGGTGCATGAGGTATACCATGAATTACAATAACTCTAAACCCATTAACATACTACACAGTGTACCTGATGCTTATATAACTTTTATGAGGAATAATTATAACCAGCTCAATCTGTGTGTTCCTAATAGACTTACAATTATTCATCACATACTCCTTCACTGGTCAAGGGCAATTCTCATTGTATTATCCTCATCCAAACACCCTGAAGTTACATGGGGACTACCACTCTCTAATAATTGCCCATGGACTCACATCATGTATAATATCTTGCCTGGAAAACGTTTGACATCTTTGCCTATGCTTGTTGACAAATAATACATCTCATCTGGAGAATGGTCTATTCAAGTCCTTTATTCATTTAAAATATGGGCTTGTTTTTCTCTTAATCAATTGTAACAGTTCTGATATATTCTGGATAACAGAGTTTTATCACATATACAATGTGTCAGTATTTTCTATTTTTATTTTTTATTTTCTTTACACTTTATGAATAGTGTCTTTTGATGCACAAAGATTTTTAATTTTGAGGAATTGCATTTATTTTTCCTTTCATTGATTGTCTCATGGTGTCTGTTCTAAGAAACCATAGCAAACCCACGGTCGTGAAGACTTGCAGCCTTGTTTTCTCTGAGATTTGACATAGTTATTCTTCAGTATTCCTTGAGTAATGGTTCCAGATATTCCCCATGGATACCAAAATCCACAGATGTTCATGTCTTTTACATAAAATGGTGTAGTGTTTGCATGTATCGTATGCGCACATTCTCCTGTATACTTTAAATTATCTCTAGATTAGTCATAATACCTAATATAATGTAGATGCTATCTAAAGAACTAACTGGAAGTGAAATTCAATATTTACACTTTGGAACATTTGAAATTGTTTTCTGCAATATTTTATATCCATAATTGTTTGAATTCATGGTTTAGAACCCACGAATATGAAGGGCTGATTGACTTTTATTTATTTTAAGGTTATTTATGGTGTGAGGCAAGGGTCAAATTTCATTCCTGTGCACGTGGATAGTCAGTTGCCTAGCACCATTTGTTGAAAAGACCATTCTTTCCTTAATTGAATGTTGTCTGCCTATGTCAAAAATTATTTATTCTAGCAGGATGGGTTTATTTTGGGGTTGTTTATCCAGTTTCATTTATATGTATATCTTTATGCTAGTATCACAATGTTTCATATAGTGTTGCTTTGTACTAAGATTTTAAATTAGCAAATGTGTGCCTCCAACTTTGATTTTATTTTTCAAGTTTGTTTTTGCTTTCTAGCAGTCCCTAGAAAATCCATATGAATGTTATAATCAGCTTGTGTATTGCTTCCCAATTTTTCAATGAGATCACATTGACTCTAGATCTCTTTGTGCATTATTGCCATATTAACAATATTGTTTTCCCATCACCATGGGATGTCTTCATATCTATTTATGTTATCTTTCATTTATTTCAGCCATGTTTTTTTTCACTTTCTGTGTACCAGTCTTGGTAGCCTTGATTAAAGCTATTCCCAAATATTATAATCATGTTGATATTATTTAAAATGGAGCTCCCTTCTTAAATTCCTTTTTGCTTATTAACTGGTAGTTTATAAAAGTAAGTAGAGGGACTTACCTGGTCGTCCAGTGATAAAGAATCCGCCTTGCAATACAGGGGACGCTGGTTCGATTCCCAGTCAGGGAACTAAGATCCCACATGCTGCGGGGCAACTAAGCCCACGCCAAAACTACTGAGCTCTCGCGTCTCAACTAGAGAGCCTGTGTGCTGCAAATTCAGAGTCCATGCACTCCGCAGCCCATGTGCCACAACTAGAGAGAGAAAACCCGCATGCCACAACTACAGACAAGGCTGTGCACCGCAATGTAGGTACCAGGTGCTGCAACTAAGACGCGATGCAGCCAAAAAATAATAATAATAAATAAATCTTTTTTTAAAAAGTAAATAGATTTTTGTGTATTGATATTTTGTCTTGTTAATTTGTGAATTAACAAGTTGGCTAGCTGAAATTATTTACGCTTTAAACTTGTATATATACAGATGATGTCAACTGTATAGTGAAAAGACTTGGTTTTAATTTCTACTTTCATATCTGGATCCCTTTTATGTCTTTCCTCATGGATTTGGGTAGATCTTCCAGTACAACACTGAGGAGCAGTGGTTCAATGCACCATCCTGACCTTGTTTCTGATGTTCAGAAGTAAACCTTTCAGTCTTCAATAATGATCATGACATTTGCTGCATGGTTTGCACAATGTTCTGATCATAGTGAAAAAATTTGTTTTTACTCTTATTTTTGTGAGTGTTTATATCATAAAATAGGACTGGAATTTGTTTAGAGCTTTTTCTTCATCTAGTGATATAATCATGTTTTTTTAATATTTATTTCTTTGGTTGCACTGTCTCTTAGTTGCAGCATCTGGGCTCCTTAGTTGTGGCTTGATAACTCCTTAGTTGTGGACCATGGGCTCCTTAGTTGTGTCATGTGAACTCTTAGTTGCACATGCATGTGGGAACTAGTTCCCTGACCAGGGATTGAACCCAGGCCCCCTGCATTGGAAGTGTGGAGTCTTATCCACTGTGCCACCAGGGAAGTCCCTAATCATGTGTTTTAACTTCTCACAATTATTGTCATGTATTATATTGGTTGGTTCTATTTAATAATTTATTACATTTCTTGGTTTAAATATTAATGATGTGGAATTTCTGGTGTAGAGACATTTGTTAGTGGTGCAAAATCTTTTTAATGGGGTGTTGTTTCATACCACTATTATGTTGTGGAAGATTCTTACGTCTATTTTTGAAGTTTTATTGTTGTTTTTTGTTTTTGTTGTATAGTTATGTGATTTGATTACATTGTGGATGCTGTAGGTGGTTCAGAGAACGAAAACTCTTGCTGCAGGTAGTGTGGGAGCAGACTGGCTGTAATAAGGTTAGGGTTTGTGGTTATAGAATGTGGCTAAAAGTTTGGGTTAGGAGTATAGGAAGATGAGGGAATAGGGGTTGAGGGTTGGGGTTAATGTTTAGGGGTACTCTTTAGGGTTGAGGGTTAGGGTTTGGCGGTTAGGGTCAGGGTCAGGGTCTGGGCCCGTGTTCTGGTCAGGGTTAGGGTTAGGCTGAGGGCGAGGTTTAAGGTGAGTGGGAGGGCTAGGCGAGGGCCAGGGTTAGGGTTAGAGTGAGTGTGAGGGTTAGGGTTAGCTTCTGTATGTTTGTATTGTTAGGGCCCATGCCAGGTCACTTAAAACTATCTCTTAATGACATATTGATTATTTTAAATTAATGTTACTGAAGAAAAGACCCATGCAAGGAAGACACTTTCCACCTCCTGTTTGTCTCCTTGAAAGCAGTAAATAAATCTCTCCTACAAAAGATACACATGTGTGGTTGAGGTCTGAGGGCTCAGGGCTGCAGGCGTGCTGGCTCCTGCAATTCAATTCATTCTGGGAACCTTGTGTCGTGACTGCTGAGGTGCTAGTTAGCTTTGTGGCAACCAAAGCCAGCTCCTCTCTCTGCCTATTTCTGAGAAAAGGCCTGAGTCTGAGCCACTCTAGACTCTCTGGATTTCTTGGCATATGGACTGACCCACACCCTCTCATCCTGCTTACCCCTCTCCAGAAAATAAACAACATACACACCTCGCTTCCCAATACCCTACAAACAAGCAGATATCTAGCTGCTCTCCTTCTACCTCAGCCTCTCCAGAGGGTCACTCTCTTAGAACTATCTTAAGCTCAATGACATACCGCTGTCTCCCTTTCTCTGGCACAATGCCATCCTTGGGCGAGTTTTGTCTTATGTTGGCACGATGGCCTTGCTCAGGTGAGCTGGAGACAAAACCCAAAGTGGTCCAATGGTAGCACTGTACATCGAAAATGACCTACACACCAAATCGGCCATAAACATGGTGCCCAGAGACCAGAGATGTGCATGTGCCTCCAACGAATTCACTGCTCAGGAGACCCTGGCATCTATATCATTCATCTTCTTCACAGTGTTCTGACCCTTGCTTTTCTTCTTTTCAGCTGATATCTTGCTAGATTGTTCATGGAGAAGTTAGATCCTACCTTGCAAGAGCAGAATCATCTTCCAAACACATGAGAAGAGAACAGGTATGGCCCGCGCCCATCTTATCCTCCTCTGCCTGCCCAGCCCATCGTGTCAGAAACATGTGTCCCTCCTCCTGTCAGAAGCCAAAGCCCAGGGAAAGGACTTGGATGTGAAGGAAACCAGAATATGAGCTACAGACACTTTAAAAAACAGCAAAAACAAAACAAACCCCCCTACACTGCAGGTGCAAGAAGGGTGTGCTGAGCCTTCCCCCTCTTTCTTCCTGGAAGCAGGAGATAACATCTCCATCACCCCATCCACCAACCCCCATGGAAGATGTCCATCCTCTGCTGGAAGGAGAATGACATTGTTATGTCAAGGGCAGAGTGTGGAGAGTGAGAGAATTCTGTACAAACAGAACTTGTGCAACATAATTCTCATCCTCCTTAGCCTCCCCACATAGTGTATTTCCTTTTCTGCAATCACCTCTCTTTGTTAATACCAACAGAAAAGTATTTAGGTTTTGCCACTTCTCTGGGTTTTTCTTCATTTCCTTACGAGGGCGCCCTGGGTCACGTAAAACTCATGGGAAATAAATGTGGATGCTTCTCTTCTGTGAATCTCTCTCGTGTCCATTTAATTCTCAGGACAAGCTGTCAACCTTAAGAGGATGAAAGTATGGTTCTGTCTTGGTGACATCTTTCTTGTCGACATCATTGAATTCTACCTCCTTCTTTGGCTTGATTCCTCAGTATGCTGACATTCTTACAATATGATCCAGCCCTGGAACTCCTTGGTATCAATGGACCCAAATGCGTCAAATGCTTATATCTACACAAAAACCTGCACCCAGATATTTAGGGCAGCTTTATCCATAACTTGTAAAACTTGGAAGCAACCAAGATGTCCTTTAGCAAGTGAATGGACACACAGACTGGACTCCATTCATGCAACAGAATGTTCTTCAGCACTTAAAAGAAATGAGCAATATGGAGCCACGGGGAGACAGGAGGGGCATCTTAAGTGCATATCACTCACTGAAAGAAAGCAATCTGGAAAAGTGGCATAGCTTAGGGTACCAGCTACATATGATATTCCAGAAAAGGCAAACCAAGAAAGGGTGAAAACATATGCGCATAGCCAGGGGTTTGTAGCAGGGTTGAGTGGTGGTGGGTGATAAGTAGGTCAAGCACAGAAGATTTTTAAGGCAGTGAAGCTATACAGTGTGGTACATTCGTGGTAAGATATATTTGTCAAAACTCATCAAATGTACAACACTAGGAGTGATACCTAATATAAACGCTGGACTTGGGTGTCCATGTGGATTCATCCATAGTAACCAACACACAGAACGTTGATACGATAGTTGGGGAGGAGGAGGCTTTAAGCACTTGTGTGTGGGGTTGGGTGTGGGAGGGTGGGATGATGGAATAGCAAAGGCTGAGCAGGGGTCATATGGCATTTCTCTGCACCCTGCCCAATTTTTCTGGGAACTCAAAACTTCTTTTAAAAAAGCCTATTTAAACAAACAAACATTCCAGTAGTATCCCATGGCTGATCTCTTCAAGTCCTGTTTCTCTGGGCCACATGAGAGTCAAACTTCAGCAGACATTGTCCTTTTAACCCACATCCTTTTATTTATTTTTAAAATTTATTTAATTTATTTATTTTTATTTTTGGCTGCATTGGGTCTTCGTTGCAGGGTGTGGGTTTTCTCTAGTTGCAGTGAGTAGGGGCTACTCTTTGTTGCAGTGTACGGGCTTCTCATTGTGGTAGGTTTCTTGTTGCGGAGCACGGGCTCTAGGTGCAGGATTCAGTAGTTGTGGCTCACGAGATCTGGAGCACAGGCTCAGTAGTTGTGGTGCATGGGCTTGGTTGATCCGCAGCATGTTGGATCTTCCCAGACCAGAGATTGAACCCATGTCCTCTGCATTGCCAGGTGGATTCTTAGCCACTGAGCCACCAGGGAATCCCAGCCCACATGCTTTTAAAGTTTCATCTGACATCCGCTTTTTATCTCACTACACTTTTTTTAAGATAATATTTTTGTCTTCTTTTTTATTTTAAAAATTAATTAATTAATTAATTTTTTGGCTGTGCTGTGCGGCTTGCGGGATCTTAGTTCCTCAACCAGGGATCGAACCTGGGCCCCAGCAGTAAAAGTATTGAGTCCTAACCACTGAACTGCCAGGGAATTCCCTTTTCCTCTCATTTTTAAAATTGATGTATAATTGACAGGTAATATTATATTAATTTTCTGGTATACAACATAGTGATTCTATATTTTTATACATTACAAAATGATCACCAAGGTAAGTCTAGTTACCATTTGTCACCGTATAATGTTATTACAGTATGATGGACTCTATTCCCTATTCTGTACGTTACATCCCCACGACATTTGTTTTATAAATGGAATTCAGTACCTCCAATCTTCCTCACCTTTTGCACTCATGCCCCCACCCCTCTCCCCTCTGGCAACCACCAGCATGTTCTTGGGATCGATTAGTCCATTTCTGTTATGTTGTGCTTGTTCACTTGTTTTATTTTATTTATTTATTTTTGGCTGTGTTTGGTCTTTGTTGCTGCGCTGGCTTCTCTCTAGTTGTGGCAAGCGGGGTCTACTCTTCATTGTGTTGTGCGTGGGTTTCTCATTGCAGTGGCTTCTCTTGTTGTGGGAGCATGGGCTCTAGTGTGCGAGCTACAGTAATTGTGGCTCATGGGCTCAGTAGTTGTGACTAGAGGGCTCTAGAGCGCTGGCTCAGTAGCTGTGGCCTACTGGCTTAGTTGCTCTGTGGCATGTGGGATCTTCCCAGACCAGGGCTCGAACCTGTGTCACTTGCATTGGCAGGTGGATTCTTAACCACTGCACCACCAGGGAAGTCCCTATTCACTTGTTTTGTTTTGTAGTTTCGACATATAAATGACATCATAAGGTATTTCTCTTTCTCTATCTGCCATATCTCACTTAGCACAATAGGTCCACTCATGTTGTTGCTAGATATCATTTTTTATGGCTGAGTCATATTCCATTGTGTGTGTATATGTGTATGTATATATATGAAAACTTCTTTATCCATTTGTCAATCGATGGACACTCCGGTGGCTTCCATGTCTTGGCTATTGCCAATAAAGCTGCCATGAACATAAGGGTGTGTATATCTTTTTGAATTCGTGTTTTTGTTTCTTTCAGAAAGATACCACCAAGTGTAATTCCTGCATCATATGGTAACTCTATTTTTAATTATTTAGGAACCTCTGTACTGTCTTCCATAGTGGCTGTACCAATGAACATTCCCAAGAAAATTCATGAGGGTTCTTCACATCCTCGCCAAAGCTTGCTATTTGTTGTCTTTTGGATGATAGTCAATTTTTAGGTGTGAGGTGATAATCTCATTATTCTTTTGTTGTGCATTTCCCCGATGATAAATGATATTGATCATAGTTTCATGTGTCTCTTGGCCATCTGTACGTACTCTTTGGAAAAATGTTCGGTCCCAATTTTTAATTGGGTTTTTGGTTTCTGGAGGTTCCGTTGTGTGAGTTCTTCATCTATTTTGGATATGAACCCCTTTTCAGACATATTGCTTGCAAATATTTTCTCACATTTGGTAGGCTGCCTTTTCATTTTGTGGATGGTTTCCTTTGCCATTGAATAGCTTTAAAGTTGGATGGAGTCCCATTTGTTTATTCTGCTTTTGTTCCCCTTGCTTGGGGAGAGAGATCCAGAAAATATTGCTAAGACTGATGTCAAAGAGCATACTGCTTATGTTTTCTTCAAGGAGTTTTATGGCTTCAGGTCTTACATTGAAGTATTTGATTCATTTTTAGGTTGCTTTTGTAGGTGGTATAAGAAAGGATTCCAGTTTGATTCCTGTGCATGTAACTGTCCAGTTTTCTCACCACCATTCATTGAAGAGGCTATCTTTTCCCCATTGTAGAGTCTCACCTCCTTTGTCATAGATGAATTGACCATACCTGCATGTGTTTATTTGGGGGCTCTCACTTCTGTTCCATGGATCTATGTGTATTTCTTTTGTTCCAATACCTTACTGTCTTGATTATTATAGATTTGTAGTATAGTTTGAAACAGGGAGTGTGATATGTCCAAGTTTGTGCTTCTTTCTTAAGATCGTATTGACTATTCAGGTTATTTTCTTTTTCCCTACACATATTAGAATTCTTTGTTCTAGTTCTCATAAAATTCCATTGGTATTTTGATAGGAATGGCATCAAACCTCTAGATTGCTCTGGGGTGTGGAATCATTTTAACAATAAGAATTCTTCCAATCCATGAACACTTTATATCTGTCCATTTGTTTGTGTCGTCTGCAATTTCTTTCATCAGCATCTTCCAGTTTTCTGAGTACAGGTCTTTTACCTCCTGGGTTAGATGTATTCCTAGGTATTTCATTTTTTTAATGTTGTTGTAAATGAGGTTGTTTTCTTAATTTCTCATTCTGATCATTTGTTGCCACTGTGTAGAGATGCAACCGATATCTATAGGTTAATTTTGTATCCTGCAACTTATCGGAATTTTCCAATGAATTCTATTTGTTTGGGGGGTCATCATAAGGATTTTCTATATAAAACATCAGGTCGGGACTTCCCTGGTGGCGCAGTGGTTAAGACTCCACGCTCCCAATGCAGGGGACCTGGGTTTGATCCCTGGTCAGGGAACTAGATCCCACATGCATGCCACAACTAAGAGTTTGTGTGCCAGAACTAAGGAGCCCGCCTGCTGCAACTAAGGAGCTCACCTGCCACAACTAAGACCCAGTGCAACCAAAATAAATAAATAAATAAATGAAACATAAAACATCATCTCATCTACACACAGTGACAGTTTTCCTTTTTCCTCTGCCATTGGATTCCTTTTATTTCTTTTTCTCATTTACTTACTATGTCTAGGACTTCCTAGACCATGTTGAATGAAAGTGGTGAGAGTGGTCAGGGTTAGAGTTATGTTTAAGCACAATTCACCCTCTTCCCCTTCCTCCCTCTCCATCTCTCTGAGGCCTCCAGGAAGGACAGGACTAGTCCAGGGTCACATATGGCTCAGGGAGTTGAACTGGACCATTGTTTCTCTGCCCCCCAGACCTGGGCATAGTTTTGTATACTATCTGTGTACCTTCTTTGACCAGATGTTCATTTAGAGCTTTCCCTATTTTTAATGGAGTTGTGTTGGAGTTCTTTGTATATTTTGAGACAAATTCTTTATTAGATACGTATGCAGTTTTTTTCCTCCAGTTTGTGATGTCTTTCGATTTTCTGAATGAGGTTTTACACACAGTGGAAATCTTTAATTTTATAAAGTTCAAAGAATCCCTTGTTTTTCTTTCTGGATTGCTTTTTTGTGTTGTGTGTCAAAACCACAAAGCTTGTGATCTACAAGACCAAACCCAAGCTCATGTCAATTTTCTTTCATCTTTTCTTCTATAATTTTGATTAGTTTGGCATTTAAAACTTGTCTCTGGGCTTCCCTGGTGGCACAGGTGTTGAGAGTCTGCCTGCCGATGCAGGGGACATGGGCTCATGCCCCAGTCCGGGAAGATCCCACAAGCCGCGGAGCGGCTAGGCCCGTGAGCCATGGCCGCTGAGCCTGTGCGTCCAGAGCCTGTGCTCCACAACGGGAGAGGGCACACAGTGAGAAACCCGCGTACCTCAAAAAAAAAACTTGTCTGAATAAATTTGAGTGAATTTGGTGTAAGTTGTAAAGCTTGTGTCTACATTCATTTCAATCCATACGGTTTCCAATTCATTGTTCCTTAACTTCTTTGGAGAAGTTATAGTATATTGCCTTCAATTCAGTTTGAATTTCTACAATTTAATGGGTTTAGCAGTTCTGCCAGCAGGGGGCGCTGTCTCCAGTGACCCGTGAGGGAGGCACGGCCTGCACTTCCCGCACTGACCACAGGGTGGAGCTGAGCCTGTCTCTCTGACCCACAGCGCATGCGCGTTCTGCGCGGACTCGTCTCTGAACCCAGCTGAGGGGAGTTGTGTCTCCTCAGGCACCGCCGGGGCTGCGGCTGGGACGCTGGGCTCAGCTTCTCTGCTGACAAGAACTCGGTCTCCTCAGAACTCGCTGGGGTTTCGGCTTCAGGACAAAGAGGGGCTGCGTCCACTCTGACGGAAGCTGGGTATCCTGAGGACGCAGGTGACGCCGGGAGGAAAAGGTGAGGGAAATTGAGAAAAGGGGAGAAGCTTTCTGGGGGCGACTGACAGCTGAGGGGGCCCGTTTTCATGAGACACAGAAGGGCTTAGTGTGCAAAGCTGGGGTTTTGGTCAGGTTTGTGTGAGGTGGAGCCGCGTGGGTTATGGGGTGTGCAGTCTTCCCAGCACCGTTTACCGTGGGGCCTGTTCTTCCCCTCGGTGTGTTCTTGGCCCCCTTGTCGTAAATTAACGGACCCCACCCGTGTGGGTTGGATTCTGGGCTCTCTGTCCCATCCCTCTGGTCTGTGCAGCTATGTTTGAGCCAATTCCACACTGTTTTGGTGACTGTAGTTTCTCCATGTAGTGTGAAGTCAGGGAGGGAGGTGCCTCCAGCCCGTTCTCCTTTCTCAGGGTCACCTTGGCTCTTCGGGGTCGTTTGTGGTTCCAGACATATCTTTGGAGGATTTGCTCCATTTCTGTGAAAAACACCGTTGGAATTTCAGCAGGGCCTGCATTCACTGTGTGCACTGCTTTGGGTAGAACGGACATTTTAGCAACAGTAATTCTTGCATTCCATGAGCATGGGGTGTCTTCCCATCGATTTGTGTCTTCTTAAATGTCTTCATCAATGTCTTAAAGTTTTCAGGTCTTTCACATCCTCGGTTAAATTTATTCCTTGGTATTTTGTTCTTTTTGATGCAATTGTAAGTAGGTTTTTTTTCTCTTTCTGATGGTTCATTATTAGTGTTTAGAAATGCAGTTGATTTGTGTGTACTGATTTTGCATCTTTACTGAATTCATTTATTATTTCTAATAGTTTTTGGGTAGAATGATGTGGAAAATTGGAAATCCAAAATCCCGCTGTTTCTAGCACATCCAAGTCATCCACAACAGGGAAGAAAGGGAAGTCCTTTCTATTGTGAAGTCCTAATAAGTCTTTCCACAATGTCACTAAATGACATGTGGACTTTGGGTGAACTAAATCTGGGTAAGGCTTGGCCTCTGTATGGAAGTTTGATGTTTCCTCTGCCTTTCTGGCATGGTTTTGACATGGTGTTTTGAAAAGTAATTGACTTTACAGTAATTTTAAACATACAGATAACTTTACATACAGAAAAGCAAGTCTTGTATCTTGATTAAATATATTCCTAAATATTAATATTGACATTATTTAAAATGGAATTGTTGGGCTTCCCTGGTGGCGCAGTGGTTGAGAGTCCGCCTGCCAATGCAGGGGACATGGGTTCGTGCCCCGGTCCGGGAAGATCCCATATGCCACAGAGCGGCTGGGCCCGTGAGCCATGACCTCTGAGCCTGCGCATCCAGAGCCTGTGCTCCGCGACGGGAGAGGCCGCAGCAGTGAGAGGCCTGCGTATCTCAAAAAAAAAAAGGAATTGTTTTCTTAAGTTCTTTTTCACATTATTTATTGCCAGTATATAAGTATAAGATAGATTTTTGTGAATTGATATTTTTTCCTATAACTTTGCTGAATTATTGACTAGTCAAATAATTTTTTGTTGTTATAGGAAGTTTTATATATAAGATGGTGTGATCTTTGTTCTGTGAATAGACACAGTTTTACTTTTTCCATTCATATATGGATGCCTTTTATTTCTTTCCTCAAAACTCTGGGTAGAACTTCCAGTACACTATTATCAGTGGTGGAGGCCAGCTTCTGGGCTTGTTCCTGATTTCAGGAGTCAGTCTTTCAGTTTTTAACAATGAGCATGATATTTGCTGTGGCTTTGTATACTACTCTTTTTCATATTGAACAAACTTCCTTTTATTCCTACTTTCTTAAGTGTTAGTATAATGAATTAGCACTGGATTTTGATTATAGATTTTTCTGCAGTAATTGATATGATCATGTTTTTACTTCACATCTTTCTAGTTGTTCAATACATTGCTTAGTTTTTTTGTTTGTTTTTTTTTTTTTTTTGTGGTACGTGGGCCTCTCACTGTTGTGGCCTCTTCCATTGTGGAGCACAAGCTCCGGACGCACAGACTCAGTGGCCATGGCTCACGGGCCCAGCCACTCCACAGCATGTGGGATCTTCCCGGACCGGGGCACGAACCCGCGTCCCCTGCATCGGCAGGCGGATTCTTAACCACTATACCACCATGGAAGCCCCATTGCTTAGTTTTTATATGTTTAACAACCTGACATTTCTGGTGGAGAGATCCTTGCTTATGGCATCTTCCATTTAATGTTCTGTTGAGTTTATGTTGCTCTAATTTTGTAGAGGATTCTTGCATTCATATTTATAAGGTATACTGCTGTACTTTTCTTCTTTATGATGTATTTGTGTGACTTGATTAGATGTGGCTTGGTGTTGGTTTGAAGGGTTAGCATTAGGGCTGGGACTGCGTTATGGTTGCCCTATGTGACCCCACACATCGCAGACCAGGCTGCCTGCCTCTGACCTCTGCGTCCTGCCCACCAGCTCCGTCCCAGCCCACTAGAGACTCCTCATCCTCCAGAGGACAGGGGTGACTGCCCGCTCAACCTCGCCCCCTCCTCTGCCAGTCCATCTGTCCTCCCTGAGTCAGGACACCACTTCCTCTGTGAGGCTCCTGGATTCCAGCCTTGGAGGTCCCACCACCACCACCACTCACATCTTCCCCCGGGAAGATGGACTCCCCAGGAAGACGGACTCCCCGAGACCTCAGAATGGGACTTTGTGTGCAGGGAGGACACCATAGAGTTGCCCTGGGTGAGACGAGGTCACTGACCGGTGTGTGGGGGTCCTCATGGGGGGCATTTGGACACAGACACACGGGGGAGTAGGCAATTTAATGGCAGAGACAGAGACGGGGCTGTGAGTGGCCTGGGACCGACTGACCCCAGAACCCACGGAGGAACGGGCCTCCAGCACCTTGACCTTGGGCTCCAGGCCTGAGAGTAACCATCCCCTGTCCCAATCCCGGCCCCTGTCTGGTGTTCTGTGCCGGGGCCGCAAGTATCCCACACCCGGCCTGCAGGGTGCGGCGCTGTGCTTGCTGACACCCAGGACCATCACCAGCTGCCCCCCCTCTGAGCATGACCCTCACTATTCCTCGGGGAGGGACCCAGGGCCCACACGTCCCCATCACACCAACCTCCCCCCTCCCCCAGCCACACCTGGGGCATCTCAGGCCCCAGAAAGGAGAAGCAGTGGGGTGGTGACTATGGCCAGTGACCGCAGGCCACCCCACCCCACCCTGAGACCTGAGTGTGGCCATCTGAGAAGGGGCCCACCAGCCCCCCGAACCAGGTGCCACGTTTCACAGGGCAGGTCCTCGTGCCGAGTCCCTGGAGGGGGGTATCGAGCAGGGGTGACTGAGGTCTGTGAACATGTGGGCCAGAGAGATCCTCCCCAGGATCCCAGGCACAGTGAGCCCAGGACATGTCTATCCCTCCCCTCCTGTACTCCACGGAGTGAGGATAAAGCTCCAGTGACCCCCAAGAAGAGACATGACACCCAGAGGACGAGACCATCCACAGACCGGGGACTGAGTGTCCACATCATTCACTCAGAGAGAGCAATGTCTTCACCGGGGCAGCCACACTGGCCCATGTCCCCACAAACACCCAGCTTCAGTGAACCAGCCACACAGAAAACCCCCTTCCAGTGTCCCCTGTGTTAATAGAGCCCGCCTTCTGGGCAGGGGGGCTGGCCCGAGGGAGGATGAACGTGCTCCAGCACCGGACACTCACTGCCCATCGCCCTGCCCACCCCCCTGTCCCTCTACTGCTCCCTGTGGCCTCACCGCCTCAGGAACCCTCCCCTCCAGGCTCCAATCACCCACATTTCCCACCTCCACCCCATCACTCTCCACTTCAATCTGCCTGTTTCCCTGCCAGATGAAGAGGAGGGCAAACGTCCCGCACTGGTGTTTTCAGCAATGTACACGGGGCTTCCTTCCTCTTCTTGGCTGGGGTCTGGCGGGACACCAGGTGGCTTCCAGCTGTGCAGGGATAAGCGCCGCCCTGCAGGGAGCAGCCCTGATCCCCGCGCCTGCAGCGCTGCCTGCTGGTCTCTCCGTCCTCCCATCGGGCACAGTCTTCACCTTCCCCGCTGCCCCAGCTGGTCCCTTCCCACACTGTCTGGCGCTCAGCCCCTCCTGGCCACCGCCATCACCCCCAGCTCCACACCCCTCGTCAGGCTCAGGGATGACCCAGGGCCCTTCCTGAGCTCCCCGCCTGCCCACCCTTGGTCGGTGTCCTCAGTCCACCTATGCAGACAGGTGAGGATCCCCTCCAGATGCTCCCAAACGCTTCACCCCTACATCCTCCCCGGGGTCGGCCCATGTCCTCTCAGGATGTTCATCCCTCACCAAGCCCCCAAGTACGTGCCAAGGGCAGGCATCAGGCCTGCTGCGTGCACTGCTGTGCGTCCTGCTGTATACACAGGCATGACGCTGCCCCAGGGTGCAGGAAAGTCCGCTCTACCTCGGGACGTGGGGAGAGGGGCTGCCCACAGGGCAGACATCAGCTCTCGGCTCACCAGGCAAGGGCAGCAGTGTTCTTGCTCCTTGGACCCTTTCTCACCCAGCCTGACCCTGACCCAGCTTTGTTCACACCCCCGTTGTCCATCCATTGGCCTCACTCTTGTGAGCAGAGCAGGACAGTGTGGTCTGTCGTTACAGGCTGAGACACACAGACACTGGCTGACCCGCATGCACCCATGCTGACCAAACGTAATGGACACTGCACCAGGGCCTGTGTGGTGTGGGTTCACCTGCCCTCACAGAGGACGGGCTTCTGCTCCTGGCTCCAGAGTTCACCTTGAGTCTGATGGGAGTGCCCGTGTTCCATGGACCTCACTCCAGGCTGGTCTGTGCTGATGGCATGTTGCATCGTGGGGCTTCCTGAGTCCCCCACAGGGCTGGAGGCCGAGATCAGGCAATGGTGGTCCCCACATTGACATGACAGACCCCAATAAACCCTGAACTTCAGGACTCAGGTGGGCTTCCCTGGGCTGCCACAGCCGAAGATGCTGGACCCTGCTGGCCCCCTCTGTCCTCGCTGATTTTAAGTTGCATCCTTCACCATAATAAACCCTGAGCATAACAGCTTCAGGGAATTCTGGGAGCCTTCAAGGCAAAAGAAGCTGGGGAGTGCGTCTCTGTGTCCCCGACTCTGCAGTTGGGGTCAGAAGTCAGTGGGGAGGATCTTGGGGCCCTGGAATCAGAAGGGCCCCCCTACCAGGGGAGGGATAGGAGACCACGGGTAGTAGTTAAGCTGAGTCCAAGGCCCTCCTGTGTAGGAGGCATCTTAGCCCCCATGGATCCCGAAGAGGCCGGTTTCCTACTTGCCTCACACTCCAGGCCTGGTCCCTTTTCTTGAGAAATTCCCTAGGGTGGGGTCCTGGTGCTGGAGGTGCCCCAATGCTGTGGCCTCCTGAGCCTCCAGTGAGGATAACGGGAGTGGGGAAGACTTCTTCACAGAAAGGGAGCATCTGCCAGAACAAAGCCTGGGTCTCCTGCCCCTGAACCAAGGTGAACTGGGGGAGGAATATGAGAGTGAGGCTCCCTCCCCTCCCAAGACACACAGAACACATGCACAATGGTTGCTGTGTTCACACACAATATGAAAATCTCCCATGCAGGACTGTTCAGTGAGAGACACTATTTAAAGACTATTAATGGGGCCAGGGGGGACCCAGGGGCTGAGGCTGATGTGGGGAGATTTGGAAAATCACCCAAGGACGCGCTCTCTCTGCAGCGACACCCCAGGTGAACCCAGGTAGATGGAGGTGGACCACTCAAGTCACAGCCCACATCCTGGGTCTTTGGGGGACAAATAGCCAAGCACCCTCAGTCGTTGCCTTCACCTGCTGTAGTTAGGGCCAGCCTTGTATTCTTCACGGCCAAGTTCTCACCCCTACCAAAAGGCCTCTTGGGAGTTAATGGGATGAGGTTGTGCATGGCAGGACTGGAGGGTCTGTGGTGGGCTGGAGGCCTCGTGGCAGGCAGCAGGGCTCCCACCAATCTTACCGGGCCACACCTCATGGTCAAAGGCCCACACAGAGTCCACCAGGCTGTGGATGTGGTAGAAGGTGCAGAGGTCCGGAGACCGGTCCAGCCCATGCAGGTGTCTGACCACCGATCAGTCAGTGTAGAGTACTAACAGGGAGCCCTGGCCGTGCTCCCACACTCCCAGGTAGGACACTTCAGCATGGTCCCTGAAATGATTGGGAGTTCAGCCAGAAGCGCCCCCCACCCAACCTCACTGTTACCAAAAGAAACAAGAGAAGACTCCATGAGGAAACACAGAACATCACCAGCCTGATACTGTCCTGAGGAAGGTCAGCTGGCATCTGGGAACCAGGTGCTATAGTGGGTTGAATGAGGGGGTCCCCAGAAGTTATGTCCACATCATGCCCCCAGAATCTGAGAATGGAACCTTATTTGGAAGTAGGGTCTTTGCAGGTATAATTAGTTACGGATCTGGAGATGAGGGCATCCTGGATCAGGGTGGCCCTGAAACAGTGACAGTGTCCTTCTAAGAGACAAGAGGAGAGACACAGACACACAAGAGACACCATGTGAAGCCGGAGGCAGAGACAGGATGGATGCAGACACAAGCCCAGGGACCCTGAAACCCCTAGGAGCTAGAAGAGGTAGGAAGGACACTACCCTGGAGCCTCTGGAGGGAGCGCGGCCCTGGGACACCTTGATCTCAGACGTCTGGTCTCCAAGACTGAGAGAGGATGGGTTTCTGTTGTTCTGAGCCTCCGTTTGTGGTTGTTTGTCACAGGTGCCCGGGGAAGCTAATGTACCTGGTGAGCAGCTTCCTGCCCTGACCTAAACCCTCCCTCCTCCCGTTAGGGGGAGCCCCCTGCGCCTGTGCTGTGTGCACAAACCATGTAGTTCATGCTGAACGCCTCTCCCCTTCTGGGCACTGGCATTTTGGAGGGTGAGGGCAGAGAACATCAAATGGCCAGCACCCAGCCACGTGCCAAGTCTCTAGTGAGCTTCCCTGCGGGGCCAGGTGTGGGGGTAACTGTCATGGTTCTGCCCTATGTCGCTGGGGGAATAGACACCCTAGTGACCCTCAAGGGAAGGAGGGGGCATGAAGGATCATGGCGTGACTGCCGCAGGGCCTCTCCCTCTCGTGCATCCCTACTGCATGCTGTGACCCATCCGAGCTGTGAGCACACAAGCGACAAGCATGTGCTGAGTCCTGTGAGCCTCCCAGCCAGTACCTGAAGGTGAGGGTGGCCCTGCAGACCCCAGACCTTTCCTCCAAATCTAGATGGTGGAAGACCCACTTCTCCTTGCCACTCCAGAAGTGGTTCTGGAGCTGTTCTGGGAGGGCTTCTGGGGTTATGCAGGCTGAACCCCTGTTGCTAAGTCTCCACTTCTCCACAAGAACGTCCAGAGCAGGCTTTTGCCCTGTTGCCTGAATGCCCCCCCACCAGTTTTCTAAGGAAAGAATCAGGGGTTTCCGTACCAGCGGCTGCAGACAGCTCTGCATCTGGACCCATGTTCACGTCTTCTGTGTAAACACCGAGAACCTTCCCGGGCACGTGGCCCTGCTGACCACTGCTGCATGCAGACCACAGGCCTCAGTGCAGGTGTCAGACTGACCGTCCATCTCAGCCTCCTCCTCTTGTTGTCCGAGCTTCTTCAGGCCTTGCTCAGAACCCGTGGACCCATCTTTAACAGAGCTGTCCTCCAAACCCACTTTCAGCTAAGTATTTAATTTAAAGGGTCCAGAGATAATAAGAGGCTACAAACAAAACAACAGGTGGGACCAGCTGGCACCACGATGGCAACGAATCTGACCTCCAGCAGACCCTGAATCTCATCACATATTGTAATTACTATATCAGCATATTAAGTGACACACCTATCAGTGGCCATGACTGGACATGAAGGACCAAAGACAGTGGTGCCCCGTTCTGCCGGAAGGCCTCTTCATCCCCGTCAGGAGCCTGACTCGTGCTTCCTTTGTCTTTATTCTTTAAAATTAAGCCACTCTCTCCAGGTGGGTGAGAAGTTGATCTGTGAATTTAGTTCCTGCTTCTCCATGTTTTGGCAACTGAATAGAGCCAGTGCTGCGTTGGTCTCAGTTCTGCTTTTGTTATTTTTCTGCGTGAACCCAAATGGGAAAAGGAAACCTTCCCCGCTGAGGCAGAGCGCTTCACCAGCCTAGGGCCCGAGCAGGGTCCACATGACTTAACTTGGTAACAGTCTGTAAGGGGATGGTGGTCTCTGCCCGTGGGGTGAGGGGAAGGGACAGCTACAGCCACAGCAGCAGCTCCATGGACACCACAACCCCTCGAGGGCCTGGGCTGAGTGCTCTCGTCCCCCCATGGCTGACACCACCTGACAGTCATGATGTGGTGACAGTGGCTGCTGGGTGTCCATTCAGGACGGACCAGAGGCAGCACCTGGTGCCAGATCACACGTGCCTTTTCACCCACAGGGGACATAAGAGATATTAGAACTTTGTGTCTCGAAAACAAACTAAGCAGCTAGAAGCTGATCTGAGCTGTGGACTTGAAACCCATGTGCAAGGTGAGAGCTCCCACTGGACACTGTCTTGGAAGCTTCTGTACAGGTGATGACCACACCAGTGCTTCCTGCATGACCCCTCCAGGCCTCCCTGGTGGGCACAGCTGTACCTGTGCTCCTCAGGCTCTCTGAGCCAGAGCCTGAAGTTCTGATGCTGGCAGGGCCTGGGGACGAGAGTGGTCAATCCACCAACGCTGCTCGGCTCCTCATCCCCAGTGACCAGGAGAGAGAACCCCTGTGGAGTCTGAGGACTGACAAAGGCAAAGCTCACAAACTTCCTCATCATGAGCCCCGGTCCCACCCTGCTTACTCAGACCCACAATGTGCCTCTCCTAGTGCCCGCATCCCACCGACCCACATTCCTGGGGTTGACGTACACAAGCTGCTCCGTATCCTCTTCCCACATAGGACACCCGCATACCTGCTTCGTCCTAATGATGGCCTGGACCTCAACTGTTCTGGGCAGGAAGAGGGCCATGGATGATGCCAGCCTGTCCCATCTTCTTCTGGGGACCCAGACACAGGGCGCGGGGGCTGCTGGGCCTTGAGGTCTGGATGCTTCCAGGTGTGGGATGAACCTGCCATTGGCCACAGGAGCCTGCTCCTTCTCAGATTCAGGAAACAGGGAGACCCACAAAACTGAGCCCATCCCCAGGCTCTGCTGCAAGTCTGCTCCGATTTACTCTCCTGATCCTGAAGACAGACCTGTGTCTGTCTTCGTGCACAGCCTGCGATTCCCACACTGACGGTGTTTTGATGAATTTCCACTAGACCCCTTTCTACCCTGTTTTGAACAAATTACTAGTCAATCCATGTTACCATAATCCGATACTGACTGGGAAGCTGAGGGTCCAAGAAGCCAAGTAATCCAGCCAGAAGTACATCTGTGGGACCATGGAGTGAGGTCTGCACCCACTGTCTGCCCAGGGGGACTACTCACTCCCAGCAGCTTCCACACCTGTTCCCTTCAACCCTCTCCCGGGGCCAGCTCAGAGAGTCTTCTCTTGGGGGGATTCACTTACCTTCTTCTAACAGGATCCATCTTACGATCCTGTTTTGGGATCATCAGGAAGGTTTGTCACTCTGAAACAGGTTCAGCCTCACGTCACCAGGGGAGCTTTCCTGGATCACACTCACTACATGCTCCTCCACTCCCAGCTCAAACCCAGAAAGGCCCCCTCGGCTCGAACCCCATGGCTCTGCATGGGCTCCCCCCCCTCCTGCCTGGTACGTCCCTTTCATGTCCCCTGCAGCATCACAAGGAGCTCCCACCTACCCCAGGCAGGCTGTCTGCTCTGTCCTGGGGAGGCCCCCATGGTGTCAGGTGGAAGAAAGAAGAATTACCCATGGGGCCTCCCTTACACAGCACAGTGGCCAGTACCCACCTACTGACCTTATCACCCTGCAGCGCAGGGGTTCAGGGGGCCCTCAGCATCTTCTGGTTCTCAACTCATCCCAGCAATGCCCACAGGGAAGCTGTTAAGCAACTCTGCTGTCTGCACAGAGAGGACGCTAATACACATGTCGCCCTCACAACACACGGGGCTCTCATGGTCAGGCCCCTCCCAGGATATGGATCTCACCTAGGCAGGCACCCGGCAGGGCTGGACACACAGGAACCATGCACAAAGCCCTCGTAGCAGAGCACTCCAGCTCACCTGTTCGTCAGAGCTGACCCCGAGCACCTCAGAGAAGGACCTGAACTAACAAACAGCAGCTCCTGGACAGGTCTGTGACCCTGGGGTTCACTCAGAGCAGCCTCCCTCCACCGGGTTTTCCAGAGGCTTCCACTGCAGCCAAGGCACCAGGCCACTGTCTCCACCCACCATCCCTCCTCTCCTTGGCTCCTGGGTTCCTCTCATTAGGAGAGGGGATTCTTGAAGTCTCCCAGTCATGGATCAGATAAAATGATTAGCAAATAAGCCATAGCTGCAGCCCCTTGTCTATCCTGACCCCCAGGACTCCACACCTGTTCCTTGGACCTGGCCAGTGCAGCAAGGGCCATTTTCTGCAACTCTGAGTCCGTGATGTGGGCAAGGATTGCCTGACCTGGGCAGCCTGACCTAATTGGTCAGTCCTCCATAGGTGTGCCTGCGTTGAGGGCCACATAAGCACCGCCTCCAGGAAGCAAGAGTACCTGCAGCTGTACATGATGCCATATTCTCTGACCCGTTAGCGGTCTCGGGTCTGGGCTTGTGGGAAGGAGTTAGAGGTCACGGCTCTGTAGGTGGCTCGGTCTGCGTGGGGTTCTGCTGGACTTTCCACAGGAGTTGCTGGGCTGCTGCTAAAGAAGAGGATGTGTAACCAATACCTGACATTGGAATTTCTCCCCGGTAGAGGTGAGGAAGGAAAAAGCAGTGGGGGCCAGGACAGGAGGGGTAACTCAGGTAGGGAAATGGAAATCTTCCAGAAGAGTGCCTGGGGCCACGACCATCCTGCCTGGCTTGCAGGTGCCAACTCGGTCTGACTGCTGTCGCTGGTGTGACTCCAAGCCCCTTTCTCTAGGCTTTAAAGCCTTTGCATGCAGGTGTTTTACCTGGAAAGGGTGGAAAAAATCCAGGAGCAGCTGGCCTGGTTGTCAGCTCACGTTTATGCAGAGACGCCTCGGCACGGTCCACCAGCTTTGCAATGAGGACACTCCCTGTGGGGGGTCTGCTGGCTGCATGTAAGACGATTCCCCACCTCTGAGCAACTTCAGAATTGTTTACCATTGGAGCAAGTGTCCTGATAGGGTTTTCATCTGTATAAGTAGTGGGTTCTTAATTAATAACATGAACAGTGATATCAGAGGTCCTGAATCAGGATGGAAATACTTATCCCCAACATGTACAGTCATAAAAACATGGGGAGGCCTTGTTCAGCCAGCACCCTTAGGGATGGGCTTCCGACTGACCCCTCAACATTCTGGTGTCCAGTCTCTGCTTTAGGATTTCTGAGGCCAAATGCAGAGTCTAAGAGATCTGAAATCCAGTCTCTTTCTGCCTTTAGTGAGACCCACACTTCTGGGGTCTTACAGAGCAGGGTCTGTGGAACTGCTCTGTGTCTTCTATAAAAACTGACCACAAGCTGGGAGGTTTAAAACAACAGGAATTCATCCTCCCCCAGTCCTGGAGACCAGACATCTCAGATCAAAGTGTTGCAAGATGGAAGTCACTCCAGAGGCTCCAGGATAGGTGCTTTCTGCCTTTTCCAGCTTCTGGGGGCTCCAGACATCCCCAGGTTTACAGCTGCATCCCTCCCGTCTCTGCTTATGTCCTCACGTGTCTTCTCCTCTGTTTCTGTGTCTCTCCTCTTTTGTCTCTCATAAAGAATCTCTGAATTGGATTGAGGTCACCCTAAACCAAAAAGACCTCACCTCGAGATCCTCAACTACATATATGAAGAGGTTTTCCCTAGATATGGTCCTGTTCACGTGTTCTGGGGAGACACATCTTTTGGGGCCAGCATTCAAACCATTACTTGTGTATAAAATAATCCTCCTTTTAGGAGGTTACCAAGGCCCCGTATAGACTGGCACAGACAGCAGACAACAGACAGGTGGGTGGGGGTCTGGGAAGAACGAGGACAGTGGAATCACCTGGAAAGGATGAAGTCCTGGCTGCATTCGGTGAGCTCTTCCACCACAGCGCCCGTGGAAACAGCCACTCCACTCTATCCGTGGAAAAGGCCCCAGTGCCAAGTGCAGAAGTGGTTACGCTGCAAAGCTGGCTCTTCTGGGATTTCATCATCAGTAGCATCATGTAACCAATAAATACAAGGTTGGAGGAATCGCTCTCTGGCACATGATGACAGCACTGTCACTTTAACCTCATCAAGCCTAGACTAGGAATGTTTGAAGGAGAAGAGTTTGGGAGATTGTGAAGCTTGGTTGTCAAAGAAACTGAACAGGTTTTTTCAAGGTTGTCAAGGGACCTTCTCCCTTAAACTGAAGGCAGGGCTGGGAGAGCTGAACTCCAGGCATCTTTTAAAGGGGATGCCCTGAAGCACCATCACCTGAGTGGTGGTCTCAGCGTGAGTTTGGGTTTGAGAAAGATGAGATGAAGCCTGACTTTCTGTGACAGCTGGGGAGGGGTTTGTAAAGCACCTTGGTTTTTTTAAGGCAAAGGTTTGTTGCTGGAACAAAGTGTTTCCCAAATATGGGCCATAGTACAAGATGTCTTTGTCCCTTTCTTGTGAGAGCCCAGGGCAGGTGGGTGTCGGGGCCCAGGCTCTGTCTCCCTTGTTTCTCCTCCATGCTTCCAGTTGAGGGCTTTAGCCAGCAGGATGGGGTGCTCACGGGGGCATCATGCACTCCGTCCAAGTCTGCCGGCTGGTCAAGGCCCTCACCACCTCTACCACTCCCCCTTGGTAACACGAGACACTGTGCCCCAGCTGCAAGTTGGGGGAAAGCTGGGAGGTGCAGGTTAGCGTGAACAGGTAAAAGGGATAAAAGGGAAATGGGTTCTGATGGGCAGCTGCGCGGCTCTGCTGTGAAGGTCGCCTGGATGCTAGCGCACAGACCCTGGGTCCTGTGAAGCTTCGATGCTCTGTGGGTCTGGAAATCCTATAGGAGACGGTTCTCAGCAGGTGAAGCTAATGCCCTCAGTGGTGGAGGTGATGAAGCCAAAGACCCGCAGTTCAGACTGAAGTTGCCGATGTACATACAGGACAAGACCATCTCGTGTGAATGTAGATCAGGCACGTTTAACGTGAATGCAGTTGTGTTCTGCCTAAAATCTATCTTCTGCCTCGTCAGGGACCCTCCTTACTTCCCGAGGCTCCTCTAACTCAGGCTCTGTCCAATCTAAGCACTGAGTTAACCTGTTTATTAGTCTTCATTCAATTCCTGGTCCAGAGAGGGACACACCCTACTAATGGAGATATCCATAACAAATGTAAATTTACTTCATAAAAGGACATTTTCTACTTGGTTTTCAAAGATTTTCCTCGGTCTTCTGTGTTTTTTTTTTTTTTTTAAAAAAATCAGTCCAAATAATCCTTTTGTCAAAGGAACAATATATTGGGGTGTGTTCTGCTCATGTTTGTGCCTTGTGCCTTGACATGTTTTTTTCCATAATTTGCTTATGAATTCATCTACAGAAGGACATCCTGATATCACCTTTTTAGCCATATAAATAGTGCTGCTGTGTATAACTTGATGCTAGTTCTGTTGTATGAGCTGTTTGTATATTTTGGAATTTATGCCCTTGTAGGTTCCATTATTTGCAAATATTTGCTCTTATTCCATAGGTTGTCTTTTCATTTTCTTTATGGTTTCCTTTGTTGTGCAAAAGCTTATGTTTGTATAGGTCCCATCTATTTATTTTTGCTTTTATTTTCCATTGCCTTGAAAGAATGATCTACAAAAACATTGGCACAACTTATGTGAGAATGTTTTTCCTATATTCTCTTCTGCAAGTTTTTTTTTGGTGTTGTGTGTTATTTTAACTCTTTCAATGATTTTGAGCTTATCTCTGTGCATGGTGTGAAGGTGTGTTCTAACTTCAATGGTTTATTACCTGTGGCTGTCCAACATTTCCAACACCACATGCTGAAGAGACTGCCTTTTTTCCCATTGTATATTCTTGCCTCCCTTGTAGATGTTTAATTGAACATTGTTGTGTGGGGTTTATTTTTGGGCTCTCTAGTCTGTTTCGTTGATCCATGTCTGTTTTTGTGCCAATATCATGTTTTGATTACTGTAACTTTGTAGTATTCTATGAAGTCTGGAAGCATTATGTCTACTGCTTTGTTCTTTTACCTCAGGATTGCTTTAGCAATTCTGGGTTGTTTACAGTTCCATATAAATTTTAGGATTCTTTGTTCTAGTCCTGTGAACAATATCATGGGTAATTTGATAGGGGAGGCAGTAAATCTGTAGATTGCTTTGGGTACACTGGCCATTTTAATAATATTTCTTCCAAGAGCATATGATATCTTTCCATTTCCTTGAATCCTCTTCACTTTCCTTTATTAAAGTTTTATAGTTCTCAGCTTATAAGTCTTTCACAACCTTGGTCACGTTTATTCCCAAGTATTAGTTTTTTGGATGCAGTTTTAAAAGGGATTTTTTTCCCATTCCTTTTCTGCTATTTCATTGTTAAGATAAAGACATGCAAACAATTAACTGTATTTTTTTTGTGTGTGTGTGTGTGGTACACGGGCCTCTCACTGTTGTGGCCTCTCCTGTTGCGGAGCACAGGCCCCGGACATGCAGGCTCAGCGGCCGTGGCTCACGGGCCCAGCCGCTCCACGGCATGTGGGATCTTCCCAGACCGGGGCACGAACCCGTGTTTCCTACATTGGCAGGCGGACTCTCAATCACTGCACCACCAGGGAAGCCCGAATTATAACTGTATTTTATTTTTTTATTTTTAGGGTTTTTTTGTATTTTAATCTTGTATCCTGCTACCGTGCTGAATCTGTTTATCAGTTCTTGTAGTTTCTGTGTGTAGAGGCTTTAGGTTCTATATATCATATCAGGTCATCTGCATATAGTGAAAATTTTACCTCTTCCCTTCCAGATTGGATACATTTTCTTTTTCTTGTCTGATGGCTGTGGCTAGACTTCCAATATTATGTTGAATAGACATGGTGAGACTGGGCATCCTTATCTTGTTCCAGATTTTAGTGAGAAGGCTAAGCTTTACACCATACTGGCTGTGGGTCTGTCATAAATAGCTTTTAGTATTTGAGATATGTTCCCTCTATACCCACTTTCATAAGAGTTTTTTATCATGAATGGATTTTGAAATTTATCAAATGCTTTTTCTGAATCTATTCAGCTGATCATGTCTCTTTTGTTGTTGATGTGGTGTATCACATTGATTGATGTGCATATGTTGAAACATCCCTGTGACCCTAGGATAAATCAACACGTTCATGGTGTTATGATCTTTTTTATGTGTTGTTGGGTTCGGTTTGCCAACATTTTGTTGACAATTTTAGGTTCTATTTTCATCTTGGCCTGTCATTTTCTTTTTTGGTGATGTCTTTGTCTGGTTTTGGTATCTGGGTGATAGTGGCCTCATAGAATGTCTTCGGGAGGCTTCCTTTCTCTTAGATCTTTGGGAAGGACTATATGAGAAGGGTATGTGGTGACCAGAGCTTGCACAGGATGTTGAATGGGGCCTCCTCTTTGCTCTGTGGTTGACACAGCCCTCTTGGGGGCAGGGTCTGCTCCCTAGTTATTGGAATAGAAGCCCCCAGGTGTGTTTCTATGCTGGATTAGAGAGCATAATGAGGTAGGTTGGATTGGAGCACTCCCAATGGGAAGGGAGTCACAGAACATTCCTCTGCCACAGCTGTCCACCAGGAAGTGGATTCGTCTTCATATGTAAATTGATTGTTTTTATTTCTTTTTCAGTGAAATTTGATTTCACAGTTTCCAAATATTTTTATTTGTTGCTGCTATTTTTTCTCTTGACTGAGAGGTAATTTGAATATTATTTGAATATTATTTGAATATAATATATATTTGGGGTGGGTTCTCCCACAACATCCTTCCAAATCAATTACTGTCCACACAGTCAGTAAAAAATTTGTCAAGAATTTGTTGTCACAGGTCATCCACCGCTCAAAGACACTTGATATGAGGGCCGTCTGCCATGCACAGCCTTACATCAAGAGCTCTGTACTGAGCTCTTTGTTCTCAACTTGTGGACCAGATAAAGGACAGGATGAGGATATCAATATTCCCTCACAATCTGCACCCAAGCACATTGGCCACTTCTCAAACATCATTCCCAAGCTGACAGACAACAGGTCTGGGATTTTCTCGTATGATTTTCCTCAGCTTGCCACCAAGGCAAGCCTGAACATTGATCAGTTTTTATAGCCAGAAAACAAAGGAATGGTCCAAGGTGAAAATTTTGTTTACTGATTTGGTCGAGGCACATATACCTTCCTTCTATAGCATGAAAGTGGGACAGGGAACATGCTTTCCCTTATTTGGAACAGGTCCCTTCACCCAGGTGGGCTCAGGAATTTCATAACCATTGCAACATGGTAGGGAAGGCAATTAAGAGTCTGGTAGGGGGTGAAAGGCTGAAATTTTTTCAGGCAGGGTCGTCCCTTGTCCTTGGAGTACCACTGTCCTTGGAGAATCAGAATGTAATCTGCAAAAAATAAACAAACAAACTATGCTGTACAACAGAAACCCACAGTATTTTAAATCACACTTCAAAAGAGAAAAAAAAGAATTTCCCATATATTTCCATATATCTTTACGGTTTGATAGGTTACTTTCTCAGTGCTGAAAATTATTCCATTCCCAGAATGCACTAGAGTATACTTTTCCATTCATCTACTGAAGGGCACGTTGGTTTCATCACATTTTGGCAATATTGAATAAAGATGGTAAAAATATTCATATGCAGATTTTTGTATGGACAAAAGTTTTTAATTATTTTCAGTATATATCCATGAGAACACCTGCTGGATTGTATAATAAGAGCAGGTTCAATGTTGTAGAAAGTGTCAATCTCACTTCCAAAGAAGCTCATTCTTCATTTCCACCAGCAATGAACAAGAATTCCTATTGCTCTGCAGCATTTGTTGTTGTCATTGTTCAACATTTTGGCCATTCTAAGACTAATGTAGTGGTGTTTCATTGCATTTTAAATTTGCATTTTAATGGCAGCATGTAATCTGGATTTTTCTTCCATACTTACATGGAAAGTGTCTGTTTTCTCTGGTAAGGTGTCTGTAAATTTTGTTGGTCCACTGTTAACTGGGCTGCTTTTCTTATTTTTTTTCCTACCTAATCTGTATTTATTTTATTTATTTTCTTGGTTTATTGCGTGAGAAAGGACTTTGAGTAAAATACTGAAAAGGAATGATGGAAGGAGACATCTTTGATTTTTCTTTGCGGTATGTGGGCCTCTCACTGCTGTGGCCTCTCCCATTGCGGAGCACAGGCTCTGGACGCGTGGGCCCAGCCACTCTGCAGCATGTGGGATCCTCCCGGACCGGGGCACGAACCTGAGTCCCCCACATCGGCAGGCGGACCCCCAACCACTGCACCACCAGGGAAGCCCCCTTGATTTTTTTAAAGTGAATTTTATTTTATTATTATTTTTAAAATTTATTTATTTATGGCTGCCTTGGGTCTTTGTTGCTGCACGCAGGCTTTCTCTATTTGTGGTGAGCAGGGGCTACTCTTTGTCGTGGAGCACAGTCTTCTCATTGCAGTGGTTTCTCTTGAGTACGGGCTCTAGGCACACAGGCTTCAGTAGTTGTGACACACGGGCTTAGTTGTTCCATGGCATGTGGGATCTTCCTGAACCAGGGCTTGAACCCATGTCCCTTGCACTGGCAGGCAGATTCTTAGCCACTGGGCCTCAAGGGAAGTCCACATCCTTGAATTTTAACTGAACTTAGTGGGAAAGTTGCATGTTTCTTACCATTAAGCATAATGTGAAGTTAATAGTTTTTGTAGATTTTTGTTATCAACCTGAAAAAACTCCCTTCTAATTCTATTTTACTGAGACTTTTTATGAAGACATATCTGATAAAGGATTTGTACTCAAATTATACCAAATAACTCCATTAAGATTTGGTAAAGATTGAAACACACAACTGGACAAAGAAGATATACAGATATTAAATGAGCATACAAGAGTATCATGCTGGTGGAACTATCTTCTTTGGAAGATAGTTTTTCCAAATCTAAACAGCCTTACCCCTTAGGATCCAAGAATCATACCTCTTGTATTTAGACAACTGCTTTGAAAAACTGTGTTCAGACACAAGCTAGCATATGGACTTCCCTGGTGGCGCAGTGGTTAAGAATCTGCCTGACAATGCAGGGGACACGGGTTTGATCCCTGATCCGGGTAGATCCCACATGTCACGTAGCAACTAAGCCCATTCACCACAACTACTGAACCTGTGTGCCCCAACTACTGAAGCCTGAATGCCTAGAGTCCATGCTCCACAACAAGAGAAGCCACCACAGTGAGAAGCCTGTGCACCACGATGAAGAGTGGCCCCCACTCACCACAGCTAGAGAAAACCCATGTGCAGAAAGGAAGACCCAACATAGCCTCCCCCAAAATAAATTTATATATAATAAAGCAAATACTAGCACAACAGCTCTATTCATAGTGGCTAAAAATGTAGATATCAGGATGTCCTTCTGTAGATGAATTCATAAGCAAATTATGGTGCAAACATGTCAAGGGGAACAGAACACACCACCCCAAAATATGTCTCATTTACAAAAGGATTATTTTGGACTGATTAATTTAAAAAACAGCAAATCCAGGAAAATCTTTGAAAACCAAGTAGAAAATGTCCTTTTATGAAGTAAATTTACATTTGTTAAGGATATCTCCATTTGTAAGGGTGTGTCCCTCTCTGGACCATAAATTGAATGATGACTAAATATTAAGAAAATCTTGTCAGTGAAATAGGCCTGGGTGTAAACCTGCATAACAACCATACCCTTGTTTGCTGTACTTTGCCTAATAATCTCCCTTAAATGGCTTCCTCCATTCCCTAACATCTTTCTTTTATTCTCAGCTGAAGATCGCACTTAAGGTAATGGCTTGGGCCATTTCAGGGAGTGACTCAGTTTTCCTCAGTATCTTTCAAGTATACAAGGAGGTATGCATGGTATATATTAAACTTCTGATTATTTTGCTCCAGTTCAATCTCCCTTTCATTACAAGGGGGATCTCAATGAAGAACATAGAAGGGTAGAGGGAAAATTATTTTTCCTCTCATATACATGCAATGCAATAGTATACAGAGATATAGAGGAATGGACCATCAACCCATGCAACAAGAAAAGATGAATCTAACACTTACATTGCTAAGTGAAAAACTCCAGTCCGAAGTGCTACACAATGTATGACCTCATTTATATGATATTCTAGAAAAGGCAAAACAGACATGTTTGGGAAACAGTTTATGGAATATGTGGTTGAAATAGTCCATATGATACTTTAGAGTGATGAATACCTGTACTATGCATTTGTCTAAACCCACAGATTTTTACAACCCAATGAGTAAATTATAATCTATTCAAATTTAGTTACTTAGGATATGGAAGTGTCAAAGGGAATACAGAATGTAACAAAGAATCTAACTGATTTAGATATAAATGAAAAAAGTCATTGTTGGCAGTGGGACAAAATGGGCTGACCTAAGTAAACTTTGGAAATGAACAGAATCTGTAGGCCAAAGCGAAATTGTGCCATACATACACTGAACTCGAAGCTCTTTCCCATGTGGGTAGTAGCTAACAGTACTGAAACTACTATATCAGTCATCAAATGGAACAAGCACTGAATTTAATAGATGACGAATGGTGGAAGCCAGGTTTCTTACCACTGGGAGTGGGAAGTTACAAACAAAGGGAGAAGGTTACAATATCCATGTCATAACAGATCAGGTTGGAGACATCAGTATAAACTATCTTTCGCCTAACAGAGATACACATAGTTCCACATGGAAATTTTTATAATTATGTGTATGTATATGCATATGCTGGGATACGTGCATATACTTGCAAGCATTGTCAGCTGAGCATATTTAGCTACCACAAGTACATTTTAATATCATTCTCTAATAAAAGGAACAAGGGCTCTTTGAAGAAAAGGCTGATACTAGCTGAGACAGTAAATATGTGAAGCAGGATAATCTTAAAATATTAGAAAGTAAACACATACTAAAAGAAAAAAGAACCCACAAAAGAAAAATTATGCAAAGGACTTCCCTGGTGGCACAGTGGTTAAGAATCCACCTGCCAATGCAGAGGACACGGGATCAAGCCCTGGCCCAGGAAGATGGACCTGATCTGACACTAAAACACACGCAACGATAGCAAAAATAGATAAAGTGGAGTTCCTCAAAATTACAAACATTTGTGCATCAAAAGAGGCTATCCAGGGACTTCCCTCGTGGCTCAGTGGTTAGGAATCCAACTGCCAATTCAGGGGAAACAGGTTTGAGCCCTGGTCCGGGAAGATCTCACATGTCACAGAGCAGCTAAGCCTGTGTGCCACAACTACTGGGCCTGCGCTCTAGAGCCCAACTGCCATAACTACGGAAGCCCACGTGCTTAGAGTCCCTGCTCTGCAACAAGAGAAGCCACCACAATGAGAAGCCCATGCACCACAACAAAGAGTAGCCCTCTGCTTGCCTCAACTAGAGAAAGCCCGTGCGCAACAAAGACCTAATGCAGCGAAAAATAAATTTTTTAAAAAAGAAATGTATGGAAAAAACTCACTGTAGGGGATGGGGTAAAAGCTACTGACCTAATTTACCTTCAGAAATGAATGGAATCTGTAGACTAAAGGCAAAATGGACTGTATATAAAGTGGGCTTTATTTTATGAAGTTCTTTCCAGGGTGTAGTAGTTAACAATTCTGAAACCTCTGCACATGTAACCTAGAAAGGAGCAATGCACAGATATATGGCACATGGTGGGAGCAAGGCTCCTTGCTGTGGGAGTGGGAAGTTACAGATAAGCAAGGGGAGAGCCTCTGCCCTTGTAATCCTGGATCTGGGCTTCCTGGGAGGATGCTGACTGGCTGGGGGAAATGCACAGATCTTCACACTGGGAAGACCCTGCAGACACAGGAACTTCATACCCCATCCTTCCACCCATACCTGCTGAAAACACTCAGTCCTCCATAATCAGTCAATTGCAGCTTTTAAGACATTCTCACCCCTAGGCAGATAAAGGAGCATAAGAGTCTTGCTTACCGCTAAGCTGTCCCAGAATCCAGACCCTGGGGGTGGAGCCAGGATGGGGGTTCCTGGACCTCTGACCAGCAGGTGAGAGGAAGGAGGAGGACCAGTCCTGAGGACAGAGGTGCCCTGAAGTCTGTGAGCCCCGCTGCCCTGATGGGATTCATTCCCAGTGCGGACATGGGCAGGGCCTGCAGTGGTTCGCTGTTCCCCCTAGGCCTTTTGATGAAGCCATGGCAGTACTGGGCTCAGAAGTCTCCTGGCTGTGTCTCAAACTCTGACACAGTGGTTTTACAAAGGAACAAGAGAATGAAGCTGAGACCCTGATGGCCACTCCTTTATGGCTCTGAGTTGCTTCCACCAGAACCGTGGTCACCTGCACATAGTCTGCTGTGACCAACCTGCCACCATTGGCCTTTCCTGTGATGATTCCAGTGACATTTAAGCCTGGACCCCTCTCCCAGGTCAGATGCCTCTGTCCAGCCACTGCATCCTCATCTCACCTTCGGGGCTAACAGGGCCCTCGAGGACTGGGATCCTGCAACTCCCCACACCCAGGAGCAACTCCATCTTCCCAGCTTGCTGAGCCTAGGCACCAGGTGTAACCGAGCAGGACCCTATGGGGCCTTCCCAGGACAGATCCCTCCCCCATATCCTCTGCTGTAGCTCCTCTCTGATGTATCTGGATAATAGTATCTGATTCACTCTTCTTGAGCTGTTTTATAGATGTTAAAATCACCACCAAATGGAAGAAATTAACTACCTGATGATTGTGAACAGGTAGCCCCAGAGCTTCTGGGGCCTAAGAATTTATAATGTTAACTGCCTGTTACCTCACCATCAACCAGAGAATTGTGCACCAGCTGATCACATACCCTGCAACCCCCCTCCCTCACCTGGCCTTTAAAATTGTCTTGCTGAAATCCTTCAGGGAATTCGGGATCTTCGGGCACAAGCCACCTGTCCTCCTTGTATTGGCGCTTTTACAGTTAAAGCTGCACTTTCCTTCACCACACCCTGGTGTCAGTGGATTGGCTTTACTGCACTCAGGCAACCAGACCTAAATTTAGTTCGGTAACACTGGGACCTCCCAGGCTCCCACACTCCTTGTGCCTCACTGACTCATCTGCTCCTCCAGAGACTGTGGCCAGTCCCCACACTAATTCACCTCTACACCCACAGACCTGGCCAAAGCCCGATCTTGTGCCTGGTTCCTCCATCAGGCCCTGACAAAGCTCCCTGCCCCCACAGTGCGTCTCATATCCCACCCCAACGTGGTCTTTCTGAAGCATAAACAAGATTGTGACTCTCTCCCAACTGTAATCCCCCAAATGTTTCCTCACTTTCGCTAAGGTATCTGTTGGGAGAGACATCTGCCAAGGCCTTGAGAGTCACCGGCATCCCCACTAGGCTGCTGGCTCCTGGGTTCCCTGATACTGACCACCTCAGCAGGCCAGGCGACATGGCACAAAACCCCAGAACTGCTCACCTCAGGAGGGGCAGGCACTGCCATTGCCTGACCAAAAAGAGGAGAGAAGGGCTCCCCCACTGGGAAACAAACTCTGCAGGAGTGGCCTCTCCTTGAGCCATTGCATCACCTCATACGAACTCAGGGAAGGAAGGACCAAGGCACACTTGGTTCCTAAGGAGGATGTTATAGGCTCAGTTGTGTCTACCCAAATTCGCATGCTGAATCCCTAACCCCCAGGACCCCAGGATGTGGCTGAATTTAGAGATGGGGCTTTTACATAGGTGATGAAGGTAAAAATGAGGTCACTAGGCTGGATCTTAATCCAATAGGATTGATGTCCTATAAGAAGAGCTAAGGACACTGATAGGCACAGGGGAAGACCATGTGAGGACCTGGGAAGATGGCTGTCTACGAACCAAGAAGAGAGGTCTCAGGGTAAATCAGCCTGCAGACACCTTGATCTCAGACAGCATCCAGGACTGGGAGATGTCTGTTGTTTACACTGCCCTGTCTGTTGTTATGGCAGCCCCAAGCAGACTCACACACAGAGTAACGCAGTGCTCAGACTGGACAGAGCTCACTCTCCATTCCCATGTACGTGGGTTACAGGAGCCTCAAGTACTGAGGAGGGGGTCCCTGAGGAGGCAAAAATAGATAATTTTAGGCAGAACACAACTGCATTCACGTTAAACGTGCCTGATCTACATTCACACGAGATGGTCTTGTCCTGTATGTACATCGGCAACTTCAGTCTGAACTGCGGGTCTTTGGCTTCATCACCTCCACCACTGAGGGCATTAGCTTCACCTGCTGAGAACCGTCTCCTATAGGATTTCCAGACCCACAGAGCATCGAAGCTTCACAGGACCCAGGGTCTGTGCGCTAGCATCCAGGCGACCTTCACAGCAGAGCCGCGCAGCTGCCCATCAGAACCCATTTCCCTTTTATCCCTTTTACCTGTTCACGCTAACCTGCACCTCCCAGCTTTCCCCCAACTTGCAGCTGGGGCACAGTGTCTCGTGTTACCAAGGGGGAGTGGTAGAGGTGGTGAGGGCCTTGACCAGCCGGCAGACTTGGACGGAGTGCATGATGCCCCCGTGAGCACCCCATCCTGCTGGCTAAAGCCCTCAACTGGAAGCATGGAGGAGAAACAAGGGAGACAGAGCCTGGGCCCCGACACCCACCTGCCCTGGGCTCTCACAAGAAAGGGACAAAGACATCTTGTACTATGGCCCATATTTGGGAAACACTTTGTTCCAGCAACAAACCTTTGCCTTAAAAAAACCAAGGTGCTTTACAAACCCCTCCCCAGCTGTCACAGAAAGTCAGGCTTCATCTCATCTTTCTCAAACCCAAACTCACGCTGAGACCACCACTCAGGTGATGGTGCTTCAGGGCATCCCCTTTAAAAGATGCCTGGAGTTCAGCTCTCCCAGCCCTGCCTTCAGTTTAAGGGAGAAGGTCCCTTGACAACCTTGAAAAAACCTGTTCAGTTTCTTTGACAACCAAGCTTCACAATCTCCCAAACTCTTCTCCTTCAAACATTCCTAGTCTAGGCTTGATGAGGTTAAAGTGACAGTGCTGTCATCATGTGCCAGAGAGCGATTCCTCCAACCTTGTATTTATTGGTTACATGATGCTACTGATGATGAAATCCCAGAAGAGCCAGCTTTGCAGCGTAACCACTTCTGCACTTGGCACTGGGGCCTTTTCCACGGATAGAGTGGAGTGGCTGTTTCCACGGGCGCTGTGGTGGAAGAGCTCACCGAATGCAGCCAGGACTTCATCCTTTCCAGGTGATTCCACTGTCCTCGTTCTTCCCAGACCCCCACCCACCTGTCTGTTGTCTGCTGTCTGTGCCAGTCTATACGGGGCCTTGGTAACCTCCTAAAAGGAGGATTATTTTATACACAAGTAATGGTTTGAATGCTGGCCCCAAAAGATGTGTCTCCCCAGAACACGTGAACAGGACCATATCTAGGGAAAACCTCTTCATATATGTAGTTGAGGATCTCGAGGTGAGGTCTTTTTGGTTTAGGGTGACCTCAATCCAATTCAGAGATTCTTTATGAGAGACAAAAGAGGAGAGACACAGAAACAGAGGAGAAGACACGTGAGGACATAAGCAGAGACGGGAGGGATGCAGCTGTAAACCTGGGGATGTCTGGAGCCCCCAGAAGCTGGAAAAGGCAGAAAGCACCTATCCTGGAGCCTCTGGAGTGACTTCCATCTTGCAACACTTTGATCTGAGATGTCTGGTCTCCAGGACTGGGGGAGGATGAATTCCTGTTGTTTTAAACCTCCCAGCTTGTGGTCAGTTTTTATAGAAGACACAGAGCAGTTCCACAGACCCTGCTCTGTAAGACCCCAGAAGTGTGGGTCTCACTAAAGGCAGAAAGAGACTGGATTTCAGATCTCTTAGACTCTGCATTTGGCCTCAGAAATCCTAAAGCAGAGACTGGACACCAGAATGTTGAGGGGTCAGTCGGAAGCCCATCCCTAAGGGTGCTGGCTGAACAAGGCCTCCCCATGTTTTTATGACTGTACATGTTGGGGATAAGTATTTCCATCCTGATTCAGGACCTCTGATATCACTGTTCATGTTATTAATTAAGAACCCACTACTTATACAGATGAAAACCCTATCAGGACACTTGCTCCAATGGTAAACAATTCTGAAGTTGCTCAGAGGTGGGGAATCGTCTTACATGCAGCCAGCAGACCCCCCACAGGGAGTGTCCTCATTGCAAAGCTGGTGGACCGTGCCGAGGCGTCTCTGCATAAACGTGAGCTGACAACCAGGCCAGCTGCTCCTGGATTTTTTCCACCCTTTCCAGGTAAAACACCTGCATGCAAAGGCTTTAAAGCCTAGAGAAAGGGGCTTGGAGTCACACCAGCGACAGCAGTCAGACCGAGTTGGCACCTGCAAGCCAGGCAGGATGGTCGTGGCCCCAGGCACTCTTCTGGAAGATTTCCATTTCCCTACCTGAGTTACCCCTCCTGTCCTGGCCCCCACTGCTTTTTCCTTCCTCACCTCTACCGGGGAGAAATTCCAATGTCAGGTATTGGTTACACATCCTCTTCTTTAGCAGCAGCCCAGCAACTCCTGTGGAAAGTCCAGCAGAACCCCACGCAGACCGAGCCACCTACAGAGCCGTGACCTCTAACTCCTTCCCACAAGCCCAGACCCGAGACCGCTAACGGGTCAGAGAATATGGCATCATGTACAGCTGCAGGTACTCTTGCTTCCTGGAGGCGGTGCTTATGTGGCCCTCAACGCAGGCACACCTATGGAGGACTGACCAATTAGGTCAGGCTGCCCAGGTCAGGCAATCCTTGCCCACATCACGGACTCAGAGTTGCAGAAAATGGCCCTTGCTGCACTGGCCAGGTCCAAGGAACAGGTGTGGAGTCCTGGGGGTCAGGATAGACAAGGGGCTGCAGCTATGGCTTATTTGCTAATCATTTTATCTGATCCATGACTGGGAGACTTCAAGAATCCCCTCTCCTAATGAGAGGAACCCAGGAGCCAAGGAGAGGAGGGATGGTGGGTGGAGACAGTGGCCTGGTGCCTTGGCTGCAGTGGAAGCCTCTGGAAAACCCGGTGGAGGGAGGCTGCTCTGAGTGAACCCCAGGGTCACAGACCTGTCCAGGAGCTGCTGTTTGTTAGTTCAGGTCCTTCTCTGAGGTGCTCGGGGTCAGCTCTGACGAACAGGTGAGCTGGAGTGCTCTGCTACGAGGGCTTTGTGCATGGTTCCTGTGTGTCCAGCCCTGCCGGGTGCCTGCCTAGGTGAGATCCATATCCTGGGAGGGGCCTGACCATGAGAGCCCCGTGTGTTGTGAGGGCGACATGTGTATTAGCGTCCTCTCTGTGCAGACAGCAGAGTTGCTTAACAGCTTCCCTGTGGGCATTGCTGGGATGAGTTGAGAACCAGAAGATGCTGAGGGCCCCCTGAACCCCTGCGCTGCAGGGTGATAAGGTCAGTAGGTGGGTACTGGCCACTGTGCTGTGTAAGGGAGGCCCCATGGGTAATTCTTCTTTCTTCCACCTGACACCATGGGGGCCTCCCCAGGACAGAGCAGACAGCCTGCCTGGGGTAGGTGGGAGCTCCTTGTGATGCTGCAGGGGACATGAAAGGGACGTACCAGGCAGGAGGGGGGGGAGCCCATGCAGAGCCATGGGGTTCGAGCCGAGGGGGCCTTTCTGGGTTTGAGCTGGGAGTGGAGGAGCATGTAGTGAGTGTGATCCAGGAAAGCTCCCCTGGTGACGTGAGGCTGAACCTGTTTCAGAGTGACAAACCTTCCTGATGATCCCAAAACAGGATCGTAAGATGGATCCTGTTAGAAGAAGGTAAGTGAATCCCCCCAAGAGAAGACTCTCTGAGCTGGCCCCGGGAGAGGGTTGAAGGGAACAGGTGTGGAAGCTGCTGGGAGTGGGTAGTCCCCCTGGGCAGACAGTGGGTGCAGACCTCACTCCATGGTCCCACAGATGTACTTCTGGCTGGATTACTTGGCTTCTTGGACCCTCAGCTTCCCAGTCAGTATCGGATTATGGTAACATGGATTCTTGGACCCTCAGCTTCCCAGTCAGTATCGGATTATGGTAACATGGATTGACTAGTAATTTGTTCAAATGTTGTTTTATTTGATGAACTGCTTCATCTCTGGACCCTTTAAATTAAATACTTAGCTGAACTCCTGCTGAAGGTGAGGTTGGAGGACAGCCCTGTTAAAGATGGGTCCACAGGTTCTGAGCAAGGCCTGAAGAAGATGGGCGGTCAGTCTGACACCTGCACTGAGGTCTGTGGTCTGAAGCAGTGGTCGCAGGGGGGCACGTGTCAGGGCAAGTTCTTGGTGTTTACACAGAAGACGTGAACATGGGACCAGATGAAGAGCTGTCTGCAGACTCTGGTACGGAAACCCCTGATTCTTTCCTGAGAAAACCAGTGGGGGTCATTAGGCAACAGGGCAAAAGCCTGATCTGGATGTTCTTATAGAGAAGTGGGTACTTAGCAACAGGGGTTCAGCCTGCATAACCCCAGAAGCCCTCCCAGAACAGCTCCAGAACCACTTCTGGAGTGGCAAGGAGAAGTGGGTCTTCCACCATCTAGATGTGGAGGAAAGGGCTGGGGTCTACAGGGCTGCCCTCACCTTCAGGTACTGGCTGGGAGGCTCACAGGACTCAGCACATGCTTGTGGCTTGTGTGCTCACAGCTCGGATGGGTCACAGCACGCAGTAGGGATGCACGAGAGGGAGAGGCCCTGTGCTGGTCATGTCATGATCCTTCATGCCCCCTCCTTCCCTCGAGGGTCACTAGGGTGTCTCTTTCCCCAGCGACGAAGGGCAGAACCCTGGCAGTTACCCCCACCCCCGTCCCCACAGGGAAGCTCACAAGAGACTTGGCACGTGGCTGGGTGCTGGTCCTTTGATGTAAATTGCCCTCATCCTCCAAAATGCCAGTGCCCAGAAAGAGTCACAGTTCCTGCTGTTAACATTGCAGGATTTGAGAAAAGGCTTTGTCCCGATACACTACCGAGAGCCATTCTTGGATGAGGAGGTTCGCTAAATGAAGAACTCCCTGTAAAGAAAAGTGGATTCAGTGAAGGGCCAATGTTTCGATAGAATTTCATTTGACTAGTTAGAATTCATAAGGAAATAGGCTGCATGTTCCCGGTGAATGGGGGACTGATGGCATAAGACTTGCTTTCCCATTTTGAAAGATCCAATCAGGCTTCCCTGAAACTGCCTAAATAAAACTGTTTTTGATGGCCTCTAGTCAATGTAGGCAGCCCTCTGGGAAGAAACGTAGTTTTTTATAAACAGGTTGCTTCCAGATCCTGGGTAAGAGCTCATCCTGTCATGCTCTAGAGCTATAGGGAAAGTCGACGTCAGTAATTACCTCAAGGTGAGGCCCTGAATACTGTGCTAAAAGTGGAAGCGTGTATCAGTTTCTATGATGTTTTAGTCGCAGATCTGCTTGATTTTAAAGTTACTACACATTAGCGGACACTTTGGACCCACGCATGGGAAACCTATTCCGTAACAAAACAGTGAGTACCGTCAGCCTCCAGTGGCCATCTAAAGAAACATCTAAGCCCAGAAGCACTTCCCAGTCACTCTGTGTACAGCAAGTGTAGGGCAACACACTGCACTCTTACCTGGGACAGCTACATTTCCTCAGCACTTCAGCAAAATATTCACTCACATACTACATGCCATGGAAATCTCCCTCATTACCCGCCTCGGGGCTGCACTTAGGAAAACTGTCTGCTTTGCATTCCTTCAAGGAACTCATAAGCAAAAACCCCACAACGTGCAGGGGAAAGTCAGCCTGTATTCCTACTGCCCTAAAGCAAAGTTCCTACTGGTACACTGAAGGATTTGTGACACATGGCAAACCCCGATAGTTTTTTGCCTTGCAGCTTTCTAAAAAGCAGTGTGTTTGCCGGCCCTGTAGACACTGCAGGCAGTGCTCTGGGAAGAAGAGTTTGCTCTACATAAACGGGGTGATTCCATGACATTGTTAGGAGCTCATCCTGTCTTGCTCCAGAGTGAAAAGGAAACTCAATGTTTACCTCAGGATAAGATCTTAAAAAGCCTTGCCTAAGCGGAAGCACGGATCAGTCTTCATGAAGCCATAGATGCAGTTTTGCTTAATTTTTACCATTAGAACCCTTTACAGACCACCTAGGAGCCTCGAGAGGGCACCCTGTGGCCTGCAAGAATCAGGAATACCAGCAGTCTCCACTAGCCGGGCAAAGAAACATGTAGGCACAGAAGCCCTTCCCAGGCATTCTGTGTATGCCGAGTGTAGGGCAACACTGCACTCTTCCTCGAGACTTCTAGGTTTCCTCAGCAATCCAGCAGCATCGGGTCTCTCACGTCCTACGTGCCATGGAAGTCTCCCTCATTGGCCTCATCTGGGGTGCACTTAGAATAACAAACTGCTTTGCAATCCTCCTAGGAACTCCTACCCGAAGACCCCATACCAACGGGAGAAAGGCAAAATCTTGCATTCCTACTGCAAATAAAGCACAGTTCCTCGTGTTAACACAGCAGGATTTGAAAAGAAGCTATGTCCCGAGAGCCTGCCTAGAGGCCTTTCTTGGATGAGCAGGTTCACTACATGCAGAACTCCCTGTAAAGAAAAGTGGATTGAGTGAAGGACCAATGTTTCACTACCATTTCATTTGACTCATTAGAACTCATAAGGAAATAAGCTGCGTGTTCCCTGGGAATGGGGGCCTGATGGCCTAAGACTTGCATTCCCAGTTTGAAAGCTCCATACATGCTTCCTTGAAGCTTCTAAATAACAGTTTTTGACAGGCCTCCCATCACTGTAGGCAGCACTCTGGGAAGAAAAGGAGTTGTTTAAAATAAACAGGGTGCTTCCAGAGCCTGGGTAGGAGCTCATCATGTCTCGCTCTAGAGCTACAGGGAAAGCCGACGTCAGTAATTAGCTCAAGGTGTGGCCCTAAATAACCCTGCTAATGCAAAAGGCATGTACCAGTATCCATGAGGTCTTAGTCGCAGTTCTGCTTAAATGTAATGAAGGTATGCATTTCTGGACCCTTAGGACCTTCGCGGGGTTACCCTACTCCGTACAAAAACAGTGAGGACCGGCAGGCTCTACTGGCCTACAAAGAATCAGCCAGGCCCAGAAGCCCTTCCCAGTCAATATGCATATGAGGAGTTAGGGCAACCCAGTGCACTCTTACCTGGGCCAGCTAGATTTCCTCAGCACTTCAGCATTTTCAGGCAAACCGTTCATTCACATACTCCATGCCATGGAAGTCTCCCTCATTGCCCTCATCTGAGCTGCACTTAGAAAAAGAGTCTGCTTTGCATTCCTTCTAGGAACTCATACACGAAGACCCATACGTGCAGTGGTAATCGGCCTGCATTCCTAGTGCAAGAGAAGCACAGTTCCTCCAGTTACACTGCAGAATTTGTGAGAGGGCAAGCCGAGATAGCTTACCTAGAGCTTCATGGATGACGGAGATCGCTACCTGTAGAACCCTCTGTGAAGAAAAGTGAATTCAGGGAAGCGACCTGTGTGTACATAGGGTGTATAATACCTCGTTATACATCACAATGATATTGGCTGTGTGTTCCCTGGAAATGCAGTCTGATGGCACATACCTTGCTTTCCCACTTGGAAAGCTCCATTAAATGCAGCCTTGGAGCTTCCTAACAATGTTATTGACGGCCCTGCAGACATTGAAGGCAAGGTCCTGGGAAGAAAACGAGTTTGCTCTAAATAAACAGGGTGATTCTAAGGCCATGACCCACAGGAAACGGGCTGCAGACAGTGCCGGCCCTGCAAAGCCCCGCCCATCCTCTCGCGGCCTGCAACACGCCCCCCCTTTTCCGCGTCCCAGCCCGCGGGCGAGGACCACGGCGGGGTGAGGAGTAGGCGTGGCACGCCTAGGATGGGGTAGCGCCCCCAGGGGCGCGCCCCATTTCCCTCTCATCCCCCGTCTTTCCTCCGGCGGGACGGACGCCTACACCCCGGCCGACCAGCCGGCAAGGGCAGGCCCAGGGGTAAGTGCGCGCCAACACCTGCTGCCGCCTCCATTGCGTGGACAGCGGCAGGGCGACCAACAGAACCCGGGAGCACGAGCCAGCAACCACGGGACAGGTTCGGGAGGGGTCTGCGGTATGGGTAAGCACGAAGCCCAGAGAAGCGTTCATGGCCACAGCTGGAGGCACAACAGCTGCCGCCACCAGGCCCATCCATCAGGGGCCCCGAGAGGAGGGAGCATGCTCGAGAAGGGCGGAAAGACCCCTTCTCTCACAGGCCCCGGCCCAACACGCTTGCACCCATGCCCGCATGCAACCCGCCCCCCCCGACCGCCACACACACAAGGGGGGGGAGGGTGGGCACACGCAGACGCTCGCCTGGCCCAAGTCAGACCCCCCGCGCCACAGCAACACCGTGGGAGAATGACCGCGACGAGGCGGCACCTGTTGCCCCAACCGGGGGAGGGAAAACAGAGGCATGCCTCCCTTACCGTCTCGACCCCCCCAAGAGAGCCACTCACGGGACGCACCACCGCGGCAGCGGGGACCCTGAGGAGCACACTGGGAGAAAGGAACGACACCACCGCTCGGCCTCGGGCACCTGAGGGACGACCTGGAACGCTCCAGGGGCACCACAGAGGATCGAACGAGGCACGCTCACGCGCCGGCAGGGGCGCGCGGTGCAGCGGCGGGACGGCCCCCCCCACCAATGCGGGGAGGACCGCCCACGGGGGCAACACGCCAAGTAAGCGAAGCGAGAGTATCTGCTGCGTCCGAGGACCACGGCCCCACCGCCCACACCGTGAGGCAGGGGGCGGGAGGCCGAAGGTCAGGGCCGGGGACCACCACCCCTGCCCTTCCACACACCCCTCGACAAGCCGTGAGAGCGTGAAAGAGGCGGAGAGGCCCGCGAACAGAACGAGAAGAGCGGTCTCGTTCGCCAAGAACGTCCGTCTCTCGTCTGGCGCGACATCACCACATCGATCAGTCATGCCAGAGAGCCAGGGACCACCAGGCCCCGAAGGGGAAGGGCACGCACAGCGAGGACCATCACCAGAGGAGCCTGCTTCGGCCTCACCGGCGGCACCCCAAACCCCCTCTTTTTTTTTTTTTTTTTCCCTCTCTCAGGCAAAAGTGGCCGACGACCCCGCGAATGAGGAAAACGCCTGACACGTGGCACGGAGCCTGCGGGGTGGGGTCGTCGTCTCAGCCACCACCGGGTGCCTGCGGCGGGGAGGGGAGTCACACGGGGTAGAAGACCCAACGCCCCGCCGCCCTCGGGTGAGCCAGAGCCCGGAGGCGGCACCGCGGGTCGGGTCAGCCGGACGCACACACGAGAGCCGGCGCGCAGGCCCAGGCGGGCGGCTCAAGTGGCGAGGGTCGGCTCGGGCACCAGACGGTGATCCAAAGCCCAGAACCCTGCGCGCGTCCAGACTCCCAAAGTCCTCAACGACAGACGCCAGAGAAGACCGTGTCAGCACCTATCTGGTGGCAAAAAAGGCCCATTTCGGGCGAAAAAAATCACGGCGCCCGGCAGCGGGGCCCACGCACGCGTCGCAGGGGGGGTCCCCGGGACCTCGGTCCGGCCGCCTGTCCCCAAGACTTCCCCATCCACACCAGCCCCGGAGCTCTCGGGGCCATCTGGTCGACCCGAGGAGCGGGGGGGGGGGGGGGGGCGGAGGGGGGGGGCGGGCCAAGCGGGGCGGGGTCGGAGGGGCGGGCAAACGTGGGAGAGGGCCGCGAGCCGGGTCGCCCTCCCCGGTTCACCCGCACGGGCAGGTACCGGTCCCTCCGAGTCTCCGGGCCAAGACTTGGTGAAAGGAAAAGAAATATCTCACTCGGCCGTCTCCGACGAGCGGGCCCCACGGGGGACCGCGCCCGGGCCCGGGCCGCCCTATCCGGGCCACCCAGGACGGCTCGGGAGGGCCGGTCCCCACCCCCACCCCGGCCGGGACTCGCGGCGGGTGGAGGAGAGGGGGCGGGGGAGGGTGAGAAAAAACTCAAAGTCCGCCGACCAGGACCCCCCCCGTGGGCACGCTGAAGGGCCGGGTGCGCCCTCCCCGGCCACCCGCGCGAGCAAGGCCCGGTCCGTCCACGTCCACGGACCCAGGGGCACTTGGAAACATTTTGCCCCGGGAGGCGCCTCCCAGGCGACCAGAGCCCACGAGGGAGGGACCGCACCCGGGCCCGGACCCGGGCCCGGACCGGTCTCTCCGGGTCACCCCTCGCGGCCCAGGCCGGTCCCCACCTCCCGAGTCCGACTCGGCCAAACATCGGTGAGAAAGAATCCGACCACCGGGAGGGGCCCCACGCGCGCCCGCCACCGAGCCCGTCGCGCCCGCCGCCGGCCTAACCTAAACGCACGGGCCCGGGCCGGTCCCCCACCTCCGGAGCGGGGCGCTGTGGGGACCGCGGAAGAGAGGAAGGGAGGGTGGGGGGGTCGGGGAATGAACGCTCCAAAGGGTGAGCCAGGAGAAAGCCCGACCGACCGCCCATCCTCAGGCGCTCCGGAGGGCGCGGAAGACCCTCTCCCTTCCCACCGCGGCGGCCCGGCCCAGGTCGTGTCGGGTGGCCGGGTCGGTCCCCGCGGCCGGAGGGGAGCGGACGGATGCTGGTCGACCGGGCCAGGCGGCCCCCCGAAGCGGCTCGAGAGCGCGGCGACGGTCACACCCTCATAGACCTGCACGCCCAATCTCAAGCGACAGCAGGAGGCGCCCACGCCTGGGCGCCACCGGGACAGTGGCCACCAGCGTCGCCTGGCTGCCGGAACTCTGCCTCGGGCCCGGCGGCCGACTCACAGCCCTCACGAAGGTCGCCGAAGCTCCAGAGACAAGGGACAATATAAAAGCGGCCGCCAGGTGGCTCCCGACAACCGGCTCCAACGTCCCCGGGCCGGATCCCTGTCGCCGGCCGGCCACCGAGGACGCGGCGGCAGCGCCGGGCCGCCCAAACGCCCGAGCTCAGCCCGGGACGAGGCGGCGGGCGTCTGGCGCGGCGGCCCTGTGTCGTCCATCTCGGAGCTAGCTCCCCGGTCGGCACGACACGACACGGTGCGACCCGGGCAGCAGACGGGGGTGGGGGGGTGGGGGGCGGGGGAAGCCGGGGAGATGTCGCCGGGAGGCTGTCTCGGAGGAGACGCGCTCCCCAACGCGATTCCTGGGCGGGGGGAAATCCCGCGGAGACGCCGGCGGGGCCCGGGGCGCCCGGCACGGGTTGCCCAGAGGGGCACGAGCAAGATCCCCGGCTGCCCAGACGGGGGGAGGGAGGGAGGGAGGGAAGGAGGGAGGGACGGATGGAGGGACGGAGGGACGGAGGGACGGATGTAAGGACGGAGGGAGGGAGGGAGGGAGGGAGGGAGGGAGGGAGAGAGAGAGGGACGGAAGTCGGGGACTGGCAAACCGAAACCAGGCAAGCGCTCAGGGAACAACGCAGGAATTCGTCCAAAGACAACACATGGGTGCTGCGAGGGTGGGGAAAATGCACTTGCGGTCACGAGAACATGGATTTCATAACGGACTGACCACGATCAATCACGGGCCGGGCGGGGGTGGGGGGGTGGGGGCGGGTGAGGCGGGGGTTGGGGGAATGCGGGCGGCTGGGCGGGAGGGGGCGAGGGTGGAGTCAATAGCCATCCACTAAAGAAACTGAGTTCCGGTACGTCGACACAAGGCAACACTCTGAGTGCGAGTGTGTGTGAGCGTGTGTGTGCGTGTGCATGCGTGCGTGTGTGTGTGGAGTGCGGTGAGTACTGACAGCGAACCGTAGTCCCACCAGGACCACACCAAACCATACCAACCAAGAAGTCAAGCTGTAGAACTTCTCTGGCCTTTAAAACAAAGAGAAAAGCGTGCACGTATCGCATACGTACACACATTACGTACGCTTGTGGCATACGTATACGTGGACGTGGACGTATAAAGGCCTAGGACAAGCCCAAGCACATCCCGTCAGGGGAGCCTATCCAAAACAGACCAAGACCTCACACAATTCAGCCTCCAGAAAACAAGCGACCCAGTGAGAAAAGTGGGCAGGAGGCCAGAACAGAACATTTTCATTAGAGGAAAAAAAGAAGAAGAGAAAAAAAGAAAAAAAAGAAAAAAAGAAAAAAGAAAGAAAGAAAGAACACAACTTTCTTAGTAGAAACCAAACAAACAAAACACAACAACAAAACAAACAGAAATAAAACAGAAAACCTCTTTTAGTGAAAGAATTAAACGGGGCAACGAAAAAAGCGCACACACGCATCTCTCTGGACGAAGATATTCGGACAGGCACGGGATCTGGAGTTGCGACAGCAAGTTCGTACAAGCAGAAAAAGTGCCTCCTTCCTCCCGATCCAACACGTATTTTTCAAGCTGAGAGAGACCACCACCACCGTGGCACGCCGGAGGGAGGACTCAGAGATGTCACCCGGCGGGTGAGAGAACGGCTCTCCGACAAAAGACAGCAGTATGGAAAACAGAACGGAAGTCCCTCAAAACACTGCACAGAAAACTACCATGCGACCCAGCAACTCCACTAAGTGCCCACGGAGGGGGTAAAGACGACATGTACACGTCTATCTGTACCAACACCTGTAACGATGTAGAGATAGGTACGGACGCACTGTTAGCGCTCTCTGTGCCCGTACGTCTATATCTATGAGAGAAGGACCGGTGGGGGGTGGGGGGTGGGGGTGCGGAGAGAGAAGTGAGACAAAGAGTGGACAGTCACGTGAGTGCAGTAGGTAAGGAAGATTAAGACGACAAACAAACTCCCAACAGTGGTCCTGTAAGTCAACCATCAAGATTTCGATATCATGATGTCATCAAGCACCAACCCTTCTGAAGGGACACAACGACACACAGGGCTCACTTGGCAGGGCAGTTCAGGACCCTAAAATGACCGTGAAAGGTGAAGCTCGAAAAAGCAATCTTGTTCATCCACGGGGGGAAAATACCGTTCTCCCACGACATTCAAAAATCCTATCAAAACATTTTAAAACTCTCTTACTCGCTCACCATTTAAAAGGTAGAGAAATAAAAAGAGAGCCAAAGTACGATTTATTGAGTGGTGGACCGTCACAGAAAGCATGCCATGAAAGCCTCCGATTCATTTTGGAAGGTCCTAGGAACAGCAATCTTCAACATTGCTCTCCTGCCTGCCTTCTTGGCGTGGTATCTTTTCTACATCTGGATAAGCAGTCCTAGGTTTTGTTTGTTTGCTTGTTATTCCCCTAACTGAAGATCAGCCTCCAACACGATAACCCTTTGTGCCCTCTGGGTCCTGAACTCTCTTCTCTGGAAGTGCTTTTCTGAATGGGAACGGTTTCACCAACGTCATCGCCTGGAGACATCTTCAGCCTGTCCTCCCCCCACCCGCACCCCCGCCCGCCCCCCACCCTCTTCCTTCTCCTCCTCCTCCTCCTCCTCCTCCTCTGCCGGAAGCCGTCCAGCATTGCCAACTATTGCCTGAGCAAAGCTCGGCAAGAAGTTATGGCATGAGGAAGCAAAGCTCCTCTCCTGGTGGGCGGCGGAAAGCATCTCTTCTGATTCTAGGAAAATTCTTGCTAAAAACTGAGGGGGTTTCTGGAGGGTTTAGGCCAAGAAGATGGAAGTATTACAAAGCAAATCCCCCTCGGTACGAGACCACAGCAACCCCTGTAACCACAACAGTAGCTATACCCACTGTAAATAATTTACTTTGGAAAAAAGTCCCTTGGTCAGGCAACAAAGGAGTGTTTCAATTAAGGAGTAGAAGTTTAAAGGAAGAATTAGATGAGTTATGGCCCATAGAAGGAATAAGGGATATAGAAGGGAAGCAAATAGTGGGGTATTATGTACAGGATGCCCCCAAATGGTGGATTATGTGGCATGCCCCCTCTCCGGTATATTGGAGGAAAAAGAGAGAAGCGGAAGGACTTTACTGTAAATATTTTACGAATGAATTATATGTAACTATGAAAGTTAAAATTGATTGCCTTACGTAGAAAATAGAATTGTATTTTCACACAATGTGTTTTGAACAAGGTACTGAGAATACTGGGACACAGGCCAATATATGATGTTAGCTGAAGTAGAAAAGAATAATTAGCTTTCTAGACCTAAACATCCTGTTTGCGCGAAAAGATCTTAAGACGGAACAATGCTTGCTAATGTTTCTGTGTGTAGGTGTAGAAATGAGGTAATGAGTCAAAAACAGGAGTTACATAGAAAGTGCTGATGCTATTGTTTAGAAAATCCTATATAAGAAATGATATGTCAAAAATAAAGCTGTCAGAAGCTTAACAGAAGCTCCCCAGGAGAGTTGTAAATATCTTGGGAAATACCTGGCTATGGTGACGAGGAAGTTTTGTGCAACAGTGGGTATATTCAATAAGTTTACGGTACAATGTCCGCCCCCATGGCCTCCTAGAAGTATAAATAATGATGTACATTGTTTTGATTATAATGATAGGGTTAGAAAATCTGTGGATGAAATGTTGTATTATTGTTTTTAACATGTTTAAGTTTATGGCTTGATATTATTGTTTTTAACATGTTTAAGTTTATGGCTTGATTGAGCAGAATGTGCAGGTACAAAAACACCTTAATCTTCTGAGAAGAATGAGGAAACCGCAGACAGAGTTCCTGACCTAGATGTGAATGTACACAAGAGACGAAAGAGAATGGAGACAACAAGAAAATTACTTAACTTGTTTAACCTGCTGATGTAAACTACTTTTGTTTTTTGGTTTATGTAAGGGACCTTTTGGCATGGGAATGAAGTTAAGATTGAAAATGAGATTATTTTACAGTATAAATGCTTTGGAATCATGATATTAAATTTGTCAGATCCTTGCATCCTCTGAGGTGTCTTGTGATCTGTCCACGCCAACTCCGTCTCCCCTTTGGGTGAAACCTGTTCAGCTGGGGCTGGTCCCCGGCAAGTGGCGCCCGAACAGGGACCTGAAGGGGTAAGTATTATTATTTTTCTCGGACGGATAGGGGTCTCACCGTAGGGTGCTGCAGACCCCCAGTTAAGAATACTGGTTAGGAAGGTGAGTAAGGCGGTGTCAAGATGGGACACTCTGAGTCCAAAGAGAGGCTCTTATTTATTGATATAGTTAAACATATGATAAATGGAAGAGGAATTAAGGTAACTAATAAGCAATTAACTCAGTTTTTTCAGTTTGTACAGAAACAATGTTCACGTCCTCCTCCACCTCCTCCTTTCAAGAAAAAAATTAATAAAAGGCAAGAGCCAACCTCTCGCAGGCTGGACACTCAAGGGGATTTTTCGGACCCAGAGTTAATAAAATGTTTTCCTGTTATATATGAAGGGGAATTTGATGGTAACATCTCCTGGGAACCCCTTCCTCTAAAATTATTGAAAGAATTGAAATCTGCATGCCATGATTATGGCCCTTTAGCTCCTTATACAAGGTTTACTGTGGCAACAAGGACCTTTGGAATGGCTGCACTTACCGGTAACGACTAAAAAGATAGTGGTTGCTTATACTGCTTTAATTGCAACTTTAATTATGAAGGGGAGGAAAAGAAGTAAAGAATTATTTGGAGCTGATGTTAAAAATATAATAATTCCTTATAATAAAGAACAGTTTGAATATTTATTAAACAATGATGATTATTGGCAGATAGCCTTGACAAGTTATACAGGACAAATTTTATTTCATTTGCCAAAACATCCCTTGGTACAGTTTTACTTGCACCACGAAGTAATTTTTCCCACCAGATGGTGCGAGCAGCCTATTGATAATGCACTATTGGTTTTTACTGATGGGTCCTCCAATGGAAAAGCAGTCATAATTATAGAACAGAAAGAACAGGTTTTGCAAACACAAGAAACTTCCGCTCAGTTTTTAGCAAGAATTTTCCTAGAATCAGAAGAGATGCTTTCCGCCGCCCACCAGGAGAGGAGCTTTGCTTCCTCATGCCATAACTTCTTGCCGAGCTTTGCTCAGGCAATAGTTGGCAATGCTGGACGGCTTCCGGCATTTTCTGAACACCATTTTTTTAATTTTAAAAGTGTTTTTATTGGGGTATAATTGGCATATAGCATTATATTAGTTTCAAGTGGACAGCATAGTTATTCGCTATTTGTATACATGGCAAAATGACCACCATGTTAAGCCTTAGTTACCACACATCACCATACATAGTTACAACTTTTAAATATGTTTTATATATTTTGGACATTAACCCCATATCAGATATGATTTGCAAATATTTTCTTCAATTCAGTAGGTCACCTTTTCATTTTTTGATGATTTCCTTTGCTGTGTAGAAGATTTAATCTGAAGTAGTCCCACTTGTATATTTTTGCTTTTGTTGCCTTTGCTTTTGGAGTCAGATCCAAAATTTCATGGTCAAGACTGATGTCAGGAAGCTTACCACCTATGTTTTCTTCAAAAATTTTTATGGTTTCAGGTCTTGCATTCGACTCTTTAATCCATTTTGAGTTGATTTTTGTGTATGGTGTAAATTAGTGGTCTGGTTTGATTCTTTACGTGTGGCTATTCAGTTTTTCCAGCACCATTTATTGAAGATACTTTCCTTTCCCCATTGTATATTCCTGGCTTCTTTGTCCTAAATTAATTGACCATATATGCATGGGTTTATTTCTGGGCTCTCTATTCTGTTCAATTGATCTATGTTTGTTTTTATGAGAGTACCATACTGTTTTGATTACTATAGCTTTGTAATATAGTTTGAAATCAGGGAGCGTGAGGCCTCGAGCTTTGTTCTTCTTTCTCAAAGTTGCTTTGGCTCTTCTGGATATTTTCATATATGGCCTTTATTATGTTGAGGTATGCTCCATCTATACTTACTTCATTGAGAGTTTATATAATAAATGGATGTTAAATTTTGTCAAATGCTTTTTCTGCATCTATTGAGATGATGTTGTTTAAATCTTTCATTTTGTTAATTTGGTTAATACACTGATTGATTTGTGGATATTGAAATATCCCTGCATGCCTGGAATAAATCCACTTGATCATGGTGTGTGATCCTTTTAATTGTTGAATTTGCCTTGCTAATATTTTGTTGAGGAATTCTGCATATATGTTTATCAGGGATATTGGCCTGTAAGTTTCTTTTCTTGTGGTGTCCTTGTTTGGTTTTGGTATCTGGGTACTGCTTGTTTCATAAACAGTTTGGAAGCATTCCCTCCTCTTCAATTTTTTGAAAGCATTTGAGAAAGCATTTGGTATTATTAATTCTTCTTTGAATGTTTTTTTAGAATTCACCAGTGAAGCCATCTGGTCCTGGACTTTTGTTTGCTGGGAAGTTTTTAATTTCTGATTCAATGCCCTTACTACTAATTGGTATATTCCGATTTTCTATTTATTCATGATTCAGTCCTAGAAGGTTGTATGTTTCTAGAAATTTCTCCATTTCTTCTAGGTTGTCCAATTTGTTGGCATATAATTGTTCGTAGTAATCTCTTATAATCCCTTGTATTTCTGTCATATCAATTATAATGTCTCCTCTTTAATTTCTGATTTTATGTATTTGAGCCCCTCCCCCCTCTTTCTTGGTGAATCTAGCTAAAGGTTTGTCAATTTTGTTAATCTTTTCAAAGAACCAGCTCTTAGTTTCATTGATTTTTTTCTATCATCTTATTAGTCTTCATTTCATTTATCTCCACTATGACCTTTGTTATTTCCTTTCTTCTAATAACTTTGGGCTTTGTTTGTTCTTCTTTTTCTAGTTCCTTGTGGTGTAAAGTTAGATTGTTTGAGATTTTTCTTGTTTCTCGAGTTAGGCATGTATTGTTATGGACTTTCCTTGTAGAACTGCTTTTGCTGCATCTCATAAATTTTGCTATGTTGTATTTCCATTTTTATTTGTCTCAAAGCATTCTTTGAATTCTCTTTTGATTTCTTTGTTGACCCATTGGTTATTTGGTAGCATGTTGTTTAACCTCGTATATTTGTGAATTAGTTTTCTTCTTGCAATCAATTTCTAGTTTCATACCACTGTGGTCAAAAACAAATCTTGATATAATTTCAGTCTTCCTAAATTTATTAAGACTTGTTCTGTGGCCTAATATATGATCTATCCTGGAGAATATTACATGTGCACCTGAGAAGAACATGCATTCTGCAGCTTTTGGATGGATTTTTTTCTATATATTTTTATATGTTTATTAAGTCCATCTGGCCTTATGTGTTTTTAAGGCTGGTGTTTTCTTACTGATTTTCTGTCTGGATGATCTATCCATTGATGTAAGTGGGGTATTAAAGTCCCCTAGTATTAGTGTATTGCTATCTATTTCTCCCTTTGGGTCTGGTAATATTTGCTTTAAAAGTTAAAGTGCTCCCATGTTGGGTTCATAAAAATTTGCAAATGTTATATTCTCTTATTGTTATTGGCGCTTTTGTTATTGTGTAATGACCTTCTTTGTTTCTTATTATAGTCTTTGTTTTAAAGTCTATTTTGTCTGATATAAGAATAGATGCCCCGGTTTTCTTTTGGTTTCCATTTACATGAAACAGCTTTTTCAGTTCCTTCACTTTCAGTCTGTGTGTGTCTGTACATCTGAAGTGAGTCTCTTGTAGGCAGCCTATAGGTAGTTTTTTAAAAAAAATCTATTCAGCCACTCTCTGTCTTTTGATTGGATTTAGTCCACTCACATTTAAAGTGATTATTGATAGATATGTACTTATAGTTATTTTGTTACTTTTTTAAAGGCTGCTTTATAGTTTCTCTGTTTCTTTCACTTTCTCTTGCTCTCTTCCTTTGTAGTTTGATGACTTTCCGTAGTGGTATACTTAGATTCCTTTCTCATTATATTTTGTGTATCTACTATTGGTTTTTACATTGTGGTTACCATTAAGGTTACATATAATAACATATTTATAACAATGTATTTTAGGTTGATAGCAACTTAAGTTCCAGCAGATTCTCAAACTTGACATTTTTACTACCCCCACATTTTATATTTTTGATGTCACATTTTACATCTTTTTATCTTGTGAATCCCTTAACTAATTATTGTAGCTACAGTTATTTTTAGTGCTTTTTTTGTTTTAAACTTAATACTAACTTTCTATGTGATTAAACCACCACCTTAACTGTATATCAGTGAGATTTATACTTTACCAGTGAGATTTATACTTTCATATGTTTTCGTTGTTACTAATTATCTCCCTTTCTTTTCAGCTTAAAGAAGTCCCTTTAACAATCCTTGTAAGGCCAGGTTAGTGGTGATGAACTCTTTTTGCTTTTGTGTATCTGGAAGATCCTTTATCTCTTCTTCAATTTTGAATGACAACTTTGCCTGGGTAGAGTATTCTTGGTTGGAAGTTTTTATCTTTCAGCACTTTGACTATATCATGCCACTCCCTTCTGGCCTGCAATGTTTCTCCTGAAAAATCTGCTGATAGCCTTATGGTGGTTCCCTTGTATATATCAAGTTATTTTTCTCTTGCTGCTTTTAAAATTCTCTCTTTAACTTTTGACATTTTAATTATAATAGGTGTTGGTGTGGATATTTTGGGGTTTATCTTGTTTTGATATCTATGGGCTCGCTGGATCTGGAGGTCTGTTTCCTTCCCCAGGTTACAGAAGTTTTCAGCCATTATTTCTTAAAATAAGTTTTCTGCCCCATTTTCTCTCTCTTCTCCTTCTGGGACCCCTATCCACATAAATGTTAGTCCATTTGATGTTGTCCTGTGCATCCCTTAGGCTATCTTCACTTTTTTGTACTCTTTTTTGCTCCTCTGATTAAATAAGTTCCACTTCCATGTCTTTGAAATCACTAATCATTTCTTTGGCTAGCAAACGAGATGATTTTGCTGTTGAACTTCTCTGGAATATTTTTTTTAGTTCAGTTATTATATCCTTTAGCTCTGTGACTTCTGTTTGGTACTTTCTTATATTTTTGCTCTGGTTGTTGAAGTTCTCACCTGTTTCATCCTTTCAGCTCCCAAGTTCAGTGAGCATCTTTATGACCATTACTTTGAACTCTTTATCAGGTAAATTGCTTATCTTCATTTCATTAAGGTTTTTTCCCCTGAGGTTTTGTTTTGTTCTTTCATTTGGAATATGTGCTTCTGTTTCCTCATTTTGCTTGACCCTCTTCGTTTGTTGCTATGTATTAGATGAAACAGCTACCTCTTCTAATCTTAAAGGAGTGTTCTTGTATAGGAGGTAAACTTTATTGTTCAAACTTGCTCTAGCCCTTAATTGTCTCTCAAATCTTTGCGATTGTCCAAGCACCCTTATTTTATTTTTAAGAACTTCCAGTAGTTGAGGGTGTGCCAAGACCTGTCAGTGCCCCAAAGGGAGAGATCTCAGTCTGCACCTCGTTTTAGGCTGATTGGAATCCGGACCCTCAGGCAGCAACTCTTAAAGTATGCAAATAAATACAGTCTTGTGAGACTGTAATAGTAAACTCTGGCCTTGGACCAAGTGATCTCAATGTGCCCCCTGGGTGACAGTTGCAAAATCCGGGGCTCCAGACAAATGTATAACCTCTTTTCTGGGAGATACCAGAAAGCTATAGTAAGGCAGAGGGTGAGTACAAAGATAGCATCCTCTGGCTTATGTTCCCTGAGAGCACCTTCGTAGCCTCTAGATGTGTGGTAAACCCAAAGCCTGTCCTGCAGGCTGAAGCTCCAGGACAAGTAAAGAGGCCTCTCAGGGGTGTGTTTTAGTCTGCTGTCTGTGTAGACCCTGGGGGTGGTAGTCTGCTAAGAATTATGTCTCCTTTTGTTACAGTTCTGTGGGACCCAGGAACAGAAGTCCCCCTGGCCCCGGAAGCCAAACACACAAGAGGTGTCCCCTGGGCTTCAGCTACAAAAACTGGGGCACAAGACATAAATAAATAAATAAATAAACTGGAACACCAGAATATCTAAAATCTCCCCTCTGGGAGATACTGGCACCATGGAGTATTGCAAAGGGAGAGTGTGGAGATGGCATTTGCCAAGGAAAAAAAGAAAGAAAAAAACAAAGATGAGATCCGCTGGTTTTAGCAAGACAGAGGGAGAGCACAAAGATGGCACCCTCAGGTTGGGGGGTAAGATGGAACCCACTGAGAAAAAAGTGGTGCCCACCACCTGCAGGCTTTAGCAAGGTGGAGGGAGAGCAGGAAAGTGGCACTCACCAGTGCCTCCACTCCAAGAGAATCTCCCAACAGGCCCCTGCCCCTCCAGTGGACACTTTAATATTAGCAAATGAAAAAACAAATAAATGGAAAGGTATCTTATGTTCATGGATTGGAATAATTAATATTATTAAAATGTCAATACTACTAAAAGCCATCTATAGAGTCAGTGCAATCCCTATCAAGATTCCAATGACATTTTTTTTATAGAAATAGATAAACTGTCCTAGGGAATTCCCTGGCAGTCCAGTGGTTAGGACTTGGTGTTTTCCTTCCTGTGGCCTGGGTTCAATCCCTTGTTGGGCAACTAAGATCCCACAAGCTGTATGGCACAGCCAAAAAAAAAAAGAAAAAGAAAAACTGTCCTAAAATTTATATGGAACCAAAAAGACCCAAATAGCCAAATAGCCAAATAAATCCTGAGAAAGAAGAACAAAACAGGAGGCATCATACTTCCTGATTTCAAGCTATACTATAAAGCTATAAGTATCAAAACAATATGGTACTGGCATAAAAAACAGACAAATAGACCAATAAAACATAACTGAGAGCCCAGAAATAAACCCAAGCATATACAGTGAACTAATAATTGACAAGGGGGCCAAGAATACTCAATGGAGAAAAGACAGTCTTTCCAATAAATGGTGTTGGGAATATTGAATATTCACATGTAAAAGAGTGAAACGACTCCTAACTTAACACCATTCACAAAAATTAACTTGAAATGATTAAAGACTTAAATGTGAGTCCTGAAGCCATGAAACTCCTAGAAGAAAACAGGAAAAAAACTTGACTTGGCTTTTGGTCATGATATTTTGGAAATCACATCTCAATCATAAGCAACAAGATAAAAAATAAACAAGTGAGACTACATCAAACCAAAAAGCTTCTGTTCAGGAAAAGAAACCATAAACAAAAGTGGGGACAACTTACTGAACGGGGAAAATTATTTGCAAAAGATATAGCTGATAAGGGATTAATAACCAAAATATATAAAGAGTTCATAGAACTCAATAGCAAAAGTTAAAATTCAAAAAGTAATAATCCAACTTATATATTTATTTTATTTAACATCTTTATTGGAGTATAATAGCTTTACAATTCTGTGTTAGTTTCTGCTGTATAACAAAGTGAATCAGCTATGTGCATACATATATCCCCATATCTCCTCCCTCTTGTGTCTCCCTCTCACCCTCCCTATCCCACCCTTCTAGGTGGTCACAAAGCACTGGGCTAATATCCCTGTGCTGTGTAGCTGCTTCCCACTAGCTATCTATTTTACATTTGGTAGTGTATATATGTCAATGCTACTCTCTCACTTCATCCCAGCTTACCCTCCCCCATCCCTGTGTCCTCAAGTCCATTTTCTATGTCTGCATCTTTATTCCTTTCCTGCCCCTAGGTTATTAGAACCAATTTTTTTTTAGAGTCCATATATATGTGTTAGCATATGGTTTTGTTTTTCTCTTTCTGACTTACTTCACTTTGTATGACAGACTCTGGGTCCATCCACCGCACTATAAATAACTCAATTTCATTTCTTTTTATGGCTGAGTAATATTCCATTGTATCTGTGTGGCACATCTTCTTTATCCATTCATCTGTCGATGGACACTTAGGTTGCTTCCATGTCCTGGCTATTGTAAATAGAGCTGCAATGAACATTTTGGTACATGACTCTTTTGAATTATGGTTTTCTCAGGATATATGCCCAGTAGTGGGATTGCTGGGTCATATGGTAGTTCTATTTTTAGTTTTTTAAGGAACCTACATACTGTTCTCCATAGTGGCTGTATCCATTTACATTCCCACCAACAGTGCAAGAGGGTTCCCTTTTCTCCACACCCTCTCCAGCATTTATTGTTTGTAGATGTTTGGATGATGGCCATTGTGACCAGTGTGAGGTCTCATTGTAGTTTTGATTTTCATTTCTCTAATGTTTAGTGATGTTGAGCATCCTTTCATGTGTTTGTTGGCAATCTGTATATTTTCTTTGGAGAAATGTCTATTTAGGTCTTCTGCTCATTTTTGGATTGGGTTGTTCATTTATTTGATATTGAGCTGCATGAGCTGCTTGTATATTTCGGAGATTAATCCTTTGTCAGTTGCTTCGTTTGCAAATATTTTCTCCCATTCTGAGTGTTGTCTTTTTAATAATCCAATTTAAAATGGGCCAAGGACCAGAATACACATTTATCATTTATGTCTATCATTCCCTTTCACAGAACCATAGAATTTCAGGGTTAGAAGAAGACCTGATTAGTAGGTAATTTCTACTCAAGCTTCACTTCCCCACTCTAACCCTCTCTCACGTGAATTCATTGTCTTCTCTTTTCTACTCTATGCACCCAGGTGGTAAGCAACAAATAACAATGGTTGCAGTTTTCTTTAATCTGGCTGATCTTTCATCAATTTACATGGAAAAATAAGTCTTTTAATAGGCCCCAGATTATACTTTTGTTAAATGGTTGCCTATATTATAAATGAATGTAATACAGTTTTTCTTTAAAAACAGCTAACTCTTAGAGCACAGCTAGTAAACCCAGGCTTGCCTGGAGTGTTAACAGCTCACCAAAGGGATAATTGCAAACAGATGTCAGATGTAGGGCACCAAATTTTCAAGTTCTTAACCAGTGGCTCTCCAAAATTTGAATAGTTCTTTTTTTTTTTTCAGTGCACATTTATTTTGTGCAGGAAAAAATCTTAAGTTTTTTAGCTTAATGAATTAAAGAAGTAGTATTAATGTATATTATTCCTCAAATTCATAGTGAGTAAAATTATTTTGTTCGAGTTTTCTCCATAGTAACTTTGCTTTTTCTTTAGACATAACTATTCCAGGCAATTGGTTAGTTTTCAAAATGATATAAGATGAAGATTGGGGGATAAAAGTTTTGAATAAAATGTCTAACATGAAAATGGAAATCTCTTTCTTATGAGTGTTCTTAAAAACTTCTCTACAGGCATTGCAGAATAGGTAGAACTTCCATTCACTGGTATAAGACTGTTCTCCACACATCAAGCAAGTAGTGTTCTTAGAAATATTATTACTAGAGTGGGTAAAACACTTCTGTATATTTATTACAGAATAGGTATAATGTCTAATCACAGATATAACACTGTTCTCAATGCAACAAGTAAGTACTGTTCTTGGAAAAATCTTTATAACTATTGTGCTAAACACTTCTCTACATGCATTACAAAATGAGTATGAAAAAGAAGGAACTCCTTGCCATTTGTTGTCAATATTGATGGGCCTTGGGCTTCCCTGGTGGCGCAGTGGTTGAGAGTCCGCCTGCCAATGCAGGGGACATGGGTTCGTGCCCCGGTCCGGGAAGATCCCATTTAAAAAATAAAAAAAAAATACTGATGGGCCTTGAAGACATTAAGTGAAGTGAAGACATTAAGCTAAGTGAAGTAAGTCAGACAAAGAAAGACAAATACCTTATGATCTCACTTATATGTGGGGTTTAACAAACAAACAAACAAACAAACCCAGGTTCATAGGTACAAGGAGCAGATTGGTGGTTGCCAAAGGCAGGGGGTGGGAGGAGAAAATGGTGATGGGGTCGAAAGGTACAAACTTCCAGTTGTAAAATAAACAAATACTGGGGATGTAATGTACAGCCTGGTGATTATAGTTAACAATACCCTATAGTATATTTGAAAGTTGCTAAGAGTAGATTTTAAAAGTTCTCATAAGAAAAAAATTGAAACTGTGTGTGGCAATGGATGTTAACTAGAGTTATGATCATTTCACAATATATATACAAATATCAAATAATTATGTTGTACAACTGGAACTAATCTGTCAATTAAAAATGATTTTAAAATGGGTATAACTTTCATTCAGTGGTAACAACACTGTTTGCAATGCAAGCTGCAAGTACTTTTTAAAGAAACATCTTTATTAAAAGTGTTCTTAAACACTTTTGTACATGTTTAGAGTGGGTAAGACTGGTATAACACTGTACTAAATGTGGCAAACAAGGTGCATTCTTAGAAAATCTTTATTACAAGTCTTCCTAAACATATGAGTACATGCATTACAAAATAGGTATAACTTCCATTCACTGATATGAAACTGTTCTCAACACAGCAAGTACAAAGAGTTCTAGAAAATTCTTTATGATTAGGAATTAAAAAAAAATTTATTGAACTATAGTTGATTTACAATATTGTGATAGTTTCAGGTGTACAGCAGAGTGATTCAGATATACATATTCTTCTATATATATATATATATATTCTTTTTCACACTTTACATCTTTTTATCTTGTGAATTCCTTAACTAATTGTTGCAGTTATGGTTATTTTTACTGCTTTCTGGTTTTAACCTTAATACTAGCTTTATTTGTGATTTAACCACCACCTTTACTTCGTTTTACTAAACTACAGTTAATTTACAATATTGTGTAGTTTCAGGTGTACAGCAGAGTGATTCAGATATACATATTCTATATATATATTCTTTTTCACACTTTACATCTTTTTATCTTGTAAATTCCTTAACTAGTTATTGTAGTTATGGTTATTTTTACTGCTTTTTTAATACTAGATTTATATGTGATTAAATCACCACCTTTACTGTATATTTACCTTTACCAGTGAGATTTATACTTTCAAATAAAAAAATTTTATCTGAAAATTCTTTTTTAGATTCTTTTCCAGTGTAGGTTATTACAAGATACTGAGTATAGTTTCTTGTGCTATACGGTAGGTCCTTGTTGGTTATCTATTTTATTTTATTTTATTTTTTTTATTTTTTTGATCATGCCTCGTGGCATGTGAGATCTTGGTTCCCTGACCAGGGGTCAAACCCATGCCCCCTGCATTGGAAGCATGGAGTCTTAAACACTGGACCACCAGGGAAGTCCTCTATTTTATGTATAGTAGTGTGTATCTGTTAATCCCATATTCCTAATTTATCCCTCTCCCCTTCTCCTTTGGTAACCATAGTTTGTTTTCTATGTCTGTGAGTCTGTTTCTGTTTTGTAAGTTCATTTGTACTATTTTTTAGATTCCACATATGAGATATCCTAGAATATTTGTATTTCTTTGACTTCACTTAGTATGATAATCTTTAGGTCCATCCATGTTGCTGCAAATGACATTATTTCATTCTTTTTTGTTGCTAATATTCCACTGTATACATACCACATTTTCTTTCTTTTCTTTCTTCTTTTTTAAATAGGATTGTTGTGATGTTTAATGAGTTAATATAGGTAAAGTTTTAAAAACTCCCTGGCACGCAAATGCTCAATCTGTGAACACTTAGATTGCTTCCATATCTTGGCTATTGTAAATAGTACTGCAATGAACATGGGGGTGCATGTATCTTTTTGAATTATGGTTTTCATCTTTTCTGGATGTATGCCCAGGAGTGGGAACCTCCATACTGTTCTCCATAGTGGCTGCACCAGTTTACATTCCCCATCAACAGTGTAGGAAGGTTCCCTTTCGGCACACCCTCGCCAGCATTATAACTAATGATCTTAAATATTTGTCTCCATTCATTGCAGAACGAGTGCCGCTTCCATTCACAGAGATAACACTGTTCTTAGCACAGCAAGCAAGTAGAAGTTTTAGAAACATCTTTATTACATGTCCTTAACACTTCTCTACAGGCATTGCACAGTTGGGACCACTTTTATTCACTGATATAACCCTGTTTTCAATGCAGCAAGCAAATAGAAACAAGTTTATTACAAGTGTTCTTAAACACTTCTGCACATGCCATGCAGAATAGTGTGAAGAAAAGAATGTCGCCATCCGTTCTAGTCCTACAAGGATCAAGCCATTAGCCAATGCAGTCACCCACCGACAGTGCACCTTGAGGGGAATTCAGGATGAGGAAAAACAGCAAACATTCTGTGCTTTGGATACACTGGCCCCTAGATAGTTAAGATGGATATCTAAGGAAAAATTTCAATGACCACAGATTCTTGCATGCATTCTCCCATGCATAGAAAAGCACTAAAATTAACTCGAGATGTCTGTTCTTTTATCAGTAATCTTTTGATTTTCGACTACATGTTTTTTCTGGCAAAAAAATTCATATCTATCTGTTATCAAACTAGATTCGTTTCACCCAATGCACAGCAAGCCACAACGCTGAGATGCAGAGATTTGCAGCAAAGAGAGAGTATATTTGCAAGGCAGCCCCATGAGGAGATGGGAGAACAAGTCTCAGATCCACCTCCCTGAAGGCGAGGGACTTGGGTTACTTATGGGATACAAGAGGGTAGTCTGAGGCGGGGGTCGGGGGGGGGGGGGTGTGGGGAAAGGTGATTGGAAAAAGGTGTGACAATCGTCATTCTGTGCAGGTGTAACCAAACTACAGGGCTCTGCACATTCAAAATGGAGGCATTTAGCACAATCTGAGGGTGGGGTTTTCAGCCCTCTGATGTCAAAAGGTCACTGAATGGACATGCGTGATGCCCTATCCAGTCTTAACCGGCTCCGCGTGAAGTAGACAGAGCTGACGCCAAGTTTCTGGAAAACAACTCAGGCAAACATTTTATCGTTTAGGCTGCATGGAAGACGTTTAAGTCTTGAACAACCTTGGTTAGTGAAGGCAGGTGAAATGGATTTGACTCCATACCCATGGTTTCATATCCTAGCTCCTCCCCTGCCTCTTTGGAGCAGTTCCTCAGAGCTAACTGAGAGGCTGTCTCCTGGGCTATAAGGTCCCTGAATAAAACTTAATTCACAACTTCTATGTCGTGTATTTTTCTTTCAGTTGACAATGGGCATATCCTCCATTCAATGATATAACAATGCTCTAAACACAGCAAGCTACTAGCATTCTTATAAGTATCTTTATTACAAGTGGTTTTTTTTTAAAAAAAAAAAACGCATGCATTACAGAGTGCGTATGACACTCATTTACTGGTATAACATGATTCTCAATGCAAAGAGCAAGTAACGTTCTAAGGGACATCTTTATTACAAATGTTCTTAAACACGTCTACACGTGTTTAAGTGCATCGGCAGGCACTCAACCACTGCGCCACCAGGGAAGACCTATCCTAAAAAAAATTTTTATTACAAAGGTTCTTTTTTTAAATATTGGTTTTTATTATTAAATATCAAGCATATCAAAAATGTATGGGGCTTCCCTGGTGGCGCAGCGGTTGCGAGTCCGCCTGCCGATGCAGGGGACACGGGTTCGTGCCCCGGTCCGGGAGGATCCCACATGCCACGGAGCAACTAAGCCCGTGAGCCATGGCCGCTGAGCCTGCGCGTCCGGAGCCTGTGCTCCGCAACGGGAGAGGCCACAACAGTGAGAGGCCCGTGTACCATTAAAAACAAACAAACAAACAAAATGTATGGAGAATGACCACCACTCAGCTTTAATAAACACAAACCTTCTCACATTTGATAATTTTTAATGAGGTAACAAATTACAGGTACAATTGAAGCTTCACCTGTATACACCTCAGTCCACTTTCCTCTTACCTCTTCGGAGGTAAAAAAGCCAGACTTTGGTGTTTATCATTCTCATGCATGCTTTTATGCTTTTAATGTATGCATATACATCAAACTTTGTTTTGCATGTTCTAAAACTACTAAATCGTCTCACACAACACATATCAGTTGGCCATTTAAAAAATTCATTGTTTTTGATGTGTAAAGTTAATATACATAACTTGTATTAATTCATTTTAACAGCCAAATGCTACAAACCACAATTTATTCATTCATTCTTCTAATGGATATTGGTTCCAGGCTTTTACAATTAAAAATATTACTGCAATGAACTTTCTGTACAGGTCTCCTTGAGTACACATGTCAAGAATTCTTATAGAATATAATACCCAAAGACCGGGTATAAGCATCCAATAAACTAGATGTTGCCAAACCGTTCTCTAAAGAAACAACACAAATTTCACTGCCACCAGCAAAGATGAGAGCCCACGTGAGCCTCAGCAACACGTTTAAGTGTCGAAGTTGTTTTGTTTTGCTTTGTTTTCATATTTGCCCATCTGATGGCAGTGAAATGGTATCTCAGTGTTGTTTTAATGGGGAATTCTTTTATTACTAGTTAGATAAAGCATCTTGTCCTCATCTAAAAACTGTCCATTCATATCCTTTGATCATTTTCTTGATTTAAATGGAGACCTTGTCAGTTACATGATACGCAAACATAAGTTTGAATTTTAGTGTACACAAATTATCGATCTTTCCTTTATGTGCTTTATGTCTACTCCAGTGTCATAGTCTTTGCTTTTCTACAGGTTTAAAAAAGTCTGCAAAATATAATTTAGCCAAAACAATTGAGACTATTTCAACATCAAATATAAAGAAAAAAATAGACTTTTTAATCACACCTGAGTGGTATGTGCAATTTAAATCAATGAAAAATATCCAATAAAATGTACATAATAAAATATTTCCTATTAAATATTAGTAAGATTTTATATATCTATTCCTCATATACACAGATTGTTTTGGCAGCCATTCTTCATTGCCTCTTAAAGGATCAAGCATCATAATCAGATATTAAGTAGTCTCATTGGTATCCAGACAGTTTATATATCAGAGTCAAAATTTAAGTCCCAGTTATTCCATGTAAATGTCTTGCTGAAATGCCATTAAAATAGTTGTTATTTTCCAGGGTTTCAAAGAAAAATTCTATGGAGATTTTAATTAACTTCAAATATTTTTTGAGTATCTATTCTGGGCCAGGCATTACGGATAAGCAAGTTATCCTGCTTTCATGGAGTTTACAATCTAGCAAAGAATCAGAGAATAATAGAAGAAAATATTTTACTCTTTTTTGTTGTTGTTTTTGCATCTTACATTTTTGCAAGTTGATTCTATAAACCATTTCTGGTGAGAAAAGTCCGTGTCCGTCTTACTTTGAAGAATCTTCTACCTTCATGCATAAAACAAAAATGCTGTCATTATCTATTGTATATCCAAGACTTACACCTCCCAAGAGTTCCAGGCTGGGAAAGAAGTGAGACTCCAGTCTAGTCTCCTGAAGTTTCATTTCTCTGGTATCTCCAGCTTCAATCTATGAATCAAGTTGAATTATAGGATTTATTAACTATCTGGCATCATCTTTTTTTTTTTTTCTTTTTGCAGTACGCGGGCCTCTCACTGTTGTGGCCTCTCCCGTTGCAGAGCACAGGCTTATTAACTATCTGGCATCATCTTTTTATTTTTTTTCTTTTTGCAGTACGCGGGCCTCTCACTGCTGTGGCCTCTTCTGTTGCAGAGCACAGGCTCCGGACGCACAGGCTCAGCAGCCATGGCTCACGGGCCCAGCCGCCCCGCGGCACGTGGGATCTTCCCGGACCGGGGCACGAACCCGCGTCCCCTGCGTCGGCAGGCAGACTCTCAACCACTGCGCCACCAGGGAAGCCCTGGCATCATCTCTTTATGTTCTCATCAGCCTTTAACCATTCCTACTGAGAATGTCCAACTCCAAGCCCCCTTGATTTTTAGGGGTCTGCAGCGGATGTTATAGAGGCTTTCACAGTGCTGCTTCTGGACTGGCACACATGGTGCTGAAGACCTAGGCCTTCCTTCCTCAGTGGATTCCATCTTCAACCAGCCCACCACCGAAACAGAAAGAGGGTATTACGAGGGTTCTTGAACAACACTCTATACATGCTTGGAAGAACGGCTACAACTTCCATCAGCGATGTAACTCTGCTCTCACGGTAACAGGTAGGTAGCATTACTAGAAATCTCTTTATTTCAAGTGTTCTTAAAAATTCTGTACATGCCTTACAGAATGGGTGCTACCCTTTCACTGATAAAACCATGTTCTCAATGCAGCGTGCAAGTAGTGTTCTTTGAAGCACCTTTTTTTCTTTTAAAATATTTATTTATTTATTTAGCTGTGCTGGGTCTTAGTTGCAGCACGTGGGCTCTTAGTTGTGGGATGTGGGATCTAGTTCCCTGACCAGGGATCAAACCCAGGCCCCCTGCATTGGGAGTGCAGAATCTTAACCACTGGACCACCAGGGAAATCCCTATTTTTATATTTTAAAAGTTTTATTGAATTATAGTTGATTTACAATCTTGTGTTAGTTTTTGGTATACAGCAAAGTGATTCAGATATATATTTATATATATTTTCTTTTTCATATTCTTTTCCATTATGGTTTGTCACAGGATATCGGATATAGTTCCCTGTGCTATACAGGAGGACCTTGATGTTTATCCATCCTGTATACAATAGTTTGCATTGCTAATCCCAAACTCCCAATCCATCCCTCCCCCCAACCTTGGCAACTACAAGTCTGTTCTCTATGTCTGTGAGCCTGTTTCTGTGAAACACCTTTATTACAAGTGTTCATAAACACTAATCTACAATGCATTGCAGACTATGTCTCTTTCATTCACTGATAAAACTTGTCAATGCAACGAACAAGTAGTGTTCTTTGAAACATCTTTTGTACAAGTATTTTAAAACGTCTTTACATGCTTTCCAAACAAGTATAACTTCCATTAAATGATATAATACTGTTTGCAACACAGCAAGCAAGTATATAGCATTCTTAGAAACATGTTTATTACAAGTGTTCTTAAACATGTCCATACATTCTTTGCAGAATGAGTATAACTTCCATTAAATGACTATCACGTTCCTCAGTGCAATAGCATTCTTAGAAATATCTATATTACAAGTTTTCTTAAACACTTCTCTGCATGAATTACAGATGCTTATAACTTCCAGTCAATGATATAACACTATTCTAAATGCAGCAAACAAGTAGCATTCTCTGAAACATCTTTGTAACAAGTGTCTTGAAACACTTCTCCAAACGCATTGCAGATGGCTGCCACTTCTATTCGCTTGTAAACAAAGAACACACAGTGTTTTCACTCGTCACAAGGACTAATTATAGCCCACTGCAGTTGCTGACTGACAGTGCACTCCGAGAGGAAATTAAGACGATCATAGGATTCTCTGTGCTTTAGACAAGCAGACCCCTTAGATAGTTAGACCCCAGGAAGAATTTTAACGAACCCAGATTCTTTGCATCTTCCCAAACACAGAAAAGTACTAAAATCATTCACTTGAGATGTCTGTTCTTTGTGACTAGCAGTAACCTTTTACCGAGATGTATGCTGGGCTCTAAGCATTCCCTAGCCCCAAATCATATATAAACTAGCTTCCCTCCGTACCTCTTCGGAACAGTTACCCCAAAGCTACCGAGAGGCTGTCTCCCGGGCCATTGTCCCCAATAAGCTCCCTGAATAAAACTTAAGCTCACGACTCTTTTTTTTAGGATTAATTACTTAATTAATTAACTTTTGGCTGTGTTGTATCTTCGTTGCTGTGCATGGGCTTTCTCTAGTTGCAGCAAGTGGGGTCTACTCTTCCTTGCGGTGTGCGGGCTTCGCATTACAGTGGTTTCTCTTGTTGCGGAGTAATGGCTCTAGGCGCGTGGGCTTCAGTAGTTGCAGCATACAGGTTCGGTAGTTGTGGCTCACAGGCTCTAGAGAACAGGCTCAGTAGTTGTGGTGCACAGGCTTAGTTGCTCTGCGGCATGTGGGACCTTCCCAGAAACCAGGGCTTGAACCCGTGTCCCCTGCATTGGCAGGCGGATTCTTAAACCTTGAGCCACCAGGGAAGTCCCTAAACTCACAACTCTTACATTGTGCCTTTTTCTTTAAGTCGATGCACCAATAAAACAGTGTTGTAAGGCAGATGAAAGTGGGATTCTTAGAAACATCTTAATAGGCGTTCAGAAAGACTTCTGAACTACCTTTGAGAATGGGCACGACATCTTTTCATTGGCAGTGCACTATTCTCAATACAGCATGCAGTGTGTTCTCAGAAACACCTGTGTAACAAGTGTTCCTATAAATTTCCATTCCTACCTTGTGGAATGTGTGTAACATTCATTTCCTTTTTTTTTCAGTTGAAATTAATTAATTAATTTTAATTGAAGTATAGTTGATTTACAGTGTTGTGCTAATTTCTGCTGTATAGCAAAGCGACTCAGTTATACACATATATACATTCTTTTTTAAATAACATTCATTTCCTGATATAACACTTGTCAATAAAGAAGGCAAGTAGAGTTCTTAGAACATCTATCTTTCTAAAATTGTTCTTAAACAATTCTGTCCATGCCTTAATGAATGGGCATAACTTCAAATCACTGATGTAACACTGCTCTCGTCACCTACTGAGCATTGTTTTTAGACTTTTTTTTTTTTTTTTTTTTTTGCGGTACGTGGGCCTCTCACTGCTGTGGCCTCTCCCGTTGCGGAGCACAGGCTCCGGACGCGCAGGCTCAGCGGCCATGGCTCACGGGCCCAGCCGCTCCGCGGCATGTGGGATCTTCCTGGACTGGGGCACGAACCCGCATCCCCTGCATCAGCAGGGGGTCTCTCAACCACTGTGCCACCAGGGATGTCCCACTAGACATATCTTTTTTAAAAATATATTTTAAATTTATTTTTTAATTGGAGTATAATTGCTTTACAATGTTGTGCTAGTTTCTGCTGTACGATGAAGTGAATCAGCTGCATGTATACCTATATCCCCTCCCTCTTGGACCTCCCTCCCACGCCCCTCTCATCCCCCCCACCCCCATCCAAGTCATCACAGAGTGCTGAGCTGAGTTCCCTGCACTATACAGCAAGTTCCTACTAGCTATCTATTTTACACCTTGTAGTGTATTTATGTCAAACCTAATCTCCCAATTGACCCCATCCGCCCCTTCCCCCCCCCCACCGTGTCCACATGTCCTTTCTCTTCGTCTGCGTCTCTATTCCTTCCCTGGAAATAGGGTCACCTGTACCATTTTTCTAGGTTCCACATCTATGCGTTAATATATGTTATTTGTTTTTCTCTTTCTGGCTTACTTCACTCCGTATGACAGTCTCTAGGTCCTTCCACATCTCTACAAATGACCCAATTTCATTCCTTTCTATGGCTGACTAATATCCCATTGTATATAGGTACCACATCTTCTTTATCCATTCATCTGTTGTTGGAAATTTAGGTTGTTTCTGTATCCTGGCTATTGTAAATCGTGCTGCAAGGAACATTGGGGTACATGTGTCCTTTTGAATTATCTTTTTTACACGTATTTTTAAACACTTCTTGACACGCATTGTAGAAATGGTGCCACTTCCATGCACTGAAGAAACACTGTTCGCAACTTGGCAAGCAAGTAGTGTTCTTAGAAACACCTTTATTCCAAGGGTTCTGAAACACCTATCCACATGCATTGCAAAATGAGTGCCCCTTGCCTCCACCGATGTATCACTTTTTTCAGTGCAGAGTGTAACTAGCCTTTCACAGACAACCTTATTACAGTGTTTTAAAGCTTCTGTACATGCTTTATAGAATGGTATAACCTTTGACTGACATAACACTGTTCTAAACACAGCAAACGAGCATTTCTAGAAATCCTTTTTGTTACAATTGGTCTCAAACACTTCCCTACATGAATTGCACAATGGGTGACGGTTCCTTTCCTTCACAGAACAGTGTTCTCAATGCAGCATCAAGTAGCACTCTTAGAAGTATCTTGTAATTAGTGTTCTTTCACTTCTCAACGTGTGCTGCAGAACGGGTGCCTCTTGCATTGACTGATATAACGCAGTTCTCTATGCAGCCAGCAAATAGCATTCACGATAACATCTGTTTACTTTATTATAGTTATTAAATACTTGTTTACATGATATTCACAATAGGTAGAAATTCCATTAAATGATATAATACTGTTCTCAACATAGCAAATAAGCAGTGTTACTAGACACAGCTTTATTACAAATATGATTTTACATTTCTCTACACGCATTGCCAAAATGGTACCACTACCATTCACTTTTATAATATACTCCTCAAGGCAGCATGCAAGTAGCTTTCTTTAAAAAACATCCATATTACAATGATCATAAACTATTTTCTAATGCACTGTAGAAGAGGTACCATTTCCATTCACTTTTATAACACTATTCTCTTTCCAGCAAGCAAGCGGTGTTCTTAGAAACATCTGTATTAAAAGTGGTTTTTTTGTTTGTTTGGTTGGTTTGGTTTTTGTTTAGCTACCATTGCCTTAGATGCTTTTACTTTCTAAAAAAATTGAAGTACAGTTGATTTACAATGTTGTTTCAGGTGTACAGCAAAGTGATCCAATTATACATACACATATATCTATTTTTTTTCAGATTGCTTCCCTTTATAGGTTATCGCAAAATATGGAGTATAGTTCCCTATGCTATACACTAGGTCCTTGTTGTTTATCTATTTTATATATAGTAGTATATATATGTTAATCCCAAACTTCTAATTTATCCTTCCCCCCTTTCCCCTTTGCTAACCATAAGTTTGTTTTCTGTGTCTATAGGTCTATTTCTGTTTTGGATATAAATTCATTTGTATCTTTTTTTTTAAGATTCCACATATAAGCGATATCATATGATATTTGTTTTTCCCTGTCTGACTTACTTCACTTAGTATGATAATCTCTAGGTCCATCCATGTTGCTGCAAATGGCATTATTTCATTTTTTTATGGCTGAGTAATACTCCATTGTATATATGTACCACATCTTCTTTATCCATTCATCTGTCAATGGACGTTTAGGTTGCTTCCATGTCTTGGCTATTGTAAAAAGTGCTGCAATGAACATTGGGGTGCATGTGTATTTTCGAATTATGGTTTTCTCGAGATATAGGCCCAGGAGTGGGATTGCTGGGTCATATGGTAGTTCTATTTTTAGTTTTTGAAGGAACCTCCGTGCTGTTTTCCATAGTGGTACAAGTGCTCTTAAACACTCTCTACATACATTGCAGATGGTGCCACCCCCATTCACCAGTGTACACTGTCCCCCATAAAGAAAGAAAGTACCATTCTTAGAAACGTCTTTTTTGAAAAACGTTGTCAAATACATCTCTCAATGAGAAATGTGTTCCACTTCCATCGACTGATATAACTCTGTGGTCAAAGCAGCCAAAAAAAAAGTGTACTTGGAAACATCTTTATTACAACTGTTCTTAGCACTTCACATGCATCGCAAAACGTGTTCTACTTTCATTCACAGATACAACACTGTACTCAGCACAGCAAGCCAGTAGTTTCTTAGAAGAATCTTTATTACAAGCATTTTCAAACATTTCTGTACATACATTGCAGAATGGGCATAACATCCATTCACTGATATAAAACACTGTTCTCAATGCAGCAAGCGTTAGTGTTCTTAAAAATTTCTTTAATACAAGTGTATTTAAACGCTTCTGAGGAATTCCCTGGCAGTCCAGTGGTTAGGACTCCATGCTTTCATTGTGGCCCAGGTTCAATCCCTGGTCAGGGAGCTAAGATCCCACAAGCCACATGGTGCAGCGAAAAACAAACAAAAAACCCCAAACAACCCCCCTACCGCCCAACACACTTCTTTATATACAGTGTTGCCTGTACCTGCCACTCACTGATAGAAACTGTTCTCATTAGCAGGCAGATTGTGTTTTTAGAAATGACTTTATTACAGTTGTTCTTAAACTAATCTCTCTGTGCACTGCAGAAAGGTTATAAGCTCCATTCACTGATGCAACACTGTTCTCAACACTGCAAGCAAGGAGTTCTTAGAGATGTCTTTATTACAAGTGTTCTTGGATGTCAGCGTCTAGGTGGTGTGAGTGGTTCCTATTTTCTCTCCCCTTTGATTAATAACTATTTGGGCACCCTTAACCAAACAAAAGTGCCTCTGCACATTGCACCTGGACACCCAGGAGGTTTTCACCCACCTGTTCATCAGCATGTGAACACATTGGATCTCGGCCATGGCTATGGATCCAAAGGAGTCGGCAAGCCTCCCCCACCCCCATTCCCTGTGATTGGGTAAAAGGGAATCTGATCAGTACAAAACTAGGTGGAGGGACGTCCCTGGTGGCGCAGTGGTTAAGAGTCCGCCTGCCAATGCAGGGAACACGGGTTCGATCCCTGGTCCGGGAAGATCCCACAAGCCGCGGAGCAACTGACCCCGTGCGCCACAACTACCGAGCCTGCACTCTAGAGCCCTTGAGCCACAACTACTGAAGCCCACGCACCTAGAGCCTGTGCTCCACAACAAGAGAAGCCACCGCAGTGAGAAGCCCGCGCATCGCAAGGAAGAGTAGCCCCTGCTCGCCGCAACTAGAGAAAGCCTGTGCGCAGCAACAAAGAACCAATGCAGCCAAAAGTAAAGAAAATTTTAAGAACAAACAGAAAAACTAGGTGGATACTCATGGGCGATAGAGAATGTGAGGAGGGCCAGTCTGCCTAAAGGGAGACTTGTCATGCCATCAGAGTGGGGTAGAGATGAGTTTGGATGCAGGGAAAAGGGTAGAGCTTGCCAAGGGAGCCTCCTTCCTCAGGGCAAAGCTGTAATAGGCTGGCCTTCTGGCAGCGGCAGCAGCAACGTCTCTGGCAGAGTAGGTTGAAAGCGGCAACGTCTCGATGGAGGAGAGGGAAAGTGAAAATGGTGAGTGACGGCCTGGCGCCCCCTGCTGTGCAGGTTGTAGCTGGAGAAGCTTGTTTCTCTCCAGCAGCACTGGGATTTCTGAGGAGCGACCTCCATAATGGGGAAGGAGGGGGGAGGGAGGAGAAAGGAAAGGAACCACATGATAACACCCACGGGCATTAAAGGAGCACGGGTCCTGCTGGCTGCCTTAGGACTTCAGCAGGACCACACACAAGCCTTTGGGAATATCCACTGGAGGATCTTCCCCTGGTCCCACTGGCACCGCGAAGCTCCAAGTGCTAAACCCACACGTCCCCCCCACCCCAACCTCTGGAGCCAGCTCCGTGTGTGTGCTCCCAAGTGCGAGAGCAGGTTAGGTAATCTGAATACTCTCAGAAAGATGGACCAGGGTCTCTGGACAAGGGAGACTCAACAAACTGAGGCTACAGTGCCACCTTCTGGAAAACAAAAGAGAGGTTTCCTGCAGCCAGCTGGGTGATTTACCGCCCTCTCACTGCTGCGGCCTCTCCCGTTGCGGAGCACAGGCTCCGGACGCGCAGGCTCAGCGGCCATGGCTCAGGGGCCCAGCCGCTCCGCGGCACGTGGGATCTTCCCGGACCGGGGCACGAACCCGTGTATCCTGCATCGGCAGGCGGACTCTCAACCACTGCGCCACCGGGGAAGCCCCAGCTGGGTGATTTATGAGAACAAGAAGAAATACAAAGGTAAGAATTCTAACACAAGAGAGAACAAGAGTGGAGCAGGTCAATCCCCTATAAACCAGGGATTCCCCAGAGAAGTAACACCATGGAACAGTACCTCATCAAAGATAACAAGTAAAGATACTTCAAATGTTAAAGCAGCAATGCAGAAATACAAAGAACTTTTAAAATCAAGGAAATATGCCATCGCCAAAAGATATCAGCAATTCTCCAACAGCTGAGCCCAAAGTCCCAGCACACTGCAATCTATCTGATAAAGAATTCAAAATAGCGGTATTGAAGAAACTTAATAAGCTACAAGAAGAATTAAAAAAAGCTCAGGAGAGGGAGATGCAAGAGGGAAGAGATATGGGGACATATGTATATGTATAACTGATTCACTTTGTTGTAAAGCAGAAACTAACACACCATTGTAAAGCAATTATACTCCAATAAAGATGTTTAAAAAAGTACATTAATAAAACTACATTTCCTTGCACACACACACACACACACACACACAAACCAGCTCAGGATATTAGGAAAAGGATACATGAACAAAATGAGTTATTTGTAAAAGAGATTGAAAATATAAAAAAGGGCCCCACAGAAATTCTGGAGCTGAAGAATTCAATGAATGGGATAAAGAATGCAACAGAGAGCATCTGTAGCAGAGTAGAGCAGATGGAAGATAGAATAAGTGACTTAGAAGAAAGGAATTTTGAAATAAAGGGTTACACCAGAACAAAGACAAAGAATAAAAATGAGGGGAGAAAACCTACATGTTCTATGGGACTCAACCGAAAGGGAATACATTTGAATAATCAGGAATCCAGAAGGAGAAGAGAGGGAAAAGGGTGTAGAAATTTTTTGAAGTAGAGTTGATGCATAATATTATATAAACTGCAAGTGTATCATATAGGGATTCACAATTTTTAAAGGTTATACTCAATTTATAGTTATTATAAAATATTTACTATATTCCCCATCTTGTAAAATAAATACTTGTAGCTCATTTTATACCTAATAGGTTGTACCTCTTACTCCCTTACCCCCCACTGCCCCTCCCCCTTCCCTCTCCCCACTGGTAACCACTAGTTTGTTCTCTATATCTGTGAGCCTGCTTCTTTTCTGTTATATTCACTAGTGTGTTGTATTTTTTAGATTCCACATATAAATGATATCATAGATATAGTATTTGCCTTTCTCTGTCTGACCTTTCACTTACCATAATGCCATCTGAGTCCATCCATGTTGCTACAAATGGCAAAATTTCATTCTTTTTTATGGCTGAGTAGTATTCCATTGTATAAACATACCACATCTTCTTTATCCATTCATCTGTTGATGGACACTTAGGTCACTTCCAAATCTTGGCAATTGTAAATAATGTTGCTATGAACATTGGGGTACATGTATCTTCTCAAATTAGTGCAGGAGTGGAATTGCTAGGTCATAGGGTAGTCCTGTTTTTAGTTTTCTGAGAAACCTCCATACTGTTTTCCACAGTGGCTGTACCAATTTCCATTCCCACCAACAGTGTTCTAGGGTTCCCTTTTCTCTACATCCTCACCAACATTTGATATTTGTGTTCTTTTTGATAACAGCCCTTCTGGCAGGTGTGAGGTGACATCTCATGGTTTTGACTTGCATTTCCCTGATGATTAGTGATGTTGAGCATCTTTTCATGTGCCTCTTGGCCATCTGCATTTCCTCTTTGGAAAAATGTCTATTCAGTTCTTCTGCCCACTTTTTAATTGGGTTGTTTTCTTGATGTTGAGTTGCATGAGCTGTTTATATATTTTGGATATTAACCCCTTATCCGTCATATCATCTGCAAATATCTTCTATTCCGTAGGTCATCTTTTCATTTCGTTGATAGTTACCATTGCTGTGCAAAAGCTTTTAAGTTCAACTAGGTCCCATTTGTTTATTTTGCTTTTATTTCCTTTGTTTTAGGAGACAGATCCAAAAACTATTGCTATGGTTTATGTCAGAGTGTTCTGCCTGTGTTTTCCTTTAGGAGTTTTATGGTATCTGGTCTTACATTTAGGTCTTTAACAGAAATTTTAATTAAAGAATTAATAGCTGAAAACTTCCCAAGCCTGGAGGAAGACTGAATATCCAAGTTCAAGAGGCTAACATATCACCCTATCATCTAATGACAAAAGATCTTCTCCAAGACACGTTATAATGAGACTATAAGAAATCAAAGATAAAGTACTAAAAGCAGCCAGGGTAAAAACAGAATGTAACCTACAAAAGAATAGGCTATCAGGTGGATTTCTCAGCAGAAACACTAAGGGCCCAGAGAGAGTAGAATGGCATATGCAAAAGGCTGAAGATAAAAACTGACGGCCAGGAACACTCTATCTGACAAAGTTATCCTTCAGATAAGAAAGAAAAAGACTTTCCCAGGCAAACAAAAGCTGATGGAGTTTATTATCATTACACCTGTGATGCAAGAAATGCTGAAAGGAGTTCTTCAAGCTGAAAAGAAAGATGCTAATCAGCAACAAGAAAGCATACTGAAGTATATAGTACGCTGGTAAAGGTGAAAAATATATAGACAGATTTAGAAAACTCCACTCTATAATAGAATGGAGCTTAAACACAACTATAGTGTAAAGGTTAAAGGAAAAGTATATTAAAATTAACTATAGCTATTATAATTCATTAACAAATACAGTATAAAAAGGGGTAAAATGTGACATCAGAAATATAAGAGGGAAGGACTCGAGGAATTCTCTGGTGGTCCAGTGGTTAGGACTCTTCACTTTCGCTGCCGAGGGCCCGGGTTCAATCCCTGGTTGGGAAACTAAGATCCTGAAAGCTGTGTGGTGTGGCCAAAAAAAAAAAAAAAAAGAGAGAGAGAGAGAGAGAAAGAAAAAAATATAAAAGGGGAGGAATAAAAATGTGTACTTTATGACAGAGATAAATTGCTATCAGCATAAAATGGACTCTTTATGAAATGTTGTATGTAAGCTTCATGGTACCACAAAGCAAAAATCTAGAGTAGATTCATTAAACATAGAAAAAAGGGGGAAACTGAACATACCACCATGAAGAACCACCAATTTACAATGGTAGGTAGAAACAGAGGATAAAAGAAAGAATGGAAATACAAAACAAGCAGAAAACAATTCGATGGCAGTAATAAGTTCTTACACATCAATAATCACTCTAAATGTAAATGGATTGAATTCGCCAGAGACACAGAGTGGCCACATGAATTAAAAAACAGTAAGACCCAACTATATGCTGCCAACAAGAGATTTATTAAAGCACATATCAGATCAAAACGAAGGGCTGGAAGAAGATATTCCAAGCAGGTGGAAACCAAAAGAAAGTGGGGGTACTTATAGCAAACAAAATACTCAAGACAAAAATGATGACCTGAGAAAAGGAAGGTCATTGTATCATGATAAAGGGGTCAATACATCTATAAGATATAACAATAATAAACATGTATACACCCAAACTATATTTAGGTTCTGAGGTGTTGGGTGCATACATATTTATTATTGGAACTGTTCATACCACCAAAACACAGGGACCCTTGTACACTGTGTGTGGGACTGTAAGTTGGTATGGCCACTATGGAAAACAGCATCGAGTTTCCTCAAAAAATTAAAAGGGAATCTTGCCATTTGGGACAACATGGGTGGACCTCGAGGGCATCATGCTAAGTGAAATAGGCAGAGAGAGACAAATCCTGTATGATCTCACTTCAGTGTGGAATCTAAAAAAGAAAACCAAACTCAGAAAATGAGGTCCGATTTGTGGTTACCAGAGGCAGGGGGTGGGAAAGCTGGATGAAGGTGGTCGAAAGGTAGAAACTCCTTATAAGATTAGTAAGTACTGGGAACGTAATGTACAATAGTGACTATGGTTACTACTTCTGGATGGTATATTTGAAAGTTACTAAGATAGTAGATCCTAGAAGTTCTCATCACAAGGGAAAAACATTGCTTTCTTTTGTGTCTATAAGAGGTGATGGGTATTAACTAAACTTATTGTGGTTTCACAATATATGTAAGTCAAATCATTATGCTGTATACCTTAAACTTATACAGTGCTGTATGTCAATTATATCTCACTAAAACTGAAAGATAAAAATGATAAAAGGACATTATTAGACATTTTCCCAAAGAAGACGTACAGATGGCCAATAGGGATGTGAGAAGGTGCTTAACATCACTTATCATCAGGAAAACGCGTGTCAAAACCACAATGAGCTATCACCTCACACCTGTTAGGACGATTATCATCAAAAGGACAAGAGATAAGCAATAATATTGGTGAGGAAGTGGGAAAAAGGAAAGCCTGTAACTGTTGGTAGGAATGTAAATTGGTGCAGCCATTATAGAAAACAGTGAGGAAGTTCCTCAAGAAGTTAAAAGTCGAACTATCCATATGATCCAGCAATACCATTCTGAGTATGTATCCACAGGAAACTAAATAAACATCTCAAAGAAATATCTGTTCATTGCAGCATTATTCACAATAGCTAAGATAGGGAACAATATAAATGTCCATCAACAGATGAATGGATAAAGAAAATGAGGTATATGTACATCTATCTATCTATCTATAGAAGCTAGAAGGCATTTTAGGCTAAGGGAAAATAGCCAGACAAAGACACATACTGTATGGTATTACTTATATGAGGAATTTTTTTTTAATGTCATAGTGACAGAGACTAGAATAGTGGTAACCAGGGACTGGGGTTAGGGGGAAGGGGAGATATTGGTTAAAGGCGCATACTTCCTGTTATATGATGAATAACTTCTGAACACCTAAAGTACAGCATAGTGATTATAGTGACTATAGTTAATAATACTTGAAATTTGCTATGAGAGTAGATCTCAAGTGTTGGTAATGATGTGAGGTGATGCATATATTAATTAGTTTGATGCTAGCATCAAGCTGATTGTTTTACAATGTATGCATATATCAAAACATTATGTTGTACACCTAAAATATATACAATTTTTATTTGTCAATCATACCTCAATAATGTCGGGAAAAAATAATTTTTAAAAAAGGAATTGCTTTCCTATGTATACCTGTAATGAACAAGTGGAATTTGAAATTTCAAACACAACTCTATTTACATAAACACCCACCCCCCCCACCAAAGTTATAATTAGGTGTAGCTCTAACAAAATATGTACAAAATCTATATAAGGAATATAAAAACTTCCAATGAATGAAATCAAAGTAGAACTAAATAATTGGAGGGATGTTCCTTGTTCAATGATAAGAAGATTCAATAATGTCAGGATGTCAGTTCTTCCCAAATTGATCTATAGATTCAATGTAACCAAAATCTCAGCAAATAATTTTGTAGATCAACAAACTGATTCTAACGTTTATGTGGAGAGGCAAAAGACCCAGAATAGCCAGCGTAATATTAAAGAAAAACAAAGTTAGAGGACTCACACGACCTGCTTCAAGACTTACTATGAAGGTACAGTAATCAAGACAGTGTTGTACTGGCAAAAAAATACATCAGTGAAACAGAACAGAAAGCCCAGAAATAGACCCGTACAAAGATAGTCAACTGATCTTTGACAAAGGGCCAAAGGCAATACAATAGGGCAAAGAGAGTCTTTTCAACAAATGGTGCTAGAATGACGGGACATCCAAATGCAAAAAAAAAAAAAAAAAGAAAAAAAAAAAAAGAAAGAAAGAAAGAAAGAAAAAAATCTAGACACAGACTTTACACTCTTCACAAAAATTAACTCAAAATGGGCCACAGATGCAAAGCTATAAAACTCCTAGAAGATAACAGGAGAAAATCTAGATGATCTTGGTATGGTGATGAATTTTTAGACGCAACACCAATGGCATGACCCGTGAAAGAAATAATGGATAAGCTGGACTTCATTCAAATAAAAAACTTCTGCTCTGGAAAAGACACTGCGTTGGGTCTTCATTGCTGTGCGCGGGCTTTCTCTAGTTGTGGCGAGCAGGGGCTACTCTTGGTTGTGGTGTGTGGGCTTCTCACTGCGGTGGCTTCTCTTGTTGTGGAGCACGGGCTCTAGGCACGCAGGCTTCAGTAGTTATGGTGCGTGGGCTCAGTGGTTGTGGTGCATGGGCTTAGTTGCTCCGCAGCATGTGGGGTCTTCCCGGACCAGGGCTCAAACCCATGTCCCCTGCATTGGCAGGTGGATTCTTAACCACTGCGCCACCAGGGAAGCTCTGGTACAGCCACTTTTGAGGACAGTTTAGTGGTTTTTTTACAAAGCTAACCATACTCTTACCATATGATCCAACGGTCTTGCAATTTACCCAAAGAATTTGAAACCTTATATCCACACAAAAGCCTGCACATGGATGTTTATAGCAGCTTTATTTATAATTGCCAAAACTTGGAAGCAAGCAAAATATTCTTCAGTAGATGAATGGATAAACTATGGTACATCCAAATAATGGAATACTATTCAGCACTAAAAAGAAATGAGCTCTCAAACCATAAAAAAATGGAGGAAATTTAATTGCACACTACTATGTGAGAAAGAAGCCAATCTGAAAAGGCTGCATTCTTTATGATTACAATGTTGACATAAACCTAAAACTGCTCTAAAAATATTTAAATCTTTCTAAAAAAAAGTATGCTGCCAAAAAATGTGAGAAAAAAATATTATGGAAATGTCTCAGAAAGTTATTTAATAAAAATAGTATGTTATTTTTCTAGATTTTGTTAATGTGAAATTTCTCAGAATTTGTAAATTTGTAGTTTGTGGGGTTTTTAAAATCATTTTTAATAAATATTCACTTCTATACCTATTTTTTTGTGCATAAGTTGATATTCCTTTCCTTAAAGTGCTACCTTCCACAAAATGGATAAGCTGGAGGTCCCCCCAAATGCTGGATTCAACTCTTGGGCTTCAACTTCAACTACCCTTTATAAATACAACCCTTCCTCAGTTTAACTGTCCTCTGACACTTCTAGAAAAACATCCCAGCAATACCAACCAGTTGACATTGAGATTATGCTATCTTATACTATTTTTTACTTATGTTCTGTGTTTTTTTCCATCTCCTTAGCTAGCCTGCACACCCCATTATGGACCCGTTCATCCAGTCATTTGTGCAATGAAGAAACATGCCTTGGATCTGTCATCCTTCACTCCATCTTTCCTAGATGGGCCCAGATTCCAGAGTCCACGGTTACTAGTTGCCTAGGAGATGCCTGCTATTTGATCATGATAGCGATGATACTCATCCTGGGGTTAAAAAAAGCTCCACCCCGCCCCAGTTCTCTTCTGATGTCTCAGACTCGTCTCTCGGGCCTCTACCCAGAACTAGGAGTGATTACCCCTCCCTCTCCACACCTACTGGGTGTTTTAAAGATCAGTGAAATTGGTCCATAAAATGTGTTGAAATCAAGAAACTGTTGCTAAGGAAATGTGAGTCAGAAGCCCCCGAATGGTTTCTTCACTTGGAATCTTCTACCACTCCAAATGAATTGTTCTTTCAACAGAGGGACCTAAAGTAAGCGTTTTTGCCCCTATGTTTTGAGTCCTGGGAGGTCAGGCCCAGGGGTGCTCAGAGAGCACTGGAGCCTCTGTGACACAGAATGAGGGGCAGGCCTTGGGCTGCAGGTCTGCTACCTCATTGGACAGTGGGACAATCAATCCCAGCAGCCTGGCCCAATCAGAGAGTGGGCAGGGTGCTCCATGCAAGCGGCCACGGACTGATTCAACAAAGATGCTTAGAATATTCTACAGCTGAAGCCCTTGCCATTTTGGGAACATGAAGCCACCACGGGATTCTGAAGTAGGAGAGCCAGCTCCTGTCACAAAGAATCCAAGAGCAGTTTCCCAGACGGTGAAAATAGTACGCTACCATTTCTGTGTAATTTTTTGAAAGGGACAGAAGAACATATGTCAGAATTCATTTTCGTTTGAATATGGTTGGTCACATAAGAGACTAATTTCAACGTTATGCTAAGTGAAAGAAGCCAGGCACAATAGGCCACATATTGTATGGTTCCATTTATATGCAGTGGTAAGAGTGGGTAAATCCATAGAGGAAAAAAAGGAGCTTAGTGGTTGCCAGGTGTATGGTCAGGCCATTCAAGATGGCTGTTGTCTTGTTCCCTGTACATCCCCTGCTTGACCAGTGCCTGCTTCACTCACATGACTATCCAATCCCCTTAATTATAGGGTTTAATCAGTAATTGCCTACATGCTTGCCTCCGGCCCCAGCCGCTGGTTTCCCTGGTAACTGATGAGCCAACCTGACATCGATTCCCCCTATAAATGGTAGCCTCCTCCGCAGAGCAGTGTGGGTTGTTGCTGCGTCCTGCTTGCTGTTGGCCGTATGCAGTGGAGTGTTGCTCCAGGACCCTTTACTTCGGACTGGTAAGATCCCCCCGTCTAGTAAACTGTTGATGTCTCCGTCACTGTCTGCGGGCTCTTTCTTTGGTCCTGAGGCTGAGCAGTTACAAGGCTCGCAGGCCTGCAGGGTGCAGCCCGACACACTGGTGAGCCAGCTGGGAAGCTGAGGAAACTCCCAGGAGCGACGCGACGTCAGGAAACAAGGACGGGAATGGGAAGTTGTAGGGGAAATCCCAAGGTGGCCGTCCACTAGCATGTGGGACCTGAAAGTCTGGAGTCTCCTTCCACTTTCAAAGTGGCAGCCCGGTGCTCGTGGCGTATCTGACTGCACGGGGATGGCTGGTGAATACAGGCAAAATGCAATGACCTGGATTATCTATCAAACGTTTGGGTGTCATCTGGTCCGGTAAGACAAGCATATCCCTGACCCACCACCTCTAAGCGATTACAGACACAGGCTTTAGGGTTATTAACTCAGGGATAGACTTGTGAACTGGATGTGGCTAGTTAACCGGAAGGGTTTGGTTGGGACCTGAGGCGACGGCAAAATAATGAGTACCCTTGGGCTTCCGGTCCCAGGAAGGGGTCAGAGCAACGATATAGTGGGATGGAACAGCTATATGCTGTCTACAGTGTGTTACAACAGGTGGGAGACATTACAGAAGGTCTATCCGAGTCAAGCAACGCAGGAAAACAGTGTGGGGTCTAGAACAGCTGTGCATAACATACGGGACCCCCATGGACATCGATAGAGACCAAGGAACCCACTTTACTGACCAGGAAGTTCAGGAATGGGCTGATTAACAATGACATATGCTGGTATTTCCACCTGCCCTGTGACTCCACTACTGCCAGGCTAATGACAGGATGAATGGACTACTTAATAGAGACTGAAACCCACTCTCAACGTGTGGACCAGGAGGCTAATTCAAGCCCTGGGAACGCCAGCTGGACATCGCAGGAGTAAATCTCCCTGGGGCTAAAAGCCATGTTAACCCAGAAACAACTAGTCCTCACCACCCAAGTTCAACTACTGACCGCCGAACGACTATTGCCAACTATCGATCAGGACAGTAACTTGCTTTTGCCCTGGCCACGTGGTCTACCCCCAGGAGAACACCTTGTAAAACGGCCTGGGACTGGCCGCTAGGTCCCCGGTGATTTGGCTTTGCTGCCCTGTGGGGAATAGGATTTGAAAGATCTCACCTGTCTTCTCCCCGGCCCCAGCTAAGCCCCCTTTTATCAACCATGTGGTCCTGTGGTTACACGGCTTCTCCAGGGTTCGGCGTCGGCTGTGGGGACTGAGGGTAGATGGGTGGTATGGTACTGCAGGCCAGGACAAAAGCCACAGGCAGGGGGGGGTTATCTCAGGATGCTGTCACTGCTTGTATTTTTTTTTTTTTTTTTTAAGCGGTACGCGGGCCCCTCACCGTCGTGGCCTCTCCCGTTGCGGAGCACAGGCTCCGGACGCGCAGGCTCAGCGGCCACGGCTCACGGGCCCAGCCGCTCCGCGGCACTTGGGATCTTCCCGGACCGGGGCACGAACCCGCGTCCCCTGCATCGGCAGGCGGGCTCCCAACCACTGCGCCACCAGGGAAGCCCACTGCTTGTCTTTCAATGGTCGTGATCTCCCCGTACTGTGCCTGTTGAACGTCTTACAGTTCATCCCTAGTCTGAGCAAAGGGAATCTGTTCACGGGCTGGGTGACAAGGGTGGCCTCGCTGTGAAATGAGTCTCATTGCTGGGTCTACAGTGAGAAGTCATTGTCGTCTTCCTCTGGACTTCCGTGAGAAATTGACCCGATTAGCATCTGGTTCCAAAGTTTGCCCACCTCTTGGGGAATGGCTATTTTTAGCATAGGTATCTTACGGCTTGATACTGTCTAGCCGCTGGTGTCTGTAGTGCATTTGTGGTATTTGGTTGCAGTGACTCTCTACCTGCCTGACCCCAGGGATATCGTGAGAGAGGGGTGGACAGATTGTAAGGGTTGGGTAGAGTGCTGTATGGGTGGAGTGTACAGTCAGGCCACTCAAGATGGCTGTTCTCTTGCTCTCTTTACATCCTCTGCTTGACCAGTGCCTGCTTCACTCACATGACTATCCAATCCCCTTACTCATGGGGCTTAATCAGTAACTGCCTACACGCTTGCCCCCTGCCCCAGCCGCTGGTTTCCCTGGTAACTGATGAGCCAACCTGACGTCAATTCCCCCTATAAATGGTAGCCTCCTTTCCCCCCCAATTAGCGAAGATTGCTGCCACGTCCTGCCAGTGGGGAGTTTCCTTAGGACCCTTTGCTTCAGATGAGTGAGATTCCCCTGTCCAATGAGGCACTGATGTCTCTGTCGTTGTCTCCGGGCTCTTTCTTCAGTCTTGTGGTTGGGCAATGAAGAGGCTTGCAGGCCTGTGCAGCAGAGCCCAACACCAGGGAACAGGGAAGGGAGGAACAGAGTGGCTGCTTAATGGGTACGGAGTCTCTTTGGGGGACGGTTTGGAACTGGATAAAGGTGATGGTTGCACGACGTTGCAAATGTACTTAGTGCCACTGAACCATACACTTTTTTTTTTTTTTTTTTTTTTGCGGTACGCGGGCCTCTCACTGTTGTGGCCTCTCCCGTTGCGGAGCACAGGCTCCGGACGCGCAGGCTCAGCGGCCATGGCTCACGGGCCCAGCCGCTCCGCGGCATGTGGGATCTTCCCGGACCGGGGCAAGAACCCGTGTCCCCTGCATCGGCAGGCGGACTCTCAACCACTGCGCCACCAGGGAAGCCCAACCATACACTTTAAAGTGCTTAAAACGGTAGGTTAATTTCAACATCAGTAACCTTCACGACAGCAGACAGGAGAAAAATAGGTGGATGGGGACAAGGACAGGAGCGAGGTTTTTCCACTATGTAACTTCTTATACTTGGGATTTCTGGAACTTAAACCAACCCATTCTTCTCGGCCTGCATGTACGTCACATTGGTTTCAGTATTTTGATGAGCCGGTTAAATAGGAGCACCACGTTTCTGTTATCCCAGAAAAACAATTCATGTTCTGGAAGCCTGGAGAAGCAGCTCAGTCTGCAGATAAGATGCAACGGGAAAATGAGCTGATGCCTCTGCAGGTCGATTAATCAGCACAAAATTGCTCCGTGCTGAGGCAGAAAGAAACCTGTCAAGTGGAACTGCCCTGCAGCAGTTTTTTTTCCCCCCACCTCATCCCTTGGGACACAGAAAAGCAGGCTGTGGGTTCAGCACCATCTTCCTGTAAATGCAGACTTCATCACCGGAGTCCCGTCGCTTTCTCTTTCTTTCCAACTGTCAAACCGGGGGGAGACCAACCTGCAGTACCGCTCTGCCGAGGCATCATCCCCTCGCCAAGCAACCCGCCCATCCCCCTCCTTGCCAAGCATTTCTTTAATTGCTTGTGATGAATTCCAGCTTCTCCCCCATCCAAGGTAGTTGGCTCAAGAAGTCTGCTCTTGAGTTGCTTACGCACCTCTGTCCCCTCCCTCCAAACCTGACCCCAGCCTCCATCTGGAGACACTTTTACAGGCCGGGGCGCCACGTGTACATAGCTGGTGGCGGGCAGCCCTTCCCGGTCCTTTGCTCCCTTTGGGTTTCGAGAAGTTCATCCATTCAGCTTGGCTCTGTCTGGTCCTTCCTTTGAGGCTAAAGCTTCTTCAGAATTTTCTTGTACTCCCTTTACTCAAGGATGAGGTTACCCAGTCCAGACAAGCGTCTCAGTTGTAAGTTTTTAGTTTTTCTTGGAAATCTGAGTCAAGTGTCCTGCTGTGAACAGGAGTCCAGGGTCCCTGGAGAGGCTCGACGCCTGTAACATCATCCCTTACTCTCTGAGCTGCGCAAAGCTAGTCTTCCAGCCCAGGGCAGCACAGACAGTGATTTTGAAAAGTGACAAGGCTAGTTAGGCTGCAGACTGGAGGTGGGTCAGTATTGGTCCCGGTAAATCTCTGGCGCCCCCAAGTGGAAAGAATGAGGTGTAGGACGACTACCTTGCAAAGCACGTACCCTAAGAGGATTCTTGGCCCTGGCGCTTGCCTCTGGCTGCGGCTCCCAGGGTACAGGTGGGCACCGCCGTGGGAGCCTTCCGTCCGTGTGAAGAAATATGTCAGGGGTTCGGGAAGGGAAGTACAAGGCTTGGGTAGTGAACACTCTTTCTGACGTGCTTTTCTGTGGCCACACCCTCATTTGAAGCGATTATGCTTTTTTTTTTTTTTAACTAAAATGTTTTTTAATGGGAACCAGAGATATGGTTACATTACACAGTCCGACACAAAAAACCCGTGGGTGATCAGGAGTTGGAAGGTTACAAAATAATGAGGGTAACACTGGGGACAGGAAGAAAGCTGCTCCAGAACCTCAGGAGCCAGGCTAAGACGGCCTCTCCTGTGATGCATCTGGAGTCCATCTTGCCAAGGCCAAAGCCACCTCTGCCCGCACCTCCCCGGCCCCCTCGGAAGCCCCCACGGTCCCCCGCCTCGGCCTCGGCAGACGCCCGGATCACAGCCTCCTCTGCCCCCACGACGAGCATCTCCATCCATAGTTACCCTCCATATGAGAGCCTCCTGGTCCCTCTGGTTTAGGGGCCTTACACGGGTGGCATTCGTTCCTCCAAGAGAAGTTCACGTTCTCACACATAGGATTAGGACACGTCCAGTCCCCTGCCTGCTGCTGTCCGCCACTGGGGAAGCCTCCCCGGCCACTGTCACCACTGCCACCACCTCTGTAGCCTCCATGGCCTGTGGGTCCTCCTCGCCCTTGGCCTCCACGACCATTGTCACCACCCTGATTGAAGTCTGCTCGCCGGGTAGCAGATGAGACCTTGATAGGATTCCCGGAGAATTCTTTACCATCAAGCCTTAGCGGTAGGTGGGTCATCAAATGATACTGTGCCATGCAGCTGCTTCCCACTAGCTATCTACTTTGCATTTGGTAGTGTGTATATGTCCATGCCACGCTCTCACTTCGTCCCAGCTTACCCTTCCCCCTCCCCGTGTCCTCAAGTCCATTCTCTACGTCTGCGTCTTTATTCCTGTCCTGCCCCTAGGTTCTTCAGAACCTTTTTTTTTTTTTTTTTTAGATTCCATATATATGTGTCGGCATACGGTATTTGTTTTTCTTGCAGCTGCATAGCACAGGGAGATCAGCTCGGTGCTTTGTGACCACCTAGAGGGATGGGATAGGGAGGGAGGGAGGGAGACTTGAGAGAAAGGGGATATGGGGACGTATGTATATGTATAGCTGATTCACTTTGTTAGACAGCAGAAACTAACACACCAATGTAACACACTGTTGCCTCTCCCTTCAGCTTGCCTGTTTCCCTGTCCGTGTACAGGTTAATCATGGGCTGTCCCGTCTTCTTGTTCGCCTTAATGATCCCAATCTGCTTGAAGTAATTGGCATTCTCGCCCAGGCCTTGCATGAAGATGTTTGGCCAGGGTCAGTCCTCCATGAGCTGGAGGTCGTTACAACTACAGCGGTGGTGGCCGTGAACCCAGAGGTCGTGGAGGCGACTCTGCGTTCTTGCCTAACTTTCCCTCCTACCTCTAAAGCCTGAGCTTTCTAGATCCCAAGATAAAGAAAAAAGCCCTTTACTTCCTGGGCCCAGGTTGCAGCCTCTTGACATCTGACCGCCACTGCTTCTCCTTGAAGCTGCACAAACTCATTCTTTCAGAGACCCCTATATTCTCCATAGAAATTCCCCAAGTAACCTTTCTATGAAGGTCAGTTCTGTTGATCAAGATTCATCAGGAAAGAGTGATCTTGGGGCCTCCTCCTTTTTATGGAAGTCTTCATTTTATGGTCCAGTGTCTTGGTCCTGTGTCTCTACAGTAATGCAGCTGTCATTATGTGAAGGCTTCTTTCTCTCCAAGAGGATATCCCCTCTTGCAGTCACCTGCCTGGGGAGAAACATGGACCCCAACCCCTCTCCTCAGGGCCCATCAGCCTGAGATGCAGCTCGACTCATGTTACCTTCTTGCTCAAAACCTTCATGCAAGGACTCTGAAGATGATCTGGTCCTACCCCTTCTTTTAAGATGAGGAAGCAGAACCTCAGAGACATCGACTTTTTTTTTTTTTTTTTTGCGGTACGCGGGCCTCTCACTGCTGTGGCCTCTCCCGTTGCGGAGCACAGGCTCCGGACGCGCAGGCTCAGTGGCCACGGCTCACGGGCTCAGCCGCTCCGCGGCACGTGGGATCTTCCCGGACCGGGGCACGAACCCGCTTCCCCCGCATCGGCAGGCAGGCTCTCAACCACTGCGCCACCAGGGAAGCCCCTTTTTTTTTTTTTTTTTTTTGAACCGAGGTCAACCCCCTTTAGCAGAGTATCTGGGGCTACAGCCGGCCTACTGGCAGTCTCCCGAGCTTCCATCCCTTCTGGCCCTGGAGTCTTCCAGGCTCGGCCCCTTCCTGCCTTTCGGTCTTATTTCCTACCCGGCTCCTCTGTGCTGTCAAATCCCTAACGTTGCTCGTTTTCCTTCTTCCTTATCTGGCTCAACCCGGATACCACTTTCTCCCGGAATTCCCACGCAGAAGTGCTCCCTCCTTGCTGGGGTCCCTTGGCTTCAGGCGATGCCTGGCCTAGGACATCCAACTCTCCAGCTGGTGTGAGCCATTCCCCAGTAAGCCGCCAGCATCCAGAGGCAGGAGACACGTCTTCATCGCTTCAGTCTCCCTGGAGCCCAGCACCAGCAGCGTGCACACAGCGTCGGTCTCTCAGATGTTAGCGGAACACAAACGGGTGAACCTCTGACACATACTGGAACCAGGAACGGTTACGAACGGGGGTTGGCAAACCTTTGCTGTAAAGGGCCAGATGGTAAATACTTTCGACTTTATGGGCCATGCAACTAGCCCGTCACGACGACTCAACTCTGCTGCAGCATGAAAGCAACCACAGTCCCTATGTCACTGAATGTGTGTCCCAATAAAGCTTCACACAAACGGGCCATGAGCCCCAAACCTGGCCTGCAGGCTGTACTTTGATGACCCCAGACTGAAGTGAGGGAACCTGGCCACGTGGCTTAAATTCTGAATCTGTTTCATCATTTGTTTAAAAAAAAAAAAAATAGTCGCGTGGAAAGTGCGTCCTGCTTATGGCCTTGTATAGGAATGATAGAGTCAGTGGACCAGGGGAGGTAAGCTCTGGGCACCAGGTCTGGAGCGTGTTGCTTGCTTCCTCTTCTTTGTCTCTTCTTTCATTCTTTTAGGTGTCCAAAGTCTTCCGCCAACGTTCGGCAGGTGCTCTGTGGGAACTGTTCCGTTTGTAGATGAATTCTTGCTATACTTGTGAGGACCGATGAATTCCGCGTCCTCCTATTCCGCCATCTTGACTTGCCCCCCACCCCCCGCCTGCTTGCTTAATCAATAGTAATTCATATGATCTTTGAAAGTCGGCCAAAGACTTCCCAAATGTTTGTTAGCTCATTCTCACTCCGCAACTTAAAATAGCTAGGCTTAAAGCCAATTGGAATTGACAAAAAGGGAATTTCAGGTGCCTGAACCTGTTCCATCCAGGGGCAGTACTGGCTGGACAGAGGTTTTGCACATGCTGTTCCTTCTGTCTGGAATGCCCTTCCCTCCCCTCCCTCACCTGCCCGCACCTGCAGCAAGTCCTCCTCAACCTCCAGGGTTCAGCACATTCTTTTGGGAAGCCTTCCCTGATTTCTTGCCTAGAACATCTTCTCCCTACACAAGCTTTTAAATCCTCTTCGTGGCATTCTTCATAGCTGTGCTTTAACGTTTATTAGTTGAATAGTGTTTTCTTCCTTACTAGTCTATAAGCTGAGAGAATTGGGCATGACCAGGAATCACCAGGCCATCTTATTAAAATGCGGGTTCTGGTTTGGCGGGTCTGGGGCAGGCCTGAGGATGCCTGCATGCTTAAGAAGCCCCCAGGCTGGGGCTTCCCTGGTGGCGCAGTGGTTGAGAATCCGCCTGCCGATGCAGGGGACGCGGGTTCGTGCCCTGGTCCGGGAAGATCCCACATGCCGTGGAGCAACTAAGCCCGTGAGCCATGGCTGCTGAGCCTGCGCGTCCGGAGCCTGTGCTCCGCAACGGGAGAGGCCACAACAGTGAGAGGCCCACATACCGCAAAAAAAAAAAAAAAAAAAAAATTAAAAAAAAAAAAAAAAAAAAAAAAAGAAGCCCCCAGGCTGTACTAAAGCCAAGGCTGCCTGTCAGCACACCACACCTTGAGTGTGTTAAGGGTTTTTAGCTCTCTTGGACCTCTTATTTCCTCCTTTCCCGCTTCAATTCCCATTCATGACTTTTGCAGAGAGGTTTGTCTATTTTTTTCCCCTTCAACCCATCAACCTAGGTCCCCAAGGCTGTCCATTCCATTAGAGTCCCCTCCCCTATAACCCCCCAACCTCCAACGTCACCACTACTAGTGCACGGGCTTATCAAGGAATTTCCCCCCAAATAGCTTTCTCTTGAAGAAATCTAGTGTCATTGGCTAAAACATACATTTTTTTTTTTTTTCCACTCGATTCCTTCAGGCAGAAGACCATAAAGGCAATCACGCATTGCCGGGATTTCAGCAAGAAACATTTCCTTTTTCTCCTCAATTTTGGGGACCAATTAAGCTATAGATGCAGGTGAGAGATGAGCTTTTAAAAAAAAAGAATCAGTTTTATTCCAATAAAGCTGATCGGGGAATGTGGTTGGCATCTACAGCCAAAGAGGTTTGCTAATCTGTCCTCTCAGAGTAACTTAATTCTTCTTCAAAGCCGCAGGCCACCCCACTGCAGAGGAACTTTCTATCGCAGCCACCTCCGTGTAGGCAAGCGGAGAGCTCCGGTGCATCGCGGGGTGGCTGGGCTCTGCTGGACTTCGCTGCCTCTTCTCTCCCGCAGCTTTTCAGGGCAGGTTACTAGGGGAGAAGTAGGTGAGGGGCCGAGAGGGGTCAAGAGCACTATGTAAGTTACTTTCCTCCTAGAGGGACCCCCAACACTTACGAGCATTAGTACAGTGGGAGAGAGGGCTTTTTCCTTCAAGTTGAACAGAAAGCCGACTTTGTTCTGAAATCTTAGCCCTCAAATCCTCTTCTCACTAGACCTTCCAAGGAGGTCCAGGTAGCCTTAAGGCAAGGGAGCAAAGCAGTGTCACCATCTTTTGGGTACTTTGACCAAATGGCTCAAGGTTAGTTGTGGCTTTTTTTTTTTTTTTTTTTGTAGGAATATATCGTATTTTTATCTTTTTAGTTTATTTTAAAAATAATTTTTATACAACTTTAAAAGCTACTTTCCATGTACAGCTATTAAAAAATATTGGCTATATTCCCTGTGTGTACAATACACCCTTGAGCCTACTTACCCAATAGTTTGTACCTCCCCCTCCCCCATACTTCCAGCCCCTCCCCCTTCTCTCTGCCCACTAGTTACCACTAGTTGGTTTTTTTTTTTTTTTTGTAATTCTTGTTTATTTAGTGAGTTGTGCCGGGTCTTAGTTGTGGCTCGACGGCTCCTTAGTAGTAGCAGGTGGGCTCCTTATTGCGGCTCGCCGGGTCCTTAGTTGCGGCATGCACGTGGGATCTAGTTCCCTGACCAGGGATCGAACCCGGGCCCCCTGCATTGGGAGCACGGAGTCCTATCCACTGGGCGACGAGGTAAGTCCCACCACTTTTTATTTTTTGGCCAGGACCTGAGTCTTGCTGGGATCTTGGTTCCGTGAGCAGGGATTGAACTGGGCCCTACACAGTGAAAGTGTGGAGTCCTAACCACTGGACTTCCAGGGAATTCCCTAGTTTGTTCTCTATACCTGTGAGTCTGCTTCTTTCGTTATATTCACGAGTTTGTTGTATTTTCCGATTCTACTCGTGGCTCCTTCTTTGAAAAGCTGTGATTAGGGGTGGGGCGTGGCCTTCAGAGGAAGGAGTATTTGGGAACCGCGTCAGTGGGGGGTCAGCCAGGATGGTTGCAGCTGTCCCAGCAGAAGGTGAGGGCAGAAGAGGAAGAGGCTTCTCCTCCATCTTCTCTCCCAGCTCTGTTTTCTCCCGTCTCCTCTTCCTTCTCCCTTTGCAATTCCTCCCAAATTAGTAAACCTAATGTTTTCCTTTTGGATCTCTTGATCAAACAGAAAACAGGCTTGAGGTGAGCAGTTAACAGTGTCATTAGTAATCACACAGCCCGTGACGAAGACTCTCTCCTGTGTTCAGCTAGGCCTCGACCTTTGGGCTTCCCTGGCTGTCTCCGCATCAACCAGTTTTAGCAAAACTTCTACTAAGTCCCTCAGTACAGATCAAATTCCTCATTCCTCACACCTTGGTATCTAACCGTGCCAGCTGCCTTCAGCAAGAATCTCTTGGCAGGTCGGTGTAGCGAGAATCCACCTCACCCCTGATGTTTCCCCTCAGTGATTTTCCATCCACCGACCCCTAAGCCCGCTCCTCGGCTATAGATTGACACTTGCCCATGCTGTGTGGAGAACTGAGCTCAGTCCTATACCAAGGTTTTTTTTTTTTTTCCCCTTTTGCAATTGTCCTGAATAAAATCTGCTTATACCACTTGACTGTCCGGTTCTGGTTTTCTTTGACATCCACCCTACGTTTCTTTAAAAAATAAATTTATTTTATTTTTGGCTATGTTGCCAAAAACATAGGCTTTCTCTAGTTGCGGCGAGCGGAGGGCTACTCTTTGTTGCGGTGCGTGGACTTCTCATTGTGGTGGCTTCTCTTGTTGCGGAGCACAGGCTCTAGGTGTGCAGGCTTCAGTAGTTGTGGCTCACAGGCTCAGTAGTTGTGGCTCATGGGCTCTAGAGTGCAGGCTCAGTAGTTGTGGCGCATGGGCTTAGTTGCTCCGCGGCATGTGGGATCTTCCCGCGCCAGGGATCGAACCCATGTCCCCTGCACTGACAGGTGGATTCTTAACCAAGACACCACCAGGGAAGCCTCATCCTACTTCTAATATCAAACAGGGCCAATATTTTGAAACAGCAGTTATCAAGCCCAAATGGGAGAGACTATTGCACTCTATTTTAATCATTGAATGTGTAACATTTCTCATGCTAGATACTGAGGAGCATACAAAAACAGAGCATACAGTATTTCCTGGCTTCGAGGGACACGATGTGATAATAAAACAAGAGAACGAATGGACCAATATTTATTACAAATTATTTTACATGGCGAATGAAAGAATAACCTTATGGATTTTTTTCAGATTTAATATCCTTTCCTGCTTTACCGGGAGATACTCTGGTGATGGAATAATAGAAAGAGGTAGAGGACGGAGTTTGCCTCCATCTCGTGGTTTCCAAACTAGTTAAGGCTCAGAATAGCAAGTGGGGAACAGGGAAAAAACCAAGAGGAAGACATTTACAGAAGCAAGAAATCCAGCACAAGCTCAGAAGGTGCCACAGGACCACCAGTGAAACGAAAGAGCAGCTTCCTGGGACTCGGCTCTGCCTCGAAGTCAAGCAGATTGGACCGGACATGAGCCACGAGTCCAGACGAGCACAAGACTCCAAGTGCAAACGCACGTGGCTTCCCTGGCTGTCTCCTGGGTCTCCGGTCTCCTCTCCAGGCAGCCTTCTGAGTGCTCTGCCTAAATCAGAAACGTGACCACGCACCCCACGCCCCTGGCACGTTAAACAACACCCTTCGGTGCCTCTGCACAGCCTGATAAACGACACCCCAGCTCTTCACCTGGCCTACAAGGCCCCCCACCATCAGCTCTTCCTCTCTGGGACTCCCCACTCCAGACCCAGTGCTCTAACGACACTGTCCCAGGGCGCTGGCCAGGCTGCTGCTTCTGTGTTCATAGTGTCCCCTGCCAGGAAAGCCCTTCTTTGACCTTCACACAGCCGATCTCTTCATCAAGATCTGGTTTGGACATCTTCCCTGAACCCTTCTCCAGATGGCCAGGGACAGCCTGAACCTCCGACGTGACAATGACCAGTTTGTGTGACTGGCTTCCCTTCTGACACTGTGAGTGACTGAGGGCAGCGGCTATGTCTTACTCATTTTTAGGATCCCCAGCACCGAGCACGGTTGCCCAGTGAGAGTCTGGAGGGGCGGGGGGGGATAAAATTCCTTAAGGCAGGAAGGAGGGTTCCAGGCACTGTTTTGCAGTGATTTAGCGCACGAGTGGGGTTTAAAGGCTGGTTCTGCCGTTTACTAGCTGGGTGACTTCAAACAAGATGTTTTCAATATACTAAGGAAAACCAGCCTGGTAATACTCATCGGCCAGGGCTTTTGGGAAGAGTGAATAACACTGGACGTCTAACGCATCCCGAGCTGCTCCACCAAGGCTGGTTCTTTTCTCATTCCCACCACGTGTGCCCCCAACAAAATATCACCCCCAACACGGCTCGTGACAATAAGCGAATCCTGTTTACCCAAGACACGTTTAATGGTAAGAGCAGAGGTAAAGGTCAACTCTTGATAAAAATCAGGCTCGGGTCTCCTCTGGGCAGGGCCGTGTTTCTCCCTCCCTTCACTTCTTCGAGCGGCAGTGTTTCTGGATCTCTCCCGCCAGCCACAGGCAGTGCAGGATGCGTTTCTTCTCGGCAGCCAGCTCCTCTTCAGAGAACTGGCCCAGGAGTTTCTGGACAAATAGATTTTGATCCTTCAGGAAAATATTCTTATTGGTGCCGACGTTGGGCATATTCTCCAGGGACCCGGACTTGAAATGGAAGCTTAAATGTCTGTTTCGCTTTAGGCCAGGCGCCTTCTCTTCAATCCACGTCAACGGGCTGTGGAAGCAAGAGGTCCAGGATTAATTTCACAGGGGCGCGCGGATGCGGGCTGGCACCTGAGTGCCCGGTGCCAGGTCCTCGTTTTGCGCCCGTTTTCCCTGCAGCTGCCGCATGCTACCCTCCACCAGCCTCCCAGGCGCCATGGGTGATTGTTGGCAACTTTACTGCCCAAAGGTCCTTTGTTCAATTTTGCCGCCAGGCAGGGGAATTCAAAGATTTTGGTGTATCGGTTTGTTATTTAGGAGTTTTTACCCTGATCTCACCGGATCTCTCTGGAGGATGCAGACCTGAGATGCTGCGCAAAATGTTGTTTCCAAGTGTATGTGCATTTTTATGGGAACGAATTCGTAGCATTCTTTCATCCCATTTTCAAAGAGGTCTATGACCCCAGGCCCATGCCAAGACCAGATGCCGCCTGCCCACTCACAAAGCCCCTGTTTCCATTTCACATTTGCCTCTCAGGCCAAGGTCAGCACTCACAAAAATTACAATTCAAATAGGACAGACACGGCTCTGCTGAAGTTTCTTCTTTTCCTGGATTTATCTTTTCTGTCTTTAGATAAAAGCTGTGTTATCTGCTTAATGAAAGACAGAGAAACCTAAGCAGATTCGATCTAAAGTTAGAAGCTTCACTAAATAATGTGACAGGAAAAATATAAAATCCGCTCTTCAAAAATATATTCTAAAAACAATACAGCACTGATTTAAGGACTTTCAATGGGAAAAAAATCCATAATTCTTTTGTCTAAATAATCTTCAGTTTGAGACAATCCTTTCAAATATTTGCCTATATGTATATGGAATATAAAACCTAAAGTATAACTAATTTTTAATTATGTTTACTTATTTAAAAATATTTTTATGATCCTACAGATACTGCTATTATTATTTTTTTAACTTTTGCGGTACGCGGGCCTCTCACTGCTGTGGCCTCTCCCGTTGCGGAGCACAGGCTCCGGACGCGCAGGCTCAGCGGCCATGGCTCACGGGCCCAGCCGCTCCGCGGCACGTGGGATCCTCCCGGACCGGGGCACGAACCCGCGTCCCCTGCATCGGCAGGCGGACTCTCAACCACTGCGCCACTAGCGAAGCCCCGCTATTATTTTTATCTGCATATCATGGGGACAACTGATATAATTCATTCAATATTTCATTATTGCCAAATATTCAAGCTCTTTCCAGCTTCAATATGGATATCCTCCATTCAACCTCTTCACTCATATACACATATATAGTTTTCCTTCCTTCTTCTGGGAATGAAGTCTCAGGAATGAGAGGACTTGCTCTGGCTATTTCTCTTTGCTTTCCCCTCCTTACTCTTATCCTACAGGGAAGAGTCAAGATCAAGGACAGGCAATCTGGTTGGGCTGCCATGCTAAGTGATGGAGTTTTCAGTGCGAATAGGGAAAGGGTTCAAGGCCGGGCAGGCATCAGGGTCCCTGGCCTTCTCTCGTCTCCATTCCTTGGCTTCCCTCCTCCTTTCCCGGTGGGTTGCAGTGGGGCGGGCCCAGCGTGGGCAGGCTAGATCAGTGCGGCTAAGGAACGAAGGGGAACTACCTTTGGTTTGTTTGTTCTCCGCCTCTAGAGGCATGGGCCAGAATACGACTAACGGTGTCCGTGCGGAGTTGCAAGAAAGGGGCCCAAGCAGGTCACTTAAGGTTGATCTGGGTGCTGTAGGAAGCTCGGGGGTACCTCCAACCTGGGTAAAGGAGGCCTCCCCTTCAGCCAGTCAGCTCACCCAGACCTAGATTAGAGTGTGGGGTGAATGTTTAAGAGGAAAAGATCTGAAGTACATAAAGGGGGGAGCCATCAGGAGAGATGTGGACAGAATAACTTCCTCATCTTGTGGTCCTAAAAGCTTGAAAGGATTTGCCCTGGAGGACAAGGGCATGGCGGGTAGGGCATACCTGGCTCTGGCACCACTCCTACCAACTGGCTTCAACAGGAGGCCTGAAACGTGAACCTCTTCTATGTAGATTTGGGTTGAAAAGGTGTTCTAATGCTTATTATTATTATTTACAAAGTTTGAAAACTCTGGTACAATGGGAAGAACACGGGCTTGGGAGTAAACTGCACTGGGTTTTCCTGGATAATCTGGGACCTGAGGCTAAGGACACCCAACCTCGTTGACAGGTGAGGACTAGGAGGAAGTAAAGACAAGGCCTGGCATTTTTTCAATAATATTCCCTTCCCGTGCCCTTCCTGTGCATTTCTGTGGAGAAGGTGTGACCCTCTGGGGACCAGAGACAGGCTGCCTGAGCGTGATTCTCACACCATCCCTTGTTAGCTGTGTGCCCTTAGCAAGTTTCTTAACCTCTCTGAGCCTCATAGTTTCCTAGGTGATCATAATAATCATAATAATGCTCACTCCAGAGAGTTGGTATAAAGATTATATGAGAAAATCCTTATGAAAGGACTAGGCCCTGGTACATGGTAAGAACTCAGTAAATGTTAGCAAATACTAGCACTTTGTACAACCAGATTCAAGCAGGGGTCCTGGTCTTGCTGGTCCTTTTATTGTAACCTTTCAAGGTCATGTCTGCCCTCCTCCCCATCCTCTGCTGAGGTTCTGCTCTGTCCCACCAGGTTGTTGGAAGGCTGCTATAACTTAAGAAACTGTGTCGGAAACTGACTCGCAGAGGCTCCTTATGTTTAAAAAGACTTGGTATGAGGCATTTTATCTTGAAGGGTGTTTGCTGACGAAAGATCTCCATGTACCGTCCGATGGGACTCATCATTATCTGAGCCTCCCAGATGGATCAGTAGAGGACTTGGTTTCGAAACACAATACAGGAAGGATGTTCAAGTAGAATCTGCAAGCGTAGTATTTCTGGGATTGCATTTTTCATCATTAGGGGACTGATGGCCATTTACCGGAAGATGCTGGGGGTCAGAGGGTGTCACCACTACCCGCCTAGAAGAAGTATCGGGGTGTGTCTCATGGTTCATACCAGGATCAAAGGGAGGCTTTAGCAATGGAGGAACCAACAGACCCCACCTCAGTGTGATCTTATAGTTGACACAAAACTCTTTGGGTCTCTGGGCCATTTTAAAGTCTCTTGAACGTTTTTAAAGAATAAAAAAAAGACCTGGTATGAAAAACAAAGAATCAGCATTTTGGGAACATGATGACACATGATGTGGTGATAAAGGTGAGAAGTAGTTGGGTTGTGTGATAAGCGAGCAGAGTACAATGTTAATGGAAGGATCTAGGTAGCTGGATGGATGCTCACTGCAAAAGTCTTTCAACTCACCAATGCCTGAATCCTTCACCATAAAGTGTTGGAAACAATTCAGGTCATAGACCTAACTGGATACTGCTCACTTGTGCGGCTTAGACAACCTGCTCAAATCTGTAAGCTTCTCTTAACCTTACAGGGCTGCTGGGAGGATGGCACGAGGGAGCAAAAGTGAAATCCCAGCACCTATTCCACTGGCATAAGCAGATGGCCCTTCTGGAGTCGAAGGTGCGGGTCTGGGCCCCCGGGTCCCCCATCTTCTCCCTTGTGAACACACGAGGATGTCCTTACGTTGCTTTCTCCTCGCGGTTTCTCATGACCTACCTCCTGTTCTCCGTCTCCAAGCACACGGTCATCTTCATATACTGATCTTCTTTTCGCTCTTCCAAAGTGGCGGACACGAGAGAAAGCTCCCCAAAGAGGGAGACCAGCCAGGTCAGGCGAGAGATGCCGCTGAATGCAGGGAAGCCGAACCGCTCTTCTTCCAGTGGGCCAGCTGTGGGTAGTGACAGACATGGCGGGAACTGGAGGGGCCGGGCTGGTAGCTGGGGGGCACGGGGGATGTGACAGGGAGCGAACGGACGTGGCTGGGTCATCAGGACACACAACCTACCTTGTGACGGCGGGTTGTGCAAGATGACTAATTCTGATGGAGACGTTCATAAAAACGTCTCCCTTTTTTTTTCCTGTTTCTTAAATTCACTTTGTTGGTAAGATAAAATATTTCACTGGAAATTGCAGTCCATCTGGTCCACAGGGTAATAAAAATGCTTTAGGCTTCTAACCTGTGTGTGTGTGTGCGTGCTGTGTCTGTATGCACACAGCACACACACACACACATACATGTAAACATATATATCCCCTTCAGTTAGTGACTTAAAGAAGTAAAAGAATTAACGTATTTTAGTCCCTCAAGCCTATATGCCTATAAATACCATATAACTGTCTGTGTAAATGATAAGGGAGTGAAGGAATTGTGATAGCTGTGGAGAAAACAGTAATATCTATAAAGTAGTCAATATCAAGAAAACTGATACAGCGTTAAGTGTCTCCTCAGTCTTCATAATCTCGTGTACAACAGTATATTGCAACGAGTATCTGTATGAGAAATCTGGTCAAGATACTGTTCCCCTCTCTTCCCAGCCTGAATTTTAAACATAACCTAGATTTATAAGACTTCATATCTGTTACCCTGCTCTTTAAACCAAAGATTTCTTATAACTTTGATACTGACTTAAAACAACTAATAATTATGAGTATGTTCTAAAGAAAAGCAAAGTAAATAAAAAGATAAAAGAAAACAAAGATTGTAAGTTTCATAGACAACATGGTTTCCAATCACTAGGACCTAAGTGTGAAACTTACAAAGGCAAGGCAGCTCCGTCTGGGCTGGTTACTGTCTGCTCTTGTTCTGTGCAGAGGACTGAACAGCTGCTACAAGTCTGAGCTCCAATCCATCTGCCTCCGCCACATAACTGTTGGGTCACCTTTGTGAAGCTACTCACTTCTCTGAGCTTCATTTAAAAAAATCGGTATAATGGGGCTAATACCCATTTTATAGGATTATCATATGAATCAACATGTACTAATGTCACATACTTAGCACAGTTCCTTGTACAGATTAATGGTTATTATTGTCTCCACAACTCTCATATCATCATTTTAAAGGATGAAGATGGATTTTGTGATATTCTTTTTTTTTGCTGCACCACACGGTATGCAGGATGTTAGTTCCCCAACCAGGGGTTGAACCCGTGCCCCTCCGCAGTGGAAACTCGGAGTCCTAACCACTACCGCCAGGGAAGTCCCTGAAAATGGATTTTGAAATGAGATTCCACTACTGTATATTTTCTGGAAACAAACAGATGAATGGTTTTACCACTTGACAATGTCGGTTTCCTTTCTGTAAAGAAAGCCCTCGGGAAAGGTGGCCCAGATGCCTTAGGGTGGAGACAAATCCAAGGAGTCCACCCAAAGGAGACTGCAGACCTTGAGGCTCCAGGCTGTTCATTTCCTTCTGCTAATGGAGGTGCTCAAAGAATGACCAACATAAAGTAAATAGCTGAATATATAGCAGATCAAATATCTTGGCCACAGCCAGTGTCCTGATAACATGTTGGAGGAAGAAAGGGCCTATGCATATTCTATTTGCTCCACAGAGAAGGTATAAACATGTTCTCTTCTCCAAGAACCTTTCTCTCGGTCATTTTGCAAAGAGAGCTGCTTTCGTTCTTAACCTTCTGTGGAAAAATAATCTCCAACTCAAGATTTCATGAGAGAAAATTCTACCTAATCGGTTGGGCCAAAAGCATAAATGTGCTTGAGATTTCTAACACGTTTTCCCCAAGGCCCACTGAGCAATCAGATCTCATTTGAGGAAAGAAGAAAAATAGAGTATTTTTGTTGTCTGTGGGTGCATGGGAAAATTAAATTGGCCCTCAGTCAGAACGTCTTTAGCAGAAATGAATCCAAGCTCACATCCTAGAGAGCTCAGAAAGATCCCAGTAACCCTCCACCAGCCTCGCCAGTTACATATGACCTGCGATCCCACCAAAGGCTGACCTGTGAAGAGGAGAGACCCTTTTAGCAGGTCCTTGCCCACCACTTCTTTTTTCAGGAATGCAAACTCTTCCATCAAGAGTTCAACGTGCTCCTCGTGCAAGACTTTCCCTGTCACGACAAGGATGGGGTTAAAAAAAAAAAAAAAAAAAGGCAGTCATCCTAAATCCTGTTAATTTCCTCATAGTTTTTTCATTTTTAAAAATTGAGAATGTATGTATAACTGAAATCACTTGGCTGTACAACTGAAACTAACACAACATTGTAAATCAACTATACTTTGATAAAATATATATATATATTAAAAAAAATTAAAAATTTGCTCAAAAATGCTATGGCCATGCTTTGGATTCAAGATGGCTGATTGAACACACACATTTATTTACACTTTTATCAAAATCCTAATGAATTTTATGAAAAAGTTATTAAAAAATAAAATTGAGGGGTAATGGACAGATATACTTATATATTTAAAGTGTACAATGTGCTGTTTTGACGTACATATGCATTGTGGAATGATTATCAAGATCAAGACACTTAACACATCCATCACCTGACAGTTCACTCTTTGTGTGTGTGATAAGAATGCTTAAGACCTTCTCTCAGCAACTTTCAAGCATACAATTCCATATTAACTATAAGAACCATGTTGTACATTAGATCCTCAGAACTTCTTCTTATAATTGAAAATTTGTACCCTTTGATCTATATTGCCCTATTTCCTCTTCCCCCAGCCCAAGGCAACTGTCATTCAAATCTCTTGTTTCTATGAAACAGGCTTATTTTTTTTTCTTTTTAGATTCCACTATAAATGAAACTATACACTATTTGTATTTCTCTGACTTATTTCACTTAGCATAGTGCCCTCCAGGTTCATTCATGTTGTAGCAAATGGCAGGATTTCCTTCTCTCATGGCTGAATAATATTCCATTGTATATATAAGCCACATTTTTCGTTATCCTTTTCACCTCTGGAAGAACATTTAGGTTGTTTCCATCTCTTGGTTATTGTGCATAATGCTGCAATGAAAATGGGTGTACATGTATCTTTTCAATATACTGATTTCAATTCCTTTGGATATATACCCAGGAGTGGGACTGCTGAATCATGTGATAGTCCTATTTTTAATTTTTTGAAGACCCACCACAGTCTTTTCCATAGTGTCTGCTCCAACTGATATTCTCACCAACAGTGCACCAGAGTTCTCTTTTCTCCATATCCTCGTCAACACTTGTCTCTTGTCTTTTTGATGACAGCCAATTCTACCAGGTGTGAGGTGATATCTCGTGGTTTTGATTGGCATTTCCCTGATGATTAATGATGTTGAGCAACTTTTCATCTATCTGTTGGCCATCTGAATGTCTTCTTTGGAAATAAGTGTATTCAGTTCCTCTGCCCATTTTCTAATTGGAGTGTTTGCTTTTTGGCTATTAGTTTTCTGAGTTCTTTATACTTCGGATATTAACCCCTAATCAGATATACAGCTTGCAAATACTTTCCCTCTTCTGTAAAGTATCAATTTATTGATTCCTTTGCTGTGTGGAGGTTCTTTAGTTTGATGCAGACCTATTTTTTTATTTCAGCTTTCATCTCCTGTATGTTTGGTGTGCTACCCAAGAAATCGTTGCCAAGACCAATGTCAAGAATTTTTCCCTGTGTTTTCTTCTAAGAGTTTTACAGTTTCAGGTAAGTCCCTTTTTTTTGAACTGCTCTGTATGTCCTTGACACATCTCAAGGTAATTTTTGTGAATGGTGTTAAGATAGGGGTCCAGTTTCATTCTTTTGCATGTGGCCGTCCAGTTTTCCCAGCACCACTAATTGAAGACTATCCTTTCCCTACCGTGTGTTCTTGGTGTCAAACATCGGTATACTGTATATGCATAGGTTTATGCCCGGCTCTTTATTCTGTTCTGATGAATATGTGCCTGTTTTTATGACAGTACCACACTGTTTGGATTACTACAGCTTTGTAATATAGGTTGAAATCAGGTGGTGTGATGCCTCTAGCTTTGTTTTTCATCTCAGGAATGCTATTTTAATTTAAAGTCTTTTGTGGTTCCATACAAATTTCAGGGTAGTTTTTTCTATTTCTGTGAAAAATGCCATTGGAATTTTGATACGGACTACATTGAATCTGTACATTGCTTTGGATAGTATGGACATTTTAATGGTACCAGTCCTTCCAATTCAAGAACACAGGGTATCTATCCATTATTCATGTCTTCCTGAATCTCTTTCATCAATGTATTATAGTTTTCAGTGTACATGTCTTTCACCTCCTTTGTTAAATTTATTCATAAGTATTTTATTGCTTTTGATGGTACTGTGAGATTTCTTTCTTAATTTTTCTTTCAGATACTTTGTTGTTGGTGTATAGAAATGCAACTGATTTCTATATGGTAATTTTGTATTTTGTAACTTAACTGAATTTATTAGTTCTAACCATTTTCAGTGGAGTCTTCAGGGTTTTCTACATATAAGATCATGTCATCTGCAAAAAGACAATTTAAATTTTCTAATTTGGATGCCTTTTATTTATTATTCTTGCCTAATTACTCTGGCTTCAGCTTACAGCTTACTGTGTTAAATAGCACACAGTGGTTATTATAGGCATCCTTGTCTTGTTCCTGATCTCACAGGAAAGGCTTTTAACTTTTCACTATTGATTATGATGTTAGCTGTGGGGTTCTCTGTATCATCTTTGTTATGTTGAGAAACATTCCTTCTACACCTAATCTGTTGAGAGATTTTTATCACAACTGGATGTTGAACTCTGTCAAGTACTTTTTCTGCATCTATTGAGATGATCATATATTTTCATTTTGTTAATGTGGTATATCACATTTATTGATTTACATATGTTGAGCCATCTTTGCAACCCAGGGATGAATCCCACTAGATCATAGTGTATGATCCTTTTAACGTGCTCTTGAATTTAATGCAGATTTTTGCATCTATGTTCATCATGGATAGCAGCCTGTAATTTTCTTTTCTTTGAGTATCTTTGTTTGGCTTGGTATCAGGGTAATGTTGGCCTCATAAAATGAGTTAGAAAGTGTTCCTTCCTCTTCGAGTTTTTGAAAGAGTTTGAGAAGGATTGTTATTAATTCTTCTTTAAATGTTTGGTAGAATTCATCTGTGAAGCTATCTGGATTTTATATGTTTGGAGGTTTCTGATGACTTATTCGATCTCCTAATCCCCTTGATTGTTATTGGTCTACTCAGTTTTTCTTTTACTTCATGATTCAGTCATGGTAAGTTGTGTGTTTCTAGGAGTTTATCCATTTCTCCTATATTATCTAATCTGTTGACATAAATTGTTCATAGTCTCTTAGGATTCTTTGTATTTCTGTGATATCAGATACAATGTCTCCTCCCTCATTTATAATTTTATTAATTTGAGTCATTTCCCTTTTTTCTTGGTAAGTCTAGCTGAAGATTTGTCAATTTTATCTTTTCAAAAAGCCAAATTAGTTTCATTGATCTTTTCTACTGTCTTTCTAGTCTATATTTCTGCTCTAATCTTTATTATTTCTCCCCACCAACTAAGTTCTTCCTTTTCTATTTCCTTGAGACGTAAAGTTAGGTTGTTTGAGTTCTTTCTTTTTTCTTAATGTAGGTGTTTATCACTGTAAACTACTCCCTCAGAAATACTTTTGCTGAATCCCATCAATTTCTGTATTTGTGTTTCTATTTTCATTTACCTCAAAATTTTTAAAACACTTACCCTTGATCCATTGTTTTTTCAGAATGTGTTGTTTAATCCATATATAGGTGAATTTTCCAGCTTTCCTCCCATTATTGACTTCTAATTTTATACCATGTAGTCAGAAAAGATACTTAATAAGATTTTAATCTTATTAAATTTGTTTTCTGACCTAACATATGATGTGTCCTGCAGAATGTTCCATGTGCACTTGAGAAGAATGTGTGTTCTGTTGCTATTGGTTGGAATGTTCTGTATACATCTGTAAGGCAACTTGGTCTAAAGTGTAGCTCAAATTCATTAGTTCATAATGTATTTCTGTCTGGATATTTTATCCATTGTTGACAGCAGGGTATTGAAGTCCCCTACTATTATTGCATTGCTGCCTATTTTTATCTTCAGATCTGTTTAGGTACTCCAATATTGGGAGCATACATATTTACAATTTTTATATCCTCTTAAAGGAATTGATCCCTTTATTACATAATGACCTTCTTTTTCTCTTGTTACAGCTTTTGACTTTAAGTCTATTTTGTGTGATATGCTGCACCTGCTCTCTTTTGGTTTCCATTTGGACAGAGTATTTTTCCATCCACATGGAATATTTTTTCATCCCTCCACTTTTGGCCTATGAGTGTCCTTAAAGCATGAGTCTTTTGTAGGCAGCATATAGTTGGGTCTTATTTATGAATTGAGCTACTCTTTGTCTTTTAATTGGAGAATTTAAACTATTTACATTTAGAGTAATTATTGATAGGTAAGAACTTATTGCCATTTTGTTACCTGCTTTCTGATTGTTTTATAGTTCCTTTCTTCCTCTCACTGTCTTTTTATTTTTTAAAAAATTATTTACTTATTTTTGGCTGCATTGGGTTTTCATTGCTGCGTGTGGACTTTCTCTAGTTGTGGCGAGCAGGGGCTATTCTGTTGCAGTGCGCAGGCTTCTCATTGCAGTGGCTTCTCTTGTTGTAGAGCACAGGCCCCAGATGCACGGGCTTCAGTAGTTGTGGCACTTGGGCTCAGTAGTTGTGGCTCACAGGCTCCAGAGCACAAGCTCAGTAGTTGTGGGAAATGGGCTTAGTTACTCCATGGCATGTGGGATCTTCCTGGACCAGGGCTCAAACCAGTGTTCCCTGCATCAGCAGTTGGATTCTCAACCACTGCGCCACCAGGGAAGTCCCTCACTGTCTTTCTTTATGAGTTGATGGTTTTTGGTCATGGTATCCTTTGATTCTTTTCTCTTTATCATTTTTTTCCTTGGTGGTACTAACAGTACCATGAGGCTTTCGTAATACATTTTATAGTTATAATAGTCCATTTTAAGCTGACAATAATGTAACTTCAATTGCATTTAAAAATTCTACATATTTACTTACCTCCCCACAATGAGTTATGTTATTGGTGTCCCAATTTATGTATTTTAATCTTGTGTATCCATTAACAAAATATTGTAGCTATAGTTACTTTTAATACTTTTGTCTTTTAACCTATATACTAGAGTTCAAAGTGATCTACAAACCACCATTGCAGTAATAGAGTATTTTGAATTTGACTATATATTGGGTTGGCCAAAAAAGTTTGTTTGGGTTTTTCCATAAGATGTTACAGAAAACCCGAAGGAACATTTTGTCCAACCCAGTATTTACATTTAGCACTGAATTTCACACTTTCATATATTTTCATGTTACTAGTTAACATCCTTTCAGGCAGGTCCAGTGGCGATAAATTCTTTCTCCTTTTATTTGTCTGGGAAAGTCTTTATTTCTCCTTCATTTCTGAAGAACAGTTTTCCTGGATAAAGTATTCTCATTTGATCTTTTTCTTTGAGCACGTTGAATGTATCAGCCTACTCTCTCCTGGCCTGCAAGATTTCTGCTGAAGAATCTGCTTACAGCCTTATCAGGATTCCCTTGAGTGTGATGAGTCTTTTTCCTCTCACTGCTTTCAAAGTTCTCTTTTTGTCTTTGATTTTTGTGAGCTTGGTTAAAATGTGTCGTGGTAACAGTTCCTGATTTTGATGGTTGTATGTGGTTATCTAGAGACTGTTTTTATTTGCAGGATATACGCATGAAATTATTGGGGGATGAGGTTGGCAATTTACACTCAAATGATTCTCAAGAAAAAAGAGTTCTCTGTACTGTATTCACAACTCTTCTATAAGTTTGAGGTTATTTCAAAATAATCTTCAAAAAAAAAAAACCCAAACCAAATAAATAGTTATAGCACCAAAAAATATGAAAGCAAGACAGAATCAGTCATGGATTATGAAATAAGATATATCTTCTTAGAAGAAAATGAAAAGACAACTTGCAATTAATAGACTTGAATTTTTGACTCATTCATTTCCTCAAACATGATTTCAGCAGCTTTCTGACATAAGCAGTATATTATGAAATTCTCAAAGAACCATTTCTGGCCTCATCTTTTGAAATAGGGTGTTTTGTGTATCTCAGAAATAATAAATAAGTGTTTTTAAATTTGGGGGGAAAATTAGAAGAAATAAAAAGACCCAGGATCCTATTTACCAGAAAGAACCACTACTAAGATATATTGGTATATTTCATTCTTTCTTGTCATTCTGCTGTGAATTATTTTTCATGGTTGTGATCATATGGTAGAAACAAAATTATATTTTTAGTTTTAAAGTGTAAACATAAATTCATGTCATTGAAGAAAATTGAGAAAATGTGGAAGAGTATAAAGAAAAAAATAAAACCACCCAGAATTCTACCAGCTAATCTGTTACCATTTTGTTTCATTTGCTTTTTTTTTTTCCTTGCATATCTGTGACATGATGTTTATACTGATGATTGAACAATACGGGAACGGTCTCAGATCCTAGCTGAGAGACAATCTGAAGGGAAGTCTGGTAGTAGGTAATTGATGTCACTGATGGGACAAGTCACCGACAGGAAAGGGGCACTAGGAGGGAACTTTCTGGAGTAATAAAAATGTTCTGTATCTTGGCTGGAGTAATAATTACATGGGTATATACTCTGTCAAAATTCATTTAACTCTGCACTTAAAATCTCTGAATTTATCATAAGGAAATTATATCTCAATTTACAAAAGGATAAGGACTTAAGGTAATTAATTTAGTGAGATGAGTACCAGAATTATTATTCAGTTTCTTCAGTGGCTTTGGTGTTAGCCTATTCAGAGCTGCTTTTGTAAAAGAAATAAGACATTTCTCAGAACTTCTTGTGTCATAGAGGTAGGTCTTCCTTTGTAACTAGTTTGACCATTAATACAAATGCTAGAAAAAGTTGTCTCACTTGTTATTAAATGTGTCAAACTTGGCAAGCTATCCCATCTGATTGGCGGGGTGACAAATGGGGCTGGAGAAACACTGATTCTGAGAAGAAACAGAGGAACAGCAGGCCATGCACTGCCCTGAGCCAACAGTGATTCATTTTACATGTGTCCATGAAAACAAAAATAGGATTTTCCATTCCATTTCTGATATTTGAAAATGCAAAAAATACCCTTAACCAAGCGCTAGTCAGCTATATGATAACCAATGCTGGGACTGTTTTCTATGGCATCCTGGGTAAATATGTCAGAACAGTTGTGGTTCTTAGAAAACTCTTTCTTATATGAAGATGAGCTCTCCATCTCTATAATTCTGCCCCCTACCAACAGAAGCAATACAACATAAATTTATTTTCTCTTTCTGTGGAGAGCTTTTAATATATCTTAAAATGTTTCTCCTTTACATTAAATATTTAAACTCTAGTGATATGTCCAAATTATGTGTAACTTTTTAAAATTTGTTTTTGTTTTGGGGGATTATACTTTATAATTTAGATGCCTGGTATTCTTTTTTTTTTGCCTACCTGCTCTGGCTGCAACTTCCAGTACTATGTTGAATATAAGTGGTGAAAGTGGTCATTCCTTATCTTGTTTCCTGATCTTGGAGGAAAAGCTTTCAGTGTTTTACCATTTAGTATGAAGTCAGCTGTGGACTTTTTATATATGGCCTTTATTATGATGAGGTAGTTTCTTTCTATTCCAAGTTGTCATTATGACAACGTGTCTTGGTGTGGGTCTCTGGATTTATTCTAGTTGGAGTTCATTGTCTTGAATTTCCTCCCCCCAATTTAGGAAGTTTTTGGCCATAGTTTCTTCACATAAGCTCTCTGTCCCTTTCTCTCTCGTCTCCTTCTCTGACTTGCAGCATACAATGATCTGCCTGATGGTGTCCTTTAAGTCCCTTAAGTTTTATTCTTTTCTTTTTTGGCCATGCCACGTGGCATGAGGGATCTTAGTTTCCCCAACCAGGGATCAAACCTGTGCCCCCTGCAGTGGAAGTGTGGAGTCTTAACCACTGGACTGCCAGGGAGGTCCCTTTTTCACTTTTCTTCATTTTTTTTTTTTTTTTTTTGCTCCTTTGACTCAAATTTCAAATGACCCATCTTCTTCAAGTTTGCCAGTTCTTTCTTCTGCTTCATCAAATTTGCTGTTAAACCCTTCTCGTGAATTTTTCAACTCAGTTATTTTATTCTTCAGCTCCTCCAGAATTTGTTTGGTTCTTTTTTATAGTTTACATTTCTTTGTTGATATATTTTCATTTTGTTCATGCACTGTTTTCCTGATTTCATTTACTTGTCTATGTTTTGTTTTAGCTCACTGAGCACATTTTAGACAGTTATTTTGGTAATTCTTGGATCTACATTTCTTTAAGGTTGGTTTCTGCAGATTTATTTCATTCCTTTGAGTGGGCTATATTTCTGTTTCTTTGTATGCCTTGTGATCATTTACAGGCAAAGCTTGTTTTATTGTACTTCGCTTTATCGCACTGTGCAGATATTGCATTTTTTACTAATTGAAGGTTTGTGACAATCCTGCCTTGTCAGATGATGGTTAGCATTTTTTAATAATAAAGTATTTTAAAATTAAGGTATGTACATTGTTTTTTAACATCATCATTGCACACTTAATAGACTATAGTACAGTGTAAATGTAACTTTTATATGCACTGGAAAACCAAAAAATTCATTTGACTCACTTTACTGCAATATTCAATTTATTGCTGTGGTCTGGAACTGAACCTGCAATATCTCCAAGATATGCCTGTATTGAGATTTGAATATCTGAAAAAACAGCCACCTCTTCCAGTCTTTCTAGACTTGCTTTGTACAGGGGAAGACCTTCAACAATCAGCCAGGCCAGAAATTCTGGAGTCCACTCAAACCTTTTCTGGAGATGTATCTTCTTTGGGCTTGCACATGTAATTTCCAAGTTAAAGAGGCTTGCCCCTGTTCTCAAGAACCTGTAATCTCTTGCTCCCTGTGGTGTCTGTTCAAAGTACTGCAGTCTCCCTGGTGCTATAACAAACTACAGTGCTCACTTCGTTCTTAGCTGCCCTGACCCTGGCATCCAATGTCTACTACTGTTTCCTTCTGCATTCCCAGTCAGGAGAGACAGAAATCAGTCCTTCAAGCAGCCCTTGAAAAGCCAGAACACTGGACACATGTTCCACTCTTTCCTTTCCCCCACTTAGATTCTTCTAATCTAAGAATTAGAAGGGGAAGGGCTATGGTGAGCAAATGCAATGAATTTTCTTACCCACATCAATGTAACTCTTCTTGGCTCTGTGCTTGCCTGGGGGTACTGCAACCACTTAACAGATTTCTGGAGTACTTGCTAAGGTATTTGGGTCTATATATTGTTGTTAAGTTGGTGTCTCTGTGGGGAATGAGGTTCTGAGGCTTCTTATTTCACCACCTTGCTGACATCACTCCCCAATTATCCATAACTCTTGCCATCCAAAATGATATAACATTAGGTATGCTGAATTGAATAAGATTATTCCTTCCTGTGCTACAATGTAATTGCTATAATTACTGTTTCAATTCACTTTCAGCAGATTAAGTTAATACTGCTAGTTGTGAACATTTGACACTGTGGGCTCCTCAAGGGCAAGGGTCATCTTTTTGTTGTCCCCTATTAGCAAGGATAGTATCTCATACATAGTGATAAGTATCATGTAAACGCTGCTTAATGAATATTCTAGTATGAGTTATGAATACCTGCCTAGAGAACAAAGGTCATTCTTGGTGTTAAGGGCTTTTCTCTTTTTCAAAGCCATTCATGATCTGTAAGCAAGCCATCCAGATTCTGCTTGCTTAAGGAGCTAAGCAATCCCTTGGTTAGGATGGTAACAGTAGAACTCTTCATTGTGGAAGGACATTTTTTCCTTTGCACTTAGCAAGAAATCTTTGGCATCTTGTACTCTGTCCAGGGACGTTTGTGCCATGAGAAATACTATACAAAGGTGATGGCCCCAGAGCTCTCCAACCTCTTGCTCACTTCAGCAGTCACTCATCCAACTTTTCGTTTGATAAACACCTACTGAAGGCCTACTAAGTTCTGGGTGGTGTTTAGCTTTAGCTGCTGGGGCTACAGAGAGGAAAGATGGGCTCTGTCCTCCAGCAGCACGGCCTAGTACTAGAGAAATGCAATCAAGAGTTTCAGCAGGGCTTCCCTGGTGGCGCAGTGGTTGGGAGTCCGCCTGCCGATGCAGGGGACGCGGGTTCGTGCCCCGGTCCGGGAGGATCCCACGTGCCGCGGAGCGGCTGGGCCCGAGAGCCACGGCCGCCGAGCCTGCGCGTCTGTAGCCTGTGCCCCGCAACGGGAGAGGCCACAGCAGTGAGGCCCGTGTACCACGAAAAAAAAAAAAAAAAAAAGTTTCAGTAGTGTGATCCATCTACACTGGTGATAAGGACAAGGTGCTTTCTTTGGTGATTTTCATTATAATTGTTCACCATACTTTGTTCGTATTTTAAAGATTTAAAATAGCAAATGTTGAAACAGAGAGAGTTTTTGACTTAAACTTCAATTAACTAGCTCCATTAATCCCTAAACATTCTAGTTAGTTCTAATTGCCTCCGTAGAGGGACTTGTCCAGTTACCATAAAACCAGAAAAATCTCTGGAGGGCGGCATGGCTCAGAGGAATGGATGTGGACTTCAGGGCCCAGGGAGACTGAAACCAAACCTCCATCTCCCATTCAGTGGTCATGTTACTAGCTTTGTGACCTGGCCCCCCCAAATTTTTTTGAAGTATAGTCGATGTACAATATTACATAAGTTACAGGTATACAATATAGAGATCTGTAATTTTTAAAGGTTATGCCCCATTTCTGGCACAATTTCTTAACTTCTCTAAGCCACGGATTCCTATACGTAAGCTAGAGAAAATACCTACCTCCAAGGATTTCTAAGAGAATTAAGCGAAATAACATATGAAGTGTTTAGCAAAGTTTTCAAGTTCCTGGCACATGATAAATACTTAATAAACAGTGTCCTTCTTGAGAAACAATGAAAACTAAACCTATGCACATAAGACAATCAATTACCCTGATCTGGGCATTTTTCCATTAGCGATACAACTATCACGTGAATAAAACCCAAATGAAATATAATTATATAAAATAATATATAAATATTAATAATATATAATCTGTAACACTAGCATAGGTGGAAGCTAATTCATACTTTTCATTAGGGTAAAAGAAGCTAAGTCTTGAACAACAGTCTGCAAATCCCCACCCATCACTCCGCCCTGTGGGCCCTCCACACACCCCCCCTTTATGTGCCTACAGTATGGGGTGTGGGGTGGCGGTGTGGGAGCCCATGGGACCAGTGACATATCTGACACGGGGTTACGTTTTAAAGGCATAAAAATGGTACCACAGAAACGTCAGAGGCAGGAATTCTTAGGAAGAGGGTCTGTACTCTAGATGCACAGAACATACGTCACCTTTCTGCTCAGCCAGTGCCCACAGCTCCTTAGCTGCTGCCCAAGACAGCGTCATGGGATATTCCACAAGGACATGCTTGCCAGCGTTTAGGAACTGCCTTTGGAAAAAGGGGATAAATACAGAGAAGATGCACTTCAATTAAACTTCACTTAAGTGCCCTGCACGACAGAGAAGAGAATGTTATACATGCACAAAAGTCCCCACGTAAATGTGTCACATGACGAAACACGGGTGAGAGTCAGGGCCAGAGGATGAGGAGAATGAACTGCACCTCACGTGATTTTCTACTAAGCGGTGAGAGAAAGGCTTTCCAGTCATGTGTTCATTTGAACACTCACCCGTGCGTCTAGTCACGTATTCAACCAGCTACTACGTACTAGTTACTCTGGAGGAGAGATACAGCCATGTTAGCAGGGAAATTGCATATGCAGGGGCTTGGGTGTTTATGGGGCTTTGTCCACTGGGACGTGGTGTGAATTTTTCAGCATTTCAGCATTTCGGCATGGCAGGGGAGTGGGCTACAGGGAGTGGAGGGAAAACTAGGTCCTAAAAGTGGCTGGGAGCCTGCTGTAAAGGATGCAGAGTGCTGTGCTCAGAAGTCTGGCTTTTATCCTCTAGATATTCTAGGAAACGAACATTGATAAGCCTGCGAATTACATGATCCCTTTGTTAAGGACGTACCCGCTGGTGCCACAGAAGTTTAAGGGGAACCACGGAAAGGTGTTTCTGTCCACACTCAGAGTGGGCCCGATAAACAGGGAGCAGCTGACTCTGGAGAACGGCACGGTGGAAGCAGCTGTAGTTTGATGTAAGGACCCAGAAGGGAAGCTGAGATTCTGGGGACGGCTGGCCCTGCCTTGTCAACTGCCAGGTCCTGAGTGGGGCTCCTCCTTCCAGGCTCAGTCCTACCGAATGCTTGGAGGGCTCTAGGCTCTGCATTCGAAGGTGGGGCGGGGGGACACCTCACTTCTCCTGCTCTACGAATGACGCGATCTCCTCACTCTGATGCCACCACCATCTCCTTACTCGTCTCGCGGCAAAAACTCTTCCTATGAAAGCAACTCCTAGAGACCTTCTCAGAGATTTCATGTTGTTGAAAGGACAAAGGATAAAATGTTGGAAACTGAAAGGACGATGGCAATTCTCCAAGGCACAGAAGAGACGGTGGCTAAGTTAAACCACCAGAAAAAGGCAGGCACTGTTCAAACCACCCTCAGTACGTTTTTTACAAAGAAATAAGATACTTTAATTGTTAATGTTGCCAATGTTTTAAGTCATGGTGTACTAAACAAATATTCTACAATAGTTTTCATGTCCTTATACACTTATAACCCAGGGTGAGAGTTCACATTTTGACAATTTTTAAAGGTCTTGGATCCCATGTAGCTCTTCCCATCAATAATTAAGACCCCTCTGCTGGAGGTCAGCCTGCCCAGGCATTTTTATCGTCCCGCACGACTGTGCAACGCAAGGACTTGAACGCCCACCTGATGTAGTCCTCGTGGCTGGAGCTCTCACTGCAGATATAAGCAACCTCAACCTCTTGACTGGAAAGAGCATCTTCCAAAGACATCTGCGGCACCCCATCAGCGCTCCCCAGCTCTCGTCTATTTGAGAGGAACAGACAAGTGGAGCTCAAAGTAGGCAGAACATCGGCTGAGGAAACATAAGCACCATCCTCCCCACCTCCCAACAATGTCCCGGTGATCGACTTTTGGAAATGAAGCGATGAACTCCCTGCCTCCCACTTCCAGGGCATTTTTCAGCACGCAGCGAGAAACACAGCCTCCGGGGTGAAGTCAGGGACCTGGCATCGAGTGCCGACACCACCGCTAACAGCCCACGTGACGTGGGAGTCTTTGCATTACTTCATCTCTAAGATAAAAAGAACTGATCTCCGGTAATCTCATGAGACACGATCTCCACGGTCACTGCCAACTTCAAGCACCTGGCCAAACACCAGGACTGCCTAACCTAATCCAAATCCAAGACACTAACACCTTTAAGGGGCAAACGGCCATGTGACTTCAAGCTCCTTCATGTTCATCGTGGCCTGTGATGGTCCAGTGGAAGGTGGGTGTCACTGCCTCATTTACAGCCGAGCTGACAAAGCCCCGAGAGGCAGGGGCTCCACGGCTCACCAGCAGCAGAGACAGGACGGGAGCTGAGCCTTCCGGCTCCTACACGTTCAGAAGGACCCCTGCCCTAGGAGAGATGAGAGCCCTGGCTGTCTGCGCGCTGCCCCAGAGCAGAGGCTGCAGAGGAGCAGTCCTCCCACGGCGGCTGCCACGGAGGAGGTGGGGCAGCCGGCAGGAGGCTCGGGCCAGCTCGGAGCTCCACCCGGGCAGCAGCCAGAGGGCCTCTGGGGGAGTGTGGCTGCGCAAGGACACGACGGCGGGTTTCTTCCTGTGGGGACCAGTGACCTACACGGCTCAGTCTGACCAGTGCCTGCCGCTTGTCTCCTGTATGCCTTCCCTCTAGGGAGTATGTGGGGAGTGAGCTCAGTCAGCTAGAGGGAGGAAGACACGTACACACCTGTAACAACAACACAAGAGTAACAGGAGGAATGCCGTGCCGGAGGAGAAGAGTCGAGGAAGGCAGGGAACCCCAAGTTTCAGGGTTTCAGGACAGGCTTCCCGGGGAGGTGACACGACTTAGCAGGTAGGTCGTGAGGAACAGGGCATGTGACAAGGGGACAGTGTCATAACAGCAGGGCTGCGGTAAAGCGGGGATGGAGGTGAGCTGGCCGTCCTCCGGAGGGACCGGGGCAGGTTCGGCGTTCCCGCGGCAGCAGTCACGGCGCCAGCTGCCCAGGGTGGGGCCGCAGGGGGCGCAGAGGCCCGTTTCAGCCTGGAGCCCGTGTCGTGCACGATCCCAGCTGCAAGCGGGGGGGGGGGGGGCGCAGCAGAGGGGGACGGTGCCGGCTAATCATAATGTCAGCTTCCCATTTGTGCTTGCTCCCTTAGAATCTTTTCTTAAAACTTAATTAATGAATTAACTAATTTATTTTTGGCTGCTTTGGGTCTTTGTTGCTGCGCGCGGGCTTTCTCTAGTTGCGGCGAGCAGGGGCTACTCTTTGTTGCGGTGCGCGAGCTTCCCACTGCGGTGGCTTCTTTTGCTGCAGAGCAGGGGCTCTAGGCGCACGGGCTCAGCAGTTGTGGCTCGCGGGCTCTAGAGCGCAGGCTCGGTAGTTGTGGCGCACGGGTTTAGTTGCTCTGTGGCATGTGGGATCTTCCCGGACCAGGGCTCGAACCCGTGTCCCCCGCATTGGCAGGCGGATTCTTAATCACTGTGACACCAGGGAAGCCCTCCCTTAGAATCTTACTGGGAGGGGAAGACTGACCTTGCAAGGGCAGATTCCCAGCACTTCCGGGTCACCTTAGTGCTGCCACTTTAAATCCTTAAGGAAGGGCCAGGTTTGGAGAGAGGCAAATTGGAAGAAAGCAGGTCCCACAAATTAAAACTTGAAAGAACTTCTATGTGGACCTTCAGGATAGTTACTTACGCTCTGTTTAAGTATTGATCTTTAGTTGATTTCTCTAAAGCACTAGGAAGCAGAGACGTCCCTGACTTGCTCTCTGCCGCATCACCTGGCGACACAGGGCCTACCTCTAGTTCCCAATGACTTGATAAATGATGTTATGGGGCGTTAGTTTGGTGAATGGTGTGTATGTGAGGAAGTGGTCGGGGTGGAGGAGGGAGCTGAGCGTGGGGCAGGGAAGAAGAAACGCGCTGAAAAGTCCGGTTTTGAGTTACAGGAGATAAATGATACTCCTTAAAAGCGGGGCTCAGAATTATCAAAGGGGAAAAGAACACATGGTGTTTAAAAGATGGGCTTTGGAATCAGGTAGACCTGTGCTGACATCTAGTTCTTAGATTTTTCCAGCTGTGTGACCTCAGGCAAATTACCTAACCTCTCTGTGGCTCAGCTTCTTTATCTGTCAAGTGGGTTAACATCTACGTCAAAGAGTTGGTCAGGCTTGGAAAGCCCAGGGCCCTGCATGGATGGCTGTCGTGGTAACTGATGTATCACACCTAAAGCCTTCATTCAGGCCAACCCGCATGTGTTCACCGTGCCCCTTCAGCAACCGTCAGGCCCTGTGCTCATCTTCCCTACCTCTGACGGCGGTCCCCTCTACGGAGGAGCTTTGGATGGTCACACTCATTATTCGGGTACGCTGGGCTGACTCACTGTACATCCCAGTTGCAGGTCTAGTTACTCTTCAGTTCCCAGACCCGTCCAAACTTGTGATCTTGTGGGGCTGACCCCGCATGGTTCCCCCGAATGACCCTGGAACTGGCTCGCTCTCTCCTGGGTCTGGAGGAGCTGTGTGGCCCAAGGCCTAACCCATCTCCCCGGGCTTCCCGTGAATTACAAGGCACCAAGCAAAGCCACCTGGACACGAAGCCAATCAGGTTCAGGTACGCCGAGGAAGCGTGTGGATTCCGCAAGTCCCGGATCCGCACGGAGCCAGCTCTGCCGACGCCAACCACCACCACGCCAAACTTCCTCTTGGGCTGAAACACAGGGGGTCGAGGTGGGGTTTAAAAATGGTCCAGGCGTCTAGCAAAGCGCAGCAAAACAAAGAGATGTGGGCGGGACCAGTCAGGGTCCAGACAAGCAAGCGAGGAGCCATCCCAGAACACACAGGAAGCCGCAGCAGGTTAAGGGGGTTGAGACACTCCCTGAAACGTGGGCTCGGAGAGCAGTCAGCTCCGCCTAGAACATTTCTGTGGGTGCCCTGACCTGTGTCGTCCACGGAAAAGGCTCTCCACTTCTACTGCCACCTCCCCCAGGATGAGAGATCTTCCTCTTTAAGCCACACCCAGTCCTGGTCTGGCACCTCTGTGCTCCCCGAATCCCTCCTCCACTGCACGTGCGAATCTGATACAGCGGGGAGTCATTCAGAGGCCACAGCTGCTCAGTGAGATGTGGGCAGACAGGGCCCGTGGGTACCAGACACAGTCACCTTACTCAGACCCCTCACCATGGCTTTCTGGATTCCAACCAATGTCACTCCCACCCCACTGTGGCAGCTTACTCATTATTCGGGTACACTGCTGGAGGCTGGGTGCGTATTGTATTACAGTGAAAAATCAAGTCGACTTTTTCAAGTTATCCAGCAACTCCCTATAATCCAAACTGATAAAAAATTATCTCTACACACCCCTCAAACCCAGTTCTTCTTGGATGTCTCCAAGCATAGAAACTCCAACGTTTCCCTAGCCGCTAGCATCTAGCCCCTTCCTTTCTCCTTTGTCATCTGGGTGTCACCATTTCCCACTGAGTCCACCCCTCTTCCTGCGTCCGCTGCTCTAGTCTTGGCCCAGGACTTGTTTGCCTCCTGCCTGACGACATGACAGATCCCCACCTGGTCTCACCCTTGCCATGTGGGGTCCCCAGGCCTGCCAGAGGAGATGCTTCAGATGAAAACCAAGTCCCCTCCCCCGATTAAAGCCCTTCATTTCCCCAGCTGTTACAGACTGAATGATTATGTCCCCCCCAAGAAGTGGGAACCCTGTCCCCCAATATAATGGTAGTAGGAGATGGGGCTTTCAGGAGGCAATTAGGATGAGACGAAGTCATGAGGGTGGAGCCTGCATGAATGGGGTTGGTGCCCTTCTAAGAGTCACGAGAGAGCATGCCTCCTCTCCCTGCTCTCCGCTCACGTGAGGACAGGACGGGGCGTCGGTAGTCTGCAGCCCAGAAGGGTACCCCTCCTGCCAGATCTCAGCCTGATCTCAGGCTTCCAGACCCCGAAATGCGAGAGAGAAATTTCTGTGGTACTTTATTACAGCAGCCCAAACTGTAAGACAGTTTGTAGGACACCAACTAAAGGGGGAAAAACAAAAAAATCCAAGTCCACGTTCTTTACCAAACACGTAAGGCCTTTCACAACTCAGCTCCAGCCTGCTTCTCCAGCAACGCCTTCTGGTCTACTCCCCCACTGTGTAACTTTAGGCTTCTGACCTTCCAAACAACTTCAAAGTACGCAGAACACACACGACTGTTTGCTCCCGCCAAGTCTTTGCAAATCCTGTTCCCCTTGCCTGGAACGAGCTTCTCCCCACTGTCCACAGGGTAGATGTCCACACCTTCAAAGCTTTTAAGACTTGGGCATCCTACACTCTATGAAGCTTTTCCTGATACTATCAGTTAGATTTGGGGGTTTTTTTTGCATATAATAAAACCCACCTATTTTAGTGTACAGTTCTATGAGTTTTGACCAACATAAACTCATATACCTACCACAGTCAAGTTATAGAACAAATGAACAGAAGTAGGGTCACAGATGTAGAAAAAAGATATATGGTTACCAGGGGATAAGGGTGGGGAGGGATAAACTGGGAGACTGGGATTGACATATACACACTACTGTATATAAAATAGATAATAAGAACCTGCTGTATAGCACAGGGAACTCTAGTCAATACTCTATAATGGCCTAGATGGGAAAAGAATCTAAAAAAAAAAAGAGTGGATACAAGTATATGTATAACTGATTCACTGTGCTGTACACCTGAAACTAAAACAACATTGTAAATCAACTACACTCCAATTGAAAAGAAAAAGATACAGAACAGTTCTATCACGCCCTCCAAGACTACCTGTGCCCCTCTGCAGTCACCCAACCCCAGGCAACCACTGATTTGTTTACCATCCCAATAGTTTTGCCTTTTCTAGAATGTCATATAAATGAAATCATACAGTATCTAGTCTTTTGAGTCTATCTTCTGCCTAGCACAATGCATTTTTCACCTATGTTGTTGCGTGTATCAATCATTTCTTTCTATTACTAAGTACTAGTCATAATGGCTTGTTTATCCATTTCGTACTTGAAGAACATTTCTGATGCTTCCAGTTCAAATGAATTCATAATTCAATTATGAATAAAGCTGCTATAGATAGTTATGTCCTACTTTTTGTGTCAGCACAGTTCTCAAACTTGGGTAAATACCTGGGTATGAGTTTGCTGTGTCATACGGCAAGTGTAGGCTTAACTTTATGAGAAACCGCCAGACCGAGTCTTTCCAAAGTGTACCTTTACACCCATACTGTTTTGCATTCTTGCCACTGATGTCTGAGAGGTCCAGCTGTTCTGCATTCTCACCAGCACCTGGTATTATCAGGTTTTCTCCTCTTTTTGTTTTAGCCATTATAACAGGTGTGTTTTGCTCCCTCACTGAGGTTTCTATTTGCATTTCCCTAATGACTAGTAATGTTGAACACTGTTTCGTGTGCTTATTTGCCGTCTATAAATCTTTGCTGGTAAAGTGTTCAAATCTTTTGCCACTTTTTATTGGGTTGTTTATTTTCTTATTATTGAGTTTTTAGAGTTCTTTATATATTTTTAATACAACTCATTTTTCAGATATGTAATTTGCAAACAACTTTTCCTAGTCTGTAGTTTGTCTTTTCATTTTCTTAAGCGTGACTTTTTAGGAGCTAAAGTTCTTAATTTTGATGAAGTCAACTTATCAAAAAATTTTTTTAATGGATCATTCTTCTGGCTACTCCAATGTCACAAACATTTTCTTCTATGTTTTCTTTTAGACATTTTATAGTTTAAGATTCACAGATTTAGCTCACTTTAGTTTTAGTTACTTTTTTTTTTTTTCCCGCCACGTTGGGTTTTCGTTGCTGTACATGGGCTTTCTCTAGTTGCGGTGAGTGGGGGCTACTCTTTGTGGCGGTGCGTGGGCTTCTCACCGTGGTGGCTTCTTTTGTTGCAGAGCACGGGCTCTAGGCACGTGGGCTTCAGTAGTTGCAACACGTGGGCTCAGCAGTTGTGGCATGCAGGCCTTAGAGTGTGCGGGCTTCAGTAGTTGTGGCGCAAGGGCTCAGTAGTTGTGGTATGTGGGCTCTGGGGCACGCGGGCTTCGGTAGCTGTGGCTCGTGGGTTCTAGAGCGCAGGCTCAGTAGTTGTGGCACACGGGCTTTGTTGCTCTGTAGCATGTGGGATCTTCCCAGACCAGGGGTCGAACCCATGTCCCCTGCATTCGCAGGTGGATTCTTAACCACTGTGCCACCAAGAAAGTCCTTAGTTACTTTTGTAGTTTATGTTCTGAATTAATTTTTCCACATGGAGTAAGGTATGAATTAGTTTCTTTAAAAAATTTTTTTAGGGCTTCCCTGGTGGCACAGTGGTTGGGATCCGCCTGCCGATGCGGGGGACGTGGGTTCGTGCCCCAGTCCGGGAGAATCCCGCGGCGCCCGTGAGCCATGGCCGCTGGGCCTGTGCATCCGGAGCCTGTGCTCTGCGGCGGGAGGGGCCACAGCAGTGAGAGGCCTGTGTACCGCAAAAAAAAAAAAATTTTTTTAGAGCAGAGAGGCAGTTTCTAGTATATGTATTCATTCCACAGGCTGTATCAACTATCTACAACTAGACAGGGCTATGCCAGCCCTGTATTTAAATGTACCAGGACTTTAAACCCAGCTCATGTGCCTTCTTCTGTGGAAGCCATCAAGGTTCATTTTTTTTTGTTTTTGCATATGATATCCAACTGTTCCAATATGATTTATTGAGAAAGACCATCCTTTTTCTATTGGAATGCCTTTGTACCTTTGTACAAAGGGAAACTGTCTTGATCACTATAGTTTTATGGTAAGCATGGAGTCCATTACTGTGAATCCCCCAACTTTTTCTTTTCCAAAATTATAGTTCTCCTGCCTTTACATATAAATTTTAGACTCAGCTTGTCAATTATTAAATAAATAAAATAAAATGAAATAAAATTCCTTCCAGGATTCTGAATGGGATTGTGTTGAATATATGGATCAGTTTAAGAAAAAACCCAACATTTTCACAATAATGAATCTTCTAATCCATGAACATGGTACATATCCTCATTTATTTAGGTCTCTGATTTCTTTCATTCTGTCATTTTCAGTATATGGATTTAGCACATATTTTGTTAGATTTATACTTGGTTTTTTATATTATAAATAGTACTTTTTTAACCTTCCATTTCCAATTGTTCATTGTGAGTATATAGACATACAATTGATTTCTGTACACTGACTTGGCATCTTGTAACCCTGCTGAACTCACTTATTACTTCTAGCAGCTTTTTTGTAGATTCCATTAGATTTCCGCATAGACCACAGAGGCAGATGTGAACAGAGACGGTTTTACTTCTTCCTTTCCAATCTGTATGTGTTTTATTCATTTTTCTTGCCTGATTGCACTGGGTAGGACTCCAGTATGATTTTGAATAGGAGTAGCAAGAGCAGACATTCTTGCTCACGTTTTAATCTTAGAGGACAGCATGTGGTCTTTTCACCAAGAAGAATTATCTTAGCTGTAGAATTTTTTGTAGATACCCTTTATCAGGATGTGGATATTTCCTTTAATTCATATTTTGCTTACATTTTAATTTTTATTTATTTATTTATTTATTTATATATATATTTTTGCAGTACACGGGCCTCTCACTGTTACGGCCTCTCCCTTTTGTGGAGCACAGGCTCCGGACGTGCAGGCGCAGCGGCCACGGCTCATGGTCCCAGTTGCTCCGCGGCACGTGGGATCTTCCCAGACCGGGGCACGAACCCGTATCCCCTGCATCGGCAGGCGGACTCTCAACCACTGTGCCACCAGGGAAGCCCCCTTGCTTACATTTTTAAAACCATAAATGGTCAAATTTTGTCAAGTGCCTTTTCTATGTCTATTGAGATGATTGTGTGATTTTTTTCTTCTCAAAGTCTGTTGATATAGTGACACCTTTTATTCCCAGGATAAACCTCACTTGGTAATAATGTATTATCCTTTATATATGTTGTTGATTCTATTTGCTAAAATCTTATTAAAAATGTTTGCATCTGTGTTCATGAGAGTTACTGGTCTGTAATTCTCTTTTCTTGTAATGCCAAATTATTTCTAGTATTTCTGATTCCATAAAAGTATTCCCTTTTATACTGCCTGTATAAAACATATTATATCACTGTTAATTCTACTAAAGAACTGCTTTTTCTTTACGGTATGAATTCCAACTGATGGAATACATGCCCTTAAAATAGGTTTTAGGCTTCCCTGGTGGCGCAGTGGTTGAGAATCCACCTGCCGATGCAGGGGACACGGGTTTGTGCCCCGGTCCGGGAAGATCCCACGTGTGGCTGGGCCCGTGAGCCATGGCCACTGGGCCTGCGTGTCCGGAGCCTGTGCTCCACAAAGGGAGAGGCCACAGCAGTGAGAGGCCCGCGTACCAAAAAAAAAAAAAAAAAAAAGGTTTTTATCCAATAAAATTAAGATTACTGATAAGTTTCTTGGCTTTAGGGCTGGGCCAATTGCTACTAGCACATTTTAGGTAAATAACATTCTTTACTAAACACTGTGAGATCATTCATTTGAAACTTTCAGAATAATTCATAGAAAATAGATAATATATTAAATTACACACTGAATGGTCAATCTACAACTGTAGAAATTTATATATGAAGCAGCTCTTTAAAGAAATAAGACCCACAAATATGTCTGTCTTGGGATAATATATATAATTGAAACGAATAAAACCTGCAAGACCAATATTGTAACACTATGTTCTGTTAGTCTTTTTTTAAAAAAAAATCATACAATTAGTAATCCATTTGTGCTTCCAATATTCATACGTATGAGCTTAAAGGAAAAAAAATCTCATGATAATAAAAAGGTTTTATACTCATATATACTTTTAAATTACACTACTGTTTAAACATTTTCCTAAAGTCAAACCCTCCTTTCCGGCTGGCATGGTTTTTCAAGCCTAACTCTTGACAGGGGGCGGGGCCCTCTGGCATTAGTGAAGTAAAGAAAGTGGTGATACGATCAAGCTGAAACCATTAATCCAGGTCTTTGAATTGCACTGGCTTCTCCACCTGCACCTTCCCCACTCTCACCCTCATCGCCAAGCCCATCATCCATAAAATGACCCATTTCTTCAAGCTTTAGATTGTTTACTTGTTTCCCATCATCCTTAACTTGGCACTGTTTTAGGGAGCCTACGGCTGACCTCCTCACGCCTAACAGAAAATCATGCAACTTGCTGTACATAAAGCAGCGGCATGGCTTCCATGACCATAGAAATTGACTCCAGGAAGAAAAGAAACACACAGTGCTAAAGAGGACTGCAGCTTGTGAGGACAGGTACACCCAATCCAGCCAGCCGCAAACTGACATCTTCTTTGCTTAGCATTCTCATTCATGGGTTAGCTTTCTTGGACCACTGAGTTGGGAGCTGGTGGCGATTATTCTCCAGGAACACGTGCCAATGGAGAGGCTGTGAAGCAGCAGTTTGGGCTGGGTTGGCGTTTGATGTGGCCTGAGCTGAAACGGCAGCTTGACATTGTACAAAATATCACATATTACTAATGAGCCTACAAATGTTTGCCACCATAGCATCTGCCATGGACTGAAAGCAAGATACGCTGGCAATCCAGCTGGAACAGCTTGCCCGAGAAACTGGTTGTCTACGTTTCTTTGTATTACGTGTGGAAACAGATAACTATGTGGGAATCCATCTGTGCTCGTGGAAGCGTGTGTTGTCTGTCTTTCTGAGGAAGAACTGGCGGCTCTAGACACGATTTCTTGACTGGATGATGGAGTGGCTGATCTTGAGTCGTCTGGACTAGAATTGCTGCTGGACGCTGGCGTTTCATGGCTTTCTCTACTGGCACTGGGTTTGGAGTACTCAGATGAGCTCACGAAAAATACACAGAGGATAAACCATGACACTCATTTTGTTTTCTGATCATCTTTCCGTGGCAAGTGATCGGGAAGGAGTCTGCCCAAGTAGAGCACTCTGATCCTTTGTCGAATTTATTATCTCACAGTTTCTGAGGGTCTGGAATCTGAATGTGGCTTAACGGAGTCCCCTGCCCAGGGTCTCACTAGGCTGCAGTCAGGAGCTGGCAGGTTACGTTCCATCCAGAGCCCAGGGCTCTCTTCCAAGCTCACGTGGTTGCCAGCAGAATTCAGTTCCTTATGGTTGTGGGATGGAGAGCTCTCAGAAGCCACCTGAAGTTCCTGACGAATGCCTCTCTATATAAGCAGTTCACATCATCGCAGCCTGCTTCTTCAATCCAGAATTCCCCTCTGTGGAAAGGTTTTAACTACAGAGACTATTTATTTAATAGGTAGAGTTGGAATATATATACATTCAGGTTGCTACTCCTTTTTCAAAGTGCTTAGGAAGTTTGAGTCTTTCAAGGAATATGCCCATTTCATCTAAATTACTTTCCTAGCCATAAAGGTATTCACAGTATTCTCTTATTGTTCTTTAACTCTCTGTAGAATCTGCAGTAAAGTCCTCTCTCTCATTTCTGATATTGGTAATTTGTGTCTTCTCTCTCTTCTTCCTGAGCAGCCTGGCTAGAGTTTTATCAATTCTAATGATCTCAAAAAAACCCCCAAAGACTATCTATTAGGTTTCACCGATTTTCTTGATTGTTTTTTGTTTCCTTATCGTGTTGATTTCTGCTCTTATCCTTATTACTTCAAATTTTCTGCTTATTTTGGGTTTAATATGCTCTTTTTAAAAAAAACTCTGAGGTTGGGAATTTAAGTTATTCATTCAAAAAATTTCTTCTTTTCAAAAACAGACATTGAGAGCTATAAATTTCCCTGTAAGTGATGGCAGTGCTTTAGCTGCACCCCACAAACTGGGAAATGTCATGATTTCATTTCCATTCAGTTAACAATACCGTCTAATTTCCATTGTGAGTAACTCTTTGGTCAATGGGTTATTCAGAAGTATGTTATTTAGTTCCAGATGTTTAGGGATTTTCCAGATATTTTTCTACTACGGGTTTCTCATTTAATTCCAGAGAAATATCAGTCAGAGAACATCCTTGAAATGATTTGAACCCTTAAATTTTTAAAAACATGTTTTATGATCCAGAATATGGTGTATTTTGGTAAATGTTTTGAGCACACTTAAAAAGAATGTGTATTCTACTGCTGTTGGCTGGACTGTTCCATACGTCTGTTAGATCAAGTTGGTAGATGACGTTATTCAAGTCTTCTATGCACTTACTGATTTTCTGTCTACCTGTTCTATCAGTCATTGATAGGTACGAGAATCTCTGAATATAATTGCAGATTTGTGTATTTCTCTTTATAGTTCTATCACTTTCTGACTGATGTATTTCAAAGCTCTATATTGTCAGGAATATAAATTTTTAGGGTGGTTATGGTGTCTTGATGAATTAACCACTTTATCATTCTGAAATGACCATTTTTATTCCTGGTAGTATTTTTTGCCCTGAAATTTATTTTGTCTAATGCCATCAATCTACTCCCAGTTTCCGCTGATTTGTGTTAGCAGAGTACATTTTTTTTTCCAACCGCTCACTTTTAACCAATGTGTGCTTTCATATCTAAAGTGAGTTTCCTGTAGGCAGCATATTGTCAGGTCTCGCTCTTTATTCAGTCTAACAATCTCTGCCTTTCAGTGAAGTGTTTAAACAATTTACCCTATGATTATGGATATGGTTGGGTTCCAGTCTACTGTTCTGTGGTCTCCTATGTGTCTAATCTGTGCTTCTTTCCCTCTTCTTCTGACTTCTTTTCTGATGAATAAAGTATTTCTAATGATTCCATATAATCTCACCTGGTGGCTAGTAGCTGTAACGATTTTAGTGTTTTATTGAGGCCTTTGTATGATACATATCTTACTTAGCACAGCCTGCCTTAAGATAACATCGTACCATTTCACACATGAGAACCTTCCAACAGTTACTTCCGCCTCCTCTCTCCCAAACTTTGTACTACCGTTGTTCCACAACTTACTCATAAACCCCTCAATGTACCAATCAGGATTCAGTCTGGAAAAGAGAAACCATTCAATGTGTTTCTAAGCACAGAGTTTTAACACGGGGAATTAGAGGCTTATATCAGTGGTCCCCAACCTTTTTGGGACCAGGGACCGGTTTCATGGAAGACAATCTTTCCACGGATGGGGGGTGGGAGTGGTTCAGGCAGTAATGCAAGTGATGGGGAGAGACGGGGAGTGACGGGGGGATGACGGGGGAGCCATGGGGGGGGCGATGGGGGGTGACGGGGAGAGACGGGGAGCGTCAGATGAAGCTTCACTCGCTAGCCCGCCCGCCACTCACCTCCTGCTGTGCCGCCCGGTTCCTAACAGGACCAGAACTGGTCCACGGCCCCAGCGTTGGGAACCCCTGGGTTACATGGCCATTGCCACCACTGGGGGGCTAAAGCCAGAGAAGCCGTCACTGACCATCTCCCTGCCGTAATGAAGCAAGTGATTCTCAAGAGCTTGCCCGGATGCCAAGACCTCGGGGAAAGCATCGGCAGCCTTTCTCACCCTGCAGCTGGGAAGAAGCAACTGTGCTCTCTCAATAACAGTCTCTCTTTCTTGAGCCTTCCAAATCTCCCAAGGCTGCTTCTAACTGGCCTGCTTCACACAGGAAATGGGCCAGTGGGCAATGTAGTTCCAGGCTTGTCTTCCTTGAGTCAGGGAGAGTGTGGGAAGGAGAGGCCACAATGCCCAACTGACAACAGGCAATTTAGCCCAGTCAGTACCTTCTGGGTGTCAAGTTTACCCTTTTAATTTTAATTGTTAACAGTCTCACATGCAAAAAGCAGAAAGACAGTCTTCAGAGAAATCTGTTCTGTAACAGCCAAATCACACACACCTGATCAAATATTTGTTTCTCCTTTCACCCAGAAAAGGAAACAAGCAATCTCCTTATGAGGCTGAATATTGACAGCATTCCTTAGATTAACTACTAAATTACTACATTCCAGAAAATAACCAGGAACATAAGTTTCTATTAGCTTGAAAAGAGCCATGAGGTTAAGAAACAGCTTCATTATCTGTAAGAAGCCAAGTTACTTTTTCTATTTTAGTAACTAACAATACACGCAAACTTGTGTACAAGACCTGGCTTGCATGGTGTCAGACTGAAAGTGCTTCTGAGTTTGGTTTAGATGACATTCCTTTGCAAAACTGACACAAAGGGACAAGATACGGGTGAAAATGCCGACATATTAACAGCCGAGCTCCTCTGTGGGAAAGAACTTTGATTTTGAGAAAAATGACTTTGCTAGACCATTTTACCTGCACCTGCTCATTTTACATGAGGCTTCTTCAAGGCACGTTCTGAAAGGAAACTGCAAGTCAAAGAGGTGAGGGCTTCTGGTTTCCCACTGCACATGGAAGGAGCTTGGAAGTTGCTACTCCCTCCTGATAATGGGTAGACAGCTAAACAGACTGAAAAACTAACTAAAACTAAGTCTTCCAGGATCCGTAAGAGAGGCGAGGACACAAGGCAAACCACTGCCCCCAAGATTGGAGAGACAGAGGGACTAATGAAGAGAATAACTTAGCAGAGCAGAGATTCAAGAGTAGAAACCACCACAGGAACCAGACGCCAGAACCAGTAGGAAAGCCTGAACTGTAATGCATGAGTTGCTGGGGGCTCAGTGTGGACCACTTGGAGACCTAAAAACTCCAGGGGGACCCAGTCACGGGGAGACCCTCTCAATTTCGTGAGATTTACCTCCAAGAGCTTGACCAGGTTCCCACAGTAAATACTGGAGATGTTTCCCCTTGTGCTTCCAGCAGGAGTGGGGAAAAAGCACTCTGAAATATACCAGAGCGTGCTGTTCTTCCTAACGAGGCCTGCCCTCACAGGAAGCTAGCTAACCAGACCCTGACCTGCTGGGGAATTATCAGACCCTAACTGACTGCAGGGAAGGGAAAAAACACTTGACCCTTGAACAACATGCATTTTAACAGTGCAGGTCCACTTCCACATGGGTTTTTTAAAAAAGTAAATATTACAGTACTACACAGTTGGGGCTGGTTAAATCTGTGGATGCAGAACTGTGGCTATGGAGCGCCGACTGTAAGTTACAGGCAGATTTTCAACTGCACAGAGGGTCAGCATCTCTAACCCTGGTGTTGTGTAAGGGTCAACTGTACAAAACTCCAGACTACTCTAGAATTCCATTTGGGAGAAGGGAAACACCCAACTCTAGCCCACCCTAGCCATACTCTCCCACCTAAGAGGGGAAGAAGAAGAAAAACAACGGAGAAATACTCGTGTGGTTCGCAGTTCAGAGGCACAGGATCACTAAAAGACTGAGACCTGATCATGGGACCGGAGAATGCTTCCCCTCCCCCTATACCTCACCACCACATGACTAAAGGCCCATTTACAGCAGCTCCTTTTACATGATACATCATGTCTGGCGATCAAGAGAAAAATGACAAGCCATAGCAAAAGACAAGAAACACAATTTGAAGAGACAGAGCAGCATCAGAACCAGACATAACCGGAACATTGGAATTACCACACTGGGAATCGAAAACAACTATGATTACTATGCTCAGGGTCTAATGGATAAAGCAGATAACATACAAGAACAGATGGGCCATGTAAGCAGAGAGACAGAAATTCTAAGACAGAAGGAAGAAGAAATGCTAGAGATCAAACACAATGTAACAGAAACAACGAATGCCTTTTATGGGCTTATTAGTAGACTAGACATAGCTGAGGAAAGAATCTCTGAAATTGAGGATATCTCAACAGTAACCCCCCAAACTGAAGAGCAGAGAGAACAGAGACTGAATAAATGAAGCGAATTTCCAAGGACTGTGGGACAACTACAAATGGTGTAACATACATGTAATGGGAACACCAGAAAGAGAAGCAAGAGAGAAAAGAATACAAGAAGTACTTGAAACAGTAATGACTAAGAATTTCCCCCAATTAATGTCAGACATCAAACCACAGGTCCAGGAAGTTCAGAGAACACCAAACAGGATAAATACACCCCCCCTTGCAAAAGGATGTTAGGCATATCATTTTCAAATTACAGAAAAGCAAAGACAAAGAAAAAAAAAATCCTGAAAGAAGCGAGAGAGACAGGACTTCCCTGGTGGTCCAGTGTTGAAGGCTCCGTGCTCCCACTGCACGGGGCACAAATTTGATGAGGGAATTAGAATCCCATATGCCGCGTGACGCTGCCAAAAAAAAAAAAAGAAACAAAAGCCAGAGAGAATCAACCTTACCTACAGAAGAACAAAGATAAGAATTGCATCAAACTTCTCCTCAGAAACCATGCAAGCAAGAGGAGAGTGGAGTGAAATATTTAAAGTGTTGAGAGAAAAAAAAACTACCAACGTAGAATTCTGTACCCTGTGAAGTTATCCTTCCAGAGTGAAGAAGAAATAAAGACTTTCTCAGACAAAAATTTGAGGGAGTTTGTTGCCAATAGACCTATCTTGCAAGAAATGTTAAAAGGATTTCTTTAGAGAGGAAGAAAAATAATACAGGGCAGAAACTCAGGTCTACCTAAAGGAAGAAGGATTAAGTGAAGGTAAAATAAAAACTTTATTTTTCTTATTTTTTTTAATTTATTTTTTTGCGGTACACGGGCCTCTCGCTGTTGTGGCCTCTCCCGTTGCGGAGCACAGGCTCAGCGGCCATGGCTCACGGGCCCAGCCGCTCCACGGCACGTGGGATATTCCCAGACTGGGGCACGAACCCGTGTCCCCTGCATCGGCAGGCAGACCCCCAACCACTGCGCCACCAGGGAAGCCCTATTTTTCTTATTCTTAATTGATCTAAATAACAATAAATTAATAACAGCAACAAAGTATTCAATTATTTATGCTATCTATATACTTTATGTATGTATTTATATGCTTATGTATGCTTATACATAAGTGAAATGAGTGATAGCAGTGATACATAGGACAAGAAGAAGGAATGGGATTATTATGTTATTTTACAGTACTCACACTATCTGTAAAGTGGTATAGTTATTATTTGGAAGTGGACTTGGATTAGTTGTAAATGTATATTGCAAGCCCTAGAGCAACCAATAAAAAAAGGAAGTATAACCAATATGCTAAGAAAAAAGAGAAAATGGAATCATATAACATGCTCAATTTAAATCACAAAAGGCAGAAAAAGAGTGGAAGAGAAAAATAGGACCAAAGAACAAAGGCAATGAATAGAAAACAGTAACAAATATTAATCCACCTACATCAATAATCACTTTGAACGTTAATGGTCTAAATGCATCAGTTAAAAGATAAAGATTGTCAGAGTGGATTAGAAAACAAGACTTAACTATATGTTGTCTACAAGAAGTCCACTTTAGATATAAAGACACATATAGATTAAAAGTAAACGGATGGGACCTCCCTGGTGGCACAGTGGTTAAGAATCCACCTGCCAATGCAGGGGACACGGGTTCGAGCCCTGGTCTGGGAAGATCCCACATGCCGCGGAGCAACTAAGCCCGTGCGCCACAACTACTGAGCCTGCGCTCTAGAGCCCACAAGCTACAACTACTGAGCCCGTATGCCACAACTACTGAAGCCCACACACCTAGAGCCCATGCTCCTCAATAAGAGAAGTCACTGCAATGAGAAGCCCATGCACCACAACGAAGAGTAGCCCCCGCTCGCTGCAACTAGAGAAAGCCCACACGCAGCAACGAAGACCTAACGCAGTCAAAAAAATAAAGAAAAAAAAAAAAAAAGTAAATGGATGGAGACAGATATACCATGCTAACACTATAAGCAAAAGAAAGCAGGAATAGCTATGTTAGTTGCAAGAAGGGCATTACATAATAATAACGGGGTCCAAGAAGACATAATAATCCGTAACATTTGTGCACTTAACAATAGGGCACCAAACTACATGAGGCAAAATCTGATAGAACTGCGAGGAAAAACAGATGAATCCAAAATCATAGTTGGACACTCCAGCACCCCTCTATCAGAAATGGACAGGTTGGACACGCAGAAAAATCAGGAAGGACATAGTTGAACTCAACACCTTCAGTCAGTTGGACATAACTGACATCTATAGTCTACTTTACCCTGAAGCAGCAGCATACGCATTCTTCTCAAGCACACATGGAACATTCACAAAGACAGACCACATTCCGGGCCATAAAATACACCCCAGCAAGTTTAAAAGAACAGAAATCATACAGTGTCTGCTCTGAGACCACAATGGAATTAAACTAGAAATTAGAACAATAACTGGAAAATCCCCAACTATAGGAGATTTAAACAAGTCAAAGAGATGGCTAAACTGCTCTGCAATTTAGCAGCTAAAACTCTGGCGGTGAGGGCTTCCCTGGTGGCGCAGTGGTTGAGAGTCCGCCTGCCGATGCAGGGGACACGGGTTCGTGCCCCGGTCCGGGAAGATCCCATGTGCCGCGGGGCGGCTGGGCCCGTGAGCCATGGCCGCTGAGCCTTCGCGTCCGGAGCCTGCGCTCCGCAACGGGAGAGGCCACAGCGGTGAGAGGCCCACGTACTGCAAACAAACAAAAACTCTGGCGGCGGAAACCAGCAGAAAGCAGAGGAAAGGGGAAGAAAGATGAGCAGAAAGGTGAACGAGCACACAGATTATGAGAAGGCTGAAGTATGGCAAGAAAGAAGGCAGTAAGACACGCCCAGCAGACAGGTGGGCAATGGATTTCTAGAAGCCAGGATGTCTAAAATTCCATTTCAGTTGTCTGCTGTGCTCTGCTGTCTTGAACCCTTGATCAAATGCACTATATATCCTGTCCTGTAGAGGTGGTATTTTAAGGAACAAAGGAACAGCAGCAGTTTCAAGACAGCAGAGAAGGGACAGACATAAGGAACAGCAAAGTGACTCAAATACTAATTGGGGACCAAATTATAGTCACAGGGTGATCTTGCTCTCCTTGTCTTGGACTCAGAGAAGCTGAGTGTTTGGAGCTCAAGATCTGACGATGGAATTTAGAGAAAGTTAGGATTAAGAACACATGCATGGCCAACTCAGAAAAAAAAAATTATTCTGAGGTGAGGAGAGTAGAAGAAAATGTGAAATCATTATAGAACTTCAAGGTGGGAGGTTTGAGGGCAGGTGCTGGGTTTCCACTCCAGGAGGGGGTATGAAGATTTCAAATAGTCAGAAGGACAACCTAATGTTTTTCACTTGTTTACAACGATCAGTAAGTTTGATAACACACTGGCTGGCTTGGGAAGACAGGCATATTCGTATATTGCCAGAGGGAGAGAAAAACAGGCAACCTTTGTGGAGAGCAACTTGGAAATGTTTATCACACAAATATTCTTTGCTCAGAGAAATCCATTTCTAAAGCATATATGCAAGAAAAATCACCCAGGTTTATTGCAGGCTTGCTTGTAACAGCAAAAGACTGAAAATAATGTATATGTTGTTACTAGCAGACTGGTTATATAATTATGGCATGCTACACAGCTATAAAAAAAGAACAAGGAAGTTATTTATGTATTGGAAGGCACTGATCTCCAAGATATATTGTTGGCTGAGAAAAGCAAAATACAGACCAGTGTAAGACGTGTGCTCTAGTTTGTGTAAAAAAAAAAAACAAAACAAGGGGGGGGCGGCAGCTGAAGAGAAAAAATACTTGTATATGTTTAGAATCTCTCTGAAAGGATAGCCAAGAAACCAGTAGCACTGGTTGCCTGGGAGCGTAACAGAGTAGCTGGGAAAGAAGAGGTCTTCCCAGAGTAAATCTTTTTTTTTTTTTCCTAAATTCTTTACAATTTTGAATCATGTGAATGCATGTTATCCAACATACAAACACTTAAAATAGAAATTAAAAATCCGAGGGATGCTCTGAGCAGATGAGAGCTCTACGGTTTGTACAGCCTTGGGCTTACTCGCTCGCTGCTCCTGTCCTAGGCTCCAGCTGCAGAGCTGGGCGTCCTCTGCTGCCTGGTCTTCAGTGAGCTCTGTCCCTGCCCGTGGCCTGTCCACCGCCCCCAAATCAGCCAGCTCCTCATGACCCCGGGTGGCATCTGCCCCCTCCACTCACCCTTCTGGCCGAACCGTAAGCTGGTTTTCCACTACCATACCTCGCTGCCTTATCATAGGGCATCTCAGATCTTCTCACTGCCAAATTCAAGGGCTTTCCCTCAGCGGCATTCTCCTGGACCTCAACTCATGTTTGATACTTAAGGGGACCTTCTTTAAATTCACTCCTTCCCTGTCTCCCCTCGTCTCACGGCGAGGTTTTCTTCTCACACTTCATCCTGCGCCCCAGCATTGCACATTCCCCAGTGCTCGATCCTGTCCCTCTATTCTTCTCTTTCCCCCATATTCCCGGAGTGGGGAAGGGGTGTGTCGTCACACTCTTAAGGTCTCCAGGACCACCGTTATGCTGAAGTCTCCCACATCGTGTACTGCGAGCCATCCTCTCCTCCAAGCTCCAGTCCCAAGAAGAAATGCAAACTGGGCATTTCCACCTGGCCGTCCCACCCTGACCTGGATCATTATGTTCTGTGCTAGATTCCAACCACCCACCCCACCTGACTGGCTGTGCTCTGAACTTCCGGGCAAAGGCCAGTGGCTCTGCAAATTCTGTCAGGCCCCCAGCCTGACATGCTGGAGATCCTGGGAGTCTTTTCCGCATTGGGCAAATCCTCTGAGACCAAAGGGCTGATTACGGCTGAGATCCTGCTCCTCCCTCCCTCTCCAGCCAGCCTCAAGTCTCTGCACGTTTTCCTTCCTCTACATTTTTACTGATCCACCCAAGCTCTGGAATGCATCACAAGACGATGAAACAGTCTCTGAACCATCCCATCATTTAGTCCACTGCCATACAGTGAGGACACACGGTGTCTGACGCATCACGCCACGTGCTATGGGTGTGCGAAGATGAGCGAGGCACACTGACAGTTCTACTCCAAGTCAAAGAATGGAAGGTAACAAAAGAAGTGGTAAATAAAGGGTGATGGAAATTCACATGAGGGGGAGGTATCACTTCCAGAGAGGGAGCTCTGAGAAGTTTTACTGGGGCAGCGGGGACCACGTCAGGCTGCCCTGGGCTGAGACGGGAGAGGGAAGTGAGAAGGGTGACGTAGAATACAGGGTGTTGAAGGCAGAAGAGAAGGCAAAATAGAGGGGGACCCCAGGTCTGGGAATATTTTCGAAAGGTTGAGCGAGAAAAGGCACCAAAGAAGGAAAGGTCAAAATTATAGAACAGAAGGGGTGGCTGATGATTGACAGAATTCTTACCAGGCCAGGTTCTATGAGCTTAATATTAATGCTAAGTTTTTACTCTTTTTTTTTTTTTTTTTTTTCCACAACTTCCAAGAACATGAGAATTAGAGTGAGTTACAGGGCCTTCGGATAAGGTGGCAGAGGCCCCCAAAAATGGTTAACAGAGGCCAGCCCTGGGGTGGAGGAGGCTGGGGGGATGGGGTAGTTGGGAGACTAGCTTTGGACTATTTAAGGTTTTGTATATACCTTTTGAGTTTTGTACTAGGTCTGTGTATTGACATTATTACAAAACTAAATTTTTTAAAAGCTATTTTTTTTTGTTTTACACATACCTACATTCTTTTTTTAATAGTCTTTTCCATTATGGTTTACCACAGGATATTGACTAGAGTTCCCTGTGCTGTACAGTAGGACCTTGTTGTTTATGCATCCTGTACATAATAGGTTGCATCTACTAATCCCAAACTCTCAGTCCATCCCCCCCTCACCACCCCCTCCCCCTTGGCAACCACAAGTCTGTCTCTATGTCCGTGAGTCTGTTTCTGTTCTGTAGATAGGTTCCTCTGTGCCATATTTTAGATTCCACATATAAGTGATATCATATGCTACTGGTCTTTCTCTTTCTGACTTCCTTCACTTAGTATGATAATCTCTAGTTGTATCCATGTTGCTGCAAATGGCATTACTTCATTCTTTTTTATGGCCGAGTAATATTCCCTTGTATATATGTACCACATCTTCTTTATCCATTCCTCTGTCAATGGACATTTAGGTTGTTTACCGTGAATAGTGCTATGAGTACAGGGGTGCACGTATCGTTTTGAATTATATCAAAAAACTACTATTAAAGATGAGTTTCTGAAGGGAATGAGAAAAATAGGATTACGGTAGCTCGACAAGACCGCATGTGTTGCTTTGTTCTGAAGAAAGTAAAAACGAAAGCAGTTGGAAACGTTGATGGGAAAGATCAAGTAGAAGTAAGCCCAACAGTGCAGCTGGTCAAGGAGGTGATCAGGGAGGGTGGTACAAGATCTGAACAGGCAGCTGAGTCTGCTATTCAGAGTGTGGACACAGTGTCTCCTGCCATTTCAGTAATGAAAGGCTATTGAGGCCATCACGCCCTCAGCCACTGCAGTTGCCCCCGAGGTGCACCCTGAGGGGATTCAGGATGGGGAAAATCAGGATACTGCTCCGAGACAGCTAAGGTGCCTATAAAAGGAATGATTTCAATAAGCCTAGACTCTTGCATCTTCCCATACATAGAAAAGTGATAAATTCATTAACTTGAGATGTCTGTTTTCCTTTAACAGTAATTTTTTTTTTTTTTTTTTTTGGCGGTACGCGGGCCTCTCACTGTTGTGGCCTCTCCCATTGCGGAGCACAGGCTCCGGACATGCAGGCTCAGCGGCCATGGCTCATGGGCCCAGCCGCTCTGGGGCACGAACCCGCGCCCCCTGTGTCGGCAGGCGGACTCCCAACCACTGCGCCACCAGGGAAGCCCTAACAGTAATATTTTGATGTTCCAATTGCCTGGGGGTTTTTTGGGGGGCAAAAAACCCTATATATCCTGGCTTGAACCTTACTTCTTTGGAGCAGTCCCTCAGAGTTTCCTGAGGGGCTGTATCCCGGGCTTAAGTCCTCCGTAAGTCAGCAGAATAAAACATAATTCTCAACTTTTAGGTGTGCATGTTTTTCAGTCAATACGCTTTCACCAGAAATGTCTGGGACGGGATGCAGTGGGTCCTTTCCCAGTGTCCACTCGCCTACCTTCTTCCCAGATCCAGCCCTGGGGTAGAGGGAGAAGCTGCACCAGGTGGGACTGATTAGTCTAAGGCAGTTGGCAAACTCCTGGCTCCTCTGACACGGGAATTAGTCCAGGAATGGGCATGTGACCTGGTTCTGGCCAGCAAGACCTAAGCAGGAGTTTGGTGGAGGCTTCAAGAAAGGAGGTTCCCACTTTTCTGGGAGAGCTGCAGGGAGCCATGTCTTTCTCCCACTCAGGGTGAATGAGGAAGCACATAGTGCAGCCCCTGCTGGCAGCCATCCTAGAGCCCTGAGGGGCGCTACCTCGAGGATGAAGCCAACACGTGGATGAGAGGAGAGACATGAGAAGATCCTGGACATCCTTGATAAGCTGGCTGAGCCCCTGGATCAACCCCGCCCTGAAGCCTGCCCTCCATCTGGACTTCCAGGATAAAAACCACATTAAACTGCATTTTCCTGTACTCGCAGCCTGGAGCTCTGTCACGGATAAGCATCCCTTCCACTATGAAAAAAGGAACAAGACAAACAGGGAGTCAGGAATTGAGAGAGATGATGGCGGATGGTTCCAGTTTTTCTCCGGAAAGTAAAAGGTGACCCAGGTGCTAAGTGTGAGGAGGAAGCTGAGAAGAGTGGTTTAGCGCAAAGGGAAAGAGAGCTGCCTGGGGCTACGGAGGGGGCCTGGGGGGTGTGCTGAGCACCCAGGTGAGGCTTTGAGACCTCTGCCAGCCTCGAACAGCGTGAAGCTGTGCCACCCACCCAAGACCGCCATCCTGTGGGGACAGCCTCTGGGTTGGCCACGGGGGGGGGGTCAAGAGGACAAGCGGAAAAGGAGTTGGAGATGTGAGCACAACAGCAGTTGAAGAGATGGACCCCATGATCTACGCTAGACCTGGAAGGGAGTTGAGAGTAGGAGGGGCTGATTGGTCAGGAAAAAGCAAAGGGACAAAGAGACGAGGCATCTCGTTGGATCGAAGAAGGTTCAGTGGAAGTGAGATGACAGGGAGATGATGCAGAGAAAGGTCCTTGTAAGCAGAGTTAAGTGTCCCCAGAATAACACAAGGGCCCAGCAGCCCCCCATGGCCCAGCCCACTCTACCCCCTAACCCATGAGTGCTGTTTCAGGATTAACTGAAGTAGATAAATCCTAATCTAACTGGAGCTGGACTGACACAGATAAGAACTCAGAGGGGCCTAATTCTTCCCATATCACCTGGAGCCATGTGTGGCGGCAGGAAGGAGGGGACATGTTTTCAAGTTTGTGCTGATGTTTCCGAAAACTCTGGAGGAAAGATGACACTCTGTGAAGGAGAAATGAGGGACACTGCAAAAAAAAAATCATCCTTAAACGGGTCCTTTTAGAGGACTCACCTCTGCGTTCATCTTGGTCTCTTTCTGCAGGAGCTGCGAAGACAAAAGCAGAGGTTCAGGACCTTGGTGGCACCTCCCCAAACTCCCTGCCAACACTCTCCCCGGCCACCCCCCTTCTCCCCCCACTTCCTGTCCCATTGGCCCCATCTTCCCCAAATGCCTTCACCACCTTGTGCCCTCCAGTGAGGGCACCCAGGCCGGTGTCTTATCTGAGGCAGGTGGTCGCTGGCCCCCCTGGGGACATCACACCAGTAACGTTTCTCTAAAGAACACTGCCAACCCCCAAGGTCCCCCTCTTATACTAGAAGGGATGCTTCTGTATACTTAAAAGAATGATGCAGGGCTTCCCTGGTGGCACAGTAGTTAAGAATCCACCTGCCCATGCAGGGGACACGGGTTCGAGCCCTGGTCCAGGAGGATCCCACATGCCACGGAGCAACTAAGCACGTGCGCCACAACTACTGAGCCTGTGCTCTAGAGCCCGTGAGCCACAACTACTGAGCCCATGTGCCGCAACTACTGAGGCCCGCATGCCTAGAGCCCGTGCTCTGCAACAAGAGGAGCCACTGCAATGAGAAGCCCGCGCACCCCAATGAAGAGTAGCCCCCGCTCGCCGCAACTGGAGAAAGCCCGTGTGCAGCAACGAAGGCCCAACACAGCCAAAAATAAAAATCAATAAAATAAAATAAATTTATTAAAAAAAAAAAAAAAAAAAAAGAATGATGCATTCCCCAAAGTTGGTGCTTGGAGACGATAGCTTTGTGTCTGTCCTTTTTTTATGGGGACAAGCAAGGCAGTAAGAAATACCTACTTCTTTTTCTCTCCTCGCTGAGTTTCCAAGGGACTTAAATATGTTAAATGATTGGGACTGACATACACACACTACTATATATAAAATAGATCATTAACAAGGACCTACTGTATAGCACACTCAGTATTCTGTAATGGCCTATCTGGGAAAAGAATCTAAAAAAGAGGGGATACGGGCTTCCCTGGTGGCGCAGTGGTTGAGAGTCCGCCTGCCGATGCAGGGGACACAGGTTCGTGCCCTGGTCCGGGAGGATCCCACGTGCCGCGGAGCGGCTGGGTCCGTGAGCCACGGCCGCTGCGCCTGCGCGTCCGGAGCCTGTGCTCCGCAATGAGAGAGGCCACAACAGTGAGAGGCCCGCGTACCACTAAAAAAAATAATAATAATAAAATAAAATAAAAAAGGGGATAGATGCCTGTGTGTAACTGAGTCACTTTGCTGTACAGCAGAAACTAACAACATTGTAAGTCACCTATACTCCAATAAAAATTTAAAAAAAAAACAACAGCCCACCAGTTCGGTGGGCTGCTCTGAAGCCTTAGCGTTGAGGAGGAGGAAACAATCAAACATGAGTCACAGGGAAAGAAAATGGGAAGATGATAGGAAACAGGAGAGAGAAGGAAAAGAAATAAGGAACTAGCACGGAATACCAGGGGTTCCAAACATTAATGGACCCCTGGGGCTGCCTGTTGGAGACGCGCTTTTCTGGGTTCCACCCCCAGAGTTTCTACAGGGGAGGGAGGCTAAGAATGTGTATTTTCAACAGGCATCCAGGAGATCGTGCTCAGATGGTCAGAGAGCCACTCAGAGCATCCCTAGAATTGAGAGTAGAACGGATGGGCCCCGAAGAGTGAACTTTCTCATTCACTTTCAGAGCTGTTAGAATTGCCACTTTATTTTGACTAGGATGCTAGGTGGGTGTGGCCAGAGGGGACGGAGAAAGGTCTAAGGAAGCCGCTCTGGCTCTTCCACCTGGGGGGTTGTCCGGGAAGCCAACATTAAGGATGCTCCCAGGAGCCGAGGAGGGGAAGGAGAGCCCTCCAGGGCCTCTGCGAAGGGAGGCTGAGGCAGCCTCCGTCCTTGGACCCGGCCCTGCATTTGATCTTATTCTCTTTCAAAACATAGGAAGGACTAGGTAGTGAACTTAACCGTGACTAGCAATAGTGAAAATAACACCCATTTTTAAAAGTCTCGACTCTGGGCAATCCTAAGATCACCTGGGCTGTGTGTTGAAAATAACTCGTTTTCAGTAATTCCTCTCCCTCCTCCCTTCCTGTTCCTCCTTCCTGCTTTGACAGTGGGTCTCGTGACCCAACCTGGCCGGCACACATGCTGTCTTTCCTTTTGCCATCTGGAGCCTTTTCAAGTTTCCTGGAAAATCTGAGAAGGAACTTGCTAGAAGCCAGACACTAAATAAAGCAGAGAGTGAGGACAAAGAGGAGGGTGAGCTTTCTTCTCAGGTCCTGGGCAGTCAGTATGGGTGTGATGTCTTCTCATGCATAAAATACCTCCGAAGGATAACCAGGACACTGCCGACAAAGCCAGAACTAAGCCAAGGATGCATCTTGGGCAACAATCTGGACTGCAGGGGCTCCTTGGAGGGCCTGGCCGGGCTGCCCGCCCTGCACAGATGTCCACTCCAACACCCTACCACGCTTTAAGCATATTGTTAAGAATGATAGTGGTGGGCTTCCCTGGTGGCGCAGTGGTTAAGAATCCACCTGCCAACGCAGGTGGATTTGAGCCCTGGCCTGGGAAGATCCCACATGCCGCGGAGCAACTAAGCCCGCGAGCCCCAACTACTGAGCCCGTGCTCTAGAGCCCGCGAGCCACAACTACTGAGCCCGTGTGCCATAACTACTGAAGCCCGAGCGCCTAGAGCCCGTGCTCCGCAACAAGAGAAGCCACTGCAATGAGAAGCCCGCGCATCACAACAAAGAGTAGCCCCCGCTCACTGCAACTAGAGAAAGCCCGCGCACAGCAATGAAGACCCAACATAGCCAAAAATAAATAAATAAATTTATTTAAAAAAAAAAAAGGCACGAGAAGAGCCACAGACAATGTGTACCAAATGGGTCTGGCCGTGTCCTAATAAAACTTTAAAAAAAAAAAAAAAAGAATGTTAGTGTTAAGTGTCCCTTACATGTGGGTGGGGAAGTCAGATAATGAAATATGAGGAGGAGGATAACAGCTGTGAGACAACTTGTGTCAGCTGCTGTATCAACATGAACCCTAATCCTTGAAGCCTTGGCAAAAAGGCTAATATTAACTCCATTTTACAGATGAGGAATCTGAAGTTGAGGGTGGGTTAAAGCACTAGGCCTTACAGTCACGGGGTTGCGGCCCTGTGCTGTAACTCCCAGCTTCCTGGCTATGGAGCCAAACCCAGACTGCCCCAGAGACCTTTCCAGGGCTGTCTTACACACACCCAGAGAGCTTTTATGATAAATAAAAGACCTGGGGTTTGGTCTGGCTTCAGTCATGGACTAGCCAAGTGACCACAGCCAAACAGGTTCTCCACGTGTGGGCTGAATGGCTGGACTTCATCTCTAAGGTTTGTTGCAGCTCTAAAATGCTCTCCGATTCCCAGAAAAGGAAAATCTGGTGGCTCTGTAAACAGTGCTCAACCTCAGTTGTGAAATGACTTTACCTAGATGCTCTGTCAGACTGACAGAGATCAAAACATTTGCCACATGTTGGCCAAATAGCTCTGATTTTTTTTTTTTTTTTTTTGGCCTTGCTGCACAGCTTAGTCCCCCAACCAGCGAATGAACCCAGGCCCCGGCAGTGAAAGCTCAGAGTCCTAACCACTGGACCACCAGGGAACTCCTATTACTGGGGAACCATAGGTAGGTAACATCTCTACAGACGGCAGTTCAGCAGCATCTGTTAAAATTCCAAGTGTGAGCAAACTCTGACCCTAGCAATTCCACTGCTTCCCATTTTTCTTTTTTAATTAAAAATCTGTTTTTCAAGATTTAACCTTTTTATTGCAGTACAGTTAATTTACAATGTTGTGTTAGTTTCAGGTGTAAAGCAAAGTGATTTAGTTATATATACACATATACATACATATTATATATATATTATACATGTATGTGAGATATATATATATATATATATATATATATATATATAAAACAGCCAAGACACAGAAGCAACCTAAACATTCATCAACAGATGAATGGATAAAGAAGATGTGGCACATATATACAATGGAATATTACTCAGCCATGAAAAAGAAAGAAAGAATGCCATTTGCAGCAACATGGATGGACCTAGAGATGATCATACGAAGTAAGTCAGAGAAAGACAAATATCATATAAGATGTCACACTTATATGTGGAATCTAAAATATGATATAAGTGAACTAATTTACAAACCAGAAATAGACTCTTGGACACAGAAAACAGACTTATGGTTACCAAAGGGGAAACGTGTGGGGAGGGATAAATGAGGAATTTGGGATCAACAGATACACACTCCTATATGTAAAATAGATAACCGAGGACCTCCTGTAGAGCACAGGGAACTCTTGATATATTCAGTATCTTGTAATAACCACTGCTTTCCAATTCTGTCTCCAGTCCCCACAGGAGAAATCACTAAATTGCCCTGAGTCCTTTGTTCTTGTAGAAACATGACTGCTGCTTGCCTTCCCTTTCTTAGAAGAACTTCCAGAAAAGCTTTCCTATAAAAAGTCAATAAAACATTACTTATGAACTTTACTACCTTTCCCACAGAATCTGGGGAAAGCAAAACCAAACCAAACCAATTTACAGAGATGCACATGGATGAGAAAGGACCCCACCTAGAAACCTTACCACCTTAGGCATCCGCGGTCGATTACCAAGGGTGAATCGCATTATTACTTATAAAGCATGTTCAACAGGGGCATCCTGGCCAGGATTCTTTCCATACTCCTCCTCCTTCAGCTTTCAACTTCCCTTGTAATAAGATGGCACTGTTGGGGTAGCCAGCAACCCCAGGCCACCCTTCAGCACCCTCCCTGTCCCTCACACATCTCTCCCTTCCTCCCCACTGTCCCGCCAAGACCCGTTAAAGTCTGAACAGAACCTAGGGAGAACTTTGTTCTACATTTAACACATCCTAAAAGATCTAAGACCTAACCCTATAACAAGAATATTTACTTTCCCCCCCTGTACTCTAGTGTATTTTATTTTTTTAAATTTATTTTTATTGGCGTAGAGTTGATGTACAATGTTGTGTTTGTTTCAGGCGTACAGCAAAGTGGTTCAGTTATACACATACAAATATTCATTCTCTTTTCGATTCTTTACCCTATAGGTTATTACCAAATACTGAGTGGAGTTCCCTGTGCTGTACAGTAGCCCTTGCTGGTTACCTATTTTAGATATAGTAGTGTGTGTATGTTAATCCCAAACTCCTAACTTATCCCTCCCCCCACGTTTCCCCTTTGGTAACCGTTAAGTTTGTTTTAGAAATTTGTGAGTCTGTTTCTGTTTTATAAATAAGTTCATTTGTATCATTTGTAAATTAGAATCCACATATGAGTGATACCATATAATATTTGTCTTTCTCTGACTAACTTCACTTCGTATGATCATCTCTAGGTCCATCCATGTTGCTGCAAATGGCATTATTTTGTTCTTTTTAATGGCTGAGTAATATTCCATTGTATATACATGTACCACGTCTTCTTTATCCATTCCTCCATTGGTAGACATTTAGGCTGCTTCTATGTCTTGGCTATTGTAAATAGTGCTGCAATAAACATTGGGGTGCAAGAAGATTTACTTTTGTTTGTTTTTTACTTCAAGGGTTTAATATTTTTAACAATATTGAAAATATTTTTAATAATATTTAAAAGCCTAAAAGGCTTTAAGCTTCTGACTTTTAGTATTATGTTTAGAAAGACTTATATATACATTTTAATTTTCACTTAGATTTTTAACTTTTTCCCCTTTATTTATATGTTTAGTTTTAATCAATCTAAATTATATTTTGGTATATGGCATGAGATAAGACTCTCCTGTAATCTTCCCAAATAACTGCATTGTTCTCACGTCATTTACTGACTCTTTCATTCTTTCCCGCAATGGCTCATACTTAAATTCTTATGCATATGGTTATTCTTTCTTCCACCTTCTGGGCTGTGCCACTGACCCGGCTTCCCATGCCTGTAATATGTTGTTTACCTGACTGTGGCTTTACAATATGTTTTGCTATCTGGTAGTTCAAGTTCTCTCACTAACTTGTTCAGTATTCTTATCTAGTCTTGCTTGCTCAGACTTCTAGATGAAGTTTAGAACAGCTCTGTCAAGTTAAAAAAAAAAATTTCCATAGGAACTGTGCCTATGATTGCATCAAATTTGTAAGTTAAATTAGGATTGCTGATTCAGCCTTCCCGCCCAGAAATATATGGTATACCTCTCTCGGGGAAGCCACTTAAAGAAAAGAGAAGAAGCATCTCGCGTTAGTTCCCGAATTACTGCGTAATTACAAAGAACAGCTCAGGCTGCAGTGGTTCACTAGAAAGTCAAAGGAAAAAAGTCAACACTTTTGCATAAATAACCTGCTTAAAGCGTTTTCAAATAGGTTTCTCCTTTCCCCGTATCTCCTGCAGCAGACAAGCTACCCTCTGGGAAATGGACCTAGAGGTTATCATACTAAGTGAAGGAAGTTCAAAAGAGAAAGACAGGGGCTTCCCTGGTGGTGCAGTGGTTGAGAGTCTGCCTGCCGATGCAGGGGACGCCGGTTCGTGCCCCGGTCCGGGAAGATCCCATGTGCTGCGGAGCGGCTGGGCCCGTGAGCCGTGGCCGCTGAACCTGCGCGTCCGGAGCCTGTGCTCCGCAACGGGAGAGGCCACAACAGTGAGAGGCCTGCGTACCGCCCCCCACCCAAAAAAAGAGAGAAAGACAAATACCATATGATATCACTTATAGGTGGAGTCTAAAGTGTGACACAAATGAACTTATCTACGAAATAGAAACAGACTCACAGACATAGAGAACAGACTTGTGGTTGCCAAGAGGAAGAGGGTGTAGGGGAGGGATGGATTGGGAGTTTGGGGTTAGCAGATACAAACTAGTATATATGGAAAGGATAAACAACACAGTGCTACTGTAGAGGGAACTATATTCGATATCCTGTGATAAACCATAATGGAAAAGAATATGAAAAAGAATGTGTATACATGTATAACTAAACCACTCTGCTGTACAGTTGAAATTAACACAACATTGTAAATCAACTATATTTCAATAAAATAAATTTTTTTTAAAAAAGACTAGTTCTAGACCTGGCCTAGGTACCCACTAGCTCTGTGACAGAGGCCAGGGCACATGGTCTCTGAGCAACTTGGTTCCTGTACCTTGAAAGAGCTGGGGGTTGGGGGCATGAGCTCAGACAAAGTTACATGACCCCCTACACACTCTTCCAGTGCTGATGTGCTATAAATTCTAACTCACTTCTATTATTTTGTTCTCCTTTGCTTAACTTTCTTCCATGTTTGGCTTGGTTAACTGGAGGTTATTAGCTTCTCTTCTGGTTCTCTCAGGGGCAGACAGACACATGTGAACTAGGACAAAGCTCAGGTTATCAGAGCTAGTAAAGCTGCTGCCCTGAGATGCCAGGCACAGCAGTGCTGAACAGGTAAGGCTTTCCTTGGCACTGTCTCCAAACAGAAGCCACTGTCCTTCCCACTCCAACTTTCAAGCCCCTCCCACCTGCTCCATGTACCTCCTGTTCCTCCTCGTGGCCATTTCAAAACCTTTTGCCTTTTACTGAGAGTGTTCTTGATATAACAGAAGAGAAATGTTATACCAGGAGTCAAAGCACTCTTACTAAGGAATGAACATCTGATATCCTGTGTTTAGACTTACCAGGGTGTGTCCATTCTTTAAAAGAGCAGCTTATTAACTCAAATAATTGCAAACAATGCAACTGGAGTGCAACTAAATTTTAAAAGTGGGGGGAGACCAGGACATTCCAGGGGGACCCAAACATGTCGTTAGGCACTGATCCCCCAGAAAGTCCAGGTCAAAACCTTGGTCTCCTATTGCTGAAAGACTAGTTCTTTCTGGCCAAGTGCTTTTGGAAACGATAAACTGCTGGAACATCCGAGCACAGCACAAATGACAAGTGTGTGGTGGGGGCCAAAGGAATATAAATCTTCCACCCAGAAGGAATCCCTGTAAATGTAACTTCTGTCTTTAACAATTTAAAAGCTCGCTAGAAAGAATGTATTTTCCTTCCTTAGAAGATCAGTCAACATATTTTTTTTTTTTTTTTTTTTTTTTTGTGCTAGGCGGGCCTCTCCCTGTTGTGGCCTCTCCCGTTGCGGAGCACAGGCTCCGGACGCGCAGGCCCAGCGGCCATGGCTCACGGGCCCAGCCGCTCCGCGGCATGTGGGATCTTCCCGGACCGGGGCACGAACCCGCGTCCCCTGCATCGGCAGGCGGACTCTCAACCACTGCGCCACCAGGGAAGCCCACACAGTGTGTTATTTGTGACCTCGATGTTAATTGCATAAATCATGTTATACTCTACACTGAGCATATGATGCTTTTCTGCTGTTTTGTGCCTATTTTGTTGTCCTATGCAGCTTTCTTCCAGCTTTATAGAGATGTAATTGACAGATAACATCCTATAAGTTTAAGCTGTACCTATGATAATTTGACACATGTATATATTTCTCATGCATTTTTTTTAAAGATGCTGCAAATTCTCAGATATCAGGTGAGAAACTATAAGGCCTTTTCAAACTCTGAGGTATTATGATGTGGTTTCTGTGATGGTTAAAAAAAAGTAAACAGTTAAGCTACAAGAAAAAGCATTCTGTGCAAGATATACAGAAAATATCCAACTATTTATTCAGGCACCAGCAAAGATATGTTTTATAATAGTGCACCAAACAGCACAACTGAGTTGGAATATGTAGGATTAAGAAGTTTAAAGAAATCCTGCAGTAAATTTGACCAAAATGGCGACACAGAAGGCTCCTGAGCTCCCCTTCTGCCATAGACACCCTGAATTACAGCTACACTGGGAGCAATCCCTTCTGAAAGAGATCCAGAAACTAGCTTAGCGACTCCTACACATCTGGTGAATGAGAAAATATCCACATCAAAACAGGTAAGAAAGGCTGAGCCAAACAACAAGGTCCTACTGCAGAGCACAGGGAACTATATTCAATATCCTGTGATAAACCATAATGGAAAAGAATACATAAAAAAAGAATGCCTAGGGGCTTCCCTGGTGGCGCAGTGGTTGAGAATTCGCCTGCCGATGCAGGGGATACGGGTTCGTGCCCCGGTCTGGGAAGATCCCACATGCCGCGGAGCAGCTGGGCCCGTGAGCCATGGCCGCTGAGCCTGCGCATCCGGAGCCTGTGCCCCGCAACGGGAGAGGCCACAACAGTGAGAGGCCCGCATACCACAAAAAAAAAAAAAAAAAAAAAAAAAAAAAAAAAGAATGCCTATGTATGTATAACTGAATCACTTTGCTGTACAGCAGAAATCAACCAAACATTGTAAATCAACTATACTTCAATAAAAAAAAGATCTTTACAATGAAAACTGTAAGACATGAATGAAAGAAATTGAAAAATAACCAAATAAATGAAAAGATATTCTGTGCTCATGGAGTGGAAGAATTAATATTATTAAAATGTCCATACTAGGGCTTCCCTGGTGGCGCAGTGGTTGAGAGCCCGCCTGCCGATGCAGGGGACGCGGGTTTGTGCCCCGGTCTGGGAGGATCCCACATGCCGCGGAGCGGCTGGGCCCGTGAGCCATGGCCGCTGAGCCTGTGCGTCCGGAGCCTGTGCTCCGCAACGGGAGAGGCCCACGTACCACCAAAAAAAAGTCCATACTACCCTAAGTGATCTACAGATTCAAAGCAATCCTTATCAAAATTCCAATGGTATTCTTCACAGAAATAGAAAAAGCAATCCTAAAGTTTGTATGGCGCCACCTAAGATCTGAAACTGTAAATCTAGAAGAATACATGAAGGGTGAGCTCCTTCACATTAGTCTTGGCAATGATTTTTTTTGGATTTGACACCAAAAGCAAAGACAACAAAAATAAAAATAAACAAGTCGGACTACATGAAAGTAAAAAGCTTCTGCACAGCAAAGGAAGCCATGGAATGGGTGAAAATATTTGCAAACCACATATCTGATAAGGGGTTAATATCCAAAATATACAAGGTACTCATACAACTCAGTGGCAAAAACCACAAATGGTCCAATTTTAAAATGCACAGAGGGACTTCCCTGGCGGTCCAGTGCTTAAGACTCTGCACTTCCACTGCAGGGGGCATGGGTTCAATCCCTGGTCGGGGAACTAGGATCCCACATGCCACGCACTGCGGCCAAAAAAATTTTTTTAAAAACGGGCAGAGAAACTTAATAAGCATTCTCCCAAAGAATACATACAGAGTCAACGGGTACACGAAAAGGTTTTCAGCATTCAACGTCATTAATCATGAGGGAAGCCAAAATCAAAACCATGAAGAGAAATCACCTCACGTGTTAGGATGGCTATTATCCAAAAGAAAAGAGAAAACAAATGCTGGTGAGGGTGTACAAAAAAGGGAATCTTTGTGCACTGTGGATGGGAATGTAAACTGGTATAGCCACTATGGAAAACAGCATGGAGATTCCTCAAAAAACTAAAAATAGAACTACTGTATGATCCAGCAACTCCACCTCTGGGTATATATCCAAAGGGAACAAAATGATTATCTTGAAGAGATATATATGTACTCCCATGTTCACTGCAGCATTACGACAACAGCCAAGACCCAGAAACAACCTAAGTGTTGACGATGAAAGGAAAAAGAAAACGTGATCCATATACAGTCAGCCCTCCATATCCGAAGATGTGAAATCCACAGGTAGGGAGAACCAACTATAGTCATCGTACTATACCATTTTATATAAGGGACTTGAGCATCCAAGGATTTTGGTATCCACGGGGGCTCCTGGAACCAATCCCCTGCAGATACCAAGGAATGACAATATATGGAATATTATTCAGCCTTAAAAAAGAAGGAAATATTGTCATTTTTGACAACATAGGTGAACCCGGATGGCATTATGCTAAGTGAAATAAGCCAGAGAAAGACAAATACTGCATGGTATCACTTACATGTGGAATCTAAAAGAAAAAAACCCCCACCAAACTCACAGAAACAGAGATTAGAAAAGTGGTTCCCAGGGGCTGGGGTATAGGGGAAATAGGAAGAGGTTGATAAAAGGGCACAAATTTTTAGTTACAAAATCAATACGGTCTGAGGATCTAATGGTAACTATAGTTGATAACACTGTCTTGAATAACTGAAATCTGATGAAAGTAGAACATAAATGTTCTCACCAAAACCAAAACCAGTAAACGTGTGTTAATTTACTGGGAGAGAATACTTTCATAATGTATCTGTATATCAAATCATCACACTGTATACTTTATCTCAGAATTTTTTGGTCAATTATACCTCAATAAAGCTGGAAAAAAAAATCCTGCAGTAGCTAAAACAGCATGACTTGACCTTACTGCTTGAAACAGAGTCAGAGGTCACAAGCAGCAGTGGCCTGCGTGTCTTACATGTTTTAATTTCCCAAACATTTTTTGCTTATCTCCTTTTCCTCCCCTGGTAACCCTTAAGAGTTAGAGCCCTCAAACTTTCATTCTACAGAGGCAGAAGACTTTAGATCACTTGCTACTGGTGGCTCTGGTGGCTCTCCATCGGCCCTGCTCCCACCCCCTAGGAAGCTGGCTGACCTCCCCAGGCTGCATCACCTGGGTTGCTTCACCCTCCAGCTTCCACTAGCGACTGGCCAGAGGAGGAGCTCCGTAGGGACAGGAGCAGAAAGGTGTAACAGAGAAGAACAAACCTGACTGCATACTGGATCTATTCCTTTAGCTCTCACCTTTGCAGCTCTACTTCTTTGTAAAAGAATGTTGCCTACAGCCTGAAATATACATGATAGCACATTCTCAAGGCTCTGCCTCCCAGGCTTGACCTTTAAAGGTATAACACTTTTCATTTATACAGAGATAAAAAGTTGCACAACAGAGACTCGCATTAGTCTTGTTGGAGGTTTACAGCAGACCTACCTGGACAGCTGCAAGAACATCCTCTTCCTGGTCTGGCCCACCAAGAAGTTCGCAACAACCTGCCACAGCCCCTCCCCTCTGAAGCCTGAATTCTAACTTGGGGGTAAGATGGTTCTTTGGGACCCAAGTCCACCATCTTCTCTGCTGGCTTTCCAAAAAAGCTGCTATTCCTTGCCCTAACACTTTATCTCTCAATTTAGTGGCCTGTCATGTGGCTGAGCAGTACAAACTTGGACTCCTAACAAAGGGAGAGGCTGGTGAACTTATCTCCCATCTGCTGGGCTGCTGCTCTGACAGTGGCCGCATTCTGCCAGGGCCACAGCAGCCCTGGAGGGCGGCTCCTCCTCCAGTGCTCCAACCCACCCACCCGGCCCCCACTTCCAAGCTCTGGTATCCCAGTCCGTAACCTGCCCCTTCTGGCCAGGGTGGAGATGGCACCCTGCCAGCCGTCCTCCCCTGGTGCTGCACTGTCATTTGCTGGTTCCCCGAATCCTACCCCCTCTTCTATAGAGTCCCCTCAAAAGTGTCTTGCATTTTTGTGGTTTTTTCCTGTTTGCATCCTCACTGATATACTTGCCCACCAAAATCTCACCATAAATGAATCGTACAGCCAGGACTAAAACAGCTTCCTTAGCTTAAGCTATGCCTCTCTTTCGATCTCAGTCCTTCTCCTACGTGCAAACTGGAATATGAACCTCTTTAGTGCATGTCATGAATGATTTAGCAATTTCCGTTAACCCAAGTGGTCTCAACCAACACTGCTGATTGTCATGATGAGAAGCGGGGGGCGGGGGGGTGAGCCAGCATGCTGCTAAACATCTTCTAATACATGGGATGGCCCTCCCCCAACAAAGAGTTAGCCGGCCCCAAATATCAACAGTGCCAAGGAGGAAAAACCCTGGATTACTCCTCATGCGGAATGAACCACAGCTGTGACTTTCCTCCTCTTCGAAATGCTCTCAGATGTCTATAACCACTGCCCCAAAGCCAGGCTACTGGCAGAAGTACGGGAGAAGGATTAGGGAGACGGTGACCTTCTTGGATGGGGCCAGGTGCTGGCCTGAGAGGTCCAAAGGTTAAGGTAAAAGTGACCCTTGCCCCCAGACTGGATTTTCCTTTCTTGGAGGGAGCTGATACTTTGGGGCTTACCAAGGAAAATAAAATGGCTACATGGGGTAAAGGTCTGTAAATATACACATCAAAATCTTAACTGCAATTATGTCTCTGAGTGGTGAAATTTTGTTTCTTTTTGCTTATCTATATATTTTAAATTTTGCTATAAAGGTAAGTTAACATTTATATTTTTATTCAAAATTCTAAAAAAGTTATAAATTATGCCATATTCACTGACTCCATCCCTCCCAGCCCCAGTTCCTCAATTGAGTAGACTTTCACATGGCAATATATCAGGGTGCTCTAATAATGAAGTACAGAAAATTCTCCTTCTAGCTAATTATAAGGAATGGCTCTACTTCCTCCAAGGCCATTCATATTTGAGGATTGAATGAATTAAGTATGTTTCAAACGACAGGAACAATGCAAATGACCAAGTTTACTTTCCTAGAGACAAATTTGAAACTCAACTATAAAAACAATAGAGACCTGCAATGTCCTATAAGGCAGCCACTAGACACACTTTTTTTTTTTTTTTTTTTTTTTTTGCTGTTCGCGGGCCTCTCACTGTTGTGGCCTCTCCCGTTGCGGAGCACAGGCTCCGGATGCGCAGGCTCAGCGGCCATGGCTCACGGGCCCAGCCGCTCTGCAGCATGTGGGATCCTCCCGGACCGGGGCACGAACCCGCGTCCCCTGCATCGGCGGGCGGACTCTCAACCACTGCGCCACCAGGGAAGCCCACACTTTTTAAAAATTGAAGTAGTACAGTGGAGTTACAATGTTATGCCAGTCTCTGCTATATAGCAAAGTGACTCAGTTATACACATAAATACATTCCTTTTCTAAATATTCTTTTCCATTATGGTTTATCCTGGGAGACTGGATATAGTTCCCTGTGCTATATAGTAGGACCTTGTTGTTCACCCATTCCAAATATAATAGTTTGCATCTTACCAGCCCCCAAATCCCAGTCCATCCCTCTCCCTCCCTGTCTGCCTTGGCAACTATAAGTCTGACCTCTATGTCTGTGAATCTATTTCCGTTTTGTAGGTAGGTTCATTCGTGTCATAGTTTAGATTCCACATATAAGTGATATCATATGGTATTTGTCTTTCTGACTTACTTCACTTTGTGTAATAGTCTCTAGTTGCACCCATGTTGCTGCAAATGGCATTAGTTCACTCTGTTTTATGTCTGAGTAGTGTTTCATTGTATATATTCCCCGCATCTTCTTTATCCATTCACCTGTTGATAGACATTTAGGTAGCTGCCATGTTTTGGCTATTGTAAATAATGCTGCTATTAACATGGGGTGCATGAACCTTTTTGAATTATAATTTTGTGGGACTATCCAGCAGTGGGACTGCTGGATCATATGATAATTCTATTTTTAGTTCTCTGAGGAACCTCCATACTGTTTTCCATATAGACACACACTATTTAAATTAATTAAATACAGAACATTTCCATCTTCACAGCAAGTTCACACTTTATGTTTTCCCCTGGACTTATATTGTCTTACATTATCTCTGCTCCCAATATCTGGTTACATTTATTGTATCTTGACTTCTTACTATTCTACGTGATTTTGTTGCAAACTACCTTAGTTCCTTTGTGGAACAATTCAGGTTATCAGTACTTTGACATAGCTGTGTCTAGATAATCCTGTTGTTTGTGAGAGCTCAGCCTTAGTTTTTTTTTTTAGAGTGCACTTAATTCATGTAACCCTCAGAACAACATCTGAAATAATAAGATTTTCCAGTTTGCAAAGAGGAGAGCGCGGCCAGGAGAGCTTAAGGGACCTACGCAGGGTTCCTACCCAGGAGCAGAACCCCAGCGCGGCGGGTGCCCAGGTTCCCTTCTGGCCGAGCCCTCGACACCCGCCCGCAGCAGGAGCCGAATACCTCTGCATAAAAAGCGAAACCATCACCATTTTACAAATGAATCATAGATGTAATGTTTTTAATAGTTGGCCTTTGTTTACTTGAGACAGGCCCTGCCTGGGGAGCACGTCGGGATCCCGGGCCAGCGGAGCCTCCAGAACGCCAGCTCCGCGCCGGGCCCGGGCGGGGCGAGGTGGGCGGCGCCGAGGGCTCGTGGGCCCGGCAGCGGGGCGGGCGCCGGGTCTCCCACTAGCATCAGTTTTCAGGCTTCTGCTTGAGGGTTTTAGAGAAGCCCGACGCGACCCAGATCCCCCCCCGCGTACCTTACCTGCTGCTGGGCACGAAGCTCGAGCTCTGCAAGCCGCCTCCGGAGTCCGTGCCACCACCCTGAGCACCCGGGCAGGCGCGCGGCTGGGATTGGCTGCCCGGCTGCGGGACTGGGGGGCGCGGGGGGAGGGGAGCCGGGGAAGGAGGAGGAGAAACGGGGCGGGGGAGTGGGGTGAGGGGAGGAGTCCCGCCTTCCGCCTGCTCCGGGGACTGCACGGCCCCATCACTCTGCTGGCGTGCGGAACCCGCCGGACTGGCTGTGAACCTGTCCGGGCAGTGTCTGCAACACAGCTCCTGCCCTGTCCCTGCGCGAGTGGGCCGAGGGCGCGCGTCCACAGGGGAGGGGGAGCCCTAGACGCGTGCTCCCGGGCCTGTAGAGGCGACTGGGGCTGTGCTCGGTGTGCCCTGTCCTCTAGTGGTGTGCATCGCGCAGCCCTGTCTTCCGGCCCCACTCACACCACGTGGAACCTGCTAGATCCTTTTTGGGTTAGTAGCCCCGGCCCTGGTGGAACAGGCAGGGAAGCCCCTCTCTCTCTCTCTCTCTCTGTCTCTCTCTCTGTCTCTCTCTCTGTCTCTCTCTGTCTCTCTGTCTCTCTCTCAAAATACACATAATATAACATTTACATCTTAACCATTTTTTAAGTGTACAGTTCAGTGGTATCAAATACATTTACATCCTTGTGCAAAAATCACCTCTGTCCATCGCTGTAACTGTTTTCATCTTGTGAAATTGAAGCTCTATCCCCATTAAACAATAACTCCCCCTTACTTCTTGCCCCCAACCCCTGGTAACCACCAGTCTACTTTCTGTCTTTATGATTTTGATTATTCTAAGTACCTCATATAAGTGGGATCATACAGTATGTATCTTTTTCTGACTGGGTAATGTCATTTAGCATAATGTCCCCAAGGTTCATCCATGTTGAAAACATACTGCAGAATCTCTTTCCTTCTTAAGACTGAACAATATTCCATTGTATGTATATCCACATTTTGCTTATCCGTTCATCCACTGATGGACACTTGAGTTGCTTCCACGGTTTAGTTATTACGAATAATACTGCTATGAACATGGGTGTACAAATATCTCTTTGAGACCCTACTTTTGGGGTATATGCACAGAAGTGGAATTGCTGGATCATATAGTAATTCTGTCTTTAATGACTTGAGGAAACACCATACTGTCTTCCATAGTGACTGTACCCATTTCCACCAGTAGTACACCAGGGTCCCAATTTCTTCATGTCCTTGCAAAGACTCATATTCTATTTTTTTGATAGTAGCCATCCTAATGGGTGTAAGGTGGTATCTCATTGCAGTTTTGATTTGCATTTCCCTAATGGATTGGTGATGTTGAGCATCTTTTTATGTGCTTATTAGCCATTTGTATCTTTTCTTTGGAGAAATATCTATTCAAGTCTTTTGCTCATTTTCAATCAGGTTGTTAAGTTTTGTTGTTAAGTTTTAAGAGTTCTCTATATATTTTGGATATTAATCTTTTGTCAGATATATGATTTGCAAATATTTTCTCCCACAGTATGAGTTGTCTTTTTACTCTGTTGATGCACAAAATTTTAAAATTTTCATGAAGTCCAGTTTGTCTATTTTTCCTTTTGTTGCCTGTGCCTTTGGTGTCATGTCCAAGAAATCATTAGTAAATCCAATGTCATGAAATGTTTTCTTCTATTGTTTTAGGTCTTACATTTAGGTCCTTGAACCATTTTGAGCTAATTTTTGTATATGATTCTTTTTTATTTTTGGCCGTGCTACAAAGCATGCAGGATTAGTTCCCCGACCAGGGATTGAACCTGTGCCCCTTGCAGTGGAAGCGTGGAGTCCTAACAACTGGACCACCAGGGAGTTCCCTATGATTCTTTTTCATTGTGGATAACCAGTTTTTCCAGCAACAGTTGTTGAATAGACTGTCCTTTCCCCATTGAATGGCCTTGGCTCCATTGCCAAAAATCATTTGACCACATTCAGGGGTTTATTTTTTGGTTCCCTATTCTATTCCATTGGTCAATATCTCTGTCTTTATGCCAGTACCACACCGTTTTGATTACTGTAGCTTTGTAATAAGTTTTGAAATCAGGGGTAAAGTTCTCCACTTTAGCTCCTTTTCAGCATTATTTTGGCAATTTGAGGTCCCTTGAAATTCCACATGAATTTTAAGGTGGGTTTTTCTATTTCTGCAAAAAACATTGTTGGAATTTTCACATGGATTGCTTTGAATCTGTAGATTACTTTGGGTATTATTGACATTTTAACAGCATTAAATCTTTCACTCCATGAACATGGGATGCTTTTCCATTTATTTGTCTTCTTTAATTTCTTTCAGTCTTCGGCCATACCACCCTGAATGCACCCGATCTCATCTAATTTCTTTCAGCAATGTTTTGTAGTTTTCATTGTACAAATCTTTCACCTCCTTGGTTAAGTTAATTCCTTAGTATTTTATTCAGTTTGATGGTGTTATATATAGACTTGTTTTTGTAATTTCTTTTCAGATATCTCATTGTCAGTGTATAAAAATGCAACTGATTTTTGTGTGTTGGCTTTATAACTTGCTACCTTGCTGAAAATTTATTAGTTCTAACAGTATTTTTTTGTGGATTTGGGTTTTCTATATATTAATCATATAATCCATGAACAGAAATAACTTTACTTCTTCCTTTCCAATTTGGATGACTTTTCTTTCTTTTTTTTTTTTTTTTTCTTAATTGCACTGTCTAGAATTCCAGTATTGTGTTGAAATGAAGTTGTGAAAGTGGGCACTCTTGCCTTTTTCCTGGTCTTAGAGGAAAAGCTTTCAGTCTTTCAACATTGAGTCTGATGTTCACTGTGAGTTTTTCATAAATGGTTTTATTATGATGAGGTAGTTTTATTTTAGTTTATTGAGTATTTTTATCATGAAAGGATGTTGAATTTTTCAAATGCTTTTCCTGCATCAATTGGAGTGATCATGTGGTTTTCCCCCTTCGTTACATTGATTGATTTTCATATGTTGAACCATCCCACTTGGTTATGGTGTTTAATAATCCTTTCAATGTGCTGCTGAATTCTGTTTTCCTAGTATTTTGGTGAGCATTTCTGCAACAATGTTTATAAGGGATATTGATCTGTAGTTTTCTTTTTTTAGGGTGGCTTTGTCTATCTTTGTTATCAGGGTAATAGTTAGGGAGTATTCCCTCCTTTTCTTTCTTTCTTTCATTTTTTCCTTTTTTTTTTTTGCAAATTTGAGAAGAATTAGTATTCTTCTTTAAATGTTGGTAGGATTCACCAGTGAGGCCATCAGGTCCAGGACATTTCTTAGTGGGGAGAGGTTTTATTACTGATTCAATCTCCTTACTAGTTATAGGTCTTTTCAGACTGTCTATTTCTTCATGATTTAGTCTTGGGAGGTTTTGTGTTTCTAGGAATTTGTCCATTTCATTTAGGTTCTCCAATTTGTTGTTGTACAAGTGTTCATAGTACTTTCTTACAATCCTTTTTATTTCTGTAGAATCAGTAGTAATGTCACTACTTTCATTTCTGATTTTAGTAGTTTGAGTCTTTTCTCTCTTTTTCTTAGTCCATGTAGCTAAAGGTTTGCCAATTTTGCTGATCTTTTCAAAGAACTAACGTTTGGTGTCATTGATTTTTCTCTATTGTTTTTATATTCTCTATTTCATCTATCTCTGCTCTAATCTTTATTGTTTCCTCTCTTCTGCTAGCTTTGAGTTTGTTCTTCTTTTTCCAGTTCCTTCTGTTGTATAAAGTTAGGTTGCTGATTGGAAATCTTTCTTGTTTTTAATGTAAGCATTTATAGCTATAATTTTCCCCCTTAGCACTGCTTTTACTGAGTCCCATAAGTTATGATATGTAATGTTTTCATTTTTATTCATCTCTAAGTATTTGCTAATTTCCCTTATATTTTCCTTTTTGTTCCATTGGGTGTTTAAATGTATATTGTTTAATTTCCACAATTTTGTGAATTTTCCAGTTTTCTTTTTTTATTGATTTCTAACTACATCCATTGTGGTCAGAGAAGGTACTTTGTATATCTACCTTTTCAAACCTACTGAGACTTAATTTGCAGCCTAACATATGGTCTATCCTGAAAAATGTCCAATGTGCACTTGAGAAGGCATAGTCTGTTGTTGAGTAGAGTGTTCTGTGTATAGCTATTAGATCAGTTGGTTTATTGTGTTAAGTCCTCTATTTCCTTAGTTATATTCTGCCTTATTTTTTTTAGCCATTATTGTGAGTGGGGTATTGAAATCTTCAACTATTGATATTGTTGTAGAACTGTCTATTTCTCCCTTCAATTTTATCAGTTTTTGCTTCATATATTTTGATCTGCAATGAGGTGTGTATATGTTTATAATTGTTAAATTTTCTTGCTTTACTGAATCTTTTATTAACATATAATGTCCTTTTTGTTACTTATAATCTTTTTTGATTCAAAGTCTATTTTGTCGATATTATTACAACCATATCTGCTCTCTTTTGGTTACTATTTTCATGGACTATCTTTTCCCATTCTTTCACTTTCAACATGTTTGTGTTTTTGGATCTCAAGTGCATCTCCTGTTAACAGCATATAGTCGCATGATTTTTTTTGAATCCATTCTGCCAATCTGGGTCTTTTGATTGGAGAGTTTAATCTATTTACATTGAAAGTAATTAGTGATAATGAGGCTTTTTTGGGTTTGGGGGGGTTGTTTGTTTTTTTAATATTGATATTTATTTATTTATTTGGCTGCATTGGGTCTTAGTTGTGGCATGTGGGATCTTTGTTGTGGCATGCAGGATCTTTCGTTGTGACGTGAGGGCTTCTCTCTAGTTGTGGCACATGGGCTCCAGAGCACATGGGCCCAGTAGTTATGGCATGCGGGCTCTCTAGTTGTGGTGCGCAGGGTCCAGAGCGTGTGTGCTCAGTAGTTGTGGCACATGGGCTTAGTTGCCCTGTGGCATGTGGGATATTAGTTCTCTGACCAGGGATTGACTGCGTTTCCCCTGCATTGGAAAGTGGATTCTTAACCACTGGACCACCAGGGAAGTCCCGAGGCTCTTTTCTTATTATGCTAGTTGTTTTCTATATGCCTTATAGCTTTTCTGTCTCTCATTTCCTACATTACTATCTGCTTTTGTGTTTAGTTGATAGTGAAATGTTTAAATTCCTTTATCATTTCCTTTTATGTATAGTCTATAGCTATTTTTTTTTTTTGTGGCTACCATGGGGATTACATTTAATATCCTAAAGATATAACATTCTAATTTATAACAGCTTAACTTCAATAACATACAAAAACTCTGCTCCTTTACAGCTCTATCTCCACCTCTTTCAGTTGTTGATGTAGCAAAATTATATCTTTATACATTATATACCCCAAAACATAAACTAATAATTATTTTAAATCATGTAGAAAACAAAAAGTGCAGTTACAAACCATTGTTACAGTGATATAGCTTTTATGATTGCCCTTGTATTTATCTTTACTGAGATCTTTATTTCTCCATACAGCTTTAAGTTACTGTCTGGTGTCCTCATTTCACCTTACAGGACTCCCTTGAGCATTTCTTGCAGGGCAGATCTAATGGTTACAAACTCCCTCAGTTTTTGTTTATCTGAGATTGTCTTGATTTCTTCCTCACTTTTGAAGATAGTGTTTGCCAGATTTAGGATTCTTATTGATATCTTTCTTTTCTTTTAGCACTTTGAATATATCAGCCCACTTCTGGCTTCCAAGTTTTCTGCTGAGAAATTTGCTGATAATCTCTTTGACAATCCCTAGTATGTGATGATTTTCTTCCCTCTTGGCTGCTTTTAAGATTATCTCTTTGGCTTTTGTAAGTTTGATTATATGTATCTTGGTATGGATCTCTTTGAGTTCATTTTACTTGGAGTTTGTTGAATTTCTTGGATGTTTACATTCATGTCTTTCAACCAATTTGTGAAGTTTTCAACCATTATTTCTTTAAATATTCTCTCTACCCCTTTCCCTCTCTGTTATTCTTCTTGGACTCCCACATACATATATTCTTCTGCTTGATATTATCCTGTATGTCCCTTAGGCTATGTTCGCTTTTCAATTTTTTCTTTCTGTTCCTCATACTTGATAATTTTAATTGTCCTGTCAAGTTCACTGTTTCTTTTTTCTGCCTGTTAAAATCTGCCTTTGAATCCCTCTCATGAATTTTTTATTTCAGTCATTGTACCTTTCAGCTTGAGAATTTCTATTTTATTTCATTTTAGGCTTTCTATGAATTGGTATTTCCATTTTGCTCACACATTGTTTTCTTGACTTTTTCCACATCTTCTTTTAGTTCTTTGAGAATCATTAAGACAGTTGTTTTAAAGATTTGTCTAGTATATCCATCTTTAGGTCTTTTTCAGGGACAATTTCTGTTGATTTCTTTCCTTTGAATGGGCTATACTTTTCTGTTGCTCTGTATGCCTTGTGATTTTTTTGTAGAACTTTGATCATTTGAATCTAATAATGTAGTAATGCTGGAAATCAGATCTTTCCCCTTCCCCAGGGTTTACTGATTTCTCTTACTGTTGTTTTTGTTTATTTTTTTTAAAAAATTGTTGTAGGTTGTCTGTGTTGTGAGGATCAGCCTAAGGTGTAAATTTAAGGTCTTCTCAAATCTTTCGTGAGCCTTTCCCTGGGCATGTGTGCTCACATTCCAATTTTCCCCCTTATATGCAGTTGTTTTTTATGTTGTAGTCTTTAATGTCTGGCTCCCAAAGGGGCAAAAAGCAAAAACGGCAGGGGAGGAAGGGCTTTGGCCCTTTTCAACCCCTGGAAGTCACTTCAGTTGGGGAGGAGGGGCTTGCCACAGTGAAGGGCAGTGAAATGACAGTGGCTGCCCAGCACTTTGACTACATCTCTGTGATCATAAGCAGCAGTGATTAGAGTACAGATATTTGGAGGACAGGCTCCTGACTCCTGCAACCTGTGTGTAAGCTGCTCCAGAAACATGTACACAGCTGACTGCCATGCAGCTGGGGATGGGGGATGGGTAGCTGCTACTGTGCTAAGAGCTGAAATTGACCACTATTTACCATCCAAATCTTCCCCTGGAAGTTGAAAGCCTTCAGCAGACCTCAGAGTTCCTAAATAGTTACCTCAGACAGATTCTGACAATATAATTGCTTCCTAGGTGGGGAGACAGATTCTTGGTGCTTCCTATTCCACTATCTTCCCAGAATCAGGACTCTGACCTGTTAGGTTGACTGGTATTTCCCTCAACAAAGAGTTTTCATCCTTTATCCTATGACCTGCCAAGTCTGTTTAACTAAGTGAGAAGAGAGAAGGCAAGTCTTTTTATCTTGACTTTAAATTTTTATCCCCAGCCCATACCTGTGTCCTGAACTCCATACTCCTCTATCAGTGGTCTACTTAATATCTCCTCTTGGATATCTGAAATACATTTCAATATGTCAAAATCTGTGCCCCTGATCTTTTCCCTAATTACTCTTCCCATATGATTTTACCAACTCCATCCTTCTAGTTGTTCAGCTCCAAAACCTGGTGTTATCCTTGACTCATCTTTCTCTCACGTCCCACATCCAAGGGCCAAGAAATTCTGTTGGATAGAGTCTCCTAGCATATACAGTCTGACTACTTCTTACCATACATCCTTCATCTCCCACCTGAGTCATTGAAGTCTTCTCCTTCCTGGCCTTCCTGTAGTTTATTCCCACACAGTAGCCAGAGTGACCTTGAAAAAATGAAAGGTCATGTCCCTCTTCTGCTCAAAGCTTCCGGTGGTTTCCCCTTTAATTCAGAGTAAAAGCCAAAACTCTCACAATGCCCCTCAAGGCCCTAGATGGTGTGCTCCTCCATTACTCCTGCAACCTGAATCCTACTATCCTCTCCTTGGCTGATCCAGTTACTCTGGCCTTCTTGCTATTCCTTGAACAGGCAGGCAGGCTTCTGCTGTAGGGCCTTTGCACTAGCTGATCCCTCTCTGGAATGCATGACTAATTCCCATTTCCTGATCTTTGCTCAAATTCCATCTCAGAACTATCCTTGCCAGCTTATTCAAAATTATCACCTGCCCTACTCCTGACTTCCTTAATTTGCGTAATTCTTCTCATAGCGCTTGTCATCTCCTAATATACTCCATTAATTATTCATTTACTATGACTATTGTTGATTATCTGTCTCTTCCATCCACCTACCCCTGTCTCTTGGGCCATGATATGTCCTTTCTTGTAAATAAAAAAAAGTTGCCACCAGAGATGTGCTACATTTTCACTGGCAAGGCCTAGATCATAAGCCAAACTCTGGGGTCTGAATGTGAGATCATTTTATATAAACCACATGGAGAAGAGGTGGTACCCCACAAGGAAATGCTGGGTTCTGTTTATAGGAGAGGAGATGCTGGCTAGGCAAAACTCACAGGTGTTCACTTGCTGAGACTAGCACACCCAGAAGAACTTTGGGAGGGTCTGTGAGAGGGGCCACATGTGTCCTTGAGTGTAGGGTGTAAGGACGAGACCACCAATGCCCTAATTTTCTTGTAATGATGTGTCATGAATGTGTTAGTTTATTTATCTTAATCCCTGTGTAGTCTGATTTTTTTGTTCATTTTCTACTCCTTTCTTGAGTAAGAACTTTCCATGATACAAAGTAGTAACCTTCTCCAACCTGAAGGACTTTGTGATAGGTTGCAGGGGACAGGAGCAGGCTGCCTCAGGCCACAAGTAGTAGGAAGCCCCCACTCAAATAGCATTAAACAATAAGGAGCTGCGTTAGGGCTCCAGCTCCATTTCTCTGTCATTCGCTTTGCTTTCCCCCGCCCCCCCACGAATGACAGATTTTGTATAGATTTGTATAGATTTTGATTAAGACATCAGGATACAATAGATGTGAAATTCTAGGACCAGATCTCCGAGGATATAAGAAGAACTCAAAGGGGAGGGATAATTTGGTGAGGAAAACTCTGATGAGTTCTTGCTGTGCTCTGAATTCCCCTTCTCCCCTTTTGAGGGAAGCTGCAGCCAGCCTATTTCCCTCATGTCACGCCTCCAGGCTTCCAGAAGACCACTTGGGGAGCTTGATAACTGTGTCAGTAACTTGAAGAACTCTCTGGACTGTCATCTACTCTCACCTGGGGAAGACAGGCTGCAGACAGCTGGGTGGCAGAGCTAGCAGTGTCACGCTCTGCTGGAGCTGGTCAGCACACACAGAGGGTTGGTTCATAGGATGCATTCACGTTTCCCAAGGTCACAGGTGTGGGACATTCAGAAGAGACGGTCCTCCTGCCTCCAGTCCAATAAAGCTGCCTAGAGGGGCAAGAGGGATCCTCTCAGGAAGAAGCTGGAGGTAAATGTCAGATTTGCAGGGGCTGAGGAAGGAGTTACAATACAACTGCCTAGAGCAGGAGAATTTCTGGAGAGAGGTCCTTGGTGAAGGTCACCTCCAAAGAGTTTGTAAAAATCCCAGTCCGAAATTAAGATCATGTATGTAATGTATCAAAATCTTCTAATAGGAACTGTTCATTTAGGTTCCATTTTTTTTTTTTTTTTTTTTTTTTTTTTTGCGGTACGCGGGCCTCTCACTGTTGTGGCCTCTCCCGTTGCGGAGCACAGGCTCCGGACGCACAGGCTCAGCGGCCATGGCTCACGGGCCCAGCCGCTCTGCAGCATGTGGGATCCTCCTGGACCGGGGCATGAACCCGTGTCCCCTGCATCGGCAGGCGGATTCTCAACCACTGCGCCACCAGGGAAGCCCTAGGTTCCATTTTTTATTCCTTGCCAGAAAGAACCCTTTCAGGATCTCTCCCTTTCACAGAATCAGCAAATTGCTTATAAATTCATTTTACTCTATTGGAGAAAGTTTGCAAGTGAGAGGGATTTTTTTTCCCCCTGCATTTTGTTCCATTCAAATGTCAAGACTTATTTGATTTTAAGACTCAAGAGATAATGACTTCTACTTCTGGTCCCTTACCAGAAGTGCAGAATCACTGAGATTACCGGAGTGGTTAAAGTTTTCAGAAGAAACCTCTGTTTAAACTACTCAGTTTTATATTTCCCTAAGCCTCTCCCAATACAAAGGTCCCTGTGGCCTTAGCCGAACCTGTGATAACTTCATTTTAGGGCAGATCAAAACACGTTGGCTCCAAGTTCCGGTTCCCTCTCCCCAAGGACATCTGAGTGCAATTTTAAGGCCTTATATAACCCATTGGTTAGAATTAGTCTCATGGCTCCATCTAACTCCATGACTGGCTAGGAAATATGGGGGACCAACTGGAATGTTGTGTGGGTCTTACTCTCTCTGCCATCTAAGGGCATAATGGAGTCCATCATTCTACAAATATTTATTGAGCACATGCTATATAGCATTGATACCAAGTACTGGGGAAACGTGTGAAAGAAACAGTTCTAGATGGCATTGCTCTGAGGACGTTGTAGTTTTGGAAGAATCTCAGACAGAGGCAGGAGATTGCAGTATCCTGCATGCCTTGGCCTGTTATGAACCCCTCTGAGATACCACCTGAAGAGGAGGACACTGCATAGGGTCCTGCTTGTGTAGGTAGGAATGGTCAGCTAGACAAAAATGGAGAGTAAATGCAAATGTGACCATATTTATACACAGGCAGGAGACGTTTGAGGACATCAGAAATATATCTACATATTCTAAAATTTTGGATGTAGGGAACATACAGCTGGGAAGGGATTACCATATTTTCCATTATATCAGAAAAAATCCTTGTGTCTATCTGGATCTCCTTTAAGATTTGGAGGGACTCCTCCCTTCCCAGAGGATACTGCTTAGGAAAACCTAGCGCCTTTCTGTTAAAGGAAGCACTGATTTCAAGTGCTGTTTAAACTGCCTACCCAGAAAAATGGTTCAACTACTGCCCCATCAATTTACCTCTCCACCCCCTTCGTCTTCCTTTGTAACCTACCTTGGGATTTCTTTATTGACTCCTTTTGCTGACCCACATTTTCTTCTTTCTCTGCAAAATGTAATTACCAATGCTAAATACTCACAGCTCTGGTATGGCATACCCGGTTTTTTTTTTTCCCACCAGCTGGGCAAGCATCAGGGTAGTGGGTGGACTGGTATGGGTTGAATCTGTCCCCTAAAAAAGATCTGTTGATGTCCTAACTCCCAGTACCTCAGGACATGACCTTATTTGGAGATGGAGTCTCAACAACTGAGGTGTTCAAGTGAAAATAAGGTCCTCAGAGTAGGCTCTGAGTCAATGTCACCAATGTTCTTATGAAAAGGAGAAATTTGGACAGACATACACAGAAAGAAGATGGCCATGTAAAGACAGAGAATTGTAGCATTATGTCTACAAGCCAAGAACACCGAAGATTTCCAGCAAACAATATGAAGCTAGTAATAAGCAAGGAAAAATACCTCCTCTAAAGTTTCATAGGAAACATGGCCCCGCTGATACCTTGGTTTCAGACTTCCAGCTTCCAGAATTGTGAGACAACAAATCTGTGTTGTTCTCAACCACTCAGTTTGCGATATTTAGTTATGGCAGCCCATACAAAGCTACTACAGTCTGCGTATACCAATGCCAGTTATTGTAATTATGTAATTTAATTAAATGTGTCAACCAAAGAATTAATGCAAGGTGTAAGCTGAATGCTTTGAAAGACTTGATAGAAGTGAGTCTTTGAAAAACCTGCTATTGAGTTAGATGTGGGCAAGCAACTGTAATTTACTGGAAGAAGAAAATGTAGGCTTCTGCCCTCAAATTGCTAAAGACAAATCTTTCATGATGCCTGGTGTGGTTCATGCAAGAAAGATGATAGAAAACTCTAGTCGACAGTCATAAACTCCAACGAATGCCTTCAATCTATAGAAAAGACTGGCAAACAAATATACCTTTGTGTGTTTTAAGTTAAAATATGTGAGATATGCGCATATCACTTAAAAGTAATTCTCTGCCTTGCTTCTTTTGGTTAATTGGTCATTTACACGCAGACTACATGAGTAAGAGGACCTCAACTGTATTGTTGTAGAGGGTTTGGAACTAGATAGGAGTTCAAAACGTGGTTCAATGAGCTGTGCATCTTGCACCAGTTTCCAAATTTTTTCTAAGTTTTAGTTACCTCATTTGTATAAAATGGGAATAATAATATCTATGAATCACATTGTGAAATTAAATGATACAATGTATTTAAATTGTCTAGCAGCATTAGATGTTTTTCTGTCGAAAGCGGAAGAAAATCTACCATGGCTTAAACAAAAGGAGCATGTATTGGCTTGTGACAATAACAAATTTCCGAAGGTAGCATTGGCTTCAGGCGGTGCCAGGCTCAATTTTTTTTTTTTTTTTTTTTTTTTTTTTTTTTTTGTGGTACGCGGGCCTCTCACTGTTGCGGCCTCTCCCGTTGCGGAGCACAGGCTCCGGACGCGCAGGCTCGGCGGCCATGGCTCACGGGCCCAGCGGCTCCTCGGCCTGTGGGATCCTCCCGGACCGGGGCACGAACCCGCGTCCCCCGCATTGGCAGGCGGATTCTCAACCACTGCGCCACCAGCGAAGCCCGAGACTCAATTTTGTGAGTAATGTTGCAGAACCTGGTTTCTCTGTCTACACCAATCAACTACTCCTTGTTGGCTCAATCTTTAGACAGACTCTCCCTGATGGCTACAGAAGGCATTTTTTTCATATCCTCCCAAGTTCAAGACCCGTGACTAAGAGTCCCTGCTTTACTTTTTGAGCCCCATAAATTCCTTGATTCTGAGCAGATTACATACCCACCTCTGTGTCAATCACTATTCCAGAGGAATGCAATGATTTGATTTGGGAGGATGAGGTCTTATGCTCCACATAAAGAGTGTGGACTGAGTAGGGGGAAGGGGCTTTCTCAAGAAACAGGAACAGTATCTAGAGCAAGGGAAATGAGTTTGGGGCAGATAGAAACACTAAATGTTCATACACTAGTTTTGAGGATGATGCCTCCTAAACAATCGGTATTAGCTACCTCTGTTGTGTCTTGCACCTCCATCCCCTAACTCAGACTTCCCTTTTGGCTCTAGTGAGGGTGCTGACTTCATGAGGGCAGACGCTCTGCTCTTCCCTCTGCTTTCAAATTCTTGGCTGTGTATCCAACCAGTCTTCCAGACCAGACTGGCAAATCTCCTCTGGCCGTGTTCCTCTAACTGCCTTACCCGTCACCCCCACCCACCATTCCACTTTAGACCTCCTTTAAGGTTCAAGGTTACCCCTCAATTCTAGGATGTCAGGATGCAGTAAAGTATTAACTTCTTCACGATTTTCATGACTTTGTTCATTTAACTCTTAGCTTTATTCTTTGTCTTTCCAAACTCAAATCTTAATTTTGATTTAAGCCACATTCAGAAATGCCTCTATCTCCTATCACTTGCATTGGGAAAATGGATTTTTCTACCGCTTTTTCTTTAATTGTTTGGAGTAGATATCCACCCAGTAATCATAAGAGGCCTTAAATTGAATACTGTGGTAGAAACTACTAATCAACCCAATATCTACTCTCCTGCTTTCGGTGCCCCAAATTTTAGCTGGGCACATGCTTGCCCAGAACAGACCACATTACCTCGTCTCCTTTACAACAAGATGTGGCCATGAGATTAAGTTCTAGTTGGAAGTATGTGATTCATACAATTTCCACATCGTTTCCTTAAAGGACAAGGGTGTTCCCTCAACTTCTCATTTTCCCTTCCCCCTTGGCTTTAGTACCACTAATCTCTTCTTGCATGTTTCTCTTCATACATCCCTGACCAATTCAGCTCTGTTGTCCTCACTAGTTAGCTTTCCTCCACCCATTCCTTCATGTAGGTAATACCGCCAGTTATAGTCTTGGTTCTCTTTTAGTCCATCCTGGAGTCTCACAGATTCTCAAGGCTTTTGGCATACACCATATCCTAATGACTTCCAAATGTGAACTGCCAGGGTTCATTTTTCTCTTGAGTTCCAACCCTCTATGCCCAACTGCCTATCTTATTCCAGGTGATTTTCTAAACCTATCATCCTTCTTGTGTTCATTAGTTGAAATTCTTCTATTCAGAAGAATTTCCCCTCTTCAGCTGAAATATAATATGTAGAGAAAAGGCAGGTGAATGCGTATTTATTTATTTCTATTCTGTTTACGGAATACTTTGTTGGTGCCCTAGCAACCCCAATAGTGGTCAATGAATTTGTTTTAAGTATCACTATGCACAGCAAAAGAAACAATCCACCAATGAAAATGCAACCTTCAGAATGGGAGAAAAATATTTTAAAACCATATATCTGATAAGTTAATATCCAAAATCTACAAGGAATTCATACAACTCAATAGCAAAAAATACATAAATAATCCAATCCAAAAATGAGCAAAGGACTTGAATAGACACTTTTTCAAAGAAGACACACAAATGGCCAACAAGCACCTGAAAAGGTGTTCAACATCACTAATCATTAGGAAATAGAAATCGAAACCACAATGAGATATCAGTCACTCCTGCTAAATTGCTGTTATCAAAAAGATAAGAGATAACAAGTGTTGGTGAGGATGTAGAGAAAAGGGAACCCGTGTGCACTGTTGACAGAAATGTAAGTTGATACAGCATTATGGAAAGTAGTATGGAAGTTCCTCAAGAAATTAAAAACAGAACTACCATATAATTCACTGTAGCATTATTCACAGAAGCCAGGACATGGAAGCAACTTGTGTCCAGTGATGGATAAAAGGATAAAGAAAAAAAATTACATATGTATCATCATTATATATAGGAATATTGTTCAGCCATAAAAGAGAAGGAAATCGGGCTTCGCTGGTGGCGCAGTGGTTGAGAATCCGCCTGCCGATGCGGGGGACACGGGTTCATGCCCTGGTCCGGGAAGATCCCACGTGCCGCGGAGCGGCTGGGCCCGTGAGCCATGGCCTCTGAGCCTACGCGTCCGGAGACTGTGCTCCGCAACGGGAGAGGCTGCAGCAGTGAGAGGCCCGCGTACCATGAAAAAAAGAAAAAAAAGAAGGAACTCTTGCCATTTGTGACTGCGTAGATGGATCCTAAAGGCATCATGATAAGAGAAATAAGTCAGTCACAGAAAGATAAATACTGCATGGCATCACTTACATGTGGAATCTAAAAAAAAGCCAAACTCATAGAAACAGTAAAATGGTGGTTGCCAGTGGCTGAGGAGGTGATGTAGTCAAATGAGGTGATTGGTCAAAAGGTTCAAACTTCCAGTTATAAGATGAGTTAAGTTCTGGGGATCTAATGTTCAGCTTGGTGACTACAGTTAACAATACTCTATTATAAACTTAAAAGTTGCTAGGAGAACAGATCTTAACCCTTCTCACCACACACAAAAGACCTCATTATGGGAAGTGATGGAAGTGTTAACTAACCTTATCGTGATAATCATTTTACAAGATTTATGTATATCAAATCATCACGTTGTACATGCTAAATGTATGCAATTTTTTTTTTTTTTTTTCCTGCGGTACGCGGGCCTCTCACTGCTGTGGCCTCTCCCTTTGCGGAGCACAGGCTCCGGACGCGCAGGCGCAGCGGCCACGGCTCACGGGGCCCAGCCGCTCCGCGGCACGTGGGATCCTCCCGGACCGGGGCACGAACGCGCGTGCCCTGCATCGGCAGGCGGACTCTCAACCACTGCGCCACCAGGGAAGCCCTGTATGCAATTTTATATGTCAGTTATAACTCAATAAAGCTGGAAAGAAATTTTGTAAAGTGTCACTATGAATTCATGGATTTTAAAATACTTAATGCGTTTTGATTCAGTGCAGTCATTATTTTTCGAATTTGTCTCATCTTTGGCCAGGTCAAATTGACGTCTGTGTCCTTTTAACATGACTCCAGTAGTCTTTGATAGCTCCCTTGCTTTCAAACATCATGAAATATCCCAAGTACATTTCTCATATTCCCTGTCCCATATCTGGTTTCTTTTCAGAAGGAATAGTAATATGTGACCACAATCTAAGCACTAGAGGTGTTCATTGCTAGTGGATTGTCATTATTTCTAGGCCTTTCTAGTGGACAGGGCTAGGAAATATGTATTTATTTAGGAAAAGAAAAATAAATCCTGTACTTATAACTATAACTATATATATATATTTTTTTTCGGTACACGGGCCTCTCATTGTTGTGGCCTCTCCCGTTGCAGAGCACAGGCTTCGGATGCGCAGGTCCAGCGGCCATGGCTCACGGGCTCAGCCGCTCTGTGGCACGTGGGATCCTCCCGGACCGGGGCATGAACCCGTGTCCCCTGCATCGGCATCGGCAGGCAGACCCCCAACCACTGCGCCACCAGGGAAGCCCAACAATATTTTTTTTTGGAATAAAGATATCAAGTTTTTAATTCTTTGATTTTGTTTTTGCATCTCATTTTCTTATTGTGAAAAAATTGCTTCCCAACAACACTAATGTAATTACTTACTTGATTTTATCCCAATACACACACATAGACATTAAATATTATATATTTAAACCATTGTAATAGCTTCAAAATAACAATAGTAGTACAAATACAAACCAACTGAATTCAATTTATGATATCTTTGTGGGTGTTTTTTCCTTTAGATGTACAGTCAAAATACAGGGCTTTGAAATCATAATAATTTTTCTGAAAGGGGTTATACCACTAACTTTATGCAGTTAGGTTCATTTGTTCAAATTTTGCTTTAAACAGGTTTTTAAAAAGATATTTTAAAATTTAATTTTGACTTTTAATTATGTGAAATAATACTTGTTTCCAAAATAAAAACAGTAAAATCTGGTAGAGGTCTGGCTTCCGTCCCTGTTTCCTTTCCTTTGTTCCTCCCTCACTTCCTCTAAATGATTAGATTTTATTTTTTTCTAAAATATTAGCAAATACATATTCATCTCTCTCTCCCCTCCCCTTTCCTATACAAAAGATAGCATATTATCCATTCCCTTCTGACTCTTTTAAAAATAATTAATTAATTAATTTTATTTTTGGCTGCATTGGGTCTTCGTTGCTGCGCGTGGGCTTTCCCTAGTTGCAGCGAGTGGGGGCTACTCTTCATTGTGGTGCGCGGGCTGCTCATTGCGGTGGCTTCTCTCGTTGCGGAGCATGGGCTCTAGGTGCACGGGCTTCAGTAGTCGTGGCACGCGGGCTCAGTAGTTGTGGCTCACTAGCTCTAGAGCCCAGGCTCAGTAGTTGTGGTGCACGGGCTTTATTGGTCCGTGGCATGTGGGATCTCCCTGGACCAGGGCTCGAACCGTGTGCCCTGCATTGGCAGGCGGGTTCTTAAGCACTGTGCCATCAGGGAAGCCCTCCCTTCTGACTCTCGATTTTTTTTTTTTTTAATATCATAGAGATAGACTGGCCCTGTGAAGAGATATTCATTATTTCTTTTTATAGCTGCACAGAACTTCATAAAACAGATGCATCATAATTTATTTGACTAGTCCCTAGTTAATAAGATATTTCAGTAAAACCCAGTCTTTACTAATACAAATAGTGCCAAAATAAGTGGCTTTGTGCCTATTTCATTTCATATTTGTAACGTTTTTCAATGGCAGTGTAATATTCTGTCTTAAGGGTATGCTAGGTCAACTGAATCATTTTCTGACTGTTGGACATTTTGCCAATTTTCTAATTTTTATTTTAAAGAATGCCACAGTTAATATCTGTATGCATAATTTTATTTCAGTCTCTCTGATTATTTCTCTTTTAATCTACAGCATGCATAAAGCATTACCTTATAATGATGAACACTGAAAATATTATGCTAAGTGAAAGAATCCAGTCACCGAGACAACATATTGTATGATTTTGTTATGAAATGGCACGAACAGGCACATCTATAGAGACAGAAAGTAGATTACTTGTTGCCAGGGCTGGGAGGGCAGGTGGGGATATTGGGAAGTGACAGTTAAGGGATGGGGGAGTTTTTTTTGAGGTGATGAAATGTTCTAAAATTGATTGTGGTCATGGTTGCACAACTCTGTGACTATATAAAAGCCATTGAAAAGTACACTTTAAATGAGTGTATTATATGGGTAATTAAACTTCAATAAAGCTGTTAAAAATAGGATTTTGATTTGTCTGCTGCTTTTCTATTCTCTTCCTCATTAATTTCTGCTTTTATCTTCCTTATTTCCTTTTATTGCTTTTTTGGGTTTTGTTTATTGTGTTTTTTCCCTTATTTTTGATCTAGGAATTTACTTCATTTATTTTAATTAATTAATTAATTTTTTTTTTTTTCCGTACATGGGCCTCTCACCGCTGTGGCCTCGCCCGCTGCGGAGCACAGGCTCCGGACGCGCAGGCTCAGCGGCGGCCGTGGCTCATGGGCCCAGCCGCTCCGCGGCATGTGGGATCTTCCCGGACCGGGGCACGAACCCATGTCCCCTGCATCGGCAGGTGGAATCCCAACCACTGCGCCACCAGGGAAGCCCCATTTTAATTAAAAAATTTTGATTAACAGTGTTTAGTACAATGATTTCCCTCTGATCACTGCTTTACATGCATCCCATAGATTTCAACATGTGGTGATTTTGTTATTATTCTTTTTAGTTTTATAAATTCAGTTTGTATTTCCTTTCACCAAGAGTGCAGGAGGTTTTAAAATATGAATCTAGAATTCTAGGTTGAGTTTCTTCCCTTTCACCACACTAGGTATGTTTTATTTTCTTCTGGCCTCCATTGTTTCTGAAGAAAAACCAGCCATTTTTCTTACGCTTGTGTCCTTTTTTTTCCTCTTCCTATTTTTAAGATTTTCTCTTCTCTTTTGGTTTTTAGTAATTTGACTATGACATGCCTAAGTGTGGTTTCCTGAAAGACCTGGGAGATCGCTGAGCTTCCTGAATCTGTATTTATTGCTGTTGCTGCTGTGTTAAAGCAGAGTCAGAAAGGTTTGGCTAACATTTCCTTTTTGGCTTATTTTAGAATATAAGATTATGTTTTCATCCATTTGTGGGCCCTTTTTTGGTGTGCCTTCATTGTCTGTAGGGATGTTATTCTGCTTTTTCCTTTTTTCTTCTCATAGTAACTTTTATGAGGTTCAACTGTGTGATCTATTTGCTTGCTCATATTTAAGTGAGACGAGTATTTCTATCCTAGCAGAGGAAGTAAGAACTTGCCTAACCTGTCAGTTCTAGGGCTCCCTCTTCTGTTGTTTTCATAAACTCCTCCTCCTCCCCCTGTGACTGTACCTTCTGTTTCTTTGCTCTTTCTGTTCCTGACCTGACCAGTGTGCTCTGCTCAATTCTACTTCCAGCAGTTTCTCCTTAAGGTGGGCTTTGCCCTGTAAGAAAACTTGGGTCCCTTAAATTTGAGAGTTCGTAGGGATCAGACTGCTCTAGCCATCCTGCTCTCTCTTACTTGGGACTTGGAGTCTGCAAAGCTGTATGGCATTTTGGCCGTTCTCAGATTGGCCTTGTGAGCCTTGTGACCTTGTGACATGTGGCCTTGTGGCCAAGAATACCTGTGGTAATTTGGCGGGGGGGGGGAGGCTCTCCAGCCCTCAGAAGACCTCCCTGCATTGCTGCTGACACCATATGAGTTTTGTGGGAGGTTGACTCCTACCTACTCAAATTTGAGAGTTTGTGGGAATACCCAGTCACCTAGCTTGTTGATGTTGTCTGTAGGGTTTTGGCTTTCCTACCCTGTTTGCTCTGTTGTTATGGGGAGCTTTAGGGAGATTAAAAATGTATGGTATCACTGTCATTTTTCCAGAAGATATAAAGAAAGGAAACATATTATGAATGTTTTTTTTTTAATTGTCTTCATACTTGAATTGTAGTTAAGAAAGCATGAACTCAGAGTTCCTCAGTCTTGGATTGAAATCCCAGTTTTGCTGTTTATTATGTGATCTTGTGCAGCTGGTTTATTCTCAGTGTCGGTTTTCTTACTTGTTGGGGTGATGTTCAAAATTCTTAATAACTGGTGGAGTCCAGGTGCTGACTGATCACAACAAACGCTGTGACCCATCAAAACAGGTGGCTTTGAATAGCTGGTTGAGCTACACCAGTGCGAATTGGCTGAAGATCAACACTGCTCATCTGTCAAGTGGAACTGCAGTTATATATGTCTTGTGGTTTTATGAGGAATCAATGCAGTAAATCTTTATGAATGGTATTGGGCATAGAGCCTATGACATAGTAAGCATTTAATAAATGGTATTTATTATTACTACTATTAGTCAAAAGTTGGGAAGTCTGCAAACTTTTCCGAGACGCGCTCTTGTCTCTCTTAGTCCCACTTCAATGAGTACTCCATTCTCTGAGTTTTTATAACACTTTGTTTAAATCACCAGTATAGCATTTTATCATACTTTATTGTACTTAGTGGTAGAGGGTAGAGTGATATTCCAAATATCATTACAGAGCTGTCTGTTATTCCAGGCCTTTGTTTGCTGGATCATAGGGATGTCTGGTGGGTCTCAGAGGTAGGACCTGGTTGTACCCAAGGTTGCTGTGGGGTGGGGAGGGGCACAGGGCGGTCTATGGCATCAGCTATTTATCAACCAGCACAGAAGTATTTTGATATCTGGCCACCAGTAGGTTCACACTGGTATCCCTGGATGAATTTAAGCTCTTAGCACAGGTTGTATCTCCCTTGCTAGGCTGTGACTCCTTTGTGGCTGGGAACTTATTCTGACCTGGATTCTCAATACGGATTTGTCATAGGGTTAAACAACATTCATGCGCATAAAAAGAAGCAGTTAAAAGGGGGCAGGGTGTGTGTGGATAACCATCTTAGAGAAGGAGGGATTACTTTCAGAGAAAGTCTCCACAATAGAGATGAGTAGAAACCCCCTGTGCTTTAGGAGGGCCAGAAAGGCTCAGTGAAGATGTAGTGAAGTAAGCTTTTAAGACAAGATGAAAACCATTCTCAGCTAACGAGTAAAACCACTCACACCTGATGGTCACAGGTATTTTGTAAAGTATTTGATAAAATGATCTTTCAGAGTAAGAGGGAAGAACTGGAGGATAGAAATATAAAGACAGTTGGGTTGCAATAACCTTAGTATAAGTTGTCTTGGAAAATCTGACTACTAAATGAAAAGATTCCTGACAACTGTACCAAATGTAAAATAGCTAGCTAGTGGGAAGCTGCCGCATAGCACAGGGAGATCAGCTCTGTGCTTTGTGACCACCTAGAGGGGTGGGATAGGGAGGGTGGGAGGGAGGGAGATGCAAGAGGGAAGAGACATGGGAACATATGTATATGTATAACTGATTCACTTTGTTGTAAAGGAGAGACTAACACACTATTGTAAAACAGTTATACTCAAATAAAGATGTTTAAAAAAAAAAAGTCCAAGGTGAAGATACTAAGTTTCTTGCAAAATAATGCTGAGTGTGATTGAAGCTATATTTTAACTGAAAAGACAGCATGCTTGCCACAAAGGTATAGAGATGGAGAACAAGTTACTGGTTGCCAGAGGTTACAGAGGGGGTGTGGGGCAGGAACGAAAGGAATTGACTGTGGCTATCAAAGTGTACCACCAGGGATTCTTGTGATGCAGCTGTACTGTGTCTTCTTGCCTGGGGTGGTGGTAACATCAATTTAAACATGTGATAAAATTGCTTCGAACTACACACATGCACACATACACACACAAATGAGTGTATGTAAAACTGGCGAAATCTGAATGAACTCTGTGGATCATACCAATGCCAGTTTCCTGGTGTTGATGTTGCAGCATAGTTACAAAAGGTGTTATCACTGGAGAAAACGGGGTGAAGGGTGCCCATGACCTTCCTTTACATTTTTCCTCAAACTTCCTGTGAACCTATAGTTATTTCAAAATCAAAGATTTAAAAAAGACAGCATGCATTACTTGCCAATCCACGTAAAGTTTATAAAATTTAGAAGTTAGATGCTCCTTTTCTTACCTCTGTCCTTTGTCTCCTAGTATTTCCTCAGGTGGAAATGTTCTTCTTTTCCTTTGTCTAAATCCTACCTGTTTTTTTTGAGGACAGCTTCCAGCCAGCTTTGCCTAATTTACTTTTTCCTTGTTCTTTTGTTGAGCACTTGATGTAGCTTAAGTAAAACTGGACTCACCCCAAATTCGTTTCTCTTTGCTTCATTTGTGGACGGTGGCTGTTGGAGTACCCAGCCTGGACTGAAGGACTCATGACCCTACCTGCTAAGAGCTCCCTTCAGCAATTGCCATAGTGGAAGAGCATTGTCTCACCCTTGGCCATGCTCCTTTCCTGAAGTGGCCCACATACCGTAACTAACCTCTTCCCTTATCTCAGGATGTCTTGAAAATTTCATCCCATCTTCAGAATTTTAAAAGTTTGTACGATCTGTAGTGATAACTCCTCTTTCATCCCTGATATTATGAATTTGTGTTTTCTTTATTTCTTAATCAGTCTAGATAGCAATTTATGGATTTTGTTGATATGTCCAAGATCTAATATTTGGTTTTTATAAAAATACTGCTATTTGGGGCTTCCCTGGTAGCGCAGTGGTTGAGAGTCCGCCTGCCGATGCAGGGGACGCGGGTTCGTGCTCCGGTCCGGGAGGATCCCACATGCCGCGGAGCGGCTGGGCCCGTGAGTCATGGCCGCTGCGCCTGCGCGTCCGGAGCCTGTGCTCCGTGACCGGAGAGGCTGTGAGAGGCCCGTGTACCGCAAAAAAAAAAAAAAATACTGCTATTTGTTTTCTATTTCATTGATTTCTGCTTTTATCTTTATTATTAACTTCCTTCTCTTTTCTTTGACTTTACTTGCTCTAATTTACCTAGCTTCTTTTTTTGGGTTTTAATTTTAATTGGTTTATAACATTATATAAGTTTCATGTGTACAGTATATATTTTGACTTCTGTATATACTACCGTGTGCTCACCACCAAAAATTTAGGTTCTATACTGTTGACCTCCTTTACCCATTTCAACCTCCTCCCAATCCCTTTCCCCACTGGTAATTACTCTATTCTCTGTACTTATGTGTTTGTTTTTGTATTCATTCATTCATTCAGTTATTATTTCTTATATTCCACATGTGAGTGAAATGATATTGTGTTTCTCCATCTGACTTATTTCACTTGGCATAATCCCCTCAAGCTCCATCTACATTGTTGAAAATGGCAAAATTTCATCTTTTTTATGGCTGGGTAGTATTCCATTTTGTGTGTGTGTGTGTGTGTGTGTGTGTGTGTGTGTGTATGTGCGTGTAGAACATCTTTTTTACCCATTCACTCATAGATGGGCACTTAGGTTGTTTCCATATCTTGGCTGCTGTAAATAATGCTGTGATGAACATAAGGGTGCATGTATCTTTTCGAATTAGTGTTTTCATATTCTTTGGGTACGTGCTCAGAAATGAGATGGCTAGATCATATGGTAGTTATACCCTTAATTTTTAAGGAATCTCCATACTGTCTTCCATAGTGGCTGTACCAATCTACATTCCCCACCAACAGTGTATGATGGCTCCCTTTTCCCCACATTCTCTCCAACAATTGTTATTTCTTATCTTTTTGATAAGAGCTATTCTAATAGGCATGAAGTAATATTTCCTTATGGTTTTGATTTGAATTTTCCTGATGATTAGTGATGCTGAGTGTCTTTTCATGTTCCTGTTGGCCATCTGTATATCTTCTTTGGAAAAATGTCTATTCAGCTTTCTGCCCATTTTTTAATCTGGCTGCTTGTTTTTTTGGTGTTGAGTTGTATGTGTTCTTTATGTATTTTGGATATTAATCCCTTATCAGGTACATGATTTATAAATATCTTCTTCCATTCAGTAGGTTGTCTTTTCATTTTGTTGATGATTTCCTTTGCTGTGCAGAGGTTTTTAGTTTGATGTAGTCCCATTTGTTTGTTTTTGCTTTTGTTTACCTTGTCTGAGGAGACATATCTAGAAAGATATTGCTTGGACATATGTCAATGTGCATACTGCCTGTGTTTTCTTCTAGGAATTTTATGGTTTTAGTTCTTACACTCAAGGCTTTTATCCAGTTTTTGATTTTTTAGTATGGTGTGAGACAGTGGTCTAGTTTCATTCTTTTGCACCCAGTGTCCCAACACCATTTGTTGAAGCATCTATTCTTTCTCCACTGTATGTTCTTTGCTCCTTTCTTGTAAATCAATTGCTCATATATGTGTGGGTTTATTTCCGGGATCTCAATTCTGTTCCACTGATCTATGTGTCTGTTTTTCTGCCAATACCATGCTGTTTTGATTACTATAGCTTTGTAATATAATTCAAAACCAGGGAGTATGATACCTCCAGCTTTGTTCTTTTTTTCTCAGTATTGAGTTGGCTATTCACGGTCTTTTGTGGCTCCATATAAATTTTAGAATTTTTTGTTCTATTTCTGTGAAAAATGTATTAGGGGTTTTGATAGGGATTGCATTGAATCTGTAGATCACTTTAGGTAATATGGACATTTTAACAATGTTAATTCTTCCAATCCATGAGCACAAAATATCTTTCCATTTCTCTGTGTCTTCATCAATTTCTTTCAAAAATATAATAATTTTCAGTGTATGGGGTTTTTCACCTCCTTGGTTAAATTTAGTCCTAGGTATTTTATTCTTTTCGTTGAGATTGTAAATGGGATTGTTTTCTTAATTTCCCTTTCTGCTAGTTTGTTGTTAGTGTATAGAAATGCAACAGATTTTTGTATATTCACTTTGTACTCTGCAACTTTATTTATTTATTATTTCTTTAAGAATGTTCCATATGCACCTGAGGAGAATGTGTATTCTGCTGCAGTTGGATGGAATGTTCTGTATAAATCTATCAAGACTATTTGATCTAATGCTTCATTTAAGGCTGGTATTTCCTTGTTGACTTTATGTCTGGATGATCTATCCATTGATGTAAGTGGTGTTAAAGTTCCTTACACTTATTGTGTTAGTGTCAATTTCTCCTTTTTTTTTTTTTGTGGTATGCGGGCCTCTCACTGTTGTGGCCTCTCCCGTTGCGGGGCACAGGCTCCGGACGCGCAGGCTCAGCGGCCACGGCTCACAGGCTCAGCCGCTCCGCGGCATGTGGGATCTTCCCAGACCGGGGCACGAACCTGTGTCCCCTGCATCAGCAGGTGGACTCTCAACCACTGCGCCACCAGGGAAGCCCCTCTCCCTTTTTATATACATTTTGGTACTCTTATGTTAGGTGCATAAATATTAATAACTACTATTTCTTCTTGATAAATTGTCCCCTTTGTTATTATATAATGTCCATCTTTGTCTGTTGTTACCTTTTTTTGGCTTGAAGTCTGTTCTGTGTGATATAAGTATGGTTATACCAGCTTTCTTTTGGCTGCCATTTACTTCAAGTATCACCTTCTATCCCTTCACTTTGAGCCAGTGTTTATCTTTAGAGCTGAGATGAGCCTCCTGGAGGCAGCATATAGCTTGGTCTTGTTTTTTACTCCACCCAGCCACTCTGTGTCTTTTGATTGGTAAATTCAATCCATGTGCTTTTACATCTACTTAGTTATTTATTTTTGGCTGCACTGGGTCTTTGTTGCTGTGCGTGGGCTTTCTCTAGCTGTGGGGAGTGGGGGCTACTCTTCATTGCGGTGTGTGGGCTTCTCATTGCAGCGGTTTCTCTTGTTGCGGAGCATGGGCTCTAGGCACGTGGGCTTCAGTAGTTGTGGCACGTGGGCTCCAGTAGTTGTGGCATGTGGGCCCTAGATCGCAGGCTCAGTAGCTGTGGAGCATAGGCTTAGTTGCTCCATGGCATGTGGGATCTTCCTGGACGAGGGCTCAATCCCCTGTCCCCTGCATTGGCAGGTGGACTCTTAACCACTGCACCACCAGGGAAGCCCAATCCACGTGCTTTTAGAGTGATTATTGATAAATGGGGACCGTCTTATCTTTTGTCTGCTGGTTGCTCTATATCTCAATGTATCTTTTCCTTGCATTTCAGTCCGCCATTTTAGTTGGCGGTTTTTCTATGATGTTTTTCTCAATTTTCTCTTCTTTAATGCATCGTGCCTCTGCTCTAGATTTATGTTCTGTGGTTGCCATGAGGTTTATATGAAACATCTCATAAATAAAGTAGTCCTTTTTCTGCTGATGGTATCTTCATTTTCTTATATGAGTTCCATCCTTTTTCTCTTCCCCTTTTATGTTTTTGTTGTCTCAAAATTTCCCTTTTTATGTTGTGAGTTTGTTACCAAATTGAAGTAACTATAGTTATTTTGTACTACTTTCTGTCTTTTAACCTTTACGCTGTAACTGTTTAATAACCTATTCTGATATAGAGCTGCAATTTTCTGATTCTTCCTGAGTTTTTTTTTTTTTTTTTTTTTTTTTTGCGGTACGCGGGCCTCTCACCGCTGTGGCCTCTCCCGTTGCGGAGCACACGCTCCGGACGTGCAGGCTCAGTGGCCACGGCTCACGGGCCCAGCCGCTCCGCGGCACGTGGGATCTTCCCGGACCGGGGCACGAACCCGTGTCCCCTGCATCGTCAGGCGGACTCTCAACCACTGCGCCACCAGGGAAGCCCCTTCCTGTGTATTTATCACCTAACTCACAGTTGCGTGTACTTTTGCCTTTTTGTTTCAGATAGAAGAGCTCCTTTCAACATTCCTTGTAAGGCAGGTCTAGTGTTGATGCATTTCCTCAGCTTTGTTTGGCGGGGAAAGCCTTTATTTGTTCATTGTATCTTGAATGATAACTTTGCTGAATGGAGTATTTTTGGCTGATAGTTTTTATTTTTCAATGTTTTGGGTGTATTATTCCACTCTCGTGTGTCCTGTAGAATTTCTGCTGAGAAATCTGCTGATAGCCGAATGGGGCTTCATTTGTAGGTTGCCATCCTTTTTTCCCTGGTTGCCTTTAAAATTCTTTCTTTGTCATTGACTTTTGGCAGTTTTAATATAACGTGTCTTGGAGAAGGTCTTTTTGCATTGAGGTGTTCTATTAGCTTCATGGACTTGTGTACCCAGTTCCTCCCCCAGGTTCGAGATGTTCTCAGTTATTATTTCTTTAAATAAACTCTGCTTCCTTCTCCCTAGCGTCTCCTTCTGGGATACCCATTACCCTAATGTTTCCCTTCCTAATGGAGATGGATAGTTCTCATAGAATTTCTTTTCTTTTTAAGATCATAATTGCCTCTTCTCTTCTACCTGTATCATTTCTCTGCTTCTATCTTTGAACTTGCTAATTCTCTTTTCCATAAGGTCTGCTCTATTTCCAATGCTGTCTGTTGTGTTCTTCACCTTATGTATTGAGTTATTCAGCTCCAGAATTTCTGTTTGGTGCTTTTTTAGAGTTTCAACCTCTTTGGTAAAATATTCCTTCTGTTCATTAATTTTATTCCTGAGTTCATTGAACTGCCTTTCTGAGTTTTCCTGCAGCTTGAGTTTCTTCATGACAGCTATTTTGAATTCTCTATGAGTTAGCTCACAACATTCCACGTTACCGCGGTTTTTCATGATGCTCGTTGAGTTGATCCTCAGTCAGTTTGTTTGTTTTACGTGACCCTAATGAACAGGTCAGTCCTTAGGGCCCTTTCTTTTGTCTCCCAGTAGGTGGTGCTATAGCACAAGTTTTTTGGTTTCTCTTACCCGCGCTGCCTGCTTGAGAATCAGCACTTTCCACCCTCTCCCGGCACTCTCAGGGCTGTTGCTTGGTGCTCTCATTGTGGTTGCTTGTGCCTCTGGGGTCATTGGTGCCTTTGCTGCTAGTGTCACTGGCAAAGCTGGTTGGGACGCCAACATGGCGGTGCCTCTGCTGCATCTGGGGTCTCCTGCTGCTGTGAGGGGAGGTGGAGGCTGGGGGAGGAACCAGGGTCACAGCGCCTCTACCATGATCTGGGTGGTTGGGTTTGTGGGCACAGCCACTGCAGGTGGGGGCCTGAGTTAGAGGCACCTCCGTGGCTGGTGGGACAGGGTTGCGGGCCCTGCTGTTGCTGCTCTCTGGTTCCCTGTGGCTGAAGTCACCGCTGCAGATGGGAGGCCAGTGTTGTGAGCAGTACCCCCAACGCAGGTGGATCCTCTGGGGCTGCAGGTTCGACCTTTGCAGCCGGGGTTCTGGGGTCACAGACATCACCCTTTTTGTTTCCCTGGTTCCACCACTTCCATGTGTTCCATCCACCCACCTTGAGGTGTACAGATGTGTGGAATTCTCTGGCATCCTGATGTGTTCGGTAGAGGCACCTTTGTTGAGTTACGGGTGTTTTACTGGTTGTAGATTCATGGGGAGAGGTAAAGGGAGCATCTCATAATGCCATCATGCTGACCAGTTTTTCTAGCTTCTTAAGGTTGAAACTCAGATTGTGATTTTCACCTTTCTTCTCTTTTAAAGGAAGTGTTATTTAAAGCTCTAATTTCCCCCTAAATATCTCCAACTATTTCGGGGTTTTCCAGATATTTTTCTGTTATTTATTTCTAATTTAATTCCATTATTGTTAGAAAATATAATGCCTGATTTCAGTCTTTTAAAATTTATTGGGACTGGTTTCATAGACTAGCATATGGTTTATCTTGGTGAACAAATCATGTACATTTAAAAAGAATGTGTATTCTATAGAGTGCAGTGTTCTATGAGATATCAGTAAGGTCAAGGTGGTTGATAATGCTATTCAGATATCCTATGTCTTTACTAAATTTTAATCTAGAACTTAAGTTGCTAAGAGAAGAATGTTGAAAGCTCCAACTGTTATTGTGGATTTGTCTACTTCTCTTTTCAGTTCTGCCATTCTCATCAGACTTCAGTTGATGTCTGTGTTGTTTTTGAGGTTTAGATAGCTCAAAAATTTGCTCCACACGTTTCAGGTGTCAGCTGGAAATATGGGCAGTTTATACGCAGAATTTGGTCTTCTACCTGACTCCTCTCCCTCTTGGGATTTCCTTTTTGGATGTCTCCCTACTTCCCAGCTGTTCTAGTTGTCGCATACTCCGTCTTCTGGTTTTTCAAACCAGTAAGACTGAGGGTGACAACTGGGGCCTGTCCTCAAGTGAAAATCCATAAAAATGGAAAACTCACTGAGTCCCATTTCTTTCTCACAAGCATTGACTCCTCTCCAGTATATGCCTTTTTTGGTGTTCTCCTGTATCTTCAGGGGCTTATTTTTCTCTATTTGGTTCATAGTTAGCAGTTTTTGCCTTGGTTCAATGTGAAGTACTCAGCTATTATTGGAAGCAGAACCTGTTATTTTCCTACTAATGTCTATAGGATCTGTACTGATTTCTCTCATTCCTGGTATTGGTAATTTGCGTCTCTCCCACCTTCTTTTTGGTTGCTCAGTTAAGCTAGAGGGTCACCAATTTTATTAAACTTTTAAAAGAACCAGCTTTTATATTCAGTCGATTTCCAAAATTGGCTTTATTTCCTTTTCTACTATTTTTGTTTTTCCCTGATTTCTTAAAGTGGAAGCTTAAATAATTTAATTTAGACTTTTCTTCTTTCCTAATATAAACATGCAGAGTTATTATTTTTGCCTCTAAGCATTGCTTTAACTGCATTCCACACCTTTTGATATGTTTTAAAATTTTTATTCAGTTCAAAATATTTTTCAGTTTCCCTTGTGAGTTCTTCTTTGACCCATGGGTTATTAAGAAATGTTGTTTAATTTCAAAATACTTCGAGTTTTCCCAAATAGCTTTCTGCTACTGATTTCTAATTTAATTATATTATGGTTAGATAACTGTGCATGATTTCAATCTATTTAAATTTATTGAAACTTGTTTTATGAACCAGCATAATAATGAGTACTCTGTACACTTATAAAAGTATATTTTGGTTTTTGTGAAGTGTATTATAAACATCAATAGGTCAAGTTATTTGATAATGTTGTTCCAGTCTTCTGTATACTTACTGAGGTTTTTATCTAGTGCTATTGATTGCTGAGAGATGAACATTATAATCACCCACTGTAATTGTTGATTTTTCTAATTTTTCTTTCAGTTTTTGTTTCATATATATCAAACCTCTGCTATAAGTTACATACAAGTTTAGGATTATTATATCTTCTTGATGATCTAACCTCTTTATCATTATAAAACGTCCCTATTTTCAACAACCAGCATATTTGAACTGATACAACTTTATAACAAAACTATAGTAGATCCATGCAATTTCCCATGAAAAACATATAGAGCAAGCGCAGACTTTGGATTAAAGGTGACATTTTGTTAGAGATTGCAAAGAACTTTTCCAGGTTTAAAATTGAGGGAATTACTGTGGAATTTCTTATAAACAAACTAGTCAGGACTCAATTTCATGATGATAGTATGTAAGATAAGTAAGAAAGGACATTCATTCCAACCTAGCTAATGCTAATTTTATTAGTGTCTTTGTGGTAAATATTGTCTAGTTTGCACTTACTTTTATGACAAGATGTAATGGCCTGCTCAATTGTTTTCTCAAAGTATCTGTGTCAAAATTTTCCCTGTTTTCTTTCAATAGCTGAATACTTCCTTAACATGCTAAGTGATATGGACCTCAGTCCCCACAACTAGCTACATGCTTAGTGGGAAAATTCTAGCAATATCCCATTAAAGGTAGGACTAAGACAAGGAAGCTCACTGTCTTCACTATTATTAAATATTTTTACTGGAAATACTAGCTAATGCATTTAGATATGAGAAATTAGAGGGAGAAAATTTGGAAAGGATTAGGTAAAACTATAACCATTTCAATGATACGATTGCAATCCTAGAAAATGTAAAAGAATCATGCCAAACAATAAGGCATTGTAGTAATAACTAACATTTTTGAGCACTAACATTACCACCTCTATTTTAACTCATTTAATCATCATACTATCTGTCAGAAAACAGTAAGAAAATGTATTAGATATCCCTACAAGAAGTTCAGAAAGAGTTCTAGGTTTGGAATGATAATCCATCACTTCATGCAGTGGTCCTCAGCATCAGCTTTATTCCCTTGGGGCTGCCAAATGGCTGCCAGTGTCAGTGTTGGGCTAGAAGTTTCCATGTCACGAAGAGAATGTGTTGGAAACTTTCTTGTAAGGATGAATCAATACCATATCAATACCATAGATAGTACAAGTATACAATCTAGTTTTCTAATGCGGATGTGTGATCAAGAATTTGAAGACCACTGCCTTGGACTAAACTTGGTTAGTCTGGTTATGGAACACATCACATTTAGGTGACCCACCAATTGTGAGACTCACTGATTTGTGGAGGAAAGGTACTTGTGAGATAGGCTGGAACCTGGGATCTTTTACTGGAGTGCTTGGTCTCATTTTCTGGAGCAATAGAATACAAAGAAACGATAAGGGACTAAAAATAACTGCACACACGTGCAGTTGGGGCAAATGATGAACAATAAGATACAAAAAGTCCACAAACCAACTGCCACTTCTGAGGTGCTGTGAGCAAAAGAAGGGTACTGCACATGACCCCTGCACACAGCACCACCAAAGGGGTGGGCAGACCACCTAAACTATGCCTCCTGCCCAGCCCATGGACCTGCCCTCCTTGTTATCCTATTTAAAGACCCAAGCAGCTCACTCCACTGCAACTGTTTCTTGTTTTCACTCCTTCCTGCTGCAGCAGGAGCCCCACAAAGCCTTGCCTGGAATTCTCCTCTGGCCTCTACCAATTTCTACTGATTAAAGAGTCTAAGGGCCTGGGTCGTAGGTAACACTCCAAGCTTGACATTGAAAAAGTAAAGGATGACGTTATTACTAGTGACGATGGCAATGTAATGATCAAGATGAAAACAATAATAACTAGCATTTATTGAGCACTTACAAAGTGCCAGACTATTCTGAGCGCTTTACATCCTCAGGACAAATCTATTAGGTAAATACTACTATTAATCCATTTTACTAGTAAACTCCATGAGAACAGAGAACATTTCAGTTTTTTCTTGGCAACGCATTACCTAGAGCACAGTAATAATTTAATAAATATTTAATGAATAAAAAAAATGAGTATTGCCAAATTTCTCAGCCGAACAGGGCAAGATGGACTTTAGTGCCAGAGCCGGGCTCATATGGCCCGGGGTTTCGCATACTTGGAGGTGAACCAAAGCACCAGACCCCTGCGAGGGAAAACACGAACCAGCGGTTTAAAATTCCTCAGCAACCGCTGCTGGCTTGAATGTATGTTGCGGGTTAACGGGGCGCAGAAAACAAAAAACAGAGATTTGAGGAGACAAACCCCCTCCCGGCTGGCGTACGAGCTTCCGAGAAACCTGGCCGCTAAATGAATTTCAGCGCCGGGCCCGGCCCTAGGGGAATCCGCACTCCTCCCGCTACACTCGCGTCCCGACTCTCTAGCCGCGCGAGGAGGCTACGCCGGAAGTCTCGACTGCTCCTCGAGGAGCGTGTGCATCCGACGGCTTTTACCCCACCCACTCCCCACGCCCCACGCCCAGAAGGAGTCCTCACGGGTGCCGCGGAGTGGAACTTCTACGCCGGACAGGTTAGCGTCCCCGAGGGAGACAGAGTCCGGTCTCTCTCATCCCAGAAGCTTTTGTTCCCGTAGTCCTGAAGGTCGCGTTTGCACGCCGGGTGGGCTACTGCAGGGGGAGCCCCTCGGGCCACCTTGCTGTCGTCGCCGGGTCGCCACCTCTCGCAACAGCGTGGTTGACGCCTGGGGGCCCGTGGTAGGCTCAGCGCCTCGGGATGCTACAAGGTTCCCCTCCCCCGCCCCCCTTTGTAGCTAACGGTGGCCTAGCCCTGTGGTCCTTGCTGAGCGTTTCCAGGAGCACATTTGTGAAGAGGTGGGGTCTTGTCGAAGAGGTGGAACTGGGCATTTTGTCGGTGGTCCCAAGTTACAACAGTCTGAGGAGGACCTTGCCCGGGTGATTGTAGAAAGGAATTTTCAGGCTGGGTGGTCTTAATAGTTTTTGTCTCGTCACATTTGAGCTCCATACAGGAGCTGACAATAGAAGTGATTTTCAGCGTAAGTGATTTTGTGTATGATTGTCAATCATTCTGTGCGTGTGTGTGTGTGTGTGTGTGAGTGAGTGAGAGGGAGAGAGAGAGAGAGCACGAGCACTCGGTAGCTGTGTGTAATTTAAAAAATCCATAAATATATTTTGCTTCTCCTGGTCTCTTCCCCTAATTCCTCCTTACTCTCACCTGAGGGGTATTTATCTACTTCACCTTTGGATGGAAGTAGCAATTATCTACCTAGGCTTTATACATTTAAAACACAGTTCTGACTGTGTTAATCCTCTGCTTAAAATCTTACTGGTCTTCCCATTGTTTCAGGGTAATACAAATTCCTTAGGCTGGCTTCAAGACCCTTCAAAGTCTTGATTCTGCTGAGTTTTTCAGTCTCATTTCTCATGGAAGCACACATACACACTGTATGTACCCTGTCATGCCAACCTGCAGTAGTTTCATGTCTTTGGCTATGACAAAGTTTTATAATGGTTTACCCACATTTGACAATTTATTTTTTCCATTCAGTCAAGATTTACTGAATTCCTGATATTGCGGGCACTGTTTTAGGAGCTGGGGATATAATGTGGGAAAAAACCCCAACCCAATCTATAGTCCTTTTGAAAAATAACAGCTTGACTGAGATGTAGTTCACATACCCTATAATTATAAAATACACATAAATTTTTAGCGTATTCACAAAGTTGTGCAACCAACACCCCAATCAATTTAAAAACATTTTCATCACTTCTAAACGAAGCCCTGTACCCATATTAGCAGGCTCTCCTGATTTCCTCCTAACCCCACCCCACTCGTAGACCTAAGGAACTATTAATCTATTGAATATATATTCGGCTATTTTGGACAGTTCATATAAATGAAATCATAAAGTCTGTGACCTTTTTTGATTGTCTTTCACTTAACATTCATGTTCATCCATGTTGTAACATGTATCAGCACTTCATTCCTTTTTATTGCTAGATAATATTTCATTGTATGGCTGTACCACGATTTATTTATCCATTGGTTAGTTGATGGACATTTGGGTTGTTTTGGCGCTTACAAATAACGTTACTGTGAACATTCATGTACAAGTTTTTGTGTGAACGTCATGATTTCATTTCTCTTGGGTATATACCTAAGAGTAGAATTGCTGGGTTGTATGGTAGTTCTACGTTTAACATTTTGTGGAAATGCCAGACTTTTTTAAAGCAGCTGCACCATCTTGTATTCCTGTAAGCGGTGTATGAAGGTTCTGATTTCTTCCCATCCTTGCCAATGATTGTCATTATCTACTTTCTTTCTTTCTTTTTTTTTTTTTTCTTAAATTCTAGCCATCCTAGTGGGTGTGAAGTGGTATCTCATTGTGGTTTTGATTTGTAGTTCCCTGACGGCTAATGATGGTTGAGCGTCTTTTCATGTGCTATTGACCATTTGTATATTCTTTGGAGAAATGTCTATGTATATCCTTGGCTCATTTAAAAATTAGGCTATTTGCTTTTTATCACTGGGTTGTAAGAGTTCTTTATATATTCTAGGTCCAAGTCCCTTATCAGATATATGATAGTCACGTGGATTATGCTATAGTTCCTGTAAATGGAAAGCACATGAGGTTAATTTTTACTCTTCCTAGAGACCATGTTATAGATCTGCGGAGTAATTTAGAGTGAATTACTATGTGTGAAATACTGGGCCCAGGAAAAATAATGGGAAGAACCTGTGAGCAGCATTTTAAGATTTGAAAAATGAAGCAAGTGGAAACAGTTTATATAATTTTCCCATTCCCTACTGAGTTGTCTTTTCCATATTGATTTGTAGGAGTTCTTTGTGTAGAGATATTAACCTATTGACTGTTAGATGTGGGGCAGATATTTTCAGTCTATTTGCTTGTAAACTTTGTTTTTGTATCTTTTTTTTTTTTTTTTTTGCGGTACGCGGGCCTCTCACTGTTGTGGCCTCTCCCGTTGCGGAGCACAGTCTCCGGACGCGCAGGCTCAGCGGCCATGGCTCACGGGCCCAGCCGCTCCGCGGCATGTGGGATCTTCCCAGACCGGGGCACGAACCCGTGTCCCCTGCATCGGCAGGCGGACTCTCAACCACAGCGCCACCAGGGAAGCCCTGTTTTTGTATCTTTTACCATGCTAAAGCTTTACATTTTTGTATAGTCAAAGACTGTCAGTCTTTTCCTTTAAAAGGCTTCTGGGGTACTGATGTAGTTTGGGATACTGTTCTTAAATGATGGGAGTTACAGAAACCGACACAGTAGTTCCCTGGTTAGTGTGACATTGAGTCCATGGTGCTCTACTTAACTTTACAGGCAGGCCTTATTATATTGTGCCTCATTCTGTTGTGCTTCGCAGTTACTGTGTTTTTTACAAATTGAAGGTCCCTGGCAAAGGTGCATCAAGCAAGTCTATTGGTGCCATTTTTCCAACAGCGTTTGCTCACTTCGTGTTTCGTGTTTCTGTGTCACATTGCAGTCATTCTCACAGTATTTCAAACTTTTTCATTATTATATTAGTTATGGTGATCTGTCATCAGTGATCTTTGTCTTTTTTTTTTTTTTTTTTTTGTGGTATGCGGGCCTCTCACCGCTGTGGCCTCTCCCGCTGCGGAGCACAGGCTCTGGACGCGCAGGCTCAGCGGCCACGGCTCACGGGCCCAGCCGCTCCGTGGCACGTGGGATCTTCCCGGACCGGGGCATGAACCTGTGTCCCCTGCATCGGCAGGCGGACTCTCAACCACTGCACCACCAGGGAAGCCCCATCAGTGATCTTTGATGTTACCATTGTAATTGTTTCGGGGTGCCGTGAACCGTGCCCATATAAGACAGTGAACTTAAATGAGAAATGTTGGGCTTCCCTGGTGGCGCAGCGGTTGGGAGTTCGCCTGCAGATGCAGGGGACGTGGGTTCGTGCCCCGGTCCGGGAAGATCCCACATGCCGCGGAGCGGCTGGGCCCGTGAGCCATGGCCGCTGAGCCTGCGCGTCCGGAGCCTGTGCTCCGCAACGGGAGAGGCCACAGCAGTAAGAGGTCCGCGTACTGCAAAAAAAAAAAAAAAAAAGTAAATAAATAAATAAATGAGAAATGTTATGTGTGTTCTGACTGCTCCACCAATTGACCGTTACCCCGTTTCTCCCTCTCCTTGGGCTTCTCTATTCCCTGAGACACAACAATATTGAAATTAGGCTAATTAATAACCCTGCATTGGCCTTTTAAGTGTTCAAGTGAAAACAAGTATTGCTCTTCTCTCACTTTAAGTCAAAAGCTAGAAATGACAAGCTGGTGAGGAAGGCGTGTCAAAAGCCTAGATAGGCTGAAAGCTAGGCTTCTTGCACAAAACAGTTAGCCAAGTTGTGAATGCCAAGGAGAAGTTCTTGAAGGAGATGAAAAGTGCTACTCCAGTGAACACACAAATGATAAGAAAGCGAAACAGCCTTATTGCTGATATGGAGAAAGTTTTAGTGGTCTGGATAGAAGATCTAACCAACCACAGCACTCTCTTAAACCAAAGCCTAAATTCAGAGCAAGGCCCTAACTTTCCTCAATTCTGTGAAGGCTGAGAGAGGTGAGGAAGCTGCAGAAGATAAGTTTGAAGCCAGCAGAGGCTGGTTCATGAGGTTTCAGGAAAGAAGCCGTCTCCATAACAAAAGTGCAAGGTGAAGCAACAAGTGCTGATGTAGAAGCTGCAGCAAGTTATCCAGAAAGTCTAGCTAAGATAATTAATGAAGGTAGCTACACTAAACAGTGGATTCAACGTAGATGAAACAGCCTTATCTTGGAAGAAGATGCCATCCAGGACTTTTATAGTCAGAAGTCAATGCTTGGCCTCAAAGGACAGGCTGACTTTGTTAGGGGTTAACGCAGCTGGTGACTTTCAGTTAAAGCCAGTGCTCATTTACCATTCCGAAAATCCTAGGACCCTTAAGAATTAGGCTAAATCTACTCTGCCTGTGCTCTTTAAATGGAACAACAAAGCCTGGATGACATCACATCTGTTTACAATATGCTTTACTGGCTCTTTTAAGCCCCCTGTTAAGACCTACTGCTCAGAATAAGAGTCCTTTCAAAGTACTGCGGCTCATAGACAATGCACCTGGTCACCCAAGAGCTCTGATGGAGATGTACAATGAGATTAATATGGTTTTCATGCCTGTTAACAAAACTATTCTGCAGCATATGGCTCAAGGGGTAATTTCGACTCTCGAGTCTTACTATTTAAGAAATACATTTTGTAAGGGTAGAGCTGCCAGAGATAGTGATTCCTTTGATGGATATGGGTGAAGTCAATTGAAAACCTTCTGGAAAGGATTCACCATTCTACTTGCCATTAAGAACATTCATGATTTACAGGAAGAGGTAAAAATATTAACAGGAATTTGGAAGAGGTTGATTCCAAACCTCATGGATTACTCTGAGGGGTTCAAGACTTCAGTGGAGGATAAAACTACAGATGTGGTGGAAAGAGCAAGCGAGCTAGAATTAGAAGCGGAGCCTAAAGATGTGAGTGAACTGCTGTGATCTCATGATAAAACTTTAATGGATGAGCAAAGAAAGTGGTTTCTTGAGATGGAATCTACTCCTGGTGAAGATGCTGTGAAGATTGTTGAAATGATAACAAAAGATTTAGAATATTACATAGACTTAGTTGATAAATCAGTGGCAGGGTTTGAGAGGATTGACTCCAATTTCAAAAGAAGTTCTACTGTGGGTAAAATGCTGTCGAGCAGCATTGCATGCTATAGAGATCATTCGGGAAAGGAAGAATGGATCGATGCCGGGGACTTCACTGTTGTCTTGTTTTAAGAAATGGCCGCGGCCACCCCAGCCCTCAGCACCCACCACCCTGATCAGTCAGCAGCCACCGGCACCAAGGCAAGACCCTCCACCAGCACGAAGATTACAACTGTCTGAAAGCTCACATGGTGGTTAGCATTTTCTAGCAATAAAGCATTTTAAAGTTATGTACATTGGCTTTTTTTAAAGATACGATGCTATTGCACCCTTAATAGACTGCAGTATAGTATAAACATAACTTTTATAGGCACTGGGAAACCAGAAAATTCGTGTGACTCACTTTATTGCAATATTCGCTTTGTTGTTGTGTTCTGGAGCCGAACCCACAGTATCTCCAAGGTGTCCCTATAGAGCATTCATTGTTTCAGACACTTGTGCCTCCCTATCTCTCTGCCTTGAAAAATATGCTAAAATCTGCTTCATCTTTGTTGGTTCATTTAATTTTTTATTTCATACGGACTCCTAGAAGTTATTTCCTTATTCTCATCGTCATGTTTAGTCTATTGCATTAGATTTGTGAGAGCTGTATTGGACAGTTGGTCATCAAATAGTAGGTACTTATTACATGCCAGCAGAAGTTTATCTGAAGATTTTATGTGTGCAGAGCTTGAATGTAACTGCTGGTTCTATATTGATTGGGGCATGCTGGGAACAGTAGTTTTATAAAATCCTATTAACGTTATTTTGGTGTTTTTCTCATTTCCTTGGTTTAAGGGTAGTAGTAATTCAGGTATTTTTAGGGTCTCTGAACATTTTGAGTAACTGAAGAGAGCTATATACCATAGCTCCTTAGAAAATTTGCATTTCTATTTTACATGAAATATCTAGGGCTTCATTGTTTCCCTATGGCCTGATTTGTTAGGACTCTGTGTTTCTTGCTCTAGTATTTGTTTTTTTTTTAAATTGTGATAAAATGTACAGAACATGAAACTTAGCATTCTAACAATTTTAAGTGTACAATTCAGTGACATTAAGTACATTTATGTTGTTGTGCAACTATCACCACCATCCTCTCCAGAACTTTCATTTTCCTAAACTGAAACCCTGTATACCTGTTAAATAATAACTCCCCATTCCCCCCTTTCTCCAGCCCCTTGTAACCACCATTCTACCTTTTGTCTCTGGAATCAAAATATTTGTCCTTTTGTGTCTGATTTATTTCACTTTGCATAATGTCTTTAAGGTTCATCCATATTGTAGCATATTGCAAAATTTTCTTCCTTTTTAAGGGTAAATAATATTCCATTGTATGCATATATCATATTTTGTTTATCCATTCATTAGTTCATAGACATTTGGGTTGTTTACATCTTTTGGCTATTATGAATAGTGCTTCTATGAACATTGGTACAGTTATCTGTTTGAGCTCAAAACAGCTCTTTTGAGCTCTTTTGAGTGTGTACTGTAAGTGGAATTGCTGGGTCATAGGGTAATTCCCTGTTTATTATATATTAATATATATATAATATATAATATGTATATTATATATAATATTAATATATATAATATATTAATATTATATATTTTGAGGAACCATTCATATGCTTAAGTGTTTTTTCTCATTCACATAAAATATGAGATTTAAATAAACTGTAATTTAGGCAAGTATTAATTACCACATTTACCTTTCTAAAAATATAAATTCAAAGAGCCATCTCCTAGTTGAAGGGATGTAGGGGTTTTTGTCTTAGGACTTGGAGGTCTTGGAGTTTTAAAATTATGTACTAGAATTCAGATTAAATAACAGGTTTATCTGGATAGGTTCTCAAATCCTAAACTTCTTTATGATCTAAGCTCCTGTTTTTTTTTTTTTTTTTTTTTTTTGTTAACTCTGTATTCAGTCTTTTTGGGCAAATTACTCATCATGGCAGATGGTAAGATGGAGGTGAGTTCGCATACTTGTACTGTTGCAAAGTTCTGGATTGTTCTGTTACCATTCTGCTGCTTTAGTTGGATACTCTGGCAGTTACTCAGGTATGCTGTGAATACTGCTGCTTCTGACAAGCAAGTTCACCTCCGCAGGTGCAAAGATATCCATGTCATTAACTAGTGAAGGATGGGAAATGGCCACTATTATTCTTTTATTACTGTACAAGTATTTTTTCAACGATTCCCCTGATGTTGGAAGTGTAACTTGTTTGGGGTACGGGGATCCCTCTCAGTAACTGGCCTCCCTGAGATAAATGGGGAAGTGTAGATAAACAGACAACAGTATGACTCGACCAAATCTTAGAAAACTAAGATCTCATGCCTATCAGACCCTCCCTCTTCCCCTCCCCCTCATTTGCAACATCTTTCATAAACTCCTGTTGAATATTTCCTCATCACTGTTACAGCCCATACCCCATGGTAAACAGCAAGCGTATTGTCAGGAGAGATGGAAGGAACAAATATGTTAATGTGACTTTCGCTCTCAGTTCTGGTCCGTTTGTCATCTGGGCTCTTACCTGATTATCCATCTTGTGGACTCTTGGCACCTTATGGCATTTGGCATCTACAGATGCACTAGAAAGGTCCCCAAATGGATTTGGATGCTCCAGACTCTTGGAACTTGAATATAACTTAGATTTGTATGTGATTTCCCTAGCATCCAGCAAATACCAAGATTACATAGATGCTGAGTACCCACCTTGGCCTGTTTATGCCTCAGCTCTTTGAGTAAGACAAAACACAATCACATAAAAATGCCTTTGTAAGACACATTTTTTTGAGGTTACCAGACAAAGTTGAATATTAATTCCTAATTTTTGGTAATAGATTGTTAACTTTTATCAGACTTATCGATACTAGGGACAAAGTGATTTACTTCTAGTGCACATCAGTAGCCTTTAGAAACACTTCCAGGTCCATATTTAAATATTTCAACATGCTTATGTCAGATTAGGACCTTTCAAATTTTATTTGGGCCACAGGCTTTGGGCTATAAATGGCAAAACTGTTGAATTTTATGTGAATACTTTTGCATTTTAACTTTATGATTTTCCTCCTTTCTATAAACATATGGCACTATTTTTATTCTCTTAGTCTGTATCTGTCTTTTAAAAATTATCGCATAGTAAAATTGACTGTTTTACCTTTTGGTTTAGTTCTATGAATTTTTATTTTTTAAATAAATTTATTTTACTTTATTTTTGGCTGTGTCGGGTCTTCGCGGCTGCACGCAGGCTTTTAGTTGCGGTGAGTGGGGGCTACTCTTCGTTGTGGTGAACAGGCTTCTCATTGCGGTGGTTTCTCTTGTTGTGGAGCACGGGCTCTAGGCGCGTGGACTTCAGTAGTTGTGGCACATGGGCTCAATAGTTGTGGCTCGTGGGCTCTAGAGCGCAGGCTCAGTAGTTGTGGCTCACGGGCTTAGTTGCTCCGCCGCATGTGAGATCTTCCTGGACAAGGGCTTGAACCTGTGACCCCTGCATTGGCAGGCGGATTCTTAACCACTGTACCACCAGGAAACCCCTTAGTTCTGTAAATTTTAATACATGTATAGGTTTGTGTAACGGCAACTATAACCAAGGTATACCTCACCTCAAAAACTCCTGTGTGCTATCTCTTCATCGTCACGTCTCCCTCACCCAAGTAACCAAAACCAAAAAAATAAATGTCATTTTGTGCTTTTTATTTAGGGAAACAGTAAGGTTGCGTCCCTTTTTTTTCTCTTTACCAGTGATTTTTATCCAAATGTGATGGGGCTAAAAAGGATAAAATAAACATAATCCCTTTTCATTTTCTTTCAGAAACTTGCAGACTTTCTCACAAACTTGATTAGGAATAAAAACACTTTCCTTGTGATTTCTTCCAGAAGGTGGCAGTGTTGTGCTATAATAGGACGTAAAGATCATCTGCTGGAAAATATCAATAATTAAGTTTTTACTTCAGGAAAACAGGACAGTTAATTAAGAATTAACATTAAAGTCTAGAATGTTTTCTTTGGATCAGTTCCAAAGTCTGTCTTATTCCTAGCAAAGCAGCCTGTGGATAAAATCATCCTTTAATTCTTTCATATTTGTTTTCAAATAGTTTTAAATGTTTGCAGAGGTAGGAGTTAACTTTAAGGTTTAACCTTTGTGGCAAGAATAACTCCAGTGTTATGGATGAATCTGTGAGTCACAGAATCAGTCGTATCAGTGAGACCTCAGGTGTTTTATATTTCAGCCTTTGTCACAGGTAGGAACCCCATTTGTAACATCCCTCACAACTGGTGGCATTAGTTAATCAGCAGATGCAGAAGAAAGATACAGATTTTGATTGCCAGCATCCTGAGTTTGAAGCTTTAATGGAGTTACTCAGTGAGAAATGATGAAGTGGAGCTTGTGAGACATTCGCACTTAGGTAACTCACAGGTTTTCAAACCTAATCCACTCAAAAAGGGATTCCCTTTCTCTTTATACTTCCAGCAGCTTACATCTGACAGTATATACTTCCCCTGGAAACTGGGTCCACCATTTATCCAGATGCTCATGCAAGGTACTTGGGATCATCTTTAAGACCTCTCCACATTCTCTTAATTCTACCTCTTAGGTAGAATTTCTCAAACCTGGTTACTTCATCTCTACTTCTGTCATCCTATTCCAAACTACCTTTATCTCTCACCTGGATACAGCTTTCTAATTGGTCTGCCCAAATGTGTTAATACTTTATTTTTCACACAGAAGATATTCTAAAAAACATAAAATCTGATCATGTCAAACTCCTGCTTGAAACTCTTCTATAATTTGCCTTTATACTTAGAATAAACCTGAAATATTTAACTTGATCCACAACAATCCTCCCTTCCAGCCCCACCCCCTGATCTGGCCGCTCTGCTTACTGCTACAGCCTCACATCATGCCGCTGTTCCCTTGTTCACTGTGCTCCATCCTCTCTTTATTCCTTGATTGGAGGGGGGGAGGAGAATAGCACCGGGAGACCTGTTTTTAAGCCAACATGCATTTTAGGTAAAGAAATGATGGCTTAGTAATTTATTAAAGTTCGTGGCTCATGGCGACATTTTCATAGCAATCAGGAACTCATCACTTTGTCACTTTTCATCTCCTCAACTTAAATCTAGGGATAAATGCACATCTCAGTTCAGATTCTGTGTGGAAAAAAATATTATATTCTGACTGAGAAAAGGAAATTTAGGACCAGGCAGTCATTACCGGTTGTATTCGAAGTGTGGCTAATCCTTTGTATTTGAGAGCTTTCACTCAGTGTGTCTAAAATGACTCTATTTTTGTAATTTCATTCTTCTAGTATTTAATTATGCATTCTTTGTTTTTCACGTGTGTGAGTCTTGCCTCAGCAACCAGTTGGACCACACCACCGTCTGGGGCTTAGATGCTATTGGTGGCATCCCGAATAAGTGATAGTTGTGCAGCCTGTTTTTCAGTTTCTTGCTTCCCAGGGCAATTCATTCCTTTTTGGGATAGTTTTGTCTGTTAAGAAGTCCTTCTCTATCTTGTACCAGATCTCTGGTTTGCAGTTTCCCCACAGTGGTTCTAGCTTTCCTTGGAGGCATAGAGAACAAGCCTAACTTCTCTTTCCCCATTAGCTCTTTAGCTGTTGAAGTAGCTGTTGTAGCTCCCAGCATATTTCCCTTGATAAACCTTCTCAGCTTCTTCAAGTATTTCTCAGTGTTTTCACTCTTCTGGGCACTTTCTACCGACTGTCTTCTAGTTTAGTGTTTGAAAGTGTGTTTTGAGACTACCTGCAACACAGTCACTTAAGATACTTGTTAAAAATGAAGATTCCTGGGCTTCCCTGGTGGCGTAGTGGTTGAGAATCCGCCTGCCGATGCAGGGGACACGGGTTCGTGCCCCGGTCCGGGAAGATCCCACATGCCGCGGAGCAGCTGGGCCCGTGAGCCATGGCCGCTGAGCCTGCTCGTCCGGAGCCTGTGCTCTGCAATGGGAGAGGCCACAACAGTGAGAGGCCCGCCTAGCACCAAAAAAAAAAAAAAAATGAAGATTCCTATTGGATTAAGATGGTAGATTGACTTCTGATCTTGCTCCCTATTGAAACCCCACTAAAACTATAGTAAAGATCCAAAGGACAGAACGTTAGGAAAGGAGATAAGAACAATACAATTTGAAAAACTGAAAAGCCCAAGCAAGAGTGAATGGAAATTTATCTCGACCCCCAAGAATCATGACCCATAAATTGGCAGAAGGAAAAACTGAAACTAATCATATTTACCCTGTAAATCCTCAAGAAGCTCAAGAACTGGGCAGTGCCAGGTATTCCTGGAAATTGGGATACAAAGGAGATAAAATAAGGAAGACTGGGTGAATATTGCTGATTAGTAATTCCCAACGGATGCTGTTCACCTTGGGACAGATGCTGAAGGCTCAAAGCGATGATCTCTGGATAAAGTAGCATTTCCTTACGGGAAAGCATTCCTAGAATTTCTCAGGAAATTTTATGTTTATTCGAATCCCAAATCCTGAGGAAAGTCATTTAGAAAGTTAGGAAAACAGAAAAAAGGATTTAAAAATTTCCCAAGAATTAAAGCTTAACATATTATTGGATACCATTGGTTCTGAGAGTTCCACTGGCATCAGGTGGAAAGCAAGAAAGGGGCATGCTGACACTGAGTAGAAAGTAAAGGTCTGGGAACTGAGACAGAAACATCTGGGAGAAAAGCATCATGGTTTAATCAGTTGGTCTTACTCATAGTTGTTGCCATCTTATAAATATGTTTTCATGCTCTACCTGCTGCTAACAGATATTCTTACAAGTAAAATAAGTTTATATGTATTATAAATCCTATGAGTGGTGTCCCAAGAAATAACATATTTGGGAGCAAAATAAATCTGTAAACTGGCAGTTACAACATAATATTCTGTGTAGTACTGTAAACCTTGCTATGAGATCTCAATGTTGCATATATAAATATTACCCAGTAAATGTTTGTTGGTGTTTACAAGTTCAGCATATTCACTGATAGACTGGGGTTTGTTTTTTTTTTTGGAAATAACAGAGGAATTGAAAAGAAGGTTTGAAAGTTTTTGTGGAATACTCCAATATGAAATGAGAATTTAATCTAAAAGCTGAAATAGTAAAAGCAAAACAAAAACCAGAGTAAGCAGAGAAAATAGTTTGTTGTAAAAAAAAAAAGGAGTTTACATGAAGCAATGTGTACCCTAACACTCAACTTGAGGGATGATTTTTGATACACTCTGAATTTGACCAATGTCAACACAAATGAATGAAATTTTTCTGCATCTGGAATATTTGTTATGAAAGACTATTGAACAGGACAGGTAATACATGGTACATTTAAAAATTTCATTTTTAGGATGATAACTTCTAAATATTTATAGTATTTGAACTTTTACAAGGATTTTTATTTGGCATTTATTTTGTATTAATGTTTCTTTTATAAGGTCTTTTTTTCCCCTCAGATTTCTTGAGGTATAATTGATGTATAACATGTAAGTTTAAGATGTACAACGTGATGCCATTTATAGCAACGTGGATAGACCTGGAGATTATCATATTAAGTGAAGTAAGTCAGACAGAGAAAGACAAATATCATATATTATCATTTATATGTGGAATCTAAAAAAACAGTGATACAAATGAACTTATTTATAAAACGGACTCACAGAGTTAGAGAATGAACTTATGGTTACTGGGGAGAAGGATGGGGGGGAGGTATAGAATAGATTGGGAGTTTGGGATTGATAGGTGCACACTGCTATATTTAAAATAGATAACCAACAAGGACTTACTGTATAGCACAGGGAACTCTGCTTAATATTCTGTAATAACCTAAACGGGAAGAGAATTTGAAAAAGGATAGATACATGTATATGTATAACTGAATCACTTTGCTGTACTCCTGAAACTAGTACAACATTGTTAACTATACTCCAAAATAAAAAATAAGATGTACAGCGTGATGATTTGGAATACGTGTATTTCGAAATGATTGCTACAGTAGGGTTAGTTAATACTTCTGTCACCTCACATAATTACCATTTGTGTGTGGGTGTGTGGTGAGAACATTTAAGATCTACTCTCTTAGCAACTTTCAAGTATATAACACAGTATTGACTGTAGTCACTATGCTGTACGTTAGATCCCCAGAATGTATTCATCTTATAATTGGAAATTTGTACCTCTTGGTCAATATCTTCTCATTTTCCCAATCCCCAGCCCCCGGCAAACACCATTCTCTATTTCTATGAGTTTGGCTTTATAGGTTCCACATATAAGTGATATCATACAGTAAATGTTTTTCTCTAACTCATTTCAACTCATAGTGCTCTCGAGGTCCATTGATGTCCCAAATAGCAGAATTTCCTTCAGTTTTTTTAATGACTGAATAATATTCTAGTGTATGTGTATATATCTGTTTTTTATCCATTCATCTATCAGTAGATACTTCAGTTATTTCCATGTTCTCAGTATTGTGAATAATGCTGTAATGAACACGGGGAGTATGGATATCTCTTGACACAGTGATTTCATTTCCTTTGGAAGTATACTCAGAAGTGGGATTGCTGAATCATATGGCAGTTTTATTTTTAATTTTTTGAGGAATCTCAACACTGTTTTCCATAGTGCTCTACCGATTTACATTACTACCCAAAATACACAAGGGTTCCCTTTTCCACATTCTTATCAACACTTACCTCTTGTTTTTTGATCATACCCTTTCTAACAGGTGTGAGGTGATACCTCGTTGAGGCTTTGATTTGTATTTCCCTGATATTTAGTGATGTTGAGTATCTTTTTATGTACTTGTTGGCCATTTGTATGTCTTTGGAAAAAATGTCTATTCAGGTCCTCTGCTCATTTTTTAATCAGATTATTTGCTTTTTACTATTGAGTTGTATGAGTTCCTTATATTAACCTTTATGAGTTACATGATTTGCACATATTTTCTCCTGTAGATCACTTTTTCATTTTGTTGATTCTTTTGCTGTGCAACAGTTGTTTTTTTTAAAAAAAATTTTCTTTATTTTTGGCTGTATCGGGTCTTCATTGCTGCACGTGGGCTTTCTCTAGTTGTGGTGAGCGGGGGCTACTCTTCGTTGTGGTGCACGGCCTTCTCTTTGCAGTGGCTTCTCATTGTGGAGCACAGGCACGGGCTTCAGTGGTTGTGGCACACGGGCTTGGTAGTTGCGGCTTGTGGGCCCTAGAGCATGCGGACTTAAGTAGTTGTACATGGTCTTAGTAGTTGTGCACGGGCTCTAGGGCACGCTGGCTTCAGTGGTTGTGGTGTGCAGGCTCAGTAGTTGTGACTCATGGGCTCTAGAATGCATGTTCAGTAGTTGTGGTGCATGGGTTTAGTTGCTCTGTGGCATGTGGGATCTTCACAGACCAGGATCGAACCTGTGTCCCCTGCATTGGCAGGTGGATTCTTAACCATTACTCCACCAGGGAAGTCCCAAAGCTTTTTAGTTTGATGTAGTACCATTTGTTGATTTTTCCTTTTGGTGTCATATCTAAAAAAATAATTACCAAGAAAATGTCAAGGATCTTGTAATCTTAATTTCTTGTAGCAGTTTTATAGTTTAAGGTCTTACATTTAAGTTTTCAGTATTCCATTTCTGAGTTCATTTTTGTGAGTTGTGTAAGAGAGGGTTTTGCTTTTGTCCTTTTGAGTGTAAATATCCAGTTTTCCCAGCAATATTTATTGAAGAGACTGTCCTTTCCCTATTGAGTAGTCTTGACTCCCTTGTCAAATATTGGTTGACCACATATGCATGGGTTTATTTCTGGGCTATCAATTCTGTTTCATTGATTTATGTGTCAGTTTTTACACCAGTATCATACTGTTTTGATTACTATAGCTTTGTAATACGGTTAAAAATCAGGAAGTGTTTTTTTTTTTTCTTTCTCAGGATTGCTTTGGTTATTTAAGTCTTTCATGATTCCATACAGATTTTAGAATTGTTTTCTATTTCTGTAAAAAATGCCATTGGAATTTTCATAGGGATTGCATTAAATCTGTAGATGGCTTTGGGGTAGTATGGTCATTTTATTTATTTATTTATTTGGCTGCGTCAGGTCTTAGTTGCGGCACACAGGATCTTTGTTGAGTCATGTGGGATCTTTTTGTTACAGCATGCGGTCGGCTTGGGTTTCTCTCTAGTTTCAGCGCCTGGGCTTCTCTCTGGTTGTGATGTGTGGGTTCTGTAGTTGTGGCGTGCAGGCTCCAGAGTGTGAGGGCTCTGTAGTTTGCGGCAAGTGGGGTCTCTTGTTAAGGTGCGCGGGTTCAGTAGTTGTGGTGCGCAGGCTTAGTTGCCCCGTGGCCTGTGGGATCTTAGTTCCCTGACCAGGGATTGAACCTGTGTCCCCTGCATTGGAAAGCAGATTCTTTACCACGGGACTACCAGGGAAGTCCCAGTATGGTCATTTTAACAGTGTTGTCTTCCAGTTTATGATCATGGGATATAATTCCATTTATTTGTGTATTCTTCAATTTCTTGGGATCATGGGATATAATTTATGATCATGGGATATAATTTCATGTATTTGTGTCTTCTTCAATTTATTTCATTAGTGTCTTATAGTTTTTAGAATATAGATTTTTTTACCTTAGTTAAATACATTTCTAAGTATTGTTGTCAGTGTTATTATAAAGGGGATTGTTTTCATTATTTTTCAGTATTTTATTGTGAATGAGTAGAAATGCAGTCGATTTCTGTATGTTGATTTTGTATCATGTAATTTTACTGAATTTGTTGATTAGTTTTAACAGGTTTTTGGTACAGTCTTCAGGATTTTCTATATATAAGATCATGTCATTTGCAAACAGAGACACTTTTCTTCTTTCTGATTTGCATGCCTTTTATTTCCTTTTCTTGACTAATTGCATTGGCTAACACTTCTTGACTAATTGCTTTGGCTAACACTTCCAGTACAGTGTTGAATAAGAATGGTGAGAATGGGCATCCTTGTCTTATTCTTTTTTTTTTAACATCTTTATTTGAGTATAACTGTTTCACAATAGTGTGTTAGTTTCTCCTTTACAACAAAGTGAATCAGTTATACATATACATATGTTCCCATATCTCTTCCCTCTTGTGTCACCCTCCCTCCCACCCTCCCTATCCCACCCCTCTAGGTGGTCACAAAGCACAGAGGTGAACTCCCTGTGCTATGCTGCAGCTTCCCACTAGCTATCTAATTTACGTTTGGTAGTGTGTATATGTCCCAGCCACTCTCTCACATCATCACAGCTTACCCTTCCCCCTCTCCATATCCTCAAGTCCATGCTGTAGTAGGTCTGTGTTTTATTCCCATCCTACCACTAATCTCTTCATGACATTTTTTATTTTTGGATTCCATATATATGTGTTAGCATACGGTATTTGTTTTTCTCCTTCTGACTTACTTCACTCTGTATGACAGACTCCAGTTCTATCCACCTCATTACAAATAACTCAGTTTCATTTCTTTTTATGGCTGAGTAATATTCCATTGTATATATGTGCCACATCTTCTTTATCCATTCATCTGTTGATGGACCCTTGTCTTATTCTTGATCTTACAGAAGAAGACTTTCAGCATTTCACCATTGAGTATGATTTTTTTTTTTTTTTTTTTTTTTTTTTTTGTGGTACGCGGGCCTCTCACTGTTGTGGCCTCTCCCATTGCGGAGCGCAGGCTCCGGACGCGCAGGCTCAGCGGCCATGGCTCACGGGCCCAGCCGCTCTGCGGCATGTGGGATCTTCCCGTACCGGGGCACGAACCCGTGTCCACTGCATCGGCAGGCGGATTCTCAACCACTGCGCCACCAGGGAAGCCCGAGTATGATATTAACTGTTGTTTGGCCTTTATTATGTTGATGTATGTTTCTTCTGTACTCTCTTTGTTGAGAGTCTTTATCATGAAAGATGTGGAATTTTTGTCAAATGATTTTTCTGCATCTATTGAGATAATAATATGATTTTCAACCTTCATTCTGTTAAGACACATTTGTTGATTTGCAGATGTGGAACCATTCTTGCATCCTGGGGATAAATTTCAGTTGAACATGGTGACCTTCTAATGTGTTGTTGAATTGAGTTTGCTTGTATTTTGCTGAGAATTTTTGTATCCATATTCATCAGGTATGTTTATCTATAGTTTTTTTCTGTTGTAGTGTCAGTGTCTGACTTTGGTATCAGGATAATGCTGGCCTGGTAAAATGAATTTCCTCCTTTTTGGTTGTTTGCAAGAGTTTAAGAAGGATTGTTATTAATTCTTTTTCAAATACTTGGTAGAATTTATTAGTGAAACCAGCTGTTCCTGTTGTTAGGAGTTTTTTTTTTTTTTATTACTGAATCAATCTCCTTACTCCTTATTGGTCTGTTCACATTTTCAGTTTTTTCATGAATCAGTCTTGGTAGGGTTTTTGTTTCTAGGAACTTGTCCGTTACCTCTAGGTTATCCCAGTTTGTTGGCATGCAATTGTTTTATAGTAGTCTCTTCTGATTGTTTGTATTTGTGGTATCAGATGTAATGTCTCCTCTTTCACTTCTGATTTTGTTTGTGTCTTTTCTCTTTTTTTGGCTAAAGGATTTTGGATTTTTTAAATCAAAAACCAGCTCTTAGTTTTGTTGAGTTTTCTGTTATTTTTCTGTTCTCAACTTTACTTATTACAACTCTCATCATTGTTATTTCTTCCCTTCTGCTAACTTTGGGCTTAGTTTGAGCTTCTCTTTCTAGTTTCCTGAGGTATAAGTTTAGGTCGTTTATTTGAGATCTTTCTTTTTCTTAATATAGGCATTTAGAGCTATTAACTTCCCTCTTAAAACTGCACTTGTTGCATCCCATGCTTTTTTGTATGTTGTATTTTTGTTTTCATTTGTTACAAGATTTTTAAAATTTTCTTTTTGATTCCTCCTTTAATCCATTGGTTGTTCAGGGATGTGTTGTTTAATTTTCACACATTTTTGAATTTTCCAGTTTTCCTCCTGTTAATGATTTCTAGCTCCATACCATCTAGGTCAGAAAAAGGTACTTGGTATGATTTCAGTTTTTTAAATTTACTAAATAAGACTTGTTTTGTGACTGCATGTATGATCTGAGTTGGAGTATGTTTTGTGTATGCTTGGGAATGTGTATTCTGCTGCTTTGGGGGTGGGATGTTCTATATACTCATTTTCTGTCTGGGTGATCTATCCATTTAAGTGGGGCACCAAAGTCCCCTACTATTATTGCACTGTTGTCTGTTTCTCCCTTTGTACGTGCTTAAGATATGTAGTTACTCCTTTGTTAGATGTACATACACATTCAAACACACATATTATTGCTCTATCCTCTTGGTGAATTGACCCCATTGTCATTATATAGTAATCTTTGTCTCTTTTTTTCAACTTTTGGGTTAAAGTCTATCTTCTCTGAAATAAATACAGCTACTTGTGCTCTCTTTTGGTTTCCATTTGTATGGAATATCCCTTCTGTCCCTTCATTTTGAGACTGTGTGTGTACCTAAAGCTGAAGCTTGTCTCTTATATGCGTCATGTAGTTGGCTCTTGTTTTTTACTTGTGCAGCCACTCTGTACCTTTTGATTGGAAAATTTAATCCATTTACATTAAGTAATTATTGATAGGTAGGGACTTATTAATAGTGTCTTAATGTTTTCTGGCTGTTTTATAGTTTCCTTGTTCCTATCTTCTCCTGCTCTCTTCCTTTGTAAATTGATGATTTTCCATAGCTTGATTCTCTTCTCTTTATCTTTTGTTTACCTACTGCCGGGTTTTCTTCCTTTGTTAACATTAGGCTTATATACAACATCTATAGATATAACAGTTTATTTCACGCTGATAACAGTTTAACTTTGAATACATACAAAAATGACCATTTTATCTCTCCATCATTTACGTTTTTGATGTCAGAATTTATAACTAGTTTACAAGTAACTAATGGTGGCTATAGTTATTTTTCATACTTTTGCCCTTTATTCTATATATGGAGTTAAGTGGTTAAAACACCAACATATTACAGTATTAAAATATTCTGAATTTGGTTATATACTTACTTTACCAGTCTGTTGTATATTTTCATGTTACTAATTAGCATCCTTTAATTTCAGCTTGTAGAACTCCTTTCAGCATTTTTTGTAAGGCAGGTATGGTGGTGTTGAACTCCAGCTTTTGCTTGCCTCGGAGCATCTGAATCTTTCTTTCATTTCTGAAGGACAACTTTGCCAGGTAATTTTTTGTTTGTTTGTTTTTAGTTTTTGGCTGCGTTGGGTCTTTGTTGCTTTGTGCGGGCTTTCTCTAGTTGTGGCGAGCGGGGGCCACAACTTCATTGCAGTGCATGGGCTTCTCATTGCGGTGGCTTCTCTTGTTGTGGAGCATAGGCTCTAGGTGCACGGGCTTCAGTAGTTGTGGCTCGCGGGCTCTAGAGGGCAGGCTCAGTAGTTGTGGCGCACTGGCTTAGTTGCTCTGTGGCATGTGAGATCTTCCTGGACCAGGGATCAAACCCGTGTCCCCTGCATTGGCAGGTGGATTCTTAACCGCTGCGCCACCAGGGAAGTCCCTGCCAGGTAATGTTCTTGATGGGAAGTTTTTTTTCTTGCAGTACTTGTACTTGGGGTATATCTTACCCCCTGTCCTGGCCTGTAGGTTTCTGTTGAGAAATCCACTGATGGTTTTATGGGAATTCCCTCGTAAGTGAGGATTCTTTCTTTTTCCTCTTACTGCTTTTAAAATTCTGTCTTTGAATTTTAGACAGTTTTGAAATGTGTTCTGGAGAAAGACATTTAGGATTGAATCTTTTTGGGGAACTGTGAGTTTCATGAACTTGGACGTCCAAATCTCTCCTCAGATTTGTGAAATTCTCAGCCATTATTTCTTTAAATAAGCTTTCTGCCCTTTCTCCCTTTTTTCCCCTTCTGGGACTGCAGTAGTACATAGATTATTTCTCCTAATGGTGTCCCATAGTTCATATAGGCTTTCCTTATTCTTTTTCATTCTTTTTCTTTGTTCTTCTCTGAATGGATAATTTAAAAAGTCTTGCCTTCTACTTCACAGATTCATTCTGCTTGATTCATTTTGTTGATGTTCTCTGTTGTATTTTTCATTTCATTCATTGTATTCTTCAGCTCCAGAATTTGTTTGGTTCTTTTTAATTTCTATCACTCTGTTAAACTTCTTTTAAAAAAAGTTTTGTTTCCTGATTTTATTGAATTGTCTTTCTATGTTTTCTTGTAGCTCCCTGAACTTCCTTAAAACAACTACTTTGAATTCTTATTGTGTAAATCGCTGTTCTCCATTTCTTTGGGTTTGGCTACTAGAAAATATTGTTTCTTTTGTATTGTTACGTTTTCTTGAGTTTTCATATTCCTTGAAATCTTGCATCGTGTCTTCACATTTGAAGAAGCAGTTACCTCCTCCAGTCCTTACTGAGTGGCTTTTAGAGAGAAATACCTTCTGTCACCCATTAGGGATTCTGAGGCTTTCTCCTCATACCTCTTCTATGTGTACACTTGCTCCACATTCCTTGTACTCTCTGTGGCAGAATTCTTAAGCTTGTATGCCTTCTCTTGGTCCTACAAAGCTCAGTGGGTGCTGACAGCCTCCCTTTTGCTTTCCCTAGGCCAGAGCTCTATGTTCAAGTTTGTGGTTTCTCCTAAATTGGCTTTCTAGGCATGCTCACTAGCCATCTGCAAAGGCTTGCTCTTGCTGCCATGGGGAGCATGCAGGGAGCTGTCTGTGGGTGGGAGGGTTTATGGGTGAGGCATGTGGGTTGCTGGGGGTGCCCAGGAACCAGTTGTGGGGATGCCCTGGAGAGGCATTCCCAGTAGCTCATGGGCAGAACTATAATAGAGTCCACAAAGTGGTTAGTATGATCTCTGTCACTTTGAGATGTTCACTACTGACCCCTGGCTGTTTTTCTCTTAGCCGCTCACTGCCCTCAGCTCACAACTCAGTATTCTGGATGGGGCCAGAGAAATGGGCCTCATTGGCAGAGTCCCACGCAGCTGGTGAAGCCAAGCACTCACATGTTCTCATGTTCCCCTGAAGGAGAAATCACTGGGCAAGAAGGGATCTCTTGGCACTGAGCTCTGCCCCCTTGTGGGAGAGATGGTACGTTAAGTCAGACATTTCCTCTTACCCTCCTCAAAGGGTAGTTTTGGTCTTCTTTGTTTCAGCGGGGTGCTGGAACATCTCTCCTGGACTCCTGGATTTCTACAAAGGCTCTTTTGTCTGTGGGTGGTTATCATAATTGGTGTTGTTTGGGGAGATGACAGTAGAAAACTCCTGTTCGCCATTGTGATGATATCACTCTCTCCTAAAGTCTTTTATCATCCCATGACTAATTCAGATAGAGATCATTTTTACATGTTTTTCTGATACATAATCTTATCACAGTATATTGGTTCATAATAAGTGTGCATGGATTTATTACTGGATTTTTTTAGAAACAGAAAACCTTTGAAACTTTTATTGTAACCTTATTGCAGAAAAATGATTTATTAGGTATTTTTATGGTCAGTCATTATTATTTAAAAATAAGTGAAGCTTATGAAAAATAGAGTATAACTTGTGATTTGGGCAAGTTCGGTTTCTTGTTTCCAAATCCCAAAGAAATTTGGAAATAATATTGGGAAATAAAAATCATAACTGTGATGGAAGTAGAAGAATAAATGATTTATGCATACTGAATCTAGGGGCATTGCCCCACCCCTGCTCCCACCCTCATCTCCATTTCTCTTCTAGGTTCATAGAATGCTGGTAGCCAGTAGGTGATTGAAATATTCTCAGGGGTTTCTAAGTAGCCCTAGAGAAAACACCTGACATGAATTTCTTTGAAGATCTACATTACCAAGCCCCACCCACAAGTTCAATTACAAGCTTTTTAGTCCCTTGCTCTTAATCATAAGCAAACACCCAAGTATTACCAGTTATTTGAGGAGAGCCTCTTATATTGAAGATGGAAGATGGGAACTGAAACAAACAGGGAAAAGCACTTGGAAGAGACTTTGCAAGGAGGAAAAAAACCTCTCCCCGTTATTAATATATTACAAGAGATAAGAGATGAAGAGGAAGTAAAAAAAAGGATTTTGTAAAAGGCATAATCAGAAAACAAAGAAAAGAATTTAAAATATTATAGTAGAAATGAAATTTTAGGAGCACTGTAAGATAATGTTCAGGAAATCTCCCAAAACGTAGAGTGAAAAGACACATGGAAAATAAAAGAGAGAACACTTAGCAGACTATTCCTGAATTTCAATACCCATACCAAGAATATCCAGATAAAATAGGGGAAATGAAAAGGAGAAAATAATAAATAATTCAAGAAAATTATCCAAAATTGTAGGTTAGAGTTTTCAGATTGAGTGTGCCCACTGAGTGTCCGATTGAATAAGTGAAAATATACCCATGCTAAGATACATCATTAGGAAACTTCGAAACACTGGGAGGCAAAGAGATGATTCGAGAATGCAAAAAATAGGTTATGTATAAAGGATAAGGAATCAGAATGGCTTTGGATTTTTATGCAGCAACCTAGAAATGAGAAAACAGTGGAGCAATGCCTTCAAAATTCTGAAGGAAAATGATTTTGAACTTAGAAGTATGTACTCAGCCAAATTATGGCCAACTAGAATAAAGATATTTTCAGACATGCAAGGTCTGAAAATATTTACTTCTCTTGGCCCCTTTATTAAAAACTACTGGAAGGAGTTCCCTGGTGGTCCAGTGGTTAGGACTCTGCTTTCACTGCCGAGGGCGTGGGTTCGGTCCCTGCTTAGGGAACTAAGGTCCTGCAAGCCGTGTGGTGCGCCCCCCCAAAAAAAGCTATGGGAGGATGAGAAATGAGAAACACCAACTGAGAGTAAATTAAGAAAAAAGGAAGACAGTGGGGTATAGGAAACAGGAGATCCAAGAAGGAGGGAGATGAGGGGAATCCCCAGAGCTACTTTCAGGAGATTCCAAGGTGCTGGCTGTGTACTGTATGTAGAGGACAACCACTCCAGTTGGAGGGCTGTGAATCAGGACCTAGAAATGTTTAAGGCAGAATTACCAAGGTGCTTGCTGTCACGGTTGTCGTTTTAACCTGAGGGCAGAGTACTCTGGTGAGCTTGATCCAGAATTTTTCTGTTCTTAGCTTGTCTTGACTATGTACTATGGAAGTTCCAGCTATCCCCTCATGCCCTGCTGTGTGGCTCAGCTGAGGATACTTGTTTCACCTCTCAGATATATTCTGCTTTGACCTACTGCTAAGTTCTGGTGGGTGGCCATAGTGAGCTTAGAAACAAAAGATGAACAGAGCCTGCTCTCTCATCTGTATTTCTGTTGTAAGTTCAATGATACTAGCCTGCATTACCCAGCTAGAAGCCTTGACTGTGGTTGAACTGTGTTTTCCAGGATTCATGTCTTTGCCTCATAACTTGGCCTCATAACTCATAACTTTTCCAGAGATGAATTCTCTTAGCTTTCTGGAAAGCTGAGCCTGGACAATGACACAGAGACTGTTCAGTTTATCTTTCCGTATCTTTCCTTACTGTCCTTCATCTATAAGGGTACCATGCTCTTGTGTATCTAGGTTTGTGATTTCTCTTAAGTTTTTAAAAACCAAAAATATATTGTTCAGGGATATATATGTTTATATATGTATGTATGTATATGTGCATTAAAGGCAAAACTGATCTGAAAAGCAAGGGAATGATTAACACAGAAGTCAGAAGTCAGGATAACAGTTACCTTAGGGGAGGGAAGAGGATGAGATCAGGGGACTTCTAAGGTCCTGGTAAAGAACAGTGTTTAAAACAGGGGCAGTGGGTATATGGGAGTTTATTGTATTAATTTCTTTTTATATGCATATATATATATATATATATATATATAGGATATGTGTTTGATACATATGAAATAGAAACGTTTTTCTTTTTTTAATGTAATGGTACAGATGAACCGGTTTGCAGGCCAGAAATTGAGACACAGATGTAGAGAACAAACGTATGGACACCAAGGAAGGAAGGTGGCCGGGGGTGGGGTGGGGGTGGTACTGTGATGAACTGGGAGATTGGGATTGACATGTATACACTAATATGTATAAAATGGATAACTAATAAGAATGTGCTGTATAAAAAAAAAAGTTAAATTAAAAGAATTTATGAGTAAAGATAGAATGAGATAGTATAGGAGGTAGACTGTTTTGGGCAAAAATGATGAGTTCTATATTGGGTCATTGTGTTTGTATTATCCTTGGAATGTTCAAATGGAGAATGATAGCCCTATCCTCTACAATTTTACAATGCATACCTTGTTGCTCCTTTAAACATTTATTTAATTCTGCCTTGTTTTGTAGCCATTTGATATATTTGTTTCCCCAATGACATTATAATCTCCTGAGGGAGGAAACTAAATTTTACTCCTATTTATTTGTGTACACAATTAACACATAGTTTTTCAAAAAAAGCTATTTTTAAAATCTATCACTGTTACATGATGGTATGCAATTCATTGACTTCCGGGCTTGATTCAGTTGATCTGTTTGCAAAGGCCCATTTCTTCCAACCTGCGTCTCCTCTTAAAATTCCATTTGTAATACTCCTGAGACTTTCACTTGATCTAATAAAGTGATTCTTACCAGGTGAAAGAAAAAAAAAAATTGAAATGTAGTTGACATATAGCAATTTATTGGTATTAGGTATACAACATGATTTGATATTTATATATATTGCAATATATATATATACTCTTAGTAGTGACTTTCAAGTATGCAATATAGTATTATTAACTGTAGTCACCTTGCTGTACATTACAGCCCCATGAGTTATTTATTTTATAACTGGAAGTTTGTACCTATTGATCCCCCTTTATCTATTTTGCCCACCCTCCACTCCCCAACCCTGCCTCTGGCAATCACCAATCTGTTCTTGTATCTGTGAACTTCTTTTTTTGTTTTGTTTTGTTTTGGATTTCATATGTAAATGAGATCATATGGTATTTGTCTTTCTCTGTCTGACTTATTTCACTTAGTGTAATGCTGTTAGAGTCCACCCATGTTTTTGCAAATGGCAAGATTTCCTTCTTTTATTTGGCTACATAATATTCCTGTGTGTGTGTGTGTGTGTGTATGTGTGTGTGTGTGTGTGTATGTGTGTGTGAGTGTGACGTTTTCTTTATCCATTCATCCATTGAGGAACACTTAGGTTGTTTCCATATGTTGACTGCTGTAAATGATGCTGCAATAACATGGGGATGCATATACCTTTTTGAGCTAGTGTTTTCATTTTCTTTGGATAAATATGTAGAATTGGAATTGCTGGATCATATGGTGGTTCTATTTTTAATGTTTTTGAGGAATCTGCATACCATTTTCCATTGTGGCTGCACCAATTTACATTCCTACTGACTGCACTAGGGTTCCCTTTTCTCTACATCCTTTCCAACGCTTCTCTTTTGTCTCTTTGATAATAGCCATCCTAACTGTTGTGAGATGATATTTCATTGTGGTTTTGATTTGCATTTCCTTGATGATTAAGTGATGTTGAATATCTTTTCATGTGCCTGTTGGACATCTGTATGTCTCCTTTGGGAAAATGTCTATTCAGATTCTCTTCCCATTTTTTAAAATCAGATCGTGTTTTTGCTATTGAGTTATGAGTTCTTTATATATTTTGGATATTAACTATCAGATATATGATTTGGAATATTTTTTCCTTTTTGGCAGCTTGCCTTTTCATTTTGTTGATGGTTTCTTTTGCTGTGCAGAAGCTTTTTAGTTTGATGTAGTCCCACTGTTTATTTTTGCCTTTGTTGCCTTTGCTTTTGGTGTCAAATCCAAACAATCATCTCCAAGACAGATGTCAAGGAGTTTACCACCTATATTTTCTTCTAGGAGTTTTATGGTTTCAGTTCTTACATTCAATTCTTTAGTCATTTTTAGTTGACTTTTGTGTGATGTAAGATGGTGTTCCAGTTTCATTGTTTTTACATGTGGTTGTCCAGTTTTCCCAACACCATTTATTGAAGAGACTGTTCTTTCCCCACTGCATATACTTGGCACCTTTGTTGTAAAATAACTGACCATGTATTCATGAGTTTATTTCTGCGTTCTGTATTCTGTTCCATTGATCTATGTGTCTGTTTTTATGCCAGTATCATACTGTTCTGATTACAATAGTTTTGTAATATGATTTGAAATTGGGGCTCATGATGCCTCTAGCTTTGTTCTTAAGATTTTTGTCTGTTTGTTCCATAGGAATCTTAGGATTGTTTTTTCTATGTCTGTGAAAAATTCCATTGGAATTTTGATAGGGATTGCATTGAATCTGTAGATTGCTTTGGTTAGTATGGACATTTTAACAATGTTAATTTTTCCAATCAGTGAATATAGGATATTATTTCATTCCATTCATCTTCTACAGTTTCTTTTCATCAATGTTTTAGATTGTTTTCAGTCCACAGGTCTTTCACCTCCTTGGTTAAATTGACTCCTAGGTATTCTTTTTAATGCAGTTGTAAATGGGATTGTTTTCTGAATTTCTTTCTCATATTTTGTTATTAGTGTATAGAAACCAATAGATTTTTTTCTATCATTGGTTTTGTATTCTGGAACTTTACTTAATTTGTTTCTTAGTTTTAACAGTGTTTTGGTGGAGTCTTTAGGGTTTTCTCTATATAATATCATGTCAGTTGCAAAAAGTAACAGTTTTACTTTCTGATTTACCTTTTTGATTTGTATGCCATTTCTTTTTCTTGCTCTGTGTAGGAGTTCTAATAATCTGTTGAATAAAAGTAGCTAGAGTGGGCATCCTTGCCTTGTTCCTTATCTTTGGGGAAAAGCTTTCAGTATTTCACTGTGAATATAATGTTAGCTGTTGGGTTTTCTTATATGGCCTTTATTATGTTGAGGTACATTCCTTCTTTACCCACTTCATTGAGAGTTTTCTTTTTTTTTTTTTTTATCATAAATGGATGTGGAATTTTGTCAGATGATTTTTCTGCATCTATTAAGATCATAAGATTTTTATCTTTCATTTTGTTAATGTGGTGTATCACATTGATTGATTTGTGGATGTTGAAACATCCTTGCAGCCCTGGAATAAATCCCACTTGATCATGGTGTATGATCCTTTTAATGGATTGTTGAATTGGTTTGCTAATATTTTGTCGAGGATTTTTGAATCTGTGTTCATCAGGGATTTTCACCTGTAATTATCTTTTCTTGTAATGTCCTTGTCCGGTTTTGGTGTCAGGGTAATGCTGGCCCGTAAAATGAGTTTGGAAGTGTGCTCTTGTCTTTGATTTTTTGGGGGAATAGTTTGAGAAGGATTGGTATTGTTTAAATGTTTTGTAAAATTCACCAGTGAAGCCATCTGGTTCTGAACTTCTGTTTGTTGGGAGGTTTTTGGTTATTTCAATCTCCTAATTAGCAATCAGTCTGTTCAGTTTTCTATTGATATTTCTTCATGACTCAGTCTCATTAGGTTGTATGTTTCTAGGAATTTGTCCATTCCTTGTAGTTTGTTCAATTTGTTGGTATATAATTGTTCATAGTAGTCTTGTTATCCTTTGTGTTTCTGTGGTGTCAGTTTTAATATCTTCTCTTTAATTTCTGATTATATTTATTTGAGTTCTCCTTTGTTCTTGGTGAGTCTAGCTAAGGTTTGTCAGTTTTGTTTATCTTTTAACAAAAGCAGCTCTTGGATACATTGATCTTTTCTGTTCTCATTTTAGTTTCTATTTCATTTCTTTCTGTGCTGATCTTTGTTATTTCCTTCCTTCTGCTAACTTTATGCTTCATTTGTTCTTTTTCTAGTTCCTTCAGGTGTCTTGTTAGATTTTTGGAGATTTTTTGTGTTTCTTGATGTAGGCATTTATTGCTATGGACTTCCTTCTTAGAACTACTTTTGCTGCATCCTGTAAGTTTTGATAAATTGTATTTCCGTTTTCATTGTCTCAGGGTAATTTGAGTTCTCTTTTGATTTCTTCTTTGACCATCAGTTATTTAGCAGCATGTTGTTTAATTTCCACAAATATGTGAATTTTCCAGTTTTCTTCATGTAATTGATTTGTGGTTTCATAGCTTTGTGGTCAGAAAAGATGCTTGATGTGATTTCAGTCTTTTTAATTTTTTTTTTTTTTTTTTTTTTTTTTTTTTTTTGCGGTACGTGGGTCTCTCACTGTTGTGGCCTCTCCCGTTGTGGAGCGCAGGCTCCGGACACGCAGGCCCAGCGGCCGTGGCTCACAGGCCCAGCCGCTCCGCGACATGTGGGATCTTCCCAGACCGGGGCACGAACCCGTGTCCCCTGCATCGGCAGGCAGACTCTCAACCACTACGCCACCAGGGAAGCCCCAGTCTTTTTAATTTTTTAAAGACTTGATTGGGGCTTCCCTGGTGACACAGTGGTTAAGAATCTTCCTGCCAATGCAGGGGACACAGGTTCAAGCCCTGGTCCGGGAAGATCCTACATGCCACAGAGCAACTAAGCCCGTGCGCCACAACTACTGAGCCTGTGCTTTAGAGCCCGTGCACTGCAATTACTGAAGCCCATGAGCCACAACTACTGAGCCCATGAGCCACAACTACTGAAGCCCACGTCCCTAGAGCCTGTGCTCCGCAACAAGAGAAGCCATGCACTGCGAAGCCTGTGCACTGCAACAAAGAGTAGCCCCCGCTTAACGCAACTAGAGAAAGCCTGTGTGCAGCAATGAAGACCCAACACAGCCAAAAATAAATAAATAAATAAATAAATTTATTAAAAAATATATATTAAAAAAAAAGACTTGGTTGAGGCCTAACATATGATCTATCCTGGAGAATGTTCCAATGCCACTTGAGAAGAATGTGTGTTGTGTTGCTTTTGGATGGATATCCTGTATATGTCTGTAAGTCCATCTGGTCAGTGTGTCATTTAAGGCCAATGTTTCCTATTGATTATCTGTCTAGATGATCTATCTATTGGTGAAAGTGTGGTATTAACATTTCCTACTATTAACGTACTGCTGTCTATTTCTCCCTTACGTCTGTTAACTTTTGCTTTATATATTTATGTGCTCTTGTGGTGGGAACATATAAGTATTTACACATGTATCCTCTTGTTATATTGACTCCTTTATCGTTTTGTAATGGCCTTCTTTATTTCTTACTACAGTCTTTGTCTTAATGCCTATTTTGTCTAAGTATGGCTACTCCAGGTTTCTTTTGGTTTTCATTTGCATGGATTTTCTTTTTTTTCATTCCTTCGCTTTTAGTCTGTGTTTGTTCTCATATCTGAAGTGAGTCTCTTGTAGGCAGCATTTAGATAGGTCTTGTTTTTTTTAAAAATCAGTTCAGCCACTGTGTTTTGATTGGAGAATTTAGTCCATTTACATTTAAAGTAATTGTTGATAGGTATGTGCTCATTGCCATTTGTTAATTGTTTGCCGGCTGTTTTCTAGAACCATTTAAAAAATCAAATTTCTAGGGCTTCCCTGGTGGCGCAGTGGTTGAGAATCCACCTGCCGATGCAGGAGACACGGGTTCGTGCCCTGGTCCGGGAAGATCCCACATGCCGCGGAGCAACTAAGCCCGTGAGCCATGGCCGCTGAGCCTGTGCGTCCGGAGCCTGTGCTCCGCAACGGGAGAGGCCACAACAGTGAGAGGCCCGCATACCGCAAAAAAAAAAAAAAAATCAAATTTCTAGGCCCCATCTTCAGACCCAATGAAGTAGAAACTTTGTAAATAATTTCCAGGACTCTACATTATAAATCTTACTCTTAGATAAAAATTGTTACTCTTATTATTTTTTTTTTTAAGAAATCATAAGTGAAACAAGAGGCAATTTTATTTATTTATTTTTTAAAATTTATTTATTTATTTTTGTCTGTGTTGGGTCTTCGTTTCTGTGCGAGGGCTTTCTCTAGTCGCAGCGAGTGGGGGCCACTCTTCATCACGGTGCGCGGGCCTCTCACTATCACGGCCTCTCTTGTTGCACAGGCTCAGTAGCTGTGGCTCACGGGCTTAGCCGGTCCGCGGCATGTGGGATCTTCCCAGGCCAGGGCCCGAACCCGTGTGCCCTGCATTGGCAGGCAGACTCAACCACTGTGCCACCAGGGAAGCCCTGTTACTCTCATTGAGTAAGTGTATTGCTCAGTATTACTAATGTGGTCTAAAGAGTACAGAATGAAGCAGATCCATTTCTTCCCTACTTGTCATTCCAATCCTGTTATGTATATAAGAAAATTATTTTCTTTTGTCCAGTTATACCAAGGTGTGTCATAATGATCCCTTATCTTTTCATGAGTCTGTAATACCTAGTTGCTGTTTAAAAATTTTATTGAAGTAGATTTACACTGTTGTGTTTAATTTCTGCTTTACAGCAAAGTGACTCAGTTATACATATATTCTTTTCATATTCTTTTCCATTATGGTTTATCACAGGATATTGAATATAGTTCCCTGAGCTATACAGTAGGATCTGGTTGTTTATACATGTAATACCTAGTTTTAATTTGTGTCAGAATATGTTAAAAACCAAATCCCAAGATTGCTGCTGTCACTGTAGTGGGATTGTAAAAAGTGTGGGGGGAGCTATTACATGGTTTCTAACATAGATTAAAGAGCTAAACATCTTTTTTTTTTTTTTTTTTTTAAAGCTTACAGTGCCAGCATTTAAGGGGGAAAAAAGGCAGAAAACCCCAAGCAAACAAATGTAGTATTGTTTTCAAAGGTGACTTTGCTAGGGGCAGTAATGTCAAAAGGCTCCCATGTGACTTACTACATTCAGTTACAATGAAATTCTGACAGCTGCCTGGCTGTTGTTTTCCAGTCACTTGTATATTCCCCAGTGGAAAATCTAGTTTTTCAGCTCAGCTGTGAAATAGATATCACATGGTTATTAGCAGTTTGTTATGGTGGAAAGGACTTAGCAACTGAAGGTTTCAGTTAAGATCTGATATCCTGTACTTTCTTTTCTGTTCCTATTGTTTTTTAAATTTGTAATTTGGGGCAGCAGTAATACCTGCTAGAGTTGGCAGGATGAGATGAGATAATTTATGTCAAGCACTTAACACAGTGTCTAGTTGCTAAAGAAATATTAGTTAATAGAGTATTAATTCTATGAGTACCCTTTGCTCAAACCAGGCATTTGGGAATTGTCCATGAATCTTTTCTCTCCTTTACCTACCAAAGATCTATCCATTTCATCTCCTTAATAGCGCTAGAACGGGAGTGAGACATGACCCACATTTTATAACAATCGGGCTTTAAGCAGGCAGTAACTAAACCAGTCCTTCAGAACATCAAGTTCTCTTGTACCTTTATTAGTATTAATCACTAATAGTTTCTTAGAACTCTGAAAGGATTGTAGTAATTTTCACTTCTATTGGCAGAATTGGTACTGTTGTACCAATTTCATAATAAATTTGCCAGCATTGGTAGAATTAGTTATCTTAACGTTACTTATAATAAGTTGAATAGGTAGTAAAATAATACTTTATTGTTATTTTTACTTGTGTATATTTTTAGGCTTAACATTTTCACGTGTAAGTTTATAGGCATGCAGGATATTGTAAAGTATGCCCTTTGCACAAACACATTCCTGGGTTCAAATCTAGGCTGTGCAGTTTTATGACCTTGGTCAAGTTATATAAGTTCTTTAGGGTTGCTTTGCCATGTTTCTTAAAGTGGGTTGATAAGATTTAGTTACAGCGTTGTGACAATCATTAAAAGAGATACATTTGGGCTTCTCTGGTGGCGCAGTGGTTGAGAGTCCGCCTGCCGATGCAGGGGATGCGGGTTCGTGCCCCGGTCCGGGAAGATCCCACATGCCGCGGAGCGGCTGGGCCTGTGAGCCATGGCCGCTGAGCCTGTGCGACCGGAGTCTGTGCTCCGCAACACGAGAGGCCACAACGGTGAGAGGCCCACGTACCGCAAAAAAAAAAAAAAAAAAAAAAAAAAACCACCAAAAAAAAATAAAATAAAAAATAAAAAAATTTTAAAAAGAGATACATTTATATGAAAATGCAAAAGGCTGAGAAAAGCCTATACACTTTTCAAGAACGAAGTGGAACAACTTGTTTGATAGGCCTCAAGATTTTTAATGAAAATTAAGCTAGGTTAATAAAGACAGTGTTCTGTTGGTACAAGGATGCACAATACTCTTGGTTAAGTAGATCAGTGGAACAGAATAAGGAATCCAGAAACAAATGTATGTGTATACAGACACTTGATTTATGGGAAAGGTGGCACACAGAACAGTGGAAATGTATTTCAGTAATGGTGCTAGAGCATCATGTATATTCATTTGGAACAAAGTGAAACAAGACCCCTGTCTCACATCACACTCAAGATAAATTCCCAGTGGATTGTAGATCTATTTGTGAAAGGCAAAACAATAAATATTTTAGGAGACAGTATAGGAAAATATGTGGCCTTAGAGTATGTGAAGTTTTCTTAAAGAGCACACAAAAAGTATTAACTACAAAAGGAAAATTATAAACTGGATTTTATTAAAATCAAGAATTTCTGTTCATCACAGATCATTTTAAGAGAGTGAAAGGGCAAGCCACAGAGTGGGAGAAGATATTTGCAGCAGTCTGACAAAGAGCTCTTGCATCTGGGCTGAGACGTGTATAAGTCCCAACTTCCTCGGTGGCCTCTTGGCTGCATTTTAGAGAGCTCTGTTAGCAATACCGACTTCATTTTGATTTTCCTTTCACAGGGTTTGTGGAATGAATAAAGGCATGATAGGATTTAGAATACTGAGGAACAGGCCTGGGGATGTGCTCTGCAGCCAAGAGGCTTCCTGGGTGAGCAGTGAGACTGTGGGCACATGGTGGCAGGAGAGCAGTGAGGGGTGCCTGGTTTGGGATCCCCAGAGCAGACTTGGACTTGAACCCAGGCTCTCTCATTTCTTGGCTGTGTGTTTTTGCCTCATCTCTAAAATAGGGATAGTTATCCAAACAGGGCTGTGATTAGTGAGATGACGTAGACTAGTACTTGCCCACAGGGGGTCTTCATTGTGGTAGTAGCATCACTGTTGGAATTGCGGTTCCTTGGAGGTGAGGGGTGACTGTGCCAGTAGGGTGGGGGTAGGGGTCACTGCAGATCAGTGAGAAAAAGACAACCCAATAGAAAAAGGAGTGAGAGACTTGAGCAGGCACTTCACCAAAAGGATGGCCAAATGTTCAGTACAAATAAGAAAAGGTGCTCAAGACCACAAGTCATTAGAGAAATGCAAACTAAAACCCTAATGGCATGTAACTACTATATACCTACCAGAACACTAAATTAAAAGGTCTAATAATAGTTTGTAGGAGTATGGGCAAGGAAATTCTCATACACTGTTGCTGGAATATAAATCGGTACAATCACTTGGGTAAATTAGTTGGCAATGTTGAACCTGAATGTATGTATACGTTATGACCCTGCTGTTCCACTCCCCACAGGAATGGTACAACACAGTGGTATGTATGTGAATGCTTATAGCAGTATTATTTGGTCTAGCTTCATATTGGGGAGGTGTGGAAAATGTGCATCTGTGATATAGTAGGTAAGTAAATTATTATATGTTCCTGCCTAGAAATAAAATATTGTAAATGAAAATGAACAAACTCAGCTCACGCAACAAAATGGATGTATCTCAAAAACATAATGTCTAGCAAAAGAACCCACATGCTAAAGAATATATACTGTATGATCGCAGTGTTTACAAGTCCTGATAGTTCCCCTTGGAGAGGAAGAAGGGGTTAATGATCGGGAGGGATCAGGAAGGGACTTGTGGGTACTGGCAGTGCTCTATTTCTAGACCTCCATGGTGGTTACACGGATGCTTGCTTGTTCTAGTTTACTGAGCTGAACATTTATGTTCTGCGTGCTTTTCTTCTTGTGTTCAACTTCAACAGAAAAATAAGAAAAGAACTACCCAGCTTTATAAGGCCCAGTAAATATTCAATACGACATTGTCCTTCTTACCTCTCCGTCTCATTTGTTAGCATTTGTCCTTTGAATAATGATTAATTTGGGGCTTGATGATATAAATTTAAACTCTTTAAAGATCGGATAGGGGCCGTTTTAGCCAGCACACATACTGAAAGTGACTTTGCCCTTGAGAATTCAAATGCTCCAAGTTTTTGTGTGACCTACAAACAGTATAATTTTTTTTAAAGATGACAAGTACAATGAAACTTTTATGACACATTTCTTTTAGTTTTCATTGTAGAAAAGTCTTAATTGTAAACAGTTGAAGCTATCACTTTTCTATTGTTTCGTACCTTATTTTTAACCCGGGAGGTTTGTGGTTTTATAAAAGTTATGTACATTCTATTAAATTTAAAAAGTTTTAATATATTTATTTTTCAAATTGAAAATGGAATATTGTTTTCAAATTTCTTCTAATTGCTGAGTATTTACAAAAACGTTGGCTTTTATGGTTATCATTTATATCACACTTGATTAACCTCATTGATTCTTTGGTAATGGTTTTGAGTAATTTCTTTGTATTATCTTCCTATACAGTCATATCAGCTATATCAATTAGTATTAATAATGGTGATATTAAAAAATCTTTTCCTCTTTTTAAAAAATATCTTATTGCACACCAGTATTCCTAATACAGTTAAATGGTCATTCTTATCTAGTCCTCTCCCCTCATACTTTCTTAAAGTAAAATTTCTCTATTTTCTCCACTAAATTTAAGTGGCATTCTTTTCTAGATTATGGTTTAACCCTTGAATTCTTAGGAAGGCTCATAGAATAAATAAGGGGCTCAAACCAGAATGTAAACAGGTTCAAGGTATAGAGAATAAAGGGTCACTGAAGATTCTAATATTACTGCATGCATTTTTAGCTTTCAAATCAAAATACTCTGAGCATTGGTATAAAAGAGGTTTTCTTTTCAGTAATATAAAAGATGAAATCTTTTCTCTACTTTTAATTTTATTTTTTTTTTGTGGTACGCGGGCCTCTCACTGTTGTGGCCTCTCCCGTTGCGGAGCACAGGCTCTGGACGCACAGGCTCAGGGGTCGTGGCTCACGGGCCCAGCCGCTCCGCGGCACGTGGGATCTTCCCGGACCGGGGCACGAACCCGCATCCCCTGCATCGGCAGGCGGACTCTCAACCACTGCGCCACCAGGGAAGCCCTCGAAGGTCTTTTTAAGGAAAGGAAGCTGAGGTAGAAGAGTGAGTGTGCTGGTAGCTAACCCTCTTCTTGTGGAATTCCAGAATTTTCAGAGAAGCCCTGGCAGCCTTACCATTCATTTCAATTAGAAGAAGCTGACCATTGTTATTTACGACGTTTGGAAATAGGAAATTTTAATCATATAAGTTTTCTTAGAATGTAATATACTTTGTTAAAATTATGAATATTTTAAAATTACAGAAGAGTTTAGAGAATAACTTAACAAATACCCATATAGCTGTCATCTACTTCTATCAAATTCTAATATTTTCCCATACTTGACAGGCTTTTCTTTTTTAAGAAATAAAACAAAATAGGTACAGTTGAAGCACCCTGTATAGTCCTCCCTGATTCTATTTTTCTCTCTTCTTCCCTTCCTCCTCACAGGTAACCACTCTCCTGATATATATTATTATATAGAAATATAGTTACATACAAGATTGGTTCATTTTCTGTGTTTTCAATTACATATATTCAATTGTGTGTGTGTATGTATGTGTGTGTGTATATATATATATATCTATATATATATACACACACACATACATACACACATAGCATCATCCTATAATACTTACCATTCTGCAAGTTGCTTTTCATTCAGCATATTAACAAGCATGTTGATATTTGTAGGTTGGTCATTAATCATTTAGCTGTTATATAGTACTCCATTATATGTATCTATTATAATTTATACATTTCCCGTTGGTAGGTATTTAGATTTCTGGTTGTTTTGCATTTACAAACAACGTGGAAGTGAATATTCTTGCAGAGATCTTCTTGTGTACTTGTAAGAGAGTTGCTACGGGCCGTAGGGTCTAGGATAGATACATAGAAGTGTAATTGCTGGGTTGAAGGGTATATGCACCTTCAGCTTTACTAGATACTGCCAAATTGTTCTTTAAAGTACTTACATTGTACTCCCACCACTGGTGTGTAAGAGTTTCTGTTCCATGCTCTGATCATTCTTGGTTTTATCAGACTTAAATTCTTGGCATCTGATTGGTAGGTAATGACTTTTCATATTGCTGTAACTTGCACTTTACTAATTATTAATGAGCATAAGGACCATTCATTCACACAACAGATGAACTGAGTACTGCTAAGTCCCGTGTGCTTTCATTCTAATAAACGGAGGCAGAAAATGAACAGACAGGAAAATACACAGTATCTTAGATGGTAATAAGTGCTGTGGAGAGAGAGAAGAGATCACTGGAGGAAGAACATTCCAGGCATAGAGGATAACAAATGAGAAGATCCTTGTGTGTGACATGTTCACAGAATCACAAGGAAGCGGGGGCAGCTGAAATAGCGGAAGCATGGGGGTAGTAGGAGGTGAGGTGAGAGAATGAATAGTGAGCCTCATAGGCCATTATGGAGACTTTGTCTTTTACCTTGAGTGTGATTACCATCTGAAATGTGAGGATTTTGAACAGAGGAGAGACATTGTCTCGTTTAGGCTTTAAAAGGATCATAGAGTGTCCGTGGTGCTGAGAGGAGACTGTAAGAGAGGCTAATGGGAGAAACAAGGAGACTAACTAGGGAGTCGTTGTTATAATTCAAGCAAGATGAGGGTGACTTAGTCCAGGGTAGAGATGAAGGTGATGAAAAGTGTTCACAGTCTGGATATATTTGTAAGCAGAGTCAGCAAGGTATGCTGATATTTTAGATGTGGGATGTGAGAGAAAATGTATGAAAGTTTTTGGGTGGGACAGTGGGAAGGTTAGAGTTGCCATTCATTGAAAGAGATTCCTGGGAGAATCAGGCTTGGGGAGAAGAGAGTATTCAGGAGTTTGATTTTTGAGCAAGCAAGTTCTAGATGCCTCCTTAGCATTTAGGTTAAGATGTTGACGAGGCAGGTAGATACCTGAGTCTGGAATACGAAGTCTGAGCTAGAGGCAAGGATGTGAGCCTAAAGGAGGGGTTTAAGCTGTGAGATTGGATGAAGGGATGAATGTGGAGATAGAAAAGAAGTCCGAGAAGAGCCCTGGGTCAGCCCAGTGTTCAGAGGTCAGAAAAATGAAGCTTACCAACAAGAGAGATTGAAGATGAGTGCTCGGGTGGGAGGAGGAGAACCAGAGCAAGTCGTGCCCTAGAAGCCTACTGTGGAATCTGTCTCAAAGAAGGGTTGGTTGGTGATGTGAGATCCTCTCTGATAGATCAAGTAAGGTGAGTGCTGAGACTTGACCTTTGGTTTTAACAATATGGAGGTCATTAAAGACTTTCACAGGAGCTTTTTCTGTGGAGTAGTGAGGAGATAAAGACTAGGTTGGTGGGGCTTCCCTGGTGGCGCAGTGGTTAAGAATCTGCCTGCCAATGCAAGGCACACAGGTTCAAACCCTGGTCTGGGGAGATCCCACATGCCATGGAGCAGCTAAGCCCGTGCTCCACAACTACTGAGCCTGTGCTCTAGAGCCTGTGAGCCACAACTACTGAGCCCACATGCCACAACTACTGAAGCCCGTGCACCTAGAGCCTGTGCTAGGGAATGAGAGAGGCCACGGCAATGAGAAGCCTGTGTGCCGCAACGAAAGAGTAGCCCCCGCCCGCTGCAACTAGAGAAAGCCCGTGCACAGCAATGAAGACCCAACGCAGCAAAAAAAAAAAAAAAAATAGGTTGGTATACCATCAGAGAATGGGACGACAGGATTTGGAGATAGCAAAAATAGACACCTCTTTTAAAGAATTTCTCTCCACGGCAGAGTAGAGAAATGGGACTATTGCTAGAAGAAGACACAGGATTAAGAAAGATTTTTCAAAGATAGGGGCTATTATAGCATGTTTGATGCTGATATGAGTGATACAGTAAAGAGGGAGAAATTGGTGATGCATAAGAGGGGGGAGAATTGCTGGAATGAGGTTGAGCAGATGAAAGGAGATGAAAGTCTAGCATACAGTGGAGGGACTGGTTTTAATAGGAGCACATCCATGGTGGCAAAGGGAAGGCAAGAGTACTTTGGCACAAATGTAGGTAAACTGATAGATTCTGACTGCTTTTATTTTCTCAGTGAATTAAGAAGCCTGGGAGGGGGAAGGAGGTGTAGAAGTGAGATGAGAGAAAAAGGTGTGATCTCATCATTCAGGACAATAGAGAAATTGTCTATGATTACAAGGCCACAGCATGGCCCACTTGGAGTCAGTGGTCATCGGTATATAATGAGGTCAGTCAGTGGAGTTAAACAATTCAGCTGTGCAGATAAGGTGGAGGTAGGATTTATCTAGGATTGGGGTTTGCCTGGTGATAATGTTAGAGGAAGAGGGGTCAAGATAGTTGAGGGTGTGTTCAAAAGAGTGGGATTGTAATGATGGACTATGGACTGTAGGTTGGGTGAAGGCAGTAAAAGGTGGTAGGATCAATGGATTGTAGGACTGGGCTTTAAAATACTGGAGTAAAGGGACTTCCCTGGTGGCACAGTGGTTAGGAATCTGCCTGCCAGTGCAGGGGACACGGGTTTGATCCCTGGTCCAGGAAGATCCCACATGCTGTGGAGCAGCTAGGCCCGTGTGCCACAACTACTGAGCCCGTGTGCCTAGAGCCTGTGCTCCACAACAAGAGAAGCCACTTCAATGAGAAGCCCGTGCACCACAATGAAGAGTAGCCCCCGCTTGCTGCAGCTAGAGAAACCCCACGCATAGCAACGAAGGCCCAGTGCAGCCAAAAATAAATAAATAAATGAATAAATTTGTATTAAAAAAAGTATGGGAGTAAAGATATTTGAGGAAATGAGCTGCAAAATGAGGGGGTGGCTGGAGAGTAGGTTGCTGGAAATTGAGATTGTGGAGGGGGTCAAGTTATCGGCAACGACAAGTTCTAGGGTATGACTGTGCGAATGAATGGCTGTGGTCAAGTGAAGGACCAGGTTCTGGGAGGAGAGGAGGATGTCAGGGATCATCTGTGCGGATATTTAAATGATCATTTTGTTTCTATGAACTTACCCATTTCTTCTAGGTTGTCAAATTTGTTGGCATATAATTGTTCATGGTAGTCTCTTATGATCCTTTGTATTTCTGTGGTATTGATTGTAACGTTTACCCTTTCATTTTGGACTTTGAGTCCTTTCTTTTTTTGTTTTTTTTTCTTGATGAGTCTAGCTAAAGGTTTGTTTTTTTCTTGATGAGTCTAGCTAAAGGTTTGTCCATTTTATCTTTTCAAAGAACCAGCTCTTAGTTCATTATCTTTTCCATTGTCTTTTTAGTATTTATTTCTGCTCTGATCTTTATTTCTTTCCTTTTATAAACTTTGGGCTTTGTTTGTTTTTTCCTTTCTAGTTCCTTGAGGTGTAATGTAAGGTTGTTCATTTGAGATTTTTCTTGTTTCTTCATGTAGGCATTTAAGTTTTGTTTGTTTGTTTTTAACATCTTTATTGGAGTATACTTGCTTTACATTGGTGTGTTAGTTTCTGCTGTATAACAAAGCGAATCAGCTCTACATATACATATATCCCCATATCCCCTACCTCTTGCGTCTCCCTCCCACCCTCCCTATCCCACCCCTCTAGGTGGTCACAGAGCACCAAGCTGATACCCTCATGCGATGCAGCTGCTTCCCACTAGCTATCTGTTTTACATTTGGTAGTGTCTATATGTCAGTGCTACTCTCTCATTTCATCCCAGCTTACCCTTCCCCCTCCCTGTGTCCTCAAGTCCATTCTCTACGTCTACGTCTTTATTCCTGACCTGCTCCTAGGTTCATCACAACCAGTTTTTTTTTAGATTCCATATATATGTGTTAGCATACGGTATTTGTTTTTCTCTTTCTGACTTACTTCACTCTGTATGACAGACTCTAGGTCCGTCCACCTCACTACAAATAGCTCAGTTTCATTTCTCTTTACATCCCATAAGTTTTGGTATGTTGTTTTTCCATTTTCTTTTGTCTCAAGGTATTTTTTGATTTCTTAAATTATGCATTTTGATAAGAACAGTGTTGGAGAGAGTGTCACAGCCACGAGGTAAAACCATTAGGGAGTGAGGCTGGGGGTGTCGTGTTGGTGACCGCAACAGGAGAGTTAGGGCCGGGTCTGATAATGTGAGACCGAAAGCTGGAATCTTAGGGAGCAGGTGTGACGGGAGTTTGGAAGTGGCAATGAGAAATAAAAGCATCTCTCTTGCCTCAAGCCTAATGGGGGGAGGAGTGTGAGAATAAAGACAGCCGGACTGAAGAGGGCTGCAGGGAGAGCCAGGTTTCAGTTGGCAGTGGCTTTCAACCCTGGTTGCACGTTTAAATCACCAGGGAGAGCTTGTAAACATACCATTTCCTGGGTCCCAGCCCCTGGAGATTCTGACTCAGATAGTCTGAGGTAGAGCTCAGGCTTAGGTAATTTTTTAAAACTCCCAGGTGATTGGACGTGCAGCCAGGGTTGTGTCCCAAGCAGGAGTGTCTGAGAAAAGGTTGAGTAGTTGGGGATGATAGAGGTGTTTCTGAGGGCATTAGGGAAAGGGTTCTGGAGTTCGAGAGGGGTGGGACTTCTTCTCAGAGTTTATTGGCCTTTTGAGTTCCTGTGAATTGCCTATTCTTACCTATTACTCTTTGTTTCTATTGCTGAATGTTTGATTTTTGTTTTGGTTTGAGCTTGTTATTGAAGTATTTCATGAATACTGATAAAAGTATGCACCTGCACACATTGTCTCATGAGCACCCAAATCAGGAAACAGAACGTTACTAGCCATCCAGAAGCCACACTTGTTCCCCCACCTATTCTAGTCACTGTCCCCTCTGCTAGGGAAGATTTGATTTTTTAAAAATCAGATCTTGGGCTTCCCTGGTGGCGCAGTGGTTAACAATCCACCTGCCAATGCAGGGGACACGGGTTCGAGCCCTGGTCCGGGAAGATCCCACATGCCACAGAACAGCTAAGCCTGTGCACCACAACTACTGAGCCTGTGCTCTAGAGCCCGCGAGCCACAACTACTGAAGACCGTATGCCTAGAGCCCATGATCTGCAACAAGAGAAACCACGACAGTGGGAAGCCCGTGCACCGCAATGAAGAGTAGCCCCCGCTCGCCACAAGTAGAGAAAGCCCAGGCGCAGCAACGAAGACCCAACGCAGCCAAAAATAAATAAATTTTTTAAAAAAATCAGATCTTATGTTGCCTGCCTTGAACAACAAGATATCATATCAAAGTGTACTTGCCTTAGGTTATATGGTGAACCAGAGTCATACATGATACATAGAAAAAGGAGTGAAAATCCAAGATAACACTTGTTCATCTGAAAACTGGCCTCCTGGCAGTGTATTGTAGTTGGAGACCCATAAGAGACCATGGTCTTCTCTGCCTTCTCTCTCATCAGCTCTATCCCCCTGTCTGACTGGAAATGAGCTCTTTTGGCAAGTGGAAACGTGCTCTAGGTGACGAGGGCCTCACCCAGTTATCCAGGGCAGTTCGGGTCTTCCGTACCTGTCTGACTGTGGTTCTGAGTCTAGGGTTAGGGCTTGCAAAACAGCCCTAAGTCAGGCTTGAGTCAAGGAAGAGCTCTGAGGAATGGACACCATGGTTTTTCTTAACTGTGACGTATGTCTCATGGATGCATATTGCCAGGTTCTGCTTTTTGGCAGCTGTTGATTTCCAGTATTTTGACCACTGCTGTTAAAAAAAAAAATTATAGAAGCTGGAGTTGTGATCTGTAGAATGAGCCACACATTGAACTTAATTTTTCATTTCTTTTTTTTCTTTGTGGTACGCGGGCCTCTCACTGTTGTGGCCTCTCCCGTTGCGGAGCACAGGCTCCGGACGCGCAGGCTCAGCGGCCATGGCTCACGGGCCCAGCCGCTCCGCGGCACGTGGGATCTTCCCGGACCGGGGCACGAACCCGCGTCCCCCGCATCGGCAGGCGGATTCTCAACCACTGCGCCACCAGGGAAGTCCCAATTTTTCATTTCTTGACGGAAAACCGGGAAGCAGAAGCTGGTAGGGCATTATGATGAAGCCTTTTTATTACTCTCAGGAGCGGGAAATACCAGTTTCTTTTATTTTAACTATACCTTTAGAATCTGTTGAAAAATAAAGATTGAATGGTAAGGACAAAGATACTGCTTGCTTGCTTTCAACTAGTCACCTTGTACCACATTCTCTAAAATTCTTTGAAGTTTAGAGGAGTACAATATCAGAATATTGTTATAATTAATGTACCAATAACTTAATAATACTAAATTTCTTGAGTGAAATATTTTTGTTCTCCTGGGACTTTCCTTATACTGTACTAATAGTGACAAAGCTCAGATGCTCTGTGATGTTGTATGACGGTGAGTAAAGACAGGATGTTGAATGGCCATATAGAAAGTCTTCCCACCTTTGTCCTAGGAAAGCCTTTGACCTTAAAAGGTAATTTGAGTAGAGAGATCAGTGGTTGCCAGGGATTGGCAGGGAGGGAGGGATGAATGGGCAAAATCAAGAGGACTTTTAGGGCAGTGACACTGTTGTGTATGCTGCTGTCTGATGGATGCACGTTGTTATACATTTGTCAAAATCCATAGGATGTTAACTCCAAGAGTGAACCCTGATGTAAACTGTGGACTTGGGATTATGACCATGTGTCACTGAAGGTTTATTGATTGTAATCAGTGTCCCACTCTGGTTCAGGATGTTGATAGTGGGGAAGGCTGTGTGTATGGGGGCAGGGGATACATGGGAGCTCTCTGTACTTCCTGCCCAACTTTCCTGTGAACCTAAAACTGCTCTAGAAATAAAGTTTACTATTAAACAAAAAAGTAATTTACAGGGTCTTTTGATGGCATGTTGCAATATTTAAGAAAACTTTCTGATGTAAAATTATTCCCTTATCCATCATAAGGCATTCATTTGATAGTGTACACCTGCTTCTTAATATTTACCCTCAGTAAATGTGAAAAATAGCTGTTATCCTCTCAAATACTAGAACCTTGTTAATTTACAGGTGAGCAAACCTAGGCCTTTAGAGAATATGGGGACTGGGGCTTAGGTTTCCAAATGTTTAATTCATCGTCACCAGAAGCACAGCTTTCCTCCCTTGATCCCTCTGTAAACACTGTAGTCCTGATTCCAGCTGTGATGTCCTTAAACTGTTGGTTCCACATAGTTTTCTTTCACACATGCAGCATTTAGAACAGGCAGTCGTGTACAAAACCTGTAGCTCTCTTACTGCATAAATTACCCAGATAGATTTATTTCTGAATTCCCAAAGCTTACCTTACTAATATTTATGTAAGTGTTAATTGAGGCCCCAAAGTGTGGATATCTGGCTTATTATTTTAGAGGAGATATTCCTTTACTTTTAGGTTGACTGTAATTCTTTATACTTTTCTGTATTCCTCTGGTACATTTGTATAGGATGTTAATGATTATAATCAGTTCTTTCTGGCAAAAAGCCTAGGTATTGTTTCTGGAGATTGAGTTATATTGAATACCTGAGAATTGCTACAGTCAGTAAGTACTCACATATCATGGGGCAATATTCTTGTGTAATAAGGATCTTTTTAAAATCAGTTATCAGAAATCATGTAGAGTGGGCATTTGATTAATTTTTTTTGTTTTTAAGGTTGTGTTCTAGGTGTTTATTAATATGTTAGTTATGAGTTTCATAACTCATAATTTGTCCTGAATGACACTTCCTGCTTCCTAGGAACTGGTTCCTGCAACCGTTCTCAATCCTTCCTCCCCAACACCAAAGATTGGTTAACCTAAGATTTTCTTTCTTTTCCTAATGGTATAATATTATCATTTTATATATTTTAATTATTAGAATCATCAAAATATGTCATCTGTTGGCTTTTAAAATTTACATGGATTAGTCAAAAATTTAAGAAATAATGCTATAGAGAGTCAGATTTTCTCACATACTTAGTGTTTTCAAGGTATCATTTATTTGGCTTCAAAATAAAAAAGTCTGCTATTCTCCATTCCCATGGGAAGATGAAATGCTAAGCCCTGGTTTTAAATTTAAGGAGAGTAAACTTCTGGTCTCTTTTTTTCCTTTCTCCCCTATTACATTACATCATAGCACTTTGACTTGGAAGAGACTTTGGAAGATAATTTAAATCAACTTTTTCGTTTTACAGAAGAGGAAAGTAGGACACAGCAGTTAAGCGACTTGCCTAAGTAAGATCTTGCAGTTAGTGCCACATCTTGGACTCAAACCCTGACCCTCAGCTAACCCCCCTTTTTGCGTGTCTTTGTGCTTCTTAGTGGCACTAAGTTTCCCAGCCACTCCATTCTGAGTCAGTCCAGTCTGCAGTACTGTTGATGCTTTCTTGGCAGCCTTGTCCACACCTCTTCCTGAAGATCTACAGAATCCCAGACTTGGAATCACAATGGCTACCTGTATTTCCCTGAATCTGTGCTGTTTCCCCTCTTTAAACAACATTGCTTTATTCATGGAAATCAGTAGAGAAGTCCCCATGGAAAGCTGCTGGCAGCACTGTGGTAGACAGAATAGTGTGGTCGCCACCCCCCACTCCTGCCAGTATGTTCACATTCAAACCTCGGAACCTCTGAATGTGGTAGGTTACATGGTAAAGGGGAGTTAAGATTGCTATTCAGCTGACCTTAAAATATGGAGATGGGCTTCCCTGGTGGCGCAGTGGTTGAGAGCCCGCCTGCTGATGCGGGGACACGGGTTCGTGCCCCCGTCCGGGAAGATCCCACGTACCGCGGAGCGGCTGGGCCCGTGAGCCATGGCCGCTGGGCCTGCGCCTCCGGAGCCTGTGCTCCGCAATGGGAGAGGCCACAACAGTGAGAGGCCCGCGTACCGCAAAAAAAAAAAAAAAAAAAAAAAAAAAGAGATTATCCAGGATTAATTTGGTGATCCCACTGTAATAGTGGGTCCCTAAAAGTGGAAGAGGGAACTGGAAGAGAGAACCAGAGATGGCATTGTGAGAAGGACTAGGCCTGCTGTTGCTAGTTTTGAAGTTGGAGGGAGGGGCCACAGTCAAGGAAAGAGGACGACCTCTACAAGATGGAAAAGGCAAAGAAACAAATTCTTCCATATAGCCCCCCGAAAAGATGTATCCTACTGACACCTTGATCTTAGCCCAGTGAGATCCGTGTTAGACTTCTGATTAACAGAACTGTAAGATAATAAATTTGTGTTATTTTAGGCCACTAAGTTTGTGGTAATTTGTTACAATAGCCGTAGAAAATGAATGCAAGCATTTATACCGCTCCTCAGAAAAAGTCACCCATTTGGCTTTCCCACTTCCCTCATCACCTGATTATTTCACTGGCTGCCTTGATTTCCCTTATGAACCCTGGCTTCATGTTTCTCACCTAGATCCTTGGTTAAAACAACCCACTGTAAGACTGTCTACTCTCACTCAGCTCTGACTATCCTTAAGACACACCTCCTCAGTATTTGCTCATTGGCTTTAAAAACCACAATCCATATTAAGAGGCTACCTAAAATTTTGAAACTATTCTGTTGTCTGCTACTTTCCAGGAATTCAAGCTCTGGCTGATCCAGTAGTGCTAACCGCCCTGCCCTAACCCTTAAGAAATTTTTTTTTGTCGCTTTGTAATGCTTATCAGGGAAATCACCTGTATGGCAAGAAATGCAGTTGCTCATAGCTTCCTATTTATGAAAGAGACTGAGTGAAATGTGTATCTTCTACTTTACAGAGGAGGAAAATGCTGGGCCATTGCCTGGTTACCTGTTTTATTGGGCTGACTTGCTCAGCAGGCTAAAGTGCGTGTTTGATAGCCCTACTTGCCAAGATGTAGCCAACACATCTATTAGCTCCTGCAAATGATGTAATCCTTGACTTGATACAGCACCAAGTTTTTTCTCATTGCACAATGACTGCTGTAGAGTTAATTGGTATTGGGGGCTTGATTTTGCAGAATCCTCAGTGGGTCGGTGTGATATGAATTAGGACAACTGACTCCCCCAGCCTTTTCAAATTAATGTTATTCTCTGTGTGGCTGGGAGGCTTGAATTCACCCAAAGCGTCAGTCTTCTCAGCGCATTCTATGTTAGGTCTGCCAGAAAGGCAGAATCCATAATTCTGACTTTCTGCATTTGTTCACTCCCTGGCAGCGAAATTTTTTATTGACGCAAAATTTCTTGACCCACTGTGAAGTGGGTCCTTCCTGCACTATCCAGTAATTTCCCAGGTATAGGGAAGAGGATATTTTACATTTTTGTAGACCTTAGGAACATTAGTGTCATTGACCAACTAATTCTTGCAGATGGTATATCACTGAGTCTTGCTTTTTTTCTTTTATCCATTATGATAATCTGTGCCTTTTAAGCATAGTGTTTAGACAGTTTACATTTATTTTCAGTATGATCAAGTTTAAATTTGCCATCTTGCTCTCCATTTTCTACGTGTCTCATCTTTGTTCCTCTTTCTTCATGTTTTTCTGCTTTCTTTTGGATTAATAGAGTATTTTTTTGTGATTCCATTTTATCTCCATTATTGGCTGATTAGCTATACCCTTTGTTTTATTATTTTTAATAGTTACTCTAGGGTTTATAGATCTAACTTTATTAATTTACCTTTAAGTAATATAACATTTCACAGAAGAATCTTACAATATACTTCCATTCTGCACTCTCATCTTGTGCTATTTTTATCATATATTTTATTTCTGCATGTTATAAACCCACATACTTTATTATTAAGTTTGCTTTAAACAGCCAATTTTTTCCAGCCTTATTGAGGTATAATTGACAAAACTGTCATATTTAAAGTGTACAACATGATGATTGGATATTTGTATAGATTGTGAAAATATTTCCACAATCAAGTTAACACAAACATTACCTCACTTTGTGTGTGTGACAACCCTTAAGATTGACTCTTATAGCAAATTGCAGTTATATAATTACCAGAGTATAGTCACCACACTGTACATTGTGCTGTTTGCTGTAGTCATGCTGTACATAGATCCTCAGGATTTATTCATCTAACAACTAAACGTTGGTACCCCTTGACCAACCTCTCCCCATTTCCCCATCCTACCCCGGCCGCTGGCAACCACCCTTCTACTCAGTTTCCGTGCGTTCAACTTCCTTTTAAGATTCTCTGTATTGGTGAGATCAGGCAGTATATTTGTTTCTCTGTCTGGCTTATCTCACTTAGCATAATGTCCTCCAGGTTTGTCCATGTTGTTGCAAATGATAGGATCTCCATGTTTTTTTTTATGGCTCAGTAACATTCCATTGTATTTACATCTCTAAACACAGTTTTATTTGCATACAGAGCGTGGAACACATCCCTTCACTGGAAGTGTGAGGCGGGGGGGGGGGGATACCCATGGGGAGCCTGCCACTGGGTGGGAGTATGTGTGAGTGAGGTGCACAGATGGGGAAGTGCAGGGGAGGTCTCCCCAGCAGCTCAGGGGTGGGCTTCCTGATGCTGTCCTCGAAATGGTTAGTAGGATCCATGTCCCTTTGGCACATTCCCGGCTCTGGCAGCTGTTCTCCCAGCCCCTCCCTGATCCTCGGTTGTTCAGCTCACCCCAGTGCCCTGGATGGGGCAGGAAAGAAGTGGGCCCCTTTGGCAGCACCCTGTACAGCTGGGGGAGCTGGGCACTCACTCACATGCTCTCACTTTCCCTGGTGGGAGAAACTGCTGGTGAGAGGCCCTGAGCTGTACCACCCTGGGGAGGGGGTAATATGTTCCTTTTACCTTCTTCACTGCATCTAATCTCTGCTGTTTTTTCTCCCATAGTGTGCTGGAACTTCTCTGCTGGACTCTGCAGTTGCACGAAAGCACTCTTCTCGGTAGGTGATTGTCCTAATCATTGGTCTTTGGGGAAGAGACAGTAGAAAACTCCTATTCTGCCATCTTGCTGACATCACTTCAATTAACCTTTAAAAAGATTAAAAATGAGACAAAAATGTCCTTAACAATTAGCCATGTATTTTACATTGTAGGCCTCTATTACTTTTTGTAGTTCCAAATTTCCATTTGATATTTTCCTTCTGCTGGAAGAACTTTAATATTTCTAGTGAGTTAAGTCAGAGAAAGACAAATACTGTATGATATCACTTATACGAAGAATCTAGAAAAGCCAAACTCATAAAAACAGTGAAATGGTGGTTACCGGAGGATGGAAGGTAGGGGTGATAGGACAGATGTTGTTTAAGGGGACAGACTTGCACCAAGTAGTAAGTAAGTCCTATAGAATTAATGCACAGTACAGAGAGTATAGATAATATTGTATTATAATCATCAAACTTGCTAAGAGACAACTTAATTATTCCAACCACTAAAAAGAAATGATAATTACGTAATGTGATGGAGGTGCTGATTATTACTACAAAGGCAGTTGTATTCCAAATATGAATATTAAATCAACATGTTGTACACCTTAAATTTACACAATGTTATATGTCAAATATATTTCAATTAAAAAAATTTCTCGTAGTGCAAGTCTGCCTTCAGTGAATTCTGTCAGCTTTTATTTGTCTGCAAAAGTATTTATTTTGCCTTCATTTGTGGAAAATATTTGTGTTGAGTATAGAATCCTGTGTTGATAATTTTTTGATTCTGCCCACGGAGAAGTGTTTTTTGAGGTACAGATGATTTCCTGCTCTGTGAAGACCCTCATCTCTGACTACTGAACCCCAGCAAGATTCTCCACAATCACACAGACACCAGATTGCAGTCAGTCTCTCTGTCTTTCCCTAGGGGCCTTAATACATTTGCATGAAAGAGCAGAGTTCCTCCTTTGCCGGGTGGCTTGCCTGAGCCTGAAGGAGAAGTGATGCTGCCTCCCACTCACATGGCTCTTCCCACGCTTTTCTGTAGTTTCTGTGACCAAATGGGATAGCTGATTTCCACCTGGCTCAGGGAGGTCAGCTAGGATGTTATAGTTCAGGCAGAGATGATGATAAGGTGAATTACAACCATGCTGATAGGGTTGACTTAGCTAAATAATGGTGATGAGCTGAGAGGACTGGATGTGGGGAGTAAGAGAGAAGAATCCTGGAGACTGACTGCTCATCCTGGCAGACATTTCCTTCTTCCTTTGTATAACGCAACCCTAATTTTCAGTTGGATATATTGTTGTCCAATGAAAAGACTGCATTTTCAAGTCTTTTTGTAGCTAGATGTGACTATCACTAAATTCAGCCTAGTGAGATGAAAGTGGAAGTGCTGTGTGGAACTTCTAGAAAGTGTTATTAAAAGGATCGAGTCCTGCTTCCCCTCCTTCCTACTGGCTGTTGTGGGCATGCGATAGCAGGCACTCAAGCAGCCATCTTGCACCTTGAAGGGGAGGGCACATGTTGAGAATGGCAGGTCATCAAGAGGGAAAGGGCCCGGCGCTGTGAACTAGAATGCACTGGCCTGACTACATCTGGGCGTCTTTTTTTGTGAGAATACAATTACTTTTTGTCTTGTGTAAGCTGATGGCTTTGTCTGATTGTTTGTTTTTGCTCACGTTGTATGTGGTTGAACTTAATCCTGACTGATGAAAGTAGGGTGACAGAAGAGGCCCAGGTTTCGATCCTGGATGACTGAACAAGGAGTGATGCATTTGGTAAAGAACAAACAGGTTAGGGGCTTCTGAAGGTAGACAGTCCTATAAAACAGTTAGGCACTAACATGAATAAATCTCTGCGATTAAATTATTTTTTAAAACATGAAAACAGTCAAGCTGTATTTGAGTCTTTTTTTTCTTTTGGTTTTTTAGACATGAACATTGATCTCATAACGTTAATCATGTTAGGAACTTGATGACTTAGTCTTACATCATAGTGGAGTTCTGAAGTATTAAGTCTCCATCTGCCTCATTTTCCTGTTAATGGAGGTGCAGGTCTTCATCACATTCTTGAATTAGAAAGAGACTTTTAGGTGTCCTCAAAAGATTAATTGAAATAAAACATGGAAGAATGCATGATCTGTTGGAACTATTTATGAAGTGCTATTTTTCTCTTTGGATTAGGTCTTTACCCTCAGTCACTAACTGTTAAAGAACCTTTATCACATGTTTGACATTTCATGTCAAAATTGTTGTTGAGCACACCTAGGGAAAATTAAATTCAATTTACATTTTTGGCTTTATTATCACAAAACTTTGAAATGACAGTAATTTGCGAGTGTAGATTTCACTTTGCTTTTTTATCCTTCAAGCTGTTCACAGAATTTTTAGGATGCAAGTATATTTTTAATCTATTTTCTCCCTCTGACTTTTCTCCCTCAGGACAAAGATGATGGATTTGTGGTAGTTTTAAGCTTGAAGCCATCAGGGAAGCATTTAAAATGTCTTTAGGCAAACTTATCTTCCCTGTCTTCTTGTCTGGTAGTTAGTGTTGAAAGCTGAGTATCTCTTTGCCTTTCTAAAAGTATGTCTTCTCTATGTGCTGGCAAACAAATTGGAATTTAAATGACCTGTGGAATCCTTCAAGGCAGTGACTGTATGTGGGAAAAGGAAACTTTCAGGCAGATTCTGAGCTAGAACTGATGTAATGCATCCCAGCGAAGCAGTGGTCAGAACTCAGGTAGCTTTGAGCAGGTAACATAATAGCAGAGGATACTTACCAGAAGCAAGCAGGTATAAAGGAAGAAAAGAAATGGAAACAGTAAGACCATTGATAACAAAATACAGTAGGGAGTAGGATTTAGGGCCTCTCTGGAAATCTTTAGGGGCCAAAGGCTCTAAACGCTGAGACTGCTTCATTTTTCTTTTGATCTAACAGTCATTACAAAATAATAACAATGTTCAGGTCAGTATCAACATTGAAACTCACCTATGTTATATCAATTTTTTTATACCTGTTTTATAGCATAGGGCAGTGTCATACAAAAGGCCGCCTTCTCCCAAAGTGTGCATTTCACTGAAAACAAAGGCAGGCATACTTGGAACTGAATTGACAGCTTTGTGGCTGTAAAGATAAATATAGCATTTTTCAGGTAGTGAATTCATGAATAATCAATGAACCGGCAAAGGACAAAAGTGACATATGGCGGCCTGGTGTGGATTAAGTGTGATTGTCACATTTCCCTCCCCACCTTTTGCCCTTCTCTAATTTACTGAAAGAAACAAAGCCAGCCTCATGTAGCTAGAACGCAGTACCTCTGGAAAAATCCATGTAGACAATGTGTTAACAGGGGAGTTTAATTCATTAAATGTCTCCTCTGCTGTTTGGTTGTTTTAATAGTCCAGCTCAAGTTGTCTGTGTCAATTGAAATTTTATTCAAAATGAAAATTTGACTTGACTTCTTTAAAGTTAAACTGGTAAAGCAGTTTTTTTTTAATTACTGCTACACCAGTATTTCCAAATAAGTAACACTTAACCAGTTATGCTAATTTTGCCAGAATGTTTCTCTGTAAATAAACCACGAGTGCATTGTAGCTGACTGTGTTTTCATGCCTTCACCTAGGGTGTAAACCAAAAGAGAGGGAAGGCATTCTTGGTTTTTCCCTTTGTATCAACGAACACTTTATTGAAGACAATGATTTTATTATTTTTAACAAACCACCCCCCCACCACCAGATTTAATGAAATTCCTTGGTAACACCAAGGTTTTTCAGAATAGAATTCTGAGGGACTGTTAATGGGGAGGTATTTGTTCACAACCCAGATAATAACTGTACCTCTTTAGAACATCATTCGTCCTCTGCGGCTAATGAAGGGTGGGTTTTTAGTCCAGTGAGTCGGTTTGTGCCTTTTGTTTGCCTGCCTTTGTGCCAGGGATCTGATCCTGTAAGATTTAACGTTGGAGAGTCTCTAAGTAGCCTGATTCTCCAGTCTCTCAATTGTGCCTTAGTTTATCCAAAACCCTTGAAATTGGCAGTGGAATCAGTGGTAAGCTTTGACTATATCACATGTATATGCAATAAAGTGATATAAAAAATTACTTGTTTTGAATGGCTCCTCCAACTCCTCTACTCCCTAAAAAAGGTTCTGGAAATTTGCTCTTAGACTTATAGATTCCCACCTGAATATGAACTATTTGTTGATTTATTTGTAAATAGTGTGGATCTTGTGGCAGTTTTAAATGCGACCTCAGAAATCAAGGTCTGATTTGGGTTAAGTCTGTAATATTTGACATCAGATGACCAGATGATGGTGCACAGACCAAAAGTCAAGTCTACGAGAGTAGGATGTCCACGGGACATCCCTTGCCACTTTTCAGAAACACGTAACTTGGTTTTTATGTTGGAATTGGCCACCACTGGGAACTGTCGTGGTGGAGAGATTATAAGAGACTCTTTGTTTTTCTTGGTGGTGTAGAGAATCCTCTGTTTTCACTGATGGCTTCCAGAGGGGGGATGAACATGAAGGGAATATAGCCTAAAGAAGCCTCTTCAGAACTCACCCTCCCCTTGGTCCCTTTGGCGCATTCCAGATTCCAAATGGCATTGCATGCTACACAGAAACCTTTGGACTAGGTCAAGAGCTTGGTTGTTAAGCACTATACAGAGCGCCACTTTTTGAGCTCGCAGTTGAGTATGGTAGTTAAGAACATGCACTGAAGCTCTGCAATACATTGGTGGTATGTTGTATTTCCCCAAAATGGCTGCACTTCCAGCCCCCTGCTCTTTATAGGCTGTGACCTTGACACTCCTCTGTTGAGAGCAGGGGTCTCTATCCTCTCCTCTTGAATCTGCACAGGCTTGTGATTTGCCTATGACTAGTGGAATGTGGAGTAAGTGCTGAGCAATGTCTGAGGCTAGGTTGGAAAAGGCAGTTTAGCTGCCACCTTGTTTTGGGGGGCACTTGCACTTGGATCTCTGTGCTGCCATGCAAGATGTCCTGCTATGCTGAAGCTTCCATGCTGTGAAGAAAGCCCAGCACACAAGAGAGGCCATATGTAGGTGCTCTAGTTGACAGCTCCAGCTGAGATTCTAGATGGCAGTAGCATCAACAGTCATACACGCAAGCGAAAATTTCCCCAGATGACTCCCACCCCCAGCCATTGAGACATCCCTAGTTGTTGAGTTTTCTTAGTCGTAGCCTCAGATATTGTACCTTACCTTTGTGCCCTGTTGGAATTCTTGACCTATAGATTTCACGTATGATAAAATCGTTTTTCAAGCCACTACATTTGGTGTAATTTGTGATGTAGCAGTAGTAACTGGAATGAAAAGCTGGGCAAATTGTTTGACTTTTGCGTCCCTTTTGTTTCCTATCTTTAAACTGCTGATGGTAATAATAGCACTCCTTCAGAGAAAGGAGTTAATTATGTAAAGCATTTAGTAAAGTACCTGGCATACAGTAAGGGTTCATTAAATGTTAGCTGTTAATTAAGGGAAATCCATTAGACACTAAGTGTTTGGGGGAGCATTGTCAAATAAGAAATAGTGAGCTCAGCTTGACTTTATTAATGAAATGTTCATCGTGATATGTAAAAAGGAAAAAGAGTGAAGCTTTTCCCAAATTTGAATTTTTTTCCCACATTTGAGGGGATGAGGTTCTGGTAATTGTTCTCAAGAATATCAGCAGGTATGGTCAGGACATGTCCTCAGAATAACCGTAGCTTTCCTTACTTGCCTATTTAGAGCTATCTGTGAATTAAATTAAGTGCTGTTTATATCGTTGCCTTTGAGCACCTTCTGGAATAACAAATTCTGTGTGTTTACTGGGTAGACTGATTAGAGTAGAACTTTAAAAAAATCATCGTAAAATGACTACTTTCAGACTTTTAAGTGATATGGAGAAGAAATCGGTGTCTACATCACCACGTATAAAATCATTGTCATAGGTCTTTAAAAATGTGTATGGTCATTACAAGTCTTGATCTTCATCTTCCTGTTGTGAAAGAATTCTAGTTACTTCACTCTTTCTGTATTAGTCAATACCTGTCACCATATTTAAGTTGACTATATGTTCAAACACAGAGATTAAAATATCAGTTTTTTTGTTTTAAAAAATGTACTTATTTAAAAATGTTGACTTTAGGCCAGCTACGTGTGATATGCTCTCTTCCAGCTTCCCGTTAAGCTACTCAGATAGTCCCATAACAGCACCAAAGAGTTAAATAGCAGTCAACCGTTTCTTAGTTTTAGAGGCATTTCCACTAACTACTTACTACATTGAGGTTGGAGTAGACTGAGAAAGCCTTAGTGGTGTATTCATGCTTTGACTTTTAACACAGGAGAATAAAATTAGATGAGGAGGAGAAGTTAGAAAGAGGCTTTGATCTTTTCCCCTTGTTCACTCATACTTCCAAGATGAAGGTTACCATGAATGACTGTTGGAAGCCTGTTTCCTTCATGTTTTGTATTTCATGACATATTACAAGCCAGTTAACTTGACTAGAGATTCCTCTATCTGCCCCCTCTCTAAACTCCTCCAGACTACCTTCAGCACCATTCTTTGTGTATCCATTCATAGACTAACATTTCCAATATGTAGTATGGAAGAGAATGAAAGGAAACTTAGGATATTGCTTTCCAGGGATGCGATACAGCTGTAGAAGTGGTGTTAAGAGGAAACCTGCAAGAGTTGTGCTCTTGGGGTTTCAGATTAGCATTTATTTTTTCTGTTAAAAGACAAACCGCAGCATGTTCCTGGTGTTATAGTAAACAAAATTCTCCTCATAATATGAGAGAATCATAGAAGGTCCTAGATCAGTCCAGCATAGTTGTACTGTCTGCCGAGTATTATAAGTGGAGCCGTGGCCTGTGTACATCAGCCTGTACACACAAAACCTGACCAAATTTAAGATGTGAGCAAAATTTCACCATCCAATGGATCGTGGCGGGAATCAAGGGTGATCTGTGTACTCTGCCATTTAAAAATTGTACGTTTTCTTTCTGCAAAGATAATCCTTATGGAAATTATGAAAGAAATCTGTAGCATAAAAGAAGGGAACCATTACCCAAAGATGATGAGGGAAGGCTTAAGAATCATTATGGTATACAGAAGATATTGTGGAAATGTAAGAGTTTATTCTTAGCAAGAGAGCAAAAAATATGACCTCTATGAAATCAAAACAAAAAGTCATAAGAAAAAATCAGAATGAGATTTTAAGAGGAGCTGAAATGTTTTTAAGAGGAGCTAAAAGTGAAACAAACAAAAAACCTGAAAATGCAGTAGTGGGATAAAAATCTGCAATGGCAATTGTAAAGAGCAGAGCTGAGCCTGTGGAAAATGGAATCAACCCTCTATTGAGTATTTGAGATTGTCCAGAATAAGGAGAAAATGATGACAGGAAAGTGAAGTGACAAGGGTAAAGACTACAGATACCGAGGACAGAGAGAGGAGAACAAGGTATTTCTAAGGGAGAGATCAGAATAAATGTAACAAAAGCAAAAAAAAGTAGAAGAAAACTTTCTTGAGGTAACAATGTTCTGAATCTGCAGGTCCAAAGTGTAGGCTTCATTGTGTTCTGGGTAAAATAAATGAAAATAAATCCCCACCTGCCTGAATTCTGGTAACACTTATAATTTGTAAAGCAAAGAATTCATAGATTAAAAAATAAATAGGTTACTCTAATGGTACAGTGGTCAGTCTTACTTCGCTGCAGATTTCTTCTTATTTATCCTGTAGTGGATCCATTGGGCTTCTTAAAGCTATGAGTTGGTGATTTAATTAGTTCTGGAAAAATCTTAGCCATTTTCTCACCTGCCATTCTTTTGTTCTTCAATTTCTTCAGTTTCTTTTGAACCTCCAATTAAATATATATTGGACTTTCTCATGTATTCTTCACATTTCTTACCCTCTGTCATGCATTCATCATCTTTTTGTCTCTCTGTCCTGAATTCTGTATGGTTGCTTCCAGTGATGTGCTGTTTAACTGGTTCTCCAGGGGGGGAAAAAGCCCTGATCTGTAGCAGTATTCGAGAGGGCAGTTTCAGGCAACCAACATGACTTCACTGAGGCAGAGTTAGAAGGAGCTGCACATAATAGGCTTTCACAGGCTGGTTCAGGCCAGCTCTAGCATACCTCTAGGCTTTTCTCCTGTTTTCCCATTTACTAAACATCTTTTAAGTTGCATCTAATCTGCTTTTAAACCACTCTATTCAGTTCTTAATTGGGGTTATTTTATTTTTAATTCTTGACTTTCTATTTTTTTTCCTTTTTTCAAACTGTGTCACTGTGTATAGTTTTCACTTCTCTGCTAAAAACTCCAACTTGTCTTTTGTTTATCCTATCACAGAAAACACAATTATTTTTTTGTCTGCATCTGATATTTCCAATTTCTCAAGTTATTTCCTGACCACTTTTTCCTGTCTGTTGTTTCTGCTTATTCTTATTCCTGTTTAGTTTCCTGTGTATTCCATTATCCTTGACTGGGCCCTCGATACTACATTTGAGAAATTATTTAAGACTATTTTTAGGCCCACAGGGTAGGTACTTAGAAAATTAGCATTTGCTTCTGACAGACACTTTGGGAGTATTCTAATCCGGGATGGGTTATAAATCAAGTTTAAAGTTTGAGAAAAGCAGTTTGATCCCAGTTTGATTCTAAGATATAATCTGCTTCAGATTTCAGATTCTCATTTAAGGATGTAGCCCTTTGGGATTCCAGCTTATTGTGGGGAGGGGTCTTAGGTGAGTTGGCCCTCAGTTTTTTTTTGCACAGTACGCGGGCCTCTCACTGTTTTGGCCTCTCCCGTTGCGGAGCACAGGCTCCGGACGCGCAGGCTCAGCGGCCATGGCTCACGGGCCCAGCCGCTCCGCGGCACGTGGGATCTTCCCGGACCGGGGCACGAACCCGCGTCCCCCGCATCGGCAGGCGGACTCTCAACCACTGCGCCACCAGGGAAGCCCACATACGTATTTTTTAATAACCAAATAATTCATTAGTATAAATCTCATCTTTTTAGGTTATAAATCTTACTTAGAAATGAATTACTAGTGAGAGAAACAAAGATGTAATTTTCTACCAAGAATATGGAATCGTGAAAGCATTCCCATCTCCTTTTAGTGGTTATAAGTTTTTCCCCCAATCACGAGTAAGGATTAGAGCCGAGATTTTAATATGTCACCTATTTAATCATGTTTAATTGGGTGGATGGAGGGGCAACCTCCCTATTTAAAAAACTTTAGTAACAAAGTAAATGTTAATCATACTTCTTCAGATGATACACTGCTAATATTTCATTTTATTTCTTTTAGAAATCTCTTCTTTGTTCATGAATAGGCAAGTACAGGATTCCCAAAAGGGAGAGCTAGAAGCAGTCAGTATTCATAGGTAGTAATTTTCAGAGATCTGTTGAGGGGCTCTTAATATTAAAGGAATCAGCAAAGCAGTGCATTAATGATTTTAGTTGGATGTTTATTAACATTTGGCTTTGTTTAAGTTCATTATAGGATTCTTTGATAAGATTTTTCATGTAAATCTTCTTGAACTATGTACCAGTAGCACTTTTTTCTCTCTCAAAGTATAACCTGACTTTCTCTGTAATTATTTTACTTTTACAGTACGAATTAGGATGGATTTACACTTAATCTTATGATAGTTTTCTACTTGCCTCCTCGAGCAGTGGAGAAAGAGATGGTGTTACAATATAGCGAAGTACTTACTTATTCTGTAGCCTGACAGGGTATTTGTGCTTGTAGATGTCATGTATTCTGTGTGTTGGGGAAGAAAAAAACATAAAGGGCTATTCTTATATAGAGTGTTTCTATGAAAAATGCAGAGTGTAGTATTTGTTGAAAAATAAACTTGGCTAATGACCTTTAACTTAGAATTACCTTCAACCAGCACATTTTATCGGTTTATCAACAGTTTTGGCATAGTATCTAGCACTTGTGCCGTGGTTCAGCTACGCAGAGAGCACAGTCTGGGCTGGAATGAGAGTGGTCATGGGAAGTCTGCCCTTAAAAGTCCTGAAGATAAGCCCTGATACTGACTTGGGCATATTTATTCCCTCAGTGACCAGCTCAGTTAAGCCTGTTCATTAAGGAAATCTTGTCCTTGACTCAGGTCCACTTGTCACAAATCATACTCTCCAATTTTAGGATTACGTCAGGCTGAGTTCATGGACAAAGCATGTTGCTAGGTTCATTCTTTCATAACACAGGGAGTGGCGTAATATCACATTGCCCACAGCAATTTGATCGTCAGCAGTTTTACATGTTTAGGGTGATGACTCCAAGACCTCCTTCAAGCTATTGAGATTTATGAAGGCCTTTAACTTTTGGAACAAGAAAGAAATAGTCTTTGATGTATATTAAAGGCTTCCCACTTGCCACACATTGTATTATATTGAATCCAACACAAGTAACATACAGTTTCTCCTTGCAGGTAAACAAGAGTCTTCTTAGGAAGGTACAATACATAAAAGAGAAGAAAAGTTCACTCTGAGATGAATTTTAAGAATAGTTTTGATTTTTATCAGAGACCAACTTAGTCATTGAAGATTTCTAATCTGTAAAACAGAAGTGGCAGAACTATTCGGGTGGGGGAAGACGAAGACATTTAAAAATTATTTTTAAGAAGCCATTATTGATCCTCTTTTTTTATGTCAGAAACTCTGACGGTCAGTCAGTCACAAAGATCTGATTATACCCCCAAGATACTCAAAAGTATAGGAGGATAAGGGCACCTCCAAACTATTAACACATTGCTTTTATGGTATAATCTCCATTATCCTTCATAACAGTACTGTTTGGGCTTTACAGCTGGGGTAACAAAAGCCCAGAGAGATTAAACGAAGAACGGAGTGGGTATTTAGCTCCACTCCTGTGCTTCTGCAGTGTCTTCGCGAGATGCCAACTGAGTGAGAATTGCATAAGCTGTTGTAGAGTAGCACAAGGGCCTGTGTGCGACCTTTAAAATATATCCTGTATTGGTCTTTGAGTCACATTGCTAGGATAAAATGGCGAAGCAAAACCATTTAGTAATTTGATAAGACTGAAGACGTGAGATATTTTTCTTTATTATCCAGCAGATATTTGTTAAGTGCATAATATGTGTCAGACATTGTATTCATTGGCTGTTCTATTTGGTTCTGCTGTCACTCTTAGTAATTTAAACATGCTTAATGCAGAAGATTTATAAGTACAGTTAAGCATGAAGATCCAGAAAAAAGTAATTTATTCTACCTCTCATCTTCCAGAAAGAGTCATTGTGAACATTTTGGTTTATTTCCTTGTTATTTTTTGTCCATAAAAAATAAGTCCTGTTTTACTGAGACCATGCAGCATATACATGATTGAATTCTATTATACTTTTATGTAAGTACTTTCCCCTCACAATAAAAATAGTTAATATTTCTTGAGTATTTACTCTGTTTTAGGCACAGAGCTATTATACAATTATTTTATATTTTAAAAATGTTTTTTATATTGTAAAAATATGTGCTATTCAATACATGCAAAAGAATCTATGTGTCACATATGTAAGTTACGGGTTTTTGTGAACTGATCACCCAGTGTAAGAACACATGAGAACCAACACTACTGAAGAAGAATGGCAAAATATGCCACTTTGGCATAAGGATTATTCTGGGCTAAAGGCACTTGAAAACAGGTGCAAGAAGGGTGCTCTGATTACCCCCTTCCCCCACCCCATTCTTCCTGAAAGCAGGAGATAAAACTCGCAAGTGAAAGATGCTCTGCCTACCATACCAGAAGGAAGCACTCTTATCCCTAGAGCCGGGAGTTGAGACTGAGTGTTTTGTGAAAACAAACCTTGTAAAAGTAACTCCTGTCAGTCTCTGGTCTTTTCCACAGTTGCCTCTCCTTGTTCACCTAATATATAAGCACCTAGGTTTTGCCAGTTCTTTGGGTCTTCATTTTCTTGTGGACGCTTACATGTACATGAAAAAATAAAATGTGTATGCTTTTCTCCTTTTAATCTGTCTGAAGTCAGTTTAATTCTCAGGCCCAGCTGGAGACCCTAATAGGGTAGAGGTCCAGTTTTACAAAACTCCACTACCATTCTACCCTCTAACCTCCCCATCAGAAATACTACTATCTTCAATTCTGTTTATCATTTCTTTGCCTTTTTAAAATGTTTTAAAAATCACAAATTTATGTACCCCTAAGCAATATATAGTATAGTTTTGCTTATTTTTGAGGTTTTACAAAAAAGTTACCATGTATTCTTATTTTTTGTTTGTTTGTTTCTACATGTTGTTTCCTTTAATGGTAGGCCATTCATTTTTATTACTTTCTAATATTCCCTTCTGCTAATACATCATATGTTTATTTGCCTTTCTTTGAGCATCTGAATTGTTTCCAGATTTTTGCTATTTTGAGCAGTGCTGCCGTTACTGGGTTTTAGGGTACGTGAACGCTGAATTTTACACCATTTCCACAATTGTGATTCTAAGTGGCTGTGCCAGGTTACATTCCATCAGCAGTTGCCAGTGATCTCCATCCTTGCTAACACTTTCCATTTTCCTGCTTCTTAAGTTTTGCCATTCTAATGGATATACAGTGCTCTTCTATGGTCTTAATTTACATTTCCCTGAAAACTGATGAGACTAAATACTTTTTCATACGTTTACTGCCAGAAGTCTTCTGTGAACTGTCTGTTTATATTTCTTGCTCACTTTTTCTTTTGGGTTGTTTGTTCTTTTTTTATTGGTTTGTAGGATTTGCTTATATGTTCTGGATACTTTTCTTGGGTGGTTAGGGTTTAAGAGTTATTTTCTCCCCGTTTAAACGTGTGTAAGTTTTGTTTGAATGCCTGTTTTCAGTTCCTTTGGGTACACACCTAGGAGTGTAGTTGCTGGGTCATTTGGTAACTCTATGTTTAACATTTGGAGGAACTACCAAACTGTTTTCCACAGCAGCTTCACCTTTTTGTATTTCCACTAGCAGTGTAGACAGATCCTGCCTGCAGCTGGAACCCTCAGGGGCGCTTCTGTTCACCGCCCTAGTGATATTCTGTAGACCTCCTTTATCTGCTCAGGGACTCGAAGGGAGGCAGCCAGGAGGGCCCTTCAGCCCTGTGCCGGCTCCCGCAGCTGTCTACCACATAGTCCTTTGGCTCTAGAAACGGATCAGTACTTTGAAAAAAGTTTGTAGACCATTGGCCTTTGGAGGCTGAAGTCACCCTTCGTATATCAGAGCAGAGCTACTTAGGACTGCTTTCTGGAGAGCCCTTGCCTGTACTTTGTTCTATCTTCCTGTGGCTAACCAGTCCCTTAATTTTCAAAATGGGTCGCGACCCTTTCCTCTTGGTTAACGGTAAAGCAAAAAAATTCTTTTCTTTATTGGCTGTGTAGTAGACTAACTGAATTCAAGTTTCTAGCGGATTTTCACATCAACTTTAAATATTTCCAATTCTTATCAAAAGCTTCGTTTTAAAATGTCACATTCTTAGAGGTAGCCTGAAGTCTGTCTCTAGTTTTACAGCACCTTTTTGAATTTTTTCTGTGAGATTAGGGCCTGCTGAACACTCTATTCAAAAGCTAGCTGATGGAGCAGGTAAACTGAAACTGGTTAAGAAGGAGTAGAGACTGAGCGCCCTTTCTTGCCTCCCACCCCAGTCCCTTCACCCCGCTTTGGCAAATGGAGAGCAAGTCGATCACGACTGCCTTACCTCTCCACGGAGTCAAGGTAGCCCAGCAGAGCTTCCTCTTCCTGCCCCTTCACCTTTCTGCGGAGTCGGTTTCCTCTGTGAAGTCTTTGCTGGTCCCCTCCAGGCAGGGCCGACCACTTCCTGGGTGCTGCTTCCTCTCCTGGTGCACACATGGGGGCACACTAACCGGGCTGCTCTCCCGTGGGCGTCGTTGTGCAGATTCCAACAAGGCACTTTATACCACTTCCAACTGCTGGACATCCGTCTTAATGAGTGTGTGAGTCTAGGCCGTTTACCCTGTGAGTGGTGCCGCGTGTGTGTGTGTGTGTGTGTGTGTGTGTGTGCGCGCGCGCGCGGGCTGTGCCTGACTGTGCGGTTGTGCTCCGTGGCCTCGTCTGTGTTGGAATTTGTGTGAATTGTCTGTATCCCCAGCACCGTCTGTCTGACCCAGGACAGGTCCTCAACAACCATTTGCTAATAAGCTAAAGGAAGAGCAAAGGTGTGAATACCTGCCATGCTTTTGTCTGGAAAAATATCAGGGAAGACATACCTGACAAGGCCGTTTGCACTGGACATTATGAATATATTGTAATGCCAAGACATTTTTTTTTTTCCTTCACATCTCAGTGTCTCTGAAATCACAGATATCTTAGTCAATGTGTAATGGTGGGTGAGGGCACAGCCCTGGAGCTGGACTGCCTGGGTCTGAATCCCAGGTCTGCCACTTACACACTTATTTGTGTGACTCTGGGCATGTTACTTAACCTTTCTGTGTCTCAGTTTACTGGTCTGTAAAATGGGGATGATAACAATAGTTCCTACTTCATGGGGTTGTTGTGAGAATTCAGTGAACTCTTATATACACAGCGCTTAGAATATCACCAGGCACATAATAGCAAGAGATATGAGTGTTAGCTGTTATCAGTATCATAAAAGGCTACATATGCACTTAATATACTGTTGTTTCTTTTTAACCCTGAGATGCTGTTTGAGTCCACTGGAGTACAGCTTACGTGGATAGCGTCTCGTGTCGGTGTCTGTGGACCGGTCCCATTACATGTGCCACGGCCCCACACTGTCTCCTGCCCACACCAGTTTTCTGGTTGCTGCAGCAAAATGTGCACGGTACACAGACAGGAAAGCAGCAGGCTTTGTTTTTTCTTCTAAATATGGCAGAAGAGTAAGAGGGAACAGCCAGGGCCCTATACAGATGAGACTCCTCTCAGAATTTAAACTTCACTTCTTTCATGCTCTGAAGCTTAGACTGGTAAGAAATCTTGGCTGTGTAAAACTAGAAACCAGAAAGAATTGGGTTTGAAAAAGTGATTTTATTTATTTACTTTTTGGCTGCGCTGCGCGTCTTGTGGGATCTTAGTTCCCCGACCAGGGATTGAACCCGGGCCCCTCAGCAGTGAGAGCGCAGACTCCTAACCACTGGGCCGCCAGGCAAGTCCCTGAAAAAGTGATTTTAACGTAAAGTTTTTGTCTGATTGCTGGGCAACTTTCCTTTGATGATTTTCAAGGAAGCTGGGCTACGAAGTGGCGAAAGGTAATGGCTGTTCTGGGGCCAAGTTCCCCATCAGAAGCCTCCGGGGTGTGCTCAAGTTAGACAGCAGATGAACGTTGCTCCCCACATAGTTGTGGGTTCACCTGGTGTTCAGTGCTCACTTGTGGCTGCAAAGGCCACGTGAGGGGATGGGGCGGCTCGTCCCTGAATCGTGTAGGACGACTTTTCCCTCGTCTCCTGCTCGCTTTAGCAGCTACAGCCGTGCGCCGAAGCCGTGCCTTAACCCTGCTCGCCGCCCCACCCGGTTGAGCTCTCCTTCAGGTTAAGCAGGATCTGACTAATGCATTCTTTGGAGGTGCTCTGCTCGTTTTCCTCATGAGAGTAAATGGCTTTTCCCAGATCACATCACTGCAATTGACTTGACCCTCAACTTTGAGAAGTACTCTTACCTACTATGCAGCACAGCCGAAACTCCCACAGCAGCTGGAGAACATTGATTTGGGTGTTCGGCACCTTTTTCTTAGTTGAACAAAACAGTATATAAGTAAATAATACAGGGATGATCTGAAACTTCACCCTCTTTAATTCGATTTATCTAAATGCTGGATTTGATGATATTTCTGTGTAGAACGTGTCAACTTTAGCCCTGTTAGAGGGTGTGTTTAATGATCAGTTCCCCGAAAGAGTATCCACATGAGGAACTTTCTCCAACAGGCCGCCTTCCCTTCAGGATTCACTTACCTTCAGGTTTCAGAAATGATAGGTAGGCAGTTGTTTTTACTCTCCGTATTCTAGAAAGTGGAGAAGCAGATAGTGAGAATGTGTTTACCTTGACTCACACACCCCTTTAGGTTACATCAAAGACTTTGTTTTCTAAGGAAGCACATACAATCTAAGGTTAAATATACAAATGGGGACATACATACTTATGGTTATCTTTTCCTTTATGTAAACCTGGAATTTCCATCTCTGCCCAAAATCTTTTCTTTTTTATTTTTTTGAGAAATGTCAGCAAAGAGGGCAGAGGAATTACTTTACCGAGGGTGAGGATGCCCTGATGCAGCCTGGGTGGTCAGAGCCAACTGGAAGCCCACAGAGAACCTGACTCACAAGCGTATTCTGTTAGGTCTTTTTTTTTTTAATTGGCTGTCAACATTGAGAATTCAGGCAGTTTTACATAAAAGACCTTGAAAAATCGGAGGATCCATCCAGGCTCGGCCCACATGGTGACGTTAGCTGGAGCCGGGCTGAAGCTGCCTGTCGGCTGAGCCGTGTGTCCCTCACTTCTCAGGGTCTGCTCATTTATGCGATTTGTCTGGCCGTGCGTGCATGTGAGCTGTGACTCATCGAAGCCAGTGTCCTCCTCTGCTTTATGGCCAGGTAGCAAACACTTTCCAGAAAGGCCTAGGTGTGAGCGGTGGTTAAAAGGCCACCAGGAAGGAGGAGAATTGGTGCCGTCGAGATCCACGTGCTGCTCTAGTCCCACTTGGCCTTCAGGGGATGGGAGTTCAGGCCGGCTGGGTTGGATGCCCTGAATTTGCTGAGCTGTCTCCTTCCTCACCATCTCTTCATTAAGCCTGAAAGTCAGGACCACAGTGTCCTCGTCCAGCGGGGGGGGACGTTTTTCAAAATATGAAAGAAAGCAGCCAGTGACCACTCCGGCGAGGCCAGCTATTGCAACAAAAGGATAAGCTTCCTGTTTACCAGCCGGCGTGAGACAAAGTGGTTGTACTTCCTGGCCGTGCGGGACTTGGCACACAGGCTGCGTTCTGTCCCTCAGGACAGCAGGGCTGAATGCCGGCTCTGTGCTCAGCCCTCGCCCCCATGGCCTGGGTCCTGGATGCGGGCCACCCTTGGGAGGGCACTTTAGCTTGGGCTCCAGAACTGGCCCTGGCGTTCTGAAAGGGAAGGCGGCCTCGCCTCCTTGCTGGCTTCCTCCTTAGCTTTCCTTTCCCTGTGGGGTCCGATCCAGGCAGCGGCACTTGGCATGAACCTGAATCTAACCATAAATTCACATCTTTTGTTTTTCAGTCTCTAGGAAGCAGGATGTTGATGCCTCTGGGGAAACAGGTCTTTTTTACCGGCGTGGTGGCTAGCGGGGGCTGCGCCCTTTTGTACTACCTGATGCAGAGTAAGTATCCGATGAAGTGCCCGAGGCAGGGCCGCCTCCTAGTTCTCTTGCCCCGTTTCTCCATCGAAGGAAATACTTCAGATGCTTTCAGCAGGTTAGAGAAAGAAGGAAAGGACTATTTTTAGAAGCCAGGACGCCGTTCCATTGGCTATAGCTTCTTTCTTATCCTGTAATCCCAGTTTTCCCAGGAGCCACAAGAACAAATCAAAGGAATAGGACCAATTTGCATAAGAAGCCTCAAAAAAGCAAGATGGGCTTTCACGCCAGTGCACATGCAGTAGGTCCATCAAGATTTCTGAGATGATAGAGAGAACAGAGGGAAGCGGGACACCAGGTGGTTCACAGGTGTGGAAAACTGGCTCTTTCTCAGGTGTCCTCGGTCTGTTTGCCTTGCCATTCTCTGCTGTTGATTTAGTGGAGGACGGGACCTTGGGCAAGAGCAGAAAATAAAAGCAGTGTCCAGGCTGGCGAAATCCTGGCAGATGCAGCTTCCAGCCCTCTGCACCCAAATTTGAATTTGTAAAGACAGGCCGCGATTATTGTGAGCAGCCAAGACATCTAAGGGCATTTCCATGCTACTGGTTGCGAAGCAGCAGCAGCAGTTTTCTTCTAGACTGACTTTCTTTGAAGATCTTTTATGCCCGCCCGCTTGGCTCCTCACCCTGACTCCGCAGCGGCGCAGTTGCGTCCTGCCGGGATGTGAGGATCACCCGCAGCCAGGCAAACGGCCACGGCCCCTCCACCCGTTCTTCCCCACCTTCCTTCAGGGCGGGCCCAGAGGTCTCCGAGTCTGGAGGTGGCCGGAGATGAGCGTTCCCGGGGATAATTCAGACCGGAACAACTCAGCAGCCCCTCCCCTCTGCCAGAGGGCCGGAGGCAGGACCTGACAGGAATGAGTACACTTTCGGGTCAGGGGCCCGGCAGCCTTTCCCCTGTAGGAGGCTGGGTCCCGTGGGCTCTGCAGGCAACTCCGGCTCTAGACTAGCTGTGTGGCCTTATGGGGGGGTCTGGCTTCTTCCTGGGCCTCAGTTATCGATGTGATGAGGGGTGATATTAGTGCCTGTGTGCGAGGATGCTGTAAACATTAATCTCACAACTTGTGGGATACCGAGAAATGGCTCAGTGAAGATGAACCGTGTGGACCCAGCCTCTGCTTCTCCTCAGGGCTGGCGCCTCGTTCGTGCCTGCAGCATCCCCTCTCCTGGGAAGCAGCACCGGAGGGGCATTCTCCTTGGCCTCTGCAGGCTTAAGCCGCCTTCCAGTCCGTTACTGTGGTTGGGCCAACAGAGGGAAGTCTGTCTTGTTGCCGGACACACAACCTAACTTGGGAAGCTCACCGTCCTTTGCTGTGTCCTTGGGGCTGCTTGTCCTACCTTTACACTTTCAGGGGGATTGCTTCCTGGAGTTCCTGGTAGCCTTTGGGCCAAGGATACCTGAGGGTGAGAGCAGTTCGTAAGCTTTATCTACATGAAACGTTGGCATACGTCTATAAACTTGACAAGCGAGCGTTGCCACGTCGCGTTGCCTGGCCTGAGGGTTTGGTGGTGGTGGTGGTCTATTTTAGGCTGGTTTGTGAGGACCTTCCTCTTAGTGGAAGGAGCAATGTTCAGAAGTCAGGTCGTAGATCCTGGGCCCAGCTCTGCCTCGGATTAGCTCTATCACTTTGAGCAAGTCATGGAACCAGAGGACTTAGAACTGAAAGAAAAGTTAGAGAAGATCTGATCAGACCCCTTAGAGGAAGGAGAGGCAACGAATGAGGTGAGGAAATAAGGGATGAAGAGATGGAGGCACGGAAAGGCCCGGCACCCTGCTCAAGGTCATCTGCCACATCCCTGCAGATGCTGACTTCCAGTGGCTTGGTTTTGGAGTCTCTAAAATGGACAGTTCAGAGTAGATGGTCCCCAATAATAATTCCACCCATAACTTTCATATTTCTGTTTCCGTGTTGTACGTGAATTATTACATCATCTCACTTTCTAGGGAGCGTATACCTGACCAAGTTCAATTAAAAAAAAAAAAAGTAACCATTTTCTTCCCCACTTAGAAACTTTTTCCAGGGCTTCCTATTACCAGTTGGCGTTGGAGCATCTGCACAGCCACCCCGAGGCACTGGAAGCTCTGGGCACTCCTCTCAGCGTTCACTATCTCCGACTCACTGACAAGTACAACTTCGTGGACATTGCCGATGCAAAGGTAACGTGCTCCCCCCGTGAACCGGGTGCCTACTGAGCTGAGGAGGGGCTGCTGTCCTCCGAAAGGAGTCTTGGAGGAAGCTGGAGAAAGATATGTGGGATGGGAAAATCCACTACGTATAACTGCCGCTAGGTGGTACCTAGCACCGTTTAAAAAAGCATTATGGATTAATTTATTTTCATATAGTTTTTTTCCTTTCTGGGGAATTGATGTGGCACGGAAAGCCCTGTTTGTGCTCAGGTCGCCGTCTTGAACGGGGGGTTGTAGAGAAATGATCAGTGGTGGTTTGCCAGGATTTCAGTTTTGAACTTGAAATACACGTAAACTCTAGTTTTAAAGCTTATTTACATTGCTTCCATGGAATGCCAGTCCATTTTTTCAGCTGTATCTTAGCTTCTTTTATAGTTCAAGTGATAAAACTCAATTGAATATAAGAAGTGTTTTTTCTTTCTGTTTAATATGTTTTGAGTTGGAGGAATGGGTCTCAGTTGTGTGGGGAATACAGAGACGCAGAAGGCTTTCAGGGAGTTTATAGTTTAAAATTCCAGCGTAAGACAGGGTGAAGCAGATGCCTTCCTAGAGGCCTCGGAGGGAGAGGCTCGTGGACTGGGAGGCTGTTGTGATGACAGGGAAGGCACAGGGCTGTGCTCCCTGCCAGTGTGTCCTCGGCAGCGGTGCAGCTGCCCAGGGAGCGTGTGGGCAGGGGGAATGGGCTGAGGCGGCCAGAGGGCCGTGACATCGTCTTGTGTGTGCGCTTAACTGTGACAGGCAGAAGCCCCGAAATGTTCGGAGGACAGGAGTGAGCTCGTCTGACCTCGTTTAGTTTTTGTTGTTGCTTTTATTACTTTTAATGGAAATAGTTTTATTAGAGATGTTTTCTCCCTAACGACAGAAGCAGTTCGTGCTCAAGTATTCTGATAAGGATAAGTGATGATTTTTTAAAGAAATTTAATTGACGTATTATAGTGATTCAGTTGTTTGTTCTTGCAGATTATATTCCATTATAGGTTATTGCAAGATATTGAATATAGTTCCTTGTGCTCTACAGTAAATCCTTGTTGCTTATCTATTTTATATATAGTAGTGTGTATCTGTTAATCCCACACTCCTGGTTTATCCGTTCCCCTTTGGTAACCATAAATTTGTTTTCTATGTCTGTCTTTCTCTATATGAGTTATTTCACTAAGCATAATATTCTCTAGGTTCGTTCATGTTGCTGCAAATGGAAATATTTCATTCTTTTTCATAGCTGAGTAATAGTCCAGTGTGTGTGTGTGTGTGTGTGTGTGTGTGTGTGTGTGTGTGTACACGTACATACCACATCTTCTTAAGCCAATTGTCTTCTGATGGGCCCTTGGGTTGTTTCCATGTCTTGGCTATTATAAATAGTGCTGCTCTGAACATTGGGGTGCATGTGTCTGTTTGAATTAAGTTTTTATTTTTTCCATGTATATACCCAGGAATGGGATTGCTGGGTTGTTGGTAGTTCTAATTTTTAGTTTTTTAAGGAACCTCCACACTGTTATCCATAGTGGCTGCACCAATTTACATTCCCACCAACAGTGTAGGAGGGTTCATTTTTCTCCATACCCTCTCCACCATTTATTATTTGTAGATTTTTTGATGATAGCATTCTGACTGGTGTGATACCTCATTGTGGTTTTGATTTGTGTTTTTCGAGTAATTAGCAGTATTGAGCATCTTTTCATATCCTTGTTGGCCATCTGTAGGTCTTCTTTGGAAAAATGTCTATTTAGTTCTTCTGCCCATTTTTTGATTGGGTTGTTTGTTTTTTTTGCTGTAGAGTTGTATGAGCTGTTTGTATATTTTGGGTATTAACCCCTCGTCGGTTGCATCATTTGCAAATATTTTCTCCCGTTCCGTAGGTTATCCTTTTGTTTTGTTGATGGTTTCCTTTGCTGTGTACAGGCTTTTAAGTTTGATTAGGTCCCATCTGTTTATTTTTGCTTTTATTTCTTTTGCCTTGGGAGACTGATCTAAGCAAATATTGCTACAATTTATGTCAAAGAATGTTTTGCCTATGTTCTCTTCTAGGTACTTTATGGTATCATGTCTTATATTTAGGTCTTTAAATCATTTTGATTTTATTTTTGTATACAGTGTGAGGGAATGTTCTAATATTTATTTACACATAGCTGTCCAGCTTTCCCAGCACCACTTGTTGAAGAGACTGTCTTTTCTCTGTAGTATATTCTTGCCTTCTTTGTTGTAGATTGACCATAGGTGTGTGAGTTTATTTCTGGGCTCTCTATTCTGGTCCATTCATTTATCTTTTTATTTTGGTGCCAATCTTTGTAGTATAGCCTGAAGTCTGGAAGTGTTATACCTCCAGCTTTGTTCATTTTTCTCAGGGTTGCTTTGGCAATTCTGGGTCCTTTGTGGTTCCATATAAATTTTAGGATTATTCTAGTTTTGTGAAAAATGTCATGGGTAATTTGATAGGGATTGCATGAAATCTGTATATTGCTTTTGGTAGTATGGTCATTTTAACAATATTTTTCCGATCCAAGAGTGTGGGATACTTTTCCATTTCTTTTAATCCTCTTTCAGTTTCCTTTATCAGTGTTTTATAGTTGTCAGCACATAGGTGTTTCACCCCCTTGTTTGTTTATTCCTAGAGTATTTTATGTTTTTTGAAGTGATTTTAAATGGGACTGTTTTACTTTCTGATATTTCATTATTAGTGTAAAGAAATGCAACAGATGTCTACACGTTAACCTTGTATCTTGCTACCTTGCTGAATTCATTTATTACTTCTAATAGTTTTTGTGTGGTGGTTTTAGGGTTCTCTATATAGAGTATTGGGTCATCTGCAAATAGTGACAGTTTTACCTCTTTCCTCCCAATTTACATACTTTGTGTGTGTGTGTGCGGTGTGTGTCTGACTTGCTGTGGCAGAGACCCCAGTGTGCGCAGTGCTGAGTGAGCAGCCTTGTCTTGTTCCTGAATTTAGCAGGAAGGCTTTCGGCTTTTTACTGTTGAGTATTATGTTGGCTGTGGGTTTGTCACAAGTGGTCTTTATTATGTTGAGATGTGTTCCCTCTATACTTACTTTGGTGAAAGGTTTTATCATGAATTGTTGAATTTTTATCAACTGCGTTTTCAGCATCTATTGTAGTGATCATGTGGTTTATCACATTTGATTGATTCGTATATGTTCAACCATCCTTGTGACCCTGGAATGAATCCAACTTGATCATGGTGTATGAGCCTTTTTATGTATCGTTGGATTTGGTTTGCTAATATTTTTTTGAGGTTTTTTTTTCATCTATATTCATCAGAGATATTGGCTTGTAATTATCTTTTTTGGGTAGTGTCTTTATTTGGTTTTGGGTGCCGGTGACCTCACAGAATGAATTTGGAGGTGTTCCCTCCTCTTCATTTTTTTTAGAATACTTTGTATGTTTGGTAGAGTTCCCCGGTGAAGCCCTCTGGTCCTAGACTTTGCAGGGGATTTTAAAATTACAGATTGTTTCACTTGCAGTGATCAGCCTGTTCAGATGATCTGTTTCTTCTTGATTCAGTCTTGGCAGGCTGTATGTTTCTGGAAACTCATCCATTTCTTCTTTGTCCACTTTGTTGGCATATGATTCTGTATCTCTGTGATAACTGTTGTTAGTCCTCCTCTTTCACTTCTTATTTTATCTGGGTCCTCTCTCTCTTTCTTGGTGAGCCTGGCTAGAGGTTTGTTGATTTTTATCTTTTCAAAAAACCAGCTCTTGGTTATACTGATCTTTTCTGTTGTTTTTTTGATCTATTTATTTCCTTCCTTCTGCTGACTTTGTTCTTTTTCTGACTCCTTCAGATGGTGGGTTAGATTATTTGAGATTTTTATTTCTTGAGGAGGGTGTGTACTGCTATCAACTCTCCTCTTAGAACTGCTTCATGGTCCAGGTCAGTATGGACCAATTTGCTAGAAATAGTTCCCCCTTTTATTAAACAGTGGACTTTTTTTGTTTTTTGGGTTTTTTTTTTCCTATTTTATCGTGAAAGTTTCAAACATACAGAAAATATCAAAGAATTCATGTATCTGCTACCTGGATTCTGTAACTAATATTTTGCTCAGTGTGCTTTATCCCATGCCTGTTTGTCTAGCTCTCCCTTATTTGTTCTTGAACCTACCTTATTATCTTCAAATGTCCATACACTTCACCTTTAAATACATAAGCCATATATATCATTAACTAGAGCTTTATATATTTTTTTGAGGTGAAAGGTACACATCTAACTGTCCTGATGAATGTTAACAGATGCATCCACCTGTGCAACTCAAGCCCCCACGGACGTGTGGACTGTTCCCCTCATGTTCTTCCCGGGTGGTCCTCTCACATCCCCACAGCTCCAGCAAGAGGCACTTTGTGACACTTTTTCCCAACCTAGTCTGGTCTCGGACCTGGAACCCTGCGTTATATACTCTTGGGTGAGAGGCTCTTTCGCTCCGCGTGTTTCTGACCTTCACCCACGTTGTTGCATGGAGCGGTAGTTCTTTTTTAACCGTGGATTTAAAAATAATCATTGCAAGTACTCAGAGCATTGAGTTTGGCACATAAGGTCTCCTTGCCAGATAGGAGCACTGCCGTTGACCTCACCAGGCCATCCAAAGAGGGGAAGGGCATTGTCAGGGAGCCAGATGGAAAATGAGGTGAATTCTTCAGCTAGGCTCAAGTTCAAAAACAACCAGGTTCTGTGGATAATCACTGGATTTTATAGGTTATCTCTTGAGAGGACAGCACTGTATACACTTACCTCTCATTTTATACACCCAGTTGAAGATTCCTGTCTCTGGACCCAAGTCAGAGGGCCACCTCTATGTCAGCTCATCCAGAGATGCCCCCTTTAAGAGGTATGATGGGAAAGGGGGTGGGAATCAGGCAGCAGGAGGACCTTCTGATGGAAACGATTTCCAGTTTCAATTTTAGTTATATGATTGTGGCAGTAAGATTAGTTTTTCAAAACCTGAGAAGTTTCACAGCTTGGACAGCATGCTGCTGCTTGGGCTCTTAAACTCAGTCCAGACATTTTATCCAGTGCACGCTTCTGAATTTGAAGAACTCCACCGTTGTAGTGGTCTAGGTCTGCCATACCTTGATGCTATGTCACAGCTTCCGACACTGCTGCCTCCGTCGTTACAAACGAATAAAGGCATGGGTTCCTGTTCCAGAATTATTGGTCACATTCTTTAAATAAGCTCTCTACCCCATTAATTGGCTTCTCTTGTCTGGTTGCCAGTAGCTACCCTCACTTACTCCCCCCACGGGAAGCCTCTCTCAGAGATGTTTGCTATTTAGCCAGGATGTGTTTTAATTCTCAAGGACAAAAGGAGCAGGCAGCCCCTGCCTGGCTCCCCTGGACTCACTGACCCCTGAGCCTGGGATTCGTGGAGGAGCTGGTGGTCGAGGGGGGGTAGGAGAGGGGGGGAGGGAGCTGCTCCTTCTCTTCCCTGGCGCCAGCCAGTCACTGTTAAAACTTGCCTTGATGGTGGTGCTGGTTAAATAATGTGAGCCTGGAACAGAAAGTGAAAACGTTAACATACTGCTAATATAAGAGCAACATTCCTAACAACTGCTTTTTTCCTTTTAAGCCATGTCTGTCTTTTGCCTCAGTGTTTGGTTGATTAGAGACTATACTTGTGGTTTCTCTCAGATGGAACCTTCAGGAGGTCTTCTTAGAGCTCAAGGATGGCCAGCAGATTCTCCTGTTCAAGCCCGGTGGGGAGAAGAGCCATGAGCTGAAAAAGGAGTGAAGGTATTTATTAAAGACCAGCCCCTCCGAGCCTGGCCTCCCTCCTCACCATGGCGCCCCCGTGGCCGCAGGCCAGCCAGCCCCCAGGTCGGGCCGGCTGCACGTGTGGGCATACAGTGATCTCAGGATCCTTCTTATTTGACCACAGTGACCCCTGCTGAAGTTTTAAATTTCATCAGAACGTTACTATAATTTGTAAGAATTTGAAAGTTCTCTGTATAGAAGCAAAGCACAGAATAAAAGGAATCAGTATTAATAATGCTGATTTCTCATCTTTTCCACCCTACCCCAGTTTTCAGCCCTATCAGTGAGAAGGTTTTCTAGTACCAAAAAGGTTTTAAATTAATTGTTCACCTCAGAATGCCGAGGGAGAACAAGCCGCACCTCGGTTTGGTCACGTTATGTGAAGTAGCTCGTGGATGTCTCTCAGCACTTGGAAATGTTCTTTTTTGCTTCATTGTTGTTTTTGTTTTAGTCACCAACTGTCTGCCTGACTGAAGATTTACAAGGTAACTGCTTTAATCCAAACACTTTGAAGGCTTAAAGTGTTTATATGTACGAAAGCCCATGTGAAACATAGGAAAGTTAAAGCTAACAAACCCTCACACATCATCTTTCCACACAACCACACAGCAGAGACTCTTACCTGTAGGTTTTACTAGTCTTGCAAAAGGGGACAAAGACCTTCCTTCCCTCTGAGCACCAGAGCCCACAAAACCCAGAAATGTCTGCCACCTTTGCTTTGTTAACCCCCTCAGTATTACTAGGCTTAATGCAGTTGTAACAAAGGACATTCATGAGCTCCTTTACTGTATTCTTAACATTCAGTGGAGGGGAGCCTCAGAAAAGACTAAGCTTAAACATGCCGGTATAGAGTACAAGGCCTTTCATCGTTAGAAAGAAGTTACTTCTGTTCTGTAACTTCTTTCTTTAAAAAATATGCTCTTTGAATAGATCATGAAGTGAAAAAGTCAGTCTTTCTTTCCCTGAGAGCTTTTGTTGATAAATATTACAATCTGTTGTCTTTTTTGTGCTGCTTTATTCTTTAACCATTATGTACCGTTCTGTTGGGTACATGTCACTTTATAGAGTGCCTCATACCTGACTGTTCTAGAACAGCTTTTACTTACTTTCAGTGTTTGCTGGATGTTTTCTTGCTGTGGCCAAGCCACAGAAAACCAGGGCCTGAGTGGACCAACAGTTTTTGTGTACAATTTGTATGAAGAGGCTTTCCTAACCCAACTGACAGGAAATAGTATTATGTAGTGAAAAGATCCTTGATTTCTGTTTGAAAGTCACCATCTTGGGTGTTTTTCCAGTTAAGCATATTTCCATGTACTTCTTAATGCCTTTATGGTTGATTGTGAACAGGCCGGAACCCGGTCCTTGCAATCGACGTTGTCCTTTCTTTTCCTGAAGCAGTGCCGTATACCTGCAGCCCCCTGCTTCCTGTGTGCCCAGCGATCACTGTGACCTGGCCGTGGACCCCCAGCAACGACCTGGAAGGCATCTTGGATGAGGCACGTCATCAGAGGCAAAGGAGACTGTCCACTGTTCGAGCCGCTGTTCCTGGCACAGCCCATGAGCCCGCCCAGCGGTGACCGGAGGAAGGGCTTCACTAGCATTGTAAGGGTTGTAGACTTGTGAAGACTGCAGAAGAGCGAGCACAGCCAAGACTTGGCAGTAGGACTCCCACGTGCCTTTACTAAGATGCTGGGTGGTCTCTGCTCACAAGCCGCTTACATATACGTAACCCTGGACCAGTAGAGTTCCAAGCAGCGGTGCTAAAACGAGGTAGGAGAGACCGATTAGGAGGAATCCAGGAGGCCAGCCAGGTCACCCCTCCCTCTTGGGGGGCTGGTGACCTCAGGGGCTTTGAGACCTACGATTTCAGATGTGATGGAGAGTGCCTTGCAAATAGAGAAAAACATGAGAACAGGCCTCAGCAGGGGAGGTGTGAGCTTGTAGCACCCAGGTTCTGGAGTAAGTATATGATTTTACTGTTAATGAAGGTTTAACAGACTGTGCTGAATTATACTGACAAGACCTGTATGACTTTCAAATAAATCACAGATTTTACTGTCATTTATACCATTTTTTGAGATTTGGCTTCCCCCTGGTTCTCTTCCTTCCAACCGTCCCCCATTCACCAATCCAGGGATTTAGGTAGTACCTGATGAGACAGGTTCTAGTACTCCCAGTTCTGGTGAAGTTGCATTCAGCAAAGACGAAGCGAGACTGAATGACACCCACAGGAAGCAGCCAGCACTGCCCCGACGGTGGCCTCTGGCACAGCGGCCAGGCCGGGGCTCCGGCGACAGCAGCTCCACAGGGCTTTCTGAAGGCTGCTCGACTGCTGTTTTCAGTTTGTCCATATGAAAACTATGAATAAATACTTACCAATCGCTGGTCTTACGGGCGAGGCAGCGTTCATGCGGCTGGTTGGGAGGCTTGGGCAAAAGACGCTGTATCCACAGGAGGCCCCGTGAAGGGGTTGGGGGGCGTTCAAGGAGGAGGTGAGAGGGTGAGGACGGGAAGAGCCTCTCCTCCTCGGGAACCTGTCCACCATCCAGGCTTGTCTTTCCGCCGACTTCAGCAGTTGCTCAAAGTGCTGTCAGGAGTGTGTACAGAAAAACAGACATTTTACAATCCAGGGTTCAGAAGTGGCAGTTGACAATATTGGAAGCATGCCTCCGTATCATAGATCACATGCGGTATATTAAATGCCTTTCATTATTAAGTAATGAGCATTCAAGGCAGAACTCTATCTTTTCTTTTAAGTTGAGCTGCCACACACCAATAGCTACCTTGCGGCCTTAAGAAGCTAGTTTCTTACTTCCAAAATTATTTTTGTGAAGAAACTACAGGCCAGGCTCTCTCATGAATGTTACAGAATTCTAAGTAAAATATTAGCAAGACGAATCCAGTGACATACAGTAAGGGGAATATCGTGTTTGTCACAAAGTATTTTGGTGCCTCCCTTGCAGCGCCCTTCTCTATGGGGAGATTATACTTCCCTGCCTGTTGAACTTAGGAGTGGCCAGTGAACTGTGAGTGGAAAGGACATGCAACTTCTGAGTACGAAGTTTCGAGTGCCAGCCCTTGGTTCGCCACATCTCGTTTGCTGTCTTCCCTGAGATCGGAAATGTTCCAGATGGCAGCTATTCCAGGGACCTGGGTTCTGGAATGAAGATGACGTGTAGCAGAGCTACAGCTGAGCCACAGTGGGACAGGGTAGCGTGAGCAAGCAATAAACCCTTCTAAGCCCCGAAGATTGGGGGCTATTTTCACTCCAGCTTAACCGGACTGTTAACAGTGACTAAGGGAGGTTTATTCCAGGAATGCAAGGGTGGTTCCATATTAGGAGAGCCACTAGTATAGTTCATCACATTAGTAAAGCTAAGGAGGAAAATTATATGCTAATTTTAATAGACACAAAAAGGCATTTGACAAAAACTACAAACAAATGAGAATTAATAGATAAGGGGTGTGTGTGTGTATATATACACATTATATTCTCAAAGCCAACATCTTACTTAGTTGGGAAACTAGTAGAGGTTTCTACAAGATAAGAATGCACTCTATTGACTTCTTTATTGTAACATTATATTGTATCCAACACAATTAGAAAAAAACAAAACCCCCCAAAAACAAGAGGCCTAAATATTAGAAGAGTAAGGCAATTACTGTCTACATAGATTTTATATCTGCAAGCGGCAACACAATTCCATGGATCAATAGTGAGTATTTAGTAAAGTAGAGGATAAGATTAATTATAGAAACAATATTCTTCACTTAAACAAATAACCCGTTAGAAGAAGTAATGGAGAGCAGACAATACTTAAAATAGCAAAAAGCAAACCAAAACAAAAACTACTTAGGAAAAAAGTGAGCAAGAAATCTGCAAAACTTATATGAGGTGCTAAAACACTACTGAAAGGTACAAACATAGAACTGGACAAAGGGAAAGACATACCATGTTCTTGGATGGCAGGATTCTTTATCATAAAGATGTCATTTCTGGGCTTCCCTGGTGGCGCAGTGGTTGAGAGTCCGCCTGCCGATGCAGGGGACACGGGTTCGTGCCCCGGTCCGGGAAGATCCCACGTGCCGCGGAGCGGCTGGGCCCGTGAGCCATGGCCGCTGAGCCTGAGCTCCGCAACGGGAGAGGCCACAACAGTGAGGCCCGCATACCACAAAAAAAAAAAAAAAAGATGTCATTTCTCCCTGAGTTAAACTTAATGTGATACCAGGGATTTAAAAGTTAGACAAGCTAATTAATTATAAATTTCTTTGGAAGAAGAAATAAGCAAAGATAGCTAGGAAATCCCTGCAAAGGAAGAGTAAGGAGGGGAGGGGGGGCTAGTTTTACAGACATTAAAACATATTTGTAAATAAGATAATGAAGTGCTGGCACATGAAGAGACAATGCAATGAAAATATAGACATACATATGGAAATCTGGTTACAGTAAAGCAGCATCTAAATCGGGGAGGGAGAGGAAGACATTTGAAAAGTGATGTTGGAACAACCTGGTAGCCATATGCAAAAAGATGAAACTGGATCCACTGCTCACCATACATTCCAATTGGATCAAAAGATCTAAATGTAAAAATGAAACCATCTAAGCACTAGCAGAAAAATATGGGTGGATTCTTTTATAACCCGGAAGTGGAAAAACTCACCTAACCATGATTTGTTATAGAATAAGGAAAATTGACTGTATAAAAACAAATTTCTGCATGTCTAAAAATACCAAAAGCAAAGCAAAAAGCAAATGATAAATGGGAAAATATTTACGGTTTAAATAAAAAAAAGTTAATATCCCTAATTTCTAAAGAGTGCAAGTTGAGAAAACAGTAACCCAGTAGAAAAATGGGCAAAAGATATTATGTATTCACAGAAAAGAAATGCAAGTGATTCAAACACATTTAAAAAAAAAAAATAAAGGGTCAAATCAACCTCACTCTTAAAAAGAACATAAATTCAAACTGCAGGAAGATACCATTTTTCTTCTAGTAAATTGGCAATAATCCCCAAATTTGAGAACCTATTTTCTCGAAAGGCTGTGGGGAAATAATCATTTTTAAATTGCTGGTGTAAAGAAAAAATGAAACAACACCTGTGGAAGGGAATTTGACAATATCTAGAAAAATGTCATGTACACTTACCATTCTATGCAGCAATCCCACATCTAAGATTTTATCCCAAAGTATGCTGGCAAAAAATACAAAATGCCATTTATGTAAGATTATTTAATGTAACACTATTTGTAACAGCAAAAAACTGTAAACAACCCAGATACAACCCAAGTATCCATCGACAGAATGGGTTAAACAAACTTTGACTTCCATACAGTTGAGGAGTCTGTACTTGTGAAAAGGAATTTTATATATGCATGTGTATATGTATGCATATGTTAGCTTCTATTTTCAAAAAGAAACAATGAAGAATAACTAAAACCAATACAAGTAGTTGCCTTTGGGGAAGTAAACAAATGGCCAGGGGATGTAAGTAGGAAACAGGGATGGAAGCTGTACTTTCCTGAATGTATCTTGTTTTACACTTTTGACTTTGAAATCATGCTGTTTTGTTTTTACATAATTTAAAAATAAAATCACAAAGAAAAAAATCTTTAAAATACTTCTTAAAATATTGAAACAAATGAACCATATAGAGAAGAAATATTTCAAGGGACTTTCAAACAGTTCTGACTCAACATCCTTGGTGGGATACATCCTCATGGCAAAAAGGAACCTCAAGAAATTTTAAACTACATTCAGTGGTCTAGTGTTAGTGCCAGCGCGTGCGCACACACACACGCACACACACACACACTCACTGGAGACTTCCTCCTTTCCATACTTGTCACTCCTTCTCCAACAGAGGGAGAAACCTGGCTCTCATAATACGAGGTGTATTTACTAATTTGCTTCAATCGAAAATACACAGAAGGGAGTTTCTCCTACTGTCAACTTTAAAAAGCAAAAACCCCCAGGAGGGACAAGATGGAGTAGACACACGTTTCCCTCTTCTTCCCACTAAGCACAGCTAAAACCCTAGACATTTATCAAATAAACACACTGAAAAATGAAAAGAAGCCAGATTGGCTAAGGACCTTGGGACCCAAGTGATAACAGCAGTGAGTTCCCTGGGCTTTCTTTTGCCTCATACGTCCCAGACTAGGTGCTGGTGAAGCCAGCAGCCTAGAAACACCAATGGCTGCGACAACAAAAGCCAAGAAAAGCCTGCTTTCTCTAGCTAAAGAACTTTCACACAGTAATCGCCCTGTTCTAGCCAGACAGCATGGAAAAAAATATGGCCCCGACCCTACCCTCCTAGCCTGTTAACCAAGGCCAGGTGGAGAGCCGAGACTTGCTCCCCTTACTTAGCTAGAACAAGGCCTTGCCCGCCCGCCCGCCCCTCTGGCCCCCGTCGTCTGCGGGATGTGGTGGTGGAGAAGGCCCAGGGGAGGAGCTACACCCTCCTTTCCTGCCCGCTGATACTCCCACCCGCCGCGGCATCAGTGGAGCCCCTAATTCTTCAGTGGGAAGCCGTAAGGAGGTACCCCTCCCGCCTGCCTGGGTGTCAAAAGAGGCCAAGTGGTGAGCCTGGACCTTCACCCCCAACTGGCAGCAGTGAGGAGGCAGTGTACATACCCCCGCTTCACCCACCGGTATGGCGGTGTCAGAAAAGGCCTGCTTTTAAAACAGAAGATTTAGACAAGATCCAGAGTACCGCCACGTAAAACCAGATGTCCGGTATACAATAGAAAACCATGCTTTTATACCAAGAACCAGGAAAATCTCAACTTGAAAAGAAGGAAAGAATCAGGAACTCGAAGATAAAATAGAAATTACCCAATCTGAGCAGAGAAAACAGACCGACAATATACCTGTGGTTCTATAACAAAAAAAATCTAGCACTCATGTCATTGGAGTCCCAGGAGAAGAGAAAGGTGGGGCTGAAAAAAGCATTTGAAAGAATTAACGTCTGAAAAGTTTCCAAATTTGGCAAAAGACATAAACCTATATATTTAAGAAGCCGAGTGGAACCCAAACAGCGTAAACCTAAAAAAATCTATGATAAGACAAACTTCTGAAAACTAAAGGCAAAGAAATAACCTTGAAAGCAGCAAGACAGAAATACCACCTTACCTATAGGGGAAAGATAATTCAGAAGACAGCTGTCTCCTCATAAACCATGGAGGCCAGAAAAATGGCACACAATTTTTCAAGTTCTAAAAGAACTGTCAACTCTGAAGTCTGCATCTGATAAAATTCTTCTTCAGGAACGAAGGAAAAATAAAGACTTTCCAGATGATGGAAAACAAAAAGAATTTGCTTGAATAGACCTCCCTTGGAAGTTCTTGAAACAGAAAATGTTTAGAAAAAAAAGTCTTGGAACATCAGGAAGGAAGAAAATGGAAAGAGCAGAAACATGGGTAAATACGATAGACTCTCCTTCTCCTCTTGAGTTATCTCAGGAATTGTTTGGTGGTGGACACAAAACGTATAACATTGTCTGATGTACTATTTACCTGAACTGGTAAAATGTTGACATCAACCCATCTTTGTTGCTATGAAATAGTTCTGTATCTAAATTGTGGTTACAGGAAACCACATGTGACGGAATGGCATAGAACTATACACACGCACTGCTTGGATGTCAATCTTCTGGTCTTAGTACTGTACTAGAGCTACATAAGATGTGTCTGTACTACTATCTTTCCAACTCCTTGTAAGTCTAAAAACTTTGTATTTTGAAATAATTGTTAAGGTGTAGGACAAGGACACTGAATATGCTGCTTTGAAAGGGGCAAAGATGAGGTGATAATCCTTCCCTCCTGAATAATCTTCAGCTCTCTGCGGATTAAACATCTCTCTTCCTAAATATCTTTTTTTTTTTCTTCTAGGTACATTTCTCTCACAAGTTATTAGAAAACTGGCCACTTTACAATAATGGAGATAACCAAGAGATACTAATTTTCATGAAAACCGATCACAGTGTATTGAAACTAAGAGAACATTTTTATGTAAAAATGTTGTTATACTATTGCTGATGACATATTTAGTAAAAATAGTTTAGTTTTAGTAGATAAAACTCACTTGTTTTAATAAAAACTGTAAGAATGAATGCAAAGCCCTACGATGATTCTGCCAGTAAAATGAACTGCTCCCCAAAGGACTGTGTCAGTATTGGTTTGAAATAGGAAGTATCTCCTCTTTAAAATATGTTTAGATTACAATAGCCTGGCGTGGGGGTTGGCACACTTATTCTGTAGAGGGCCAGAAAGTAACTATTTTAGGCTGATTAGGCCGTAAGATCTCTGTTGCAACTACTCAACCCTGCAGGTTTTCCCATGAAAGCAGCTGTAGACAAATGTAAATGAACAGGCTGTGTTCCAAGAAAGCTTCATTTACCAGACAGGCCACAAGGGCATAATGTGCTGACCTCTGTACCAGCCTAATCTCAGGTTACTTATCCTCCAGTCATTAGCAACAATTCATCCACAATCCAGCTACACAAGAATAATTTTTAAAAATGACTGTTTATGGACATTAATATGTAGCCAGAGGTAGACTCCACTGAGGTCAAAGCCCTGGAACGCTCAACGATTCTATCCTCTGTCTGGCCGGCAGCTGTTAAGATCCTGGGCAAACCACATATTCCCTCTGAGATTCTATTACCTCCTCTCTGCTTTGAGAGAATTAGAGGAGGGTATTGTTATTCCTTCCCAATTTTGTCACCATGAATTTCAATTCAGCAGACTTACTTCCACTCTTACCAACAGAACTTTAGGCCAAGACTTTAAATGAAGAGTTTCAAAAGAAAAGTACACTCCTTTTTATTTGAATAATTTATAACACAGATCTGATTTAAGCACAATGAGCTAGAACTGACCACTGGAGGATTAGGAGTATGAAAAACCAAAACTGAAAAACAAAGAGTATCCAAAACAATAGCATCAAATAACAAAATACACAGGGGGAAAGTTCGCAAAGGACGTACAAGGACTCGACACTGAAAAATATAACACAATGCTGAGACAAATTAAAAGGAGATAAACGAACGGGAATACACACTATGTTCATAGACTGGAAGAATCGTTTAAAAGTCAAATTGACAGATTCGATGAATCTCAAAATCCCACGAGACTTTTTTTAGGGGGTGATTTTGGTAGAAGTTGACAAACCAACACTAAAATTTCTTCAGAAATGCCAAGGACCTAGAGCAAACAACAATCTCAAAAATGAAGGAATTGGAAGTCCTACTGTACTTGACACCAGGCCTTTAAAAGTCCTAACAAAAAGATAAGCAAATAAATTAATGAAACAGAAGAGTGTGCAGAAGTAGATCCACAGACATATGGTCAGATGATTTTAGACAAGGACAGCAAAACAGTTCAATGGGGAAAGGAAAATCGGTCTGACAAATGGTGCTGGAACAGCTACATATTCATACGGAAAACAAGGACACTTGACCCCTACCTAACACCAAAGGGGACAAAAGTGAAAAGTGGATCCTGGGCCTGAACATAAAAGTTAAAACTATAAAGCTTAAAAAAAATCTTCATGATTTTGGGGTAGGTAAGGACTTCTTAAAGAGGGTACAGAAAGTATTAACCATAAAACAAAAATTGATGAATTGGATTAAATCAAAATTAACAGCTACCTTCTCATCAAAAGACACTGTTGAGAAAACAGACAACCCACAGTCAGAAAAAAATACTTGTAACATGTAAATCCTATAAAGGACCTGTATCCAGAATATATAAAAGATGATCACAACTCACTATCCAATTAATAAAAAGGGAAAAAAGACACAAAAATGGTTCAACAAACACATGAAATGGTGTTTGTTCCTCACTAGTAATCAGGGAACAGCAAATTAAACCACCTTGTGATACCACCACATACCCATGAGAGTGGCTAAAATAAAAAAGATGGCCAACACTAAATGGGAAGCAATGAGGACTCTCATATATCGCTGGCAGGAATGGTAAACGGTACAATCACTTTAGAAACGGTTGGGCATTTTCTTAAAAAGTTACATATCCATCTATCCCGTGGCCTAGAAATTCTACTCCTATTTAATCTAAGAGAAATGAAAACGTGTCCACAAAAAATCCCTGGACAAGAATATCTGAACTTCCCTGGTGGCGCAGTGGTTAAGAATCCACCTGCCAATGCGGGGGACACGGGTTCGAGCCCTGGTCCGGGAAGATCCCACATGCCGTGGAGCAACTAAGCCCGTGCGCCACAACTACTGAGCCTGCGCACAACTACTGAAGCCCGTGTGCTCTGGGGCCCGCGTGCCGCAACTACTGAGCCCGTGCTCCGCAACGAGAGAAGCCACCGCAATGAGAAGGCCTGTGCACCGCAACGAAGAGTAGTCCCCGCTCGCCGCAACTAGAGAAAAGCCCGCACGCAGCAATGAACACCCAATGCAGCCAAAAAAAAAACAAACGAAAAAAGCAAACAAAAACAACAGAAAAAAAGAATATCTATAGCAGCTTTATTCATGAAGAGACAAACCTGCAATAGCCCTGGGGTCCATGAACAGAGATATGATTTTCCATAAACTGGTGTGTTCAAACAGCACCACATGCCAACAACAAGGAACACACTGCTGATACAAGCACCAATGTGTATGAGTGTCCAAATCATGCCGAGCGAACGCCACAGCAGGGTGGACGTGCCGTGTAATTCCCTCTATATGAATACATGCATTTTGTCAAGCTCGAGAGAGGCTGGTACGGATTTAGAGCTGTACATTGCGTTACCTGTAAATTATATCCCCTCTGACAATAAAACAGTAGTTGGCAATTAAGGCTCTTGAGGTTAACGTTTTTAATACAGCTCTTTTAATTCTGTAACAAATGGAAGGTCCTAAGTGCTAAATGGTCTTGAACACTACTATCTTATTTTCAATTGTATCAGCCTAATTCAAATTTCTCCAAGTTATTTAGGATTTGTTTCTGGGTACCTTGAGATGATCCATGTCGGTGTCAGGGAGCGATGTTGCTCAGGCCTCCGTGGACGGAGCCGCACAGCATTCATCTCGTGTCCAGCAGTCTCTAAACGACCTCTTCTCTCCTACACTTTCTTCCAAACGGAGGTCTGTCGGAAAAGTTTAAGATACACCACAATTAGCATCTGACCTGCCTCTGTAACTACGAGAGAAAGCCATATTCCCCTACTTTTCATGTGAAAACAAAATGAAACATTAAAACACAATTTCCCAGTTGACTAAAACCACTTACATTTTGCATATTTCATAAACAACTTCTCATCAAGCTAAAATACTATAATGTTGAATTTTATTATAATTAAAACTGGAGTTCTGAATTGCATGGATATGAAGAGCTTAGTCCATTGTAAACAAGTGAAAAGAAAAATTAACAGAGCTAGTTGGTTAGTAAATTAACAGAAAGATTTGGTCCAATACTGTGAAGACTCTTCATGCTCTATTTATAGGACAGACATCAAAAAATGTCAGTATATCCCTCTACCAGTGCAAGTGCTTCCAAAAAAGCAGTGTACAATTCTAAATTAAAGGCACCAAGAACAGCTAAGGACAGCTGCACACTGCAAATGGCAAAGTGGCCAGCTAAAAGAAAACACGTCTTTTTTTTCTTTTACAAATACAGCAATTATATTAAATGTATTATGAATACAGTATAAAAAATGGCTTGGAAAAAGTCTAACTGTTGTCCACATGATTATGATTTTAAAACTGAATAAATCCATCAAGTATAAAAATGTGTCACTCAAATAGTGGATATTTTTCTCACCTCCCTTCTATTTTTGTCAGAGGTATGTATAAAAATTTGCCTAAAATTGTATTTTACCTCTTTTCAAGACTTACCCGAGGCTTTAGCATTGTGGCCGTGGGTTTTCATTGAAAACCGCCATTGTAGCAGGATTTCCTCTTCCTCTTTATAGAGCTTGTTTAGAAATGCTCGTTTCCAAGAAACTGTATAAATCAATACGCCAGTTTAGTGAGAACACAGTGCAAACCGAGGGTTCGAACTGCCTAATCAATTTCACCTGATGGTGTCGGAACAATACAGGGCCTGCGACACTTGCAGGGCAGAGCTGGGAGCTCGTGCAGACCACGCATGGGGAAGTCCAGCCCAGTACCCTACACAATACACACACTTGAAAACTGATGGTTAGGGGTTCCCGTGGTCCTGAGGCTGACATCTGAGCAGCCAGGCTGGGAAGAAAGCACCACGTGACACCCTAGCAGACTGCGAAGGGATGGGTCCAAGTAGCTCACGGCACAGAGCACACAAGTCACAGGCAAGTTGTATTCACCCGATACAGGCACCTAATACAAGATAAATAAGGACTCTGAGACGGTTCTGTGTAAGAAGAATATTTAGTTGCTTTAAGTTACACGGCATATACGCTTTTACATTTCCACTTTTTTAAATAGGAATTTGTTCACTGGGCCCAGATACAGCTGAAGTGTTCAATCCTAAGTAAATTAAATGCTACTGAGTATATTCTTATAAACCTTACAAGTCTTAGGGTACCTCCCTAATGACAAAGTCTCCAATGTCACATCGTTTATGAACAAAGTAAAGGTTTATAAATATTCTGGCATTTTACCACTTTTCCTAGTATTGCTTGGGGGCTAATATGAAATTCAACAGAAGCAGAGGCTCGATGGCCAGCATGAATGTGCTTTATATGTCTTCCCCGATTCCTGGGGATTTTATCAACAAAAACAACATAATAGCGTCTTCTCACTGACCGAAGCACCGCTGTGTTGATCAGATCACGCTGCCTGTCGCAAGAGACCAAAGAACAAGCGTGTGAGGAGGCGGCAGGGGTGCAGCCTGTGAAAGAGGGTAGACAAGGAAGGTGTGATGAGGGACCGGCGGAGCCGACACTGGTTGAACATTACAGGGTGACTTAACCTTGACCTTGAAAACCGGAACAATTTCAGAGGCGAAAAATCACCACCACTCTTACTAGTGATGTTGAAGAAAAAACAAAATTAGCCAGGGTTTTTCACTGACAGGGTTGCAAAGCATTAGGAAAAAAACAGACAACAGAAGCCAAATCAAGTCAACATAAAGCAGGGAATAAAATATAAAAATAAGACATTATTAAACTAGTGGATGTTATTCTAGGTCTCAAAAATTTGCAAAATACCTATATTTAAATTAAAATCTTAGTCCCCTCAAAAAATCCAAAGTGAAAAAGTATCAATTTTAGTAAAGATATCAACATACATATATGCAGATATAGATTATACATATGAATAATGCAAAACAGATTTAGAAAGATGTTAATTTTGGCACTTTTACTTGGATTTTTAAGGAAAGTGACTGCAGATATCTTTGCATACAAATTCTCATTCTGGAGAAACAGGATGCAGAAATAAAAGGTTCAAGCATCTCCCTTCTTAAAAAGAACTTTGAAAAAGGTAACTTTACCCGTTAAACCTCCTGGTTGGCAACTTTATAAATCTGGTTTGATTTCTCTAACTCCACAAGTTTGACAAAGTTATTTTAGTTTCTACCACTGACACCTGGTCATCCAACTTTCAGCCCATGTACCATTTGGCCAGAAGTCCATAAATAATGTTTCCAATGTAGAAATCTTAAAGTTCTAAAGGGATATACTGCTCAGTAGATAAAATCTCCCGGAATGTCTTGCAGCAAAGGTTCCTCAAATTTAAATCGTTTGGAAATGGCCTTTTGCTCCATTTTCTCTTTTTCAGACTGTCTGCATTGTCCTAAAGTATAGGAAGTAACTACAATCAACTCCTCTGTGATGACGGATTCCTCGGTTTCCGGCTTCTGGGTATCTGAATTACTTTCAGGCACAGAATCGCCTTCCTGGAGGGCCTGTGCCTCTTCTAATGCCCCTTTCACCTTGAGAGAAGGTTCCTGAACACTGCTCTGCATTAGCCATGGATGTTTCAGACATTCCTCAGCAGTGGCGCGATCTCTGGATAAAGATACACATTTTACAATTAGGACGAAGTAGTTTAAAGCCTCAACTGTAACTTAGAGCGTAAGGTATTATATTTTGGGACGGATGAACCACGAAGATCTTATTGTGGTTCCTGAATAAAACAAAGTTTTAGCATTTGCATGCAAATGCCGTTCCCCACAATATAGAAAACTAGTATTTTAAGTTATCTCTGAAAAGCCCCTTTGAAGGACCAAGAACAGATGGCAAATATCTGTTATACTGAGGTGCAGTTCACATCTTCTAAAAAACATTTTCATTTTTGCCACTTTTTCTTTCAACAGATGTAAGAAGCCAAAGGTTTCATCTGGTTTTACGTCTACGCTTTCACGTCTTCATTTTGGGGTTTCAGTTGTTAATCTGCGTTTGTTCAGAGCAGATTGCTCAAAAATTGAGAGAGATCAATATTAACGAATACTTACTCAGGTTTCTTAACTAAAAGTGTCTTGATGAAGTCAACAGCTGACTCAGACACAACATCAAATTCTTCCTCAGAATAACTCAAATTCATCTGTGAGATGTTGAGGAACGTTTCTTGTTTATTATCGCCTAAGAAAGGCGATACTCCCGTCAGCATGACATATGCCAACACTCCAATGCTCCTAAATCAGAATGAAAATGCAAGAAAAATTAGTATCACGTTCATTTCTTGAAACTGATTTGATCAATTCATCATAAATAATTCTCACCACATATCCGTTGCCATGCTGATAGGATCATAACTAAGAATTTCAGGAGCTAGTAACAGAAACAAAAGAAAACATTTAGTTTTGTGGAAAAAAAAAATTGCCAAATTTGCTCTTAGAGAGAAAAATTTAAATATCAAACTAAGACATTGTCAAGGTTTGGGCTAAGATGAAATAAGTTCACGTTATAAGTCAAATTAATATGCATTACTGTAAAGTCTAACTAGATGTTTATAATTAACTTGACCATGACCTCCTGGTCTAAAGAAGCTGACCTTCCAGAGCTACATCCAAGGCCTTGTAATCACAAAGAGCCCTTTCTACTCTGACATTTTGAATGATAAAACTGTAATCCCTGGTCACACCTTTAAATTATTTTACTGCTTTGCTCTTCTACAGAAATCTCTCTTTTTCTTTAACCTCATCCAACCACTAATTCTTTTATGCTCCATTTTCCTTCCAGTCTATCCAAAAAGTCATAGTTTACCACTTTTTCTACCAAACCGAGAAGCCACGGTTCATCACGTCAACTGCTCTCTCCTTTTTCTTTCTGCCAGCTCTCAGCCCTGCACCAACCCAGCAGAATGCCCTCTCTGTTTCCCACATCTACGCAACCACACGGCTTGCGATGACTTTCACAGTGTTTATTCTACCAACTTGGAGTTCTTGAAAGGTCCTTACTTGTTAAATATCCTTCCGCCCTCAGATAACCTGGCATCCTCTCCTATTCCTTTTAGAAGCAATCCCTTCAACTTCTCTTAGCCCTCCAGGAAAGGGACCACCAATTTGGTACCTTACTCTTTAAAGCTTTCCGTTTTTTAACTTAATACAAAGGAAGGGGTCTCTGACGGTAGAATTTCAACACAGTGGACGGCAGGCCCCACCACTCATCACGCCACATGCGAGTTCCCCAGTGAAGGTGATGCCTGACCCCAAACGCAAAACACACGCCACTCTCACGAGTACTTACCCACATATTCAGGAGTGCCCATAATCTCGCGGAGCTCTTCGCTGTTCTTCATTACTCTTGAAAGACCAAAATCAACTATCTTAATGTCACCCAGCGGAGAGTCACTTGTCAGCAGAATATTCTGGGGCTACAAAATGACACCCCCCGAATTAATAAACCGTGCTTGCATATGAAGAGCATAAAGAGCGGGTAGCCCATAACGCATACAAATTTTACCTGTGGAACCGAGAGCGAGAAATTTAACAGTAGACAGCCATTTGTCAGACAGCTGTTTTTACAGCATACTTCCTACCTGTAAGGCAGCAGGCCTCGTACCATCTCTTCCCCAGCACGTAACTAGGCATCTACTCCCATCTTAAAAACCAAACCAAACCACTTAATAAAAAAAATCCTCCCCCCATGACCCCGCATCTCTTTCCAGCCAACACGCTCACTCCCTCAAAGCTCAACTTCTTGAGAGCGAGGTCGCCTCAATCCAGCTGCACCAGGATTTGGGCCCTGTACTTGATCTGCTTGCACTCAGGTCACAATATCTTTAATGATCGAAGGCCCACCAAGCCCAGTGGGGGTCCTGCAGGCACTGACAGCGGGACAATGTGGAACTACTGGTCGCCCTTATATTATTCCCTCTTGGATCTGTCCCTCCCTCTACAGCTCCCTCTCCATTTTCATCAGGGTTGTTTTCTTTGCTCTGCTTTAAATAGTGGTGTTGCCCAAGACCTCTTGCTGGCTGGCCCCCTTCTCCCGACACTCTGCGTTCTGTTTCTCAGCAATTTCATCCACTATCAAAGCTTTAGCCGCCACTTACCTGCTGATCACTTCTACCCTAAGCCCTCTCCGGACTCACAGCGCCAATTAAAATCGGGTCTTTTCGCCCGGCAAGGCCATCAATGCGATACACGCCTCGGGCGCCAAACCCACCGCTCTCTCCTGTATTCCCAGCCTCAAGTGCTCAAGTCAGACCCCGGGGATCATCCGAAAGGTCTCTGTGCCCTGCATTTTCCACCGCTTTCACATCTAGTGAAGTCACCAGTCACGCGAATTCTATTTCCTAGATCTCAATATTCCCACTGCATGAAACCTGGGATTTCATTACCCTCCTGTCTCTAGTTTCCCCCACCTTCAACCCATCCCCCACGTACGACAACCTTCCCATACTGCAAGTCTGATCGTGACACTCTCCCTGCGGTCGTCTGGCTGTTCTTCGCCAAGAGACACACTCCAGGGGGTCGGGGCGGGTTGGACGTACACGGCGGTGGTAAGCGCCACCCAGAGGACCAATGAGCTTCGCACTCCTGGAGTCATTTTTGCTCAGCTGAAAATAACTGGGACATCTTTGCATAAAAAGTCAAGCTGATACATTACGGACTAGAATGTAAAATTCATCCGAATTTCAAAAATAAAATATGAGATTTGAAAGAGGCTTATGCGTGCTTCAGAATGGGTTGGCGCTTACTGTCTTTGGCCGTTAAGAGTACTTCCAAGGGTGAACTGAGGACACTGGCACCAATACAGTGTAAGTGCCTCACTAGAGCATCCAGAATGTTCCATGCTCCGGCCCCTCCCTCCCTTTCTAGATGCACCTGCCCCTCTGGACTCACAGCCTCTCTCTGCCTCAGGTCCCTTCAACCAACTCTTTACCTAACCTCTCCCCCTTGATGTCTCAGAGGCGCCCCCGATTCAGCATGCCCAAGTCAGACTCCTGTTTTCCTCCCAAATCGACTCTCCTCGCGTCCCTGCGCGCATCTCGGTGGCTGCTCCTTGCAGCCAGCAGGACGCAACGCCGAGGAGCATCTCCGTCTCTCCTCTTCCCAGCGCCTTCGCCGTCGAGCTGACGTGTCACCACGTCCTAGTGACGTTAAGTCCTAGATGTAAGCATTTCTAGACTTTGTCTGCCCCCCTCTCCCCACGGAACACTACCTTGAGCTACCACCACCTTCTCCCCCGTTGCAGCAGAACGTTGCCCGAGCCGCAGCCAGCAGCGTCTTTCGTCCTCCGTAATCTGATCGGTGACCGCCCTGCCGAAACCCTTCAGTAGCTTCCCTCTGTCCCCACGATAACCTCCCAGCTGCTCACTGCGGTCCGCAAGCCCCGGGCAGGGCGGGCTCGTGCCCGGCTGTCCAGACTGACTCGTCACACACCCGCTCCCCGGGCTCAGGGAAAGTCCGTCTCCCGCCCGGCCACTCCCACCTGTCATGCTCTGGCTCTCGACAGCATCTCTGTCATCGCACCCCCGCCACCCGGGCCGCTCTTCTCTCTTCTGCTCTGCCTGCCGCCAGCTTGGCGAGAAGACCTAGCGCGGCAGGGAAGCGGCAGGGAAGGGCTGCCCTACGACAGAGGATGCCGAGGTACGGGGGGGCCTCTCTTTGAAACGGGTCTTACTGTCGAGCCAGCCATCCGGCCTACTCTTTTCTATTATGAAGATGCTTGTAGGTTTATCTCAGTCTGGATTCAAAAACAGAGGGGAAGAGGCTACAGCTCCGTGGGAACACGAGCCACGGTGCCGTCACCGGGCTCAGGGCCCAGCACCCGGCAGGCCCGCACTTACTCGCCCAGTAAGTGAAAAGAGGGAAGGTGACTAACTACAAAGAAACCCTTAAAGGGTCTCTATTTTGTGTCAGGACAGGTGGTACCGTAACTATGAGTAATGCCAAGCCCCTGCCGTCCTGCGTTCATACTCAGAACAGAAGACAGATGGGCCTGTCGGGCTCAACTAGCTCAGGTGCTGCACTTGACAAAGCACTCAGGCAAGAGATGAACAAGACGGAATGATTCTGCCTTGGAGGGTTCCAGAGGAGGTAGGGGAGCAGCCCTGATGGGGAAAAAGGATTTCACCACTTATTCCTCAAAGTTTTACTGACTGCCTAGTGAGCTGTGACCTGAGGAAATGGCAGAAAACAAGTCCTCCGTTCCTTTGGAGACTTATATTCCAATAGGGTCAAATAAGTACAAATAAATAATACAACCTCAGGTTGTTTTAAGCTCTACAGAGAACTCAGAGTGGGGGAAGGAGCGAGAGAGAGTGCCCGTCGGGTATGTGTGTGTGCGGATGCTATTTCCAGGGCAGTCAGGGAAGGCTTCCCGGAGGCGGCGTATTTGAGGGCAAACCAATGTTGGGAAGGAGCCAGTCATGGCGGAGCCTCTCGGGGTTGGGGGTGGCAGAGGGAAGAACTGCAAGCTGAAGACGAGCACAGAGGTGAGGGGCAGGTGTGAGGCTGGAAGGAAATGGGGTTGGGGGACAGGACTCGCAGGGCTTTGTGGGCCATTCAGGAGTGCCTGGCAGAAGGCGGAGCAAAGGGAGGGACCGAGGACGTTCCAGGGAAAGACAAGAGCGCAGGCCAAAGTACACAGGGGAGCCAGCGCACAGCACGACATGCGAGGGACTGTCAAATACAACCACGTGCTGGAAACAGCCTTCTGAAAAATGTGCCTTTAGCCTGTTTTTAAAAGTCTCTAGAGGGAGAGAGACAGAGTGAGGAAGATATGATGAAGCGTGGAATGAAAGGAAAGAAATTTTACACGTAACAGAGGCAAAATCCACAGGCCATCGTGACTGATGACGTGTAGGAGCAGGAAGAGGGACATACTGTCACTCGCTGACTGATACACTGGGTCCGCAGAGGGGAGCATCCTTCAGTTTTCTCAGGACCAGCCAGGACAGTTGGAAATTCAGCCTGGAGAGCGAGCGAGGCCGAGGACATGGCTTTGGGGGCCTACGGCACACAGGAAGGACTAAAAGCATGGAACTAAACGAGAGGAAGAGTGTACAGCAAGAAGAGAAGTGGGCCGAGAGGAAGGATGGCTGATAACTACGTTTCGGGGTAAACACCAAGAGTCAGGAGAGAGAGGGAAACACGGGTCTGAGCGCGAGAACCCAGGTGTAACATTAGAGCAGGAAAGTCAGGAGAACAGCGCCATCAGATGGGACAAGGGGAAGAATGAGGACCATGAAAGAACTCAGAGAAAGTCATTTTTAGTAAAATGGAGGGAGAAAAAACTAGCTTACAATAGGCTGAAAAACAAATGGAAAGGCTAGGAGATCTAGTACAGGTTGTTTTGGCTTAAGTGTCTTCTGATACCCTTGAAGCCAGTGCTGTCCTACAGAAAGGTAATTTAAAAGTTCCTAGTAGCCATATTACAAAAAGTAAAATGGAACAGGTGAAATTAAATGTATTTCTTTAACTCAATATATCTAAAAGGTTATACCTTCCACATGTAATTAATAGGGAGAATTACTGAGATAGTTTACTTTTTTTCCATACTAAGTCCTTGAGCTCTGGTGTGGATTTCACACTCTTGAGCACAGCCTCGTTCAGACGAGCCACGTTCCAAGTGCTCTAAAGCACAGTTTTGGCTACAGTAAAAACTTAAAACTGAATGCAAAACCGAAACAACGAATTGCTGTCACTGTAGAAGTTTCCACGGCGGACGTGTGCTAGATGGTTATAAATACCCAAACCACATAAAGCACCCCCCGATCCAAGATTGAGAAGCTCAACTGATCAGTGTTAGAATCACTCTCTCTTCTCAATGACAAAGTAACTATAGAGGTTCTGGTAACATAAACTTGCTTATAAAGCCAACATTCTCTTTTTTACTTAGCTTCTAGCTATTTCTTCAGGAAAAAAAATCCTATGCAACATCACGATTATGAGGCCCCAGACTTCTCAAGGCAATTTTAGTTGTATTACATTAATGATATACAACAGTACAATCAAACATCATTATTCAGGCAAATTAGATGAGAGGAGTCTGGCTCTGAATAGACATTCATCACCGCACATGTTTTGCCTTTCCCAGTACATCAGAAACGCCAAGAGAAATACTGCTAATCACCAGATCTTCTTAAGGTTCATTTGTGATTAACAAGACGTGCTCATTCTGGGAATGTTTTTAAATACCATTTGTTCCTTTAAAATAGATTAAACATCTTTCCCTTACATTTTGTTTACTCTTTACATTCCATGGGAAATGCTTTTTAGTTATTATGCAAAAGCTAGTTGGTTTGGTGGTAATGTAGTAAATTCTATAGTAGTGTGACCAAATTATTAAAATGTTACCTTAGTATTTGAAATCAAGGCTTAGTCACAGCATCCATAATCTGCCAAAGTGAGAGACATTAAACCCTTGAAAGAGAGATTGCTAGAAAAAACACACGTCTCATAAAATCACAGCTTTCTGCAACTTCACAGTTAACGTTTATTCTGTCCTCTCGTCCAACTGTGCCCTGGTTTGACCACAGGTACGTTTTTAAAGTAGACCTTACTCCTCTAAATAAAATAAGACTATAATCTCCATCAGTTTCTGAAAATATGTGCTAAAAACAAAGATAAGTACCTTTCAATTTACAGCTTAGTTAGACCTCCTTTCTATGGAATCCAGTTCGTGACAGAGGCTGCGGCTCACAATACTTAATTCTATTTAAGATGCATGCATCCCAAGTGGTAAGAGAGAAAAAAACAAGGTCCACAGAGAGGTAATGAGAGTGGAATAAACGGGAAACATACAAACTGTTCCCAGATAGACAACTGGGAGTAGAGGAGTGCTCCTAAAATCTTATATCTCAGCTTCTTGGGCGAGTCCTTTTATTTATCTGGGTATCTTCACTTCTGTACATAATCTATTTACCATTTACTGAGCAATCACCATCGGATGAGATCATTGTAGACTTGAGGCTAATCTGCTCAATAAGGCTTAAGGTACCATGGACAGCATTTTAAGGAACATTTTTATCAGCCCACGGAAGTTCAAGTAAATCGACTTTTTATGCACTAAAACCCAGGTCAGAGTATAGAAAGAGGTTAATAATCCTGTCTAAATAAATTTGGGAAACTGTTTAGAAATGTTACGTGTGACCCCTCTTTCAAGGAAAACATTGACGCTTAAACTATCAGTGATCAATTTGATCTCAGATGGGAAAGTTCCAGCTTCTAATTCCTAGTCTGCCCCTCTACTTCCCATTATACATATCACAGGGTGGACGGGTTTAACGACTGAATACCTAGTACAGAACTGTTGGAAGATCTGACCAGTACAAGACCATCTGAACACACACAGCCTTGGATTTTAAGACTGGCCAGCACACCCCCGGCTAGCTCACCACATTACTGAGATGGTTGTGAGACGTGAGCCTGTCCTGACTCTGGCAGAGCTGCTGCTACTGAGACTTGTCAGTCGTGCCATGATTTACGTGCGAAGGAATGGGCTCTCCCGTCATCACACACACTTCAGTGTCTTCAATTTTCGTAGACGCATAAACACCCCAACATCTGCACCTGCTACTCCTCAAAGGACTTCACACGTTCAGGTGGAGATACAGGCCTGCCCCGTTTTGCGGCACTTTGTTTTACTGCATTTCGCAGCTATTTTGTTTTTTTACGGGTTGAAGGTTTGAGGCACCGCTGCGTCGAGCAAGCCTCAGCGCCATTTTTCAAACAGCGTTTGCTCACTTTGTGTCTCTGTGTCACATTTGGGTAATCCTCACGGCATTTCAGACTTTTTCATTATATTTGCTGTGCTGATCTGTGATCAGTGAACTTGGCACTGGGAAAGATCGCGCGACTCGCTTTATTGCAATATTCACTCTACTGTGGTGTCCGGAAGCAGACCTGCCACATCTCCAAGGCCTGCCTGCATCTGGCTGAGAGTCTTCAGCGAATCAGTCTTCTGGCAAACTGACCTTTTGGAGTCTGAGTGGACTGAGTAGTGTATTTCCCGTTCTGTCAATGACCACTTTTCAAAGAGGCAACTATAATAGTTATTCTAACTAACTTCTGTCTCTGGGACGAGAATTGCCCATTTTCCCCATAATGGGGAATAAATGCTCTACTGACTCAAAGTTCCCATATATACTGGGGTTATCACTTTTCACAGAATTAACACGTAAGAAAACACATTTAGCTCTATAGCTTCGTCTTTCAAGCTCTGATAGAGACCAAGGGTCAGCATCATAAACAAATCGTCCCTGGGCAGACGGTTGTTAAAAGATGCAGGACAGTAGACTCTCTTTGTCCAGACTCACGGGGGACGTGGAAGTCAACTTGGAAATGACCTTTTGATAGAAATCATTCCCGTCTGTACTGCTGCCCTTCCAACCCCATCTCCAACCTCTCCCCTCCAGAGTTCACTGAGGAACAAGTCTGACTGCATGTGTGCAGAGTGTGAGGGCAGAAGACAGGCCGAGAACCTTCCAGGCCACCGTGTCCTCTAGCTCTTCTGGGTCTAGGAAACATGGAAAGTCCTGTTTCCAACATCAAAGGCCCATCATCAAAGCCTCTATTAAAGCTGGAAAGAATTCTACACCGAGTGCACTGGGGAGAAAGGATACGATTTATACTGAGTGTACTAGGGGGACAGGGATATAATTTCACTGTGTAAATACACAGTTGAACCTGGTATTCAAGAACTTAATATTCACCCTTGACTGCTTTCAAGTCGTATCAAAGATGCATGACACATGGTGTTGGCAACCTGTCTGACTCGCTACCTGATAAGCTCCTTTTCTGAATAATGTCGTAGGTGGAGCTGTCATAAATTGAAAGCTCATTTCCTATAGCTGCAATATTATTTAAATTGGTGTTCTGTTCCTGGAGGTCGTTTTTACATCATAAAACTAGCAAAACGTCATAGAAATAAATGTATGATTTTACAAAGTTAAGTGTGTAAAACCAAACATGAGAGAAGGCTTAGCACAGACGTTACTTTGGGGACGTTTTCCTCATGGCTGGTACTAACTGAGGCTTCTTAAAGTCTGAGTCCACTGAAGTCTGGACTGCGGAGACCCTCTCTCTTCCTGGCAAGTGTTCCTGAGCGAAGCACGGTGGCGGTGTCCCGCACCCAGGATCTTTGAATTTCTAATACATACGACGCACTAAAGGGAAAAAACAAAGCCCCAGCTCCCTTGTGCACGGCCTGAGGGTTTCACCTAGGTGATCTCTGAGGCCACTGCAGCATCAGCCTCCTGGGACTACTCGTGGGTGCACACACGTCCACACCTGCCTTCAAAAAATGGCACTGTCACTCCCATTCCCTACTGTGCTGTAACCGCCCACTTTAGACACTCTACTAAGAAATCAGTGTCCCGGAGAAAAAACGAACTGTTAACAAAATGAAATATTGGCATCTTTCAGAAAAGAACAAGAAGGTTTCCAAATAATTCCCTTTCCCCTGTATTTTTCTGTAGGAAACTAGCATTTAAAGGAGGACCTATTACCTTTCCACCTAATTTCAAATGGAATTTGATCAAGTTTACTCACGGAGTCACTTCCTGGTTATACACTGCACACTCCTCCTTGAGAGTGTTCCTTCGTGTAACAGAGATTCAACACTGCCGTGTATACGGCACGGTACGTGTACAGCACGGTACGTGTACAGCACAGTACGTGTACAGCACGGTATGTGTACAGCACGGTACGTGTACAGCACAGTACGTGTACAGCACGGTATGTGTACAGCACGGTACGTGCACAGTATGGTGTGTATGAGGTGTCATCGAGTGTGCCACCCAGCAGCAGCTGTCTGAGCAGCACCTGCATCTGCAGGACTGGCATCGCCCGGCCCTGCCCTGAATGTGAAGCTTGCTGGGGCCCAGCAATTTGTTTCAACAAGGCTTTCAGGTGACCCTGACCTGGGTCAAAGCTGGAGAGCCACTGCTGAAAGTGTCTGCTTTCTCCTGGAAGCATACGACAGCAGGGGTCAGGGTGGATGGGCAGGTGAGTGAGACGAGGCTGCAGAAGTTCAGGAGAGGAAAGAGGTTTGGGGCCCGGGGGTTCGGCCCTGTCAGGTTACCCTCCTTCCTCACCCCCTCTCCTCTGGCTGACAAGGCGGATGAGGCGCCCGAGTCCCTGGGGTGTGTTCTGTGCTAGAGGACTGTCTCACTTCCACAAAGCCCCACCTGGACTTGATAGGGAAGCAACCATGGGAAAACCAACAGGGGTCTTAGACGCTTCTCTCCTCAGCTGCCTGAAGGAATATGCTCTGAATACCTGCGGTGGACATTTCCTGTTTGTCCCCTGAGCGCCCGTTCTCTACTCTCTGAGAAACGGAACTGGTCTGAGAACCCATCCCTCCTTCCCCACTCTCAGTCCACATCGAAGCTGGGCTGGGAGCAGGGCTGGACCCCTCTAGGTGGGTGCCTATGACACCAATGGCGCTGGCCTGGCCGTCAAAGCCCTGCACCCTGGACCAGTGCACCAGTTCTTTCTGGGTTGATCTAAGCTGGTTTGAGTGGGTCTCAGGGCTTCTGAACGAGCCAGTGACCTGAGAGCAGCTCTTTCCTGCTGAGTCTCAGGGCAGTTGTGAGGCTAAAGAACAGTTGCATCTAACTCACCACCATTTTATTGCCATTAGGAGGAGGTAGAGCTGAGAACTGAAGAGAAATCAAGTGCTGGCAACATCTGGATGAATGAAGAGTGCTGTAACTGCAGCCAGAATTACCCTGGACTTTTTAGCCAATGAAAGTTCCTCTTTCGATTACCCTGCTTTCAGCTGGCGTCCGCATCACGTGAAAGGAAGGTGACTGATACCACCCTTTGTATTTTCTCTCTTCCTTCCTCCCCTTCCTTCTTTGACGATTTCAAATTAAAAATCTACCTGCCTCTGATTGCTTTCATTCCCTAATTTATTTTATTTATTGCTGCCTGCCTAATTTTCCACAACACTGCTTTTCAAATATTTCTGCTCAAAAATCACCTATCACTCCGTGACATGTGAACTCCGGGAATCTGGCCTTTTCTCAACTTTCGATATCTCCTATGTCATCTTTCAATTACAGAGGAACTTTTCCATTTATTTTTGTCCAAACACATCGCAAGTATTCCTAACTCTTTTGAGTTAACTTTCTCCTATTCTTCTCTACCTACCTAAATCCTAACTTTTTGGAAAGGTCTAGCTTAAGCCCTGTCTCCGCCAGGAAACCTTCACCTACCCCAGCAATACCCTCGAAGCTTCATTTCCGGGGCAACGTATTATTATTTATCTTTCTATGTATGCACATGTGCATTCTCTCCCTGATAAAACTGGCTAGAGGATACAAGTTATGACTCAATTCTTATATCCTTGTTACCTAATAAAACACACAAACCCGACAAATATTGGAGGAAACCACTGTGAGATATCTCGCATCTAAAGTGTCATTCTCCAGCAACCTCAAAACTGTGAAGTAATTCAGCTCTTACCTTCAAATCAAGATGAACTACATCATGAGCGTGTAAAAAGCGAACACCTTCTAAAATCTGCCTCATGAGTCTCTGAACATCTTTTTCCTTAAAGGCTTCTTCTCTGTCTGCAACACACTGGTCAAAGATTTCACCCCCAGCAGCACTAGAGAAGATGAGAAGCACATTTTCAATAGAAAGGAAGAGGACTCATTAAAAATAGCCTTTTTGTTCTTAATATTTAGACACAGTAGGTATCGTTATTTACATAGACTATAATTTGAATGTGTGTAAACTTTCGTCCATCTACTTGCTGAAATCCAATATTTTTTAAGTAAAAATTTAAGCTCAGATTAGCATTTCCAAAGCTAAATAAAAACATCAGCTTCAGAACTTCAAGAACTAAAACCTTAGTAGTAAAATATATTAACACATTTTCAAGTAAAAAAATTCTCAAGGATTTTTAGTTACAGAATACATAGAAACATTGTTTTTGTAAAAAAATGCAAATAATGCAAATAAAGCAAATGCCCTCCATTGAAGACCCTTCCCCCAGTCCAGAGCTACATTTAGAAGCTCTGTTATCACTCAGGTGTACTCCATCCTTCCAGATTTTTAAAATATATTTAAATACATACAAAAATATTAGTTTTCTGGATTTTTAGACACGTAAATGGCAACATTCTAACTGATACTGTTCTATTACTTTAAAAAATTACTTAAACATGCCTTAAGAGTCTTTTCCATGATGGTTTTATATCTATCTCATAATTTTTATCTTTTATTTTTAAAATTTTTTGGCTGACTTGGATCTTCATTGCTGCAGGCAGGCTTTCTCTAGTTGCGGCAAGCGGGGGCTATTCTTTGTCGCGGTGGCTTCTCTTGTCACGGAGCATGGGCTCTAGGCGCATGGGCTTCAGTAGTTGCAGCACGTGGGCTCAGTAGTTGCGGCACGCGGGGCCCTAGAAGGCGCGGGCTTTAGTAGTTGCAGCGCATGGGCTTAGTAGCTGTGGCTTGCGGGCTTAGTTGCTCTGGGGCATGTGGGATCTTCCCAGACCAGGGATCCAACCCATGTCCCCTGCACTGGCAGGTGGATTCTTAACCACTGCGCCACCAGAGAAGTCCTGCCTCAGAATTTTAAATTCCTGCAACCTTGTGAATAGAAAAACCATAGTTTATTTAGCCGTTCCCCTCTGAAGGACATTTAGGTTTTGTTTTTTTTTTTCCTAATTATTCATGATTATAAACAATGTTGTGACGAGCAGGTGTGTGAAGGTTCCTGTCAGCTCCTGTGTCAGTACGTAGTCTTCAATGTAGATACTGGAATGAAACTGCTGGTGTGAAAGGAACGTGCTTTTGAAATTTCAGTAGATATGACCTAGGCTCACCAAAAGAGCAGTACGGACTTAAACTTTCTTCCACCCTCTGGCCAAAGCACCTCAATTTTTTTTTTTTCCTCTGAATAATTTTGCCAATAAAAGAAACAAATCATTTACAATTTTTCTTTCCCTTCAGCAGAAATTCCATATTTTAACAATTTGTTCTTACCATAAACGACAGCTCATGTCCTATCTCAAATTTTCCTTTATGTGTTTAAAAAAAAAAAAAAAAAAGAAAAAGAAAAGACTGGATTGCTTCCATGAAGTTGTTATAAAAATTAATGTGAAATATGCAACTCCAAACAGCCATGCTACTGTCAAACAAAAGCTACTCGTTCGTTTCCTTTTCACAAGATAATTTAGTTCTTTCCTTCCAGCCTTCTTTCCTTCCTTTTTTTTTGTTAGGGCAATCTATTTTCCAAATTCTGTCTATAAAAGGAAACAAAAATTTTCACCAAAGTCAGCTAAGAACCTATTTAAGTTTAGCTGAAAAGCTGTAGGTGGTGAGAGTGAAAGAAACTAACTTGCTGGCTGATTCAGATTTTCATTCGGTTAAACCTATACAACTGACAACTATATTTCATTACAGTATGAGAAAACCATACATGAAAGCATCAAAACAATTTTTATGTAACTGACTGTAAAATGGCCATCACATATTCAGGCAAAGCTAAAGTGATGCATAACTCATAAGAAAGGAAAGTGCGAGCATTTACAACAAAACCAAAGAGCACATTAGTGACAGCCTGGCAGTACCGCACACCGTGAGCGGGCAGTTAGGAAGAAAGAGCTGAGTCCACTCGGTCGCAGCAGCCCAAGATGCACCAGGATGCGACGTGCGGTCCACGGAGTCCCCAAACATAAAGGCTACGCTCAGAACTGCCTATTTTCCTCAGTTGAGACAGACAAATGCATTTTGGGTGCAAAAAGTTCGCCCGTCTCAGTTTACTGTCCTTCTGGGCCTCTCAGCTCAACACTACCACCCATGATAAAATCCAACGGTGGTCAATTTACACAAGTACAAGGATTTCTTCACCTACAATTTAAGAACAACTTATTATTAGTCCTTTCCACTATGATGTTTACCCATTCTCGCTTTAACAAAAGGGTTTTCCTCTCTGTTTTCCCAAGAATTTAAGCAGGTCACATAAGCACAAAATGTGAAGCGCAAAACTAGTTTTCTAAAAATTTTCAAGGATGTACTTCAAATGCAGCCTATTGTAATAAAAAAACTGTAAAAGCCAGCCTTGAGCGATCAGTAAGACTTCACATACCCTCTCCGTACAACGTACGACCATCATGTCATCTCACCCTACTTACATTTAAGCCTGACCCATTTAACTAACTGTCATATTAACTAAGGGAATCAAGTAAAATTTTTACTAAGGAACAACTTGAGATGTTAAAAGCATCTGTCAAGTATGGTAACAGAAAACACGAGAATATTAACAACTACTTCGCACAAAGCACCTTCCTTCACACAGAAGCTTGTGTGTGAAGGAAGGTGCTTCACACCTTTGTGTGTGTGCTCGAGTGGCACGGTTTGCTATGTCTCCCTTTCTCTATGGCAAGACTTCCACAGCTTTATTACAGGACACTTTACTCCAGCAGTGCTTATTTGCCACTTCAAAATTACAAAGAAATGAATTCATTTAACTTTTTACCCAAATATCTTTTACAAAACAATTAACTCAAGGGCTTTACAAAACAATTAACTCAAGGGCTTTTCAAAAAATTTTACACCAAAACGATTTTTACATAAAATATTAAGAACGGTGAATTTCAATTTTCTAGTTAGTGGTGCTCAGAAAGTTGTAAGTATCTCTTTGTGAACATTACTCAGAGCCATAGAAATGATGTTTAGAAGCGAAGTGTAACTTAGCTTCTAAAGCTGGATCACAGCTTCCAACCTTAGGCACCAAACACTCCTTTTTCTACCTAAACCAGCATTTCCATTTCTATCCCATGCAGAGGCCCAGTTTGGATCTCTACTCCCTCACTATTCAAATTCAACACATATCAATCAAATATGTTAGAGGCCCTGTGCTATGTGCTAGGGCAAGAAAGATAAATTATAAGTTTTAGTTGGGAAGAGAAAGACGAAAGATAATTTTAGGAATATGTATGCGTAAATACACATGAGTGTGAAGTTATATATCAAGTGATTTGATAACTTAGCAAATGAGCAATTAATTGGAAGGAAAGAGAAAAATGATTTGAGAAAGATGACACTCATTCTGAGCCTTCAGGAATGAACAGGAATCCACTGGATGGAATGGCAGGAGTGCATCCAGGCACAGTGGACATACGTACAAGGGCCTGTGGGTGTGACAAGTAACTGGTACACTCACAGAAGGATAAGCGGCTGCGACCCCTTTCACCCAAATGGGAAAAGGAGCCAAGTGTATGAACCAACTATTTTCAGACATTAAGAACAACAGGCCGTTAGGACCATTATCCCTGAGGTGGAGGCACAAGCAAGCTGAGCCCTACGCTCTGTCTTTCTACTTGGAGGTAATTCACGGCATGTGGTACAGGGCTGGGGAGGATCCCAAGCAGAACAGCAGCCTGGCTAAATTGAGGAGGTGGGAAGGGAGTTTGACAAGGCTAAGGCAGCTGGGCTTTGTACAGGCAGAGGACCAGGGAGGAGGGTTCTACACAGAGGGAGACCTGCAGACATCTGCTTAGTTGTATCCCAGAGTCTTAGACAAGGTACTTAGACGCACATTCACTGGATAAAACTGTGAGATCAGGCAAAGAACTACCAGGAAATCATAAGCTGCACAAGCCCTAGCATTCACCAAGGACAGAATAAGATATTTGAATTCTACCCAGTTTGAGTAGAAAAACCATGCCAAGCACCTGGGGCATTCAGTAGACCCCCCAGAATGCCATATTTTAGCCTTATAAAAGGCTAAAGTAGCCCTAAACCTGCCCAGTAAGTCTGACCCACAAGTAATTTAACTGCCTGCCAAAACAAACATCACCATTCTTTTAGTGGAAGATCATAAAATCCACCCAGCACTGTGCCATTCTAAATATGTCATCCTTCCAAAAATTACTAGACATCTGAAAATGCCACCACTCACAACTCACAAATAACAGGAAAATAAAAACAGACCAGAGATGATGGAATTGGCAGGTAAGGACTTTAAAACAGGTATTATAAATACACTGAAGGATTTAAAGTAAAATATGAACACAACAAGGAGAGAGATGGAAGGTATGAAAAGAACCACACGGAATTGCTAGAGATGAAAAATATAATATTTATAGTGAAGATTTCACTGGCCAGGCTTTACAGCAGATCAGACACTATAGAAGAAACAGCAAATTTGAAGACGGAAATGGAAGCCATCCATCTAAAGTACGGGGGTGTGGGGCGGAGAATAAATAGGACCCTAGGGACCTGAGCGACAGCATCAACCAGTTTAACACACTGTATTGAGGAAACGAGAGGAGAGAGGTGGGGGCAGAAAAATATCTTTTTAAGTAATTGCCGGAAAATCACCAAATCTGATAAAAACTAGAAGATCCACGTAGCTCAATAAACGCCAAGCAGGATAAACAAAGAAAATCAAGGCACATTATACTCAAGTTGCTGAAAATCAGTGTGAAAGAGAAAAATCTTTAAAAAGGCACACATACAGGGGTATCAAGAATCAACACAGACTTCCTGTCATAAACAAAGCAAGGCAGATGACAATGCAATGATATCTTTAAGTACTGAGAGAGAAAAGAAGTGTGCCTAGAATGCAGGGTGAGGTTGGAGAAGTACTAGCAGGAGATGAGGTAGAATAGAAGTCAGACAGAAAAGCACGGGATGCAGTCCAAACAACCTGAAAAGTCCCAAGTAAGGCAATGATGGCTGGTATATAACGCTAAATATCTCCTTCAGAAGCACTCCCTAGCCTCTCTGGTAGAGTAAAGGTGCACAGTGCATGGCTAAAAGCTTTGGAATCACACACTCCTGGGCTAAATCTTGGCTCTGCTACTTGTGGTGTGATCTTAGGTTGATTATTATTCTGAATTTTTTTTCTCACATATAAAATCTTGTTCTAAAATTTGTAAATAAAACAATTTCAGTTGCAGGATACAAAATCAGTATACCAAAAACAGTGTGTTTCTCCTATACACTAACAATGAACTATCAGAAAGAGAAATTAACAAAACAATCCCATTTTCAATAACATCAAAAAGAACAGAATTCTGAGGAATATTTTTAACCAAGAAATGATATATGTATACATGGAAAACTAAGACACTGGTGAAAAAAACTGGAGAAGACACAAATAAATGGAAAGATATTCTGCTCATGGCCTGGAAGAATTCATATTATTAAATATCCATACTACCCAAAGTGATCTACAGATTCTATGCAAATCCTATCAAAATTCCAATGGCATTTTTCACAGAGAAAGAACAATCCTAAAATTTGTATGGAACCACAAAAGACCCCAAATACCCAAAGCAATCTTGAGGAAGAACAAATCTGGAGGCAGTCTCTTCAATAAATGGTATTTGGAAAACTCGATATTCACATGCAGATGAAGGAAACTGGACCCCTACCTTACACATACACGAAAGTCAACTCAAAATGGATCAAAGACTTGGATGTAAGACCTGAAACCATAAAACTCCTAGAAGAAAACATAGAGGGTAAGTTCCTTGACATCAGTCCTGGCAATGATTTTTTGGATTTGACAACAAAAGCAAAAATAAACAGCTGGGATTACATCAAATTAAAAAGCTTCTGCACAGCTGAGGAAATCATCACAAAATAAAAAGGCAACTATGGAATAGGAGAAAATATTTGCAAATCATATATCTGATAAGGGGTTAGTATCCAAAATATATAAAGAACTCATACAACTGAATAGCAAAAGACCAAATACTCCAATTTAAAAAATGGGCAAAGGAACTACATAGACATATTCACAAAGAAGACATACAAATGGCCAACAGACACATGAAAAGGTCCTCAGCATCACTAATCATTGGGGAAATGCAAATCAAAACCACAATGAGCTATCATCACCTCGCACCCGTTAGGATGGCTATCATCAAAAAGGCAAGAGACAGTAAGTGTTGGCAAGGATGTGGAAGAAAGGGAACCCTTGTGCACTGTTGATGGGAATGGGAATGTAAATTGGTGCAGCCACTCTGGAAAACAGTAGGGAGGTTCCTCAAAAAATTAAAAATAGAACTACCATATGATCCAGCAATTCCACTTCTGGGTATGTATCCAAAAGAAATGAAAGCAGGATCTTGAAGGGATATCTACACTCCCATGTTCACCGCAGGCTTCTTCACAAGAGCTAACGTACGGAAACAATCTGAGTGTCTGTCAAAACATGAATGGGTAGAGAAGATATGGTGTGTGTATGTATAATGGAATACTGTTCAGCCACAAGAAAGAATGACATCCTGCCATTTGCAAAAATGTGGATGGGACTTGAGGGCATCATGCTAAGTGAAATAAGTCACACAGAAAAGGACAAATACTGTATGATACCACTTATAGGTGGAATCTACAAAAGGCAAACTCAAATGGAAATAGAGAGTAGAATGTGGTTACCAGGGACTAGGGGTGGGGAAAAAGGAGCTGTTGGTCAGAGTATAAACTTCTAGTTATAAGGTAAGTTCTGGGGATCTAATGTAACTATGATTATTACAGTTAAAAATACTGTGTTATAGGGCTTCCCTGGTGGCACAGTGGTTGAGAGTCCGCCTGCTGATGCAGGGGACATGGGTTCGTGCCCCGGTCCGGGAAGATCCCACATGCCGCGGAGCGGCTGGGTCCGTGAGCCATGGCCGCTGAGCCTGCACGTCTGGAGCCTGTGCTCTTCAATGGGAGAGGCCACAACAGTGAGAGGCCCGCGTACCGCAAAAAAAAAAAAAAAAAAAATACTGTGTTATATACTTTAAAGTTGCTAAGAGAGTAATCTTAAATGTTCTCACCACAAAAAAGAAATGGTAATTATGTGACGTGATGCAGGTGTTAGCTAATGCCCTGGTGGTAAGCATTTTGCAAGATGTAAGTGTACCAAGACGTCGCAGACCTCAAACTTACAGCATGTTCTCTATCAATCACATCTTGTAAAGCTGGAGAAAATTTAAAACTAAAATTTACAAATAATGTGTATAAAGCATATAAAGGATGTATACAAAGCTGGCAGAGAAGACTTAGCACAGTGCCTGGCACATAGTAAATTCTGAACTACGACTATTAGACCTCATCCATGTTCCCACAGCAACTAAGACTTCTAGTAAAACGCCAAGGTTGTTGCCATCATTTCTATCTCTTTCACTAAACTCTAGCACTTGGAACAGAGGGGTTTTGCTATTTTCACGTTCGTATTACCAGCACCTTAGTATCCAGAGCACATGGCAGGTGGAATGAGTAATACAGTAATCATGAACCTGCCTGTTTCCATAACAACAATCTGTTGACATGGCCGAGGAATTCTGATATCTCAATGTCCAAAGTCTAATTCTAAGACTTCCTCTTCAAACAAAAAGTAGAACACAAAACGTTTTGGCCAAATCATACTGTTTTGTAGTTCTAGAAACATGATCATGGAAGCAACAGAAGCTACCAAAGATTTCTAAGCAAGGGAATAATATTGCCACATCTATGTGTAGGTCACCTATCCAACAGGAGCCTGAGGGATGCCCTAGAATTGAAGCCAGAGTGATCAGCTAAGCAGCTACTGTGAAAGTCCATGCGGGAGAGAGGACCCAACACAGAGGAGAAACAGCAAACACAGTGAAAAAGGGACCAGCAGGGGAGAGGTTCAAGTGCAAGACTTGGTAATTCATGATACACGAGCATTAAATGAGATAGAGCAATCAAGGATAGACCCAGGTTTCTATTTGAGTGATGGAAAAAATAGGGATACCACTGGAAGTGGGGAACAAAGAAACATGGGCATTAGAAGGGCAGCAACGCAGGGGTGAAAACACTGATCGTGCATCAGTCAGGATGCGCAGGGGCTTCAGGGATATGCAGTAGAGCAGCTGGAGCTGAGGGAAAGGTCTGACGCTGGAGATAAAGGTTTGGAAATAACCAGCAATAACCAGCATGTAAGAAATAGCTGAAGCCACAAAAAAGGATGGTTATCATCCAGGTAAACGTGCAGAATATAAAAGCATGACAAGAGTAACACTGATGACCTGTGGAGAGCACCTATATTTATAGAGATGAAGGGGAAAAGGCTCTAAGATTTAAAAAATACAAGAGGGCCATGACAGCCAAGGAAGAACATAATTTCAAGAGAAGAAGGTATAATATCACGTGTTTAAAGAGAGTGAGAAGTAGAAGGAACACTAAAATGAGCAGATGATCTTGGCCAACAGGGCTGACGGCCTCACGACAGTTTTGGGAGAGCAGATGGCATCAGACTGAGAAGTGGCGCGGCACCGGCGCCCGAGCAGACCGGCGCCCGAGCCGATGGCCGCGCCAGCGAGGCCGAACACAACCGCCTGGAAGGCGAGGAAGCTGTGAATTCAGCCGGCTCCTTTAAAGACCACAGCAGTAAAGGAAAGAGCAGGGCAGGACACTAGTTCAGAAAGACTCAAAGCTGAGGACCAGGAATTTTAGGAGAGAAGTGACTGAAATCCTGGAAGATGGAGGGAAAAGAATCCCTAGAGGAGAGGGGCTCTGACAGCGAGCTTAGATAAGTGACTGAAACATAAAACTCAAGTCCTAGAAAAGGAAGAGGGTTAAAGAACATATGCCAGCGTTTCAGCCTTCGAGTTAAGGAGTGGAATCTCTCCCTCGGAGCAGAAGGCAAGCAGGTGAGAGCAGCGAGAGAGGGATGCTGAGGCGTGTGTGTCCGACGGCCTTCATTTCCTCCACGAAGGAAGAGAAGCCTCGGTGTCTAACAGGTGGGAAGTGGGTGACACGGCAAGTGTGGTCAGGGTTTTGATTAGCTCCTGCCCGCCTGCCGGGGATGATAAAAGAAGGGGATGAGAGATTAGGGAAAGGATTACCCAAGTACACCAAGAGCCCAGCTGAGGTTGCAAGTCTCACCCTCGTAATAAGCAGACTGCAGACTACGCAAGTGCTCCCAAGAACGGGCAGGAGGAGGGACACACGGCTTGCGCCCCACGTTTCAAACGGGCAGGAGCTGCAGAGGGAGAGCAACAGAAAGAAGGAAGTAACGTGAGGCGCCCGTGAGGGACGAGTTGCGGCAATGGCCACAGAAGGGAAGGGAATATAAGGGAAGAAAAGGCAGGAGCAGACAGAAGACTGAAGACCTGGGCGGAGGCTGAAGAGCAGGTTTGTGCGGACGGGAGAGGAATGAGGAGATGATGGCTAGAGGGTCTCTTCCGGATCAATTTCCAATCCTAACTCGAGCCTCTCCAGGACAAACCGAAAACCAAAATCCTCTCAACCAACCTTTTTTTTTTTTCTTTTTTACAACTGAAAAACAAACTCCACGGAGATATAATCCACAGCGACTACATTTCTTAAGCATTTGATCATTTGTGGATATTTCTATTATGATTAAAAATACTCAATGGAAAACACTTTCATGCTTTTCACTGTTCACATTTTATTTTCTTCTTTGAAGGGATTCCTACAAGTGAAATTACTGAATTAAAATATATAAACACAACGCTCTTGAATTATATTAGCAAGAGGAACACACTATTTTAGCCGTCCAGACTTCTCCCTCTATAAACTTTTAAATAAAAAGGTAATAACAGACACGTTATTTTGTAACGTTTCTTTTCTTTAACTTAATATTTTAAAACATCTTTCTATGTAGTACATTTTTATCTACCATATCTTTTAAAATGACTGCAGAGCAATCCATCTCCTGACATGATCACTTATTTCACCAACCTCTTACCATTAAAACATTTAGATTACTTCTTTTTTTGTTATGTAGATACTGCTGCACTAAACATTTCTGTAATACATCTTTGCACAATGGCTTGATTATCTCCTTGTGAAAAATTTATGTATGTGAAATTGCTGGGTCAAAGAGTATATATATTTTTAGGGCTTTTGATACATACTCCACACTGTTCTCCGGGAGAGTTACACCAGGTAATACTCCCACCTGTAGTAAAAATGAGATGATCCAAGTCATGAATATCACTTTTCTTCATGATATCCGACGATCTTACATAGAGAGAAATTGGCAACTTATTTTTAAATTTACATTATAAAAACTGTAAAAATCATATTTTTCATATATGTATAGGCCATTTACACAGGTTTCTGTGTGGAATTTCTCTTTATTTTGTTTCTTTGTCCATTTTTTTTTTTTACACTGGGAGGTTCATGTTTCTGTGTATATTGGTAACATCTAGTTATATATTAAAGAAATATTAATCATTTTGGGTGAACAGATAGAACTATTTTTCCCTGAGTCTGTCTTTTCATTGTGTGTTCATATTATGTACTAATAATGCTTTTTAATGTACTCAAATCTATCAATCTTGTCCTTTGGCAGGAGAAGCAGAAAGGAAAACAGGATTTCTTAAGAAGAAAAAACTGTCCTTCATTTTCCAAAGCTGTTTTCTCTGCTGTCCTTATTTACCCAAATTGGAAACATGGTATGAATCAAAACAATCATTTCTGAAAGAAGGATTAATAACTTAGACTATATGAACATATAAGGGATTATAAAATGCTTTTTATTTTAACATTATCTTGGTGCCACTTACCTTCGTAAGAAAGCCTCTAATAAGAACATAAGAGAACTTATTTTCAAAGGAATTTCATTAAAGAGTGAAAATGAAAAACATAACATACATGCATCCTTGCAAATTTGGGATATGTCAAATGAATAAGAAGAACACACAAAAAAGTTCTGGAAAATCTTCAGATTTCTAAAGAACCAGGTCCTGCCACATTATCACAGATGAGTGGCACTGATAAAGGAGTGTGGGCTTCCCTGGTGGCGCAGTGGTTGAGAGTCCGCCTGCCGATGCAGGGGATGCGGGTTCGTGCCCCGGTCCGGGAAGATCCCACGTGCCGCGGAGCGGCTGGGCCCGTGAGCCATGGCCGCTGCGCCTGTGCTCCGCAACGGGAGAGGCCACAACAACAACAACAAAAAAAAGGAGTGTGTACTATGAAACAAACTCAGTAAGGGAGATGATACTTACTATTCCAGAACTAGGATCATTTCCGATGGCGTCTCATAGACTTCGTGTAAATTAATGACCCAAGGATCGTCCTGTGCTAGTTCAAGAACAGCAATTTCATGAATTATTTCTGTCCGACAATCTTGGCCTTTTCTTCTTTTTCTCATGAACTTTGCTGCAAATTCTTTTCCAGAATCTTTCTTTATACATTTCCTCACCACTGCAAATTTCCCCCTAGAATTAAACAAAACACATTTACTGTTCAAGTTGACTTTTCAGAGATGATAAATTTTAATAAAATTTCCCAACAGTCATCAGTGGATATTCAAATGTAGGTCGTGTGCAATTATAAAAGTATCAATATAACTCGGGAAGCACCTCTCTAATCAAATCAAACGTAATGTGTAAACCTGCAAGATTCATTCTTCTAAATACAGAACCAAATATTAAAGCCAATATTTTTTGCAGCGTTATATATAAATATAACTTAATTTTCCACACATTTATACATAAAAATGATTTAAATCTTAAAAAAGCCATTTGACTCTTGAAGAGAAACTGGTTATGAGAATTCCTAAAATAATGAATTTAACTGTCAATAAGTGACTCTAAGAGGACACTATCACCTTCCAAAGTTATAAAAGTTAGGGATCTCATTTATATGACATCATTTCAAGTACTGCATCAGCTGGAAATGTCTAGTTTTCCTGTAAAGACAGATACAACAAACATTACTTTGATACACTCCACTACCATGCTTACACTAATAAACAAGTCACATGGGGGATATGTATAGCATATTAAGGGATAAGGTCTGGAATTAGACAGATGTGGGCCTGAATCCCCAAAACGGCTCTGCCCACTCACTCGATGCGTAACCTTGGGCAATTTATTTAACCTCTTATTTAAGAAAAATCTCATTTTCCTAATCTATAAAAGAGGACACAAACGGATTCTATTTTACAGCGCTGTTGTGAGAATTAAAGAATACTATACATGTTACTTGCCGCACAGTAAGTACTCAAAAAAATATTAGTAATCAAACAAATCATTAAGTTGTAATAATCATAACCCATAAATATCCAATACTCAAGTTGGAAGGCAACTTTGAAATCATATAGTTTTTTTTTTTTTTTTTTTAAACCTAATGCCAAATGCCAAAGCCATGTCTTCTTTCAAACTGTGAGGTAGTCTTTTCCACTCTTGGGTGCATACTACTTTTAACAAGGCTTTCACTACAAGCCTAAACCTGGCTTCAAGTGAAGGGCTGTAGTCCTGGTCTTTTGCTGAGCAGTATAGAAGACCCCCTATGACAGTCTATCAGGTACTGGACACAGCTAATCATTCCTCATCCCCTTAGGGTTCTGGGATCGCCTCACTGTCATGACTCATAGAACTGCTGGAAAAATGTGCCAACTGAATCTGAAGCAACTGTGCCATGTATAATCTCATCAAAGTGTTACATGATTATTATTTTGCTGATGTTGGCACAATACAACTTAATATGCTTAAACAAAAACTTGACAGGTTTTCCATTTTTCATAAATAAAATAAACGATCTAGATCTTTTTCCTCTTGTATTTTTTCAAGCCAGTGTCCTCATACTATGGTTTAAAAATATATTTTAAAAATGTCAATGCAAGGCTTTAATTTGCTCTGTTAAATTCTACTTTCTAGGTTTGGGCCCGGCATTCTAGACTACTGATGTAATTTTGAGGACTAATTCTTCCTTCTTAGCTACTGTTAACCATGATTTTCATGCCCTCTGTATTTGTTATACCATCAGCAATAAAAATGTTACATGAAAAAATCCTTAGGCACAGCCCTACAGATGTTCAATTAGGTGGCAATCTACCTAATAGCACCCTAATTCAGAACAAAGTTCTCTGTGTTCAACAGAAATGTGAAACTTTTCCAGATTACTAGAGAGATTAAACAATAAACTATGCATCACCTCTTTTTATTTTATGCCACAAAGTCATTAGGCTAGTAACATCTCCACTGAGTTTTAAAAGGTTCCTAATGATCTTTGGATTCCTTTACAGAAGAGAAAAAAAATCATCAATAGTTTGATTTTTTTATACCTATATTTCTGAAGTTTCAAAAGAAGAGAAAAAAGAGAAAGCCTATCTTGTAAAAAACCGACCAACATAATTGACAACAAGCGTCTTGCTATTAAATTAGAAATGGCTGGGTTGAACTACCCTCAAAGCACTCCCACGTGAAACACACAGGTATCTATTGCTACCATACCTAACATTCAAGGCAACAGTACTGTGTAGTAGTAAAATACTACTTCTTATCTATCTGGCCTGAATGTATATTTCCAAAGACCAGACACTCAACAGAGAAATGGATCCCACACATCACTAACCTGTAAACTCTGGGAACCCTTGCTACAGAAGAACCATTGCTTAATTCAGGGGCCAGAGGCAAACACAGGGGAGAGACCTAAACTTATCTGATGCCTGTGGCCAGGTACCCATTTCTTTGGGTCACCACAGTAGGTCCCACGGCTCTCCTCCCACTCCAATCACTACTCTTGACACCACCTTTGTTTTCGAGGAAGCATTCCTCATGGCTGTAGGTCTACCCTTTTCTTTCCCCCACATCATACACTATACTGGCAGTGGGCAGACTTTTCTGTAAAGGGCCAGATAGCAAATATTTTTGGTTTTGCTGGCCAGACGGTCTGATCACTACTGTTCAAGTCTGCTGTTGTAGAGTGAAAGCAGCTGGAGACAACAGGTAAATGAATGGGGGTGGCTGGGTTTAAAAAAAAAAAAACACTTTACCAACACAAAATGTGAATTTCACATAGTTTCCATGTCATTAAATATGACTTTTCTTTTGACTTTTCTCAATCATTTAAAAATGTAAAAATCATTCTATACAGCTGGCGAGCTTTACAAAAAGAGGCAGCCAACAGTAGGCTGCCAACCCGTGCACTATTCCACGCTGAAGAAAACTCTTCTACCATTCTGATACTGCACACCACTGAAACTGACAGCAAGGCAGCAGGTCACAAGGGTTTGAGGAAACGCGCACTGCCTTCATCTCTGAATGACTGGGAGGGGAACCCTTAAAACTACTCAGAGAGTCAGAAGATGAAATGAGCTTTCCGGGAACTGTTCTTTCCGTAGAGCCAGGCAGTACACAGAACTGTGAGACTCAGCCTTCAAGGTGCGGGGTCCTGGTGAACACACTAAGAATTAACACTGCCACAGTGTCCCTAGATTCCACACCCACAGGGGCTCTAGTATGCATGCTTTACCACAACTTCATGGTAAAAACTGTGATTGTACCTCAACTCTAAGTTACTGAGGGCTCTCCAAAGCATGAAATAATGTTTCTCTGACACTAGGGGTCACAGTTACATGCAGAGACTCGAGACTGATGAAGTTCAAAGGGCACAAGATGTCTGTTGCACATCTACTTTCTTTGTTGACTCACCCGAAATTCTTCCTGGAGTACATCGTTGTTACAGATTTCGGATCTCTTCACTCATTTCACGAACATCCATAGTTCACTATTATACACTAAACTGAGAACTCAGATTTTCATTACTCATTTTTTTTTTGGGGGGGGGGAAATATCAGAAATGAATACATTTCAGAACTCAGTGATAACCCATTCCAGGGTGGTGAGAAAGGAAGGATAAACAATGATAACAACAGGAAGTGACATTTTGAGTCAGACCCACCAGTCTGAGCTTCCTCAGAACAGGGACTAGGCTTTACCAGTGCCCAACTGGTAGAGCTCGGGAAGGCACACTGAGGCTCTGTAGGTAGGCACGACACGCTAAGGAGTTTTTTTTTTTTTTTTTGTCTTTATTTCTCAGGGTAAAAATGGGCACTTATGAGAATTTTTTAAGTAAGGTCAATGTTTTAAAAGGTAGGTCTGAGAGTGTACTGTTAAATGTTAACTAGAAACTAGGGAAGCCAAGAAAATAATTCAAGGTAAGGGGTCTGAACGAAAGTACCAGCAGTGGAGGCTGGGAAGAGAGAATGCATTTCCAAGACATTCAAGGTCAAGATCCGTCAGCACTTCCTGACATGCTGAGCTGCAGGCAGAGATGAGGACAGAAGGGAAAGGTGGGAGTGGAAGATGACTTGGAGATTTTTAACCTGGGTACTGGGTGATGTGGTACCATCCACTGAGAGAAAGATTAGAAGAATGCTAACGGATTTGCGGGGGGCAGAGGGCGGGGGTGTGTGTTAGGTTTGGGATGGGAGAAGTTTGAGGTGCTTTTCTCTGTAAAGAGAACTTTATTTGCTAGATGGATTCCAAATATAAGTTCCAGTGTTGGGCTGCCACACAAAGGTGAACAGATAATATTATAAGGTTCAGGCAAAGATAAAAAACTGTAGATGCTAATTTGAGTGGTATATAGAAGAAGCAAAATAAAAGTGAGCTCCGAGGTTCCAGGTTTGATTCCATAATAGATTACAGTAAAGTGCTTTGTTTCTCCCTGTATTCTATTAAAGTTGGTCTGACATATTAGAATTTGTTGCCCTAAGACTGTCTCCTTGGCTGGAGGATGAGTTCCGGGAACCTGGCCTCTTATCCATCTTTGCATCTCCATGTGTAGAGCCCCGCACATGGCAGGTGCTCAAATATGACATCAAATAACGCCCTGAGTACATACACTGTTCATGCTATTTTGTTAAAGAAAAGTTCTATGGCAACCTCATAAGGTTTAATATTTTAGCCACATGGACTACTTGCCTTTCTCTTTTTCATTGAATTTTTTTCTGCACTGTGCTTATTTGTTTTCTTGCCAACGGCTGAAGTATCTTTCATCACTAGTAGTAGTAAAATTCTACCCGTTCTTTCAGGCCCAGCTCAAATGTTATTTTCCCCATAAGATTTTCCCATGTGGCATGTCAGCTTGCCTATAAAGGGAGTAGTGACTGATTTGTTAGACTTGGGAATAATTTCCAGAGCCTACCAAAGAGGCTTATGTGCTCAACATGCAGGTACAGTATTTGCTTAATAGCACTGGGGTAATGCCTTAAGTGCAAAGAAGTTCCATTCAAGAAGGACCTAGAAAAGATCTGTCTTCCTTACCTCTGAAAGGAAAACAACAAAAAACAAACTATCTGCTGACCCTAAGTGTAAAAATCAGTGAGTCCATCATATCAGACATCAACATAAGCGACAAGAATAGGTAAGGCTTTAAAAGCCAGACTCAGTTTTCAATTCTGGCTGCTAACTGTCACCTTGGGCACTTTGCTCAAGCGTTCTGGGTCTGAGATTGCTCACCTGTGAAACGAGGTTCATGGCACTCACCGTGCAGCCTAGTGAACACTAAACAAAACGACATCTCCAAAGAGTGCAGCATCCAGCAAATGATCAGTAATTAGTACACAGCAGCTATTTTTATTGATTGGGGCATTAATTCCAGATCTATGATAATTTTTTTTTTTTAAAAATATAACCATACAGAAGAGAGGAGTTCTGGGGGTGGTCTAATTTGAACTCTCTACTTGATGCATAAATTCCCTCTGTAAGTCGGGTCCCTTCTTCCCTTCCTGAACAGGTGACTCAATGACTGTAGCTACTTAACTTTCTAATGCTCTTGGTTCAATAATCAGATTTTATAAAATTTTGTTATTGTAGTTTTGTAAAGAGGCTGAAATTCATTAATCCTTGTTTATGTACTTTCTAAATTTAATTTTTATTAAAATTTTTATTAATTTTTATATTGGACTACAGTTGAAGGTTTATGCATTTTAAATTAAGATTTTACTTTTAACACTGTAAGCCCCAACGTTTCAAAATTAAAACAGTTGACTTAATGAAGCATCTGCCTTAGAGCAGGAGCCATATTTCCTAAGTGATGTCGGGTGCTGAATCACAAACATAGCCAACTGTTTTTACCCATCCAAAAATACTGGATTATCCAAAACTGGAAATATTTTTCAAACTAATTTTAAACTGCCAAGAAATCTTAAATAGCAGTTTTCCTAAAACAAGGTGCAATTTCTACATGGATAGTATTAGTTAACAAGGGGCTTTATTTCTAAAGAAATTACAGCTTACAATTTATGACATATGCTTAAGTAGCTGTAAGGTACTAAACCTGAAGCCGTCACCTACAGACAGGAATCTAGGTAAAGGACACCCACCTCCTGAAACACATCTACCTGCGCACCCCCTTCAGCTCGAACATCCTCTAATTCTCTGATAAAAATCCTTCCTTGTTCCTGTTACTCCCAACCACTCTAAGGATAGTACGTCCCTGCCTATCATAAGGCCCGGCTGAGACAGGCTGGGACCCTTCACCTGAGCGCTTGCACCTGGACAAACATCTCGAGCAACAGAACACAAAGAAACTCTAAGGGACTAAGAACAACTGCACGCATGCGCAAGTGCGGTCCATTATGAACAATAAGATACAAAAAGGCCACAGACCAACCGCCACTTCTGAGAAGCTGAGAGCAAAAGCGGGGGGCTGCACGGGATCCCTGCACACAGCACCAACAAGGGGGTGCGCAGATCACCGAAGCCTCCCCTCCAGCCCGACCCAGCCATCGGCCCCCACCCTCACCCCACGGAAGGGACCAGCTCCCCCCTCCCCCCCACCTTGGGGAGCGAGCAAGCGCACCTGCGTCTCGTTTTCGTTCCCTCGCGCTGCAGCACGGAGTCCCAGTGAAGCCTTGCCTGGAATGCTCCTCTGGCCTCTTATCCATTGCTATTGATTAAAGAGCCCAAGGACCCAGGTGGGTGACACAACCGGTGTGGGAAGCATATGACACCGAAGCTGGACAGGGTTTGTTCCAATTGGGAACTCATGAGCCTGTCCTCTCATAAAAACGATGGGAAATTGCTTTAGGCACAAGATGGACTACGGATTGTTCTTTGAGAAACATCTGTGGTATAATGGAAGTGATTTCAGAGTCCCAGCTCAGGTGATTCTCACAAGACTCAATCTATCTGTGTCTTGATTTTCTCATCCGAAAAACGGGACTTGCCAAACCTGCTTGTGATGAGAAGTAAATGAGATCATGCAAGTGAAAGCACCTGTAAAACTGTATAGCCCCTATACATTTATGAAGGACCCGTTCCAGCACAGAACTCATATTTATACCTTCTTTCCCCCCACAGGAAACATCAACTATGAGTATGTAATAATATAAAAAACAAAAGATGTTCTTTTGGCTTTAAAGATCTCTTTTTTCTTAAGATAAAATGTATGAGTATGTCAAAAAATGTTCAAGTTGAGGGCTAGGCAAATCATTTGATGTGGAATTAGTATAATTTAAAATTCCTAGAAACATTTTTCTGTTCCTACACTATTGGTTAGAACTCGAGAAGTCAACACTTTGAAAAAAAATTCTCAGAACTCAAGGTCATGGCTCCTGCGCCTCGCTTCGTTACTGTGGTTTCCACTGGCACCTGTCCTGCCTCGAATAAAGGTTAAGAAGCCTCAGGAATAAGTCAAGCTTCCAGCAATAAAAGCAAATTTTACATCATATATTTACCCACATTTAGGTTGCCATGGACTCTGCTAGAGATATGAAAGAAATGTGACATTTGTTAAAATAATCAATATTACATACTTAATTACTATGGAATCAATATCGACCATTTAAAATGTGTTCTCCAACCATTTCACTGAAAGCTTTATATTTCTGTAAGATAAAATAATGGGAACTCCCAAAAGAACTCAGTTTCTGTGTTTGAACAGTTAGCTCTTCACACCTCTTCAACATTTTCAACTAAATGAAAGGCTATAGAATAAAATGTATAGATCTTTGTTTTTCATACCACATCGTTAAAATACAACATGAGTAATTTTTAAGTTCTGTATCAGCATGAGATCGATTCGTTGTATCAGGATTGCAACCAGAGTTAACAGTTGGAAAAAGATGCAACTTTTTTCTATCTTACTACAGAAAGGAATAGACATAAACACACTTCATTATGTCAAAACTACAACACACAGGCAAAACTTATAAACCTTGAAGAGAGCTTCTAACACAAAACAGAGCTTTTACTTCCTGAGACTTCTCAACAGTTCCTTTTGTCTTTTGGAATAAGGTTTTATTACTTTTGCAACAAACAAGAAGTATTTTGAGGTTGTGCACGTTTTCCTGTTTTTGCCTTTCGGTTACATGTAAAATACCATTCACTGAGCTACACAATGAATTGCATTTTTTGAGTGCACCCGGGAAGCTAAGTACAGCCTTTACGCTACAGATGTTTTTAATTTATTTAGTTCTCTCAACAACTCTATGAGGCTATCAATGGTTAGGTAACTTACTCAAGTACACGTAACTAGTAAGTAAAGAGCTAAGACTCAACTGTCTGACTCCAAGTCCATGTTCTTGACCACTGCATTACACTTCTCCGTGATGAAAAGAGAACCAAATACATTGGTTTTCTTTCAGTTTTAGGCTCTTATATCAAGTATCTATCTAACTGCATTGTTCTGCTGCTTCAGGAATTATTACTTATGTAAAGAAATTTATATAAGAAAAGATATGTAGAGGACGTCATAACCTTCAAACAAACACACTTTATAGGCGAGCTAGTTTTATAATAGAGTAAAATGAAAGTTGAAACATTCCCGGAGGAATTGTCACACAGCTGGTAGGGTGCAAATCAATTGTTTACCAGATTAAGTCATTTATTGCAAAGTCTACCAGACAGTGCTTGCCACCTGAAGACATTTCAGTTTTGTAATAAGTTCTCGTTTTGTGGAATGAAGCCGGACAACCGAACAACGGAGAGTCCTAGTTTTCCTTCTTCAAGAAATCAGGGTTACTTCAGAATGTCTGGAATTTTGACCAGTTAGAATACCTACACGAGTCAGTCGCTGTCCACCTCTTCCTTTGTCATAAAGTGTGCATAGATCCAGTTAATTAGTGCCTAGCACAATGAAGTAAATCTTGTCCCAGAAAGATGTTTCTCCTTGTAACATTTGGAATAAATAAGACACTTTTAAGGTAGGTTTCCTTGCCAAAAAGAACTATTTCTAAAAGTTACCTTAGTATTTGTAAGGCAGCTTGTTTTTAACATCGTAATCCCTGTTACAAGGACTTGTTTTTTTCAAGACCCCCAGCTGAAGGCTGTTACAACTGTCAGGCCCTTTCCCCATTACAACATGGTGCGGTTTTGCAACCATGTGCTATGTGCCAGGCCCAGTGGCTTGTGCTTTACAGTCACCGCATCTCCACGACACCCCTGACCGAGACACTGTCACTATGCTGATTTTATGGGTGGGAAACGAGAGGCTGGGGAGTCTAAGTCACCGTCCAAAGGCACGCAGAGCAAGCAGAGTGGAGGTCTGACCCCAAAGCCTGTGCTTTTGACAAGTTCTCCAAACTATTCTCAAGGAAAAAGGGAGTCGGTCCCCAAACTCCTATCACCCTCTTGGACCCCTCTTCAACGTACAAGATGTAAAGGATCCAAACAGCCTTCACCTTGTGCAATTTTAAAAAAGAGACCGAGTTCTAAGCCCTCCCGACCCCTACAAAGCAAGAGTGGGGAGGGGAAGAGAAGGCAAGGGCCGGTTTTCAGCAGAGAAAGTCAGACGAGGGCCCGGAGCCTACACGTGAAACCGATATGAACTTAAAAGGCGCAGGGGCCTCAACATTTCAGAACGAAAGCAGCACAAACCCAAGAAACCGCAACTGAAGTCAGCAGGAGGCGGCTGACAGAAGTTCGCCCAGCGCTGGTGCAAAGGAAGCTGTCACGCTCGGCGTTCTGCTCTCTGCTCTGTCACAGCCGCAGAGGGAGAAGCAGGAACCCACAAGTTCCAGGGGGGCAAAACCTGAGCTGCCTTCACACCTCTGCTCGGGCTTCAGACTCGCCGCCGCGGGTAAAGGTTCGCAGCGTGGTTCCCACGCCGTCTCGTTAAGTTAACGAGCCAAGGACCACAGAGGCCGAAAGGCCCGGAGCAGAGGAAGGGGGTCAAGGTTCTCGGGGACACGCGCGGGAGACTTTCTCACGGCCGCTACCCAGGGTACAGCACACGCCGGCGCAGCGCGCTGGCTCCGGGGACGCGGCGCGCGCAAGGGTGGCCGGGGGGCCCTGCCGCCCTAATCGCCGCCCGCACCCAGGTCTGTGCCCGGTTCCGGCGCGCTATCTGCCCCCGCCGGCCTCCCGCACTTATCTTGCTCCCCGCCCGCCCGGCCCTCGCTCGCCTCACCTGCCCAGCTCCCGGCCCGGGCTCAGGCTGTAGGCGTCCTGGAAGGGCTCGGTGCACACGGCGCTGCGGATCTCCGTCAGCAGCCCGCGGGGCGGGGGCGGCAGCCGGCGCGGTGTGCTCAGACCCCGGCCGACGCGACCCGAGCCGGGGACGGCGGCCGGGGAAGAACCGCCGCTGCCCGGCCTCTCCAGAGGAATCATGGCGCTCGGGCGCTCTTTCGTTCCGGCCGCCCGACTCGCTCAGAGCTGCCAGCGGGTCACAGCCCCGCCTCCAACTGCCTCGAGAACGTCAGAGGAGACCAACCGCTCTCCCCCGCGCCGCGAACAGAGTGCCGCCAGTTGCCTGCCGGTCGCCCGCCTCCCAGCCGTCCGGTCACGCCCCGCGCTCGGCCCCGCCCCGCCCCGCCCCTCCCCCTCGGCCCCCGCTGAGCTTCCGCTGGGCCGGAGCGCCGCTTGCCTCACGCGCGCCCTCTGCAGCCGAGGGGGAGAAGGTGCAGCCTGGCGGGCGGCCTCGGGTTGGGCCCGGGCAGTCTGCAGGCGACCAACAGCACCACCCTTCTGGCTGGAGGACGCGCTGCGTCAGCCAGTTATGCACCTGCTGAGCATCTGAGAGTTGCAAACCTGAGCCCTCCGTTAATGAAAGGCTTAGGAGCTGCCAGCCAGAGCTTCACGATCCCTTCCCTTGGGCAGGTCAGGAGGGGTGATGAGACTCAGATCAGGGCTACTGTACAGCACGCGGAAGCTGCCCGGGACAGCTGGTTCCTTCCCACATTGAGAGGAGAACGTGGAGGCAAGAGGTGGATAAATATTGTTAAGCTCTCACACCAGCCCTATGAAACAGGCACTATTATACTGTCTGCAGTCTTCTCTGTATTTAACTTTCAAGGTGCTCTCATCCGGTCTTGTGGCTTTAATTATCCGTATGCTCATGACTACAAAATTTTTATCTCCAGCTTCCAACCATTCTCTGAACTTCGGACTCATATATTCAAGTATACACTTGGCATCACCAGTTAGATCCCAAATTAGCATCTCAAACGTAACGAGCAAAAGTCAGGTCCTGATCATCCTTCACAAATGCACTCCTGCCCAGTTTCCCCACCTCGGTAAATGTAGCTCCATCCTTCTGGTGGTTCGGGGCAAAAACCTTGGCGTCAGCACTGACTCCTCTCTTTCTCTCATACCCCTCATCCAATTTATAAGTAAATCCTCTTGGCTTTACCTTCAAAATATATCCAGAATCTGATCACGTCTCTTCATTTCCACATTACCACAATTAGCATGATCTCTTCTCTGGATTATTGTGTTAGCTCGCTAACTAGATTACCTGCTTCCATCCTTCTTCCTCACCAATTCCACACAGTTTCTTTTCAAGGCAGCCAGAGTGATCTTTTTAAAATCTAAATCAGATCCTATCACTGCTCTGCTTAGAGTTTTGCGTTGATGAGCTAGTCTACTTGTGATCAATACTCTCACTGAGAAATATTAGAAAAAAATTTAAAACAGTCCTCTACTTGAAACATCAGAGAGTTTCAAAAGCAGCAAGAACTTGGATGACTAAGATCTTGGAAAGAATGGCAGCCCAGAATGGCACCACTTTCCCATGAGGCATTTGATAATTCCAAAGCAATGACTGAAAGGGTGAGAAAATAAGTAGGGCTTTAGGCATCGCACCAGGCTGGGGAGATGAAAAATTGGAGTTTAGGATCTACTAAGGAGAAAGAGCTGGTAAACACACTAGACTTGCAGTTGGCACCCCAGAGTGCTACATCCTAGGAGCATGGGTAAAAAGGAAATAGACCAGCCCTCCCAAGGACTGAAGAACAGCTTCAAAACTCGATAGTAAATCCCCCTCTGGAGAAAAACACAATCATCCAGAGCCACACGTTATCTGTACAGTATTTCATACACAATGTCTGGCACATTTAAAAATTTTAAAAGGGGCACACAAAAAGAATTATCTTAAAAACTAAGAGGAAAAGACAGAAAACAGAAATAAGCAAGCAGGAGATCCAGATACTGAATCTTAAAGACAGCTTTTTGAATAATTCTGTTTAATATCTTCAAGAAATTAAATGACAAGATAGAGAATTTCAGCATAGAACTGAGAACTCCAAAGAAGAATAAAATGGACTTTGTAGAATTGGGGGGGAAACTCCACAAACGAAAACTATGACTGAATAGGGATGGGTTTAATAACAGATTTGATACAACTTAAGAAAAAATTAGTGAACCTGATTCGTGAACTTAATAGGTCAAAAATTATGCAAAATGAAACACGAGATAAGAGGACATGATGTTCAGAAAAGAGAATATAGTAAGTCTCCTACATATGAACGAATTCAGTTCCGCGAGCGGGTTCGTAAGTCCAATTTGTTCCTAAGTCCAACAAAGTTAGCCTAGGTACCCAACTAACACAATCGGCTATATAGTAGTATACTGTAATAGGTTTATAATGCTTTTCACACAAATAATAAAAAACAAAACATAAAGAAAACATTTTAATCTTACAGTGCAGTACCTTGACTGGAGGAGGGGGAGGAGGTGGGAGAAGGTAGAGCTGAAGGATCGTCAGCAACAGGAGACGGAGGTCAAGCTGCAGTTTCACTCATGCCTGATGTTCGATGGCACGGGTTCAGGTTCCTTGCTGGATTCAGTTGTATCTATCCTCTTGAAAAAACAATCCAGTGATGTCTGGGTAGTAGCTCTTTTTTTCTCATCACAGATGACATGGTAGCACTGGATTGCATTCTGAATGGCTGCTGCAACCTTCGCGTACCGTTCTACGTTTGGGTCCTGTGCCTCAAAAACTAACAGTGCCTCCTCAGATAAAGAAAATCCCCTTGCTATTTCCTGAGTCGTGAATCTCAGCAGTACCAGCTACAGCACTGTTGCTTTTACACTTGCTCCTGGACATCCTGGGCTTGAAATAAAGATACTGTACTACTGTACTCTATACAGTACTGTACAGTAAAGTAAACAAAAGCACAACTGCCGCCAGCCGCGGCGGGTCCTCAAAGTGCAGCAACAATCGACGAGAGGGGGTAGGGAACTGAACGCACCAAGGTATGGGATCAGAAGGGCACAAGCAACTGATGGTTGCAAGGCACGTTTAATAACAAAGCGTAGCCATATATATACCCCTTAAAGCAGGGAATTTGCTTAGTCACGCCTTATCGGCATCAGCTGGTTGATTGGCTTCTCGGCTTAGTCACGCCTTATCGGCATCAGCTGGTTGATTGGCTTCTCGGCTTAGTCACGCCTTATTGGCATCAGCTGGTTGATTGGCTTCTCGGCTTCTCCCTCAAAGGCACCAATTTCCCCTCCAGGGTTGCTTTTCCTAGCTTTAGGGAACAACCAGGGACTCCCAGTAACTGAGCAGGTCCCTGGAGCGATTTGGCCAAAGGCCATCTCCTTTTTTACATTCATACCATAAAGTCCAGGATGCATACCAAGGAGAGTACAATCGGGCCCTGAGGCTTATGAGGGTCTTAATGGCGCCTTCCTCAGAGGGCAATGCTCGCCACACACAACCACTTGTAGAGGATGCACGCACATGACAACGTACATCAGACACGGGAAATAACTTACGTGATTGGACGTGCGAACGCACGTTTGCATCTTTGAAAGTGCGCAACTTGAAGGTTCGTGTGTAGGGGGCTTACTGTAAAGCACGTAAGGTATGTGTTAAAATGTTCTAACACACATGTAATTGAAGCATCAGAAGGAGAGGGGAGAGAAAAAAAAGAAGCAATAGTTTAAAGGGTAGTGGCCAGGAAAATTTCAAAACTAATGAAAGACAACAACTCACAGAATCAAGAAACATTGTGAATATCAGCAGGATTTCAAGCAAAGAAAACCATACCTAGGCAGATCACGGTAGACTACTGAGAATTAAAGACAAAGAGAAAAATCTTGAAAAAAAATAGGCACAGGAAGCAGATATATTACCCGCAATAGAGCAACAGGAAGATCAAGAGCTTATTCTCAAAGACAAATTGGAACCCTAAAGATCTTCAGATTGCTTCAAAATACTAAAAGAAATTAGCTGCCGATCTAGATTATATACTACCCAGTAAAAAATATTCTTCAAAATTGAAAGTATAATACAGGCATTTTTATGACAAACATTAAGATCATCAGCTGACCTACATTAAAAGGAAATTATAAAAGGAGATTTTTAGGTAGATAGAAAATAATCCCAGATAAAATTGTGGAGATGTCTGTAGGAATGCAGAAGAACGAAGGGATTAAGCCGTGGCTAGATATAAATAAAATAGGAACTGTATAGAACAATAAAAATAATGTCTTGGGCTTCCCTGGTGGCCCAGTGGTTGAGGATCCGTCTGCTAATGCAGGGGACACAGGTTCGAGCCCTGGTCCAGGAAGATCCCACATGCCGTGGAGCAACTAAGCCCACGCGCCACAACTACTGAGCCTGCACTCTGGAGCCCACCAGCTGCAACTGCTGAGCCCACGCGCTACAACTACTAAAGCCTGTGTGCCTAGAGCCTGTGCTCCGCAACAAAAGAGGCCACTGCAATGAGAAGCCCCCGCACTGCAACGAGGAGTAGCCCCCACTCGCCGCAACTAGAGAAAGCCCATGCACAGCAACAAAGACCCAACGCAGCCAAAAAAAAAAAAAAGGGAGTTTAAATATATAGAGAATTAAAATATACACAATAATAGCACAAAAGGAGAGAGGGAGTAAATGGAATTAAAGTGTGCTAAAGTCCCAGCATTGAGTGGGAATTGATAAAAGTACCAGGCTTTAATAAATCAAGAATGAATATTATAATCTTTAGAGTAACAACTAAAATAATGGAAAAAGAATGAATAACAAGTTAATGGGGGGGATGGGATGATAAAAATATTTAATCCAAAAGAAGTAAGAAAGGAAAGCAAAAGGATCATAAAGAATAGACAAATAGGGCTTCCCTGGTGGCACAGTGGTTGAGAGTCCGCCTGCCAATGCAGGGGACACGGGTTCGTGCCCCGGTCCAGGAAGATCCCACATGCCGCGGAGCGGCTGGGCCCGTGAGCCGTGGCCGCTGAGCCTGCGCGTCCGGAGCCTGTGCTCCGCAACGGGAGAGGCCACAACAGTGAGAGGCCCGCGTACCGCAAAAAAAAAAAAAAAAAAAAAAAAAAAGAATAGACAAATAGAAAACAAATAGTAAGATGATATGTTTAAGCAAACTGAAGTTTCTTTTTTAAACAGCAGTTACTTTAAATTTAAATGGAATTTGATATACCCCCAATTAAAATACAAAGGTTCTAGACAGGATTAAAAAATAATAGCTGTGTGTGCTTCAATAAGACACCTTAAATAGAAAGTTACAGAAAGGTTGAAATAAAAAGGATAGAAAGACTTATGCCATGTAAATAGTACCTAATAGAAAATTGGTGCAGTTATACAAATACCAGACGAAGCAGATTTTTAAGGCAAGAAGCATTATTAGAGGTAAAGAGGAACATTTCTTAATGATAAAAGGATCAATCTGTCAGTAAGTTATAAAAATTCTAAATTTGCAGAGCCTTAAAAATATAGCATTGAAATATACAAAGCAAAATGACAGAACTAAAAGGAGAAATAGATCCACAGTTGTAACCAGGGATTTTTAACACACTCCTCTATGTAACTGATAGAACAAGTGTACAAAAGAAAAAAAAAGGAAACGTTTTTAGCAGTTTTGAACAACACAATGAACAAGCTTGAGGTAACTGATGTAAATACAACACTGCAGAATACACATCTTTTTGGTGCAAAGAGAACATTTATTGATCATGTACTGGATCGTAAAGCACATTTCAACAATTTTGAAGGACTGAAGTTCTAGAGAGTACTATGTTCTGTGATCATAGTGGAGTTAAGCAAGAAACCAAATGTTACCCATCAGTTTGATACATAACTACAACCGAAATCTCTATAAAATCACAAATGCTTGGAAATTAATCAATTCATCTCATTTATGGTGATAGAAATCAGAGAGGGGTTGATTTTAGGGTGGAGGAGATTGACTGAAAAGGAGCAAAAGGGGACTCTCTGGGGTGATGAAATACGCTATTTTTGCAGGACTACGGCTTACATAGATATATGCATTTTCAGAGCTGATTGTAATCAGTGAATTTAAATTACACCTCAATTTTTTAAAACTTCTGTTTTATAGAAAATTTCAAACCAACGGAAAAATGTGGGCCCAGAAATACTAAACAAAATTAATTAATCAAGCAATGGACTCAAAGATACATCATGACAGAGTAGATTTTATCCCAGGAATGTTCAGGATGTTTCACTACATGTTCAGATTAGTGGAGAAAAGGAATTCTATCAACTTAATAAATACTGGGAAAAACATTTTATAATATTCAATACCCATTCATGATTAATTTTTAAAAATTTAGCAACCTCAGATAAAAAGGAATATACTAAACTTAATAAGACATATCCCTCAAAACTTGCAGGAGCATTATCATCGAAGTTAGGGCATAACAATGACACCTACTCTCACAACCCCTACCCAGTGTTGCAGGAGAACCTGAGTGGTTCATGTTGGAAAGGAAGAGTTAAAATGGTCAGGAAGGAAAAGACAACATTATTAAATGTAGACACTTTGAGTACATTTCTACATTACCCCAAAGAATCGACTGAAAAATATTAAAATTAAAAATTAGACAAAGGTGATTAAATATAATGAAAATAGATACCAGCTTTCCTACATAGAAACAATACAAGGAATGAAAGATAATGGGGAAATTATTCTATTTGCAATAGAAGGAAAAATAAAGCCTGCAGAAACAACCCTCACAAAAAATGCACAAAGCCTACATTTTACTTTATAACTATATAGAATGTAATTATTCTAGGAGACATAAAAGAAGACAAATAGAGATACATAGCATGTTCTTTGATGAAGAGATTAGATTCTGTAATTCTTTGTAAATCGATCAATATATTTAACAAAATTCTAATAAACCCCAAAATGATTTCTTTTGGAATTTATTAAAATTATCCCAAAGTTTATCAGGAAGGATGTTCAAATGTGAGTAGCTAGGAAAATTTTGGTAAAAAAAGTTGGTAAGGAGAGAATTGTCCTAATAGACACTAAAATTTATTATGAAACAAGACAGCTCGGGCTTCCCTGGTGGTGCAGTGGTTGAGAATCCGCCTGCCGATGCAGGGAACACGGGTTCGTGCCCCGGTCCGGGAAGATCCCACATGCCGCGGAGCGGCTGGGCCTGTGAGCCATGGCCGCTGAGCCTGCGCGTTCGGAGCCTGTGCTCCGCAATGGGAGAGGCCACAACAGTGAGAGGCCCGCGTACCGCAAAAAAAAAAAGAAGACAGCTCAACATAATAGAATGCATAGTTTTGAAATAGAGTTATTATGTGTATGAAACTAAAATAGGCCCCAAATCTTCTAACTCATTAATTAAATTAAATGTAAAATAAATCAATTAAATATAAAAAGACTAAAATCTGGAAATAAATAGTATATGACAATTAGCTGATTTCTAAAGGAGAAATAATTTCTAAACTATTGACTACCTAAAAATTCAAAATTCTTATATATATTTAAAAAGTTATATACAAAATAAAAAGGCAGACAAACTGGGAAAACATTTGTAAAAAGCATTATTAACAAAAATTATACCCTAAATATATAAAGAACATATAAACCAATAAGCAGTATGGCAACACTATATTAGAAAGAGGACAAAGAAAATAAAAAGTAATTTTTAAAGGGACAAATATAATAAACTCATATCAAATGTTTAAATTTGCTAGAAGTCAAAGAAATTATAAATTAACCAATGGGGCCATAAAAAGAAATGAAGTTGAACTATTTGTAGTGAGGTGGATGGACCTAGAGTCTGTCATACAGAGTGAAGTAAGTCAGAAAGTCAAAAACAAATACCGTATGCTAACACATATATATGGAATCTAAAAAAAAAAAAAAAGTTTCTGATGAACCTAGGGGCAGGACAGAAATAAGGACACAGCTGTAGAGAATGGACTTAAGGGCACTGGGAGGGGGAAGGGTAAGCTGGGACAAAGTGAGAGAGTGGCATGGACTTATATATACTACCGAATGTAAAATAGACAGCTAGTGGGAAGCAGCTGCATAACACAGGGAGATCAGCTCGGTGCTTTGTGACCACCTAGAGGGGTGGGATAGGGATGGTGGGAGGGAGACTCAAGAGAGAGGGGATATGGGGATGTATGTATACATATAGCTGATTCACTTTGTTATACAGCAGAAACTAACACACCATTGTAAAGCAATTATACTCCAATAAAGATGTTAAAAAAATTTAAAAAAATTAACCAATGGGGTTCCATTTTTGCGAGTAAAATTAGCAAAACATTTTAAGGTAATTCAATGCCCATCACTAGTGATAATGGATGGAAAGACAAGAAGAATAAAAACATAAGTGCTTTTTATTTCCTTCTTTTGTTCTAATCTGTGTTTTTCTGCACTTTTCCAAGAACTCAGATATCACTTTCTATAGGGTATCTAACCTCATTCTACCAGAGTAAGAGTCTGGCCTCCCTGCTTCCATATCAACCTGAACTTATCTTTAGCAAACTGCATTCTAAGTGTATAATTCTCTATTTTCCTAGTTAGAGAGAACAGAGACCATTTATTTCTGTATCTCAGCGTATATAAGTGAAACTCCATAAAAACTGATGAATAAATGTGGTGGAATTGAATATGCAACACTCTAAATGTCTCTCTGTAGGAAATAATTAAATGAATTATGATATATTTACTTGATAGGTCATTATGCAATACTTGCACAGAGATTAATCACACTGCCCTATACTTGTTTTGCAATGATAGCTATAAAAAGAGAAGGATTCGAAATTGTGTCTATTGTATAGTATATTTTTAAAGTGTGTTGAAAGGAGGTGACATGGCATTAGCACTCTAACAGTGATTCTTTTTGAGGTATGTGACTATTGTTGAGTAATTTTCTTTTATATTTGTATTTCCAAATGTCTTTAGATGATTATATATTACTTCTATAACTAAACTAAGTGAAAAAAAATTTCAAGATTTGTTTTTAAAGTAAACATTCCATAGTCCGGCCATCCAGGCATGGACTACGGTTATTATTATTATTTTTAACGTCTTTGTTGGAGTATAATTGCTTTACATTGTTGTGTTAGTCAGTGCTGTATAACAAAATGAATCAGCTATAAGTATACACATACCCCCATATCCCCTCCCTCTTGCGTCTCCCTCCCACCCTCCCTATCCCACCCCCCTGTGCTATGCGGCTGCTTCCCACTAGCTACCTATTTTACACTTGGTAGTGTTTATATGTCAACGCCACCCTTTTAAACACAACTCACACCTACCCAGCTGCTCCTATCTTTCCATCTACTGATGGGGGGATTAAATCACATTCTCTTTCTCCTACTTCAAATTGAAGCTTGTTGTATGTCCAAACTTCGTTTATGTTTTAAATACCAGAGCACTGTCTGGGAAATTATGTGTAAGTTACAGATCTAAGCTCTTTGAGGATGAATATGTGTTTGAGATCAGCATTTCAGATAAACAACATAATTTCCTTTGACTTCTGCTGTTAAAGAAGATCGATTTGTACTTCTCATTCAGGTGCCAAAATTAGCATTTAGGTCAAACGTAAGACTGGACTCTAACCTTTCAATGACCATTTTTTCAGAATTTAGCTTAGGAAGGAGCAACTCACTAGGGTCATCTCTTCTCTCTTTTCCTTTGCCATTTAGCCTTTCTAAATAAGGTTGACATGTGAGAGAATGACAATTGTTCTACCAGAGTTATAAAAGATGACTTTGGGGAGGAGATTTATTGTGAAACTAAATACAAATTTACACACGTTTGAGGGTTCAGATTTGAAAGCACATGGATCTGAGAGAACATAAGTGAAGCAGCTACAGCATGTCATTCAACAGCTGTTCGGTGAATGTTGTGGCATCTAATGAAATGAACAGCTAACACACTTTGAAATATTGATAAATGGGCACCTCAATTCCCAGGTTAAAACTTTCTATATGACTTCTGAGGTGTTTATCGATTAAGAAAACTTAATATCTTAATAAATGTAGACGAGCTAATGAAAAGCATAACAAATATTTTCATGAATTGAATGAAATTCTCTGCAATTCTGTGTTTTACAGCGCAAACTCTAAAAGGAGCATGTCAGCTCAAGAGAGAAAATGTGGATCCACTTCAGATTGGTTGAAAATGTAATATAATTGGTATTTCATCTACTGGAATGTGTGGAGTTTTGAATTATTATTATGAGAAATACATAACAGATTGATGGAAATCTTTGAGCAAGAGGCAACAGCATCCTCAAAAGAGCCTACACATCTAAGGAAGCATCAGCAGCACAGGAGCCTAGAATCCCATCTCCTAACTTCTCATTTAAACACTCATGAAGAAGATGCCTGGAGGAAATAACCACATGAGCTCTAGAAAATAAAAGGGGGAAAAAACCAATCTTATAGTGGACTCTAGGTTTAGTTTCTATGATTTACAGTTCTGAGGTCTGAAGATACAGAGTAGAAAACAAGATTAATGTGTGCTCACAAAATCATTTCTGATGATCTCCTCTTGGGAAATGAGAGTAAAGGTCAGCCTTTTATATACTGCAAAGACTCTGGAAACACAGAAGTAATTATTTTGTACTGGACTGGCCTGACATAGGAATGCTTTAATTCCTAAATTCTGTTTCCTATGCAAGATAAGGTGGTTCAGCCAGAAATAACATTTATTCATTCCTTAATGTACTCTAGGCACTGTTTTTAAAAATTTACCTGTACTTTCTTGAGGCCTCAAAATAACACCACCTTGATCTGTAGATTAAACACAATCCCAATTGAAATCCCAATGAAGTATTTTGTGGATGCTGACAAACTGATTCTAAAGTTCATACGGAGATGCAAAAGACTCAGAATAGCTAACGCAATATTGAAGGAAAAGAACCAAGTCAGAGGACTGACACTACCCAACTTCAAGACAAACTATAAAGCTATAGCAATCAAGACAGTGTGGTATTGGTGACATTAGCAATATGGTGGAGTGCGAGTTTCCCCGCCCACATTTCCTGGGATCCAGGAAGGAGGTTGTGAAACCTCAGTGGAGCCCAGGACTGAGGAGGGCCACTTTGAGAAGACAGGCTCGTGCACCACTGGCAGGCCTGCTGACCATGGTCCCAGCTGTGGAACAGAAGCAGCCCTGTTCCTCTGTGGACTTGACTTTAACCTTCACTTATCTGTCCTTCAATGCTTGTTCTTTCTTTATACAGTTCTGAGTTCCTGACCTATATTATTTTCCTTTTCTCTAAAGCCTTTCTTTTAACATTTCGTTCAAGACAATCTACTGGCAACCAATTCCCTCAGTTTTTGTTTGTCTGAGAATTTTTTTTCCTCCTTCACTTAAAAAAAATATTTATTCTATTTACTTATTTTTGGCTGTGTTGGGTCTTCGCTGCTGTGCGCAGGCTTTCTCTAGTTGTGGCGAGCGGGGGCTACTCTTCGTTGCAGCGCATGGCCTTCTCATTGCGGTGGCTTCTCTTGTTGCGGAGCATGGACTCTAGGGTGCACAGGCTTCAGTAGTTGCAGCATGTGGGCTCAGTAGTTGTGGCTCGCAGACTCTAGAACACAGGCTCAGTAGTTGTGGCACATGAGCTTAGTTGCTCCACGGCATGTGGGATCTTCCCAGACCGGGGCTTGAACCCATGTGCCCTGCATTGGCAGGAGGATTCTTAACCACTGTGTCACCAGGGAAGCCCTTCTCCCTCACTTTGGAAGGATGATTTGCAGGGTACAGAATTCTAGGTTGGTGGATTTTTTTCTGTCACCACTTCAAACATTTCACTCTACTCTTAATTTTTGAGGAGAAATTAGATGTAATTCTTATCATTGTTCCTCTCTAGTTAAGGTGCTTTTTTCCTTCTGGCTACTTCCAGGATCTTTTATGTTTGATTTTCTGTAACTTCAAAATGATATAACTAAGTGTAATTTATTTATTTATTTATTTATTTATTTGCATTTATCCTGCTTTGGTTCTCTGAACTTCTTGGATCTGTGGTTTGGTCTGATATGAAATTGGGGGAAACTTTTTTTTTTTTTTTTTGCAGTACGCAGGCCTCTCACTGTTGTGGCCTCTCCTGTTGTGGAGCACAGGCTCAGCGGCCATGGCTCATGGGCCCAGCGCTCCGCGGCACGTGGGATCTTCCTGGACTGGGGCATGAACCCATGTCCCCTGCATCGGCAGGTGGACTCTCAACCACTGCGCCAACAGGGAAGCCTTGGGGGAAACTTTATAGTCATCACTGTTTCAAATATGTCTTCTATTCCTTTTTCCCTTCTCCTTCTGGTGTTGCCATTACAAACATGACATCTTTTTTAGTTGTCCCACAGACCTTGGGTATTGTTTAGCTGTTTTTGGTCTTTGTTCTCTTTGCTTTTCAGTTTTGGAGGTTACTATTGAGATAGCCTCAATTTCAGAGATTCTTTCCTCAGCACGTCTAGTCTATTAATCAACCCATAAAAGGCATCCTTCATTTCTGTTACATTGTGTTTGATCTCTAGCATTTCTTTTTCGTTCTGTCTTAGGATTTTCATCTCTCTGCTTACATTGCCCATCTGTTCTTGTATGTTGTCTACTTTATCCATTAGACCCTTAGCACAGTAATCATAGTTGTTTTAACTTCCCAGTCTGGTAATTCCAATGCCCTTGCCATGTCTGTTTCTAATGCTCATTTTGTTTCTTCAAATAGTGTTTTTTTTTCTTCTAGTATGTCTAGTAATTTTTTTCCTGATAACCAGACATGAGGTGGTATAAAAGGAAGTGCTGTAAATGGGCCGTTAGTCACGTGGTGGTGAGGTGTGGGGCAAGGGGAAACATTCTACAGTCCCATGATCAGGTCTCAGTCTTTGAGTGAGCCTGTGCCTCTGGCCTGTGAACTTCACAAGTGCTGCTCAGTGTTTTTCTCCCTCCTTAGGTGGGAGAGTATTACTAGAGTAAGCTGGAGTTTGGTATTTCCCTTTTCTGAAGTCAGTTAGGCTCTGGAAAGACCCCAGCGGGTTAGGGTCTGTTTAACTAGTTTCCCCTGTAGGCTGGCCTTGTTAAGAAGAACAAAGTGCTCTGGCATGTTTCGGAATGGTTCCTTTTCCCCTCTCCCTGCCAGAAGTTTGAGGGTATTTTTCTCTGATATTTGCTGTGGGAAGCTGGTTGAACTGGAAGTAAGTCTCACAAGATTGTGGAGACCTCCGTATGACTGTGGGGTCCTCCTGGAGTTTTTAACCCTCAGATTTGTTCACATTGAGTTTCCAGCAATTGCTCAATTACAGTTCAGCGTTTCCTCCTCCAGCACTGGCTCCTGTGGCAATTTCTGAGAGTCTCTGCTCAGATAAGCCAAGACTTCCTGTATTTGTCCGTCTGTCTCGCCGATCTTGCCGGCCCCGCTTTGCCCTGTGTCTTCCCCTCTCTTATGGAGCCAAGAAGAGTTGAGCTTTCAGTCTGTTTCCGCTTTTTATGAGTTGTTAGGACGAAGTGACGACTTACAAGCTCCTTACATGAGGAACCAGAAACTGAAAGTCTTATTAATTTTGTATACTCTGTATGAAATTCATTCCTTTAATCAAGAAATATCCAGTGATTAATTAATTAAATTTGATTAATTAAGTAAATTAATTCATTACATTGCTATTTAGCCAGAACTGTTTTAGGCCTTGGTGTTATAAGGGTAAACAAAACAACATCCCTGCTTCTCTGGAATTTACATTCTTATGGAGGAGGCGCAATAAACAAATAGAGATATAAGTCAGGTAGAGATAAGTAGTATAAAAAAACATGAAACAAGAAAATGAGATTGGGAGGGTCTGGAGACTGTACTTCAGATTTGTTGAACAGAAAAAGGCTCTCTGGGAAGGTGAAAGATGGAGAGTGACCTAAATGGAGAGAGGGAGAGAACCTTGCATACATACTGGGGAAGAGAATTCCAAGCAGAGCAAATCATGACTGCAAAGGCTCTAGGGTGTTAGGGTGTGTGGCTGGGAGAGAGAGGTAAGAGATAAGCCAGATAAGTAGCCAGAGGCATGTCACGTAGAGATTTATACACTGATGGGAAACCATTGGAGGGCTTGATCTGGGGAGTGATGTGATTTAACATGTTTTATACGGATTATTCTCACTCCAGTGTGGAGGATAGACTGTAGGGTGGTGAACTGGATCCAGGAAGGCCAGCTAGGAGACTGTGACAATAATACAGATGAGAAATCACTGTGGGTTGGACTAAGGGAGGTGGCAATGGAATTGGTGAAAAGCAATGGAAATTCTTTCCAGGTAGGTCCAGCAAGAATTGCTGGTGGATTAGATGAAGAGCTTGAGAGAAGGATCTCTTTTTGCAGTTTCTCTGAATCCTGGGTCAGGTATGTGTGTAGCTCCATCATGAAAGGAGCCATCACTTTCAACAGGTCACCAAAATTCTTGAGGCAGCTTCCAGTTTGTTCTCATGGGTTTCAGTTCATCCTTGTGAGCTTCCTTTGTCCTGGTTCTCCCCTGCTACAGATCTGGCTTCTCTTCCTAATTCAGACCAACCATTGTCTGCAAAAGCTTCCATAGATTTGTTCACCAGCCCCACAGCTGTGTAAGGTCCAGCCCTATAATAAAGTCCTTATTCTGTATCATTCAGAGTGACTCTACTTCCCTGATCAAAACCTTAACTGATACAAGTTTGATCTGTTTTTCAGCCCAGTGAATAGAGATGTTCATGGGCCAGTTGGATATAAAGTCTAAGAGATGTTTTAGCAATATTCATGAGTCATGAGTATCTAGTGTTTTGTTAGAATCCTGTGGTAAATAATTTTTAAAACTATTGGCTTCTAATTACATTGCATTGTGGTCAGAGAATGTGGGACTATGGCTTCTTTGGCATTTATTGAGACATTGTCTATAGTCTTATTTATTTATTTAGGAAACGCTTTTGTGCTTGGAAAGAATGCGTACTTTCTGCTTGTTGGGTAAAGGTTTTTATGGGTATCTACACAATAGGTAGGATGTAGATATCCATAAAATCCTTAATAACTCTTAAAAATGAAGACAAAAGAGAAAAAAATGAAGACAAAAGAATTTTAGGTGAATATTGTTGGGGGGTAAGACGGTCATTACATATTTGTAAAATAAACAAGCCACCAAGGAGACCCAACCATCATTAACTTATATACACATAATACATAGCCTCAAAATAAATGAAGCTTACTGAATTACAAATTCAAAGAATTTTGATTTATAAATTATTTTTAAAATTGACCAAAACCAATTAATAACAATAATTAACAAACCAAAACATATTTATGTGTGTGTCTATACCAAGGAAACAAACTATACTTCTTCTTTTTTTTTTTTTTTTTGCGGTGCGTGGACCTCTCACTGTTGTGGCCTCTCCCATTGCGGAGCACAGGCTCCGGATGCGCAGGCTCAGCGGCCATGGCTCACGGGCCCAGCCACTCCGTGGCATGTGGGATCTTCCCTGACCGGGGCACAAACCCGTGTCCCCTGCATCGGCAGGCGGAGTTCCAACCACTGCACCACCAGAGAAGCCCCAAACTATACTTCTTATAACAAAAACAAATTTGAATGACATTGATTAAGCACCTACGCATCAACTTTTTGGAAGCTGGGGCTCAGCATTCTCAGGGTAGAAGTTCAGCGTTCTTATCTCAACCTAATAGTTTAATCTACAAAATAAATATCAACTGAGCAATATTTGTTTGTACCATATAATTATGACAAAACTACATTTTATAAACAAATATATGAAAAATATAGATTCACTTACTTTAGAAGCTATATCTTTCAAGTAACATGAGCTGCTATACTTTTTCATATAAGTTAAATACTTAAAGAGTTCAAGTGGCTTGTTCCAGCAAAAAAAAAAAAAAAAAAAAAGGAAAAGACACAGTATTGTTCTTTTCATACCTGCTTCTTCAAAGTTTATAATCTGCCATCCCTGATTTACATATTTTATTTCTTCTCTCTGTCTGAACATTTCAAAGTATTTACTTTATGCCTCTTTTATATTGCAGTAGTATTTCAATTTCCCCTTGTTCATTCTATCTGGCACTTCCTCACGTATTTTATAATTTTTTTGTGGATGAGCTCATACAAATACGCCAATTTCTCTTCTTGCTTCAACATCATTATTAATTTAAATTAAACAGTGGCCACCATGCATAATAAGGTTAAACCAAACTTTCAATGCTTGGTTTCAAAAGTTATCCCAGAAAGGAAAGGATGCCTAATGGTCTTTGAATCAGTTATCTATCGCCACCATAACAATGTACAACAATCATAAAATATCACTGGCATGTAACCATGTCTCAGCTGGAGTTTGGCTGGGTGGCTTTCATGATCTTGGCTGAGTTTGTAATACCTGGGGGTCAACTGGCTGTTGGTTGATCTAGCCTGGTCTCAGCTGGGCTCCCCCTGTTTCTCATCCTCCTCTTACACGGGGCACGCACTCCTCACGACAGATGAGCAGCAAGAGAGAGAAGTCAAGCTCAATTGTGCAAATACTTTAGAAGCCTCTGCTTGCAGTATGTTGGCCAAAGCAGGTAGGTCAGAATGCTTGGTTCCCAGTAGGAGGTGACAGCAAAGTTAGGATTGTGGAAAAGGGTGTGGCTATAGGGAGGGGTGATGAATTCCATTTTAGGATCTACTATAATCTTAGAAAAGAGATAGTCCCCACATTTAATGTTTTCCACCAAAGGAATAAGCTTGAAAGAAGAGAATCTCTTTTTATGGGCAAATATAAAAGTTTGGATAAAAGTTGTGACCCAATTTTTATTACATTTAAAAAATAATAGGTAACACAACATTGTAAATCAACTATACTTCAATTTTAAAAAAGTAATAGGAATTATGTAACTATAAAGGCAAAAAGAAAACTCTATAACATACACTCCTTGGAATAAAATGAAAAGAAATACAAGTTCTTGGGCATACAAGGGATGGCTAATGAAACCAGTTTTAACACTAACTCACTCAGAGTTTCCAGACATGAAAAAAATCTCTATGTTCTCCCAGCTCTTCAAGATGCGAAGGTTTTAAGGCTGATTTACTCACTTCTAGGCCCTTCTCTGTCTACTGTTTCAGGAAGAACGACATGTTTCCCTCTCGGTGATAAACCTAAATTATTTTCCCCAATTTTATACATGCTCAAATCCTACCGCCATTATAAACACATTTCTGTCTGACTTCCCTCTCCAGCGGAGCCAATGGCTTCTGTTCCCTTTCCCCATAGCATTTTGCTTATTATTATTATTTTACAAGGACATCACATCTTCCTCTGGGGCTGGGGTGGGGAATGGGAGGGGGACTATGCATATTAAAAACAGGGGCCAAATCTCAAATGAAGGGGAAGAATGCAGTGTTATTTGCTGGACGATGGACTCCCTGAGGGCAAAGACTCGGTAAGCACAGGACCCAGCATGTAATAAGTATTCACAAAAATGCTTAAAGGAATGAAAGTGGTGGGTAGTGGTGGTTGAGTGCTTGGACTCTGGAGCCAAGCTCCTTGTTCAAATCTTGGCCATACATTTACTTTGGGCAAATTAACTCCTCTATGTTTCAGGGTTTTTTGTTTTTTCCCAGCTTTACATGGGGATATAAATGTAGCTAAGGCAATACTGGGTTGGCCAAAAAGTGCCTTTAGTTTTTAAGTAATTATAAATAAAAGACACATTTTTCATTTTCACCAAGAACTTTATTGAACAACATATTCATCTTTTTGTTCCACTACCTTCGGCCATTTTTTCAGGCAACTTCATAGTTCCATCTTCCCAAAACTTTTAATCTTTTTGAGCAAAGAACTGTTCCAGATGCCTTTTACAGTCTTCCAGAGAATTGAAATTTTTTCCATTAAGAGAATTTTGTGAAGACCAAAATAAATGGAAATCCGAAGGTCCAATGTCGGGTCAATACGGTGAATGAATCAGAGCTCCCCAGCCAAGCTGTAACAGTTTTTGCCTGGTCGTCAAAGAAACACGCAGTCTTGCCTTATCCTGCTGGAAGATTATGCATTTTCTGTTGGCTAATTCTGGACGCTTTTCGTCAAGTGCTGCTTTCAGTTGGTCTAACTGGGAGCAGTACTTGTTGGAATTAATAGTTTGGTTTTTTGGAAGGAGCTCATAATAGAGGACTCCCTTCCAATCCCACCATATACACATCACCTTCTTTGGATGAAGACCGGCCTTTGGTGTGGTTGGTGGTGGTTCATTTCACCGGCACCACGATCTCTTCCATTCCACATTGTTGTACGGTATCCACTTTTGATCGCTCGTCACAATTAGTTTTAAAAATGGAAGGTTTTAGAATCGCACGTGGAAATACGGTCAAGAAGGTTTTTCTCACTTAACTTATGTGGAACCCAAACACTAAAGTGATGAACATAACCGAGCTGGTGCAAATGATTTCCAACGCTTGATTTGGATATTTTGAGTATGTTGGCTCTCTCCCGCGTGGTATAACGTTGATTGTTCTCAATTAATGTCTCAATTTGATCGCTATCAACTTCAACTGGTCTACCCGGCCACAGAGCATCATCTCCAGCGAGAAATCTCCAGCACGAAACTTGGCAAATCACTTTTGACACGTTCGATCAGTCACAGCACCTTCTCCATAAGTTGCATAAATCTTTTTGTGTGTTTCAGTTGTGTTTTTACCTTTCTTGAAATCATAAAGCATAATATGCCAAAAATGTTGCTTCCATCTTCAATACTAAAATGGCTACACAAAAATTCACCAGTTTCGATAAGTCTTTTTTAAAATGCACGCTGTCACATAAAATGTGACATTTATGGCTGTCACATAAAATCTAACAAAATTGTTTCGAATGAAGTTAAAGGCAACTAAGTGCTACTACAGCCATCTTATGGAAAAAACAGAATGAACATTTTGGCCAACCCAATACATGAAAAGCACCAGTTCTTTTTTTTAAGTGAAAAATTTACCGTGATCCCAGTCATCTTCATTAATCCATTCATTAAACAGATACTATAATTTTAGTTTTTTTTTTAAAGTGGATCTTTTATTTTTAAAATTTATTTATTTTTTGTCCACTTTGTGAGGCTTGAAGGATCTTAGTTCCCCGACCAGGGATTGAACCCAGGCCATCAGCAGTGAAAGTACAAAGTCCTAACCATTGGACCACCAGGGAATTTCCTGTAATATTAATTATTGATTTACTATATTAATCTATTTTATTTTTTATTCTAGATAAAGTACTTCTATTTTATTTCAATACTGCAAAATGATCATAAAAATGTTTTAATGTTTACTTTTGAGAAAAGCAAAAACAATAAGAATTTAGCTGGGAAGGGACTAATACAATAGAACTTAGTCATTTATTTTTATTGAAAAAATTGTTTTATTGAAATATAGTTGATTACATTAAACTATTTTAAATAGCAGTAACTTATAGGTAACAATTCTATTCCTTCCATGATTATTATTATTGCAATTAAAAAGCCTTCAGTAAATTTGTGGTGAATCGTGTGGTTCTAAATATGATAGCTGTTTTCATTATTACTATTACCGTTGGGGCTGATGACACAGATTAGTGTGGCAGGAAGGAGGACAGTATGGATTGAATTGTATCCTCCAGAGAAGCTGGCTGGAGTCCTAGCTTCCAGTACCTCAGAATGTGACCTTGTTTGCAGTCAGGGTCTTTATAAAGGCAATCAAGTTACAAAATGAGATCATAGGGTGGGTTCTAAGGCAATATGACTGGTGTCCTTATATAAAGGGGAAATTTGAACACAGACACACACAGACACACAGAAGGCAAGAACATTACCTGAGGATGAAGGCAGAGATCTCCAAGCCAAGGGACGCCAAAGACAGCCAGCAAATCACTGGAATCTGGAAGAGAGGGAGGGAACAAATTCTCTCTCTCAGCCTCAGAAGGAACCAACCCCACCATCATCTTGATCTTGGACTTCTAGCTGTGTTTAAGCCACTCCCTTTGTAGTCCTTTGTTATACTATACTTTGTTATACAGCACACTCATACAGAGGATGAATACACATGGGCTGTGGATCCCTGGCATCCCCTATGGTACCCCAAGGGGATCTTGGTTCCATTTCTTCTACCCTCCTGGCAAATTTCCTAATAGTTATTCCAGGTCCAGAAGCCCAGGACCCCAAGGGATATTCTGTGGCAGGGCATCCCTCTGTCCCCAAGATAAAGCTTAGTGGCTTGAGCAAATCACCTCTCCTGGTCTCAGATTCCTTGTTTCCAAGATAAACCAGTCAGACAAAAGCATCTAAGGGTCTGTTCCCAGCTATAAATGTGATGACTCCTGCGGCACGGATAAAGGTTCACCTGACTTTCCATAACTCCCTTCATTTATTCTGCTAGAGAACAATCCTCTATAAACATATTTAAATCACATCTTGATTATAAGCTCTACATGTCAATTTTTTTTTTTACAGTATATAATTAATGAGTTGTCAGCACAGTTTTTTGGAAAAGTATGGCCATAGAAATCAGGAGATCTGAAATTTAATTTTGATTTCAGAATAATGATCAGATTAAAACACAAGATAATATCATCTACTCCTCTTTGTCAATTATGGTCTAGGATAACTTTTTTTTCTTACATCTTAAGAGAAAAATTAGTTTCAGTTTGAATAAGTCTCACGTAAACCCAACATGGGTATAAAAACGCAACAGTGAGACTTCTCAGGTTTTTCCTTCTCTCAATTCTACCCATACTTCTTTTCTAATAATAAAATATTTTTCCTCAAAGAATAAATCAGCTTCTGACCACCCAGTGAGAGCCACATGGTTTTCTTTTTGAGACTTGGAAGGAGGTAACAAGGAGAGAATATCCTTGTGGTATTTGGGAATCACGGTATGTGCCACTGGACTCAACTCTTTGCCTAGAGCTAAACCTTGTCTTAGGGTCACACGGGGTGTCAGGCTGTGGCCTGAAGCCTTTGTAGAAGCATCTCAAATAGGGCGGAATTCAACAAGCCAGTGTATGCCCGCTTTGATATAGAGCACACTCACAAAATCCCGTAGTTTGTGTGCCGTTCTAATAGGCACACGCCAGGAACTTGTTACAAAAGCTGTCCCTTTATTTGTGGATTTGTGAGCACATTACTTACGCTTTTTTGATTAAAAAAAATCTTCCCGGGGAGGACTTACCGTAGCAGCTGGTAGTCTTCTGTGTTGTTTCATTGCGTACACCCGTCATGAGCACGATGCAAACTGTTATGCATGACCCTAGCCTTCTCTTTGCAATAAGGAGCACACACAATGCCATACCAAAGTGTTTATTGACATTCCTTGAAGGTGGCAGGATGGAAGAGAAAGCTCGGCCTGAGTATTACGTGACATTTCTCTTGTCAATATAAGCAAAATCAACCCAAGAACAAGGACTTCTCCTGCTACTGACTAAAACAAAGACTTTGAACAAAATCGTTATAGACATTTCCTTAGGTAAATTGGAAGCTTCAGGAAGTAGGTTAATGGAACAATATTTACTCTAAATATTACCTCTAGGCACCTTTTTTTTCTACTAGAACAAAGGGACTACATGTAACTAACAGGAAAATAACACTTTCTCTTTTAGACTTTACGATGGCTGGAACATCCATCCCAGATTTTGATGATATAGTATTGCAGTAGTTTTAAGAATGAACACTGAAGTACATAATAATAATAATAATAATAAAGCACCACATTTGTTATGTAAAGTTCTAACTACTTTCATGTGAAAGTGTTTCATCTTGACTGGGAAAACATTTGTGGGAACTGAGAAATTTTCTGAACCCAAATTTGGGACACATGGTTTGACACACAGACTGACGGTGCCACAGATGTAACATTAGAACTGTTCTGGAAGGTCCAGCTCATGGGCTGGCCCCACAAATGCACTTACTGTTAAAGCACACATGTTCATGTATTAGAAGAGAAAAAGATCGAGATTCTGCATATTTAAAGCCTGCCAACAAATCATATATCACTTTTTCTTAATTTTCTCACTGCGTGACAATCGTGATAGCAGTAAAACATTTTCACAACCACAGTCAACTTACAGACATAGGGATGACAAAGAAATCAGTAGCTTTATAGTACTTCTCCTGATTCTTCAGAGTCCATTTCTGTTTTTAGGATTATCACCTTCGTATGACAGAATGAAATGGGATATCCATGAAATTATCATAAATACTTCCTAGTATTTTTGAAGCATTTTTCTAATGGACGCATAAGTACTCTCTTATTTATTGTTCTTATTTGTCTCCCAATCAAAGGTAATACACTCTTACTAAAAATAGTTCTAGGGCTTCCCTGGTGGCGCAGTGGTTGAGAATCCGCCTGCCAATGCAGGGGACACGGGTTCGAGCCCTGGTCCAGGAAGATCCCACATGCCATGGAGCAGCTGGGCCTGTGAGCCACAACTACTGAGCCTGTGTGCCTAGAGTTCGTGCTCCGCAACAAGAAAAGCCACCACAATGAGAAGCCTGCGCAGCTCAACGAAGAGTAGCCCGCGCTTGCCGCAACTAGAGAAAGCCCGCGCGCAGCAACAAAGACCCAATGCAGCCAAAACTAAAATAAATAAAATAAATAAAAATAAAAGCTCTAAAAGATGTTGTTTTAGGGAAATAGTGGTTTATAAATGATTAATTTTATACTATGCCTCCATGGAGAAAACTAATACTTTAAGTTAAAAAGAAATTTACACAAGGTAACAAAATGGGTGAGATCTATCTTGCCCATCATGAGTTATATGATTTGGGGTGGTTTGCACCTCCACCTGGTGAAATTAATAGCACAATCGAGTCCTATAGCTGTTTTGTTATGTGTAAATATATATATATATATAATGTTATATATAATTTAAAAATCACTCTCATATATGAGAGAATATTAACTAAAGAAACATCATCTGGGACAAAGAGAAATAAAGATTTTTCCATAGTAACTGTCTCTCCTCCTCTTTTCTTTGTTTTCCTTCCTTAGGGATTCTGTGCAAGGCTGTAATGGAAATTGGGACCGTATTAAGCACACTTCACATTCTTTCAGGGACTCTGACACCAGTATGTCTTTCTGGAATTTTATACTTTTATGAACTAGTGCTCCTGTGATGCTCTGTGGGATATATCTGAGCCATGGCATTGGGACAATGGGAATAAGGAAAAGTTAGCTGAAAACCATTCATGCCCAAGTTTTCTATCTATATATAACTTCTAGGCTACCTCGTTCCTTCTGTATGTGGGAAGAATAGTCATCAATTAATCTAATTAACAGATAATTAGATATCTGAGTAAACTGTGAAGCTCCCCGGGGGGCAGGTTCCGTCTTTGGAACAGCTTTCTCCTTTGCCAATGTTCTAATATAAGTACTGAAAAGAAGAGCTGAATGCCTGAATTGAGTATTTACGTACATCTAACACCAAGTCCTAAAAATGAAAGATGCCCCCTGTACCAGAGATGCTATTCTATGTAGGATGGCGAAACAATCTGCATCACCCTTATGTCCTGATTTCATAAACAACAGCTCCACTGGAATCCATAACTCTCCAGATGCCGAAATGTGTCCTGAATTTTACAGATCCCTCATTCTGTATTACGTAACTTTCACATTCCATCAACCTATCTTGGTAAATATTCTTTTTAGACAACAACAGAAGGCCAGATTTCTGTAACATATATATTCCCTGATTGACAACAGGTACACAGCAGCAAGGGGTGCTGAGCAGTCTACTCCCTACTAAAGGAATGTTTCCTTGTACAGTGCAGGGAACACAGCCGACACATTGTCTGGACACAAACCAATATGCGCACTAGACACGGCTCTGGATGAAATTAACTTTCCCACATTTCTCACATTTCTCCCTTGCTTAATATGCTGAAGGACAACAATGTGACATTTCAACAGTTCTTTTCCCAGTGAAGAAAAACACTTTCATTAGTGACATATTTCAGACGACATGATAACAAGGTTAGACAAATAGCAAATAACCATCATGTTTGGGTTTATGGCAAATGTAATCGAGAGGTTAGGCTGTCCCTGGAGGCTGCAACTGTTGTTCTGAAAACACTACGTTTTCTGAGATGTCCCTTTCCTGAATGCTAAAAGAAACTGGATCCCTATTTTGACACAAATCAGTGCGCCTTTGAGGAGTTAGGTCTTTGCTCCAGGAGGACCACTATGGAGGAAGGAGGTGTATTATATTGCCCTTGATCCCTAACAAGCACCATCGCTCTCTGCAGCTTCCGATTCAGTGTGGTCCCTGTGGTCAATCAGATGCGAAGGAATTTGAACACCATGATGAAGGAAAAAAAAAGAAACCATGAAAAAATGAAAACACTATCAAAGTTGAAATAAAAGTTTGTTTGCCAAACAGGTAATTACTTGGCTTGAACAAAAGTCATGAGATTATCAGGACATTTTTCTTCCTCTGGGAAGGAGACCTGTGGCTAGATGCAACAAAGCAAAAGAAAACAGTACAGAACTCAAGTATTCAAACCAACTGAATATGGCCTTCGAATATTTCCTAATGCCCTTCTCCCCTTTCTCCTGTCTGCTTCAACACGTTCTATACAACACAATGCGGGGTAGAAGCCTCGTTGTTTATGCTACATAATGAGATCTCCTTCTTGGACTTGTGCACAAGTTTGTGCTTCTTGGGTGGTGGGTGTTCACGGGGGTGCACCCCCCTCCCCACCCAGGACTTCTCTGAACTCAAGTCGAGCCACAGTCCCCACAACCATTGGGATGCCCTGCGTTGCATCAGCAGGAGGTGTTTTTCTTGCTGTTATTATTGGTTGGAAAGTGTAATATTTGCACCATATGTCTAGGCTAGTTCCAGCTGATGGGACCAATGCCACATACGAATCATGAGCTGAATGTACCCAAACTGTGGTGTTGCCACTGCTGTTTTTGGATGGATTGGATGCCCAGGGAAAAAGTAGAGTGGGAGGAAAAGAAAGAGTTGATCAGCTCCTATTCTGGAGTTTGTTGTTAGAAATTATTAAAAATGGTGACTCTGCTCAGAAGAGATGGGCGTAGAATGCTTAATGCTCAAATTTCCCCTTAAATCATAGAAATGGAAGTAAACATTTATTACCATTTGGTCAAGTGTAGCATAACTTGCATTCATATTTCATTGTCAGTAATGGAGGTATGTGGAGATATACACAGACCTTGAGACAGCTGTTTTTTAGTTAGTTTGTTTTTCTTTTTAAATATTGCATACAGGCTAGCAGTTCATTAAAAGTAGAGGAGATAAGCCTGAAGGTAAGATCTTAGAAGAAGGCAATTCTTCATGCACAGCTCGTCAATCCTGATTTGGTTTGGAAACGAAAATCATGGAATACCAAAATCAAAGGAGAGTTGATTCAGGGAGAGGGAAAGGATGATGTCACTGGCCAGGAAAGTGTCAGGGAAGTTTTGAGTTCCTCATTCAAGTCCAAAGGTGCTGGTTTCTTCTACTGCCGTTAACAGCTTTTCATACAACATGGAGTACGAGGGATAAGGTGGTAGATCCAATCGATTGAAGCACGTGTGTGCCCTGAATGGAGGAGAAAAGGCTGGTCAAGGTGTTTGTTTCAATGGTGCAACTGGCTTGGCTAGTTCTGTGATCAGTTTGGATCTGTGAATCAAAAGTGAATCCAAAGAGGGTAGAACCATGCTTTAGGACCACCGTAACACACCTGCAAACTAAGAAACACAGCCTTGGGCTTCCCTGGTGGCGCAGTGGTTAAGAATCCGCCTGCCGATGCAGGGGACACGGGTTTGAGACCCGGTCCGGGGAGATCCCACATGCCGCGGAGCAACTAAGCCCGCGAGCCACAACTACTGAGCCCATGTGCCACAACTACCGAGCCTGCGCCCTAGAGCCCGCGAGACACAACTACTGAGCTTGCACTCTAGAGCCCGCGAGCCACAACTACTGAGCCCTCATGCCTAGAGCCTGTGCTCCGCAACAAGAGAAGCCACCTCAATGAGAAGCCTGCGCACCGCAACGAAGAGTGGCCCCTGCTGGCTGCAACTAGAGAAAGCCCGCGCGCAGCAACGAAGACCCAAGGCAGCCAAAAATAAATAAATTAAATAAATAAATTAATTAAAAAAAAAAAAAAAAAAAAGAGAACCACAGCCTTCCAGACAGGAAGAGACCAGTTGAGGGACTGGCTAGAAACTGGAGGGGTGGGTTTGCATTTGGAAGCAAACCACGCTATACTAGCACTGCACTAGCAAACCAGCAACATTTTACAACTGAGAGATGAAGTTGGATGTGGCCAGCAAAGGAACACAATTAGTTTTAGAGGATTATGTTCCCAAATCTCCCTGCTCAGCTCTGATTTCTGGGCCTCTGTAAACCCTGTGCATTGACCTAGAGGTGCCAACGGATGCCCTGGAACTCTCGAGATCCAACGCTCCATCAAGGCAGGTGTGATGGAGCACTGACTGTCCAACTCCTTTACCATTCATAGTGGGGCCTGCTTAACCTGAAGCAGAGACGCTGCATTTCCAAGAACAGCTGAGTTTGGGGGATAATCCTCCCCAGATGCTTGCAGCATCCCGGTGCCACCTCCCCTGGGTTCTGCTTATTTTGTCATGTACTTCATCCTGTGGGCCCAGCTATGTGGGCCAGTGTCTGGCCTAGACAAAGAATGTCTTTCCCTGCTATGTGCCAATGCGTGGACCAGGACCAGACTCTGCTAACCAAGTTAAGAGGGGCAGAAAAATGCCGAGTGTGCTTTTGGAACTGGCTGAATTAGCCAGGGGCAGGATACAGGCAGACAGCATCTTCTGGGTTTTATCTAATCATTTTAACTGTCACTCCCGAGTGGAAATAATACAGAAAAAAAAAACCCTATTTAGAAAATAGTTGGGATCAGATTAATCCTGTAAAAGATAATTTCTGGGAACGGGAAACATTAGCAAACGGCCCCTCTTCAAGACCTAGTCTGAACACCCAGAGTTTCTTCAAGAGTTGCTCTTAGTGCATTAATCTATAGGCCTGGTTAACTCTTAAATAAATCCTAGTTTGTAATCTAGAATGAATGAACACAATCAAATCACGATTTTATTCCTCATTCCTAAGCCCTTGCTGCTCTCCACGTGTGGTCCTGACAGCACAGAGGACCTGCTTACTTCATTACCTGGGCGCTGGACCCAGTGCTCCCAGGTGGGGTGGGGTGTGGACAGAGAGTCTGGAACCAGGGTTTGGGAGACCTCTCTTCTGGTCACAGTTAAGCCACTGACTAGCTTTATAACCTTGGGAAAGTCAATGAACCTTTCTGAGCCTCCGTTTTCTCAATTATAAAATGGGGTAATAATACATATTCCGTGCACCTCAGAGGGCTGGTGTGAGGACAGCACATAAATGCCTTTCGTAAACCGTGAATCATCATTTAAGCATCAGGGTCTCTTAATGATAATGCGACCACCACTGCAGTCATGATTTTAGGAACTGTGTCGCCCTCGTGGGGACTCCAGACCCTTGGCCTCTTCCACATGACTGCAAGCAAATCAATCAGCCTCATCTCATATTTGTCAAGCTGATATTTTGGAACTCCACTGGATCTGTTCAGTTGTGCTGTGTCAGATTCCACTCTGTCGGTGCTATTCTAGGGTTCCAGCATTTTGAGGTCATTTTGGATTTGAACTGTGCCCAGTACAGTACTACGTGTGCTACTTCTAACCTGTGTCATCCACATGGTCGATCTCTCGGTCTCCTCGAGGTTTTCCAAGTTACTGATTAAAATGTGCACCAAGACAGTACCAAAGCCAGTCTTGCTCTTCTGCAGTAGAGACCACTCTAAGCTTGGTTACAAGCAAACAATGGAAAGAGGCAGCACCGCTACCGCATACGGCTGGGAGGCCAGTTCTTTAAGGGTGACCCCTTTTCAAGTCATCTTCTTCCACCGCCCAACTACGGCCTCAATCTCCCGACAGGTTCTCACTCTATCACTGCTGAATCTACTCTTTTCCAAGTTTGTCAATGACCTCTCGATTCCCCAATCCAGAGGCACATGTTCTACGCCCACCTCCTCAAGCTCTTTGAAAGCATCTGACAGCTCTTCCTCTGAACATCTCTCTTCCCTTGGCTTCTTGATGGCTTCTCAGTGGCTGTCAGTTTCTCTTAGGGACTCCCAATGGCTCCCTCATGCCTCCTCTGTAGCCCGACAGCCTACAGAGCAGGGCTTCCCACCCGGCACTATTGACACTTTGAGCTTGATGACTCTTCACTGGGAGGGACTGTCCTGTGTCTTGTAGGTGTTTCGCAGCATCCTTGGCCTCTACCTGAGAGAAGCCAGGAGGACTCCTCCCCCACAACCAAAAATGTCTCCAGACATTGCCAAGTGTTCCCTGCGGGGACAAAATCACCTCTTTCCTGCCCTCCCCCCTTGAGGACCATCCTTATAGAGTAAGCCAACTACTAAGTTAACCAGGCCTCCGCCTTCATCCTGGGCTTGGGCTCAGTTTACATCTGCAGTGAAGCATGTTTGTGTTAGAATTTTAGTCCTGTTAATCCGCCCACGACTCATAATTCTGTTACCCCTGGTCCCTACTCTAAATGTAAACCCCTAAGATTTTCTCCTCTCCTTTATCTTATCTCCATGCTGCCTGTGCTGGGTCTACCCTGACCTGCTCCCGAGTTTTCTTTCCTCCCAAGCCTTTCCTTGTCAAGTTCCACAGTAAGGAAACTCTCCCACCTCCTGGTCTGGATGTGGATGAGTAACTTTTCCACTCCCCATTGCCAATTCTACATCATTACTTTTCAATCTTTGATCAAAAATTTCTGTTCCTCTGAATCTCATGTCATTTAGATATTTCCCCCCCCACCCAAACTACAGGTTTTGTCTGGCATTTTATTTCAGTGAAATAGGATAGGGTAGAAAATGGTGTATTACCTGCAGGTAATAAGGATGAAGTATTGTTTTGAAGAACATGTGTTTCAGATACACACGCACAGGAGTACCTATGCATGTATTGTGTTGGGATGTGAAGGGTCCTTCTCTCTGTGGGCTCTAGCTAAGACACATTTGACCATCAGTGATCTAGATATACCTTCCATACCTTCTGACCTTCTGGGTAACACATTTATTAAAATCTCTGGTACTTGGCTTAAATGCTCTCCACTTTCAGGTCTTCCCACCAGACTGTGTAGCGTCTGAATCCACTCGGTTGATGGTTCAGTGCCCTGGCTTGCCAGTTCCTTGACCCCAACCTCCGTGACCATCTCACCCGTCCTATGCTCCAGCGACAGTGGTTTATGAAGTTTCTTCACCAGGCACTGTAAACTTATAGCCTAGAAACCTCTACCCTCAGAGTCCTTTGTCCTAACCCCCACACACTCTGGAAGCAAGGACTTGGCCTGATGTATGGTTTTGCTGTGGCGTCCCCTCGTCTGGGAGGCCAGCTGCCTTTCTAGAGGGAAGGTCAGAGGAGAACGCAGCCCCTCAGAGCGTGGGCTGCACACGGGCTCACGGTCTCTGGGGGGGTCCTGGGTCACCCCAAGGGTGCTCGGTGCTCCTCCTTTGCCTCAGGCGTCTATCGCCTGCCATGTGGCCAGGCCAGGTCTTTCCGAACTACCATTATTGGAATTCAGAGGTTATTTCTTTCTCCCCACACATAGGTGACACTTCCCAGGTTCTTGGATCTTCAGAAAATGCACAAGGGAGACTAGTCGGGGGTTACTACTCAGAGGGTCATTTTCGCTGTCCCCTTAGAGGCATCTCAGTACTTGATCCTTGGGGCCTTTCTGGCCCACGGCCAACTCCCCGCTTCCCCCCAAGAACCATCTCTGGGATTCGCGGGGCAGCAGCCTTTTTAGGAGTGCCTCCGCCCACATGTGCTGAGCCTGTTCATAAGCCTGACGTCCGCCCTATAAGTTCTCTGTGTGGGCTGATAGGATTAATGCACATTTCAAAGCTTCCCAGAGCATATACGTAATTAGACTCAATCTCTGACCCCAAATGACAAAAGCCATGACTTCCCTTTCCTAAAGAGTAAAACAGACTCCTCAGCGGGGGGTCTTCTCTCCGTGGCCCTGCTGTTGCTTCAGCCCAGAATCCCCTCCACCCTTCCCTGCCCCCCAGGGCTCACCTAAATGCCAGCTTCTCTGTGTCATCGTCTCCTGTCAACTCAATCAGGATCAGGTCTCCGTTCTACATGCTCACAGCATCCTGCTTTTATCGTCCCTTCTTAGTGCTCCTCTGATTCCACCTGGCGTCATAACTACTTACTCTTCCGCTCTGTTCCTCTCTAGACTGTAAGCCCCTCTGGGCAGGTGCCTTGCTGTAGCTCAGGCCTTCCTTCAGGGGAACACTGACGTGCTCACTATGAGAGAATCATCAACTGTGACTCAAATTCACTCCTCTAAAGTAAGAGCAAAATGTTTCCAAAAAACCTCATCCTCCAAATCTAGCATGAAACTCGACAAATGGAAATCCTGCCTTTTTAGCCTGACTTTCTTGCCAGACTTCGTTCAGCAGGTTCAGTGCTCAGCAGAGCCATGCAAAAGAGCACCGAGGGGCTGCTGATCGAAGTGGGTGAAGCCAGGGCTGAAAAGTGCCCCAACGCTTTAGGCTGTTATTACCCAGCTGGGCACGCACTCTGCTTCCTGGGTCCCCTAAGCTCACCGCCATCAGGTGAATTATCTCCGGGCTGCTAGAAAGTCTAGGAAAGCTAGATGAACATTACAGTTCAGAAAATCATTCCACAAGAGGGATTTAGCAAAGTGTCTGGGAGGCCACGTAGAAATACAGCTGAATTAAATACGAATCTTCCGTTATAATTAGAAAATATCACAGTAGAAGAAAATAACGTGGATCAATCTTTTGTTTGCTGAGCGGGTTTTATTACTATAGTACCTAGACAGAAGTATCTCTTTAGTGCTCCTTATTTCACTGATGAGGAATATACTACCCAAAGTGGCACACAAAGGACCAAGGAAGTGCTGGGATGAAAATTCATGGTGCAGGGAATTCATTCTGTTAAACTGCCTGGAGCCCTAGTGCCTCCTTGTTTTGCATTATCTTACGATAATTTCACCAATAGCTTACTGTATAGAAGCCACTATAGAGACCGGAGATATACACACGGTCTTGTCTGCGCACATTTTCAAACACAGTAGGAAAAATGCGACATGTACACGCTAACTATTCCAGGGAATATCAAGTGTATCCAGTGCTATGCCACAGTGAGACAGGCTGGGACCTGGGATCCTTTACTGCAGCGCTTGCACCTGGACAAACATCTCCTCGAGCAACAGAACACAAAGAAACTCTAAGGGACTAAAAATAACTGCAGGCATGCGCAGTTAAGGGCAATTATGAACAATAAGATACAAAAAGGCCACAAACCAACTGCCATTTCTGAGATGCCGGGAGCAAAAACGGGGGGACTGCGTGTGATCCCAGCACACAGCACCAACAAGGGGGTGCGCAGAGCACTGAAGCCCCCCCTCTGGCCCCACCCAGCCATCGGCCCCCACCCTCACCCCACAGAAGGGACCAGCTCCTCCACCCCGTGCCTTGGGGGCGAGTCCCAGTAAACCCTTTCCTGAATTTGTCTGGCCTCTTATCAATTTCTGTCGATTAAAGAGTCCAAGAACCCGGGTGGGTAACAGTAGAAGTCCAGACACAGTGCTGGAAGGGCCACTTTGGACCCTCCCCCAGATGAGGCATTCCTCTTTAAATTAAATTGGGCTACGTAGGACTGACACAAGGACGGGGATACCACTAGCCCAAATACCATCAGTCATCAAAAAAATCACTAAGAATACGGTCTAAATGCACCTCCCCGAGACTTCTCACCCACACCTTTCACTAATGACTCAGAGAACAATACTTTGGGTGGCAGGAAAGAATTCCATCCCAACGGATAAGTGCCCAAGCTCAAACAGCAAAGGGTACTTGGCCTTCTTCGGCAGGTTTCCCAAAGGTGGGCAGGAGCTCCGTACCTGGGGAGAGATGTAATTTTCCCCCATTTCTCTATGCAAAAACGCCGAAGCCCGTTGCTTCCTCGAAGGGCTGCAAAGCCTTCGTAGGGCACGCTGGATGTTCCCGTGACGAACTGCAGTAATCTGAGTCTCTGCTCATTGTTGAAACGTTCCACCGCAGCCCAGAACCAGCGGATCACGAGATGCCCATCGTGATAACCTGAGCGGAGCAGGAGGGAGACCGAGAGGATGTGTAGAGGGGAGGAAGGAGTGGGGGGGGAGATGAAATATACATCAGGTGTGCCAAGAACCGAACAGCAGCTCTTGATCTGCTGATTTATCTCGTGACGGCCTTTAGGTAGGTCTAAAAGAATCTGTATAACGGACTCAAATTTAAAAACAAAAGCCTATTTACAAAATAGCCACTTTATAAAAAGGCTGTATGCTGTGAGGGATGTCCTCAGAGACGTCTGCTTTCTATTTAAACAACTGGGACCCCGGGAGTCCTTTTCCTGCCTGATATAAATGTAGACAAGGAGTGATGAGGCTCGGTAGAGATCTCTGGGGTTGCGAAGAGACAAAGATCTCTACGAATACGATGTTTCCTGGTATTGTCTTTGCTCTGATGTCTTAGCTCTTGGGACCCACATACGGTGGAGCGCCTAGGACTTAAGAAAGGCCGGAGGCGAATGTCAAACTTGGTCAACGGAAGATGCCGGGCTCTCCAAGTGCCCTTGGAGCCGCTGCCCCCCGATCAGCCCTGGGCCCATGGAAGTAGTATGGGGCCTCTCACAGGACAGTGAGGAAACCAAGCTTGGAGCAATCACTTATGATTAAGGTAAGTGACTCCCCACTGACTGCAAATGCTCGAAACACTCAAAGATGCAGAAATCTATGTGGACTGGGGCAGAAAGCAGGAAAGCTTCATAAGGGAAGGGAGGTGTGAGTTCAGCACGTGAAGGGTTTGTGTGAGTGCAAGAGGGGAAATAGAGAATGATGAGAACGCAGAATCATTGTGCAGGGAACAGACTAGACCAGCTTCGAGGGGGTTCTGCTGAGGACTGAAGGGACCTTGCTGGGGCCTCAGAGGCCTTAATAGCTAGGCAGAGACATTGTGACTTGACCCCTTAGGTGGGTGGCTTTCCTACCAAGCCAGGAAGGGCCTAGTGGTCCCACAGAGGTTTCCTCCTACACGGCTGAGTGTACTGTGGAGACAAGGTAGGCTTAGATGATGGGCCCCTTGTTCACCCTCTATTATATTGATAGGGCTTTCTCTGTAATATTTTACGTGAAGAAAGGATTTTCAGCTTAAAGAACGTTCAAAGGTTTCTAAGTAATAAGGAGCTTGCTTGTTGTGTGGGGTGGGAAATGGCCTGGTCAAAATAAATGCTTCAGGAAGGCTGGTTTGGCAGCTTGAAGGCGAATGGCTAGGAGGGGTTAGACATTAGATTCGGGGCGATGACAGTTAGAGCCGTGTTGCAGCAAACCAGGATTGATGTGAAGAGGGCTCCACCTCTACAGGGAGCAGGGACACGCTTCCCTGCCAGCAGATGAGCCAGCTCTGGAGATGGCCTGTGGATGGTGGCGTTCTCTGGAACGCACCTCCACCGTGCTAGGCCAGAGACGACCAGCAGGGATTACTGTCACCCAAAGGAAAGTCTAGGTTGGAAGCTGGCGGAAGGCATGGACCAGGGCCTACTTTGCACACGTACTGAAGTAAGGCCAAGTTCTCTGTAACCTTCAAAAAGTGATATTATTTTATATTTATATTATCACCACATATGGAATATGTAGATAAATATTATTCAGCCATAAAAGGGAATGCAGTAGTGAATCATACTACGACGTGAACAAACCTTACTAAGTGAAAGAGGCCGGACCACGTACAAAGGCCACATACAGTACCATTCTATTTACATAAAATATCCAGCACTGGTACATCCACAGAGACAGAATATGCACACTGAGGTTTGCTGGGGTGGGAGGATGGGGGGAGGAAAGGCGAGCAAGTGCTTCCTGGGTCCAGGGTTTCCTCTGAGAATGAGAAGAACATTCTGGAATCAGCTAGAGGTGACGGTTGCACCACCTTGTGAGTGCACTAAATGCCACCACGCTGTTCCCTTTAAAATGATTAATTCCATGTTATGTCAGTTTCACCTCAATAACATGTGCTCAGAAGTGAGGGAGTGTGTCTGTGAGAGCTGATCGGTCAACAGACCCCGCTGGCTCACCTCCCCGGTACTCGGCGTTGTTCCTCCAGTCGGCCAGGTCGATCTCCGCCGTGCCCGCAATCACCAGCTCCAGCTCCCTGGCATCGAACACGGAGACCAGCCTCGAGTCCACCACCTGCAATCCACATTAGGCCTCAGCCTCCAGGCTCAACCTCCTTGCCAGGTTACACTCATTATTATTTCTGTGGGTTAAGCTGGGAGGCTGACCATTGTTTACGACGTTTTCCCCCAATGTGCTATCGTGTTTAAGTTCAAAATCATGAACATTTTGAAACACAACCCCTTGGTGAGCCGGGAACTCAGAAAAGGTCTGCTGCTTTTCACTACTATGATACTCCCTCTCGGAATGATGTCATGAATAAGCCTGACTGACCTTCCATAGTCACATTTAAGTTTCCAAATGACATTGCCTTTTGAAGGCAAAAAGTCCAAGTCACTGGACTCCTCTCCTCTACATAAAGGGATCCTCTCCTCTACATAAAACTAGGATTTATTTCCTAGGAATGGGACATTATATATTAAAACGACTGTCTTTTCCTTCCTTTCTCCCGTTACTTCCTGCCTTCCTCCTTCAAAGATCTGGGAAGATCTGCTTGGTTAGGGTTCAGAGCTCCGGCTTTACATCTTGTTGCCAAATGTATCAGGTACGACTGCACACCTGCAGTGGGTACCTCTTTTAATCAAACCAGTGGACCAGCCAGTCACCCACGCTGTTCTCCAACACAGCAGCAAAGAAAACCTTCCAACACCCAAACCCTTGTTTCTCAACTGCAGAAGTTTAACCATGTCAATTTTGGGGGCACACGAAGGCTAGCAGCTGTCCCTGTCCTATTTTTTCTTTTTTTTGATTACTATCGATCTCTGATGCTTTTTTTTTTTTTTTTTTTCTGTAGGCGGGCCTCTCACTGCTGTGGCCTCTCCCATTGAGGAGCACAGGCTCCGGACGCGCAGGCTCAGCGGCCACGGCTCACGGGCCCAGCCGCTCCGTGGCACGTGGGATCCTCCCGGACTGGGGCACGAACCCGTGTCCCCTGCATGGGCAGGCGGACTCTCAACCGCTGCGCCACCAGGGAAGCCCTCTGATGCTTTTTTTAAAAAAACTTTTTTTAATTGAAAGAAAGATTCTTTAAATTCTATAGTGCTTTATAATTTTCAAAAGTTTCACACACGTGATTTCATACAATCCCATAATAAGTCACTGTCCTCCTGATTTACCGTCTCAGCATGGATCGTGTGGCACAAAGTGACACTAGGAGCATATCTCCTTTTACTGTGTTTTGCTTTATTGCGTTCTACAGATACTGCGTTTTTTATAAATTGAAGGTTTGGGGCAACGCTGCATCATCAGATGATGGTGAGTTTTTTCAGTAATAAAGTATTTTTTCAATAAGTTGTGTACATTGTTTTTTCTAGACATGATGTTATTGCACACTTAATAGACTACAGTCTACTGGAAACATAACTCTTATAAGCACTAGGAAACCAAACAATTCATGTGACCCACTTTATTGGGACATGGGCTTTATTGCCATGGTCTGGAACTAAACCTGTAGTATCTCCGAGGTCTGCTTGCGTAAGAAAATAAAAATCAAGCGAGAGTGGACAATGCCCTCCAGTGCCTTCATTTCACTCATTTTTATTTCACTGAGTGAAAGGAGATGCGACACGCACATGTCTTGGCAGGAGGTGCCGTGTGCTCTCACAGCAGGGCCACACCATCGCCAGTTTTGTGAGACCACGAGAGCTGGGTTTCCCAGGGAACTCTGACCCCTCACCCTCTGTCCCCAGGAGGCCCGCTTTGCACGCTGGTGCGTATTGCTGAGCCGTCTCCCCGCCTTGCCCTTCCTCTCCCTTCTCCTAACAAGCTGTGTTGGGGGCGGAGGCCTGGCGTGCCTGCCGGGCCCGGGTCTCACCTCGTAGAAGCCCCGGACCAGGGCCTCCGTCTGCTGCACCGCTCCGCGCTCCACCCGCCACCTCACCATCCTCTCGATGTACTCCTTCTTGTTCTTTTCTGTCACTTGGGTGTTCGCTCCTCCAGACTTCAACTCCCTCTCCGTTACCTTGTGGGGGAACAAAGATCATGACGCTTGTTGACTCAGCTTATCTTGCAGTGAGACAGATCGATGTTAGGAGGATGAACTCTTTGCAAAAAGTCCTCTTCACAAGCATTTGGCCTCACTACCTTCTCGGTTCTTTCTCCTTCCCTGGAAGTTACTAGAAAGGTTCTGGTTGTTCTAAGCAGATACTGCAGTACCTTAGAAGCATTTTTGTTTTATAAAGAGGAAATGCGTTTCTTTAACTCAAGAGGCTTAATGGAAATAAAAGAAAAATGCCCCTAAATGGACTGGAATGTCCTTACCCTATAGTCACATACTTGATTGCCCCAAATCCCCAAAAGATCATATTTTTAACAGCCAAATTCTTCCCCAACCACAGCAGATCATTGGCAGGAAAATAGTGAAGGGTGGGAGGATAGTTTTGCAGCCAGGTGTAAGAGTGGCTGAAGAGTGACAGCCTGACCTTGAGAAAGGAAACAGAGATTGAAGTTGCCACGTAGTATGAAGATGCAAGTTCGTTAGGACAAGCTCACAAGACAAGTGATGATCTGTGCTTTATTGTTTCGAAAGGCAAGAAGGCACGTAACATATTAGACATTTTTATCACAAAGTGTTGGTGTTTGAAGGGGGTAAGCATCAGTTATCTTAAATTTGCTTAAGGGATTCACCTTGCTGCTCAATGCTGTAAGAAAAATGAGGCGTAACTGGACTTAGTCACTGATTAAGAAATATATGAATATATTCGGCACTCATGGCCAAGGTACCTAAACAAAACAGTTCACAGAAATCTGCGGATTACATCTTCTTCTATCACTTGGGTGACTAGGGTAAATATGAAATACTCGCCAATGATAACATAATAATTGCCACCCAAGATCCATATTCTTTGGAGTCTCTGGATTTTAGCTGCCCAGTTAAAGACTACTTCCTGACACTAAGTGTGTGATGTAATTAAATTCTGGCCAATAAGGGATAAGCGGGGGTGTGGTATGGCACTTTCAGGGGGTCTCCTTAAAGGGAGGGGCTATGCCCCTTTGTCCTGCTACTTCAGACACGGACGTGATGGTTGGGGGCACTGTATGCATCTGGGTCATGAGTGCAGGTGGCCACTGTAGGGAGTGCAGCCTTGGGTTGCCTGCCTCCACACTTTTATGTAAGAGAAAAATATACTGTTAGTTTCCGCAGGGTCATTGGGTTTCTTCATTAGCAGCTGAACCTACTCTTAACTAACACACCCAGGAAAAGCCTATGGTGTCTTTCAGCTGCATCTGTCTGTCTGCTCTTCACTCCATAACTTGCCAAAAGAAGGGCTGAGACGCGATTTTCTAAAACCAAAAGCATCGTTCTTGGTGACCTCATCTGAAAAGAAACAGGATCGTTTAAGCTTTAAACAGATAGATATTATTCTAGATCTACAACACATTCTTATTTTTATCACTGGGAACATTTTGAACTTTCTCTGAGTTGTTCAGCTCCTACGCTATGTACACCTGAAGAATTGCTCTTTTTATTTTCAATGTTATTTTTTTTCCCCTCTAATTTATGTATGTAGTCATTTGTAGTTTACTTGATTTCTTCCTGGTCCATGGAATAAAATCTAAGTGCTATAAATGGCCATACAATGAAATGCAAGTTTCTCTCCCACTTCATCTCCTAGCCATACAATCTCCCTACTTGGAGAAAATCACCCTTCCTTTCCTTCCAGGGAAGGGGAATGTATACACTAGGGATGTATACACATATCAGTGTATACACTAGGGAATACGTATAGATCCTCTCTTTTCCCATAAACGGTAGCATATTATATACACTGTTCATCATCATACTTTTCCAATTAAAAATACACCTTGACCATTGTTTCATACCAACTTGGACCTGCCCTATTCTTTCTTTCTGGTTGTTATACTACCCGGTTTATTGTTTATGATTTATATGTAAATGGATGGGCTGGGGTGTCAGACCACACATCCCACTAGTCCACTCTTCCACTGTGTGAGTGAATCGTCATTTATTTCACCAATGCTCTACTGCTGAACGCTTAGATTGGTTCGGATTTTTTGCAATGATCAACAATGCTGCAATGAAGATCCGAATCCATCAGTCATTTCAACTGGATGTGAATATGTCTGTAGGGCAAATTTCTAGATGTGGATGATGAGTCCAAGGCAGGTGCATTTAGAATGAGGATAGATATCACAAAGGTGCCTTTCATAGAGGATGAAGCAAACTTCTGCTTACTCGCACCCGCACTCCTCTATAGAGTGCCTGTTTCTCTACATCATCTCCAAAATCGAATACTGCTAAGCTTTCCGATTCTTGACATTCTCATGAGGGAAAATGGTATTTCACAATGCTTTAATTTACATTTAAAAAAACAGTGAATGAGGGTGAGTACTTCCTTCCCTGGGAACTATCTACTTATATTCTTTGCTAATTTTCTATTGTGTTGTCGATCATTTCTTATTGATCTGCAGAATCTCTTCCTATATTGAAAGAAATAGCCTTTTGTCTGTTTTATGCATTACAATGTAGTAAATACTATGCCATTTTTACTTTATGTTGTATTTTTGCCATGCGGTATTAAAAAAGTAATTTTAGTTGACTATCTCAATCTTTTCCTTTATGACTGACAGTCTGTGTCACATCTATAGCAGCATTCCTTACTGCGAGATTAAAAAGGAAAATCCTGTCATTTTCATCTTTTTGTTGTTTTTTTAAACATTCAGCTTTTTCACCCACGTGGAATTTATTTTAGCATAACGCGTTAGGTTTGTGATCTCAAGGTTTTTTAAGATGGGTTCCCATCTGTCTTAATATATTTTGCTAAATAATTGTGTTTATTTTACAAATTTACCCTCTACTATAGGGAAAAATGTAAAGGATGGGCTAAAAAGTAGTCATGCAGAGGAACAGTGTATTTTACACGTTCTTCTGGTATACAGGAAGACAGTTAAGTGAATCGGATATTCTTGAACATATTTACAACATACAGTTGTAAGGAATAATTTTTTGTCAAATATAGAAGAGAATATTCTTCAGAGGTATGTTTACACACAGGCAATGCACCAGAACAGTGACATTTTCCAGGACGTGTCCAAGATGCTTGATTGAAGCAGTGGGTGATGGGAGGTCTGCAAGGTTCAGTGGGTAACTCTCACCCATGGACTCAGCATGCTGTCCACAGTCATGCAATGTTACAAAGTAAACCAGCTTAATTCTCACAACATCCCATTACAAATTACACACGTCATGGAACCTCTCGTAAATGATATTCTCAAAACCTTAATTGCTAAATCTGCTCAGGTTGTGGTTGGTCTGATAAAACTGTAACCCAGAAAATTCAATGTTATATAAACACCAGTAGAAAAAGAAATGGGAAGCTTATCTTATTAAATAGTACTCAAGTATATGCATTTTGGAGAAGTAAATATCTGGATGCTAGTGATAAAAGAAGTATTATTGTAGTTGCACAGATAAGAGAAATACCTCATAGATGTATCGCACACTTTACAAAAATGCTTTCTGATCCATTATCCCGTGTGATTTTCAAAAAACTCTATAAAGTAGATCCATGTCAAAACAAGAAAAAGAAGACATGGGTACCTTTCATAAAGGGAATAGTCTTCAAAGAATTATATCTTAAATGAATGACAGTCCTTGTTTTTAAACACAAAATCCTATTTCTATGTGAGCCAGCAATCCCTCTTCTGGGTATATATATCCAAAAGAATTGAAAGCAGGGACTTGAACAGATAGTTGTACACCTGTGTTGATACCAGCATTATCCACAATACCCAAAAGGTGGAAGCCACCTAAGTGTCCATCAACATACGAAGGGCTAAACAAAATATGGTATTTACATACTATGGAATGTTATTCAGCCCTAAAAAAGGAGGCAATCCTGTCACATGCTATAACATGGATGAACCTTGAAGATATTACGCCAAGTGAAATAAACTGGTCGCGAAAAGACAAACACGGTATGATTCCACTTATATGAGGTACTCAGAGTAGGTAAATTCAGAGAAAGAAAAAGTAGAAAGGTTGCCAGGGACTGCGGAGAGGGAGAAATGGGGAGCTATCGTCTAATGGACACAGCTTCAGTTTTTCAAGATGAAGAAGTTCTGGAGATGGTTGCATAACATTGTGAATCTACTCAACCACAATGAGTGGACTGTACCCTTCAACATGGTTAAGATGGTAAATTTCATGGTAGGTGAATTTTCCACAGTAAAAACCAAAATGTCTTTTCCAAGACCCACATCTCACAAACCTGGCCAAAAACTTCTTCATTAACCGTGAATGTGAGGTCGAGGATGTCTGTGATGTTGTTGTCCTTCATCCACTGCAAGCTCTGGTGGAATTCCTCATCCAGATATTCCAGGTCACTCAAATCACAGGGCCTGGGTGTATTCAAAGGGAGAAAGGTAAACGGATTGTTTCAATAAACAGCTGCCCAGACCTCATGCCAAAATGTGGTTATGTCACTCCTGGCTAAAGTGACACAGACGTATTCTAACAACTGGATACTTTTGAATATACTGATGAATCTTTTTAGTTCATTCAGTAGTTTTTTATTGGAAAAGGAAATTTTAAAATGTTTACAATAATAAACATAAAACAATTATTGACTCAGGGGTTCTCCATGGCCGTTGGAGAAGAGTATCATTTGAAAACAACTAAATTATAGGCAGATCAATTCTTTTTTTTTTCTTCTTCCAGTTTTATTGAGATATAATTGACATACGGCACTGTGTAAGCTTAACGTGCACAGCATAACGATTTTACATACAAGGACAGATCAATTCTACTTGGTAGTTTCATGCAATGCTTGTAATGTTACTATATTTATCTAAACTGATTTATATCTGTTATATGATGTTCTCTTATGCTTACATAAAATCTCCAAATGCATTTTTAGTGGACTAAAAGGTTTGTGTGATATCTAAGCACTCAGAAAAGTAAATCGCCATAAACCTAACAGGAATGATTAGGGGAAAACAGGGACAAAAGGGTCAGAGGTGCCAGAGAGGCCAGTGCCTCCGGTCCCACAGGCAGGGCTGGGTGGACACTTACAGTCTCAGGAGTGCCTTATAGAAGGGCCTTGTGAAGAAAGCGTCCAGAAGGTACTGATGGATCAGAGCCAGGCCTAGGATTCGACCACTAAACCTGAACCTGGAACACAGACAAGGCAGAGCAACTGAAGGGCAGGTGGGAAATCACACTGTTAAATACTTTCATTTGTACTGTTATCTGATGTGTTTCTTCATAGTACTCATCTTGAGCTGCTTGAAAAATTTGCCAATTGATGACACAATGGAGGCACCCATTCTTCTTATTCTTTACCATAAACAATGGCTATGAACTTGGTAGGTATTAAGAAACCCTCCTCTCCCGCAAGTACCCAAATAGAATCATTTTGCTGGAATCTTTTTCTCAGACCTGAGAGTATAAGGACCTAAGTGATGAAAAGAGCTGGTGGAGAGGAATTCTGGGACCCTAGACAAACCGTCAGCATTTAAAAAAAATTATTTATTTATTTATTTTCTTTGAACACATTTTTTTAAACATCTTTATTGGAGTAGAATTGCTTTACAATGTTGTGTTAGTTTCTGCTGTATAACAAAGTGAATCAGCTATACGTATACATATGTCCCCATATCTCCTCCCTCTTGCGTCTCCCTCCCTCCCACCCTCCCTATCCCACCCCTCTAGGTGGTCACAAAGCACCGAGCTGATCTCCCTGTGCTATGCGGCTGCTTCCCACTAGCTAGCTATTTTACCTTTGGTAGTGTATATATGTCCATGCCACTCTCTCACTTTGTCTCATCTTACCCTTCCCCCTCCCCGTATCCTCAAGTCCATTCTCTACATCTGCGCCTTTATTCCTGTCCTGCCCCTGGGTTCTTCAGAACTTTTTTTGTTTTGTTTTTAGATTCCATATATATGTGTTAGCATACGGTATTTGCTTTTCTTTTTCTGACTTCACTCTGTATGACAGACTCTAGGTCTATCCACCTCACTACAAATAACTCAGTTTCGTTTCTTTTTATGGCTGAGTAATATTCCATTGTATCTATGTGCCACATCTTCTTTACCCGTTCATCTGTCGATGGACACTTAGGTTGCTTCCATGTTCTGGCTGTTGTAAATAGTGCAAAGAGTCAGCAATGAACCCGAGGATCTGAATCTAAGGATATGGAAAGTTTTCTGGACCATGCATCCTCACCTATTCGAGCATTCCAAAGAAAGATACCACCTGAAGGTCTAATGTGTGCCTGACCCTACGCTGGGAGGTGGGGGACTTGAGTATGAATCACATATGGCCGTCGTGCTCACGGTCAGTGGGGAAAAGTCCGTGGAATCCCACTGTGGTAAGCGGTAAGTGGAGCCTACATCGTCACACATGAAGAACAAGGTCTCTGCTGGGAGGAACTGATCACACAGACCTGCTCACCTCCAGATGTAAGGGCCTTCACTGATTTAAAACCTTGTTGGGGCAAACTTCTTCCTGGCACTTTTTTTTTTTTTTTTTTTTTGCGGTACGCGGGCCTCTCACTGTGGTGGCCTCTCCCGTTGCGGAGCACAGGCTCCGGACGCGCAGGCTCAGCGGCCACGGCTCACGGGCCCAGCCGCTCCGCGGCACGTGGGATCTTCCCGGACCGGGGCACGAACCCGTGTCCCCTGCATCGGCAGGCGGACTCCCAACCGCTGCGCCGCCGGGGAAGCCCGCTTCCTGGCAGTTTTGCTGGTGGTCTGCCTAGCCGTATGCCACGGCCCCCGAGAGCTTGGTCTCATCGTTGCCCTGCTCCTGAACCGGTTCCCCGCCCGCCTGGTCTAGCACGCTGGTTCCCTCACCCTGTGTGCTGCCCATCCCTGGTACCTACCTCCACGATTGGGGTCTCTCCTGTCTCTTCCTATCGAACTTGATTTTCACCTAAGCATAGACTTAGCTGTGACTTTTCTCAGATCCTCCCAGTTGGCATTTCCAACGAAGCCATGACCTTTCAGGAGGCTCTTTTTAGACTCAAAAGACTTTGTACTCTGTAACTGCTGTAAAAGTGGTTTAAAGGAATAGATTATCGGATCCTGTAATGCGTGTGATCATAAGCAGCACTTCAGATTGCCATTTTGGAAGGAGTCGATTCTTTTTGCGTGAAATAACACGTAAATATTTTTGACTCCGGGGAGACCAGAGGCGAGCAGAACGTTAGTAAAGGTGCTAAAGGGGCAGCGTGGGTGGGGAGGCTCATGGAACAGCTGACCATCTTACAGTCCTTGAGGCCGGGGTACACCGTCGGTGCTGCATCCCCCGGTGCTCTTTCCTGATACCCCAGTAACCAACGGGTCCCCAACATGGCGGCCACAATCCTGCGTACTCCATGCAGGCTTATCCACTCTAATGGGCTCTGAGGCATCACAACTGACGCTCCTAACATGAGGCGGGGCTGTGGCCATGTGGTGGAGACAGCGAGACCACCACAGTGGGAAGAGAGCAGCCGGCAACACAGAGGTGCCTGCCAAGGACCTCCCTCACTTTAGAGGTGGCCCTGAGAGGTCTAGTGAAGAGAAACGGTAATCTCAGCAGGCAGTAGTGTCTGCAGAAATGGAACAGATAAAAATATTACATGAGAATACTATTTTCAGCTCAATGTTAAAAAAGGGACTATCTCAATAAATTGTAAATTCTCCAGCAAAAATACACATTATTCAAATCTATTCAAGAAGAAGAACTTAAATAGACAAATGACCAGAGTATAAACTAGAAAACTCGGAGGAAAAAGAACTATGTTCACAATTGATGCTGGGACTGTCCATATATGGACAGAAAACACCCCTACTATTTAAATAGCTCCAGAAACCAGAAAAGGGTAGAAAACTTCTTACTTCATCTTTATGAGCTACCATAAACACAAAATGCAATCCGGAAAAGAGTAAAGGAAAGGAAACTAAAGACATCTCACTTATACATTAAAAACATCATAAATAAAACACAAGAGAAAGTACCAGTCCATTCCCTGAATAATGCCAGATGATTAAGGATGTTTGATTTTAGGAAACTAAGGACAATTTACTATTAGGCGTTCTATTATTAAAATTAATAACGATGTCAGGAGACAAAAATCATATGGCTTTTCTTTTTTTTTGGTTAGAAGCTGAAGAGTTACTTGAAAATATTCACTGTCTATGATATCACTTATATGTGAAATCTAAAAAAATGATACCAATGAACTTACTTACAAAACATAAATAGACTCCCAGACTTAGAAAACAAACTTACGGTTACCAAAGGGGAAAGGTGGTGGGGAGGGATAAATTACGAGGTTGGGAGTAACATATACACACTAGTATATATAAAATAGATAATCAACAAGGTCCTACAGTATAGCCCAGAGAACTCTACTCAGTGCCGTGTAATAACGTGTATAGGAAAAGAATTTGAAAAATATTTTATATATGTATGTGTGTGTTTATATATATATATACACATATCTGAATCACTTTGCTGTATATCTGACAGTAACACAACATTGTAAGTCAACTGTATTCCAATATAAAATAAAAATTTTTTAAAAGGGGGTAAAAGGGGACGAAGAAAAAAAATATCCACTGTCAATTTCTGAAGAAAAAAAAATCTTTGTAGTAAACAAGGGATAGAAGAATACTTCCTCACGTAATGAAAAACATTCATCTCAGCATCATATCTGACAGTAAAAATACAGGATGCTGGTTACCACCACCCTTCACGATGTTGCATCAGTTCTAGTCACCGTAATTCATTACAAGTGAAAAATGGGAAACAGATTAGAAATAACGTTTATGGAATGCCTATTGGGACAACACATATTACGTTATCTCGTTGATCCTTGCTACTCTATTTTATGACTATGGCAATCTTCATTTCACAAGAAATCTAGGGTCAATAATTAGCCCCGGGCAAGTGGTACACTGGGGAAACTGACCCATGTCTGCCAGAAGGCAGACCAAGCCTTTTCCTTTGTGTCCATTTTGAGAAGCTGAACAGCAGTGAGGTTAATCCTCTGGTCCAGGGGCCAGGCTGCCTGGTGTGTGACCTCGTACCAGGACTTACCCACCTCTTCTTCATTTCTTCTTCTGGAAGACTGCACTCTCCAAGTGATAACTATTATTATTTTATGTTGGCTTCCAATACCTCCTTGTGCTAATTAGGAAAATTTTGATTCAAGTAACCTTCAACTAGTTTAAGCCAAAGGGGGAATTCATTATAAGGTCCTGGCAGTGTCTCAAGAACTGCAGGGTTAGGAATGCAGCTGAGCGTCAGGTACTGAGGTGACTTCACCCTCCCTCATCCAGTGTCTCCCCTTAGCTCCTCTCTGTGTATATCTGCTCCTTTCTTCTCTCTCACTGCCAACACTGTTCATGTTTTTCAGCCTGGAGTTCAAGCCCCTAGAGAGACCAACTTGACTTTCACTGACCTAGGTCCACATTTCCAGCATGATTCCGTGACTGTCCCAACTCAGGTTGGATGTCGACCCGGCACCAATCCTGAGCGGTCAGGAAAGCAGGGTCTGGGGAGGAGATCTCGGAGTCCGGTGTCTTGCTCAGCTTTTTGAAGCTAGGATCACCGTGGCCTGCCTCTCCACCAGGGGCCGGGATCAGATGGAGGGGGGCAGATGGGGTTGTTTTCAGCACATGGGACTGCAGTGCAGACCACCCATCAAGAATCGTTTATTTGCTTTGAATGGGGTCAGGCGTAAGATGGAATTTTCTAAAGACAAAATTATATTGGTTTCACAGGCTCATGTGGGCAACTAGTAGGCCCTTGATATTTTCTCATAGCTGTGCAAGCAGTCCATGATAATGTGGTTTGGCTTTACATAAACACAGACAGGATGGCTCATAGCCAGTCCAGTACATACGGTAAAATATATTCCAGAGAGATGAACTATGATCTGGGATGTGTTCGTACAGAGCATAATACAGGGACTGTCCAATTCAAATCCAAACAACAGCTTAAAAGGCAGAGATGGGAATGGAAAGCCTTTCCCAGTTGATGAATTGCCCTGACAATCTCACAAGAAAACATCTTCCAGTGCTTGTACATCTCCTTTATTTATCTCACCCAGCTTGAACCACTGCTTGCTAGGAAATCGATTGTGCTTGCTGTCAACATTGGTTGGAAATGTGTAGGAATTAGGAGATGGAAAGGAAGTCCTTTTCTTTAGCCCCTGGATCGATCACTGGACAAACTATGCAGATAAGTGAAGCGAAACAAAACAAAAACAGCTTATGTTTTGATCTAAGTTATCTGGCACAAATAAAGAGTTCTAAGGATCAATGAACATGAGTCTCTACAGAAGGAGCAGCCTCCCCCTCCCCTGCCCACAGTGGGCATCTGTTACTTTGCTGTCCAGGCCCCAGGGCCTGCAGTTTGAGAGCCCGCCTCCGCCCCCTCCGTGTGAACGTGCAGGACCTCCCATTCCGGGGACCCACGAGGGGTCTCATCGAATGCTGCGGGCCAGCCCTGCTCCTGGTGTGGCGCTGCCCCTCCTTTTTTCTGGGCTGCTGTTCCTGAAGCCATACTGACCTCAGCACATCCCCAGGGATGGTGACTGTGCTGCAGGATCTGGTGCCCCTGCCTCCAGGCTGCTGCAGAAGCTGTCCTCTTCTGAGTGGCCTGTGCTCAAATCTACAGCTGCTCTGTGTTGACCTGCTCTGGTTAGAGGGGCCTCACAGCACAGTTGCTGGGGCCCCGAGGGTTTCATGGGCCTGTTTTGGAAGTTCACTCACTGTCCTCTCATCCCTTGGCTAGCAAAGTCAGGGTGGGCTTAGGGGACAGCTATCCCCACGCATTCACATCTGAACCTCAGCGCTGCTGGTCACCCGTTGGGCCATTCTTCTGCTTCTCTTGGGCTCTATTGTTTCTGAGGACCCCAGATTCCCTGCTTGCAATGTGCCCTCTGTTGCCCCACCCCGTCCTTCGCAAGCACGTGGGACATGCCCACAGGATCTGATTCCAATGACTTCTCTTCACCGGAGAGGCCTCAGCTACCAGGTAAATCAGCAGATAAATGTGCACACGATGTGGAGGACACGAGGAGATAAGGCATGTCTCCCGACCGCACGTCCCAGTCATGTCTAAATCCACGTGCCAGCTACATCAGGCCGGGTCCCAGCTGGGACCCTTCCCCTGGTACTAGATGTTGGGTCTCAACCTTTCCTCCATCCCAACCACCTGAAGAATAGGACACCCTGAGGGGTCAGGAACGAGGCCTTCCTCCACCAGTAATCCTTAAGTTGGGGGGAAGACAGTTTCCCTCTGGCTCCCTCTTGGATATCAAAATACAAGGAACCCCATATTTAATAGGAAAAAAAAATCTTCTCTACTGAGAGTCAGTCAAATACGGGTCTCGTGAGAAGGCCTGGTCTGTCTTCCTTCAGGGGAGGAATGTGGGCACCTCACAGTTAGATTTCTTAGCCTAACCCCACCCACCTTGTTTTTTTTTTTTTAAGATTTTTTTTTTTGATGTGGACCATTTTTAAAGTCTTTATTGAATTTGTTACAATATTGTTTCCGTTTTATGTTTTGGTTTTTGGCTGCGGGTGAGGCATGTGGGATCCTAGCTCCCTGACCAGGGATCAAACCCACATCCCCTGCATTGGAAGGTGAGGTCTTAACCACTGGACCACCAGGAAGTCCGCACCCTGTGGTTTATAGAAACATCCCTTGGACTAAATTCTTTTCAAATCCTTGGTTTTCAATACGTTGCAAGTTTTTGTTTTTTGGTATCACCAACCCTTACCCTCTTACCAAAGAAACATAACAGAATTGGGTATTTTTTAGTGTAAAGAAAAACGTAAGCAACGTAGACAACATCAAATAAAAGTGCATCAACTCCATCTCCCGAGGCAACGTTCTTGACCCTGGTGGGTCTTTCCCCCCGAAAATCAGCGGTGAGCACACACATGCCTATGTGAATGGGGTCGCCTTGCCACTCCTGATCCTCTGAAACCTCCTCTTTTCACAGCACAGCGCAGCCCGGAGACCCTCACATATCTGCAAACATAGGTTTTCATCATCTAATTTTAATAGACTCCAAAGTATTTCATTTTCGGAATGTTCTATGCTTGCTTTGACCCTTCCCACTCTGATGGAAACCTAAGTGGTTTTTATCTTTACGCATCTGCTCACAGGTATTGGAGGGGGACCGCATACAGCCAGTCAACTCTGGGACCATGGGAGAACCTCTGAAATGGGCAGATGTCACTCTTCAAGCATCCTCACCAACACCTCGGCAGACATCTGGGAGATGAACTTGAGTTGCCTCGGATAAAAGCAACTGCAGCCACTCTGAGCTTTCCTAATGACGCTGAGGGAGCTTAGGGCAGGAAATCTGAAAGCAACCAATGTTACTGGCAAAGGTTTATCTCACTTCCATCTCGGTTTTGCACATTGCAGTGAGCGTTCAAAGGCAACGGAGTTTCACATATTTCCAGCACATCTTCCCACCTGGTTTAAAAGGCCCAGCAAAGACCTGACTCTCCCCTTGAGAGGGTTACTGTTTGTTGATTCATGGCTCTTCGGGTTGTTTGCCAATAATCCAAGAAAAGCAGTATAGTGGAGAGGCCCACATTGCAAGCTCTGACGTCAGGCTGCTTCGGTTTAACTCTTCTGACCTGTGTAACTTTGGGCAAAGCTGCTCACCACCCCTGGGCTTCAGTTTACTCATCTGCACAATGCGATCATAATGGTACCTACTCTATAGGGCAACCGCTAAGATGCTGAAAGGCTTGGCCCAAGGGACTAGCGGAGGTCAGTCTACCTGGGTGTTTATCCAGAGACTGGCATGCCTGATCCCTTTTCCAGGCTGAGGATCCTAGGGCTACACATCCAGGCCTGATCAAAGGATGAGAATGTGGACTTGACCAGTGGACGAGCCTGCACTTTGCTGCTGCTGCAGAACCGCAGACTTCTGCTTTGCTTACAGACGGCACTCCTGTATCGCAGTGCCTGGCTACGGGCGAGAGCACAGTCCAGATTTGCTGAATTGAGTTAAATCAAAGTTATCATTTGGTTTGATTCCAGTGGATAAACTGTACAAACCTGCTGAAAATTCCTGAAACATCATTTGAAGCTTGTTCGATGAGATTATTGTTCACATTTCCAATATCTAGAGTAGGCTTCTGTCCCGAAAGGTGGACAGAAAGCCCAAACTGCAGAGAAGACTTGAGGTCACGGTGTCAACGTTTGGGCGGATGTGAGGAATGTTTCACACCCAGAAGCTGAACTAGCAGGTCTCTCTCTCTCCCTCTCTCCCTCCCTTTTCCATCTCTCCAATGAAACTTTGTGTAGGAACATGTTTTAGCAGGAGGTAGGAGGTAATGACTTCACGGTGTACTTTTCAACTGATTCTTTAAACAAAAGCAGTTTGCGTAATGGCAAAAAATTTAGCCAGGAAGTTTGGGAGAGGGATTCCTTGTTCACAGGTCAGATTTATGGAAGGGGAAGCAGGATGGTTTGCCAAGTGAAGAAAATAAAAAGATCTAATTACACAGTATTGTAAATCAACTATACTTCAATAACATTAAAAAAAAAAAAAAAGACCTCATTACCCGGGAAAGACATTTTGGATAGTACAACAAAACCCTTTAAAAAAGCTTCTAGTTAATTCCTTTATAGGAAGGTGATATAAAAATGGGATAACACCCTCATTACAGCGCCCAGGTAACATTTCAAGTCTCGAAGGTTCTGCTGTGGTCTTTCTGGTAGTATGATCCCCTGGCATAAAACTTGTGCCCCTGATAATCGTCTCACGGTGTCTTTTCATTCTGGTGACCTTTTCAGGCTCTTCTTGACCTGTAAGCCATCAATCTCTCTCTGTATGATTCTTGGCTTCTGCGTCTTTTCATGCATCACCGCTAAGCATCAGAGATACTCCCTGTACCAGCTTCAGCCTTGAGGAACCCAAAGCTGGCCCCATCTCTGGGCCTTCCTGCCTGGAAAGGGCATCAGACGGTGTATTAGGGAGCTGTAAAGAGCTGGACACTTGGTGACGATGTGCTTGGCTCTGCTGCCTTTGGTGAGGGGATGGGGGACTGAGGCAGATACAGGAACAGCTGGCGGGACACTGAGGTCTGCTCAAAACCCGGCACACACTCTACAGACCTTGATGGCCTCTTCCAAACACCACGGTATCTTCCGGAGTACAAACACCTTCACAACCAGCACTGCACTGGCAAATACCAGAGGCTCAGAAGCATTTTGTTGGTCACCCAGTGAAGCCAGAGGGCTGCTAAAACTGCCCCCGGGGCCTGAATGCCCCCAGACCACCGTCACGATGGCCTGTCTCCCAAGCTACGACTCTGGGACTGCACCCACCTGTGCACGGCCTGCCTCCTGCAGACTGACAGCTGAGCTCTAGAAGGTTTTCTCTGCAGCAGTCATGTTTTCCATCCCTGCTCATTTCTGGCTCTTCCCCCATCACTGCTTCCCTGGCAATGGACCAGGACTTGCAGGGGTTAAGGTCCTTTAAGAGGTCTTTGCGGCCCTCCGAAGAACAGAGCCGGTTCCTCAGCTGTAGCACAGTTGACATTTGCGGTCCTGTGCCCTGCAGGGTGTTTCACCCCCCCCCACCCCCCACCCCCCGCCTCTGCCCACCAGACGCCAGTACCACCCATCCCCCCAAAGTTGCGATGACCAAAACTGTCTCCAGACATTGCCAAATGTCCCCTGCTGGGGCTGGGGCAAAACCACCTTCTTCAGGAGCAGGATATCCTAACAGGTGGTCCTGGTCTCCTTTCTGACACACGGGCACCGTTTGCCTCTCCTGGGTCCTCGAAGGCAGCAAAGGGCAGAACCTCCAGGCTTTGTGCTCTATTCTGCACACATCTGAGCAGTTTTCATCACTCCCTTAATTTCTAAGTGTGCCTTCCGTCGACTCCACCAAATATCATTTCAGATTCCCGCCTAGAACTCGGGCTCTAGGTCTCTGTTAGGAAAAGGATGGGAGGGGAGAATAATTCCTTCCCAATGTACCAGACTGTGTTATCCTTTCTGAGGGGATGATGTCTGATCTGAATTAAGAAAGGGAGTGAGCTTCCAGGAGAAGGAGCATTGCAAGCCGGGAGACGGCAATGCCGGAGGTGGGGTCATATATATGGTTTGACTGAATAACAATAAAGAGGGCAAAGGGGCTGGACGCCGGAGAGAGAACGAGAAGATGGGAGAACGTGAGTTTGGAGACATTCCGCAGGAGGCAGGTCATGCAGGGCTTGGCAGGCATGGGAAGCGGAGTGTGGACTGTATTCTGAGTGTGATGGGAATCCACTGGAGGTCTCCTGTAGGGCTGATGGGATGAACTGGTTGATGCTGGGAACGATACTCTGGACGCTGCAGGGAGAGAGGTGAGGCTGGCGAGAGCGGAAACAGACACTCCCGGGAGACACTGCAGGAGTTTAGAGGCTCCTGCAGTGATCCAGGTGGGAGGTGATAGCAGACTGCACTGGGGTAGTGGGGGTGGAGGTGATGAGTTCAGATTCGGGATGTATCTTCATGACAGAGCCAAGAGGATTTGCTGATGGATTGGATGGGAGACGTGAGAAAAAGAGAGGCATCAAAGACAGTCCATGGTCTTAGGCCAGAGCAATTGTGTAGACGGTGGTGCCGTGTAATGAGATGGGAAACACCAGAAGAGAAGGTTTGGAAGAGAAACTTGAGAGTTCTCTTTTAGACCTATTACGTTTGTGATGCTTACAAAATATCCAGGTGGGGCTGCTGAGTGGGCAGTTTTACCAATCAGTCGGGATTTCCAGGAACAGGGCCAGGCTGCAGATGTTAACGTGGGGTCCTGAGGATGGAGACGATGGAGTTACATGACTCCAGGAAGTTGGATGAGATCGCCAAGGAAGCGCAAGCAGTGGACCAAGGGCTGAGCCCTAAACAGTGCCACATCCAGGGATCTGGAAGTTGACAACAAAGGCAACTGAGCAGGAACAGGGGATGAGTTAGGATGGGAACCAAGGGATGTGGAAAGTGTTCAGGAAAGAGGCAGGGACCGACTGTGTCAAGTGCCTCTGAGATCAAATAATAGGAGGTGTAAGAGTTGCCCGCTGGGTTTGGCAACCCTGATGAGAGCTGTTTCTGCAGAGGGAAAGGGGAGGAAAGGCTGGAGAGAACGGGAGAAGAGAAAGCAGAGAAAGTAAGCACAGATAACTCTTTGTAGGAATGTTTCTTTAAAGGGGAGCTGTGAATCAAAGTGGTAGGTGGAGGAGGGTGTGACATCAAAGGAAGCTTGGATTTGTTTTTAAACGTGAGAGAAATTACAGTGTGTTCATGCATTTTTAATCTCAACAAATTTACCGAGTGCCTCCTCTGTGCCAGGTGTTGTACAAAGATATGAAGGTAAACAGTACAGTAAGGGGGAGAGATCTAGCAATGCAGCATTTCATTACCATGTAGCACGTGCTGTAGAAGAGGGCACGGGAGGTGGGAAAACCCAGAGGAGGGGGGAGACTTAGCTGACTTGGGAGGGATTAAATCTAGGTAGGCTTCCTGGAGGCAGTGATGACTGAGGTGAGCTCTGAAGAATGAGTAGAAAATTAGTCTGCTTCAGAAGGCAGGGGAGGGCCTCCCAAGAAAATAACATCATATGAGGAAAGAGGCAGGAAACAGAACGGGATATGTTTAGAACAGCAAGAAATTCACGATGACTAGAGCAGAAAGAGGAAGCGGGAGGTCCTGGAAGGTCTTATTCTCCATGCCAACGAGTTCAGCCTTTAAACTGTAGAGAATGGGGACCCACTGAAGGGCTTAAGCCAAGGGGGTGACATGCTTGCTTTGGGATTTTAAGAGAAATCAGCCTGCAGCCATCTGAGGGATAGTTCTGAGGAGGGACACAGGGGAGGGTATTACAGTATGTCCAGGGAATTGTGAGGAACATTTTGGAGATAAAATTGGCAGGACAGGGAGCTTTATGTGAGCAGAGGAGAAGAGAAGGATGACAGGAAGTGGCTCCTGGGAGAGATTAGATCTTAACTTCTAGGGGGATCATACTAACGATGTTCAGCAGGGATAAAAGCTAAAAGAGTCTGAAGCTCAGCAGAGAGGTCAGGATAAAAGCACAGATTTAGAATTCATAGTTTGACATGGAGAGAACTTTATGGAAGTTTACTTTGATTCCATTGCTATATTTTATGTAAAATTATATCTTTCCATCTATCCATCCACCCGTCCACCCATCCATCCATCGAATAAAACAGCATGGAAGGACTTAAGTCAAAATATTAATAGCATTTATTTCTGTGTGGGCTTATTTCCTTATGTATATTAAATTATTTTTACAATGAATGTGGGTTACTGATGTGTTAAAATTATACATGTTTACTTGCATATAATAGAGATGCAAGGAAAACTAGAAGACGTTGGTGTCTCAGAATCTAAGGGAGTAGACTTTGAGGCAGGAGTCCATATCTACTGCAGTGATGTTTCCATTAAGGCAGAGAGGGAAAATAGTCCCCTAAGTGTGCGATTAGGTGGTCTCTACTGTTCGAGGGAAGAGCAATTTTGGTGCTGAATACTGATGTCAGATTTCAGTAGGTGAAGGAGAGAATGAGGGAAAGGAGCCGTAAGCAGGGGGAGAGGGTAAAGTATAAAGACAGAGGAGAAAGAGACAATTTCTGGAGTAAGGGTGTGGAGGAGATGGGAACTGAAGGAGCCAGAGCCTCAGTGGGCGATCCGCCTGGACCCGGAGAAGGGCGGTGCAGGGAAGTGTTAGGGTCGAGCCGCTATTTGTAGTCATGGTGGGAAATGGAGGCGGTCCTGTCAGAGTTTCCACTTCAGTAAGATCTGGAGGCATCTCCTCAAAGTGAAGGAGTCTGGTTGGTAGGGGCTTCAGGCCAGTGGAATGAGAGATGCATCAAAGGACAGGTGAGCGTTGCTGTAGAACCGGCTGAGGTCAGAGAGGATGATTTAGGATTGTACTGGCTCTCAGGGTCATTTCATTTTCTCTGGTGCTAGGGGTGCAGGAAACAGCTCCGGTGTTGAACATGGGAGAGTGAGTTATGATATTGATCCAAGGTGGCGTTTTGCCCACCAGATGGGGTGTAAGCGTGGAGGGGAGAGGGAATTGTGTACAGGGGAAGGAGGCGTTCAGGAGGCCTGGGGTGAAGGAAACCATGCCAGGCGGGCAGGGGCTGGTGAGTCTGAGGTGCAAATGAACTTGGTAAGCAGCTGCGGGAGTGGGAGGGGGTGGGAACCCTTGCTGTAGAAAGATGGATGGAGGGATTTTAGAGTCGCCAACTCCAGATATGGCACAGTTCTGGGTGATAATGAGGCTGGGAGGGCCACTGTGGGAGCAGGTGGCTGGAGTGGAATGTAGGTCAAGGTCACTGGGGCTAGGAAAGTTAGTTGTTTTTTTTTTTTTAATCTAATCTAGTATATATATATACTTTTAAATTTTTTAATTCAAGTAGAGTTGATTTACAATATTGTGTAAGTTTCAGGTGTAAAGCATAGCGATTCAGTTATGCATATACATCTACATATATCTATTCTTTTTCAGATTCTTTTCCCTTATAGGTTACTACATAATATCGAGTAGAGTTTCCTGTGCGATACAGTAGGAAGTTAAGTCTATTCTCTTCAGCACCTTTACTCAGATAATGTTTCAAGGCATGGGTAGAGAATCGCCTCCCTCACACCCCCTCAAATTGTTGAAATATTGTAGATGCAAGGCCTGATTTATATTTGGCTTTCATAGCTTCCCTATGTGTGGAAACAGCACTGCAAATTAGCTGAGAAAACTTGAAGTTGTCTTCATCTGTCCTGAAAGAGACCCTGCCAGCACAAGATAATGACAGGGTATGATCTTCTGACTGCTAATTAGCAACTGAAATGAATGTGTCTAGAGCCCAAGTGCCTTTCTCTAAAATCAGCCCTGCAGGGGGCAAAGGACTAAGACCAGGGCTGCTTATTCCTCAGCATGGCAACATGGTGGGCCAAATGGGTGCCTCCCATTCAGAGGAAGCTCTTCTAGAAGTACATTACGCACATTATCTGTATCTGTAGTGGGTTGAATGTGCCCCCCAAAGACGCACCGCCTTCCTCAACCCTGGATCCTGTGAATGTGACCTTAAGAAAAAGGGTCCTTGCAGATATCATTAAGGATCCCCAAACGAGATCCTCTTGGATTATCCACGTGGGCCCTAAATCCACTGTCAAATGTGCTTATAAGAGACAGAAGAGGAGAAGAGACAGAAATAGAGGGAAATGCCATGTGAAGACAGAATCAGAGACTGAAGTTATGGAGCCACAAGCCAAGGAATGCCTGGAGCCACCAGAAACTGAATGAGGCGAGGAAGGATTCTCCCCCAGAGCCTGGACAGAGAACATGTCCTTGCTGACACCTCAAGTTTGGACTTCTGGCTTCTAGAACGGAGAATACCCAGTTTATGGTAATTTGCTAAGGTAGCTCTTGGAGAGTAATATAGTACCCAATGCAAAGGACACCCCTCTTCCTTCGTCTTCTTGGACATTTATCACTAAACCTATTATTGTAGAGTTTATAAGCTGACCCGCTAAAGTCATATTTTTAATTTCATGCAAGTGGAGAATTTATCTAATTTTCAGTAAGACATAGACTCTGGTTCCACGCCCAGAATTAGATAGGGGAGTTGACCAAACCATGCTGCTTGCCTGGATAACTGAAATGTCCTGAGATCTGCTATATCCTCATCTAACTGGGTAAAACAGGAAGGTGAAGGTTTAAAAGGTCTTAATTATCTGAGCTGCAAAGACCAGAGAATAAATGAATAACAGTGTCATTTTGTTCCAGGCATAACCCACAGTGCCCTACTGACCCTTTAAGTGTTGTGTCCTTCTCTGCCTGTGACTCATTAAGCAATGCACAGTATTACACAAAAACTGAGTCAGGTGAAAAAAATAATCAATTTGATATAACCTAAACAACTTCTGGGTTTTTCATTCATTCATTCATTCAATCATTCAATCTTTCAACAAATCATAATGAGGTACCTACCATTTTTGAGGCACTGTCTAGTTGCTGGGGTACTTAGAGCACAACAGACAAGGCTCCCATGCTTCCATGGGGCATACAGACTAGTGACATTATCCGAATTACTGAACTACTACCTAAGTCTCAACTGAAATGACATTCTGTAATTTCCACCTGACTGGCAAAATAATAATGGTTCTGACAACATCATGTTCTCATGCTACACAAAAGCATATGTACTGGTATAACTGCATACCAGGAATACTTGAAGCTATCTAAGTAACTGGTTCTGAATTAATTGTATTGGTACAGGGGAAGTATGGGAAGCATAAACAATATATAAGTGAATCAACATGATGTCAGGGCTTGCGACTATGTTCTATTTAGCTTGACTGTTTTGAAGATTTATCAACTGATTCTATTTTTCTTTATAGCATAGAATTAGTTGATATTCTTTGAGATGAGAATACAAGGAGAAAGTCCCTAGAAGTCTGGATAGTAAGGAAAGCCAATCTTGGAGTCTATGTTTGCTATTCATCATCTGAAACCTGAAGGTCCTTCTTGCCCCTTTGTGCCCCAGAGGCCCCAAGGCATCTGTCTGGTCTGTTCCCAGCCTGTGCCTGAGGGTCTGTCTCCTGGATTATGTCACACACTTTCTTACATGTCTGGAGTGATTCCCATGTGTCTTTCGCAATGATTTTCTTAATCATTAGATTTATACGTCTCCACCAATTATTCCCCTTCTCAGACCCCGAGACCAAATTTAGGTACCTTGATCTGTTCTCAACTTGACTAGGGTTGAACTTTTGTCCCAGGTCCACCTGTGCAAATGTCCTTTTCAATACATTTTTTTTTTTTTCCCCGACAGCTTTACTAGTCTTAACTTAAGAAATCCATTCCAGGTGGTTGACCCTGGCCCTCCATTCATTCCAAATTCTGTTGATGTAAAACTCTTCACCCTTCCCACTGCTCTGAATATATATTTCCTCTAATGAAACTGAGGCCAGACAGAAGATAAACCTTTGTATTTTCACGTAGCTTATGTTTTTAGAAAAGCTCTTCCGATAGACAAAAAGTCTTTCGAAGATGAGATGTTGACTCTCTTAATTCTATTTGGTATTTAAACAAATCAGAAAGTGAACACATCTCTTGGAAAGTACATCTTTCAATGACTTAACCAATAGTTCCAAATTTTAACATTTTTATACTTAGAAAGGGTCAAGCGTAAGGATTTCTCAGCCATGATATTAACTACATATTGTAATTTATTCTCAGGCTTGTATTGTTACTAGAGTATTTTCATTTCCTTTGTCCTCAAAGCAAATTTTTAAGATGGGCAGCATCCATTTCCATTTACTTAATCAAGCCATAACACATCCACAAAAAAGCTTGAGGCACGTAATCGAAGCCTAATTTTTAATCTCCAGGTTACATGTTAGGACACTGAAGTAAGATAATGTAAACAGCCTGGTCAAATTAATTAACTTTGATTCTTTTGAAACCTTTGCTCAGTTTAAATCCTAACACACCAGGGAAATTAGGAGAACGGGAAATGGCATCTCCTGCCTCTGTGCAGCACAGAAGCTTATTCACACCTCCACCAGTGGTCACTTATACAAAACGTGCTGTGACTTCTTGTCCAATAATATAAGCATCCAGGAGAGCTAAAGGTGGGAAACCCAGATCTCTACAGTGGGAACTTTTTTTTTTTTTTTAAGTCCTTTCAATGTTAGGTTGAAACAGCCTCTCCACTTTTCTCTTCCCATCTACAAATAAGGGATAATAATGTTCAATTTTGCTTGCCTACCTCGAGGGAGAATTTTAGAAAAGAGTACTTTAATGTTAATAGGTTCTTTGAAGATGAAAAAGCACTCCATAATTGCTAAATTCTATTATTATTATTTTTTTTTTTTGCGGTATGCGGGCCTCTCACTGTTGTGGCCTCTCCCGTTGCGGAGCACAGGCTCCGGACTCACAGGCCCAGCGGCCATGGCTCACGGGCTTAGTTGCTCCGCGGCATGTGGGATCTTCCCGGACCAGGGCACGAACCCGTGTCTCCTGCATCAGCAGGCGGATTCTCAACCACTGCGCCACCAGGGAAGCCCTAAATTCTATTATATTTTAAAAATCCATTTCAAAGATACTCCTTTTTCCTTATGCTTGTAACTTGGATTAATTAAAAACAAGTCACTATTTAAGTGCATTCAATATGAGGTTCCCACACAATATCTGTTTGCACGCTCTACTCAATATTATTGCCTTCCTCTTTGGACCTTCATGTTTTCTAACTTCTCACGTATTGGTAAATGGGGTGAAAATCTGTCGTTTCTGGCTGGGGTGATTTCATTTCTTTGTGTGAAAACTGCACCCACATCTAGCTTTCTTCTTCTCACATTCTCTGGAAGGTTCCTGAAGCCGCCACCAGCATCTGTGGCAGTGTTTCTCCAAGGGTGGTGATCCCCGCTTTGACATCAGGTTCCCTGGGGTGCTTGTTCGAATATAGGTGCCTGGAGATTAGACTCTCTGCGGGGTGCGTTCTGGGAATCTGCATTTAAAACAAGCTCTGCAGTTGCTGACTAAAGTTTGAGGACCACAGACTCCAAGTCCCTCATCCCTTTTTTTTTTTTTTTTACGATGGAAAAATATGGTGTGAAAGTCGGAAGTGAAGTTTTGACTTAGGCAACCATCACTGTGCTCTATGCGTGGGCACCAGAGAAGGATGGAGTTCAAAGACCTGTCTCTTCCAAAAGCAGAGGATATGAAGGGTCCTGCTTGGCCTCCTCTCAGCCCAGTGACCTGCATCCATGCCTCCTCTTGTCCCATTAAATAGGGGAGGGGTTCTTCCTTTTGTCCCAAGCGAATCCCCTTCTTGTGTCACCAGTCTGTACGTGGTGACACTTGCCAGGTGTTTCCCTCCAGTCCAGAGGATGAAGGGCTGCCCCAGTTTCAGTTTCTCTTTCCACTTGTGCTGTACAAGTCTTTCCCTTTCTTCTTTCACCGTCTCCTCAAAAAGGTTGCACCCCTCCAGCTGCCCCACCCAACTGAGCTTCCAGAAAAAGCAGTGATCAGGTCTACGGACGGCTAATACAAATGAAAACAAAGAGCTCCCTTTGAAATGTGAACGCGGTGCAAACAGCCGGGGCAAGTGCCAGCAAAAAGCACGTCCCGGCTATAGAGCTGTTCTGCAATCAGTGTTTGGGAAGGGCAGTCTTGATTCTTTGCAGCTCCCTGTACTTACAGCACGACATTTCCCCCGCTCCCACGCCACGCCTGGCGCGGTCTGCATTCCCTCTGCTGGGGGCACATTCCTGCCAGCTGAGTTCAGGGTTTGGCCCTAAGCTCGTGTCCCATCTCTACAGCTAATCGTGGGTTGGGCTTGGTTCTGACATCCCCGCCAGTGGTTTGCTCTGTCATTGTTCCCTCCTGGTCTGTGGGAAGACTGAGGCGTGGCATCTGGCCCCCCTGCACATGCAGGCCCGCGAGGAGGGACAGGGTGGCCTGCCGCTGGGCAGGTGACAAAACCACCTGCCTGAACACTCCCTGCCCTCCACCCTCCCAACCACCCAGGAATGCTGTGGGAATCCTGATTCCCAAGGGGCGTCACTCCAAGCTCTGTCCCTGAATGAGTCGGGGAGGTAACCGTCCTGGGAAGCCTAGAGGCGTGGGATAGGGAGGGAGGGAGGGAGATGCAAGAGGGAGGAGATCTGGGGATACATGTATACGTATAGCTGATTCACTTTGTTATACAGCAGAAACTAACACACCATTGTAAAGCAATTCTACTCCAATAAAGATGTTAAAAAAAAAGCAAGTGGAAGACTTACTACTAAAGAGTACTAACTAAATAATTTCATTTCTATGAAGTTCTAGAGCATACAAAGAAAACAGGTGCTGAAAATATCTATTCAGTGGTTTCACGGAGTTGAGAGGGGTCAGAGATAGACTGGGAAGGACCACGAGAAGATATTTGAGGTTGACAGAAAAATTCCATACCAAGGGTGTAGGATATAAATGTATATACATTTGTCAAAACTATACAGATAAAGTTTGTGCATGTAACGTGTAAATTTTACTTTAAAAAAATCAAATTCAGGTCTGGAGAAGTGTACAAGTTCTCGAAACTGGGTGATAAGAGCATTAGGCATGTCTGTTGTTTGTATATGTTTGAAACGACTCATAAAGGGTATTAAAAAGAGGAAGCAAGTGGGAGCTTCTCTTCTGGATGGACTTGAAGGGACTCAGAGCATGGACTCAGCTCAGGGGCCTGGCTACACTGTCGGGCAACGATCCCTGCTCAGGGGCTGGGTTATGCTGGTCCAGGAACCAGAGATGTTGAATATGACCATGTTTTTTATAGAACTACAGGCCAGGGAAATATTCTTTTTTTTTCCTTTTTTTTTTTTTTAACATCTTTGAGTATAACTGTTTTACAATAGTGAGTTAGTTTCTCCTTTACAACAAAGTGAATCAGTTATACATATACATATGTCCCCATATCTCTTCCCTCTTGCGTCTCCCTCCCTCCCACCCTCCCTATCCCACACCTCTAGGTGGTCACAAAGCACAGAGGTGATCTCCCTGTGCTATGCGGCTGCTTCCCACTAGCTATCTAATTTACGTTTGGTAGTGTGTATATGTCCATGCCACTCTCTCACTTTGTCCCAGCTTACCCTTCCCCCTCCCCATATCCTCAAGTCCATGCTCTAGTAGGTCTGTGTTTTATTCCCGTCCTACCACTAATCTCTTCATGACATTTTTTTTTCTTAGATTCCATTTATATGTGTTAGCATACGGTATTTGTTTTTCTCCTTCTGACTTACTTCACTCTGTATGACAGACTCCAGGTCCATCCACCTCATTACAAATAACTCAGTTTCATTTCTTTTTATGGCTGAGTAATATTCCATTGTATACATGTGCCATATCTTCTTTATCCATTCATCTGTCGATGGACACTTAGGTCGCTTCCATGTCTGGGCTATTGTAAATAGAGCTGCAATGAACATTGTGGTACATGACTCTTTTTGAATTATGGTTTTCTCAGGGTATATGCCCAGTAGTGGGATTGCTGGGTCGTATGGTAGTTCCATTTGTAGTTTTTTAAGGAACCTCCATACTGTTCTCCATAGTGACTGTATCAATTTACATTCCCACCAGCAGTGCAAGAGGGTTCCCTTTTCTCCCAGGGAAATATTCTTAATCCTGCAAAAATATTGCTGCCCTTGGTCAGCCATGTGATACATTTCTTTTTCCAAGCTTTTTCCATATGGGAACAGTAAAGCCGTAGTTCTCAATAGGGAGCTGTTTGACAATATCTGGAGACACTTTTGGTTGTCACAACCCCGGGGGGGGTGGTAGTGGTGGGACTGTATCTAGCGGGCAGAGGCCAGGGACGCTGTTCAACATCCTCCAACGCACAGGACAGTCCCCACCATAAAGAATCATCTGGCTCCAAATGTCAATAGTGCCAAGACTCAGAAACCTGGAATCAAGAGAACCAACCTAGCTTTCTCTAACACTTTCTGATGTCCCTATAAAATACACACATACACTCAAGGACAGAATGATGGCATCTGCATCTGTTAAATGCCTACTGGGTACCAGTCACTTTTCCGGTACCCTTACGACCATCACACAGAATAGGCGCTGTTATCACCTTTACACGGGAAAGGAGGCTGAGATTCAGATAGGTTGAGAAACCTGCCCAGGGTCACACAGCAGCTGAAAGCTGGAGCAGGAATTTACTCCTCTGGCTGTGGGGCACCCTGCCTCAGGAACTGAAGGGTGCTGCCTGTATGCCAGAGACCATGCTGGTTGCCAAGGGGGCAATAAGGTGCTTGCTGCCTGATCCAGTTTGGAAGCTAGCGCGAATCCTTACAATACAGAGTAGCCAGGGAGAGATGGAATGAGAAATGCAGACAGCCCAGAGTGGTGTTTTATTCAAACTGTTTTGCACAGAAGCATAAGAATGAGGAGGAGGAAGAAGAGTCTGAGTGGACAAATGACCAGCCCCCGGACTCCTTGAAGGAGACTAGCTCCACCCTCTTCTGTCCTAGATACTGGACTGAATATAAATTTCACTGGAAAGCAAGGTTTCAGCTAAAAGTGTCTGAAAACCTTTGTTTCTAAAAGAACTCAAGGGGACTCGCCTGGTGGTCCAGGGGTGAAGACTCCACGCTCCCAATGCCGGGGGCCCGGGTTCAATTTCTGGTCAGGGAACTAGACCCTGCATGCATGCCGCAACTAAAGATCCTGCGTGCCGCAACTAAGACCCGGTGCAGCCAAATAAGTAAATGTATAAAAAAAAAATAAAGAACTCAAGAGAAGATGAACTTACTCTTCAGAAGCAAGTTCAGGAAAGAAGTCACAAAAGAACTATAAAGTATTTTAAATGGGCTTTAAGGGTGGGTGACACGTGGACCCACCCTTAAGTGAGAGAACAGAGGAAAGGATGGGGCCCGTAAGGGAGAGGAGTGCACTTGACAGGTGATCTTGCACCTTGGGGAGTCCCTGAGGATCTGAGGAACCTGGACTTCATTTTGTAGACAGTGGGAATTATTAAAGATTTGGGGGCTGAGTAAAGGGAGGGCAAATGGGATGGAGAATGGAAGACACCAGAGGTAGAGTGAGAGAGGTGGGAGTACGTCTGTGTGGCATTTCTAATACACCAGAGGCTCACTAACTGCCCGGCAGTTCGTGCGACCAGCATCGGGTCCTCAGAAATCGGAGGGCGCACTGAGGAATTCGTGTCTAAGACACTTGTTTCTTTCTAATAACTTAGGTAAGCCATTTGTACCAAAAGGCATTTCAGTCGTTAGGGATTTATTTTTAAAAATTTATACACGCTTGTAATTTTTATATCAATTCATTAATATGCTCATAGATACTTTTTAAAATTATCAATAGTTTTGTCTCCTTCTGGCCTGGTTGGCTGCTCTCTCCTCATCTCATCTCCTGGGACCCATGATGACTAAGATGTATCCTTCCATATTTTTCCTCTAAAGCATGTAATCACATACTAAGTTATTTATATTTACATATCTATATCCATACAGGTACAGGTTTTGCATGTTTTTTTTTTTTTTTTTTTTTTTTGTGGTATGCGGGCCTCTCACTCCTGTGGCCTCTCCCGTTGCGGAGCACAGGCTCCGGACGCGCAGGCTCAGCGGCCATGGCTCACGGGCCCAGCCGCTCTGCGGCATGTGGGATCTTCCCGGACCTGGGCACGAACCCGTGACCCCTGCATCGGCAGGCGGATTCTCAACCACTGCGCCACCAGGGAAGCCCTATTTTTTGGTTTTTAAACTGTGTTGTTCATCGTTTTCTGCTATTCTCCCCTCAACAATATCTTGAAGAAATCCTCTTCCATCCTCTGGTAAGATTCTAATTCAGCTCTTTTACGCCTCATATCATGGTGCAGTGTGGAGCTGCTGTGATGAAGTTAACTCATCTCTGCTGATGGACACTTGGGTTGCTTCTACATTTGTGTCTTTACAAACGATACTGAAATAAACCTCCTGGTATGTTTTGTTAGGGAGGATAGGATAGATTTGAAAAGTTTGCACTGGAGAGCCATGCTGCCTGGGTGGGATTCCTGGCTCTGCCATTTATTAGCTATGCTACCTTGGGCAAGTACTAAACCTCTGTGGGTACCAGTTTCCTCATTTGTAAAACAGGGAGATCATAACAGGATGTGCAGCTCATGTAGAGCTTTCCCAAAGATACCTGGCCCATAATAAGGGCTCAATACTATTAGCTGTTATTGTAAGAGTCCTTATAGCAGTGCTTTTATTTCTATGAGAGAGATTCATGGGCCAGAGGGTATATGGATTTAAAAGTTTTAGTATATATTGTTGATTGTGTTTTTAAAAAAGGCAATCAACATTCATGTTTCTATTGGTGATGGAAGAGAATAAACTTTCACCCACGTCCTCCTGAAAAGAGGTAATATAATTCTTTTTAATTTTTGCCAATTTGATTGTTATAAAAGTGATATATCATTGTTTATTTTGCTTAAATATCCCTGGCCACTGATAAAATTGAAATTCTTTTTATGGGTTTGGTGATTATTTGGATTTTTTCTTCTCTGAATAGCTTTCTTCATTTTCTTTGCTGATTTTTCTAGAGTTGTTTCTCCTCTTCTTTTCAAGGTGGAAGAACTCTTTGAAATCTATATTGCAGATTTTCAGCCTCTGATTTTCCTGAGTTGCAAAGATTATTTTTCAAAATCAAAGCTTGCCTTTTGCATTTATGGTATTTTTGCCATAAAAATATTTTTAATTTTATTTATTTATTTATTTTTGCAGTACGCGGGCCTCTCACTGCTGTGGCCTCTCCCGTTGCGGAGCACAGGCTCTGGACGCGCAGGCTCAGCGGCCACGGCTCACAGGCCCAGCCACTCCACGGCATGTGGGATCTTCCTGGACCGGGGCACGAACCCGTGTCCCCTGCATCGGCAGGCGGACTCTCAACCACTGCGCCGCCACCAGGGAAGCCCCTTCATTTTTATATATTCAAATAGATTTTCCTTTTCTTTGTTAGATTCCAGGGTTCCAATCTTGAGTGAAAAAGCCTCTACCACTCAAAGTTTCCTGAGTTTGTTTTCTGTCCTCAATAATGTTTATTTTCTAGAACATACAGAAAGTCACCTAGAGGTTTTTGAAGAAATCTTACTGTTACATTTTTTACATGTGCTTTCAAGTTGGAGAGGAATTTAACCTAACTTTTTTGGCTTGTAGAGCCAGTTATATTGGCCTCATTGACTACACAGTCCGTTCTTTTCCAACTGACTTGAACCGCCACCTTTGTCCTATAAACCTCGTACATCCTTAGGTCTATTTCTGCATAAGGCAAGTGTTGAAAAAGAGTGTTCTCGTTAATTGTTTTGAAAGCTTTACTAGAAGTTTCTCGCAAGTTCTGAAGAAAGCTAGGTTAAGAAGCGGACGTAGTCACAACCAGACACGCACATTTTTATGATGACTTCTCAACTGATGTGTGCCCTGAGCCTCTCTAGGGCATTGCTAGGAAGGTTACTCAGATTCAGCCAGAGATGGAACCAGGGAAGCTCTTGTAGGTTCCTAGGAAGGAACCTGGGGGCTGCTATTGGGATGACGTGGCATGGGGGAGCTTATGTGACCCTGGACTCAAGTGAAAATGACACACTGAGCTCTCTCCTCTCAGGAGGGGCCCTTGGGGGTTGAAGGGCCAGGAGACATCCAATGGAATCTTGTAACTATTCTAGTTACAATTGTAACTAGAGTGCTAGTTGCTCAGAAAGCTACCTGCCATTTTGCTTCCGGGCTGCACAGCAAATATTCTCAACATGAGCGGGAACCTCAGCGGGTGAAAGTCCTCATGTGCTTTCCTTTGCAAAGACAGAGGGTAACTAGCACCTCTGGGCCAGGTTCTACGGGCCTTTGACCCTTATAAAGGAACCATCCAGAGAACTTTGCCAATTCTTAAAACATCCCTGTGGTTTCTTTCCTCCAAGCGCTGAAGTGTTAACAGACATATTGACACGGCCTGCTCCAGCCAGAGATGGTCAGAGACAGCAGAGTCAGGATGAAAGAAAGCAGGGGCTGGGCAGTTGGCGAGATGCCTTCCCTGGTGGAAAGTGACTGAGCAGACCAGAAGTCCAGCACTTCTCTTGTGCTTTTCATCAGGCCTCTGCCTGTGGCCTTCCCTTGCGTCTGTGCTGAGACATGCTGGATCCCACGGTTTCCTCCAGAACGCTGGGTTCCCTTCACGCCGCCAGGGCGCTTACCCTCATGAACCTCTGCCACCATCCAAATGCAGCTCCCTTGGTCATCTGAACGCTCTCCCTGCCCTGATGTCCTAAGCTCTGTCCTCCCAATCCTGGGCTCTGAACCCCTGGGGACCCCTTTCTATTGCCTGCACACCTCCAATGGCCTCCACCTTCTCAGACTGCCTTCTTTCCCCTCAGCAGGTCCTCGTCGGAGCACCTCCTTCTCTGTCCCATTCCTTCCAGGCTGAGCGCTCTGGCCACTCACTCCTTCTTCTTTTTTAAAGAAAAATATTTATTTGGTTGCGTCGAGTCTTAGTTGTGGCTCGTGGGCTCCTTCGTTGCGGCTCACCGGTTCCTTAGTTGTGGCACGTGAACTCTTAGTTGTGGCATGCATGTGGGATCTAGTTTCCTGACCAGGGATCGAACCCGGGTCCCCTGCATTAGGAGCGTGGAGTCTTAACCACTGTGCCACCAGGGGAGTCCCTGGCCACTCCTTCTTAGCTCCCCCCCAGGGACCTTTGGCTCTGCCCGTTCCGGACACATCAGCATGGTCCACCTCTCTGCGAGCTCCCATCTCCTCCCATGGCTGAGCCACTCCGGCTCTGTTGGTATCTCTCAAACTCAGTTTCCAGCCCAGCTCCCCTCCTCCTCCCCAGGGCCGTACTCCAGTTCCATACTAATATATCCGTGTGTATTTATAAGGGAAACTGCAAATTCTACATGTCAAAGGGTGAATTCCTCATCTTTCCTCTAAGTATCATCTATTTCACATAACTCCCATCACAGTGAATGGTCCCAATCCATCGCATGGTGCGACCAGAAACTTTGAACTTATTCTATATTTCTCTCTCCCCCTCACCTCAACATTAAACCAGCGAACCAACTAGTTCAGTCTCTTCTCCCTCTGAGAAGTTCCCAAAGTCAGTCCCCTCCTCTCTCAGACCCTGCCTCTGCCTCAGTTTTGACCGTCTGTTTCTCCCCAGGACGTATCAACAGCTTCGGAGCTGGTCTCGGCTCTCTCCAGCTTTCCCTCCTCAAAATTTTCCCCACATTACAGCAAGATTTACTTTTGGAAAACACAAATCCAATGATAGCATTCTCCCCTATGGGATGAGACCATCTGCCTCTCTCTTCGTCTCCAGCCTCATTCCCACCACAACCCCAAAGGCCGTTCTTGGCTCTGATCCATCTACACTGCTTGCTGAAGGCTCTATTCCCTCCCACGCCTTTCGAGTCTTGCTTCCAATTCTGGATCCTCGAAACCTCTTTTCTCCCCTTCTCTGCCTAGTCACCTACTCAACTGTCCCTTAAGGCTTGGCTCGTATACCCACTCTCTCTAGAAAAAAAAAAAAAAAGATGGCACAATTATCCCCTCTTTCTATGAGATCGCCTGGTTTCACTCCCCACTCCCCCATCCCTTGTCTTGGGCTGAGTGAGACATTTTCCCTTGTGATTTAATACAATTCCCAGCCTTATATATGCATCTCGGGGGGTGCTCTCTCTCTCTCAAACACCCCCCCCCCACACACACGGGTATTATGTATGCATAAACTGGCATTTAAGATATTGTAGTGGAATTATTGATTTACTCACATGCTCCCCCCTTGAGGGAGGAGATCTCATTCACTTCGTCTTTGTATCCTCCTAGCACATAGCACATGCTTGATTTACAATTGCTTAATTAATGAAGGTATCCCACAACACCCAGCATAGTCCTTCCTATATGCTATGATATTTGATGAAAATATTTCCTGACTCTAAATCATGACCTTCAAGACACCATCTTAAATTTCATGCTCACAGACTAAGAGAATTAAGGGATTGTATGAAGTATAATCTGTGTACATATATATTCTTGTGGCATGGGGTACGGCACTCTCCACCGCTGGAGTGAACCCTGCCTGAACATGACTACGTTAGATGTGGCCTTCAATTCTCATTCCTAAGTTCCCTTAGTGGCCACTTCCTGCTCTGCCTGCCCCATCTACGTGTTTCTGCCTCCCAGGTTTCATCATCCACTTATTTGATAAGTTACGGGAAAAGCAACAACGAAGGGCCACATTTGCTTCTTCACCTGTGGAGAGTCAAGAGACCCACTGTAACACCTGATGCAGACACGCCTGCTTCAGCTCAAGAACTTCAGAGCTGACACATGCTGATCAGTGAAGTTAGAACACACCCTCACACCATACACAAAAATAAACTCAAAATGGCTTAAAGACTTAAATACAAGACATGACACCATAAGCTCTTAGAAGAGTCCATAGGCAAACATTCTCTGACGCAAATCGTACCAATGTTTTCTTAGGCTAGTCTCCCAAGGCAATAGAAATAAAAGCAAAAATAAACAAATGGGACCTAATCAAACTTACAAGCTTTTGCACAGCAAAGGAAACCATAAACAAAATGAAAAGACAATCTACGGACCGGGAGAAAATATTTGCAAATAATATGACCAATAAAGGCTTAATATCCAAAATATACAAACAGCTCACACAACTCAATAACAAAAAAGCAAACAACCCAATCAAAAAATGGGCAGAAGACCTAAAGAGACATTTCTCCAAAGAAGACATCCAGATGGCCAGTAGGCATATGAAAAGATGCTCAATATCACTAATTATTAGAGAAATGCAAATCAAAACTACAATGAATTACCACGTCACGGTGGTCAGATGGCCATCATTAAAAAATCTACAAATAACAAATGCTGGCGAGGGTGTGGAGAAAAGGCAACCGTCCTACACTGTTGGTGGGAATGTAAGTTGGTGCAGCCACTATGGAGAACAGTATGGAGGTTCCTCAGAAAACTAAAAATAGAACTACCGTATGATCCAGCAATCCCACTGCTGGGCATATACCTGGACAAAACTATAATTCAAAAAGATACATGCACCCTTATGTTCACAGCACACTATTTACAATAACCAAGACATGGAAACAACCTAAATGTCCATCAACATGGAAAAAGAATATGTGGTACACACACACACACACACACACACACACACACACACACACACACACACACACAATGGAATACTACTCAGCCATAAAAAAGAATGAAATAATGCCATTTGCAGCAACAATGGATGGACCTAGAGATTATCATACTAAATGAAGTAAGTCAGAAAGAGACAAATACCATATGATATCACTTATATGTGGAATCTAAAATATGACACAAATGAACATATCTACAAAACACAAACAGACTCACAGACATACAGAACAGATTTGTGGTTGCCAAGGGGGGAGAGTTGGAGGGGGAGGGATGGATTGGGAGTTTGGGATTAGCAGATGCAAACTATTATATATAGAATAGATAAAAGTTAAACAACAAGGTCTTACTGTACAGCACAGGGAACTATATTCAATATCCTATGATAAACCATAATGGAAAAGAATATGAAAAAGAAAAAAATATAGATCTGATTCACTTTGCTACAAAGCAGAAATTAACACAATGTTGTAAATCAACTATACTTCAATAAAATAAATTCTAAAAAACGAAAAAAAAAAACAAAAAAAGAACTTCAAAGCTGAGAGTGTTTGGAGAGAGAGGTCATGGGCTGTAGCTGGCAGCTGTAGCAGAGGTGGGTTGTTCTGTTGCCGTAAAACCAAAATATGGGGATTTGGGCCATATACCCAGCAGGCCCAGGTGTTAACTGAGAAGCTCCCTTCACCAGCAGCCCCATGACACATCATCAATAAGCAATGGCAGACAAGAACCCACATCAGCAGTTTCTGAGACTGGTTGGTTTCCCTCCTCACAGCAGGAGCTCCTGCAGTGAAGTCAGGGGTACTTTTCAAGTCAGGTATGGTGGTGACACAGTAGGAAAGTGCAGGCATCCTAGATGTCCCATGCAGCTTTCTGGAGACTTCTAACACCCATATCTGAGGTATCTCACCCACAGAACTACACAGAATTGACTGATACTGATCTTCTTACTCATTTCAGTAAGTGGCAATTGATGTCTCAGGAAGAGAGGACCAAAGAGATATTGGATTTTCAAGTCAGAAGGATGCTGAGAGATCATCTGACCCAACAGACTTATTTTATAGCAAGATGCAGAAGCTGAGGGTCACAGTGTGAAAGCCATTGTTCCAATTCAGAGAATTTCCTACAAATACATTCAAGAAGCTTCTGCAGGGGACTCTTAGGATTTTAGTAGAATTATCAACATTCAGAACCTATGTCTACTTACCTTCGCATCTCCTCAGAAGGCAATGACAGTATCTTACATCAATTTGCAGTTGATAGGAAATTTGCATGTCTTTAGTAATTTATTTTGTATTCTGAGTGGAGACTGGCAGAGAACCTTCGTTCTAGTGCCTTGCTATTCACTCCCATCAGCCCTCACGATATCGGGCCGCTGCTCCAAACACAGTGGCCCTCAAGAAACACCACTGTCTTCTGACTAAGAAAGACCAGCACTTTCCAACACGAGAAAGTAAAAATTCCAGCTCTTACCATTCAAGATGGTTTTCTACAAACGCAGACATGGGGCTGATCTGCACGGTGTAGGTGTCATTGGCGGAGTACTCGAAGAGTCCGTAGTAAGGGTTAAAGAGCTCCTGAGACAAAAGGAAGAAGAACTCTCGCGAAGGACCACTGTAGTCCAGGCTGCAAAGGAAGCAGAGGCCCGGGAAGCTCATTACGTGCAAGAGGCGGGGGACCTGTCCCTACGCAGGGGCTGGCTTGCCCTTTCAGAGTCAGTGCTAGGAAAGCAGAGAGCAGCCTCTGCTCTTTACAGTGGATCCCAAGGGAAGTATAATTTGCTGTAGAAAATGAGAATGTAGTGATTGGTTTGGGGATGATGTCCTTACTAGATGGCCATGGACCAATGCTATGGCAGTGTTCCTTAACCTTTGTCCTCGATCATATCATACCTTTTGGATAAAACACACAACTGGCCCATTCAAAACAGGGACTTCATTGTGGGAGGCACAAAAGAATTTCCTCTGATGGTGCATGTTTGCACGTGTATGAATTGAAAACACTTTCAAGTTCATTCTGCTATGCCCTCCTGGGTGGGCTTGCCCTCCACAGTTGAGATGGTTTGCCAAGAAATCACTGAAATTATATGAAAAATCTGGTATGTAGTTATATACGTGCACTCCTGGGGGAAGAGTTCTTTGGTCAGAAACTCAGAAGGGTACCCACATGAGAAAGTAAAGATGCAGTAGTTTAGGCCTGTAGTTTTGGCTTATACTTTGACCATGTGACCTCAGACTCTAGAACATGCCAAAAATCTTAGGCTCTTAGAGAACATGAAACCTAAAGATTGGCAACACCTGGAGAGAAAGGCCTCCTGGGAGGACATGATCGGAATCACCTTGGGGCAAAGGCTTAGAGACATCCTGCTCCTTCTTGAGAAGAATCACCCAGGATCTGGGGTCTCTGGTCTACCCACACTAAGGTGTCTCCATAAAAGTGCTGTGCCTCACCCCTCCTCTCCAACAAAGGTGATATAGAGCTTGTTTCGCTGGAGCTCCTTCCGGGAATAGGCCATAACCTGATTGAAGGTTCCCTCCAACAGGTGGTCCCGCCGAATGATGAGCCTGGAAAGGAGAAGAAGTCATGTGGGTGGTGAGCGGGTGCTCGGGCTCCGATGTTAGGGAGTGTTCTAGGCGAGCTGTGGGGACCCAGGCTGATGGTCTCATTGCCCAGCCTCTCCAACAAGGTATAGGTTCCGTCAGTTCGGCTACGGCCTTATGTTGACACTCTTTTCAAAACCATGAAAGCACAAGGACAACGTGTACTTTCATAATGGGACACATTCCATCATGTTGGACTACCTTTAGGATTCTTTTTGATCAATTCCAAAAAGAATCTCTTAAGTTGGATTCCTGAGTTTGAGTTTGGCTTTTCAAGATGAAAATAATAAACCCAAAGTGGAAAAAGACCATAACTCTTTACTTAGATCTGAAGATCAAAGCTATTTGACTAATGAGTAGGTAAATTTGTCCCAAGAATATGTAAAGGGAAACATACGATTTTTAAATTTAGTTCAAGATTCCTTGTTTTCTGAAAAGGTCTACCATTGATTTTATACATGGTTTTGTTTGAAATCTACTTTTCTTTCTCCCTCTCCTTCCCTTCTCTTCTCTTCCTGCCTCCCTTCCAATTTCTTAACTTCCTTTCTTCTTTCTTTCCAACTTCCTAACTTTTTCTTTCCTCCCTTCTATGAACATGACTGATACTACACCATGGTATCCAATCTCCAAACATATATTACCAAGTTATAGGGGAGAAAAGGATAGAAACATCTACCAACTGAGTTCAGTGCCAAGCACTGGAGCACTCACTTAATTTTCCCTGGACCCTGACCAAATCCTTTGGCTTCCAGTTTTCGGTAGAAATTGCGGAGCTTGGCCTCAAAGTCTCTCCTGTAGGGTGAAGGGGCTCTTGCACTGGCTCTCTGTAAACCTGCAGAGAGAAACACACAGGCTGAAGGTCATCATTTTTTATTGAAGAACAAATATGCAGGGCAACGGAGGAGAAAGGGCCAACCAGAGGCACATTCCTGCGTCTTCGTGTTTTACTTCTCCAAGACATTTCCCTTCATTTCTATCACTCCCTCAGGGACTTTTATAATAAACAGGTATAATATAATAAACAGAAAACTGAATTCTGATGACAATAAATATTTATGTCTTCCACTCCATTTCAAGTTGTATTTCTCTTCAGAATACCTCGATGAGCATATTTCTTGGCTTAGTTATGCTTGAATATTCTAAAACAACATAAATCAAACTAGGCTCTTGTAAGTTACTATAAGAAGTGGTTGTAACTATTAGGAAGCAACTAGGATTGTAATATATGTGCACTTTGTACTTCTCTAACTATACTGATGCTAAAATAAATATCCATGTCCATTAGGCCCCAGAGCATGCAGGAGTTTATATCAGATTACCTTGCACTATAAAAGAAAAATTAATAATAATAATTCCTTACTCTTTACAGAAGAGAGCTTTTGTATCACCTAGAGTGCTTTGTAGTTGCTTTATTATCTTTATATACCTTTTAATGAAAAAAGGAATGGAAAAAATAACATTCTTCTCCAAGTTTCACAGATGGCTATGATCATGGTCTGCCCCTTCGATAACTATTTATTAGTTTATATTCCAGGTACTGAATTTATAATCTAGATAAAACTGATACAACCCAACTCACAGAAATGAGAATATTATTATAAGTTGAGATGATTCCTACCCATGAAGGAAAGGAACTTAGTTCTTTGAGATCACAGAATATTCTGGCCAAGTTCAGGAAGGCTTCCCTGGGGAATAGCTGAAGAATAAGTAGGCATGAATTAGATTGAGTGAGTTAGGAAGGGCTTCCTCTTAACTTAAGAGAAGAGATGAGCTGGGAGAAGAGCAATCTAGGTAGAGGACCAGCACATGCAAAGGTACCGTGGCAGGATGGAAAATGGTGCTCCAGTTTATCTGGAGCATAGGGTGTGAGGACCAGAGTGATGCAAAACAAGGCTTGAGAGGTGGGTGGGAGACAGATCAAACAGGATAAGGTACGCTGTATTAAGCGATTTTGTTTAATGTTAAGCACAACAGGAAAGCCATTGTGTGGGGACCAGCGTGATGTGTCTTGAGTTATGAAAACCTTAGTCTTTCTGCAATAGACAGAAAACACCGGAGAGGCCCAGAGTGGATTTAGACAGCCTGCATTGCACTAGGGTGGTGTCAGTGGAGGCGAGAAATGGGACTATATCGAAAAAGAAAAAAGAAGAAGATAGATTGGAGATGTCTTTAGGAGGCAATGAACTGGATATTGGTAGTGAGGCCAAGGTGGGTTTCAGACATCATGATGGAATGGCCTGTGGTGACATTCACTGAGATGGGGACAAATGGAAGAAGCACAGATGGAGGAGATCACGAGCTTGGTCTCTGACGGCGTGCATTTGAGTGCTTGATTGGAAAAAGACATAGCTTGAGAGAGAGGAGAAGAGTCTTGAGGATGGTAGGAAGGGAAGGATGAGTCTGCAAAGGTGGCCAAAGACGTAGATGAAATGCCTACAGCTTGTGTCCCAGAAGCCAGCTGAAGAGGTGACTTAAGGGGAGGAGCCATCAGTAGTGTTAAATGTGGCTGAGAGATCAGGAGGAGGGCTGAGAATTACCCATAGGACTGGGTGCCCAGAGCTCGCCGCGACCTTAGTGAAGACGCCCCCTCTAATGCACAGGTGTGAAGGGGGAGAGGGAGGTGGTAGCATTGGAAGACTTGTAAGATAGGCAGCAGGCATTTGAGACAGTTTCTGTCTAAGGGCTTCAATTTTCTCAGTGAAGGAAGAAGGCACATCATTTGCCAGGAGAGACCCAGGGGTTGGAAGTTTGAAAGGAGTGGCAACGTTTGAAATAGCAGTAGAGAAGAGCATACGTTGGTTGAATTTTCTTTTGGGTGTTTAAGGTCCATGTGAGGTGGAGAGATGACTAATTTATAATTGATAATCTGCCTTGTCAGGTGAATTTGTCCAAGAATGCCTGACTACAGATGTAGGGGAAGCAGATAGTAAGGTGATCTAGGAGTGGAACTCTGTAAATGAAATGGAGAGGATCGGGGAGCTCAGGGCATTGTCAACAAATGAGGAACCAGGGAGTCTATGCTGGATGAGGGAGAGGCAGTTAGAAAGGAGAGGCGTCCGTGAACTGGAGGTCCTGATGAGGGCACAGGGTGGTATCAGGGAAAGCAGCTGAATAAGCACGTTGGATGGGAGTAGGATGCTTGCATCAGTGACTTCAGAGATGACAACAAGGCAGGAAGGGGACTGTGGGACCAGTGGAGGAGGAGGAGGAGGTCAGGGCAGACAAGGAAGCCCAGAAACTGGGAGGCCAAGGAACTGCACGGGTGCCCTTGTGGATGCTGATGTCATCCAGGGAGATGGAAGGACTTGGGGAGGAGAGGGAGACTGTGAGACGGGTGCCACAGTCTTTAAGAATGAGAAAAAGGTCGGTGGACGACAGAAACTAGGAGCAGAGATACAGCTGATCTGTGTTAGCAAGGAGGCACGCAGGGCGCCAGCGGCACCAGTCTCACCAGCGAGTCTTGCAGCATCTGAGGTGTGGGGGGAACCAACAGCCACCACTTGAAAAGGAAAGAGTCTCTGCTGAAATACCACGTTTCAGGATATAGGTAGAACTAGAATACAAGTCTGTAGGTACAAGTATAATTTTCTGCCATCAGATTACAGTATTTTTTATAATACAATTTTCATTACTGCTGGTACTACCACTATCGTCCATGGTCACTACGATGCATTTGTCTAATAACTTAAGCTTTACAAAGCGCTTTGGCACCTATGATTCACTATGTTGCCCCAGGCAAATGTCATAAAGGTCTAGAAAAATGGGAATTGTAAAGTTTAACTTCAAAATATCTGGCTTACATAGTCTAGGACCCCAAGGTCAAAGCTAGGAGAGTAAAGAATTAAGCACTTTGACAACGTGAATTGGATGATTCTTCGCGTTCACGGTGTCAGTAATGTCTGTATCAGGAAGGTTGATTCCTTTTATAAAACTTATCCAAATAATTCACAGTTAGCAAGTAACTCTACACACCCTTATTTTTTCTATCTGCAGTATGATATCTCCCCCATGTGATGATACTCTACACACCAAAGGAACGTAGACACTCTACTGCCAAAGGGTTGGACCAAGATGTAGACACGTTATCAGGCTGGGACCATCTCTACCACAAGATGGCAGATCATCATGCAGACCAGCAGGTCCCCCGGATGGAAGGCTCTGCTCCCCAGAAGGAAGTCATCCCGTGCACACTGGAAACAACTGATTGTCCTGATGCCGGCTCTGACAAAGCTCCTGGTCCTCCTTTTCCCAAGCCATGTCATCTCAGCTATGCTGTACGTCAGACACAGCACACGTGAGACATTTCCTCAGCAATGCTACTCATACACTTCTTTGGAGGAAGGCATAACAATGAGATCCTGACTTAAAAACAGATTCTGGGAATTAGCGAAACGACCTCTAAGAGATAGTTCTGAACAACAGGACGGGGGTCATTCTGAACAAATGAAAAGATATTCTAGTTTGAGAGACCTATGGAAGTATTGAGTGACACTAGCTGAATGAGACATCCCTTCTGGGGGGCAGAGCATGTTGCTAAATTCTGTTTTTCTTCTCCATTTCCCCCTGGCTTCAAAAGCCAAGTTTGAACTCTAACTCTGGAGGTCATAAGAAGTTACTAGATTTTTCAACTAACTCCTTTTACTAAATTTTAAAGTTAAAAAAATAGATTTGGGTTTGCCACAAACACCCATGACAATGTGATCTTGTAAACCAAGACAATGGGGAAACACTCTTCAATATCTGGATCCCATTTGGGAGTATGGATTTGACTGAAGCTAATTATCCTGATGAACCCAGGAAAGACTAGCTTCTTTTTTTTTTTGCTAAACGGTTGAATATATATTTCCTCATTTGGAATGGAAAATACCCACAAAGAATATCATGAGTTCTAATTCTAAATTCATTCTAATACACAAAGAAAACTTTAGGGAAACAATTTCACATCAAGTTAAAAACTCCTTTGGCATCTTCGTGGGGGCATAACGGTGCTCCCTAGTAAGCATGGAACCTAGTAACTCCTTTACAACTTAACAAAAAGTTACTCACATTGGTATCTAATAACATTCTGATTCATGAGCCAGAATGTTCCAGAAAGGGCTCTTCCCTTTTAAATGCTCAGAGAGGGCTTCCCTGGTGGCGCAGTGGTTGAGAATCCGCCTGCCGATGCAGGAGACACGGGTTCGTGCCCCGGTCCGGGAAGATCCCACATGCCGTGGAGCAACTAAGCCCGTGAGCCATGGCCGCTAGGCCTGCGCGTCCGGAGCCTGTGCTCCGCAACGGGAGAGGCCACAACAGTGAGAGGCCCGCATACCGCAAAAAAAAAAAAAAAAAAAAAAAAAAAAAAATTAAATGCTCAGAGAGTGTGTTTTAGAACAAAACAGCAGTTTAGAGCAGGGGTCCGCAGACTTTCTGAAAAGGGCCAGATAGTAAGTATTTTAGGTTTTGGGGGCCATACGGTCTCTGTCGCTACTACTCAGCTCTGCTGTTGTAGCATGAAAGTTGCCACAAAATATATAGATAAAAGGGTGTGGCTGGGTTCCAATAAAATGTTATTGATAGACACCAAAACATGAATTTCATATAATTTTCATGTCATGAAATACTGGTTTCGTGAAAAATGTTTCCAAATCATTTAAAAATGCAAAACACGTAATAGCTTGGGGTCATTACCAAAACAGGTGGCACTGTGTCAACACCCAACTTAGCATGCAGATGATCAGAAAATTGAGAGGGGACTAAGGGAGAGAGGGCACCTTCATCAGGTGGAAACACAGGTGGCCACTTGCAGGAGACAGAATGCCAGACCCTCAAGTTACCTGGGGAGTTCTGAGGTGACGAGCAGGGGGAACAGCGAGGAGAGAAGCTGTACCCAGGGTGGAAGGCAGCCTGCAGGGGGACATAGGACATAATCTCTTCTTCAAAGAGACTGCAAAATAAAAAAACAAAATTAAAAAGTTAGTTCTCTGTCCATAAGAGAACGTTCACAAATTGGGGTAAGAGTGGTTACAATTCTCACGAGACAACGAAAACACTTAGATTCACTTAGATGGGCACATCCCGGCACGCAAACTCTCCCTGTTATTTTAAACCCGAATTAATCCTACAACAAGGTCTCCATCAAGTACCATACGTAGCTCTTGATACCCCAGTCTTACATGTAGAGAAAGAGGTGAATAGCAGGTATAAGGGTGGGAGCCCTACTTCAGTTGCAGCCACTAGAATATTCTAGAACAAGCAACGAGTGTTTCAGTCTGGGCTGTCCTGGAGAACTGCCCAGATTAGCTTTTCCAGTTGCTTTTCCAGAACTGTTTCAGGCTCAGCCCCTTACCTCAGCAAAATGACTAGATCTGCATCACAGGACAACTTTTCAAGCCCATGATTACCCTCGGTCCGAATGTAATGGATTTTCTCCCTAGAATAATGTGGGAAGGAAAATAAGAATTACACACCGATGCATAAGGTAAGGAATGAACCCCATTCTGAGCCCCCTTTCTCTTCCAATAGGGCTGAACAGTGATGTTCTAATGTCCAGAGTATTTCGAGGTAGTTAAGTTCATATTGCAGGTTCCCATGATACTCTCCAAGGGATCACCTTTCCTCAGACTCACACGGGGACAGAAGCCACGGGGCACAACACAGGTAGGTCCTCAGAGAGACACACAGTTGGGAGTGGAGCTGGGGAGGACTGTTGTGGGTTCATGGCATCTTGGAAGCCATGGGAAGAAACAGTGAAGAGGTGTCTCCTGAGAAACCTTATGACTGATGGAAAATGAATTAACTCCACACTGGGTCCAGAGAGGGTCTGGCCTCAGAATACATAAGAGTCTCCCAGGTCAGTTTGAGTATAGGCACCAATTTCTCTCTGTTTAATTACAACTCATGCATTCTGACTTTTTCACAACCTCCAACTCCAACCTGGCAAAATGATTCCAATAAGTCTATGGATAGATAACGTTTCTTTTGATCAAATGAACTTTGTAATGTGCTTCTCTGACATTCAGATATTCAAAGATTACAAACACTATGGCCAAGAATCATTCCCTTGTGGGTATGCTTCAAAGAAGTTAAAAGTTTTTCTCCTTTCTTGAAGAGATGCAGCAGAAATCTGAGAAGACTTAAGGACTGATTTTTTTTTTTTTAATTTCACTTTTTTCTTTTTTTGTTTAAATTTTTTTTTTTTTTTTTTTTTTTTTTTTTTTTTTTTTTTTTTTTTTTTTTTTTTTTTTTGCGTTACGCGGGCCTCTCACTGTTGTGGCCTCTCCCGTTGCGGAGCACAGGCTCCGGACGCGCAGGCCTAGCGGCCATGGCTCACGGGCCCAGCCGCTCCACGGCACGTGGGATCTTCCCGGACCGGGGCACGAACCCGTGTCCCCTGCATCGGCAGGCGGACTCTCAACCACTGCGCCACCAGGGAAGCCCATTGTTTAAATTTTTGAGATGATTTTAGAGTCACATGTACTTGTAAGAAATTAATAAAGAGTGGTCTAGTGTACCGTTTCATCAGTTTCCTCTAATGAAAGATTAAAAATAAATCTATTAATAAAAATACTATAGGTGCAACTTTTTTCTCTCTCTGATTATAGTAATGTGAATCCAAATCTTCATCATAACTTGCATATTTTCAGGTAAAAATATAATGAACTTGACCTTTTGGTGTGGGTATTTTTAAGAAGACAAGAGAAACTTTTTGGCTTCTACAAAGATACACAAAACGGGATTAAACAGAGAAATGCACTGTGTTCCAACCTGAAGTTATGGGTAGAGTACTGCTGCAGTATAATGCTATTTCCAAAACCTGTGGGTGTTCACAGTGGCTCCTCTGACCAGGGACTTGGAAACTGGAGCAGACCTGTCCACACATCCTTTTTCAGGGAGGAGGTGGAAGCCCGGCCAAGGGTACAGGCACCAAGCCTCCTCCACCAGCTGCTTCTCCCTCCACGCCCCTGTGCCCTTGACTCCATGTGCCTGAGCACGGTCCCCCAATCCTGACAGCATCTCACAGCCCTCTTGTTTGGAGGATTCTCGTGGACCCTGTTCCTCTGGTTTACCAACTGCAGCCCCACGAAGGACTCTCAAATTGATGTGTTCCCCCAGTGGCAATGTCCCTGGGGCAGGTCACCCTGCTGCCCCAAGGGACCCACATCTGGGCAAGCCCCTGGTCTCCCTGACTGGGGGAAAAGGTAGAGAACATTCTAGGGGGTCACTCTTTATTCCCTGGGTTCCTGGGGAAACAAAGTCCAAAAAGAGTCAAGTCCATGAGGGCAGGAGAGCACCCTTCCTGGCCACGGGAAGTGGCACCCTCTGTAGTGGTTCTACCATCACCCTACCTACTCAGACCACATACACATATCAGAAAGCCAAGCAGAGTTTTCTGAGAGTTTTGGTTGCTCTTCACGGGACATTACACCCTCTGTCATGTATGCGAAAATCTCACGCACACCTAGTGTTCTGAGGGGCCTCCAAATGTCCCTGGGTCCAGACCAAAGGCACTGAGACCTGGGGGAGATCTCTGAGGGTGACAATGCCAACCGCCTCTCCTACATGCATCCCATCAGGAGAACTCCAGTGTAAAGCTCCCCTCAGAGCTCAGGTCAGTAGAGCCACCTGCCTCCTTGACATCCTGACGTCTTCATCTGTGGCCTCAAAGACCTTAAAACTCAATATCCACAAGGAAATCCTGGCCATCCTTCCATCACTATCACTCAATTCTGATCATGTCCTTCATAGCCCATAACACAATCTATAGCTATATATTTGGCTTTAAAAAAAGTCACACTTGTCTATCATCGGTCTTCCTCGATAGTAAGTCCCAGGAGAGTAGGACTGATGTCTGTTTGGCTTAGATACTGGGTACACAGCCCTCGCACAATCCTGATTCAGAATAGCTGCTCAATAAAAGTACTAGTTGAAGGAAAGAAAGAATGAATGAGGACTGCTACCATGACCCTTAAACTTAACAGATGTCATTAACCCCTGGGTTTTATGCCTCCGCCTTCCCTCTCCTCATGTGGTTTCCTTATGCTTCACTACTTCTGCTGAACACAGTTTTCTGAGAACTCATCCTCCACCCTCTAACCCAACGACTGGCTTTGCAAACCCAAGACAGTGGATCCATGGCTCCTGGAGAATAGCAATGACCATGAGGTCACGGTCCGCATGTGGGAACCGCAGAGGAAGCAGTAAGTTTTTCCTCTGGGCAGGGTCATGGGGAGAGGAGGTTTTCCTTTCTACTAATGGATCTTTAAAGTCAAACCGAGTCACCCTCACACCACATCTAGGTGCAGGCAGAGGCACAGTCATAGGCCCAGTGCCCTGTTTTTTGGATTCTTAAAGCCTGACACCCTGAAGAGCAAACTCTTGCTCTTGTTCTGCCTTTTTGATTCCATGACCTCTTAGTCAGTTTCTGATGTCACTGTGGGCTTTCTGTTTTTGATGAGCTCTTTGGGTTTTCAACCTGGGGGTCTACAGGTCCTTTAGGATCCATTAACTGTTTGAAATTATATGCAAAGATTTATGTTTATATATGGAGGAGAGTCTATAAGAGCTTTCATCAGACTCTCAAAGGAGTCCTTAACCTTAAAAAGGTTATTAGGTTCTACATTAATTTCCAATTTTTTTCCAGTTCCAATATTCCCTAATTCCAAGTCACCCACATCTGGAAAATCATAATTGTACAATTCCACACTGCAAAAAACCCCTCAGAGGTTTCTTAGATTTTGTTATAATGTGATACTACACAACAGTGCTGAAATTGTTTACTTCTCTTCAGAAATATACTCCACTCTTTTACACAGGGGATTATTTTTACTACTCTAAAAATGATTTAAAGAAGACTCTAGTGCGGGCTTCCCTGGTGGCGCAGTGGTTGACAGCACGCCTGCCGATGCAGGGGACGCGGGTTCGTGCCCTGGTCCGGGAGGATCCCACATGCCGCGGAGCGGCTGGGCCCGTGAGCCATGGCCGCTGAGCCTGCGCGTCCGGAGCCTGTGCTCCACAACGGGAGAGGCCACAACAGTGAGAGGCCTGCGTACTGAAAAAGAAAAAAAAAAAAAAAGAAGACTCTAGTGCCTTTTGGGAGCTCACATTTCTCCCAAAAGTAAGCAGTGAATTCCTTATTTAGTGGTAGAATCTGTAACATAAAAATGTTCAAGAGCAGTGATGTGTCAGAAAGTTTTCAGGTAGTACAACGCCTCTGAAAATCCCTTGGAAATTCCCTTAAATTATTACGTACCGTGAGCCGGAGAGCAGCCCACGAAAGGACCGAGGATGGCCCTGCCTTCCGTGGCACAGTAATAAAACGTGGGCAGAGCTGAACACACGTGGAAGTGATAATCAGTCAAGCTAAAGTCCTTTGGTCACTCAAAAAGTAATCAGTGTTTCCTATCTTCAAAGTAGAGGAAGCAGGCTCTGAGGCAAGAGTGGTTCAAAGACCAAGAAGATATAGACCCTGCCGTAAGACACTTCCAATGTTGTAGCAAGACATTAGTACATGGTAGAATACAAGGGATAATGGAAAAATATCTTAGAGGTACAAAACCAAATGCTATTAAATCAAAGCAAAAGAACTACTAAAGTCTGCCTAGATCACCAAGACTTCGCGTTTGACTTGAGCCTTTAAAATGGGTTGAAATGCCTTTAAGGGAGAAGCCATTCCAGGAAGGGTGTGGGTAGGAGAGGGCACAGGCTGTTTGATGGAGGTGGAAGACACGAGAAGGAAGTAAATACGAGCACAGGACGGTGGAGAGTTATATTAGAGCCAGTCTTAGGCGAAGACTAAGACTGTGCTTCGAAATCTTGACTTTATTACATACATAACAGGAGCCATGGGAAGTTTTCGTTTGGGGGCATTGTTTTGTTGGTATGGAGTAACGAAATGGAAAGTATTTGTTAATGAATTTTGAAATCGTGGAGAGAAAAGCTGTAGAAGTGTCTCAATATAGTTCATCTAGTTCTTCAATTGCAATGAATTCCACTCTTATGAGAGGGTTTCCTTCTTTCCTCAGCATGAGCTCTGATGTAAGAAAGGTTCCATCAAAGCCAGTTCCTTTTTGGAGAGGGAGCTCGTAGTTTCATAAGGACCTGAACAAAGAATTTCCCCCCTGCCCCAAAAACGCCATGTAAATAAGCCAATTTTATTAGTCGGTGCATTTTTCACAAGTTCTCAAACTATGCTCAGATTGCACCTCCCTCCCCTTCCAGGAAACTAAGGGCTTATCCTAATGGTTAGGCAGGAAAACCTGCAGAAGATCTACACAAACAGCTTCGTTCATACGGCCTCAAAACCTCATGAGGTAGGCAAGAGTCCCTGAGTCACAGATCTGGCCTAAACCGCTCAGTGGCCTGGCTAGGGTGGACAGATCAGGGATTAGAAGAGAGGGGCTGACCAGAGGCCCTGCGAGGGTGAGGGCCAGCGGCCCGGTCTGGAACAGGATGCCAGCCGGCCCCCTTACTCACAATGAGGTTAGTATCCCATACCCATCTCTGCCCTCCTCCTGCTATTGTGTGGTGTGCTTCCTCAAGGACTAAATTCCAGAGAGGGTCCTTAGCTGCACTGAGGTCCCCTGAAAGAGAGTCTGAGAGCCACTGTGGCGGCCAGCCCTGAGGATACTCCACGGGAAGCTTTTTTTCAAGGGTGTGGGTGACACGGCTTATAAGGAGGTAGTGCTGTTTATAGTAGAGTGGTAGGGAGTATCTCCTTAAGAGATCCCTGCAAAGTCCGGGAGAGAGATGATGAGGAGGCAACCCTAGGCCATGGCGGGGAGAAGAGAAAAGAAGGGCTGGAAGAAAGTGTGGAGATACATGTTTAGATGTGAAGCTGAAGAAAGGGGGGTGGAGTTGAGATGATGAGCATTTGGGAGGATGGAGGTTCTAATTTGCGCAGAGTAAAACCACACGGAAAAGAAGTGTCAATGGGGGTGGTGACAGAGGGGAAAGGAACAGTGAGTGATCCATCCTGGCAGGATTAATAAAGATATGACTAGCAAAGAGGTTATTTTTAGGTGTTGGTGACTCACTGAGGAGGTCAAAGCAGAGGATTATAGTTGTCAGCCAGATTCAAAAGACCACCAGGTGGCAGGTGGGGAGTTAGGGGCGGTCCCTGGCTGCATCCCTGCCCACCTTGCCTGGTCCTTTATACACAAACCCAGTGAAGCGTCTTAATGGTGCCCACATTGTGACCCTGTTGCCATGGTGAGGAGGCTGAGGGTAGAGGATTAAATGACATGCCTCCATCACTGGTCCCTAAGTGCTGGAGCAAGTATTCAAACTCTGAGTGGATACACGTAACCATTGTGCATCTCCAGCTTTGGAAATGCTGGGTAGTAAACTGAAGGAGAGATATGCTTGAATATCTGGGTGAGAAAGTGGGATTTAAGTTCAGAGGATATTTTCTCTTTTCATCACTTTGGGTGGCTTTCCCTTCCAAATAAAGTGATTCAGAGTTTCAGAGACACTCATTCAGAAATGACCGTAACGGACATTAGGATTTCAGGCGTTAGAACATATATGATACTTTTTGTCTGCTGGTTTAGTTTTGAATATAGTCATCTAATATCTGGGGTGCCGTCAGACAATTATATTCTCAAAACAAAAATAATTTATATGCTGCTTTACATAAATAATTTTTTGATGAAAACTATTTTGCTCCCTTTCCGTGCTTCTCTCCAAATCAACGGAAATCATTTTAGCATCATAAGGATAATAGGTAACCTGGCATGATAAGTATCTCTGATTGCAACACTTCAGAGAACATTAGAAACCCCTGGATCCTTCATTTTAAATATTCAGGTTATAATTTAAATGCATGAATAAAACACATCTTAAGTGTCTGCCCTCTCTCCACAGAGGCTGCCCCACCTGGAAAACCAGCAGGAGAGACCTGTAGGTAGAGGGTGGTAGACAGGCCCCTACCTGAGTGTGTGGTTTCTCGCCAAACTTGGCTGACGCTCTTGCAGCATTTCAAAAATGTTTGGCTGGCGAAGAAATGCCACAATCTTGTCATTATATGCTGAAACAGACAAAAGCACAAGTTGTGGTTGAGTCTTCAGCCCAGAGATAATTTTGCTCATGATTGGAAAATGGCAGCTAGATACCAGGATTTAATGGAGGAGTTGAAAAGGCAGGGAGCAAACTCATCAAAAAATGTAAGCTCTTGAGGGTTTTTTCTGTGACATAATGGTATGATTATTTTGAAAAGATCAAACCCAAAGTGAACCAGATCTAAGTTAATTATCTTTAATATTCTAGGAACTTAACTGGGTGTTAACTCATCCCCTTGTGAACAGATGGAGAATAAAATAGATCTTCCATGAGGGGAGTACTACTCTGTTCTTTCTGACTTCTCTTGTCATTTTGCCGTAGTTATTATGGCAAAAGATTCTTTATGAGTTCAAAGAAATCCTTTTCTGAGCACTTGCACTTATGACTTTGGCCATCCGTTGATTTCCCAATAGTGATAATGAAAACATCCAAATCCATTTAGACTCTCTCACCTCATTTCCCCTGATACAAGTGGCATGTGTTTTGGAAAGAGGTAGCTGAGGTTAGGAATGGAGACTGTGCCAGTTTATCCCCATACATGCATGGGAAGAGAGGTCTAAATTAAAAAGTGCATCTAAAAGCAACAAAATCCGTCACCTCATTTAAACTATGCTCTCCTGGGACCCAGCTAACAAATCACTGAATGGAATAAACAAGTCGGGGGGAATGATGGTCTGGAAGAGAGGGGAGGGAAGAGAGGGAAGGGAAGAGAGAAGGACAAAGTGAGGAGAAAGGGAGAGGGAAAAGGGGCAAGCAGGGGATGGGAACAAAGGGTAGGGGAGTGGACTATACCATAAGAGAGGAAAAAGAAAACGCAGAATCCTGAATATTAAAGGAGTCACGATAAGACACACAAGGCTATCCAGGGGTTCACAAAGCGTGATACATACCCAGTGGCAGTGACTCATGTTGATGTTGGCTTCGAATAGCAGCTACTAGACTGTGTCCTGGCCTGGCCAGTAAAGAGGCTCCTCTGTTTCTAGAGACTTCTGAGGCCTAATCGCAAAATAAAATTGTCAGCGTTAGAAATCTCACCCATTTCGGATGATCTTTGGAAACTAATTTTTCAAAACGAGGGGTAAAAAGGCCCTGACATCACCTAAATTAAAGAAGCAATGAAGTTATAATCCTCAAAGTGATGGAAAATAAGCAAGTTTAAAAAAATGACTCAGTAGAATGGTCATGAATACATTAATACACTGAAGACTAAGAAATATTTCTCATCAGAAATATGTTAAAGAGATGTAAATAAACTCTACATGAATATTATTGGTAAGGTAGGTTTATGACCTTCATCTCTAAGAGGCAGCACTGAACTTCATAAACTGAATGTGGAATGGGCTCGTTTCCTTAAATGGTGTTTATTACACTCAAATGGCATTTCTTTGTTTAGTGGCTTTTCTTCCATTCACTGTGCTGGCTACTCTTCACATAGTATCTCATATCCTCACAAAATTCAGCCAGATAAGCATTATTCACTCCCGTTTACAAATGGGGAATCTGAGGATCAGAGAAAATTAAGTCTTTCCAAAGCTTTCAACTGTAAGAGATAGAACCAGGATACTTATTGATGACTGAGTGCAAAGAATTTTTTTACTTCCCCATACTACTAGCCTGCATCCAACATCTTGGTTTGGGTTGGACATTTTGACATAACTTCATGGAATATGGCATTTGCTTAGCTTAAAACTGATATTTGTGATGATTAACTTTAATTTAGCTTGATTTAAAATGTATATAAATTCCCTAGGTTCTAGAGCATGACAATGAGTTTCTACCATGATTCCATATATATTTTGCTCCTTAAAGGACCCTTGCAGGGTAAGCTATTTAAACCAAGGCACCACACTGGAGATTTTCCACGTTGGAGTACATTCACCAGATATACGGGGTTTGGTGTAGATTATGACTCCTTCTATGAAATTTGGCGAAGTAGCCAAAACAGGCTTTAAAATATTTCAGAATTTTGAAGATGACATTGTAAGATACTCATAAAGGGCTCAAACATCCAGACAGAAAAATGAAAGAAAGTTCGGCGACCAGAATTCACTCACACAGAATTCAGGAGAGGTGATGAGCTCCTATGCTCCAAACCCCAGAAAGGTCCAGGTCAGTCTCAAAGTGGTCACTTAAGACTAGGCCACATGTGATATTGCAGATGACAAAGTAGGACAGATTACTTAGGGTTTCCTAATTACAGAAATGGTAATTGCTGGTTTTCCTTTAGGTCCTACTTTCATGTCTCACACAGACAAGAATAACACCCTTCGTATGAGATGTGCTACCAGTTCCCTATCTGTATGTGGCAGTCTTTGAACTGCTCTTCTGGAATTAGTAGGGACACAGATCCATCCGTTTCCTCTCCAGATTCTTCTCTTTGCCCATGGCTCACTTGAGGGACGAGGGAATAGATTTTGTGCCACTCTGGGTGACTTCTCCCTTTGATGCCATTAGCACCCAGTTCTGTTCAGCGGGTGTAGCCAGCCACCGAGATTTAGATGCCAGTACTTCTGTAACAGCACTTTCTGGTTATATGGTTATAACGCAAAGTGATGAAAGAAAGGTTTGCTGATGGCTTACATGCAGTAGTGAGTCTCATATTTCTTTTTTCTCCATGAATTAATAAATACATAAAGGCTTTCCGGGACTGAAGTATCTCTTTTCCTTCAAGGGAATTGTGTCAATCCGCCTTAATGTGTGTTTAAAATATTTTTTGATGCTGTAAAGACAGGAATCTCAAAAACCACTCAGTTGAAGAGTATCCAAGTGATGAATTACAGAGAGAAGTTGGAAAAGCAGATAGATTTGAGAGCGGAACTCAAGAAGGCTTGGCTGTGCACTGAACCTGGGTGATGCCTGCAGCCACACCCCGAGCAAAAGTGGCTAATTGTCAGTAGTTGCCTGGAAATGAATAAGGCTTTGAAACAGGAAGAGGCTCACTTCTCTTCCTGGGGGGTCACAGGGAATTCAGGTGTTGCAGATATGCCTTAGGGAAAACTGGTGCCTACTTCTGAGGTCACCTACTTACTGGCAAAACTAAGCCAGACTGAAAGACTTCAGAAACAGAGGAAGGTCAGCTACTTTGAAGGCAGGTAGTCACCTGCTGAGGGATAGGCCACGAGTGAGCTGGAGGAAACAACACAGGGTACAGGTGGGGTTTGTGGGGTCCCCGAGCCATGGAAACATCGGCCAAGAAAAGAGGAGGTGATTGTAAAGTGGTACTGGATGGCTTACAGGGGAGAGAACCTGAGAATGGGAGGGCTGAATAGAAACGTGCTTCTCCAACCAGGGGCCAGGAATTTACAGGGATGGAGACAATTCAGGTAGGGCTAAAGAAGGCTCTAATATTCTAAGATTGGGTAGAACTTGGTATGTACTAGGATCTTTGTGGTCCGGAAGTGGTACTAAATGCTCCATCTTGAGGGATGTCTGACATCAACTGAGAGACTGTTTGGATCTCACTGCAAACATGAGGCTAACATTTGCTTTCCTAACTACTGAAAATACCAAGAAGAATGGAGTTTCTATTTAAAACCAAGATGATATGACTCACTGAATTCCCTAGAGTTTGACACTCTTTGTCTTACTGAGGTTTTCTGTGTGTGTGGGTGAGAGGGTGAGAGAGAGACAGAGAGAAGAGAGCCCCATGTGACTACTTTTAAGATTTCTTTCCCTTTTGATGTTGAGATAGCTTTAATCATAATTGCAAATGTGTAAACTTCAAACATTTAGCTCTCCAGACAACACAAAATAGATATGCTCAGAAGATAGTTTTCAGTGACTGGTAAACAAGCTTCTCTTCTGTGTTGCAATTTGGAAATGCAGATTGGTAGTTTTTAAAAAATCTGTGATTGAAAATTGTAGGTTTGGGCATATATCCTGAGAAAAACCATAATTCAAAAAGAGTCACGTACCAAAATGTTCACTGCAGCTCTATGTACAATAGCCAGGACATGGAAGCAACCTAAGTGTCCATCAACAGATGAATAGATAAAGAAGATGTGGCACATATATACAATGGAATATTACTCAGCCACAAAAAGAAACGAAATTGAATTATTTGTAGTGAGGTGGATGGACCTGGAGTCTGTCATATAGAGTGAAGTAAGTCACAAAGAGAAAAACAAATACCATATGCTAACACATATATATGGAATCTAAGAAAAAAAATGTCATGAAGAGACTAGGGGTAGGATGGGAATAAAACACAGACCTACTAGAGAATGGATTTGAGGATACGGGGAGGGGGAAGGGTAAGCTGGGACAAAGTGAGAGAGTGGCATGGACATATATACACTACCAAACGTAAAATAGCTAGCTAGTGGGAAGCAGCCGCATAGCACAGGGAGATCAGCTCGGTGCTTTGTGACCACCAAGAGGGGTGGGATAGGGAGGGTGGGAGGGAGAGAGATGCAAGAGGGAAGAGATCTGGGAACATACGTATATGTATAACAGATTCACTTTGTTATAAAGCAGAAACTAACACACCATAGTAAAGCAATTATACTCCAATAAAGATGTTAAAAAAATAGACTGAATTTGGGTTAATAATCAGCTAATGCTCTCTTGAAAACACTGGAGACCTGATAATAAAAAATAGCAAGTTCAGAGGAAAAGCCCAAGTGACGAATTTATGTTCATCTCTAGATTCCTTTTGTACTCTAAAAATGGATCATTAACAAAGTTTGGAAAGAAATGAGAAATCTATGTTTGAGTTTTTCAACGTATTTATAATAGCAAAAAGTGGGTGATAAACATAATGTCCAGAGAAAGCCTTGAGTTAAATTATGGCAGATCCATATGATAAAGTGTAGCAGAATTTTAATGGCACAGAAACTATCTACAATGTACTATAATGGTAAAGGAAGATACAGAACCATAGCCAGTATGATTCATTTTTTTACTTCTATGTTCACCAGGAATTGTCTCCAGACGGGGGACTGTACCTGACTTTTAACTTCTTTTCCATCTGTGCTTGTATTTTCTACACTCATTATACACCGTTTATAATTCAAAAGTGTATTTCCACAGGTGTCTGAATTTTACAAACTTCCAAACAAACCTGTAATCAAGTACAGGTTACATGGAATCAAGAGAAAAACTACCGATGAGGTCTAAGAAACATCTATAGTGAATTCCCCATTGCCCATGAGAGGTGACACAGAAAAATTCCAGATTATGGAAATAGTTCACTGATATTCCCGAGTCACATATTTCCATCTGCTCAGCTGTCATTTCGAATCGGCTCTCCTGCTGTTTCCATACTCATCATCAACTTACCTAAAGGCACACCTACGAGTCAAGCCTCACAGACTCTAAGAACCACAGAGCTGGAAGGGACTCTAGTGGCCATCCAGTCCCCTTGTCTCCAAACGCACACGGGGAAACTGAGGCCCCGGAAAGGGAAGGAAGGTGCAATGACACACAGCACCTCTGCGGAGAAGCCACCGCTGGGACTCCCATCTGCTAAGCCAAGTCCCAGGTACCCCTCCCCCACACCCCTCGACTTCCCGGAGGTTTTGCTGTCTCTTTGTCACCCCAACTTAGGGTCTCATCACCTTCTACCTGGTCTGGGGCAGTGGCCTCTCACGGCCTTCCTCTCTCCAATCTCTCTGTGCCACAATTCTGCCTCTTCTTGGCCGTCCCTGTCTTCTCTAAAAATATGAGTTTACACTGGACTGGGAGTTGGGAAATCTGGACTTTGGTCCTGAACTCCCTGGGTGACTTGAGTTCTTGATATTTCAGTGTACTTGACTGTGAAATACGATTCTTAGCTGGAATTGAATTACCATCTGGGGTGTCTGGAGATGCTCAGGGCTATTTTGTTTTGTTTTTGTTTTTGTTGTCATAGTAACTGGTGAGGCAGGGACATTCCTGAAATTTAATGGATGGGACCAGGAGAAAAGATCCTGAAATGGCAAGGGAGGCTTCCACGGCATCCGAGAACTATCATCGCAAATTGCCAATAGCCTTCTCCTTTGGAGCAGCAATGGGTGAACTGATCTCTAAAAGCCCATTTTTACATATAAATCATCGTATTCTTCTTCTCAAATTCATTCAACGGACTCATAAAAAAGTCCCAGCTCTGCCGTGTGGCATTCAAAGCTTTCCAAAATCCAAGACAAAAACCAAGTGGAAACTTACTATTCCGGTCACAGTGAACTATTTATTCCTTGTCTTTCTGCAGACTTTTCTCAGTCCCACCTCGGCACTGATGCTTGTGCTGTGCTGTCTGTGGGGCTGTCCTTCCTCTGCCTTTGTACTTAGCTAGGTTTCACCGATTTTTCTAGGTCTAGGTCAAGTACCTTCTTTTAAAAGATACCTTTCCTTGGCCTCTTTTGAACTTCTGTGGCATGTGTCCTAACATCTCTCTTGGCACTCAATCGTATTCTAATTTCTCCTGTTACTTAACTCTGTGTGTGCTTTTGGCCTGGCTTCAAAAATAGGATACAAATTTCTCCAGGACAGGGGTCGTATGTCATACGTCTCTGCATTTCACAGTGCTCATAGCAGGCCATGCACTTAATCAATGTTTGTGGCACAGCAAACACAAGTAACATTTCCGCCACACCCCTCTCTCTATTTTTATACCCAGGTCCTCCTGACTCCTCAGTCCCTAGGCTGTGCGTTCTCACAGTAGGAGGAACTAGGTATCTGTTTTCACAGAGGCTGGGTCTCTGTTTTCTCTGGTGCGCTGCCTCTGGGTCAGATATCCTCTGTCTCCCAGCTTCTCTTGGTTGCTTTTCTTGGTTTTCCCTTGTGTCAGTGAAAAGCTACCAGCAGAGAGATGAGAGGGGTGGGTTTAAAAACCTGATGGACAGTCAGCTGGAGACTGAGTGAATCAGGAAGCGTCCAGATGACTGATGCACACTGACCCCCTTCTGTCACATTATGTTAGTCTTTCTTGGCTTGATGCAGATGGCACTTTGTTATTAATATTGATATTCAATGTGACTGTGTTTGGGCTAGTCAATCACATCAAATAAATGTTCTGGAACAGGTAATGCAAGTGGTGCTTAAGATCTTCATCTCGTTCTTTCAACACGAAGGCTCTGATATTTACATTTTCAGGTTAATTTCGTATATGTGTAACAGATCTGTATGTTTAGGGGTTTCGCTGAGTGAGTGACTTTAAAAAAAAAATTAACCGTGGTGAATCTGTCTGCGGTACTGAGCTTCTTTTATCTTACGCAGTTACTCTATGTTAACACTGAAATTACCTTAATAATATTAAAGAGCTTGGACATTTTAAATACATTAAACTTGATGCAGAATTCTGAATTTATCCGTTACCGTATCAAGACAATACATCTTGAAATTTCTGAAGTGTTATAAAAGGGTGGGGGACTATACGTGTTGAGCTGAGAAGTGGCGGCCTGGCTTCCTGTAGCCTGTGAACGCGTCTGCTGCTGAGTGCCTGGTATCTGAAGGGTCCTGAAACCCACAAAACCCTTGGGGAGGTATAATACTCCCTCTCTGCATGGTCACGTACACATTTCACGTATATGCAGAAAGAGTTAACATGCTTTCAGGAGCATCCTAAAACAATGATATTTAAGATGACTCCATGAAAGAAAAATTCAATTTATCACACCGGCCTTAAACCACGAGGACCCTTGGTTGGAGACAGTTACGTTTCTCAGTGTATACAGACGAGTCCCCCGGAAAACCAGTAAAGATTTTCTTTTTGTACACTAAGCTTTCATTCAAACAACAAGCTCTTCCCTTGAGACTCATGTTTGTTCTCTGGAGGCTGTCAGGTAGATGGTTATTTTCTGTTTCTCCAGAGACGTCCACTGTGGCTCTCCCTGGCATACCGTATAGATATATTTCTTTGCTTCCTACACCACTTTCTTCATTTTTTAACCTCATGGTAATCTAACTCTACAAGCGGCTTCATGGGAAATGGTTTCCAGAGCCCACATCTCCTGAGATCCCGGTGGTTGGTATGAAAAGAGGGTGTAGCTACTCGGGAAATGTCAGTGAGGACATACAGGGATTTGCTCATATTGATATCAAGAGCTGATTAGCAATAGAAGAGAGCTATGTTTTGAGTTTTGGTTTGAGAAAGGAGAACAGGAAAGGGTATGGGATATAGAAACAGGAATTCAGAAAGGCAAGGAACCTGATGTTCAAGAAAGGGGGCAACCTTTTAGTTTGTTACGTAATATGGAGCAGCGTTCCCTGTGCTATAGGAAAAGAATTTGAGAAAGAACAGATACATGTATAGGTACAACTGAAATGAACACAATATTGTTAATCAACTATACTCCATATAAAATAAAAAGTTAAAAGAAAGGGGGCAGGCTTTCACGGCCCAGCAGAAGGTAATCATGTCGAGTGAAGGAAAATATAAATCAGGGAAGAACAGACAGTAGAGTGGGAACAGAGTATTCTTGTGACCCAGTTGATTCCCCCAATTTTCAGTCCATGAATGCATTAATGAAGTCTGTTCCAGGAGCCAGGGAGAGGTAGAAGTTTAAATGCAGTCATATGCTGCCTAGCACTTCCACGGTCTTTTAAGAATTTACATGTGACCAGTGGGCCTGAGGAAGCACCTCTCCAGTCATAAGTGTAGGGATGGCTTGACACTGCATTTTCAGTCTCCTTTAAACTAGATCGACTTTTCAGTAGTGTGATTGTGTAGGACAGAAGGGAAGGCAGAAGGAAGGCAATCTGAAGATGGGTCTAGGGCGTGAAGTGGGTACCCCGTCATCATCCACTCTTCTAAAGAACATACGGATATGGCTCAGCTCCTGGAGGAACAAACAAGCCCAGCTCCTGGCTCCACCAGGAGAGGCAGAGTCTATGGTCCTGTGAACGGTGGGGCAGGGGGACAGGGGGTTACCTCTCCAGCGCTGTAACTTCGGAGTCTCTGGAGGTGCTGTCGATGTGTCAGGTGGTTGGGAAGACGACCGTTCTGAAGAGGGATTCGGGGGTCAATGAAAGTGGTGGCTCGACTGTTGTGGTCCACGAAGAAAGACTGTGGGCAGACCGGGAAATAGCACATGCATGAGAACCAGCCAAGTGAAGCCAGTGATACCTGGGAGCGCGCCAGGGCTGAGCCACCATGTTTACGTGGGTCCCTCCTTCTCATCTACTCAAAATGGGATGGAAGGTGCCTCGGCTTCTGCTTGCTCAGCAGTTCAAAGGAGCAACGCCAGTCGCTGATCATTACACGGTGGCGTCACGGAACAGTGAGCATAACACCTTACCTATCATGGAAAATAAGAGAAACAGAGCCTTCCATGGATAAAAATCATTCTAGTAATTAATCATCTGTAGAGCATTTTGTTTATTTTTAAAATAAATGCTCTTTTTTTTTTGATTATAGGATTAGCATAGTCTCACGGAGAAAAAAACTTGAAGAGGATAAAAACGTGGGAAGAAGGTAACTGAAACCATCCCAAATATTACAATCTAAAGGTAATTACTGAAATATTTTTGGTGAATGTTTTCCATTTTTTTCCTCTTCCTATGTAAACATACAAATATATACATACCTTCCCACATCAGCATCTACAATTTTGTTGGAAGATTTTTTTCACTTATTATTTTATGAGCATTTTCCTATGTTATTAAGTATTCTTTTAACACAGAATTTTACTGATTATATGGTGTTCAGTCTGATGAATGCATAATAATTAATTTCAGTACCCTCTATCATTGGACACTTGACTTTTTACTGTTTTATAATAATGCTTCAATAAACACTCTTGTGTATAAATCTTTGTGGCATGTCTGATTAGTGTATAAGTTCCAATATATGACAGAAGTCATTCTTTAAAACTAAAATTAGTTACCTTTCACAAAAGAGAAAATACTTGTTTTTTTTCTTTTACAAAACCTTTTGTACTAGAAAATAATCTTTCAAATACTCTCTTCTGAACAAAGTGTAATATTTGGTAACGATATCTTTGCCTTAAATGACCTCAACCAGTGCTTGTTTTAGACATGGTCAGGTGTCACCTGACAGAAGTAGGCCAAGAAATAGTATACAGATTTAGAAATTATTCTTGGGGAATATGAGCTTATGATTTAAAGTACTGTAAACGAGACTCATTGTAAACGAGTCTTTTAAAAAGCTCTATAAAATGTCATACAGGAAGTGGGTTTCATTAGAGATCAAAAATACTCACAGATACTAATCATGGGAATTAGTATCTGTGCCTGGTAATAAAATTTCCCAGAGCAGCTTCCCACATAGAGCCAAAAAAGAGCTGTATGTTCAACAATGTAGAGAGGACTGAAATGATGTCCCCTGAAACACTGTGTTAGGTGCTCAAAAAATGATGCCAGTCATATAAAAAAAAAAAAAGAATCAGAATAAGAATGCAATGTGAGTGGGAAAAAACCCAACATTTATCAACATGTTTATATGAGATTTTAAACACGCAAGTATAAGCTAAATTAGTGTATAGTAAAAGAAGACGTTATTTAACAATATGTTAAAGTTTATAAATTAAAGTTAAATGGGTTCCTTATATAAATGTGGTAATTTTTTAGTATAAATTCCTAAAATTGGGTGAATTACTGGGTTAAAAGTTAGGATAACATTTATGTTTATTGATCCATATTAACAAACTACCTTCACAAGAGCCATACAGATTTGTCATCTTACCAAAAGGCCATGAACCCTTTTCACGGACTTTGCCAGTGCTGAGTATTGGAAAGAACTCTTAGAAATGCTGAATGGTAAATAATGATGAATTATAAGGGAAGCCAAACATTTTCTCCTAAGTTTATTGGTCAATTTCTTCACTGGAGTGTTGTCTACTTTGCCTTTTCCCTTTTTTGTTGTTAGGATGTTAAGATTTTCTTTAATTTAAACGTGCTTACTCATGTGCCTTCAAGCTGCTTTTGATTTTCATTGCCTTTGTTTTCTAATACACAGAATTTTTTAGGTTCTTATGTATACAAATCTCTCAATTATTTCTCTCTAGCTAGAGGTCAGTTAAATGCTTAATTATATTTTTCTAGCTTTATTTTAGGTGGGTTAATTGTTTCTGGAAACTTATTTTGGTATGATGTGAAGTTGTAATTGGATTTTTTTCTCCAAGGGCTTATTTTTCTAAATCACCCACTCCCTATTGCTTCATTAAATATAAATTCTTACAAATACCATGGTGTGTTTCAGGAATATTTTATCTGTTCCAATGGTCTGTGGGAGTTTCACTGTTCCAATTATTAATGTCTGTAGGGCAAGTTTCCTCTCATTATTTATCTTTTCCAAAATTTTCTTAGGTATTCTTGCCTGTTTATTTCACTTTTCCAGATGAATTGATATTAATTTTATTAATTTCCAAAGTAGTTTTAACGGGCAAATAATGATAATTTTGTCTCCTTTTTTACAAGGGCTCTTTTATCTTTTACCTCCTTTTTTTTTTTGTAATACATGCAAGAACTTCCAAAACAATGTTAAATAAGATACGGCCACTGCAATCTTCTTGTTCTGTTATTTTGATAGGAAAACTTACTAGGGTTCAATTATAAAACAGGATGTGGTTCATTAAGTTAAGGGAGCCTTTATTTTGTCATGAAAACACATTTACTTTCCTAAGACTATGTTTTATTTTTTTATTTTTTATTTTTTGCGGTACATGGGCCTCTCACTGTTGTGGCCTCTCCCTTTGCGGAGCACAGGCTCTGGACGCGCAGGCTCAGTGGCCATGGCTCACGGGCCCAGCCGCTCTGCGGCATGCGGGATCTTCCCGGACCGGGGCACGAACCCGTGTCCCCTGCATCGGCAGGCGGACTCTTAACCACTGCGCCATCAGGGAAGCCCCTATTTTTAAAACATAAATGTGTATTTCATTTTTATCAAGTACTTTTCTAGTATTTCTTAAAATGATCAACTGAAATTCCTCCTATAAACTATTGGTTAAAATACTAGAGATAATAGATTTAGTAGTAGTAAATGACCCTTATATCTTTGGGAGAAAACCTATTTAATTGTGGTGGGTCATTCTTTTAATATACTGTCAAATTCAACTTCATTTTAATTTTTTAAATTTGTTTTAAATTTTTGTTTCAAAAAGCATTTATTTATTTTTATTTTTTGTTATGCTAATTATAGCCTTCACCAAATAGAGTATAAACGTCTATCTGCTAGGACAGTGTTTTACTTACCTCTAAACCGCTCATGCTATAGCACTGTATTATGTATAATACATAACTCAACAATTTGTGAGCACAATTCATGAATGCATGACATGAGAACTTTGATTTCAACAACTTCATTTTAAAATATGAGCTTTTTGGAACGCAAGTGAATTTTGTGTATAGTTTTTTAAAAAATTCAGATTTCCCTAGTTTTACTTGTACTCATTTGTGTACGTTTAGTTTTATACAATTTAATCATGTTCATGTATCCACCACCACAGTCAAGATACTGAACAGTTCAATCACCAAAAGGACCCTTCATGGGGCCCTTTCCAATTAGACTTACCTCCCTTCCTTATTCCTCTACCCCATTCCATCCTTGACCCCTAGCCAATAACTGTTCTCCATTTCTGTATTTTTGTCACCTCAAGAATGCTATAAGGAGTGGGATAGGGAGGATGCGAGGGTGGGATAGGGAAGGTGGGAGGGTAGGAGGGAGGGAGACGCAAGAGGGAAGAGATATGGGAACATATGTATATGTATAACTGATTCACTTTGTTGTAAAGCAGAAACTAACACAACATTGTAAAGCAATTATACTCCAATAAAGATGTTAAAAAAAAGAATGCTATAAAAATGGAATCATACAGTATGTAACCTTTTGAGATTGACTTTTTTCACTCAATATAATTTCCGTGAGATTCATCCAAGTTGTTAACATGTATCAGCAGTTCATTCTTTATATTTTCATTGCTGATTACTTTTCTATGGTATGATGTACTAAATTTGTGGCAACAGTTTTTGCTTTCTGCCTAGTTTCATAAGCAAAGTATAATGGCTTCATAAAATAAACTATGCAGTTTCCATTTTTTCCCATGTTCTGGAGTAGAGCATGAAGATATCTGGGAGTGGGAAATGCATTCACTGATACATTTTCCAAATTATTCTATAAGTCTATTCAATTTTTTATATTTACCAAGTCAAATGTATATGTATATATATATAATATGTAAATTATGCATTTCTTCTAGATTTTCTGTGATATCAAACATTTATTTAACCATTTGTTAAATAAAGAAAGGTATTTTCTTTTTTCCTTTTAAAAATTTCCCTGCACCTGCTACATCTCATTTTGTTGATTTTATTTACTATTTATTTCTCTTCTACAACAATGCTTACATTTCTTACATTGTTTTCTAATTCATACACTTCTGCCTTTTATTTTTTTCAAATAAACATTAAAAAACATTTCTGCTTTAATTACTGTTGCTTTTTTATCTTCTCTAAATCACTGATTTGGAAGCTTATATTTTATATTTATTTTTCTTCTTTGATAATAAAAACCAGTGCTGCTAATCCTTTGAGTACATGCTTTCTTATCTCATGCTTTATTAAGTACTACTCTCTTGCATTTTCAATAATTTCTTAAAGATTTCTAAGTCTTAATTTTGTTTAAATCTCAAAAGTCACATAGAGTATTGTTCTGAATTTCCAACTGGCCCAGTTTTTGTTTCTGATGGTTGTTTTTAAATTTGTTATTTAAAATTTGGCTTTATTGCTTGTGGCCATGGAATGCAACTTGAGTATTTTCTGCTTTTTCTTTTTCTTTGTGTTATATAATGTTATCACTTAGAAAAATGTCCATAGGATCTTGAAAAGATGTTATAAGCTCATTTTTAAAAATTGTATTTATTCCTTGGTATTTTATTCTTTTTGGTAAGATTTTAAATGGGATTATTTTTTTCTTTCTCTTTCTGATAGTTCACTATTAGTGTATAAAAAAGCAACATATTTCTATATATTAATCTTGTATTCTGCAAATTTAATGAACTCTATTAGTTCTAATAGTTTTTTGGTAGACTTTAGGGTTTTCTACATATACTATTATGCCATCTGTAAATAGTGACTGTTTTACTTTTTTTCCTTCCAATTTTTGATATTTTAAATTTCTTTTTCTTGTCTAATTGCTGTGGCTAGAACTTACAACACTATGTTAAATACAGGTGGCAAGAGTGGGCATCCTTGTGTTGTTCCTGGTTTTAGAGGAAAAGCTTTCAGCTTTTTACCATTGAGTATGATGTTGGCTGTGGGTGACAGTATGATGTGGATGTTTGTCATAAATGGCCATCATTATGTTGGGATATGTTCCCTCTATACTAACTTTGTTGAGAGTTTTTAATCATAAATGGATGCTGAATTTTGTCAAATGCATTTTCTGCATCTATTGAGATGATCATGTGATTTTTATCCTTCCTTTTATTAATGTAGTATATCCCATTGATTTGTGGATGTTCAGCCATCCTTGCATTCCTGGAATAAATCGCACTTGATCACGGTATATGATTCTTTTAAGGTATTATTGAATTTGATTTGTTAGTATTTTGCTCAGCATTTTTAATCTATATTCATCAGAGATATTGGCCTGTAATTTTCTTTTTTCATAGTGTCTTTGTCTGGTTTCAGTATCAGGGTAACAGTGGCCTCCAAGAATGATTTTGTGAATGTTCCTGCCTCTTCAATTTTTTGGAATAAAATACCTAGGAATAAACTTAACCAAGGAAGTGAAAGACCTATACTCTGAAAACTATAAAACACTGATGAAGGAAACTGAAGATGATACAGATACAAAGAAATGGAAAGATATCCTGTGTTCATAGATTGGAAGAATTATTAAAATTTCCATACTACTCAAAGCAATCTACAGATTTACTGCAACCTGTTTCGAAATACCTATGACATTTTCCACAGAACTAGAATAAATAATCCTAAAATTTATATGGAACCACAAAAGACCCAAAATTGCAAAAGCAATCTTGAGGAAAAAAGAACAAAGTTTTCATGCTCCCTGACTTCAGACAATACTACAAAGCTACAGTAATCAAAACAGCATGGTACTGGCATGAAAACAGATCAATGGAACAGAAATAGAGAGTGCAGAATTAAGCCCATGCACTTATGGTCAATTAATCTATGACAAAGGAGGCAAGAATATACAATGGAGGAAAAACAGTCTCTTCAATAAGAGGTGCTGGGAAAACTGGACAACTACATGTAAAAAGATGAAATTAGAACATTCACTAACACCATATACAGAAATCAAATCAAAATGGATTAAAGATCTAAATGTAAGACCTAAAACCAAAAAACTCCTAGAAGAGAACCTAGGCAGAACACTCTTTGACATAAATTGGAGAAATATTTTTTGGGGTCTGTCTCCCAAGGCAAAAGAAAGAAAAGCAAAAATAAACAAATGGGACCTAATTAAACTTAAAAGCTTTTGCACAACAAAGGGAACCATTGACAGAAAGACAACCTACTGAATGGGAGAAAATATATGCAAATGATATGACTGATAAAGGTTAATATCCAAAATATATAAACAGTTCATACAACTCAATATTTTTAAAAAAAGATTAAAAACTGGGCAGAAGACCTGAGTAGACATTTTTCCAAAGAAGATATACAGTTGGTCAACAGGCACATGAAAAGATGCTCAACATTGCTAATCACCAGAAAAATGCAAATCAAAACCACAATGAGATATGTCACCTCACCCTGTCAGAAGGGCTATTTTCAAAAAGTCTACAAACAACAAATGATGGTGAGGATGTGGAGAAAAGAAAACCCTAGTACATTCTTGATGGGAATGTAAATTGGTGCAGCCACTGTGAAAACAGAATGGAGGTTCCTCAAAAAATTAAAAATAGAACTATCAAATGAGCCACCAATTCCACTCCTGGGTACATATCTAAAGAAAATGAAAACATTAATTCAAAAGATACATGCACCCCAGTGTTCATAGAAGTATTATTTACAATAGCCAAGATATGGAAGCAATCTAAGTGTCCATCAACAGATGAATGGATAAAGTCGATGAGGTGTATGTATGTATGTATGTATGTGTGTGTGTGTATACATATACATATGTATATATACACACACACACATGCACACAGTGAAATACTAATCAGCCATAAAAAAGAATGAAATTCTGACATTTGTAACAACATGGATGGACATATAGGGTATTATGTTTAGTGAAGTAAGTCAGATGGAGAAAGACAAATACTGTATGTTATCACGTATATGCGGAAACTAAAAAATAAAACTAATTAATGAATATAACAAAGGAGAAACAGACTCTCAGATACAGAAAACGAACTAGCGGTTACCAGTGGGGAGAAGGAAGGGGGGGGCAAGATAGGGCAGGGAATTAAGAGATACAATCTACTACGTATAAAATGACTAATCAACAAGCATATATTGTACATCACAGGGAAATATAGCCATTATTTTATAATAACTGTAGATGGAGTACAAGCTATAAAAATATTGAATCACTATGTTGTACAACTGAAACTAATATTATATTGCAAGTCAATTATACTTCAATTAAAAAAATAAAAGATTATTACTAAAAATTGTGGTAAAATTCATCATTTTAATTATTTTTAAGTGTACAATTTAGTGGCATTAAGTACATTCTCTTTGTTGTGCAGCCATCACCACTATTCATCTTCTAAATGTTTTCACTTTTCAAAACTGCAACTATGGGCCCATTAAAAAATAACTCCTCATTCTCTCCTGCCCTCACTTCCTGGTAACCTCTATTCTACTTTCTGTTTCTATGAATACTGTTTTAGATATCTCATATGGGATATAATATTCGTCCTTTTGTGTCTGACTTATTTAACTTAGCATAATGTTTTCAAGGTTAATTCATGTTGTAGCATGTCAGATTTTCATTCCTTTTTTAAGGATGAAAAATGTTCCATTGTATACATATAACACATTTTGTTTACCCATTCATGTAAGCTCTATTTTTCCACCTTTATTGAGATACACTTGACAGATAAAAATTGTATGCAATTAAGGTCATAGGTTTTTGAAAGAGACTGCATTAAATTTAAATAAAAGAAAAATAAATTTTTCTTTATATAATATGTATGTTGTTCTTTGGTTCACAAGGTGTATATGATTATTGTATCTTTATTTTAATTGCACCACTGATTAATATAAAATTTTTTTCTGACTCCATTCTAATGATTTGAATTTCAACTCTCCTTTGTATGATATTAATACACTGTCACTGATTTTTCTGTTATTGTTTTCACACTATATTAAATATTTATTCTTTTACTATTAAACTTTCTGAATCATTTCTTAGGTATGTTTCTTTTTAAGTTGGGTTTGTTTGCTATCAAATCTGAAAGTATCTCCTTTTGGTAAGGAGATATTTCCACCTGCTGCCACGACTGTTATGCCTGGCTTTACTGTTGTTATTTTATTTTATTAATTTAATTTTCTTTGCTTCCCTGTGGATTTTTTTGTGTGTTTTGTTACATCAGCTGTATTTTGTTTGATTTTATCTTTTGTAGGAATTCAAAAGAGAAAACTCTTACTTTAAGTGGCACAATGATTGCCTTTTACGTTTGTCAAATAACTATATTTAGCCGTTGTTTTTCAAATTATCCTCTTTGACCCACCTTACACCCAACTAGGAACTTAGCACAACTTTCCTTGCCCTGTTCACCAACCCACTTCCTGGTTCCTTATCTTTTTAATTCTTGTCTGTGGATATTGGTCCAGATTGTTCTTATACACGTATTCCATTTTTATTATATTTTCCCATATTTTACTGAGCCTTTTCCAATATATTTTAAAGCATTAAAATCTTAAAGCAATTATTTACACTTTTATTTGTGGATTTGATTTTAAATACCCACCACCATAGTTTTTAATGCTATGATTTTCCCATTATTGATTTCCTCTGCTTTACTTGTGAGTCACCTGGAGAATGGTTTTTGGTGTTTTCTTAGGGCAGGCAAAAGAGTAGGGTGAGCTCTGAAATGTTGTACATGAGGTTTTTTTCCCTACTGTCTTCACACTTCAATGCTAACAAGTTTTCTGGAAATAGGATTATTGGGCTACTACCTTTCTCATCAATAACCTGTAGTCATTGCTCTCTGGGTTTCTATAGTTTAGTTTTATGGATGGGAAATTTGAAGCTTGTTTTATTTTCATTCTTTTGTAAATAACTTTCACATTATCATGGCTGTATATTGATAAGATTTTTAAAATCTCTAAAGACGTTCCAGAGTATGTGTAGATATAGCATTTATTTTAATTAATTTTACTGTAACTCAGTGAGTCCAATTAATCTGCCCACCTGAACAGTTTGTTGTAGATCAAAGTTGTATTTTCAATATTTAACAATTTAATATATTTAATATTTACTTATTGCTACTGTATTCTGATTTCTTCTTGAAGAACATCTATAAGTCATTCATCCAACAGAGATTTATTGAGGGCCATCTATGTGCCAGGCACTATTCTAGGCCCTTAGAGGTTTCATCAATGAGTAACACAAAGATCCCTGCTCTCAAGGAGCTTAAAATTCTGCCAGGAGAAACAGACAAAACAGTAAATCAAGTAAATATGTAACTTATATAGCAGAGCACATGGGTAAGGGATCTTGTAATATTAAATTGGTCAATATTAAACTGGTTCTTGCTGAGAAGATGAGATATATATATATATATATATATTTGGTTTTTACATTTTTTTTTCACTTTATGCTTCACTGTTTGCAATCTGGTGCCTTCCCTGTGCTTTGGGGGCTGTTTCCATGTTCATATTCTATATTAATGATTTGATTTTACAGTGTCAGTTCTGCTGTTTTATCCCTATGCTATTACAGTTTGTTGTTCCTTGCAATCTTAAAACATTTATTTAGCCCACGTCCTTTTCTTTTCTTGTTTATTTCTTTTTTTTTTTTTTTTTTTTTTTTTTTTGCGGTACGCGGGCCTCTCACTGTTGTGGCCTCTCCCGTTGCAGAGCACAGGCTCCGGACGCGCAGGCTCAGCGGCCATGGCTCACGGGCCCAGCCACTCGGCGGCATGTGGGATCTTCCCGGACCGGGGCACAAACCCGTGTCCCCAGCATCAGCAGGCGGACTCTCAACCACTGTGCCACCAGGGAAGCCCCTCTTTTCTTGTTTTTAATTGTAGTAAGAACACCTAACATGAGTTTTAGTTTCTTCCAAAAATTTTTAAAAATTTACTTATTTATTTTTGGCTGCGTTGGGCCTTCACTGCTGCACGTGAGCTTTCTTTAGTTGTGGCAAGTGGGGGCTACTCTTCGTTGCGGCGCGCAGGCTTCTCATTGTGGTGGCTTCTCTTGTTGTGGTGCATAGGCTCTAGTTGTATGGGCTTCAGTAGTTGTGGCACGCAGGCCCAGAAGTTGTGGCTCATGGGTTCTAGAGCTCAGGCTCAGCAGTTGTGGCTCACGGGCTTAGTTGCTCTGTGGCATGTGGGATCTTCCCGGACCAGGGCTAGAACCCGTGTCCCCTGAGTTGGCAGGTGGATTCTTAACCACTGTGCCACTAGGGAAGTCCCTGTAACAAATTTTAAAGTGTATAGTACAGTACTGTTAATTACAGGTGCCATATTGTATAGCTGATCTCTAGAACTTATTCATCTTGTGTAACAAAAACTCTCTACCCATAGAACAGAAACTCCCCACTTCCTCCTGCTCCCATCCCTTGGCAACCACCATTCTACTCTGTTTCTATGAGCTTGAAACGATCTCTCGTATAAATGGAATGGTGCAGTCTTTGTCCTCCTGTGACTACCTAATTTCATTTAACATAATGTCTTCCATGTTCATCCATGTTGGAACATGTGTCAGAATCCCCTTCTTTTTTAAGGCTAAATAATACCCCACTGTATGTATACACCACGTTTTCTTTATCCATTCATCCATCAACAGACATTTAGGTTGTTTCCGTATCTTGGCTATTTGATTAATGCTGCAAAGTACATAGGAGTATGGATATCTCTTTGAGATTTTGATTTCAGTTCGTTTGGATCAATACCCAGAGTGGGATTGCTAGATCCCATGCTGGTTCTGTTTTCTTATGTCAGCTTCCTCTAGGATTGTTTTCTGTGTGTGGCTTCTTTTTGCTCAACAGAAGTCATATGGTCTTGTGCCATTCTGTATATGATAAGCAGTTTATCTTTAAAATATTCATTTCTATTTTCTGAAGAAAATTATATGCTTTTTCTCACGATAAAGATTTTGTTTCCTTCATGTAGTAGTAGGTCTTCAGAGGTCCCTTCTTATTTTGTCGTTATGTGTTCAGTCCTTAGTAGAGGCCGCCTCCGTCTCATGCCTGCCACAGACGGGCTCTCACCTGTCTCACCACCTGAAGCCGCACCACCTCTTGGATGGTAGCCATCCTCCTCAGCACAGCCCTGGAGCCAACTTGAGGCTCACATGCAATCTCCACCAATGCTGGGCAGAGGCTGTCTCCACCTTCTTCAGATTTCCAAGACAACAGATGAGTCAGATGCCATTCTGTCCTCCTTGTGGGGATGACAGTTCATTCAAA